>NC_079494.1:9177219-10427219 GCF_030052815.1 Hevea brasiliensis
CATACTTAATAGGTTTATTAATTCTAATTGCACCCCTATACCACATTTTGGGTGTCAATTTTATTGGCATTGATTGTCAATTTAATTTCTAATTTCCCTTGGTGCAAATCCAAAAAGTCAGTTTTGAATTACTGTTTTCTACTGTTCCATTGGTCTGGTTACTGTAGGAATTTGGCTAAGTGTTCTTCATCAAAGTTGTTTCATAATGTCTTAGCTTTAATTTCCTATTGAATCACTCCATTTGATGTTTTTTAGCTCAAGTTATGCCTATTTTTCTAAGGCTGGCCGGGCTAGTTATAACCCAAAATTCTGGACACAATTCTGGTTTTGGCAGTTTTGGTGTGCCGATTGTAGCTCACTTTTCAGGTGGGTTATGGTCAGAATTTAGGTTTATATTCTTCATAAAAGTTGTATTGCTATGTCTCAGCTTTCCATCGGTATAAAATTCAGGTCATTTGGACCTTCCTACACTAAGTTATGGCCAAATGAACAAAAACTGTTTATTTGGTCATTTTTGTATAGTGGCAGTGTGCCATTTTCGGGTTTGACCTAATTGTTCACTAACTTAGAGTCATTTTCAGGGTAGGGTTTCTACATGAAAATTGTGGCATTATGTGTCTAATTTTATCTCTAATTGGCCTTATACCAATTGGAGTGACAGAATTACAGTTTTGGTCCTTGGAGTGGACCAAGGTCTGGCTGTCCAGAATTGGACCCCTACTAATCCGAATTTGGTTTCACTTCTCACCATTACAACACACCTTAATTGGTCCCAATTGACCATTTTGAGTCTCAATTAGGTCAAAGTACATTAATTTACCAAATTTTCAAATTTTTCCCCCAAAACCCTAAGGGTCAAGAACCCTAATTCACTAATTGTTACATCTTATGCAATCAAAGTATATAATTCTCATTTACACATTCCATCAAGCTTGCTAACACTTTTAGTTTCATCAAAATTCATCAAATCCTACCTTTCCCTATCATGGCCGAATTTCCCTAATTATCTAACATGCTTAATTTTTTTTAATTTTTCTTCAAATTCTACTTATTCACACTTTAAGTGCATCAAATATGTAAGGAGAAGATTAAAATTAACTTACCTCACTTGATGACTTTGTAACTTCCAATTTCTTCTCCAATTTCTTCTCCAATTTCTCCACTCCCTTCTTCTACACTTTTTACCAAGGCTGAATTTCAAATTTTCTTTAAGAGAATTAAGGGATTTAGGGTTGAAATTAGGGTTTAGAAAGCTTGAAATTAAGCTTTCATGGTGGAATTGGGAGAGAGAAATAAGAGAGAGAGAGAGGAGCGGCCACAATTGAAGAAGAATACCAAAATGCTTTTTCTTTTAATTTGTTATTTTTATGTACATTTATCCTAAAATTGACTTGATCAAATTTTTAATTAAATAGAAATTTATTTATCACATCATGCTTAGGTCATTTAGGGTGATGTCACCATGATGATGTAATAATCCTTATTTTCTTTTCTTTTCTTTTCCTTTCTTTTTCCTGACTTCTTTAATTTAATTATATATTTCAAAATTTTAATTTTTTACATTTTATTGGATAGTTAGGTCATGAGTCACCTATAAGGGTGAATTGACCAATTTGCCCCTCGACGGTCTGATCCAGTTTACCAATAATTTTGTATTTTTTCCAGAACTCTAACCTAATTATTTGATCTGGTTCTCTACCTTTTTCTGTGATTTTAACATTTTCCCTAGCTTCGCAATTTTTCTTAGGCCTGCGGTGTCACAATGCCCCGTACGAAAATAGGGTTATAACTGACCTCGCAGTCACTTTCCGGTACGGTTACCCATCGTTGTGACCCCCGGCTTATTTAACCTATTATACTTTATTTTCTAAATTTTCATTTTATCATCATATAATGGCTATTTATTTTCATGCAAGGCTTTTCTAGATTATTTAAATATGGTCATAATCTTCTTAATTTTTCGGACTGACACCGGTCACCGGAACAGTGATTTGCATAGGACTATGCATGTAGGGTTATTACATGAAGTTGTTCTTAGTTCCCCCCCATACCTCTCTGTTTTGAAGCTTAGCAATATTTATGCCCGTGGATCTCTCTTATGATTAGTCAAGTTGTAAATTTCTTAGCAAATTGAGTATTATTGAATAACTGCAATATGTCCAACTACAAGCCCAATCCTAATATAGCTTCCTAGGAATTTTGTTCCTTTATCAGGAACCACTTTCCTATAGGTGGAATTGTGTCTCTAGTAGAAGACATAGTATACACATTTAGTAAAAAGTCATAGTTTAGTTGGTGGTGATCAGAGCTTTGGTGAGATTAAGTGAGGATAATGTTCTTTCACTAGAGATCCTGAGGCTTAATGCTTTAATCAAAACCATGAATTTTTTATTCTAATGCTTGGCTGATGAGCTTGGTATCTCAACCTGGTTTTAACAAGGGATTCTCATTGTGAGATTTGAGAGTTGAGTTCGGAGACAAAGGTTGTAATCCATATTAAAGAAATATTTTTCTCTTAAATTAGATTTCTCTAGCGCTTTCAAATTATTTAAATACATGGACACATGTGATCATCTGAGGGAATAAATTACTCTGATATATTATTTGTTCCATCAATAAGTTCAATTTGAGAGGGTAACAACCTTTTTTTTTTAGGAGATCTTGAACAAGCACCTTAGGCAACAATGGTGAACTTGATTTTGAATGGACAAGTGAATTTATTTACTTTGAATTGGCATTTGGTTTTTCTGATAAGAGAAATGGCAATTTTTGGCTTTCTAATATCCATATGGAACAACATTTATGGGACATGTTTCCTTTTTTTTTCCCCAATTAAAGAGTCAATTTTTGTTAGGAGAAATTTTCACATTTATCTATTATGAACACATTTTGAATTTTGAAGTCATGGCATCATTTCTCATAATGAAGGAATTGAAAATGTTTCCTTGCTCACTCCTTATGACATTGAAAGTTCTTTCTCCTTCAATGAGGAATTTAGAGATTGGGCCTTTCAAGAATTCCAATCGACGGTAGGTTGGATCAAATTGATAGAGTAAAGCACCAAAAAGGGAAAATAAATGGTAAATTAAAAATTGTAGAAAAGAGAAATGACAGCAATAAGATTGTTTATTCAATAATTTAGAAATACAAGTGGGATACAAGAAGTTCAGGAACTAATTCTAGAACACTTCTCTCTCACTACCTTAGCAGTATGGTTAACTGCCTCCAAGCTTTAAAAGCTAGAAAAATGAATACAATTCTCAAATGATACCCATACCTCACTCATTCTCTCAATTATATAGATTTTAGAGCTACTGCATTCACATGGTTCCCGTATTCCTCTCCAATAACCAATATTCTAACTCACCCAATTCTAGCTGTACCCTTCTAGAATATGTTTCTTCACATTTTATCCCTTTTTCATCCATATCCCCATCAATCTCAAGCAAAGAAATGTTTGGTTACTATTCTTCATGGCCCATTTATAAATTAACGATAGTACCTTTTGAATATGCTCTTAGGGTTCCTCTGACTTTGTAGAAAACTTGACTAGGGATTTACCATTATTATGGACTAACACTTTGTATCATTTATTTCTATTTGAAGTGTTTATTTTGAATATAATATCTTTCTTGTATATTTTATGTGTACAATCTATGTAATTTGTTTTTCTAATTAATGAAATTTTCTTTTCATGATAAGAGAATCTTTTCTATTTTGTTTCGAATGCTTTGAATGTACTTCTCTCATAAGAAAACCTTCCAAGTGCTCCCCTTTAATAGAGCGACATCATATTGTTGACCTTGAATGCAATCAAGTATTGAATACTGAAATAATTACATTTGAGTATTCCCAAGATCATTAATAATATCTCATTTGTGAATCATTTAGGCGGTTGCTTAGATGTTTATTTGAGCTTTTTAAATATTAGAGGAGGGTCATTTTTACTGAATTATTTGGATTGGAATTATTTGAGTCTGAAGTATTCAATCTTATATCATTCAGACTTCTTATTGCCCTATAAAATTTATCTCAATGGTAATCTTTCTTTTTTTAGAAATGAATAATTTTTTTTTTATCTTGACGTAGTCATAAACTTTTCTAACACTTTCAAATCATTTGAAAATAAGGACATATGTGATCATTTGAGGGTCCTAGGAGTTTTCTCCTTATAGGAGCTCAAAGAAGAAAAAAACAAGCGTTGGAGTAAAGAGAAAGTAAAGCGATGTTAGATTGTCTAGCTGACAATGCTAAAGCAGCGCTCCAAGACAACTGTCTAGACCTGCAAGGCAAGATAAGGGGTGAGAAGGGCATTAGAGTTGTTCTAGTAAGCCCATTCTTAGGCCTAAGTTATAGGTTAGGGTTTTAGAGGAAAATGAGGGAGTAAATTTTATTTATGGTACATGAATTTTAAGGTTGATAAAATCACAGTACAAGAACTTTAAATTTTCACTTAAAACCACATAAACTATAATGCATGTCACTTTAAACCCCATAAAACCTATAACAATCAATTTGAAGATAAAAGGATGATGTGGCATATCCAGGTAAGATTAAAATTATCTTTCCCTCTTTGCTCTCTCCTCCAACACATATTATCCACTCTTTTATCTCTCATCTTGATGGTTAGGCTTGTTCTTAATCACAAATCCTCACTTAAAATCCTCTATTCTTTCTTCCCATTGCTCATTCTTCATCGTCGATAGAGGATCTCACCTTAAGCCTAGAACGTAGCTTTTTTCCTTACTGTTCGCTTGCACGCTATTTTCCTCATCTTTATTTTCTCTCTCTCTATTCCCTTGATTCATCAGTTCACTCACTGTTTTTCTCACAAATCTATTGTTGCCTCACAAATCGCTCTTATGTTCACTGTTTGGGACTTTTCTTACTGTTTTTGCTCAATTCAGTTAAGGTACATTATTTATTGTAGCTTTTTTTCAATGGGTATTTTTTTTTATCAAAACAATGGGTATGGTTGATTAGGCATTTTTTAGTTTAGACTTTGTTAAAAAATTTTAATGTGGTCCACTATAAAGGAACAATTAGGGAATATGTATCGTTGTTTTTTATTGTCAGTTGATTCGAAGGAGAAGATTTAAGGGTCATTTGATTTGTTTATGCCCATTTTTTACATAATAGGTAGTTAGGTACTAGTCAGACATTGTCAAGGCAAGATATATCTTAGCAAAATTTTGCACTATTATTAGACTTCGTATACAACGAGGTCATAAAAGTGTATACAAACTCATGTATTTACTAAGTTCATTGAGTTTTTAAGATTTATTTTTTATTTTTTTGCTTTTTGCAGTATCAAGCAAATGCATCTGATAAAAAAGGGTGCCTCACACATTTAAGGGAAAAGGAAGTTTGAATGCAGTAAGTAAATTTAAAGTGAAAGGAGGCAAAGGCAAATGAAGCACATATGCAAACAAAGACAAAATCAATGGAAGATTTATGTTCTATTTTGAATCTTTTTTGACGTGTTTGAGAATAGTCTATTTACCTTGTTTTGGGGTAATTTGGACAGATTTTGTTGATGTTGAGTAGTAATATGTGAATAATCTGTTGGTGGAATATCTTAGATAATTGCTTTTTTGTTGTGGTTTTAGTAATACCATAAACATATGTTATATTTTGGTATATATTTTGGCAGGGTTGGCATATTGACATGTCTAGATTTTATAAGGTTATAATTTTTGTACTTCAAATATTAAATCAAATGGATATATTATTGATCCAATGTTGAAGCATATCTTGGATATATAGAAAGAGATTTTTCATATGAATATATAAATATAATTTATGTCATATTAATGTTTGGCAATATTTACTTTAGATTTTGTTGATGTTGTGAAGAATTTTGTGAATTCTTATAAATCCCTCTAATTTGTGGGATAGAACTATAATTTGATAACCTGGTTTATTCTTCCAAGGATTTTAGTCCAAATGTGTTGAAATTACATAATATATTGAAATTACTATAAAGAATAGTATCATGCAAAATTTATGTTGTGCCAACCTAAATAAGAGCTATGAAATATAATGCTCATAACATTCCAAATGATTGAAATTAAATAATATATTAAATATATTATGTAACACCCTAGGCAAATCCCACATCGACAAAACACGGGAGAGATGCTGGGTTTATAAGTTGGTGGTTCGTAACCCCTATTGACGCGTTTCAAAACCGTGAGGGCCCACTAGTGATATTGTCCGCTCTGGGCCGAAGCCCTCACGGTTTTAAAACGCGTCACTAGGGGTTACGAACCACCAACTTATAAGCCCAGCATCTCTCCCGTGTTTTGCTGATGTGGGATTTGTCTAGGGTGTTACAATCCACCCCCCTTATGGGACTCAGCATCCTCACTGAGGTTTGCCCCACCATCGCTCAAGGTTGCACGCGGAGCGGCTCTGATACCACAAATGTAATGGCCCAGCCCACTAGTGATATTGTCCGCTCTGGGCCGAAGCCCTCACGGTTTTAAAACGCATCACTAGGGGTTACGAACCACCAACTTATAAGTCCAGCATCTCTCCCGTGTTTTGCTGATGTGGGATTTGCCTAGGGTGTTACAATACAAATGTAACAGCCCGGCCCACTAGTGATATTGTCCGCTCTAGGCTGAAGCCCTCACCGTTTTAAAACGCATCACTAGGGGTAACGAACCACCAACTTATAAACCCAGCATCTCTCCCGTGTTTTGCCGATGTGGGATTTGCCTAGGGTGTTACAATCCACCCCCCTTATGGGACTCAGCGTCCTCGCTGAGGTTTGCCCCACCATCGCTCAAGGTTGCACGCGGAGCGGCTCTGATACCACAAATGTAATGGGCCGGCCCACTAGTGATATTGTCCGCTCTGGGCCGAAGCCCTCACGGTTTTAAAAGGCGTCACTAGGAGTTACGAACCACCAACTTATAAACCCAGCATCTCTCCCGTGTTTTGCCGATGTGGGATTTGCCTAGGGTGTTACAATCCACCCCCCTTATGGGACTCAGCGTCCTCGTTGAGGTTTGCCCCACCATCGTTCAAGGTTGCACGCGGAGCGGCTCTGATACCACAAATGTAACGGCCCGGCCCACTAGTGATATTGTCCGCTCTGGGCTGAAGCCCTCACGGTTTTAATACGCGTCACTAGGGGTAACGAACCACCAACTTATAAACCCAGCATCTCTCCCGTGTTTTGCCGATGTGGGATTTGCCTAGGGTGTTACATATTAAGCAATACAAAGCAGTAATATCTTAACCCAAATTATATTAAACATAAAATTCCACCCAAAATACACAAAAAGAACAACTATAAAATATTTGCAAAATTTTAGCTCCAATTTCAATCCCAACATCACTAACTAGCTTTCATATAAGCATAAAAGCCATATCTCCCAATTATACACAACTACAAACATGGCACAACCATTTTCCACCTCCTACAATCTCTTTCAATCTCTTTCTTTTCAACATTCCTCCCAAGTTTCATTCTTTTGATTCGTTTTAGCAACCCAACCATTACAACATTTACTTGCCTTAGAAATTTTGGATCAACCCATCCAAAATATTAACAATAATCTACAAAAGAAAAAACACATATCACAACATTACCCATATAAAAACCCATAACGCATATCATAAATATCTTCTCTCACCTTAAAACCCACATTAAAAAAATTTACCAAAACCATAATTACCCATATCTTGTAGACATAGAAAAATTTACCCAAATTAGATCTAAATGAAAATTTCATCTCCACTTATTTGTAGTTGTAGAAAGAAGAAATAGGAAAGCACCATGAATATCCTTCACCTATAGACGTGAAAAAGAAAGAGAGCAAAAAGGAAGCACAAAGGGTTTCACCCTTCTTCGGAGAGAAAAAAAATGAGAGGGGCATTGTGTTCAAGGTAGGTAAATAAAGATGAGAGACTAACATAGTGGAATAATCCACATTGGAGGAGAGAGAAAAGAGGTAAAGATGATTTTCATTCCATGTCATCTTTTTACCCTAAACCAGTTATTGCAGGTTGTATGGGGTTCAAAGTGACATTTACTGTAGTTTATGAGGTTTTGAGTAAAATTTTAAAGTTCAAATACTGTAGTATTGCCAACCCTAAACTTGATGTACCATGAGTGAAAATTACCCAAAAAAGAGGCTAAGTACATTCCCTCTTAGTCTTCCATGGCGACGGTGATTTTTGAGCAGTGCTAGTACATTTTAAAAACCCTACTTCTTCATTGAATGTGCTCTATTACTAGTCTCTCATCTAAGAGTTTTGATTATTCTTTTCATTTTATTCTTAGTTTTGACTCAAGTGATTTTTGAGTAATTTGATTCAAGTGATTTTGAGTGATTTGTTTGTATTGCTAAAAAATGAGCAAACGGGCATGAATTTTTTCTACTTTGAGGGTCTTGTTCTAGTGTGATTGTTAAGGGATTTTGCAATGTACTAGTCTGCATGATTTTAAGTAAAAATTGATAAATCAAACTAAACCGAACCAATATTTATCAATTTGACTTGGTTTAGTTTGATTACTTCTATATCATTAATTCGGATCAATTGGATTTATATTTTATTGAATTTGATTTTTCATTTTATTGGTTTAAAACCAAATCGACTAATTGCACACCCTAATAACAAGATATATATCTACAGTAGTATAGGCTAAAAAGGTGACTTAACTAGCAATAATAGTGTGTCCTATAGTGGTGTAGACAGTTAGAGTGCCAAAAAATATCAAAATATACTGAAATTTTTCAAAATCATTCTTAAAATGTGGGACATGTCTTTTCTGATACAAATTATTCTCTTATCTTAAATCTTATATATATAAAGCAAGGAGATATTCCAAAGGAAATGACACGTGACACTTTCTTTGAAAAGATTACCACATGTTACCTTCTATAAATACTCTCTTTTATATTAATTATTATTTAATTTTTTTAATTATTATTATTATTATTATTATTATTATTATTATTATTATTATTTACAATACCACTTTAACATTTATAATTTAAATTTTTTTAATTTAATTTTTAAAAATTAAGACATTTTGTAGTCAAATGCAATATTTAAAAATTATTTATATTATTTTATAAATACTAATTATTATTTAATTATTTAATTTTTCTTTTAATTATCATTATTATTTACAATACTACCTTAACGTTTATGATTTAAATTATTATTTTCTTTAAAATTAAATTGTTAAAAATTAAGACCTTTTATGATTAAATGCAATATTTAAAAATTATTTATATTATTTTTTAAAAAAAAATTATCTACCAAAAATATTATTTACCATATGTTACCCTCCGTAATAATAATAATAATAATAATAATAATAATAATAATAATAATAATAATAATAATAATAATAATAATAATAATAATAATAATAATAATAATAAGTCATTAATGGCCATTAGTTCAAAGAAAATTGACCATTAATATATGATCTCATAATCAACTATCATATAATTTAATTAACCTTAAATATTTCATATTTTTAATAAATATTTTTGTTATATTGTTATATTTTCTATTATTTTTATTATGAAATTTTTATTAAAAAATTTGAGATACAAAAAGTGTAGTCTATATGAAAAGTTATAAAAATAAAATATAGAGATTTGACTTATTTATAATTAGTATGTATTATTTTTTATGTTAATAATTTAATATTCTTTTTATTTTACTTTTCTAAGATTACTTAATGCTTATTATTATAATTATAATTATTATCATTATCATTATGACCAATTTATGACTATTTAATTGAAATAGGAAATATTTCACTATTATAAAAATTAAATTTGAATGATTTTGCTATCATTTTCAATAAAATAATATTTAACTACAAATTAATTTTTTATTTAAATAGTTTTTATTTATTTATCTATAAATAGTATGTCATATGAGATATGTGATATACATTAAACTACTCTCCTCTCACCAATTATTTTGATTTTACCTAAATGTTCTTAAATCTTTTTTTAATTTACTCTATTTTTTATTATTTCTTTTAAAAGGTATTAGTTATCATTATCAAAATTTATTTATTTAAATATATTTAATTAATATGTATTTAATTATTAAATTTTTTATAAATTTCTTATTTAATATTTTTAAACTTTTGAATATTTTATTTTATTATAATTATATATCTAATGCAATTATAATTAATATTTTAATTATCCATATTTTATTGTCATTAACTTTTTAACATAATATTTTTAAATTTTAATTAAATATCTATATTTTTATGTATAAATTATCTCTCAACTATATTTTTATATGGAAATAGAGTTTTAAAGATAAATTACAAATATGATTGCATCGAAAAATCTAACTACAAATAAGGATGATTAAAAAAAATTTTAAGTTGCAGCATTAAAATTATGCAATCTGTCTTTTAAAAAATAGCATGTATTTTTAATGTTTATTATATTAATAGAAAATAAAGATATTTTAATTTTTATAAAATATATATATATATATTATATTATAAATTTATGTTAAGTGATAATCATTTTTGTTAAAGAATTATTTTATAAAAAATATATCAGATTAATAAAAGAAATTTACACTTAAATATAGTATTTTTAAAAATAATATAATAGAATGTCATTTTTAATTAATAATAATGTTATATATTTTCATTATTATTAAAATTAAATAATTCAATTCATTATTAGTAATTTAATATTTATTATTATATTAATAAAAAATTATTATATTTATTTATTTTTAAAATAATATTATTTTCTCATTAATCTAATATATTTTTTTATAATTTACTAAAAATAAATATCAATTTATATAAATTATGAGATAAGATATAAAAATTGTATGAAATTTAAATTATTTTCGAATAAAGTACTTTTAATACATTTTAAACGAAATAATCACAGAAATCATTATTAATATATATAAAAAAAGAATTAAATAGGTATTTTAATTAATTACATATAAATTAATTAAAATTTTATTATTATAACAGATAAAAAATTATTAAAATTAAATAAAATAAATTAATTTAATATTAACAATTTATTTTATTTAAAATATAATAAAAAATTAAATTAAAAAATAAAAATTATAAATTATCCATACATAATATGGATATTATGCTAATTAAAATTTAAAACTTTTGAGACTTGTGATCATAAAATTTTAGATTGAGTAAATCAGTGAGATTAGTTAAAAGTAATTATGTACTTGTTATTAGCAAAGTAAAGCTTTAGAAAATTATTATGAACTGTCTTATTTTTTTAAATAATAAAAATAAATTAGATTAGCTTACTCAAGGGTTTGAAGAACCATTAACGAAAGCAAAAGGCAAATGTGTTCTTCTTCATTGTTTAGCAACGAAGTCTTAAAGAATCGAGGACAGGAGACAATGGGAAAATGGGCTGAAAGAGAGCAAAAAGTTGGGTAGTGGGTGGGTGTATTTTTTACTTATTAATTTATTTCCATAATAGCTTTATGAATTGTTGCTATGCTACAATGATTCCAGGCAATATTTTTGAGAATCAGTTTTGATAGTGACGTGTTTGGCAGTGCCCAACTCGCCTTATCTCCGACCGGATCTTTTTATTGCCTCCTTAAGTAATCAATTAAAGTTTGTTTTATTTTTTCTAGTAAGTTGGTATTGGCTTTTACTTTCAGCTTCTCATTAAATTCACTCTTTAATCAATTCTACCTTTTGGCAATAGAGTGGGACAAATCATGCTTTCCCATTTTCATTGTTACACTATTAAGAATCATCAAGACAGAAAAAGAGAGTAAGGCACCGTTTGATTCATAGAAAATTTACTGAGGAATGAGGATGACTATTATGAGTATTTGAAAATTTATTTATTTATTTATTTTTATTTTTATTTCTATAAATTAGAAAATTTAATTCCTATAATTAAGAGAGTCATTATTTTCTTTTTTAACCTATAAATTAAAATATAAAAATATGAATAATTATCTTATTAAAGGTTAAATGCTCAATTTTACCTATATTCTAATTATTAGATATTTCAATTTTAATATTTTTCATATTATTAATTAAAATATAATAATAATAAATTATTTTTATATTTTAATATAATCAATGAAAAATAAAATTATAATAATTATAATAAAAATATAAATTAATATTTTAAAATTTCATATAATTAATTAAAAAAATTAAAAGGAAAATTAATTATAATAATTAAAAATATAAATATTATTTTTTTTATATTCATATAAATAATTAAAATAAAAAATTATGATTATAATTAATTTTAGTTATATAAATTAAAAAATGCAAAAAAAAAAATATTGTTTTTATATTTTGTTATAACTAAATAAAATATGAAATTTATAATGAATCATAGTTAAAAGTATAAAAAATATTTTTATATTTTCTTATAATTAATTAAAATTATAAGGCAAAAAATATATAAAAAAAAGTAATTTTAAGTTGATTTTCATTAAGGGCAAAATAAGTTTAATTTTAATTTTAATTTCAATTTCATATCTTATATATATGAATCAAAAACTTAAAAAAAAAATTTCAATTCTGCAGTAAACTAAACACAAATAAAAATTATCATTCTATTTTCGATTATGTTAAATTTTAATTACTGATTTTGATTTTGATTTCAATATATACACGAAACAGAATATATATATATATATATATATATATATATATATATATATATATATATATATATATATATTAATTTTTAAAAGTGAAAAAGACAATTAATTAGATTATTTTCAATTGATTAAAAATTATTATATTTATTTTTATATAAAATTAAATTTATTATAATAATATAAAAAATATATAATAAAATTTATTTACTAAATATATGATAATTGAATTTAAATAAAAATATCTTTTCGATGGTATCGTGGACCAGCGGTGAGCATTGCTTAATAAATGGAGAAGAGAAAACGAGTAAAATAGAGCGATGTGGGGCTAAAAATTGACGTGTCTAAGCATAATTAATTAAGCTGGGAAGGGTGCCTCCGTTTGGGAGGCGTAGAGCACCAAACATTGATCAATCAGCGTCAGCCCCCGTGGAGAATACTGTCCAAATTACATGTTAATCGTCATTTTGACGTAAACAACGTCAAATTAAATCACTCTTAAAACCATTTTATCAGAGGATAGAATAGTTGATGGGCTTGTAGCAATAACAACAAAATAATTCAATGTTGATGGGCTGTCTTATCAGATCTGATTGGGCCAACTCTTCTTGCATTTTTAATTAACAAAATGGGAAAATCCCAATTATATGTGTAATTTTTTTTCATTAATTATGTGTAGTTGGCAGCATAAATCATCCACTTTGCATGTGAGTTTTTTGTGAGCTTTTTTTTAATTATTATTTTTATGGTATCAGTGATATTAAAGTATTTATTAAATTTTTTAAATATAAATATATGAAATTTATAAATTTAATAACTGAATCTCATTATAAATTCATAGCAGAGTGAACGTATATAAGAAAGATTCATAAATTAAATAATCACTAGCAAACTATCCATAAAAATAATAAAATTAAGACAACACCATAGCAATCATTTTTAGATTATCTTGAACCACCATAACAGAGAATAGCATCAAAACTTCTCCTTCGACCATACAAAAGATATAATTAATTAACTAATAAAGCTATCTGCAGCAAGCAGAGAAATCACAAAATAAGTTCCAACAAAAATAGAGAAAATCTCTCTCCTTTTTTTTTTTTAAATTGTTGCATAAATAGACTGGTTATACATCAGACAGAGAATATTATACATTTCATGCTCACGCACATTTGGAAGCACTCACTGCACTTTTGTTGGTTTAAAACTTAGGATACTTTTGTGGCTGAATAAATCTCATTTGCCATCTGAAACAAACCGTTAAGGGCAAGTTAGTGGTCACTTGTGACCAATCCCGCCATGACTGGGGCCAGAAAACGCTAGAGATACATGGCCGATCCCTCTCCTACTAGGACCAGAATAAGCTTGCAAGATCTTGAATGATTTGGTTGAAGTAGGAGAAAGCCGATGCTGGAGAGGCCTGCAGCCTTCCACTTTGGTGGAACATAGGAGGAGAAGAAGAAGAAGAAGAAAGATAATAATGGAGCCGTGAGAAAATAAACTATGGCAAGTATGGCTCATTGTTGCTTTTTCTATCTTTGTGCAATGCTTCTAGAGATGTTTCAGCTTCATTTGTTGAAAAGAATGGCTGTTTTGGTGGGTATATATAGGAGGAGATCAGGAGAATCAACCAGGTATATATATATATATATATATATATATATATATATATATATATATATATATATATATATATATATGGGTTCAATGAACACATTGACCTAAGAAAATACTCAACTCAACTCAACTCAACTCAACTAAGCCTTTATCCCAAAAATTTGGGGTCGGCTATATGAATTCGCTTTCTCCACTCTGAACGATTTAGGGTTAAATCCTCAGAAATGTGTAATGCTTCTAGGTCATGTTGTACTACTCTCCTCCAAGTCAATTTAGGTCTACCCCTTTTTTTCTTTCTATCCTCTAACCTAATGTACTCTACTTGTCTAACTGGAGCCTCCGTATGTCTACGCTTCACATGACCAAACTACCTCAATCTCCCTTCTCTCAACTTATCTTCAATTGGCATCACTCCTACCTTTTCTTTAATACTCTCATTACGGACTTTATCTAGTCTAGTATGGCCACTCATCCACCTTAACATTCTCATCTCTGCAACTCTTATCTTAGATGCATACGACTCTTTCAGTGCCCAACACTCACTACCATATAACATAGCCGGTCGTATGGCTGTACGGTAAAATTTTCCTTTCAATTTATTGTGAATCTTACGATCACATAAAACTCCCGTGGCACGTCTCCACTTCAACCATCTGGCTTTAATCCTATGACTAACATCCTCCTCACATCCCCCATCTACTTGAAGGACTGAGCCTAGATATTTAAAGTGATTACTTTGGGGCAGTATCACTCCATTCAAACTAACTCCTTCCCTATCACTAGTTTGGCCTTCACTGAACTTGCAATGCATGTATTCTATCTTCGTTCTACTTAACTTAAAACCCTTTGACTCTAGAGTACTTCTCCAAAGTTCTAGCTTTCTATTGACTCCTTCTCGTGTCTCATCTATCAGAACAATATCATCCGCAAACATCATGCACCAAGGAATACTCTCTTGTATATGTTTCGTCAGTTCATCTAAAACTAATATAAAAGGTAAGGGCTTATGGCTGATCCTTGGTGTAATCCAATTGAGATCGGAAAATCTCTTGTGTCCCCTCCCACTGTGCGCACAATAGTAGTTGCTCCTTCATACATATCTTTCAATACTTGTATGTACCTAATAGATACCCTCTTTTGTTCTAACACATTCCATAAGACCTCTCTTGGAACACTATCATAAGCCTTCTCCAAATCAATAAAAGCCATGTGTAGATCTTTCTTTACATCTCTATATTTCTCCATCAAGCTTCTAATGAGAAAGATCGCTTCCATAGTTGAACGACCGGGCATGAAACCAAATTGATTGAGAGAGATAGAAGTATCATGACGTAGTCAATGCTCCACAACTCTCTCCCACAACTTCATAGTATGACTCATGAGTTTAATTCCCCTATAGTTTGAGCAACTCTGTATGTCCCCCACCTAAATTACACCTAAATGATGATATAAAATACATGCATCAAATTCCCCCATACTCAAACTCTTGCTTGTCCTCAAGCAAAATTTCATTAAAACTCATTTGGAAGGGAATAGAATCAGTCTTTGAAAACACAAAATTCACTAATCCAAACCACCAACTTACCTCTAGCCACCAACATTCCAAATTCCGACCAGCAAAAGCACAAAGAATGAAGCAAGCACTCTCAACTATTACAGAATAGCTAAGAATTAACCAATCAACCCAAGCAACAAATACCAACCAGCTACAAGAGTCAATTGTGCCAAAACAAACCTAAATGAAATAGATAGCCAATGTGTCTCAAATAGATGGTGAGTAATGTATGGAAGATTATATTACCAAACCCATATGCAAGCATAAAAGATCTAACTCTACTAATGTAACAAGCATTTTTCAAAGAATCATTAGGTCTTTTTAAGGGTTGTAATGGGGTCTAATAGGGTAAGATTGTGGTTAACAAAGAAAGGGAATAAGGTAAACAAAATATGAGAATAATATTAATCATGAAACTCAAAGTGCATCTTTTTTTTTTTTTTTTCTAATATCAAGAGGAAAGAAATTCACAATGAATCTCAAGTGCTATCACAATGATTATACAAAGGGACTACTTTTTATGCTTATTTATTTTATTTTATTTTGATTTTGTATGTGTCCCTATTTCATGTCACACCCAAAATTACCTTTGGGATATTTTGGTGACCTTTTCAACTTTTCACAATTACTCTAGCACTTTTCAAGATGTTTCAATCCTCCGAGATTTTTTTTTTTTTTATGCACTTAATTGCTAAAATATTATTCTCATAGATAGGTGGTAGTGTTTAGGTTTTATGGCTAGGTAAATGATTTGGGTTCCAAAGAAATTAGGGAATTAAGGTTCAAGGGGGTTTGCAAGGGTTAAAATGAAATTAAGGTAGGTTAAGGCTAAATGTGAGGTTTAAAATATGAAGAAATGCCTAAATCATATTCTTATCAAATGCAAGTTAAAAATTTCGCTTTGAAAGATCTAAGATGCTTGTTCTAGGAATGGTGAGACGACAATGACCATTTTCTTTCTTAAAGGCTTATCCAGACACTCAAAACTCAAAATAACTAATCAGAATCTACATACCTAGATGAATGTATTAATTTTCAGCTATTAAGTAAGAGAAAGAATAATGCTTAAGACTTTGTACCCAGCTGGAACTTTCATTCCACTAACCATCTAAAGGCAAATTGGATTGCTTGAATAAGTGGCTTATGGAATCCAAAGACTGGTTTAAAAATCCAAAAATTGTGAATGAATGAATGAAATGCATGAGTGTATAAATGTATAGTCAACCTATATGCAACTAAGTACTAAGTATATATGAAGCTATATGCAGTGTATATATGTGAATATGTACAAGTATGAAGTAATGAGTGTGTCACTATATGCAAATGAAAAAGGAAAAA
The DNA here is from genome assembly GCF_030052815.1 of Hevea brasiliensis. NCBI lineage: Eukaryota > Viridiplantae > Streptophyta > Magnoliopsida > Malpighiales > Euphorbiaceae > Hevea > Hevea brasiliensis. The sequence continues at coordinate 9,194,363 of NC_079494.1, forward strand.
TAATTTTTGCAAAAAATTTATCCTCTCCCCCATACTCAGAATGAACATTGTCCTCAATGTTAAGAGAGTGCATGGAATGGGATAATTTGGCTATATGTGCAAAATGGGGGCTCATATGTGGATAAAGAATTATTACCCTGTTGCATAAGCGATAGCACAACTTGTGTTGAAAGTGACACAAGCTGAGATGAGAATTGTTACCTCATTGAAGTGCAGCCAATTTAATTAGGTAAAATTTTGGACAGCTGCTGTACTCATTGCAAAAGAAACAGTGCAATGGAATCCATTAAATCAAGTAAACTCGAAAAGTTGAAATAGGAAGTTAAGCTCAAAAATGTAACCATCAAGTGTAAATCCGAAGTAGCACATAAAAGCAAGTGAGCAATGTACTAGAGATATAAAAGAAAAATGTATTTTATGAGGAACTAAAAAAAACAACACAAGCAAAATATTAACTAAACAAGTTAAAAACACTAATGAATTAAGCAACTAAATTTTTTTTTTTTTTTTTTTAGCATGGGGAGCTAACACAATTTTTTTTTTTTTTTATGCTCATTTGCTTGCAATGAATTGCATCCCATCTGCACAAGGAAATTAGAACAATGTTAAACTCTGAATAAGGAGTATAGAAAAACTTAAAAACAAATATATATATGAAAGAAATAAAGAATCAATGAAAAATTGAGAGTTATGCACAAAAATGCTAAGTTTAGGTCTTTAGCTTGACCATACTCACTCAAGATGTTATGGAGAATGAGAAAGATAGCAAGTTGCTATCTTCTCAATTGGCTCACCAACTGAATAGTGCCTCAATCTTTGTCCATTTACCTTGAAATTACTAGATTTTTCACCAAAAATTTCCACAGCACCATGAGGTAAAACTTTCACAATTTTGAATGGACCTGACCACCTTGATTTTAATTTTCCTGGAAAAAATTTCAACCTTGAATTGAATAAGAGAACCAAATCTCCTTCTTTAAAGTCCTTTTTCTTGATATGCTTATCATGCCATTTTTTAGTTCTTTCTTTATAGATCCTAGCATTTTCATAAGCATCAAGTCTCAATTCATCTAATTCATCAAGTTGCAAAAGTCTTTTGTGTCCAGCAGCTTGTAAATCAAAATTGATTGCTCTAATGGCCCAATAAGCTTTGTGTTCTAACTCTACGGGCAAATGGCATGATTTCCCAAAAACTAACCTATAAGGTGGAGTTCCTATGGGGGTTTTAAATGCTGTTCTATATGCCCAAAGAGTGTTATCTAATTTAAGGGACCAATCTTTTCTGGACTTATTGACAGTTTTCTCCAAGATTTGCTTGATTTCTCTATTTGTGATTTCTACTTGGCCATTTGTTTGAGGGTGATATGGTGTGGCAATCCTATGTTTTACCCCATATTTTCTCATCAATTTTTCAAATTGGTGGTTGCAAAAATGGCTACCACCATCACTGATTATGGCACGTGGGGCACCAAACCTGGTCAAAACAAATTTTTTCAGAAATTTTACCACAACTTTTGCATCATTGGTAGGTGTAGCAATAGCTTCTACCCATTTAGATACATAGTCCACCCCTACCAAGATATATTTATTTCCATAAGAAGATGGAAATGGCCCCATGAAATCAATTCCCCACACATCAAATAGTTCAACTTCTAATATGGACTGTTGGGGCATCTCATCTCTCTTGGAAATGTTGCCTACTCTTTGACACCTATCACACCTGCTTACAAAGTCTCTCACATGTTTAAACATTTTAGGCCAATAGAAACCTGATGTTAAGACCTTTTCAACAGTTTTTGAGACACTAAAATGACCACCATATTCAGAGGAATGACAATGGTAAATAACATCATTTATTTCTTCCTCTGGTATACATCTCCTAATTATTCCATCATTACATCTTCTAAACAAAAGAGGTTCTTCCCAAGAATAAAATTTAACATCATGCAAGAATCTTTTCTTTTGCTGCCAAGATAAATCAGGTGGCAAGACACCACAAGACAAGAAATTCACAATATCAGCAAACCATGGAAGTGTAGAATTCAACACATACAACTGCTCATTCATGAAAAACTCATCAATTGGCACAATTTCATCATCTTTATTTTCAGTTTTTATCCTAGAAAGGTGATCAGCCACCACATTCTCAACACCCTTTTTATCTCTTATTTCCAAATCAAATTCTTGAAGTAATAAAATCCATCTAATCAACCTAGATTTAGCTTCTTTCTTTCTCATTAAGTACCTTATTGCTGCATGATCAGTAAAAACTATTACCTTTGAGTTGACCAAATAAGAACGAAATTTATTGAGTGCAAATACTACCGCAAGGAACTCCTTTTCAATTGTGGCATAATTAACTTGAGCTTCATCAAGGGTTCGGCTTGCATAGTAAATGGCATAAGGTTTTCTATCTTTTCGCTGGCCAAGGACAGCTCCAACAGCAAACTCGCTTGCATCACACATGATTTCGAATGGCAAAGTCCAATCTGGGGGTTGCATGATAGGAGCTGTTGTTAAGGCCGTCTTCAACCTGCAAAAAGCAACCATACAATCTTGATTAAAATCAAATTTAACATCATGATTCAAAAGATTTGTTAAGGGTTTAGCAAGTTTAGAAAAATCCTGAATAAATCGCCGGTAAAACCCGTCATGTCCAAGGAAACTCCGCACTCCTTTGACAGTGGTTGGAGGTGGCATTTTTTCAATAATTTCTATTTTGGCTCTATCCACTTCAATTCCCCTATTTGAGATCAAATGCCCTAAAACGATTCCCTCTTGGACCATAAAGTGGCATTTCTCCCAATTCAACACCAAATCATTATCAGCACACCTCTGCAAGATTTTAGACAAATTAGTCAAGCATGAATCAAAATTAGTGCCATAAACTGAAAAGTCATCCATGAAGACCTCCATAATTTCTTCAATAAAATCAGAAAAAATGGCCATCATGCACCTTTGAAATGTGCCAGGTGTTACACAATCCGAATGGCATCCTTCGATAGGCAAAGGTGCCATAGGGACAGGTAAAGGTAGTTTTTTCTTGGTCATCAGGATGTATTGGAATTTGAAAGAAACCAGAATATCCATCTAAGTAACAAAAGAATGAATGCTTGGCTAATCTTTCTAACATTTGATCCATAAAAGGAAGGGGAAAATGGTCTTTTCTTGTAGCATTGTTCAATTTTCTATAGTCTATGCACATTCTCCAACCTGTAACAGTTCTAGTGGGTATCAATTCATTATTCTCATTTTTAACAACTGTCACCCCACCTTTCTTTGGTACAACATGCACAGGACTAACTCACTCACTGTCAGAAATAGGGTAAATAATTCCAGCAGCTAGTAATTTTAGGATTTCCTTTTTCACAACATCCTTCATTGTAGGATTCAATCTTCTTTGGTGGTCAATGGAAGGTTTACTATTTGGCTCAAGGAAAATCCTATGCATACAAACTGTTGGACTAATTCCCTTTATATCATCAATTGCATAACCCAAAACTCTCCTATATTCCCTCAAAACTCTCAACAATTTATCAATCTCAATATCAGTCAAACATGCATTAATTATAACAGGATATGTTTTATTTGGTCCAAGAAAAGCATACCTGAGGTTGGAAGGAAGAGGTTTAAGATCTACCTTTGGGGCATCCTCTACCTTTAATGATGGTGGTTTGATCTCCAAATTCTGCACTTCTTCAAGTTGAAAAATTGTGGCTTCAGGATGTGGTGGAGAGCTCTCCAAGTGTTGTGCAAAAGCAGCTATGTTGTGATTATCATCATCAATGCTCCCACCATGGACTAAGCAATTTTCAAGTGGGTCTTGTGGGTAGCTTTTTCTGAAATGCTCTTGAACAATCTCATCAATAATGTCTACCCGCAAACAAGACTCAACTTCTTCATGTTTCCTTTTCATGGCAGGATTGATGTTGAATATCATTTGATCATCTCCCACTCTAAGTGTCAATTGCTCACCCTTCACATCAATTAATGCACCAGCTGTTGCCAAGAAGGGTCTTCCCAATAAGATAGGAACTTTTGTGTCTTCTTCCATATCCAAAATGACAAAGTCTACCGGAATGTAGAATTTCCCAACCTTGATAGGCACATTTTCAAGAATGCCTTCTGGATACTTAATTGAACGGTCAGCCAATGAAAGATACATGTTTGTGGGCTTCAACTCTCCCATATTCAACTTCTCATATATTGAAAGAGGCATTAGGCTGACACTAGCTCCAAGGTCACATAAGGCATTTGCCACACAATTATCACCAATATGACAAGGAATGGAAAACACACCCGGATCTTTGAGTTTGGGAGGTAACTTCTTCTGGATTATAGCACTGCATTGCTCTCCCAAGTTAATGGTGTCATAATCTTCTAGCCTTCTCTTGTTGGAAAGAATCTCCTTCAAAAACTTGGCATAACTCGGCATTTGGGATAGTGCCTCAGTGAATGGCACATTGATATACAACTTCTTTAGCACTTCAAGAAATTTGCCAAATTGTTTGTCTAGCTTATGCTTGATGAATCTTTGAGGGTAGGGAAGGGTGGGCTTATAAGGTTCAGGTGGGATGTATGGTTTCTCTCCCTCATCTTGCTCACTTTTGCTTTCTTCTTCTTTTTCATTTTTCTTGCTCCCAACTGAATTTTCTTCTTTTGTGCTCTCTTTTTCTTCTCTCTTGTTTTCACTTTCTTGACCAACTTTTTTACCACTCCTCAAGGTTACAACCTTACATTGCTCATGAGGGTTTTGTGGTTGGCTAGGTAGTTTCCCATAGGAATTGCTTCCTGATGAGCTTGCTTGTTGCGCCAATTGAGTCTCCAACATGCGGTTGTGGACTTGTAATTGATCCATGGTTTGTCTCATGTGTTGCATTTCTTCCTCCAATTTGTTATTCATCTTGCTTTGTTCAGCAAAAAATTTCTCCATCATGCTCTCCAAGGTTGGCTTCGGTTCATGGGGTGGAAGGGATTGTTGTGCTCTTGCTTGATATCCAGGTGGTGGTTGTCTTGTGGGCTGAAATTGAGGCTTGTTCTGCTGCATAAACTGCTGGTTATGAGCATAATTTGAGCTTTGGCCTTGTTGAGCAAAAGTTGCTTGTGGTCTCCATGTTGAGTTGTTCACATTAGAATAAGCATTTCCCATAGGTTTCTGTTGATAACCTCCTGCATAAGCAGCTTGTTCTTGCAAATAATCATCTCCATAAGAAGAGTAATCAACTCCACAACTTTGAGTTCCATCTGTGAAGGCAACTTGTTGCATAGTTGTAGGAGTTGAGGTTGTTGCCTTTGTGCAAAAATCACTAAGAAGCTGAGTCAACTGGTCAAATCTTGCATTCATGTAGCTAACTGAGTCTAGTTCATAGATCCCAGCTTTCTTTGGCTCAAGTGCTCTAGGATTTCCCCATAAATGGGTATTATGAGCAATCTTCTCTAATAGATCATAGCATTCTTCACTTGTCATTCTCATGAAATCTCCTCCTGCTTGTAAATCAATTGTGTTTCTTATGGTCGAGTAACTCAGTGTAGAAATTCTGAACAATCATCCATTTCGGTATTTCATGATGAGGACATTGCCTTTCAAGCTCCTTAAATCTCATCCAAGATTCATACAAAGTTTCATCATCCCTTGGTTTAAAAGCTACCATCAAATTCCTCAAATGAGTGGTTTTCCCAGGTGGGAAAAATTGAGATAGAAAAGCTTGAGATAGCTGCTCCCAAGTAGCTATAATAGCTTGTGGGAGTGAGTCATACCACTCCAATGCTGAATCCCGAAGAGAGAATGGAAATAAGGTGAGCCGAATAACTTCATTAGAAACTCCAGGTTGTCTTTGTGTACCACATATCATCAAAATTTTCTTCAAATGAGAATGAGGATTTTCAAGTGGGCTACCTCCAAATTGTGAATTCTGAACCATTTGAATAAGACCAGTTTTTAATTCAAATTGATTAGCTCCAATAATAGGTCTGTTATCTCTCACATCAGTACATCTAGGAAAAGCATAATCTAACATGGATCTTCTTTGAGGATCATTTTGATTAGCATTTTGCCCGTTTTGCTCGTTTCCTCCATTATCTCCACCAATAGCTCTATTTTGATTCTCCATATTTTCTATTGTCTCCTCTTGCTCAAATATTTGTTGTTCTTCTTTTTCTGCTTCTTTTCTTTTCTTGTATTCCTTTTTGTTAGCTCGACAGAATTTTTCAATTTCAGGATTGAACAACAATTCGGTATCACTTGTGCTTTTCGATCGTCTCATAAACAAGAAAAGTACCTGAAAAACACAAGGAACAATAGTGAAGATAAAAGAAAATAAAAATTCTAATTAGCTTAAAACAATTAAAATCCAACTTAAAAACAAACAATTCCCTAAGAACGGCGCAAAAACTTGATACGGTGTCCGCAAGTGCACGGGTCATGAGTATAGTTTTAAAAAAATGATATCGATCCCACAGGGAATTGTGCTTAAATTGGAAATAAAAGTATAAGCTAATTAGAATGACAAAAATTAAAGATGTAAAATGAAATTTCAAATTAAGACAAAAATTAAAGATGTAAAATGAAATTTGGAATTAAAATTGGTATTTGAGGAATTAAAACTAAATCAATCAATTAACTAAAATTAATTAAACTAGATTACCAAAAATTAATTTGAAATTTCTATTTATGAAATTTGAGAGGAATTAAATCTAAATTCAATAAAAATAAAGTGATTCTAGAGATTGGATTTAAATTGGATTTAAATTTAAATTGGATTTAAATTGAAATTGCTATTTATGAGATTTGGAGGATTTAAATCTAAATTCAATGAAAATTAAATTGATTCTAGAGATTGAATTTTCAATATTGTTTGCATGTGGTTTATCCTTACTTTAGCCAAACACATGAGAATTGCAATTTTGAGGGAAATCAATTCTTAAATTTTTGAAACCTTTTTCAAGCATTTCAAAGTTGGTTTTCATTAAATCAAACCCTGTTTTCACGGTATTTCAAACCTAACAAAAACCCATTTAAAGCTCTAATTGATTTTTGGAAAGTTCCCCTTAATCCTCTTAGCTTATCTCTAACACCAAGAAAATAAAGTTTATTGCAAGATTATCTATCCCTAATATTCACTTTTCAGTCCATCTATTAAGGATTAAAGCTTAACTTAATGAGGGCCCATTCATCAAGCAAGGCAACAAGCTCACAAGCAATAAATCAAAATGTAACAAATCCCATTTAAATGGCTAAATCAGTTCAAAACCACAATACAAATCAATATTTACAAACCCATCTCTAGAATCTCAATAAACTACTCATAAATCATTGTTTAAAGACAAACCCAAATGTATAAATGAAGAAATAATGGAAATGTAAGCTAAGGGGTAGAAAAACCCAGAAATATGCAGCAGATTCTGCTGCAGAAAAGTGCAGAAACGAGTTCTGCAGGCTGCTGAAAAAGAAATGCAGAAAGTGCTCCCTCCTTCTCTTTCTAATCTTGCCAAAAATGCCTCTCTTGCTCTCTATGAAAAGATAATGATAAAATGAGGCTTTATATAGGCTAAGGGTCTGCCCTAGAATGGGTAAAAGGGGGAAGGTTCCAGAGAAAGTGAGGTAAAAAGCTGGAGTAACGGAAATGCCACGTCAATTATTTCCAGTAAAAATGACATAAGCCGAGTCAGTTGTGTCGCGGGTTGTGTCGCTCTCGGCGTGAATATCTGACGATCGACACAACTTGCGACATAAGCTAATTCGGTTGTCTTTGCAGTTGTGTCGCTCTCGGCCATTTTTTTACTCAACTTCAAAATTTTTGCAATTCGACTTTAATCTCCTCCAAATGGCTACTCTGATCAAAATACATCAAATTTCTCCAGATTTAACCTACAAAACAGATAAATTCCAAAAATTAAACTAAGAAAAGTGAAAATTGCAAAATTGACTAAATATACACTAATATCTATAATAATGGCTATGAACAAGGGTAAATAATGTGCAAAAATTACACCTAAATGATGATATAAAATACATACATCACTCTCTCCCACAACTTCATAGTATGACTCATGAGTTTAATTCCCCTATAGTTTGAGCAACTCTGTATGTCTCCCTTATTTTTAAAAATAGGTACTAAAATACTCTTCCTCCATTCATCAGGCATTTTCTTTGAGTTTAGAATCTTATTAAATAATTTAGTTAATCATGCCACTCCCATATCTCCCAAATACTTCCACACTTCAATTGGTATTTCATCGGGTATACAGGCTTTACCCACTTTCATTCTCTTAAGTGCTTCCTTTACTTCTAAAGATCTAATCCTTTTAGTATAATTCACATTCTTTTCTATTGTTTTATAATCTATATTCACGCTATTACCATTTTGACTAGTATTAAAAAGATCATTAAAATAATTTCTCCATCTTTCTTTAATGTCCTCATCTTTCACCAACACTTTTCCTTCTTTATCCTTAATGCACCTAACTTGATTGAGATCTTGACATTTCCTTTCCCTCATCCTTGCTAATCTATAAATATCTTTCTCCCCTTCTTTAGTTCCAAGTTTCTCATATAACTTTTCAAAGGCCTGTGCTCTTGCTTGACTAACTGCCTTTTTTGCCTCTTTCTTTGCTATCTTGTACTGTTCATATGCCTCATTATTATCACATTTAGGTAATTTCTTATACCATTCCCTTTTTCTCTTCACTGCTTTTTGTACTTCCTCATTCCACCACCATCTCTCTTTTGAGGGTGGTCCATGTCCTTTAGACTCTCCAAGTACTTTTCTAGCTACTTCTCTAATCTTTGATGCCATCTGTATCCACATATCATTGGCCTCCATATCCAGCTTCCATACTTCGGACTCAAGAAGCTCATTTTTGAACTTCACTTGCTTTATTCCTTTGAACTCCTACCACTTTGTTCGAGCTACTCTATTTCTTCTGACCTTACTTGAATTGTTCCTAAACTTGACATCCAAGACCACCAACTGATGTTGACTTGTTAAAGCCTCTCTTGGAATGACCTTGCAATCCTTGCATAGAGCTCTATTTGTCTTCCTAGTTAAGAGGAAGTCGATTTGGCTTATATGTTGCCCACTTTTGAAAGTCACTAAATGTGACTCTCTTTTTATAAAGTAGGTATTTGCCAGTATTAGGCCATATGCCATAGCAAAATCCAGGATGCTTTTTCCCTCTTCATTTCGACTGCCAAAACCAAAACCTCCATGAACATTCTCATAACCTTGTCTATCACTCCCTACATGCCCATTCAAATCTCCACCAATGAAAACATTCTCTTCATTCGGTATGCTTTGCATTAAATCATCCATATCTTCCCAAAATCTTTGTTTACTCTCACTGTCTAGTTCTATTTGTGGGGCATAAGCACTAACTATATTTATTATTTCTCCTTCTAGTACTAGCTTTACTAGTATAATTCTATCTCCTACTCTTTTCATAGCTATTACTGCGTCTTTCAATGTCCTGTCTATGATTATGCCCACTCCGTTCTTGTTTCTCTCATTTCCAGTAAACCACAGTTTGTACCATGAATTACCCACTTCCTTACTTTTCTCTCCTACCCATTTAGTCTCTTGAATGCAAGTAATATTCACCCTTCCTCTTTCCAAGGTATCTACAAGCTCTATTAATTTTCCTGTAAGTGATCCAACATTCCAAGTACCAACCCTGATCCTCCTCCTATCCTGCTCCTTCCTAATTGGTCTCTTTCTATGATATCTTCTATTATTTTCTATGTCTATCTTGTGTTCTGTTCCACTATTTATTCTACTATCTGTCCTATGGACTAACTTCTTTACCCACACTAGTCCATGATGTAAGAACCCTTGCTCACTTAACACTACACCCGGGCGCTGGCATGGCGCATCGCTTTCGGTGAACGCCCTACACCCTTGCATATTTCTCACTACACCCGGGCTCCGATGTAGCGCGTCGTTATTAGAGGACGCCCCAACGTTTATATCCTTTGAATCCATATCATAGGGTGTGACGAAATTTTTACGCTGGTTGTCACCTACCGCAACCTTCCTCCTTTATCATGGCTTGGGACCGGCTAAGCGCAAACTACTTAGGCGGAGTTATTGTCCTAAGAAAATAAAATGGAATAATTAATGCCAAATACCTTAATAATAAAACCAAGTAGTTGGCATTAATCCATGAGAGTTAACCTAGTTAATTAATAAGAATATAAAATTGTATCAAACTCGAATATATATTATTTAAATCTATTTATTTTTCAAATGGATTCAACTAAGATTAATATTTGAGATTATTCATCAAATTACTATATAAAAAAAATTTAATTTGACTCTATTCAGGATTGCATATAGTTTCTAGTCAAAATGTTAACTTTTACTATAAAAATTAATTTTTAAGCCAAATTTTGATTAATCAAATTAATTTAAATGGTTCAATTTCAATTAGATTATGAGTTATTGGGTTAACTCTTAATTTTACAGGTTATTTAAATTTAAATTATTTTAAATTTTATATAAAAAAATGGATTATATAATTATTAAATCAAAGAAATTTGAAATAAATTAATAAATTGAGTCAAAATTTGCCATCTCTATAGCAGGATAGTAATAATAATGTCAAAATTTTAATGATTTTACGCCTATATATAAGGAAATAAGTTAGGCTTAATAGATATATATGATATCGACCATAAGATGTTGCCGTTTTATGGTACCTATTCATACACATTTTGGCAACCTAATCACGTTTATAATAATAATAATAATAATAATAATAATAATAATAATAATAATAATAATAATAATAATAATAATAATAATAATAATATATCAGGAATTTGAGAAAATCTGTGCCAAATTCACAATTCTAAAGCAGATTTCCTTTGAAAAATTGGCCATTAATTACTACAACTCATGTTTTTGCAGCCCGTGAATGATGTCAACACCATGCACAAGTTCTAGCTTATAAATATAAAACTACAAGATGAGGCATGCTTGTCAAACTGGCAAGTTCCGGCTAAGTCGGGCGGCTGCCGGACGGTAGGGCCAGAGTTTCTCCATGAAAATAACAGGAAAGAATGATTGTTTGCAGGTTATAGATCCTTCAATGCCTTGTGGGAACGTCGATGATAATATTTTAAACAAAAATGTAATCTATGAAGTCGTTTAGTTTGCTGCGCATGATCCACAAGGTCTTGGGATGGATTTTTATATGATGTTAAGAATAATTCTGATCATGTATTGTGTCTCACGAGGATGATGCCCAATATTGGCCGTGGAGTCTTTTATTTGAAAATCTTTTGGCATATATTAATTAATGTTCAATTAATTTAAAATTAATTAAATTAAAATATTAAATTGATAAAAGTGGTAGAATATCTTGACATTATTTCAGTTTCAGAATTATAATATATAGATTTGTGATAGTTATTAAAATCAGATTGAATCGACTGGTCTTTATAATATATGGATTTGTAATAATTATTAAAATTAGATCGAATTGATTGATTCATATTTATAATTAAACCAAACAACAAATTAGATAAATTTATTAAAAAAAAAACAAATGAAGCAAATCGATTAGGTACAACAATATTGAAAGAAGAGATTTGGCGTTGTTTTATAGTAACCGTTAGCTGTTTTACTAGTGTTTAGTTATTTATATAGTAATAATTTAAAATTAAAATATTCGATAAAAATAATTATTGGATTAGCTGCTAAATATAAAATAATAGTATATCTTGTTGATTTTGATTAAAACGCTCTCTCAATTTCTCAAAGTAAGAAATGATAATTTTTCATGAATCACTCCCTCAATTTTTTAATATTAATATAAATATTGTACTACCGAATAGAATAAATAAGAGAAATAATATTTTAACTAAGATAAAAAATACTAAACGTTATTTTAAAAACTATTGCCAAAGAATACCTTAAAGGAGAAAAGGAAAAAGAAAAAAAAAAGGAGAGGGAAGGAGAAGAGTAATATATCATTTCAGTGAGTAAAAAAAAATATATTCAAAGTTTTGACTTGGACCAAATTTAGGATCAAAATACTAATTTGTTCTTAGGAAAAAAAAATTATGGGATCAAAATCCATATTTTAATCTAATCTCAAAAACAAATACAAAACCGTCCTTCCCTCATCTCTACTCTTATGTGTGTCTAACTGAATGTAAGTGGCTGTAACTCAGCCATGTTGCCCAATGAATCTAGGGCTATTGTTCAAGTTCAACCACTAGTGACTGTTATGGTTCAAGTTAAAGTTCCAATCACATCAGCAGCGCCGCGTACTTCAGCAAGTTATGGTCCAAAGAGTCCAACTCGATCGAACTACAAATCTCTTACGGGTTTCCCCAACCCGAATGAGCCAAACCCACCAACTAAGCTATCGTCTATGGTTACTCAGTGCCTTGGCTTCTGGACATCGGCCAATCTGAATTCTGAGCTAAGTTGCGGAAATTCCATTTACATTACAAATGAATTCTAATCCGTTTTTAAATAAATTTTCAAAGAGTTTTATTATATTCGAATTCGTTCGTTCTTAATCGTTTCTAATTGAAATTACAAACAGATTTTATTATAATGAAATGAGATCTCTCAATGATTTCTTTGAAATAAATTAGAGTATCTTATCCCAAATTTATTAGATTAATATATTTTGGACCTTCAAAATTCTCATAATGGAACATTCTATTTTAACTTCATTTAGAAAATCATAAGATTATAATTAATAGATGCTTATACTTATGCAAAATATTAAAAAAAAAATTTCATTTTTTACAATATTAATTATATTAAGAATATGTGATAAAATACTACATATAGACACGCTAAAAATTAATTTTTAAGGGCTATTAAATTAATTTAGGCTATAGCTTGTTTAATTAATTTCTGTATAATGAATTCTATTTTATTAATTAAATTAAGATGCTTAAAGTGATATATATATATATATATATATATATATATATATATAGAGAGAGAGAGAGAGAGAGAGAGAGAGAGAGAGAGAGAGAGAGAGAGAGAGAGAGAGAGAGAGAGAGAGAGGGGGTAAATTATCAGGTGCACCTTCACCACAATATAATGGGTCTCATCTTCGACTAATTATTAGATATACTATGAGTACTAAAAAATAGTACTCCTTCTGTTATAAAAAGTGAGTCTTCCTTATAATATGAAGGATAAATTCCACATAATTATGAGAGATAGTATATATGCATATTGTAATTTCTCTTTATCTTCCTACTTTTATGATATAGTTTTTATGTGAGTACATGCTGTATTATATTTTAGTGCACAAGGTGTAATATATATATATATATATATATATATATATAGAGAGAGAGAGAGAGAGAGAGAGAGAGAGAGAGAGAGAGAGAGAGAGAGAGAGAGAGAGAGAGAGAGAGAGAGAGGGAGAGAATTTGACAATTTGTCTTACAAAATCTGCTAGACTACGGATTCATGTGAATAAGGGGCGACTTCTTTGAAACAAATGCACGCTTGTACATGATAAAAACATTAAGAAAAAAAATAATAATAAAACAGGCCTGCGTTGGCATGATAATGTTGATTAATGCTGCTGCGAAGACTCTCACTTCTGTACATTTCTCACCTGGAATTGAGGAGGCATGACAAGGATGATCTCCACTCATAACTCATTAACATCAGATTGGTTGTAGCAACTAGCTAACCATATCTGTAACTTCTGTACATCTGCACACTCTGTCCTAACAGCCGTGCTATCAATGGATAAATTAAGTAAGCAAGTATTTATCACTCATACACTGCTCATACAAATATTCTAAAATCACTTTTTTTAACCATCTTTGTACGTGTAATTAATATAAAAGTAAAAATAAATGGAACCCATGAAGTGGATCTATCGCATTTATTATGAAGAGCATGTGTTTTGAAAAGGAACGTTGAAAATGCTGAGCATATACGCAATGCGTATGCTCCTTCCTTTGACAAATAAAACTTCCCTCCTTCCTTCCTTTGACAAATAAAACTTCCCATCTATATTTCAACTAGATATTAACATAAAGGCTGAGTATAAAATAAACCAATAGCACTAAATTTTAGTGTTCATCTGAGCACAAATTTTTGTATTTTTCATGTTAATAGAAAATGAAACCCATAATTTTATGCAAAGGAAGCATATACCCCAGACCACACAATAATTCATCGTGGATCTATGCATCTACATGCTTTCAAAAGTCTCTAGCAGCGACAGCTAATACATCTTTGGTCTTTGGTTAGATTGCTATATAGCTACCTCTATCTTTTTTCCTTTTTCGTATGAAATAATAATTTTATATGTCGAGATTCAAAGCCAACGCATGTAATAGTCATATCTCCTAGCAAAGTACGACCTTTTTGTGTCCCTCCACCGCCACCCAACGTGTTTTAGTCGGAGAAATCAGCAAGACAGTTTAACAGAACAAGCTTTCCCCTTTCGCTAGGCTATTCAAATGGACACGCGGCATTTCCACAAAAGCATGTCATCTTCTGTACTGTGATGGTGAATTTTTCACTTTTCAGAAAAGAAAGAGCACCGCGTCAAACAGATGTAAACACACTCTTTGTGAATCAGAAACCGTGTGAAACCATGCAAAAGCATGATACGTAGTCAGGTTTCTTGGTCGTGAATTCATGACTTGCGTAATACACATATTCACATATATATATAGATAGTAGTATTTGAGAGGCTCTACGTATTTGTACAAAGTCAAATTGAAGCAGCACAAACCTTTTCAAAGTATAAACTCTCTCTCTCTCTCTCTCTCTCTCTCTCTCTCTCTCTATCTTCCACTCTTCTCAACTGCTAGTTTTGTCTCACAAGGCGTTCATCACAAAAGAGGGAAAAAAGAAAAATGAGAGAAACATGCCAAGTCAAACAATCTTGTAAATGGCCCCCACCCCCTTCACCGTCCTCAACAAACAAATTCCTTGTACAATATAAATATATAGCCATGTTGCTTAGCTACCCCCATCACCAACCTTACAATCTTGCTATATACCTATTGCCTTCTGTGCTTAACATCAACTTTTGCAAAACCCAAATTCCAAATTCAATGGCAAAAGGCAGCTCAACAACATCAATGAAGCGTCATTGCTTTGTTTCATCAGGTCTATTATTGCTACTGGTGGTACTATTGTTTTCTACACAGATCAGTGTTGTCCATTGCAGAGCTCTTCGTTCCACGACCAGTGCTGTAATCGCTGGTTGTCAGCAGCAAGAAGATGTAGTTCATCAATCAGCTGGTGAAGTAGCTTCATTTGCTGTTTCTTCCAATAACTCTAGCGGTGGTGGCACTTCTGTGAGAAGCTTGATGTTTCAATTGGCCTCTGGACCAAGCAAAAAAGGCCCAGGCCACTAAATATATACCAATACTCTCAGACTTGTCAATTTATTAACTCATTTCTATACTCTTCTCTTTTTATATATAATTTTTATCTTGAATGTTTATTTGTGACAGTTGTGAATCTTTGTTTCTTGTTTGTTCGTTTGCTAAAATTTAGTCCAACAGGAAGGATGAATATCTAATAGCTAGATTGTTAAATGTAATTTGGTAGTCTAAAGTTAAATGAATTAGTGGTGATACAGTTTTGATGCAATTTGTAAATGGAGGACATTTTCCACCGACAAACACCATTAATTCCAATGTTCAAGTAAATCAATAAAATGTATCTCAACTTAAGAGTATATAAGGTACTTAAATTTTAATTTATAACACAAAATCCCTTAATTAATCCCTTATAATATCTAATAGCTAATTTTTAAGTTATTTTTGCTGAAGTAACACTTATTATATTAAATTTTATATTTTCTTTCTTTTAATACAATACTTATCAAGTTTAGATTTTTTCCCTATTTATCAATAATTCCAACAATTTAAATTGTATAAATTAACACTTTAATAACTCAAAATTTGATTATTCAAAACTACCCATTCATGAAAAAATATATATATTTTTAATTTAATAAATATTATGTTAGTATAAATAATTTAAAATCAATTACTGAAAATTATCAGAGAATTTTATGTTATTAAAATTAAAAATTAAAAATTTTATATTTTAAATAAAAGTTTAAGTATTTATTGTTGCATATGGCTAAATTATTGTCTATATAATTTATTCCAACATGAATCACAGCAACACAGAAAAACCAAAGGTCATGAACATATTGGACCACGAGCCTAGCTTGCAGTCAAAAATCGAATTCCTAGCTATATATCTCTTTATTTTAAAATTTTGAATGCAAAAAAATGATAATAAATTAAATAAAGATGATGAAGATGGAGGCCATCGCGGCTGAACCTTTGACTAGCTTAATTCTGCTTGTAATAAAAAAAAAAAGTTATTGTATTAGATAATGCATGACGTATATCCTACAATAAGCTTTTTGCCCATTATTCCTCACTTCAAACTTTTTTACTCTCCTTAAAATCTGAATGCCCTGCTCCCACCTTCTTCTTTGTACTATATATTAATTATTTTATATATATTCTCATTTGTTTAAACTAAGTGAATACTGTATATTCAATATATATATATATATATGAAACAATTTTTATAAAAATTAAAATTTAATAATAATGGATTCTTTAAATTTATTATAAATAGCGTGTGTAAAATATAAAAATTAGCATATTTTAATAAAATTATTATAATTTTATCAAAAAATATATATTTTTTATATTTTATATATGCGTATAATTTTAATTAATTAAAAAAATTAATAATAATAATAAATGCATATTAGTAATTAAATGCTTGTAAATAGGTTTCTTCCAGTCTTGCAAATTTTGCATAAGTTAATCCAACACTAGAGCAGACATACATAATAAAAAAGGTAGAATGGCAATTTAATCTTTGAACTTATTAGAGAAATTTAATTTAATTAATTTTTAATTTTTATCTAAATTAATTAAAAGTTTCGACTTAATCTGAATTAAACTCAAAAATTAAAATTTAAGAACTAAATTTTTTTTATTTAAATTAAAAAGTAAAAAGTAAAATTTTTTGATATTTAAATTAAACTTTTTTAATTTAAATTTAAAATTTAATAAAGTTAATTTATTATTTTTTTTATTTTTAAATAAATTAAATTTAAATTAAAATTTTAAATTAATTTAAATAAAAATTAAAAATAGATTTAAATTTAACTTTTTCAATAAGTGGTAAAATTGAGTTTTACCCTTTATTTTGATTGAGGGGTTATGGTGCTAAGGAAAAGTAAGAAATGATTTTAAGGAATTTTTCACTTGTTTAAAATGGAGGGTTGAGGGATAGGAAGGGTTTTGGGGGGTTTCAACCGTCAGAATCTTCCAATTTATAACCTACCAATTTGATGGGTTGAGGAGAGTTGAAAAAAATTTTATTTTTTAATTTCCTATATTTCCCATATTAATTTAAAAAAATCTCTAAAATATCTCTTCTTATTATAAAATAATAAGATTTATAAAAAAAATAATTTTATAATTTTTATATTTAATTTTACCTTTCAATACCATCCAACCAAATAAGATAAAATTATGAAACTTTCATTTATATTTTCTCCATCTCAAATATAAATAAAACCATTATTTTACCTTACTATATTATATCTTTTTTTATTTTATTTTACTTTATTTTACTAAATCTCCCTTCACCCTACCCAAACAAACCCTTAAGCTTAATAAAAAATGTGTTGGGTCTTTCCGCGCGGCATAATATGAACTTGACCTAGAATAGCAGGTGGCAGAACCTGCAACAAGCGACTCTTCTTTTGTCCTTTTTATTTGGGCCCAAGCTCAATTTCCACCCGACATTACTATTCTTCAAACGTCATGCAACCTAAAATTTCATCTAACCTCCTGCATTTGTTTTTCTTTCACATATATATAGTTTTTTCCTCTTAGAATAATTAATTTGAAGATTATGAAATGATTAATTAAAGTGTTGAATTCAAATAAATGAGATAAGCATGCATCAATGATTTCAGCAATACCCACTAAAATTTTCTGGTCAAACGTATTGTGCGGTCCCATGAAGCCATATGCCCAAGACCAATAAGGGTTAGAAACTTGATACTGGATAGTCGCTTTAATTGAAATATTTTGAAACTTTTGTCTAGATCCATCTTGTGTCTTGAGGTAATTTTTATAACTCGTGCTTAAATTTTATCTTGTATATTACTTTTATTTCTAATCTCTTTATCTTGTATATTACTTTTATTTCTAATCTCTTTATCTTGTATATTACTTTTATTTCTAATCTCTTTAATTTGCCCACCCAATTACATCCACCTAACAACTAACCCCATAGCTGAAGAAAGGCCTCCCCCCAAAAGAAAACAACAAAAATGATACATCATTAAGCCAACGATAAAGTAAACCAAACATTACATGATAGTTAAATTACAGTGTGATATCTACGAATACAATTTTAATACTTTTTTGATAAAGGATAAATCATCATTCTTTTTAAAAAATGAGTAGTTGTGATAGCATTGTTATATTTGTGATAGGTTTAGATAGTGATTGAAACGGTCCATATTTTTTGAATGTGAGAGGATATGAGGTAATTAAAAAGATAATTTCATTGTTTTTTAACCAAGAAACCTGCGGTATCAAGTTAGAAGGATTTTTGTAAAATAAAATTAAAGTTCAAAATTTTTTTAGTAATGAATTGAAGTTAAGGGATTGAATATAACACGGGGCAAAATTTGGGAATGAGCTGTAAAAATTACTTTGCGTCTTGAATTCATAGTAAACCATATGTAGACTAAAAAAATCTTAAAATATAAATCAATTAATTCACTTATTACTACGTAGAAATCTTCATTCTAGTAGCTTGAAAAACGTTCCCAATTTTTTTCCCATGAGATTTAGTGCATGTGTTGCAGAGTTGTTTCTTGTACTCTTGAGGCAGACAGAGCACATGTTCTATTTTTAGTCTGAATATTTTCTTGATTGAAATAAATAGATGTGGAAATACTAGTCAATGAATAATATTGGGAGAGTGATGCACACCATACATAGAATTGAAAGAGCAAAAAGTTTACATAAAGGTCGAATCTTTAATTGAGGAATAGGCCTCGCATGGCATGGTTAAACTGAGTTAGCTTCTCATAATCATGTCACTTTCTTTTGTGGACCTTCAAATAAAAGATGGAAAGGAACGTAAATCATGTAATGGGCACACATTTCAATGATAAAAATTACAATATTTACAACAATTGCTAAAAAAATTATAAAATACTTGAAATGTACTTAAAAAATAATGCATCTTTGCAATGGTAAGTTGAATCGCTTGCTACAAGCCAAATTTTCTAAAACCAGAGTTCCTCTGTGTGTGAATGAAGTTTGCAGCGCCAACTCACAATATTACCTTACTCATCTCTACAGGCAATTGGCGTCAATCCTTCATGCTTCTTGTGACTAATAGCCGCATCAAAATTGATTTTGAAATAACCATTTGGCGGATAGGACCACGAAGTAGGGACAAGATGTGTGACAGTTGTAGCAGATTGTTTGGTTTGAGCATTGATGAAATCCTGGTGATAATTCAGAGCCGCTGCTAAAATCGAATCATGACAAGTCCTCTTGTTCTCCAAAGTGAGGCTATTTCTGCTCTTCCAAATCTGATAGAGCAAGAACACCGAAAGAGATTGCAATTCCAAATTTTGGCTGGGTTGCTGGATACGAGAGGTCAACTTGCATTAGTAATCTTGCATGGAGTTACTCCGAAATAGAGTTTATCTCAGCCGGAAAGGAGAGTTGATCCAAATTTCTGCCACTCTTAAGACAGGAGAAGCAAATGTGCTTGATTGTCTCTAGCTCTCCATAAAATATGCAATTATCAGGAAAATGGAGATGGCAGATCGGTTCTTTGTGAAGAAGATCAATGGATTCCAAAGATTTTTCACCAGCGGCCTGGAATTAAAGAACACGCTAATCCTAACATCCATTGGGTCTATCAATTGATGGACCAAGAGCTTTATCGTTGGAATACTCAAGCCTTTCCATATGTTCTTCAAGAGGAAGGGATTCCTAACAGATGTTTTTTAAACCGGAACCAGAGGTTGAATTGAAGAGACTTGGTAGATGGGTCAATTATTCAACCCATGGGTCAATAATTAAATTAATGGGTCATTAAAAATTAATTAAATATATATAATAATTAAAAATTAATTAAATATAATACATATTAAAATAAATAAATAAATAAATTTAATTAATTAAGTTTTAATAATTTAAAATGACAATTTCAACATATATTAAGTAATATTTATATAAATTTTAATAAGATTTTTAGATTTTATATAAAAGTATTTAATTTTAAATATTATAATTATTTTTTAATAGTTATGAGAAATAAATAAAAATTTTTATAAATGTATAATTATATTTTTAATATTAATAAAATATTATTTATATGTTAAAAAATAAATAAACATATTATTTTATAAAATTTATTATCTTATTATAGAATAAGAAATATATATATATATATATATATATATATATATATATATATATATATATATATATATTAAATTAATAAATAATTAATTATCAAATTAGCTTAATTGTTTGTGGTTTTAAACAACTCTCTTGAGGTCTTGGGTTTAATTCTTTAACTAGCACTAAAAAAATATTTTTGATCCTTTTGATTGGTTAAATCGACAAAGTTACACTGATTCACTAATCTAATTGATTGATTCAATTAGGTCACTTTCTGATCTAATTTAACTATAAATTCGAACCGATCAAGAGTTTGATTCTCTGATCCACGGTTCCAAGTTTAATAAAACAATTATTAACATCCTATCCATTCTAGTTAATTTTGTTAGCAATCCAAAAATGCTAATGTGCTGAGTGAATCCATCTCCATATGAGAGAAAGAACATATAATCCATACTACTGAATAAATCCTAGATGCTATCTTGGGTGTAAAGTTTTTCCTTAATTGATCTAATTTTTCCTTAATTTTAATACCGATTAGAAATGCAAAGTTTTTATTAATTTTAATTTTTAAAAATTAAATATGAAATGTGCCATTAAACATTTCATGTAAACATTATATATATGTATATCAAAGGAGCA
Organism: Hevea brasiliensis; assembly: GCF_030052815.1. Lineage (NCBI taxonomy): Eukaryota > Viridiplantae > Streptophyta > Magnoliopsida > Malpighiales > Euphorbiaceae > Hevea > Hevea brasiliensis. Next base: position 9,215,439 of record NC_079494.1, read on the forward strand.
TTTAACATCTGTGGAGAATAGCATCAGGCAGTGCAACCTACTTTCTTTCCGGCCAAGAAGCCATACATTTTCTGTATTAGAGCATTCGCAATTTGATATAGCAAGCAAACAAATTAACAATAAACTTTTGCAGGTTTTCCGCATTTTTTTAACCATGAAACATGCAGCACCTCTACCTTTTTTTATTTAACTTTTTTCTCATTTACAAACAATTTAAAAATCTATAATTATAAAAATTAATAATAGACACTTTAAAAAAAATAAAAATCTAAGTATTGATAAAATTACTTTTAATATGGATTTCTTTTATTAAATCATTTCTTTTTTTTTTTTTCTCTTTTCTATACATCTAATATTTAGTTGTTGCACTATTTCTTTAAAGAAAATGCATTGTGCATGCAAGTTTAAATCTTAATGGACTGAAACTAAATGTATGTCATTCTACGAATTTGTTTTACATAGGGATATAACATATTTTTTTAATTTTTAAGTAACAAAATACAACTCAACTCAACTAAGCCTTTATCTCAAAAATTTGGAGTTTGCTATATGGATTCGCTTTCTTCACTCTACACAATTTTGGATTAAATCCTCAGAAATGTGTAATATTTCTAGTTTATGTTATACTACTCTCTTCCAAGTCAATTTAAGTTTACCCCTTTTTTTCTTTCTATCCTCTAACCTAATGTACTCTACTTGTCTAACTGGAGCCTCTGTATGTCTACGCTTCAAATGACTCTCCCTTCTCTCAACTTATCCTCAATTGGCACCACTCCTACCTTTTCTCTAATATTCTCATTATGGACTTTATCTAGTCTAGTATGGCCACTCATCCACCTTAACATTCTCATCTCTGCAACTCTTATCTTAGACGCATATGACTCCTTCAGTGCCTAACACTCACTACCATATAACATAGCTGGTCGTATGGCTGTACAGTAACATTTTCCTTTCAATTTATTGGGAATCTTGCGATCACATAAAACTCACGTGGCATGTCTTCACTTCAACCATCTGGCTTTAATCCTATAACTAACATCCTCCTCACATCCCCCATCTACTTGAAGGATTGAGCCGAGATATTTAAAGTGATTACTTTGGGACAGTACCACTCCATCCAAACTAACTCCTTCTCTATCACTAGTTTGGCCTTCACTGAACTTGCAATGCATGTATTCTGTCTTCGTTCTACTTAACTTAAAGCCTTTTGTCTCTAGAGTACTTCTCCAAAGCTCTAGCTTTTTATTGACTCCTTCTCGCATCTCATCTATCAGAACAATATCATCCACAAACATCATGTACCAAGGAATAGTCTTTTGTATATGTTTCGTCAATTCATCTAAAACTAATGTAAAAATGTAAGGGTTTATAGCTGATCCTTGGTGTAATCCAATTGAGATCGGAAAATCTCTTGTGTCCTCTCCCACTGTGCGCACAATAGTAGTTGCTCTTTCATATATATCTTTCAACACTTGTATGTACCTAATAGATATTCTCTTTTGTTTTAACACATTCCATAGGACATCTCTTGGAATACTATCATAAGCCATCTCAAAATCAATAAAAACTATGTGTAGATCTTTCTTCACATCTCTATATTTCTCCATCAAGCTTCTAATAAGAAAGATCGCTTCCATAGTTAAACAACAGGGCATCAAGCCAAATTGATTGAGAGAGATAGAAGTATCATGATGTCACACCCTACACCTTAGTAAGATGTAACATGATCTCATAGTACATCTAATGAATTACCGTACTTCGTCTACCGGTAACCCATTAAATATACTACAAGAGATTTTAAAAAAATTTTCGTTCATTTTTAAAGTGGTGAGCAAGTTTTTTTTTTTTTTTTTCTAATATCAAAACCTTTATTTGACACGAAGTCATAAATTAAATTTTCAAGTCATTAAAATTTTTTTTTTTGCAATTTTTACAAAAATTCTGGCAGAGTGCCGGCTGTATTTTGAGAAAACCAAACTTAAAACCTGCAAAGAAATACACTCCCAATGTTTTCAAAACAACCACAACTCCAATACACTCATTTTCATATTCTCATTCATCAAAATCAATTCAATTCACTTATCAAGCCAAACTAATCATAAAAGAAACTATCCATAATTTTCAATTTCCAGAAGAAAGTAAATAATACATTCATTTAGGTACTAAAATTATTGTTATAAATAAGTCTGCATTTCCATTACACACCCAAAATAACATTTCAAAAGTTTTATACATCTGCTCAAATAATTTATACACATATATTTACATGCATAATCAAAATTTAATGTACAAGGGTATACCTATAATATACCCGAGGCTAGTCACAAGCAGTCTTCAAGGTACAGCTGCAGGAATCTCACTCAACTACTCTATCTCTACTCTCATCTGCGACAGCATACAAAGCTATCGTTGAGTGGTGGACTCAGTGGTGCACAACTATAATTTAAAATGTCATACAATATACATTGACAATAATTATACCAAAAATTTTGAAATCTAGAAATTTAACCAATTTCCAAATGTCAAAATTTTCATTGCCAATAATAATAATCACTTGTTAAAATAAACTTGATCAAAATTTCAATTTGTCAAATCACAACTGAACAACAAAAATAATTCCTGCAATTATGGAAATAAACAATTATTTTAACAAAATCATTTGTACACAATCTCATTTAAAATCACAATTTCTTATCAATGAAAACCAATTATTTATCTCACTAACTATGCAAGACTAATCCGAAAAGGCCATCTTCGGGGGCGATTTTAACTCCCTATGATCGGGGAGATCGAACCGCGATTTCAACTCCCTATGGTCGGGGAGCTCGAATCATCGTGCACAGTACTCAACACACTAATGAAACTTCCGACGGGCCATTAACAAAAACTTAGATCTAACCTCTAGTAAGAGGAGGATCTAAGCCTGTGCACGTACCATGATAATCAAAACAAAGCTAACTCCATTGTCTCATCAACAAATAATATAGAGACGGATAATAACCTAGTCAAGCATCTGTAGTGAGATATAAAACCATATTATGCATTTCTTTGTCCTTTTTGTGAGCATAAATCACAACACAATATTAATTCAAGATCAATTCCAATATTCCATAATTTTTTTATGCTCATCACAATCCAAAACAAAATGTTGTATTTTACTCATGCAGATTGCCCGTTACAATTCAAAATATAATTCCAATGCAATTTTGCAAACATAATTTATCCAGTTTAAAATAATATTCAACAATTGTTGAAATAATATTTCACAAAACTAGACTCATGCTTGCTATACCAATTTCAATAATCATTGAAATAAATCCCATAATTGATAAACATAGTGCATAAGGAAAAATAAAATCATTTAATTACGTAAAATATTAAAAAAAATTCAATTAAAAACTAGTTATGCACAAACCTTGTTTGAGTCGCCTCTAGGCCTTAACTCAATGTTCCTTATGCCTTCCCAGGACTTTTTCAACTGGAACATGAAATTTACAGTATTTCAGTATCTTATCTCATACTAAATCCAATAATTAAATTTATATTTACTCAATTCTAGCCCTAGTATGCTTAAAATAATGTTCTTGAATTTTTGTATTTCGGGGTTACTATTCATGGTACTATTCAAATCAAAATGTTGACTTCTTATGCTTAATAGGTGCAGGAATTTTAATTACACCCACATACCATATTTTGGGTACCTAATTTGTTGGTTTTGGTTGCCCCTTCAATTTTTAGGTTTCCTAAGTGCATTTTCAAATTTTCAGTTTTGGTGTCATATTTTGCAATATTCCATTGGTCAAGTTTCTGTGGGAATTTGGCTAAGTGTTCTTCATAAAAGTTGTTCTTTATTGTCTTAGTTTTAATTCTATTTTTGAATCACTCCATTTAGAGTTTTGTAACCCAAGATATGGCCATTTGAACATGGCTAGCCAGATTAGTATTACCCAGATTTTTTGGGCACTTAATTGGTTCTGGCAGTTTTGGACCATTAATTTTGGGTGGCAATTTCACTTGGTTATGGGCAGAATTTGGGTTGGTTTTCTCCATGAAAGTTGTAGTGCTATGTCATACCTTTCCGATGCCACAAAAATCAGGTCATTTGGACCTATCTAGTTCAAGTTATGGCCAAATGAACAAATATACTGTTCATTTGGTCATTTTGGTACAGTCGCAGTGCACCAATTTAGGGTTTGACCTAATTGTTCACTATCTAAATGTCATCTTCTAGGCATGGTTCCTAAATAAAAATTGTGTCTTTATGTGTCTAATTTCATTCCCAATTGGCCTCACACCAATTGGGTTAGCAAAATTTTAGTTTTAGTCCCTAAAAGGGACCTAGGTCAAGCTGCCAGAATAGTGACCCTAACCAATCCGAATTACACTTGATTTCTACCAATTCAAACATACCACAAATGGTCCCAATTGACCATTTCTCACTTCAATTAGGGTCAATTGTACCAATTGACCATTTCTCCAAATTTTCCCCCAATTTCCAAAGCTCAAGAACCCTAATTTTTGAAGTTGTTTAATGGATTTAATCAAAGTAACTAATTATCTTCTATACACTAATCTAAATTTAAATATACTTTTAATTTCATCAAACTTCCTCAAACCCTAATTAATCTTATGTTGACTGAATTTCTTCTATGTCCCTAACATAGTGTTTTTGTTTCATTTATAACAATTTTCAACTTAATTCAATAACCTAAACATAAATTTAAGTAGATAAGTAAGGGATTCATCACTAACCTCTTGTGAAGTTTCCCAAAGCTTTGATTTTCCTTCAATTTCCTTCAATTTCCATCTTTTAATCTTCCTCTTAAGGTTCAATTTGAAGTTTCTATTATTTTTCACCAAGAATTTATGGCTTAATTTGGGTTTAGAAAGCTTGGTAACAAGCTTCCATGGAGGAAGAAGAAAAGAAAAATGAGAGAGAGATGAGAGAGAATTGGGGCGCCACATGAGGAGGAAGAAGACCCAAAAATAATTTCTTTCATTTTGTTATTTATGCCAAAATTGACTAAGTCAAATTAATTAATTAAATGGTAATTTACTTATGACCACATTTTTGACATCATCATGATGATGTCATTAATCCTATTTTCTTTTCTTTTCTTTTCCTTTCTTTTTCCTCACTTCTTCAATTTAATTATATATTTCAAAATTTTCATTTCTCAGATTTTATTGGACAGTTAGGTCATGAGTCACCTCTAGGGGTGAATTGACCAATTTGCCCCTCACCAGTTTGATCCGGTTTGCAAGTACTTCGATATTTCTTTTAGATCCCTGATCTAATTATTTGACCTGCTTAAAAATTCTTTTCTGTGATTTTCTCTTTTCTACTGTGTTCGCAATAGTCCTAAGGACCGCGGCGTCATATTTTCTGGTTCAGAATTTGGGTTAAGACTAACCTCGCACTCACTTCCAGGTAATGTCACCCATCGCTGTGACCCTCGACTCATTTAACCTTTTATACTTCATTTTTCTTATTTATGTTTGTCCTTCTAGTAATCACTATTTATTTTCATTCAGAGCTTTTCTCAGTGACTTAAACATGGTTCTAGTCCTCTTAATTATCCGGACCGACACCGGTCACCGGAATAGTAAAATGCATAAGACCATACATATAGGGGTGTTACAATACCCCCCCCCCCCCCGAAAAGAAATTTTGTCCTCAAAATTCTGCCCACTATCTGTCCTCAAATAGTCATATGAGTTATTTTTTCATGTTTTTCTCAGATTTCCATGTAGCCTCAGAGTCGGAATGGTGGTCCTAGCACTTTAACCAATAATATTTACATATTGATTGCTCACCTCGTGTGCCAAGTTCCTTATGAGCTTTATTTGAATTCATTTCAATTCTAGAGGTAAGCAAATCTATGTGCTAACGGATCCACTCTTTCTAGGACCTCGTGTGATCCTAGATAATGAGAACTTAGTCTTTTTCCTTTTTACATAATCTTATAATCTTCATTCCTTTGAGTTTGTGTAAGACTTCTAACAATCTCATGTAACATTTAATTTGTTTGTATAATCATAATCTTTTCTTACTGTTGTTTTAACAACTATTTTCCTTTGTAATTCCTTTTTAACATGACCTTATTGGTCATATATGAAATGCTTATCCCCTTATTGGCCATAGGTCCATAACCATAACCTTATCATCTCCATTTATTACCCAGGCCTATGTGCTATTTTGCACTATCTTATTTACTTTTGGTTTAACTTATTTCTTCCTTGATAGAATAATTTGGGGCATTGTTACGCGTTTTAAATAGGTTGTTTGTTCTGGAAGCAATCCTCAACTAATGTCTCTACCTTGTTATAATTTAATTAGATGTTATCCCCATACTACTTATTTTATCTTAATTTAGGGATAACAGGGATTGACCCTTATCCCATAATTATGAGCTCCATGACTGGCTCTTAACACTGTCCTACATTAATTTACTTCAAAGTTTACACTTTTATACCATAATAAATATTATTCCTAATGTCATTCCTTTTTACCATTGTTATCCTTACTTTTCTACTTACTTCTTTTTTCATTTCACAACTTAACTTTAATTTATGATAATACTGCAAGTAGAAATCTTATAGTAATTCCCAATATATCTTAGCTCGTACAAGATAACTGAGTCGGTGACTCTAGCTATCTATAGCTATAACCTTTCGATATTTTAATTTTAGAGTTTTAAACCCCTAAGTAGGATTTCCAAACTCATTTGCAATAATAAAATTCTGTCCGGGCAGGACTCTACTAAAATAGATGTCATTTGAAAATATCCTTATCTTAGTGCACTATCGGATAGTACGTAACTCTACACAATAATCCTAAGTCAGTACTGTAATCTACAGCTTACAGTACAAACATTAAGAACATTGCATAGTTGCTACGATACATTCCAATAGATCAAACTTTCCTACACTTTATTTTTTTTCAATTTCACTAATATCCAAAACTTATTCTGATTACCTCATCCATTGACAATTACTAATAGTAACATCTTTGCCCTCATCTAGAGCAATTATATTACTGTAACTTACTTTTAGATCCTCTTGACTTATATTAAATAGGCTCACTAATTAACTTATAAATTATTATATACTAACAATTACATTTCGCTGATAAATTCTTCCAAAACTAATTTTAATTATACTTATTGTCGTAGTCCTTGTCCTCAAGGAATAGCCATTAAAGAATCAAAATTTATTTCTACGTAAAGAAATAGCAGCATAACATATAATTATAACACTAACATATAATTAAGTAGTGATTGGATCAATTAAAAATTAATTGTTCCTTCTATAGATTAAGAACTTATCAGCAGCTATGTCTGAAGTTTCTGCTCTTCCTCCTCTCCGCATAGTAGACGCTCTGGCTGACACGCTACTATGATCGAGTGGATTTATTGTGCTTGGATTGCGAGAGGTACCAATTCTATTTCTAGCTTGGCCCTGACCAACTGTGTGCGAACTTCGGAGAGCATATTAAGGTGCTCTGGTGCAATCTCTAGCGAAATGTCCGAGCTCGCCACAATTGTAACAGGCTACAGTGGCCCTACGACACATACCCCCGTGTAACTTGCCACATACCTCACAGACACAGATAGGGTAGGAACTTCGAATTCTTTACCGATGGGTTCTCGATTGCTTTCACCCTGAAGATCCGCCTCTATCATATCTATAAGTTCGGGGTTCCTCCAATTCTTTTCTTTTCCCCAATTGACCATTCGAGTTCTGACCCATAGATTTCTCACTCTTTTCTATTTTATACTGCCCTTATGCGGGTTGAGTCTGTACTTGAGCTTGAACTTGGGTTTGAGCTTGGGCTGACAAACTATCAGCCATTTGTTGGAAGAAGGTGGCCATTTGCTGGGCCACTTGTGCGGTAATGTACCGGTGGAATTGGTACAATCGAGCCTTCGACACTCCGAGGAGCTGAGGCCTCCCCTTGTGCCTCAACCGTATCTGATTGTTCTACTGGTTTATTCCCCTCTTCCATTTCTATTCAGAAAATTTTCTTTTCTCGGGACAACCTACACAAGGAGATTTCTCTCCATTAATTCATATTTATGATGCAATTGTATTATATGTATCAAATAATTGAGCAGTTGTATGTACCGACAAAATATTTCAAATTCACAGTTCAAAATTTACTTTAAAACCATTGCTCTGATACCACTAAACATGTCACACCCTACCCCTCAGTAAGATGTAATATGATCCCGTCGTACATCTAATGAATTATCATACTTCGCCTACTGGTAACCCATTAACTATATTACAAGGGATTTTAAAATAATTTTCATTCATTTTTAAAGTGGTGAGCAATTTTTTTTTTCTAATATTAAAACCTTTATTTGACACTAAGTCATAAATCAAATTTTCAAGTCATTAAATTTTTTTTTTTTGCAATTTTTATAAAAATTACGGCAGAGTGCCGGCTGTATTTTAAGAAAACCAAACTTAAAACCTACAAAGAAATACACTCCCAATGTTTTCAAAACAACCACAACTCCAATACACTCATTTTCATATCCTCATTCATCACAATCAATTCGATTCACTTATCAAGCCAAACTCATCATAAAAGAAACCGTCCATAATTTTCAATTTCCAGAAGAAAGTAAATAATACATTCATTAAGGTACTAAAATTATTGTTACAAATAAATTTGTATTTCCATTACACACCCAAAATAACATTTCAAAAGTTTTATACATCTGCTCAAATAATTTACACACATATATTTACATGCATAATCAAAATTTAATCACAAGGGTATACCAATAATATACCCAAGGCAAGTCACAAGCAGTCTTCAAGGTATAGCTGCAGGAATCTCACTCAACTACTCTATCTAGCATAGAAAGCTATCGCTGAGTGGTGGACTCAGTGGTGCACAACTATAATTTAAAATATAATACAATATACATTGACAATAATTATATCAAAATTTTTGAAATCTCAATATTTAACCAATTTCCAAATGTCAAAATTTTTATTGCCAATAACAATAATCACTTATTAAAATAACCTTGATCAAAATTTTAATTTGTCAAATCACAACTAAACAATAAAAATAATTCCTGCAATTATGGAAATAAATAATTATTTTAACAAAATCATTTGTGCACAATCTCATTTAAAATCACAATTTCTTATCAATCAAAACCCATTCTTTATCTCACTAACTATGCAAGACTAATCCGAAAGGGCCATCTTCGAGCGCGATTTTAATTCCCTATGGTCGGGGAGATCGAATCGCGATTCTAACTCCCTATGGTCGAGGAAGTCGAATCATCGTGCACAGTACTCAACACACCAATGAAACTTCCGACGGGCCATTAACAAAAACTTAGATCTAACCTCTAGTAGGAGAAGGATCTAAGCCTGTGTACATACCATAGTAATCAAAACAAAGCTAAGTCAATTGTCTCATTAACAAATAATATAGAGACGGGTAATAACCTAGTCAAGCATCTATAGTGAGATATAAAACCATATTATGCATTTCTTTGTCCTTTTTGTGAGCATAAATCACAACACAATATTAATTCAAGATCAATTCCAATATTCCATAATTTTTTCATGCTCATCACAATCCAAAACAAAATTTTGTATTTTACTCATGTAGATTGCCCGTCACAATTCAAAACATAATTCCAATGCAATTTTCCAAACATAATTTATCCAATCCAAAATAATATTCAACAATTGTTGAAATAATATTTCACAAAACTAGACTCATGCCTGCTATACCAATTTCAATAATCATTGAAATAAACCCCATAATTGATAAACATAGTGCATAAGGAAAAATAAAATCATTTAATTACCTAAAATATTCAAAACAAATTCAATTAAAAACTAGTTGTGCACAAACTTGGTTTCGGTCGCCTCTAGGCTTTGACTCAATGTTTCTTATGCCTTTTCGGGTCTTTTTCAACTGAAACACAAAATTTACAGTGTTTCAGTATCTTATCTCATACTAAATCCAATAATTAAATTTATATTTACTCAATTCTAGCCCTAGTATGCTTAAAATAACATTTTTGAATTTTTGTATTTCGAGGTTACAATTCATGGTGCTATTCAAGTCAAAATATTGACTTTCTTATGCTTAATAGGTATGAGTGTAATGGCCCGGCCCACTAGTGATATTGTCTGCTCTGGGCCAAAGCCATCACGATTTTAAAACGCGGTACTAGGGGTTACGAACCACCAACTTATAAACCCAGCATCTCTCCCGTGTTTTGCCGATGTGGGATTTGCCTAGGGTGTTACAATCCACCCTCCTAGTGATATTGTCCGCTTTGGGCCGAAGCCCTCACGGTTTTAAAACGCGTCACTAGGGGTTACGAACCACCAACTTATAAACCCAGCATCTCTCCCGTATTTTGCCTATGTGGGATTTGCCTAGGGTGTTACAATGAGAATTTCAATTATACCCACATACTACATTTTGGGTGCCTAATTTGTTGGTTTTGGTTGCCCCTTCAATTTCTAGTTTTCCCAAGTGCATTTTCAAATTTTTAGTTTTGGTATCCTATTTTGCACTGTTCCACTGGTCAAGTTTCTATGGGAATTTGGCTAAGTATTCTTCATAAAAGTTGTTTTTTATTATCTTAGCTTTAATTCCCTTTTTCAATCACTCCATTTGGAGTTTTGTAGCCCAAGATATGGCCATTTGAACATGGCTGGGCGGATTGGTGTTACCCAGATTTTCTGGGCGCCTAATTGGTTATGGCAGTTTTGGACCATTAATTTGGGTGGCAATTTCACTTGGTTATGGGCCGAATTTGGGTTGGTGTTCTTCATGAAAGTGTAGTGCTATGTCATACCTTTCCAATGCCACAAAAATCAGGTCATTTGAACCTGTCTAGCTCAAGTTATGGCCAAATGAACAAACATTGTTTATTTAGTCATTTTGATACAGTGGCAGTGCACCAATTCTGGGTTTGACCTAATTGTTCACTATTGTCGTCACACCTTACCCCTCTGTAAGGCATAACATGATCCTATAGAATACCTAATGAACTACCGCACTTCACCTACCGATAACTCATTAAGTACCCTACAAGGGATTTTAAAACAATTTTCTTACTTTTGTTAAGTGGTGAGCATTTTCTAATAAGTACTTAAAACATTTAGTTAAAATCAAAACTAGTTAATATTTTTGGCCCATTTTATTTTTACGCAAATTTTATAAAAATTTTGACAGAGTTCCCTCTGTATTTTGAGAAAACAGTTCTTTAAATACCTGTAAAAAGCACTTCTAAAAATTTTTCTCAACCACTACTTCAATTTCACAATCAAACTCAACCAATTTCAACAATTCCATCATCATTTCAATCAATTTCTCAAGTTCAAAATTCAATAATCCTCAGAATACTAGCAATACATTTCATTTAAATTAAATAAATTAGTTGTACTCATATTTCATTGGGGACAAAATAATTTATATACATTCTTATAGAATTTACATCAAAAGAAATACAAACTAAACTTTATTACAAACTTCATACAAGTTTTGTACAAGCTGCTCAAGACCCATTACATGTCCATATATTTATATGCAATACATACATCAAAAGAAATATTTACAATTAGGGTATAAATTATACCCGATAACTTCAAGCAGAATGATCTTTAATCCTTAGCATTTCCATCGCTTCTTCTAGTCTCTGTATCTGCGACAGCAATAAAAGCTATCGCTGAGTACTAGGACTCAGTGGTGCACAACATACTAAAATAATCTTTATGCATAACTTAAATCACATTATTCAAAAATTTGACTAAACATGAGCATTAAACACAAAACATGAATTATGAGATTTTAATGCAAACCAAGTTCATTTCAATGTATCAAAACACATTTCATAAAACCCACAGTTAGATCATGCCATTCGAAACAAATAGAATCTCAATAGCCAGATGCTAAAGAGAAATCACATCACAAGGCTAGCTAGCTCAAATATATGGATATCCATTCACATCCTCTTCTACTGGCACACCTCAACACTTCTCCAGAGAAGGAATCAAAATTCGAAACTAATTACCGCCACTAGTCGTGCTAGTGAGGTGTTCAAATATATGGTCATGACACTGTGGTTTCAAAACTTATCTTAATAATTTGCTAAACATTGCTATTTCAAATATACACAATAACTTTCACAGTTTAAATCAAAACATCATAAATAATGTCACAAATAAACTTTCAACAATTCCAAATCACAAGTAAAATACATATTTCGTTCACTTTATCAATGAATTTTAAAGCATGGAGATGTTGTGCACAAACCTCAAGCGAGTCGTCCCTTAGCCTCGATTCGGTTCCTCGGGTTCCTTCCCGATATTCTTTTCAACTGAAACACACAATTTTACAATGTTTCAGTACTAGAACTTAACATAAATCCAAAATAAATTTAGCTTCACATTTACCTAGTTCTAACGTTTTAAATTCGACGTTCTCGAAATTTTTGTGTTTTGGGTTACTATTCACTGCACTATTCAAGTCAAATTGTTGACTTTCTAATGCTTAATAGGTATGGGAATTCCAAATTCACCCACATACCACATTTTGGTCACTAAACTTATTGGTTTTGGTCATTTTCTCAAAACTTAGGTCTTTTAGGCAAAATTGCCAATTTTTGGTTTTGGAGTCCTAAGTTGCACTGTTTCATTGGCCCTTTTACTGTTGGAATTTGGCAAAACTTCCTTCATAGAAAATGTTCCTTATTGTCTTAAGTGTATTCTCATTTTTGGATCACCCCAATTGGAGTTTTGTAGCTCAAGTTATAGCCAAAATATAATTACTGTTCACGTGCACTGTTCATGCTGCAATTTAGGTTCTGGCAGATTTTTGATCCAACTTCATTCAATAATTTGATCAAGTTAAGTCCATAATTTGGTCTAATTTCCTTCATACGAAATGTTCTACTATGTCTTAGGTTTCCATCGGTTCAAGAATCGCCTAAATTGGAGTTTTCTAGAGAGAGTTATAGCCATTGGAACTTTACTGTTCAAATGGAAATCTGCAGTTTTGCAGGTTCAGTAACTCAACTTTGCTCAATCATTTGATTAGGTTAATGGCATAATTTGGGTTGGTGTTCTTCATGAAAGTTTTAGATCTATATCTTATCTAATTACTGATAAAATTTCAGGTCATTTTGACCTTCCTAGCTCGAGTTATGACCAAATGAACAATTACTGTTCATTTGGTCAGTTTGTGCAGTGGCAGCCTGCTCTCATTTCACTTTGGTCAATTGGTTCACTAAGTTTTGATTAGTTTTTGGCCATGGTTCCTTAATGAAAATTGTGCTATTTTATGTCTATTTTCATCCCCAATTGGTGGCATATCAATTGGACTTGTAAAATTTCCGTTTTGGTCCTTCAAAGTTGGCTTGGTCATGCTGCCAGCAGCATGACCATTTGCCCTACGAATTTAACTTCCATTCTCACAATTTCCACACATCTCTTTTAGTCATTTTTGATCATTTTTCATCTAACATTAGGTCAAAGTCATCATTTATGCATTTCTCCAAAATTTGCCTCAAAACCCTAGGCCTCCAAACCCTAACCACACTAAATTGTTGCATTTGATTAATTCCATGCATACATACATGTTTCTTCATCTCAAACAAGCTCACATATGTATTTAAATCTATCAAACCATGCAAATATACCCCTATACACATGCTGGCCGAATTTCACTTTAGTCCCTCACACATATTTTTTTTATTTTAAGTTTATTTCTATGCTCTTGATGCTATACATACACTAATTAAACTAAAAACTTGAAGTTTGCATTACTTACCTTGTTAGGTGTCTTTGAACTTTCACTTTCTCTCAATTTTCTTCAATTCTTTGATGACCAATCTTCCTCTCAAGTGATTAAATCAAGTTTTTATGAAGCAAGTATGAGAGGATTTGGGGTTTAATGGTGGTTTCAAAGCTTGAAGCAAGCTTTAATGGAGGTTTACAATGGTGAGGGAGAGACAAACGTAAATGGGAGGAAGATGAGGCTTTTTACTTTTTTCTTTTCTTTTCTTTTCTTTTGTTTTTATCCTTATGGAAAACTTAAAAATCCATTTAATTAATTTATTAATTATATGACTTATGGCATCATGCATGATATCATGCATGATGTCATCTTCCTATACTTTTTTAACTTTTCCATTTTCTCTTTTTTTTTTTTTTCTATTAGTTCTTTAATTTAATTCTCGATCCCGAAGTTTTCTTTTCTCCGATTTTATTTGTGATTAGGTCGAGTCACTCGGGTCAATTGACCAAATTGCCCCTCGCTGGTTCATCCCGGTTTGCAATTAATTCCATATTTCTTCCGGCTCCCTGACCTAATTATTTGACTGGCTTAATAGTTCTTTTTCATGATTTTCTCTTTTCCACTGTGTTCATAAGGGTCCTAAGGACCGCAGCGTCACTTTTTACGGTTCGAAATTTGAGTTTAAAATGACTTCGCAGTCGTTCCTGAGAAGGTCACCCATCGCTATGACTCTCGGCTCGTTTAACTTCTTCTGTTCTGTTTTTCTTATTTATACTTAACTAATTGAACATTACTAATTATTTGTGTTTATGGCTTCTCTAGTTATCTTAAGTGTGGTTCTAATTTCCTTAATTGTCCGGACCAACACCGGTCACCGGAACAATGAAATCTACCAGGCTATGCAAACGGGGTGTTACAATTGTCGCAAGGTGTTTTGCGGTCGCCTGGATGAACACTCACCGAAGTGGGAAAGAGTGAGGAGTCGCCACTTTAATTTTGAGGGAAATCAAAGAAAACCATTTGTGAAAATAAATTAAAATGAAACCACTTCAAGAACAGAGATTCTAGGTTCGGGGTCCGTAAACGGGTAGGGAAGGTGTTAGGCACCCTACCTCGTCCCTCAATGAGGGTAAGCAGATTCAATTTCAAGCTCTTTATAAACTAAAATTAATAGTTAGGAGGGTTCGAATGGAAATGTTAATCCTTTTGGTAAAAGGGAATATTTGATTTTTCACAAATTCGGGTTACCCAGATACCCGAATAAATGAGATGACCCTTAGTGAGTTGCTGTTGCGTATTAGTTTTATTTTAGGAGAATCATTTTACGTATTTGTTAAAATTTAATTTGAGAATCGGATAAGAACTCTCCTCCGATCTCCTTTAAATATTTATGAAAATTTTGGTTTGAGAATCGGATAAAAACTCTCCTCCGATCTCTTTTAAATATTTACGAAAATTTGGGTTTAAGAATCGGATAAGAACTCTCCTCTGATCTCTTTTAAATATTTATGGAAATTTTGGTTTGAGAATCGGATAAGAACTCTCCTCCGATCTCTTTTATTTTAATGGGAGTCGGATAAGGACTTTTTCGACCTCTCGAAATTTGATTACAGCTACACATCATAAGAGCCTAAGACTAAGGGTTCTGGCATTTAAAGATGCTGGGGATCGGAATAAGGCTTCTTTTAATTCACTGGTACTTCGTGACTAGACAGGGGATACCATACTGAATTTTACCGACCTCCTATGTGGTCGCCTTACCAGTACCTTTTGATACCCGATCTGTTCCATTTATTTATTTGAGATTTGGTTTTATTCCGCCTTATGGCGTCTTACCTATTCGTCTTCTGTGTTAGCCTAGTGATTCGACTTTACTATTTTCCTGACTTATTATTCAGACCTTCTATTTTTAAAGAAACGCTTAAGATACAGTTACCTACATTTTATCCAACTACTTATACGCTACTCGGGACTAGGACTCTTGCACTTAGAAGTAACAAAGATTAACAAAAAGAATGGACTGATTAACAAAGAAGCAAACTCGGGAATAACCTTCTTTGCGCAATATAAACTTGGTGAAAATTACAAACATAAAAATAAAGGAAATACGTAAAATAAAAACGAGCACTTGATAAAGCAGCGTTATAAGCACTCACCTGTAGGGAGCCAAATCTATTGAACTAACTACAGAATCACAAAATGTAATAGGACTGCAGGCTGATAGCCTAAGGGCTAAGGTTCGCCTTGAAATGAAGGATACTTTACTAAAATGCAGTCAGATCAAAATAATAACCGAGTTTGAGCTTGAACAACGGGAGTGGAAATAAAGATAACAAAGACAGAAAGTGAGAGTGTCACAGGATAATGAACGACCTGAAAATAGAGAGTTTCAGTATTCAAAAGTCCCTTTGCAAGAAAATACTTCAGAAAACTGGTTTCAAAAGTTTTTCTTATGAAAGCTCAAAAATAGCAGAGTAACGAACTGAATTAAGTTTCAGAGTCCTTTCACTATATTCACTATTTTCGTCCTCCTTGAACAGTTTTCATGCAGGTATTTATAGGAACTGGGTGCTCTCCATGAAGGGTCAGGATTTATTTTAAGGGAGATGGAAGGTTAGGATTTTAAAGGACATGATCTGAGGCTCGGGAATTAAAGAGAATCAGAACGAACGGCTGAGATCTCTTTCAGAATATTTGTCCTTTCTCTCTTCTAATCTGACGACCCAAAATTTCCTTGTCAAGGGCGATCCGAGGGCTGGGAGTGAAAGGCGCTGGTCTTGTCGTATTCTTCTTTGATCCAAGGGTCCGAGCTCGTCCTTACGAGTAAGATCAACGGTGGAGATTGGGAAGTACAACACTGTCATGACATACTCTGGCACATGTCAGTAATGCAGGCGATTTTGGGGCGTGCGTAGAGATTTCGCCTGCGACGCTTTAACTACATCGGCTCTAATTATGATGATAGTTAGCGGGAGTTGTCTTATTCCCTTTGTTTTCCGACCTTCCCTCTCTTCTGGCCTTTTTAACACGATCCTTTTTCGGTTTCTCATGCCAGGCTCCGCTCTTCCGACCTCTCCAACTCCGATCTTCTCCTTCATCCGGTCCGGTTCAGTCAAAGCATTTATTCCTTCGATTTCCAAGGCATCTGTATCATTTTCTGCTCGCAATAAATGCTCGGATTTTCCCTATATATATACCTTCAACTGGGAAGCCCCTCGCATTTTATTTTTCTCCTCTTCTTTCTCATATTTCCTGTTTAAACTGCTCCGGCAGTAGTCCCGGCCATGATAGTGGCTTTTGATCTTTTTTCGATTATTCTTTTTATTCCCTGACTGAAAATTTACGATCCCGGTGATCGGGAAATTATGATAACCTCATTTGATGACAGTGAGAGAACCGGACTAACTTACAGACCTGGATCGAGGACTTCGATCGTGTCGATCTCAAATCGTTCGACCGATATAATCGGCGAACTGACTTCGGGCGAGAAGACTGCTAATATTCCCCTTAACATTGGTGACTGCGTCGTGAAGTTCATTTGGCTCCTCACCACATTGGGTGTCCCGACAGCGGCTCGGTTCCGAGCAATAACATTGATGATGACCTCTCTCATCTTCATGAGAGTCATAATCCCCCCATCTGAGCTGTACATCTGTCTGATGTCGATGGCTGGCCTAACACATCTTTTGATTCAGCCACGAGACTAGGCTTTGACATAGGTCGTTATTAGATGGGATGTACTGCCGATCTCTAGAGATCGCCCAAATGATGTAATTTGACTTTCAATGTAATCCGATCTCTAGAGATCGCCCAAATGATGTAGTCCGACCTTTTCAGAAATAAAATTTTATTTTGACAACTATCATTTTATTATTATTGCATTGATTATTTTCCGATCTCTGATGTGTTTATCCAATCCGGCTCCTATCTGAACAGCCCTTAACCGATCCTCCTTAATTCACCAATCTGTAACTAGCCGATCCCTTTAATTATGGAATTTCTAGAATATTCGTGAGACGTGTCAAAAAAGCTGGCGAATCCCGCTAACCGATGCACCGCCTGGAATACTGTGAGCATTAAATGCTCAGACGGGTATAAATAGGGGATGGGTCAGCTAGTTGCTCTCTTATGTCATTTTCAGCATCCCGCGAGTGATTCCAAAATTCTCTCGACTTTTCAAGTTCTTCCGACACCGATCAAGCTCTGGTAAGGGTTTTGATCGTCCTTTTAGTTTAAATTCTCTATTTCCTTTGAAAATGAGCGGCGCCGAGGGTCAGAGAGCGACAAGCCCCCTTTCCGTTCAGATCTCGTGGTCGTCTGATGAAGTGGAGGTGCTCGGACCAAACGTGCGACTTGAACCTCCTAGGGTCTCCGTTTCAGCTCGGGGGCAAGTAGCACCATCAAGGCATGTACATTCTTCAGGGAGAGAAAATCTTCCCATGGACGAGCTGCCATCAATCCTGCAAGAAACCGACCTGCAGTCGTTCAGCCAGGAGTACAACATCCGGCCTGATTCATACGAGCTGATTAAGTGTCACGGCGATCTTCGTGCCGATCATTTCTTCGAGGAGAACGATATGATCATGGTATACGAAGAACAATTAAAGGCCGGGCTATGGTTCCCCCTTGATGACTTCTTCAAGGAAGTTTTAAAATTTCACCAAGTGTGCATTGCCCAAGTTCACCCGAACTCGTGGCGGATCCTAGTAGCCTTCAGAGGCCTCTGCCGAGCTAAGGGACTCTGTCCTAAAGCTAAGGTATTCGCTGAACTACATAGATTAACTCATCAAAAGGACGACGAGTATTAGTTCTTCCAAGCGAAGCCACATTGAGGGCTTTTTACCGATCTGCCCTCCTCCCTGAAGAATTGGAAGAATCGCTTCTTCATTCTGAGGAGCAAAATTCCGAACGGCTTTGAGGGCTTCCCTCGCAGCTGGCTGCACCAGGGCCCCTTACTTCCGAAGCGCATCACCCTAAATAGGGAAGAAGGCCTGATGGTGATGGAGCTGAAAGATCAGGCGGCCAGAGAGAAGTTCTCTTGTTTGGATGCAGTGACTGCCAAACTACATCACTGGACAATGGAGTTGATCACTGGCGAAGATCGCGGGCTTCAGCTCTCTGACCTCGGCATCGGTATTTTCTATATCTCAGATCTTTAGACCTTAGCGATCTCACTGACCTCTTCTTTGTGCAGGTATGGCAAGCGACGAAGCTTCCAAGGAGAGCCGAAAGCGGAAGAGGGAGGTCTCCCGGAAAGTGCGGGAGATGAAGCGTTCCGAGCTGCTTCAAACGCCCAGTCATGATCCCGGGGAGATGCAAGGAGGCTCGTCTCAACCCTCGGGACCGTCGGTCATAAAAGTGGTCCGATCTCCTCCTCGCCAAGAAGAGCCGCCTCCACCTCTTCCAGTCGCTTCGAGTGCGGAAGGGGGTCCTTCCCAACGTCCTGTAAGGACCCTTTCCCGTGGTGCCCAAATCTTGATCCACTCGCTGGAGAAGAACCGTACGGTTCGAGAGAACCCGGGTTTTGCTAAGGTCTTGGGGTCCTCCATCTGCCTTTGGGATAGGCTGTCCCCGGACAATCTTGATGACATCCTGACCCGATCTATGAGCCTGAACGTGGAGTGCTTGGTGAACCAGCATATTGTCCGAGAGAAGGCTCACCGCCTGGGTAAGGAGGTCGAGAAGATGGGTCATGAAGTGGCTTCCCTTCGATCCCAACTCTCATCCGCTCAGAACTACATATCTGAAATTGAGGGGCGAATGAAGTTCTATGAGGAAAAGCTAGCTGAGCAAGCTCAAGTTCTGGCCGAGCGAGATCATGTTCTTGAAGAAGTTTGAGCGCTCTGAGCCGATGAAGTTGCTCACCTCACTGAGGAGCTCAGAGCAAAAGAAG
This sequence comes from Hevea brasiliensis, assembly GCF_030052815.1. Classification (NCBI taxonomy): domain Eukaryota; kingdom Viridiplantae; phylum Streptophyta; class Magnoliopsida; order Malpighiales; family Euphorbiaceae; genus Hevea; species Hevea brasiliensis. Next base: position 9,235,124 of record NC_079494.1, read on the forward strand.
AAGAGGCGGTGACAAGGGAGGCCGGCGCTTATGTGAACGCTCATAGGGATCTTTTGGCTGAGCTCAGAAAGCGATATCCCGAGGAGGACTTCTCTTGGATGGTAGATCTAGCTCCCCAGGACGAGGGTGAGGATAGTGAGGAGGAGGCTGAGGGTGAGAGAGGGAGCGAACAAAATGTAGATCAGGCTGGGGGTGATCCCCCAGCCGAATGACCTGTATAAATTTTAATATGAAATGAAATGAAATTCCCTTTTTGTTCAATGATTGGATGTGATCTGAAAGTCTCTAAATTTCATAAGCACTTGATTGTCTGAGCATATTAGAACAACATCTAAAAGTGATTATTAATCTAAGTGTAAGAGGTCGGAAAACACAATAAGCATGAGATCGGCTGGGAACCAACGCTAAACGGGACTTGATTAAAATTGGAAATTTGACTTGAATGCTTAAGATTGGGATCATCATTAAATCGGATCAAAACCTTAACTTTATTATTCCCAAACTTTTAAATGAGAGATCGGCAATAAGACTGGTGGCACGAAGGCCTAATGTTGGTTCAATCTCGTTTGACAAGAAAGATCGGGAATATAATTGACTGATCTTGACAATTGGTTTGAGAGATCGGTGAGGCTTTAAATGATATGGGGACTTAGTATTGATTCGATTCCTTCTGAGGAGAGATCAGAAATATGATTGGCTGGCAAAAGGAGACTATGTGTTGGGGATCGGCTTCAAAGTTTATTGATTTAGGGGATCGGCCAAAATATGGTGTCGATAACTATCTAAATGTCATATTCTAGGCATGATTCCTAAATAAAAATTGTGTCTTTATGTGTCTAATTTCATTCCCAATTGGCCTCACACCAATTGGGTTAGCAAAATTTCAGTTTTGGTCCCTAAAAGGGACCTAGGTCAAGCTGCTAGAATAGTGACCCTAACCAATCCGAATTGCACTTGGCTTCTACCAATTCAAACATATCACAAATGATCCCAATTGACCATTTCTTACATCAGTTAGGGTCAATTGTACCAATTAACCATTTCTCCAATTTTTCCTCAATTTCCAAAGCTCAAGAACCCTAACATGGTGTTTTTGTTTCATTTATAACAATTTTCAACTTAATTCAATTACCTAAACATAAATTTAAGTAGATAAGTAAGGGATTCATCACTAACCCCTTGTGAAGTTTCCCAAAGCTTTGATTTCCCTTCAATTTCCTTCAATTTCCATCTTCTAATCTTCCTCTTGAGGTTCAATTTGAAGTTTCTATTGTTTTTCACTAAGAATTTATGGCTTAATTTGGGTTTAGAAAGCTTGGTAACAAGCTTCCATGGGGGAAGAAGAAAAGAAAAATGAGAGAGAGATGAGAGAGAATTGGGGTGGCACATGAGGAGGAAGAAGACCCAAAAATAATTTCTTTTATTTTGTTATTTATGCCAAAATTGACTAAGTCAAATTAATTAATTAAATGGTAATTTAATTATGACCACATTTTTGACATCATCATGATAATGTCATTAATCCTATTTTCTTTTCTTTTCTTTTCCTTTCTTTTTCCTCACTTCTTCAATTTAATTATATATTTCAAAATTTTCATTTCTTAGATTTTATTGGACAGTTAGGTCATGAGTCACCTCTAGGGGTGAATTGACCAATTTGCCCCTCGCCAGTTCGATCTGGTTTGCAAGTAATTTGATATTTCTTTCGGATCCCTGACCTAATTATTTGACCTGCTTAATAATTTTTTTCTGTGATTTTCTCTTTTCCACTATATTCACAATAGTCATTAGGACCGCAGCGTCACATGTTCCTATTCAGAATTCGGGTTAAGACAAACCTTCAAGTCACTTCCCGGGAAGGTCACCCATCGCTGTGACTCCCGGCTTATTTAACCTTTTATACTTCGTTTTTCTTATTTATGTTTGTCCTTCTTGTAATCACTATTTATTTTCATTCAGGGCTTTTCTCAGTGACTTAAACATGGTTCTAGTTCTCTTAATTGTCCGGACCAACACCGGTCACCAGAATAGTGAAATGCACAGGACCATGCATATAGGGGTGTTACACATGACTTAGTCGATACTCTACAACTCTCTCCCACAACTTCATAGTATGGCTCATGAGTTTAATTCCCCTATAGTTTGAGCAACTCTGTATGTCTCCCTTATTTTTAAAAATAGGTACTAAATACTTCTCCTCCATTCATCAAGCATATTTTTTTAGTTTAGAATCTTATTAAATAATTTAGTTAACCATGCCACTCCCATATCTCCCAAACACTTCCACACTTCAATTGGTATTCCATCGGGTCCACAGGCTTTACCCACTTTCATTCTCTTAAGTGCTTCCTTTACTTCTAAAGATCTAATCCTTCTAGTATAATCCACATTCTTTTCTATTGTTCTATAGTTTATATTCACGCTATTACTATTTGACTATTATTAAAGATATTATTAAAATAATTTCTTCATCTTTCTTTAATGTCCTCATCTTTCACCAACACTTTTCTTTCTTTATCCTTAATGCACCTAACTTGATTGAGATATTGACATTTCCTTTCTCTCCTCCTTGCTAATCTATAAATATCTTTCTCCCCTTCTTTAGTTCCAAGTTTCTCATATAACTTTTCAAAAGCTTGTGCTCTTGCTTAACTAACTGCCTTTTTTGCCTCTTTTTTTGCTATCTTGCACTGTTCATATGCCTCATTATTATCACATTTAGGTAATTTCTTATACCATTCCTTTTTTCTCTTCACTGCCTTTTGTACTTCCTCATTCCACCACCATATCTCTTTTGAGGGTGCTCCATGTCCTTTAGACTCTCCAAGTACTTTTATAGCTACTTCTCTAATCTTTGATACCATCTATATCCACATATCATTGGCCTCCATATCCAGCTTCCATGCTTTGGACTCGAAAAGCTCATTTTTGGACTTCACTTGCTTTATTCCTTTGAACTCCCACCACTTTGTTTAAGCTACACTATTTCTTCTAACCTTACTTGAATTGTTCCTAAACTTGACATCCAAGACCACTAAGCAATGTTGACTTGTTAAAGCCTCTCCTGGAATGACCTTGCAATCCTTGCATAGAGCTCTATTTGTCTTCCTGGTTAAGAGAAAGTCGATTTGGCTTCTATGTTGCCCACTTTTGAAAGTCACTAAATGTGACTCTTTTTATAAAGTAGATATTTGCTAGTATTAGGTCGTATGCCTTTTCCCTCCTCATTTTGACTGCTGAAACCAAAACCTCCATGAACATTCTCATAACCTTGCCTTTCACTTCCTACATGTCCATTCAAATCTCCACCAATGAAAACATTCTCTTCATTCGGTATGCTTTGCATTAAATCATCCATATCTTCCCAAAACCTTTGTTTACTCTCACTATCTAGTCCTATTTGTGGGGCATAAGCACTAACTACATTTATTGTTTCTCCTTCTAGTATTAGCTTTACTAGTATAATTCTATCTCCTACTCTTTTCATAGCTATTACTGCGTCTTTCAATGTCCTGTCTATGATTATGCCCGCTCCGTTCTTGTTTCTCTCCTTTTCGGTAAACCACAGTTTGTACCCTGAATTACCCACTTCCTTGTTTTTCTCTCCTACCTATTTATTTTAGTTTGATTTAGTTAATAACTTATAATATACTTTATTTTTTATAATAATAAAAAATTAGAACTAATCCTATTTTAAATTGAATTCAATTGACATCCATAGAATCTATCAAGGGATGTCTTTAACCTTACAGTTAAATATTATATAATTTAAAAATGGTTAAAATATATTTTATATAATATATTATGATATTAATAATCTAATTTAAAACTTAAATGCTAATTAAGTATGACTTTTTTAAAAAATAATTATATAAAATTATTTCAAAAACTGAGAACTGAATCGAAAACTGCATCGAATTGAATCGGAATCGAAGAACTGAGAACCGTAATGAACTGAAACCGAAATAATGAAGAACCAAATTGAAATCGTATAAAACTTTTAGCTCGATTCTGGTTCCTAAGCAAATCCCAAACTGAACCGAAACCGTACACCCCTAATTGATCATGTTATGGATTCTCGGGTCACCCTTTTGAATAACAATAATCTTGTCACGACCCAACCTATGGGCCGGACCGGCACTAGGTACTGGGCCAGCCTAAAGCCCCCGAGGCCCGTAGTAAGCCTAACTGTTCATTTACCCAATTCTAAGGCCCATTTGGGCCCAATTTCAAGAAAACAAATGGACAGAGTCCGGCCATAAAATGGACTTTTCAACGGGGAGTTTTTGACTCACCCGACCTGTAAACACAATATATAGTCATTTGGGGAGCTCAGCTCACCCTCCACATACTCATCAACATAAAAATAAATGGGAGCTCAGCTCTCTCATCCAATCCATCAAACATGCATAGCATATTAAGTTTACAGGTCCCAAAATAATAATTTAGTTTACAGACCCAAATCAAATAAACATTTCTAACACATGCGGAAATTCTAAGATTTAACAAGTTTATACAAACAGTAATAATTGACCTGCGAGGGAGAAAGCAGGTTAACCTCAAAAAATATCCTCCTGTGGCCTGTAAAAATTTTTGAACAGGAGTGAGCGTTCGACTCAGAGAGTAAAATATCAATTTTAATCATAATCCCTATAACTATCTAAAACTAATGCACCCTGTAGAGTGAAATGCAACATCAACAACATTTTCACATCATAACATCAAAAAGGTAATTTGGAGCACTCACACACCCTGTAGTATCAATCATAACATATGGGAGCTGATCTCCTATACACTCTCTTAAATCCAACTTTGGTGCCGAATTACTCATTTCGGACTTCCACTTAATAACCAAATCGAGGGTCCCAGCGAATTACTCAAGCCGTGACTACCCCTCGAAGGATCGGGTCCCAGCGAATTACTCAAGCCGTGACTGCCCCGTCCTATCCATAGTCCACACCACATCACACGCACGCCAACGCACGCACACTGCTCCAAATTACCACAACAACATTCATGGCACATCATGATTATGAATGCAACATAAATCGTGCCTAGAGTTTAACTACATAAATATATGCATATAAGTGATGCATGGGCATGCTTGAACATATAATAATATCGAAATTACAATTAAAATTAATATTCTACTCACAGACTTGACGACAATCACCGAGGCGGGCGGAGGAAGAAGGTCATCGGCTCACGACAATTTTATTACAATCATTTAATAAATTTGACTCAATACAAACAAAGAAAAAGACCAATACGTCCTAAGTCGTAGAAAATCCAGTGAGTCTCCCTATACCTAGGACCTACCCAACTGCAAAATGGCTCAAAACACACTTCTATATTCACAATCCATATATCCACAGTTCAATCATATCACACAGCCTCTCCGGGCCCATCAAATCGATCATCCATCATAATACGCAAAATTTCAATTTAGTCCTTATTATTGATCATTTTTGCAAAAACCGCCCAAACAAGCTCTAAAAATTATAAAACTTTGCCCCGCGGTCCTTAGCAATATTACTAAGCTATTGCAAAAAGAATCGTAATTTTCTAAGCTACCACGAATATTTTATGGATTTTTAATCCTATTTAAGCACTAGAAAATTACGAAAAAGCAAGGTTCGGGTTTACCTTTGTCGATTCCGACTTCGGAGACGCACTCGGGACGTCTGACAATGGGGGGGTAGCCAAAACCTCGGTCCAATTCGGAGACTTTTCCAGAAGTGCATGCGTAGGAAATTCACGCACTTGGCCAATCGCCGAATTTCCGCGAATTGAGGATACCTACACGAAGCCCATAACACGGGGGTTAGTACATAAATTTTCAGAATTTTCTAAGCTCATTTAATGCTCGAAAAAACACTGCGAAGTTCCGTGGGACCCACCGAAAAACGGTTTCGAAAAAATTCGAAATTTATGTCATTGCGAAGCTCTGGACGAGTGGAGCGTGCTGGTAGCCTCGGTTTTCTCGTGGGATTCACGGTTTTCGAGAAATCTAGCCCAAAAGTCAAAATGGGCTAAAAACTTCCCGAGCAAAAATTGGACAAACCGCTAGATGGATTTTGGCGTTCTTGGTGTCTATGGAAAGCTCTCACCGAGTAGATGATTTTTGACCCAAGACCCGGTCCAATTGGTGGCCGGATCTACCGAATTTTGGCCGGAGAAGCCGAAACGCCGCGCGCACAGGGGAGGGGCGTTCGCGCGCGTTTCCGGCCGTTTGGGGAGGCGGCCGGTCGGCTGGGACAGCTGGGAGGCGGCGCCGGCGAGGTGGGGACACAGGGGAGGCGGCTGGCCAGCGGCAGGGGAGGGGAGGAGAGAGAAAAGAGAGAGAAAAGGGAGAGGGAACGTCGCGCGCGGGAGGAAGAAAAAGGGAAGAAGACCAGTCTGATTCGACCGGTCCGATCCGGTCCGGTTCGATTCGGCCGGTTCGATTCGAAATACAAAATTTTGAATTTTTACTCTGCCTCGGGACCGAAAACGAGGTCCAAAAATTTCGAAAAAATTTCAGAAAACTCAGAAAAATACGTAGACTCCAAATATATTTTTAGTTTTACCACGTGGCCTTTAAATTAATTTTTAAAAATCATCAAAGTTTATATTTTCGGAAAATCGAACCCGATTTTTAAAATCCGAAAAATCTCAAAAAAATTCCTAAAATTTAAATAAAATTAAAATACCAAAAATGCTCATAAATTTAAAATTTTGGGGTGTTACATTCTTCCCCCCTTACAAAAAATTCGTCCTCGAATTTTTACACATGGCAGAATAAAGCACATGATTATACATTGAACAAATAAGGGTACTTGCTACGCATGTCCCATTCTGACTCCCAGGTGCACTCTTCCACTGACTGACTCCTCCACAAAACCTTAACCATAGGGATCTGTTTGGATCTCAGCTGTCTTAGTTGGTAGTCCACTATGGCTATAGGTTGCTCCTCAAATGTCAAGTTCTCTTTTAGCTCTATCACATCCGGCTGCAGTACATGAGAAGGATCGGGAATGTATTTCCTGAGCATGGAGATGTGAAACACGGGATGAACGTGAGAAAGGTTGGGTGGTAGCTCCAACCGGTAGGCAACTGCTCCAACTCTATCCGTAACCTCAAAAGGTCCAATATACCGAGGTGCCAACTTGCCCTTCTTTCCAAATCTCATGACTCCCTTCATTGGAGAAACCTTCAGAAATACATAGTCGCCCACTGTAAACTCCACATCCCTTCGTCTGGGTCCGTGCATAACTCTTCTGCTTCATCGAAAGTCGCTTTTGATCATTCCACGATTAAAGGAACTACCTCAAGTGTCTTGCACTAGGTCTACATCATGCACCTTCGCTTCCCCATTTCTGTCCAACAGAGGAGACCTACACTTTCTTCCATATAGTGCCTCATAGGTGCCATCCCTATGGAATGGTAATCGTTGTTGGAGGCAAACTCCACCAAAGCTATTGCTCATCCCATTGACCTCCAAAATCCAAGACACTCATGCGAAGCATGTCTTCGATGTTTGGATTGTCCTTTTTGTCAAATGCATGCGAGGGTGGAAAGGCATCTTGAAGTTCAATCTGTGTGCCAAGTGCCTCTGCAACTTTCTCCAAAGCGAGAAGTGAATGGGCCCTCTGTCGGATATTATGGAAGCCGGAACTCCATGCAATCCGACTATTTCTCGAATGTAGAGGGCATCTTGTGCCACAGTATGTAGTCTTCTGGTAAGAAGTGAGCTGATTTGGTCAAGCGGTCTACAATTACCCATATCGAATCATATCCTCCCGTGGTACGAGGCAACCCAGTCACAAAATCCATAGTGATCATTTCCCACTTCCATTCTAGGATAGGGAGCTCTTGCAGCTTCCATGACGGTCTCTGGTGTTCAAACTTCACCTTCTGACAAGTCAAGCACTTGGACACAAAGTCTGCTATGTCTCTCTTCATGCCATTCCACCAATAGCTATCCTTCACATCATGTTACATCTTGGTGGAACCTGGGTGGACACTGTACAGTGTGTAGTGTGCCTCTCGCATGATTTCATTCCTGAGGTTGTCTACATCGGGCACACATATCCTAAAACCTTGTACTAGGGCACCATCATTGGCAAATCCAAACTCACCACCTTCACCTTGCTGTACTCTTTCTATGATCTTTATCAATTGTTGGTCTCTGTGCTGGGAAACTCTAACTCTGTCCCTCAAGTCTGGCCTCACTGAAAAGTGAGCCAACAATACCCCCTCATCTGAAAGATCTAGGATTAAACCTTGATCCATCAACTCATGTACCTCCTGAATCAATGGTCTATTCTCTACTGAAATGTGCGCCAAACTGCTGTAAGATTTTCTCGCCAAGGCATCCGCCACAACATTGGCCTTTCCAGGTGGTACCGATGGTGCAATCATAGTCTTTCGTAAGCTCCATCCATCTCCTCTGTCTCAAGTTCAAGTCCCTCTGTTGGAAGATGTACTTCAAACTCTTATGGTCGGTGTATATCTCGCACACTTCACCATACAGGTAGTGTCTCCAGATTTTTAGTGCAAAGACTACAGCCGTCATTTCCAAATCATGGGTGGGGTAGTTCTGCTCATGCCTCTTCAGCTGCCTTGAAGCATAAGCCACTACCTTTCCATTCTGCATCAAGACACACCCTAGGCCAACTCTGGAGGATTCACAATACACGGTGTATCCTTCACCACTCACAGGTAGTGTCAACACAGGGGCAGTGGTTAGACACTCCTTAAGCTTCTGGAAACTCACCTCACAGTCATCTGTCCAAATGAATGGAACATTCTTCCTGGTCAACTTAGTTAGGGGAGCCGCTATCCTGGAGAAATCTTGTACAAAACGCCTATAGTAGCCACTAAACCTAAAAACTTCGCACCTCGGTGATTGTTGTAGGCCTAAGCCAATCGATTCTGACTTCAATTTTCTTGGGATCCAGTTGAATGCCGTCACTAGAAACCACGTGTCCCAAGAATGAGATGCTTTCTAGCCAAAATTCACATTTTGAAAATTTGGCATATAGCTGGTGCTCCCTCAACATTTGCAACACCATCCTCAAGTGCCACACGTGTTCTTCCTCGGTCCGAGAGTATACCAGAATGTCATCTATGAATACGATGACAAAACGGTCCAAAAATGGCTTGAACACCCTGTTCATCAAGTCCATGAAGGTTCTTTGGTGCATTAGTGAGTCCAAAAGACATCACCAAGAACTCATAATGACCATATCTTGTCCTGAAAGCCGTTTTGGACACGTCCTCATTCCTGATTCTCAACTGATGGTAGCCTGATCGCAAGTCTATCTTGGAAAAGAATCTAGCTCCTTGGAGCTGATCAAACAGATCATCGATCCGAGGAAGTGGATACTTGTTCTTCACTGTCTGTTCAGCTGTCTGTAGTCAATGCACAACCTCAATGACCCATCCTTCTTTCTCACAAATAGAACAGGAGCACCCCAGGGTGAAGTACTCGGATGTATGAAACCCTTGTCCAAAAGCTCCTGTAGTTGCTCCTTTAACTCTTTCAATTCTGCTGGTGCCATCCTGTAAGGTGGCATTGATATGGGCTTTGTACCCAGAACAACATCAATGCAGAACTCTATTCCCCTTTCTGGTGGCAACCTTGGAAGCTCCTCTGGGAAGACATCCATAAATTCTCTGACAACAGGAACATTTCCCATGCTGACACCTTCTACAGATGTATCTCTCACCAATGCCAAATACCCTTAGCATCCACGCCTCAACATTTTTCTAGCACTAATTGCTGACACCAAATTATATGGAGCCACGCTCCTGTCACCATCAAAGCTAAACTCTTCCACACCAGGTATGTGGAAATACACCTTTTTGTTCCTGCAATCTAAAGTGGCATAGTGAGTTGACAACCAATCCATACCCAGGATTACATCAAAATCCATTACTGGTAGAGGAACCAAGTCTGCTGGGAGGATCTTTCCATCCACTACTACTGGGCTACCCAGAAAAACCATATCTACATCTATGTTGTCACTAAGTGGGGTAGCTACCGACAAATGGCATTCTAAAGTTGTAGGGTTTCTACCCAACCTCATGGCAAACACAGGAGAGACAAATGAGTGCGTAGCACCCGGATCTATCAAAACACGAGCCTCATAAGAGCAGGACAGGAAGAATACACGCCACAACCGCATTTGAAGCTTGAGCATCACGGTGGGTCGGGGTGAAAACTCGAGCTTGACCCCTACCCGAGTGGCGTAACCACGACATCGACTTCTACCTCTGACCGCCTCCAAATCCACGCCCCTTGTCCTCGGCCCATTGTTGCCATGGCCACTGCCATGTTGGAAGCACCCGGATACAATTGTCGAGGAACATTCGCAATAGAACCTTGTGACCCCATCTGTGGCTCGCTGAACACGGGGCATTCTCTAGCAAAGTGACCAGTTGGCCACACAGAAGCATACTCGATCCCATCAAACAAGGTCTGAATGTCCTCTTCCACTGTGCACAAGGTGCCAAGGAGGATCTGAACGGACCAGGCTGCTGTACCCAGCTGTGACCCGCTGCTTTGGATCCGTACCACAGTGCGAATCCTCATGGTCTGCGTCTAAAACCACTTCTCTTGCTCCTACCCTTTCCTCTGTAATTACTCTGGCCACTACTATCCGGAGTACCCATTTGGGGAACACCTGAAGAACCCTCTGCTCTGTTTTTCTTTGCTCTTCCGCTGTCATCCACAGCATAGCTAATCTCTATCTGTCTGGCTCGATCAACTACCATGTCAAAAGTGATCAGACATCATGGCCAGGTTTGCATACCTCCTGTCAAGCCCCTTTAGGAATCTTTTCACCTTCATAGTCTCTGTAGATACTGCTGTAGGGGCATATCTGCTTAATTCCAGAAATTCTGTAGCATATTCATCTACAGACCTACCATTCTGTCTTAAGGCCTCAAAGGCCCATTGCTTCTGATCTCTGAAGCTTTCTGGCACAAACCGATTGATAAAAAGTTCCACAAACTGAGCCCATGTCAAGCCCTCCATCCGGGGTAACACATAGTCATTCATCCATTGTCTAGGCATAGGCCCCATGACATGCTGCATACACTCTATCAGTCTTCTATCACCAATCAATACATTTCTGCTCGTCTGCAGGAATCCAAAAACCGATATGCATCGTCTGACACATCATAAGTACCAGGCACCAACTTCTTGAAATTTATGATCTGTTTGTAAGATTCCTCTCTTGGTGCGGTGGACTGGTGCTGCTGTGGAGGGTGGACCATATACTGCGCCATCATATCAATGGTCCTCTGCAACCCAGCTAGAGTAGCTACCATGGGGTCCATGGGACCCTGTGCCATAAAGGACTGATCCTGTACTGGGGGTGGCTGCTCCTCTACTTGAGCAGCTTTAGGCCTCCTACCCCGCCTCCTCGGGGCAGGCGCCTCATCCTGTGCCGACACCTCATCGGGCACATCCAGTTCTCAGTGCGATGGCAGCTCTCCTGCTTCTACGCATTTTCCTGAAATTCAGCAGCATTAGCCCACAAAAATTCAAAACTGCTCATTACACAGCTCTATAGACTCATATTTATACATAACATATGGAGCAGAAACTAGAAGTAAAGACGACAATGTAAGACGAATGTGGACCCTATTTTTTCGAATGTGACTCCTATTAGACTCTTCCCGATATTTTAGACAAACATTCCCTAAGAATCTGGAGCCTAGGCTCTGATACCACATCTGTCACGACCCAACCTATGGGCCAGACTGGCACTAGGACCTGGGCCAGCCTAAAGCCCCCAAGGCCCGTAGTAAGCCTAACTGTTCATTTACCCAATTCTAAGGCCCATTTGGGCCCAATTTCAAGAAAACAAACGGACAGAGTCCGGCCATAAAATGGACTTTCCAACGAGGAGTTTTTGACTCACCCGACCTGTAAACACAATATATAGTCATTTGGGGAGCTCAGCTCACCCTCCACATACTCATCAACATAAAAATAAATGGGAGCTCAGCTCCCTCATCCAATCCATCAAACATGCATAGCATATTAAGTTTACAAGTCCCAAAATAATAATTTAGTTTACAGACCCAAATCAAATAAACATTTCTAACACATGCGGAAATTCTAAGATTTAACAAGTTTATACAAACAGTAATAATTGACCTGCGAGGGAGAAAGCAGGTTAACCTCAAAAAATATCCTCCTGTGGCCTGTAAAAATTTTTGAACAGGAGTGAGCGTTCGACTCAGAGAGTAAAATATCAATTTTAACCATAATCCCTATAACTATCTAAAACTAATGCACCCTGTAGAGTGAAATGCAACATCAACAACATTTTCACATCATAACATCAAAAGGTAATTTGGAGCACTCACACACCTGTAGTATCAATCATAACATATGGGAGCCGATCCCTATACACTCTCTTAAATCCAACACGGTGCCACTAATTACTCATTTCGGACTTCCACTTAATAACCAAATCGAGGGTCCCAGCGAATTACTCAAGCCGTGACTACCCCTCGAAGGATCGGGTCCCAGCGAATTACTCAAGCCGTGACTACCCCGTCCTATCCATAGTCCACACCACATCACACGCACGCCAACGCACGCACACTGCTCCAAATTACCACAACAACATCCATGGCACATCAACAGTTATGAATGCAACATAAATCGTGCCTAGAGTTTAACTACATAAATATATGCATATAAGTGATGCATGGGCATGCTTGAACATATAATAATATCGAAATTACAATTAAAATTAATATTCTACTCACAGACTTGACGACAATCACTGAGGCGGTGAGCGGAAGAAAGGCATCGACTCACCTGACAATTTTATTACAATCATTTAATAAATTTGACTCAATACAAACAAAGAAAAAGACCAATACGTCCTAAGTCGTGCCAAAAATCTGGCAGAGTCTCCCCTATACCTAGGACCTACCCAACCTGCAAAATGGCTCAAAACACACTTCTATATTCACAATCCATATATCCACAGTTCAATCATATCACACAGCCCCTCCTGGGCCCATCAAATCAGTCATCCATCACAATACACAAAATTTCAATTTAGTCCTTATTATTGATCATTTTTGCCAAAGCCCAAACAAACTCTAAAAATTATAAAACTTTGCCTCATGGTCCTTAGCAATATTACTAAGCTATTGCAAAAGAATCGTAATTTTCTAAGCTACCACGAATATTTTATGGATTTTTAATCATATTTAAGCACTAGAAAATTACGAAAAAGCAAGGTTCGGGTTTACCTTTGCCGATTCCGACTTGGGGACCTCGGGGCGCCCGATAATGGGGTAGCCAAAACTTGGTCCAATTCGGAGACTTTTCCAGAATAGTGCATTCGCGGAAATTCACTTGGCCAATCGCCGAATTTCCGCGAATTGAGGATACCTACATGAAGCCCATAACACTGGGGTTAGTACATAAATTTAAAGAATTATCTAAGCAAATTTAATTCTCGGAAAAACACTGCGAAGATCCGTTGGACCAACCAAAAACGGAGTCGGAAAAATTCGAAAATTATGTCGTTGAGAAGCTCTCCACGAGTGGAGCGTCTTTGGTAGCCTCGGTTTTCGTGGGATTCATGGTTTTAGAAATCTAGCCCAAAAGTCGAAATGGGCTAAAAACTTCCCGAGCAAAAATTGGACAAACCGCTCGATGGATTTCGGCGTTCTTGGTGTCTATGGAAAGCTCTCGCCGAGTAGATGATTTTTGACACAAGACCCGGTCCAATTGGTGGCCGGATCAACCGGATTTTGGCCGGAGAAATCGAAACGCCGCGCCCGCAGGGGAGGGGCGTTCACGCGCGTTTCCGGCCGTTTGGGGCGGCGGCCGGTCGGCTGGGACAGCTGGGAGGCGGCGCCGGCGAGGTGGGGACGCAGGGGAGGCGGCTGGCCGGCGGCAGGGGAGGGGAGGAGAGAGAAAAGAGAGAGAAAAGGGAGAGGGAACGTCGCGCGCGGGAGGAAGAAAAAGGGAAGAAGACCGGTCCGATTCGACCGGTCCGATCCGGTCCGGTTCGATTCGAAATATAAAATTTTGAATTTTTACTCTGCCTCGGGACCGAAAACGAGGTCTAAAAATTTCGAAAAAATTTCAGAAAACTCAGAAAAATACGTAGACTCCAAATATATTTTTAGTTTTGCCACGTAGCCTTTAAATTAATTTTTAAAAATCATCAAAGTTTATATTTTCGAAAAATCGAACCCGATTTTTAAAATTCGAAAAATCTCAAAAAAATTCCTAAAATTTAAATAAAATTAAAATACCAAAAATGCTCATAAATTTAAAATTTTGAGGTGTTACATTTACACATGGAAAAACAATGAGGCCAGTGGCCTAATCGCAATCACTTTGATGTTTAAGTTAAAGTGGGTAAAAATTATAAATTTAAGTAATGGAAGGACAATAATAGTGATGAATAAAAAAGTACCTTGTCTAACTGTGTTCATCTTTTTATAATGTCTCTGTTATAGTCATTGGTGCTATTGTAAAGATTTGGAGGCAAATCTTGAGCATCTTCGCTTTCCTTGTAAATGCGGCTCCATGATCCAAGCCATAGATCACTATTTCCATGTCTAGTAGGGTAATCTCTGATCGAGTTTGCGCCCTACCGAGCTCAAGCCTAGCCGAGTTGGTGGTGAGCTTGAAGGGTGATCTCTTCATGGCACGCCGAGCTCAGCCCGATTTCGACAAAGATCAATTGGGCCAAGGTTTGGTTTGTTGTGCTCGAGTTGGGTTGTCACTGTGTCAAACACGTTTTTGCTTAGATTTTGGGACAAGCTATATCCTATATAAAAGGAGAAACTTATGAATATATCAAAAAGAATATTCTAAAATTACTATACCACGAAAAAGACTTACTAATAATTTTTAATATAAATAAAAGATCAATGTATATTGTTGAAAAAAAAAGACCTATGTATACATCACCACAGGAATCCATTGCTATAGTAACGGATTTTATCAATGGATTTGAATCCATTGGTGATTATTAACAGATTATCGACAAATTTTACCAATTGATTTGAATTCATTGGTAATTATAAACAAATTATTAACGGATTTTAAAATTCATTGCTAAAATGTTAGATATAAAAATTTGGGTGTTCAATTCATTAATGGATTTAAAATTCGTTGATAAATTGCCAATAATTTTTAAAATTCATTCATAAATTGTGAGACATAGAAAAACTTGGATGTTTAAATTACCAACGGATTTCAAATCCGTTGATAATTAGTGAGACATAAAAAATTGTGTGTGTTTAAATTACTAATGGATTCAAAATTTGTTGGTAATTTACAAATGCTATGTTTGAATTTAGGAATTTGATCCTATATATTTTGATTTGGACTAAATACATTGTTTGGTAAATACATTGTTTGGCTATTCTAAATGAATATGGATTTGAATTTGGTCCAAATCCATGTATTCATGATAATTTAAAAATAAAGATTAAAATAACTACTTTTATTTTGTTATTTCAAATCCATCCCACTACAAACAGATGTATCAATTTTTTATGATATCGTAACTTTTAGGCATTTTCATGATTTTTTTTTAAATAGTCAAATAAAAAAATTTTAAATTTATAAATTTTAAATTCTAAATTTTAAATAAAAAAATCTTAGAATCTAAATGCAGCATAAATGATTATCAAATCCATTGGTAATTTATTAAAGGATTTCAAAATCCGTTGTTAATTTATGAGACATAAAAAAAAAGGGTATTTAAATTATCAACAGATTTCAAATCTGTTGGTAAATTTCAAAAAGAAAAAGTCTTGCCTTTTTCTTTCAATTATTAATGGATTTTGATATTTGCTAGTAATTGTAGGATGGAAAAAATAATCTTTTTTTTTTAGAAAAAGAAAAGCAACGGATTTACAATCGTTGCTAAATTCCATATGTATGCCTACAAGCACCTTTCTTTGCTTATTTTTCCTTATATATTTGAGATTATTTTATTTTGATTAGCGACTTATTTTTCTTTAATTAAATTTTTTAAAGAATCCAATATTAAAAAATAAGGAAAATATTTTCTAGAAAAACATTTTCCTTGGAACAAAGGAGCCTTAATAATATATTTTCATTTGTGGGTAATATAGCCGGAATATATGAACGATCATTTTTTTTTTTTTCATTTCAATTGAGTTTAAACTCAAAAATTCCATAAAAATGCAACTCCATTTTTTTACTATTTAAATGACTTGCTATTTTTTTACTATTCAAGAGGAATTAAAAAGTTAAAAGAACAAAATTATAAGAGCTAATTAATATATATTTTTTTAAAATATAAGAATTAACTAATTAATTTTACTAAAATAAAGAGATTAAATAATAGTTTAATTGTAATTAAAATCTGTGACTAACAGAAAATTTGACGGAGGGATTAAAAAGTTTAACGTAAACAAAATATAAGAACAAAATGTATATTTTTCAAAATATATGGATTAAATAATTAATTTTATTAAAAACACAAAGATTAAATAGTAATTTTTCATTATAAAAAAATTACACTTTTAATGGACATCATATTAAGTCAATATCTTAGTTTAGTAAAAGTTTTTTTTTTTTCCGTAAGCAAAAAATTATCCTACTTTCATACTCATTCTTAATGAGATGATAATAAAAATTTAATTTTAAAAGAATCAAGAAACTACCTCCCTTCTCGCAAATAGGTGTAAATTGTATTACATTGAAAGTTTACAAGACGTGAAGAGCTATCTCCACTTTACAAACATGTTTATTTGTGAGTTGCGTATTTATCCCACGTTGAAAACATATTGTAAATATATTTTTTTATTTAATATAATTAAAGATTTTCTTCAAATTTTTACAAAATTTTCAAATCAAATATTTTTTTTATGAAAATATAAATTTTCAATATGTTCATATTTAGGTTGATTGAGAATCAGATTGAATCGATTTGATCCTGGTCTGATCGAAACTCTGACCTGGAACTTGTGGTTCCAGTTGGTTGGGACCTATGGTCTGGCGTATTGAGCCATTTTCGAGATAGATGCTAAGCTTCTTGCCCTAACTATCAATAGCCAAAGACAAGGCTCTTGGGACATAGTCGTAGAGAGAGTAGCGCAAGATATCTAGAAGTACAGTTTACAACCCCTACCAGCAGCGACTATTGGTAAGAGTGTTTAGACGATGTTTGTCTTAATTTATAACTGGTCAAATCAGTTTATAAAATCTAAAAATATACTGATAAAATATTTTGTTCGATTATAATAAAACAACAAATAAGAAAAAGGAAGAAAGAAAAAAAAAAGAATCTTCTACATATTAAAAAGGAAATAGAGTAAAGAGGTTAAAGACCAAAACCTCAGGTGTTAGAGTAGGAACAGGGGAATTAAAAATTCTTACTAAAAACCTAACTCTCCAATTATAATTTTCGTTAAATTACATCACTTTCACTTGCCATAAGTCCCTATTCGCAATAGATCCTTCTCATGAGCCATATTTCCCTCTCTCAACTTGGAAGCTCTATTCCAAGTAAAGGAGAAGAATGGGGAACAGCAGCCGTCCTCTTCAATTCTAGTGTTTTTAGTTCTTTCTTTGGTGTTTATTAACTAAGGTAGCACTAATAGCTTCCTCCTTCCCTGATTTAATAAGTTGTTGATATTCTTTAGGTTAACAATGAAACTACTAAATGATATGGACAATAGATAGCCAAATCTCAACTTCTCTATACTAGGATTTTAAGTAGATTTTTTTTTTTAGAAAAAATTGTTAGGATATATTATGAGCTTTCATAGTTTCTTAATATTATTGAATAATTTATAGTAAGTTTGTTTATTGGAGAATTGAGTAAAGAAATTACATGCATATGTCTTAGGATTTGTTGAGTAAGCTTAACATTAATTTTAATTCCAATTTAGGTTTGTTATTTTAAGAATGAGTTAAGGAATTGGAGTTTATTATTATTGTGTTTCTAAATTTCATTTTAAAGAATAGAATTGGTAGAAATTATAAGGGATGTTGTAAATTGAGATATTATGAACGGATGAATGTGCAAGAAATAAAGAAATGGTGGAGAAAAGTATAGGTACCTTTGTACAAGTTTTAAATGGATATTTTAATTATCTTGTGATTTGTTGTAGCTTATAGAGTGCTTGTTAGAGCCATTGAAAATTTTGGGAATATTTGAATTACACTAAAATATAACTAGATTCTCTCAGATTTTTTTTAGAATAAGATCATGCATTTCGTATTTCATATTTCCATCATAGGATTCAAATTTCTTTTTTGATGCACTTTTATTTTCCTTAACTTTAGGAGAGGATCCAACTCTTGTAGTAGATACTAGGAGTGCTCCAGCGATCTAGATTTTAGCCAGTTTTCAGTACAAGTGAGTGGATAAATATATAACATTAGTATTTTATTAAATGCAAATTACTTATATTATTCCTCATTATGTAAATGAGAATAGAGAATGGTAATTTTATGCTTTATTATCAAATGAGATGAGATTTATTATTACAATTGAATAAATAACCGAATACACTCAATATATACACTGAATAGATAGCACCTTCATGACATGTGATTTATTTTTAGCTCAACTTATATTTATATTGTCTTTGGAATAGCGCTTGATATACACATAGCCTTTGGGGCGTATATCAGGTAGTCGCCCTTTAGGAGTAGCTTTGCACATATGCATGACTAGTATTTTTATTGCTCCTAAGTTATTTGTGTCATTATAAAGCTCAAGATGCTAGCATTGCTCTTAGGTTGCCAGAGTTTATTTATGCACCGAAGATGCCAGCATTATCTACAGGAAGCATATTACGAGTATATAAGGACATTGAAGATTTTATGGTTCCAATATATTTATTTCAACAATATTTTTATAGCATGATTTTTATTGTAGCTTAGCTAAGTAATTTGATATGAAAGATATTTATTCAGCTAACTTATTCTAGCATAGCATATTGGTATTATTAAATACCAAAACCCTATCTATTCTCCCGTTGTTATTTATTTATTCGCTCACTGAGTAGTTGTACTTTCCCCTTAATTTTCAATATTTCAGACCCTTTTTCTCGACACTAGTACTAGCAGCTAATCTTTCAATATTGTCCTCTCTTCCACTTCACCAGCTGTAGAGTCTAGTGGAGGTCGAGCTAGTATGTTCTTTTACAAATCTATTTTGTTTTAGATTATTGTTTTTATGTATAGGCAACTAGAAGCTCTGAACTGTAAATATTTTCTGTTGATCCTCACAGAGAGGATAATTATATGCTTGACTATTGTGGAGCCATGTATTACATATTAGATATATTTTAACATATTTCATATGTTCCTTTAGCTAAATTTTATGGGAAACTCTATCAGTTTTTCATATTACATCAGTCTCTATAGGTTAGGGATGAGTATGACAATTGACACATTTGTTTATAATAATTTTGAAACTTATAAGTTGAACTTAAAACTTAAAAAAATAAGTTGAGGGATCAATTTTTCATTTTAGTGCTTATAAGTTCTATACTTATAAGTTAGTTTGATCAAGTATTTTATCATATTATCCTCATTTTATTTTTAAAATTTCACCATTGATCTTATTTAATATACTTAGTCTTAAATATACTTAGTATAATTATATAATATATAATATAATTATATAATATAAAAATATTAAACTAGTCATTCTACCGTGTGTTGCTCAGATTATTTGTTATTTTATTTAAATAATATAAATTTTTATGTATTTTTATATTTTACATTTTCATAATTGTACTATAAAATTTTTAATTAATTATAATTTTATTTTAAGTGTAAATAAATAAATAATTTGATTAATATATTATTTTTTAAATTGTGAATAGGAGCTAGCTATTATCTTTATACTTTGTAGACATTAAATAAAATCAAACTCTAAATTTGTTATAGGAGCATCTATTTTTTGAAGCACAATATATACTTATGCACATAAATAGATGAGATTTGGCAAATAGTTTATCAAACATAAACATCAAATTTTCAAAAAAAAAAAAGCATAATAAATAATTAAAAACATAATTATATAAAGAACAATTAAATTACCGAAATTAGCCAGTGAAAAGAGAGAAATTATAATAAGCACTGTATTCAATATCCAAGAGAAGCAAGAAATAAATTTATTTTCTAATATTAATAAATTTTATTAAATTTTAAAATTTGAAATTTAATAAATAATAAATTATTTGTATTTTTAATTAGTTTATATATACATATCATCGGATAAAAAATGCAGAACCAATATTCAATAACCTTCTTTAATTTGAATTTTAAAAATTAAAAGGATAAACTAACTCAAATGAATTTTAACTAATCATTATCTCTATATTTTTATTTGTATATTAATTAATCAATATCTTTTATCATGTGGTATATCAATTAATCAATATCTTTTGTCAAGTGGCATTTTTTTGTCAGTTGGCTTATACAAATCAGCGGAAAATAATGAAAATTGACTGTTAAATGGCATATTTTTAAGTTAATTATTTAATCAAATTATTTCATATATACATATTATCGGATAAAAAAAATCATAACTAATATTCAATATTTTTCTTTAATCTAAATTTCAAAAATTAAAGGATAAATTGAATCAAGCAAATTTTAAATGATCATTATCTCTATATCATTATTTGCATATCAATTAATCAATATCACAAATAGCATGTTTTTAAATTAATTACTTTAACAGGTGGCATTTATTTGTGAGCTTATTTATACGCTTCAGCTTTAATATATCCTAGTATTATGGTAGTGTTATGAGAAGACAATAATACTACCATAATACTAGGATATTAATGCCACAAAGGCGAAGGAAATGAGTCACCGGTCAGATAATAACTGGGACAAATTCATAAGAAGGGATGTGAGTGGCAACTAACCCCTTGCAGAGGTCCACTACCCTTCTTTTATCACGAGCCCAATAACCTATGTTCGAGATAGTGGGTACGAGAGAAAGAAGGTGTTAGGCATCCTTTTCGCCTAGACTTACCTTAGTAATGATACTACTCACCTATAATCTAAGTCAAATAGTTAAAATTCTACATAAATGTCCAACGTGGCAATCAGAAAGGTCAAGCGTTTTTTAGATGGTCAAAAGATCAAGCGAGCCAAACAAAGGACAAGGAACTGAAATAAGACTAAACAAAATACCTTTGATCGCCCAACAAGGCGAGCAAAAGATATACCAAGCAATAATCACACCAGTAATTAAGTAAGATTGGCCTCACATACCGAGCAATAGTCATGCCAGAAAATAAAGCAAGAGCGAATTTCATGGAGATGATCTTAGCCCATCAGCCAAGATTATCTCCATAAATGAAGCAATGACTATTTCTTTAAAAGGTCTATAAATATCAACCAAGCAACCAGAGACAAGGTATGCATATTCTCCTTCTCAAAATCTCATTACAATTCTTCCAATATTCTCACATTCAATTCTTTGACTTGAGCATCAGAGTGATTTCCTAGAAGGCCACCACCTCACCCTTTTTCCTTATTGCAAGCTTACGTGGCATTAGGACCAGGTCCCAAGATCCTCTGATAGCATCAGTGGTGACATCTGTAGGAAACTCAGATCATCGACTGAGAACCTACATCTAAAATCATTTCTCTTCCTTTTAAAATTTTTCGTGCTACCAGCAAGATTTGATTCTTGGTCCTAATCATTTTTTCGTTGTTTGTGGTTTTCCTAATGGCTGCAGATTTAAGGACTCCTAGTAAAAGTATTATCTCCATCACCCCCAACACTGGGAGGAGACCAGCCTGCGATAATAATAAGTCAAAATTTGGCTACACCCACAGTCCCATCTAGGGCTTAGATTCTACCACACAACATTGTCATCCAAGATCAGCAAAACCCATTCTAAAGAATGACACTAGAGCAGGTGTACCAGCACACTCAGGAGATGGAGACCCAAATCACTTTCCTTAAAGGTTTGATCCTGGGGACTAGCGCCCCACTAGGGACACCTACTCCAAAAGCAAGAAAAGTCATGAGAGCTCCTTCAATAGAGATAGATCCAGCCAGAACTAAAGAAACCAAATAGGAGATTGCCTAATTGACAATAATTTAGGGAAAAAATGAGCGGATCACAATGAGTTAACAAGAAGAGCATTCTGATGAATCACTACAATCAAAGGTAAACTGGGGTATGGTAAAAGCAATATAGAGGTACCAGAAATAGGTGAATGAGGAAAATTTTGGAATGGGAGATGAGTCTCCACTATTCAAGCCAATCTTGCCGAACAAGTGCTGCCAAAGTTCAAATTGCCCGTGATGGAAAAATACAATGGAACAATGGACCCAAGTAGCCATGTGGCGAACTTCCAAACAAAAATGATGCTCCAAAATGTGAATGACTACCACCTGTGCTAAGTATTTTCAACAATACTGATTGGGCTGGCACAAAAATGGTACCAATGCCTCAGGCCTGAATCAGTCCAAAACTTCTATTAGCTCGCTACCAAATTCAAGAACAAGTTCATTTTTTTAATCCCTCCAAAAAAGCTGTCTTTAGACCTTCAGAAAATCAAATAACATGAGGGTGAATCTCTAAGGGATTATATCACCCGTTTTAACACTGAAGTAATACAAATTGAGAATCTGAATAATGAAACAACATGCGAAGCTTTCAAAAAAGAAACGTAAAATTTTTAGACTCATTCATAAAAAATCCAGCAATAGACTACTATCAGTTATTGCAGAGGGCCCAAAAATACATCAGGTTAGATGATGAGCGATAAGCTCTTAGGGAAGAGAGGAAATTCGACCAAAGTAATGAGAAGAGACAAAACAAGAAAAAACTATAGATGTACCGCTCAAACAGAAATGAAGAGTGAAGCAGAGGGAGGTTCCATAACTATACACCTTTGAATAAGCCAGATCCAGAGTACTTATGTGGATATAGAAAAATGGTGAACATGTCAAATGGTCGAAGAAGCTCAGCCCCGATACTGTGGGAAAAAGAGATAAGGGTAAATTTTGTAGGTTTCACGAAGATCACGGTCTTGCCACCAATGAATGCAAGTAGCTTAAAGACGAGATAAAGTGGCTGATTAGAGATGGTTGACTCAGAAAATTTAAAAGGGATAGTCAGGATGAAAGAAGTGCAACCACCTCCAGAAATAAAGAAATTATCATCGAAAAGGATGAAAGTCCAATCGAGGTAATTAATGTAATTACTGGCAGTCCAAACACAGGCAAGGTGGGCAACAAGAAGCCAACTTAAATGAGCAGTACTAAAGGGCGAGCAATCTTCTTCATTGATAAAAATGAATTAAGCAAGGAAATAATCACCGTAGGTCCGAAAGACAGTGAGGTAAAACAACCACATTCTGATCCTTTGGTTGTGTCTGTGCAGATAAACAAGTACACGGTACGAAGAGGGTTGATCGACATAGGCAGCTCAATGAACCTCCTAATGAGAGAAGTCATGGAGAAACTCAAACATAGGATAGAGAATCTGACCAAAGTCATGTACACCCTAGTTGGCCTAGGTGACAAAAAAATCCCAGTACTCAGAATCATTAATTCAGCTGTAGTCCTAGGCGATGAAGAATATAAGAGGGAAATTTATAAAAAATATGTGGTGATCGACATTCCCTTGTGATACAACATTATCCTTGGTCAACTGGTCTTAAATGACAATGGCATAGTGATTAGCATGCAATGGCTGTGTATGAAGCTGCCTGCTCCTAGAGGAATAGCAATAGTTTTGAGGGAGCCAAAAATCAACATAGGAATGTTACAAAAAATCAACTGAGGTAGTTACAGAAGTAACCCTGCTAATTGAGTTATTGGAAAAACCCAAAAGCCAAATCTCACGTGAACTGATTAACGTAATAATAGAGAAGAATTAGAAGAGCTAAAAAGTGTGGCTCAGAACAGTGCTTAGCGAGACAAACAGAGAAGCGGTCATCTGAACACTAAAAAACAGAATTGCCACAGTTGTTTGGAAGGCGTAGGATATAAAGGGAGTAGATCCAATAATAATTACTCATAAGCTGAATGTTAACCCAAAAGCGAAATCAGTTTGACAGAAGAAAAGACATTTCACACCAAAACGTCAGCAGGTAATAGAAAATGAAGTTAAAAAATTATTGGATGCAGGTTTGATCCAAGAGGTTAAATATCCAACCTATGTAGCAATGTTATTTTGGTGAAAAAGGCAAATGGAAAATGGCGAATTTGCATCGACTACACATACCTTAACAAAGTATGTTCGAAGGATCATTACCCGCAATTGAGCATTGACAAGTTAGTGGACACAATAGCTAGGTATGCTGTGGTGTTGCTAGTCGATGCTATATCAGGATACCACCAAATAAGGATGGATTTAAAGGATGAAGAGAATACTGCCTTCTTGATAAATTTAGAAGTATTTTGCTACAAAGCAATACCGTTTGGATTAAAAAATGTTGAGGCAACATATTAGAGGCTTGTGGACCAGATGTTCAAGGAAGAAAAAAGGCACAATTGAAGTATATATCGATGATATGATTATAAAATCTAAAAGAATGGAGGATCATGGCAAGGACATAGCCAAAGCATTTGATGTATTAGACAAAGTAGCAATGAAGTTGAACCTGGACAAGTGTACATTCAGAGTAAGAGCAAGAAAGTTTCTCAGTTTCATAATATCCGAACAAGGGATAGAGGC
Source organism: Hevea brasiliensis (assembly GCF_030052815.1). NCBI lineage: Eukaryota > Viridiplantae > Streptophyta > Magnoliopsida > Malpighiales > Euphorbiaceae > Hevea > Hevea brasiliensis. Next base: position 9,259,817 of record NC_079494.1, read on the forward strand.
AAATCCATAAAAAATCTGAGCAATCATCGACATACAGCCTTTAAGAAACATAAAAGAAGTACAGTGACCAAACGAACGAATCACAGCCCTTGGCAGATTCATAAGTTACTTAGCTAGAAAATGTCTTCCATTCTTCCAAGCTTTAAGAACAAGAAAAAATTTCAAATGGGTGGATGAATGCCAGGTAGCCTTTGACCAATTACAATAATTTTTATCATCACCTCTATTACTTGATTCGCCAAAACTGAGCAAGGTACTTTTTCTTTGTCTTACAGTAACTAAGGAGACCATTAGCTTGGTACTCATAAGGGAAGAAGAAGGCGAGCAAAGGCTAAAATACTACACCAGTTAAGTACTAAAAGGATCTAAACTAAATTACCCAATTTTGAAAAAGCTCGCCTAAGCAGTCTTATTAGCAGCAACTAAATTAAAGCCTTACTTTGAAGCTCACACCATCTAAGTCTGAACAAATTACCTACTACGAAAAATCTCACATAGACTAGAGACATCCAAATGATTAGCAGCATGGTTAGTCATAATAGGAGCATATGATATTAGACACGCGCCAAGGACAGCACTGAAGGCACCAGTACTCACAGATTTTGTGGTTGAGCTAACTCCAATTTCTGAAAGGGAAGAGAAACTTAAAAAATAGTGGAACGTATCGTCAAACGAAGCAAATAGCTTTTTTGGCATAGGAATAGGTGTAATATTAGAAGGACCACCCAAAGCAAAGTTGAAGTATGCAACAAAGCTAACATTCCGAGCAACAAATAACGTAGTCAAATACAAAGCCATCCTTATGGCATTACAAATCATCTGAGAGGTAAAAGCCTAGAAGGTTAACATTTATTATGACTCACAACTCGTCGTTAATCAATTGTAGGGAAATTTCCAAGTAAAATACCAAAATTTAGGAAGACACGAGCTACACATCCAATAAATGCTAACAAAAATCTAAGCAAATGGAGGAGACATAAACATCCTCCAAATACCAAGGGAGGAAAATCATAAAATTGATAATCTGGCAAAAATAGCAGCAACAGGCGAGCAACACTTTTGACAACCTATCCCTCTAGAAGAGATAACAACACCAATTATAGATAGAGAGGAAGAAGCTTTCCCAATTGAAATTGGAGAGACATGGATGACACCTATCTTTTGCTACCTCGACCAAGGCATACTTTCAGAAGATCAACTTGAAGCTAAAAAGATAGTACAAAGATCAGCAAGGTACAACATACTCGATGCTTGGTTGTACAGAAGATCCTATCTCTAACCATGGTTAAAATGCATTAGTAGAGAAGATAGTTTGTTAGTCTTGCTTGAGATCCATGAAGGACTGTGCAGCACCCATAAGGGAGCAAGAATGATTGCCAAGAAAGCATTTAGGCAAGGATTCTTCTAGCCCATTACAATTTAGAACACTAAAGAATTGCTATAGAAATGCCAAAAGTGCCAGGAACACAGTAATATTCCTCTACAGGTAACAAAAAAACTTTCAGCAATTGGTAGCCCTTAGCTTTTCTACCAATGGGTCATAGACATCCTCGAACCATTCCCTATGGCATCAGGATTCCGCAAAAATGTTATTGTGGCCATCGATCATTTCACCAAATGGTCAAAAGCTGAAGCATCACAGCATGTAACAGTAGACCAAGCAATCACCTTCATTAGAGAAAATATTTTCTATAGGTTTAGAGTCCCCAAAATCATCATAACAAACAACGACACATAGTTCGCCAGTTAAAAATTCAGAAAGTCGTGTACTGAGTGGGGGATCAACCTTCATTTCACCTCCACTTATCACCTGCAGACGAATGAAATGACCAAAGTCACGAATCGAACAATTCTTCATGGACTTAAAAGATGACCAGGTGAAGCAAAAGGGGCATGGCCCGACCATCTGTCGAATGTCTTATGGGCCTATCAAACTACACCAAGATTAGCAACAGGAGAAATGCCATTTTCACTTGCATATGGTTCAAAGGTAGTAATACCAGCAGAAGTCAACATTCCATTAACCCAAACAGAGCACCCCAATGAAGCCTTAAAAGAGGAAGATCTAAGATTTAATCTCAGTGCAACAGAAGAGTTGAGAGAAATAGCCTGCAATAAAAGAGTTGAGAGAAATAGCCTTTATTCGGATGGCACAGTACAAGCAAAAATGATTAATATGCACAAAAGAAAGTAAAAAACTAAGCATTTATGGTCGAAAACTTAGTTCTTAAATTAAAAGAGATGACATCACAGGAGGACTAGCAAAGGCAAGAAAGCCAGGATGCAATTGGTTTAGACTTTTTGTTATTTCCAAAGCTATCCACCCAGGGACTTATAAGCTAGTCGAGAAAAGCAGGAAAATGCTACCCCAAACTTGAAATATCTGTAATCTTTACAAGTACTATTAATAAAAAGAATTACTTTTTGAATTTAAAGGTGCTTAGCTCATCCACGGCTATAATTTGTCAGGCTAAATAATCTAAAAGTGCTTAGGCCATCCACGGTGATAGTCTACTAGACTAAATAATCTAAGGGTGTTTAGCTCATCTACAGTGATAGTCTACCAGGATAAATAATTTAAGGATGCTAAGCCCATCCACGGTAATAATCCCCTAGGCTAAATAATTTAAGGATACTTAGCCCATCAACGGCGATAGTCTGCCAAGCTAAATAATTAAAGGTGTCTACAACGTTAAGTCTACCAGGCCAGATTAAACAAAGGGAGCTTAGCTCATCTACGACCCAGCCCATTAAATAGCGACATTTTGTTATCTAACACGTTAACACTTGGCAACAAAACATCCATCTACATAACCAAATCACTAGTTCAAGTAGGTAACTATCAATTATTTTTTCGAAGAAAATTAAATTATGTTTTTTTATCATCCTCTAAATTATTTGTGGATCAAACAAATAAGAAAAGTCGTCATTTACTCAGATTAAAAAAGTCTGAACATGTTTTACTCATAAAATATTCTTATCGATTATTAATTTTATCAATTATTAAATCACCCCACATCATATAATTATTAGTAACTTTGATCGACCTGTGGGTCCGAATGATCATTACTATCATTTCTCACAAAAACACATGCAATAGTAGAGACGAAGGAAAAACAAAGTAAAGACTATTCATTCATATGAAAAACAAAATAAAGACTGTTCATTCATATGAAAAATAAAGTAAGATTGCTCATTTATACAAAATTTTTAAGCAGGGGGGCCTATATCATCACCTACACCCCCCTGCTCACCAGTTGCTTTCACATCTCCACCACCGAGATTCTCTACCCAAGAAAAGTCATCCCCTAAGTGGCGCCTTTTCAACTCATCGACAATGTCATTTTGTGCTTTGACATATGTCTCTGCTATAAGATCATTGCCAGTAGCTAACTCTTTCTCCAGCCCCTTAACCTCCAGATTCAGTTTGGCCTCAGCAAATGTTTTCTTACTCAACTCTGCTTGCATCAATAGATGTTCCTCCCGAGCAGCAACAAAACCATTTTCAAGGGCAAAAAATTTGTCCATTAACTACTGAAGCCCCTCGAGACCTTGAGCCCTCTTTTTCAAAGTAACTATAGCCTCTTTCCATAATGTTAGCTCAGTCTCCTAAGTACCAACTTGCTTGTGTAGTGCTCGATTCCTTTCCCTCAGGACTTGAGTACAGGCCAGTTACCCCATTTGAAGGGACACGAAGTGAAGAACTAGGTCATCATGATGCTAGCCTTTCAGTCGAGCACGGTTCAGAGGAAGGGTATAACACCTGGCGAACCAGTTCACAAGTCTTAAGTTGTCAACAACTAACTCACTAGACAGCCATTACTCGATCATCTGCTAAGGTTGTTGGTGAGGAGGAGGAGGAGGAACTGTTTCAGTATCCAGGACCTCAAGTTCGATGTGTGGCTCTGGTATATCCTAAACTTATTCTTCAGACTAGGGAGAAGTCAAGGGCATTGTGGCTCTAGCACTTTTCAACACTGGCAGTGTCAAATCATCAATAGTAGGAGCCTGCCTAACTTTCTTTTTTTTTTCAAATTAATTGTTTGATATTTTTTGCTTAGCTCATCATCTTTGCAAAAGCAAAATAGTCTAGCAAGTAAAAAATGCTAAAGAGACGAAGTTTAAGTATGTACCTTCTAAAGGAAGATTGTTGTAGAGTTGGGCAAGGTTGGGATCCCTCAACACGTAGACAGCATCCCACCATTTATTTTCAGCACCAATTAATTGATCGATTGAAATTTTATTCGAAGAGACTACTGCTTTCAATTCCCTCACTACAGCTTTTTCCTCGAAAGAGAGTTAGACTTTACTCGCCCTCTTATTAGATAAAACAATTCAATTAGTTTGGATGCCACCCCACTACTCATCTGTTGTATCTTCTATAAAGAAAAATTTATCCTTCCACTTCTTTAATGAATAAGGGAGGTTAGCAAACAAGCCCATACCCTTTCGATCATGAAAATGCCAATATTATTCTGCATCCTTAGTGTTTAATTAGAAAAATGCAACGAAGATATAAGCAGACGCATGAATTCTTTTTCTTTGACACAACACCCAAAAACCAGGAAAAAGCCTCTATGAGTTAGGATGCATTTGTGAGATTGAGAGTTGATAATACTTGAGAATCTCAACATCCAAAGGATCGAGCGGAAGCCTCAACCCTGACTTGAGCTACCTTCATACAGCACTACCCTAACTGGGTGAAGGAAAGTACTATCCTCCCGGCCACTCTGATTAGCAAGCAAAATGAAAAAATGGTCCTTATTGATGCCATAAGTTCTGCTAATCCAAAGAAGATCCTAGCCATTTAGCACCGATTTGGTCTTACTAACTCTAGCAGGGACACTAGAACCCAATGCACCAGCACCATTTCTCATCACCAGAGCAGGAACAATTCCCTCAGCATTCAAGGATCCAACAGCCTTAGGGCCGACAAGGACACTAGTCTCAACAACTTTGTCATTTCTACAACCACGGCCATCGGATTTAGTGAAAACTGACCATGTACTAGAATCTTAGCTATAAACAGCCATTAGAGGTGGCGGAGTTGCGTTAGATCCTTTCCCTTCACTCATTTTTAGGAAAAAAAAAAAAAAGAAGGAAAGCAAAAAGAGAAAAAGAATACAAGCATTACCTTGGAAGTTTTTTCACCAAAGGAAGGTTACCAGAAATTGCCAAAGAAATAATAAAGAAATATCAAGAAAAAAGGATATAAGGAAAGTACAAAACGTACTATATATAGCTCTGGGACAGAAACTTTGAAATTCAAACATATGTCGAACGCTGAAATAAATTTATTACCCTTGAAAAAAGGCTATAACTATCGATCATATCAAAAAGACGCAACATAAAAAGCGTGCCAAACCAGTTGTTTGCAAGCCACCATATATCCCTCCTAACTAACCCGTAACTAAGAATAATGACGGACGAGCAGCAACACGAACCTAAAGGATCATAAAGACTAGAGGAGAGAACTAATGATACTACTCACCTAGAATCCAAGTCAAATAGTCAAAATTTTACACAAATGTCCAACTTAGTAATCAAAAAGGTTAAACACTATTTTAAATGGTTAAAAGATCAAGTGAGCCGAACAAAGCACCAAGGACTAAAACAAGACCGAACAAATCACCTTCGATCGCCTAATAAGGAAAGTAAAAGATATATCCAACAATAATCATGCCAGTAATTAAGCAAGATCAAACATCACATACTGAGTAATAGTCACGCCAGTAAATAAAGCAAAAGCAGATTTTATGGAGACAATCTCGGCACATCAACCAAGATTATCTGCATAAACGAATCAGCAGCTATTTCCTTAAAAGGCCTATAAATACCAACCAAACAACTAGAGACAAGGTACACATATTCTCATTCTCAAAATCTCATTACAGTTCTTCCAATATTCTCATATTCAGTTCTCTGACTTGAGCATCGGAGTGGCTTCCTATAAGGCCACCCACCTTACCCTTTATCCTTATTGCAGGCTCACGTGGCATTAGGACTAGGTCCCAGGATCCTCCGGTAGCATCACTTAGAACAAAGGCCAGCCTCTACTATTAATTCATAAAGCATGTCTTATTATTTCTTTTATTAAGTTCCTTAACATACATTTATGCAAGTCTAAGAGTGCACACACATTTGAATTCAACCATTCAAGAAAATAACAAGTACATACGCATAGAAAGTCCTATCATGTGATGTTTCTAAGTTAAAAGAATTACCTTATTTACCATCTTACCTTACATGTATATTTGACAAAGTTAATTACATGTTAAGTCATTTACAAGTTATACATTGCATACAAAAGAAAGAGTTATAGGTATTTCAATCTAAAGTACATGTATAAGAGAAAGAGGATGATCCTAACCATGTCAATGTTTCTAAGTTATGTATTTAGGCTCATAAATTACCATGTTTCCCTATGTGCATCTTTACTAAGTTTAATTATATGCCAAAGGACTATTTGAAAACATTTAAAATCATCAAAATAAAATTAAGTTCCAAACTAAAGAAAGAGAAAGGAGAATAGAGATTAAAACCTTAAAATGACCTTTATAATTCATAATCAAAAATAAAATTAATCTTAAAATTATTACAAGACCTTAGTTCTATTAACCTCATGCAAGATATCTTAGAGTTCCATTTTGAATTGGGTTAAATCCACCAAAGGGTCCAATTTGTTCTTCTTTCATATTCTTTCAGTTTTGTGCTTGAACTTATTTATATTTATTAATTATTTAAAAATGAAATAATAATTAAAAGCTTAAATAATTAAAAATTACAGAAAATAAATAAATAAAATACAACAAGAAAAAAAGGTAATTATTAAAATAAATTAAAATTAAAATACAACTGCTAAAAAATAGAATTAGTACTGTTCCACAATTTGAATTTAGCTAGGAAATTATTCTTTAGCCAAACTCTTATTTTTCTATTTCATCTCTAACTCTTTTAGGTCTCTCAACTCATGCAAAAAAAAAAAAAAAAGTTAGAATCAATTAGGAAAATAAAAGAAATCTATTTACACTAAAATTCTAATTCTGCCAAAAATGACAGAACTGAGTACTTAACAAAATTAATTTATTTCACATAATAAAATAACATACAAAATCACACAAAAAATAATGAAGATTCTAAGACAATAAACAAAAATAAAGGAAAAAAAACCACAAATTCGTGCATTAAAATAACCTAAAAAAATATCAAAATTAGATCTAATGCAAAGAGCATAAAACCGGACAAGAAATTCATAAAATTCATTAAAAATAGCAATTGTATCTAGAAAACTCTAAAAATTTATCATGAATTACTAACACATCAAAATAAAGTAAAAAAGAAACACAATTGTTCATGCAAGATTTAATAAAGAATAGTAAAATAAACAGCTGTTATTGAAAACTAAACAGATTCGAGCAATGATTTTGTAAGATTTATTCCTATTAATCTATAAATAATATGATAAATATAAAAATACAAATATAATCTAGACATTTTAAGGCATACTAGAAAAAAATAACTCAAAATAAATAATTTAATACATGGAAATTAATTTTGCAATTACACAAAAACACAACTAAACATGAACTAAAACTTTAAAAATTCATAAACAATTAAAGAAAAATGTTTTTAAGATAATTCAAAAGGCTATCCCATGTGGGAACAACCCAATGAATTCATTAAAATTATCGGATCAAGCAAATAGAATCATTTATATGTCAAAATTTATAGAAAATTAATATACATGATAAAACATGCAATAGAGTTATTGGCACCCAATCAGAAATGTAACTTTTTGTGGTAGTTCTCTTTGAAATTGTGGAGTCTCCTTGACACCTTAGAAGACTTAGAATGGCATGAATAAAAATAAAACAAAAATATTTTGGTGTTTAACCAATTAATTAACCCAAGAAAACTAAATGAAAACTATTGTGAACAGTGTGCTAGTGCAGGTAAATTGATGAAGTTTAATTACAAGAAAACCACTATGAAATAGCTCTTTCTACACCAAAATATAGCAAAATACCTCAAATTATTTAATTTTTAGCCATCTTCCCTCCCTTAAACTTAAAACTTAAAGAACTATTTAAAGGGAAAATAAAAATAGTCTAAACCTAATCCTTTTTAGACTAAAATTATAGTTTAAAAAAAAATAAAAATGATTATCTAAAAATCTAATACTAACAATATGAAGGTGATAATATCCTTGTTGAGATTTACGGCCAACAAAGGATATTATCCCTTTATTTTCTATTATTTCTTTATTTATTTTTTCAATTTTAAAAAATCTTTTAATAAAATCTATGATTTCGAGCCTACATTCATTATAACTACACTGAACATTTTAATGGGTTTTATTATTTATTTTAGCTTAATTAAATATTTTTTAAGTATTTCATTATTTATTTTAACTTAATTAAATATTTTCTAGGTATTTCATAATCTCCAGAGTACTCTAAATTCCTTCCATAGTATTTTTATCACAAACTCTCACTATTTTTATAAAACATTCATTTCAAAGATCAAAAAATAAATATACTTAAAATTTTAAATGCTTATATACTCAAATTAACTGGTAATTTTTATAAATTAATTAAACCCTCTTTTAAATGGGTCTACCAATAAAACGAGGGAAAGCCAAACTCACTCCGATCCACGATAGTTGGAGCTTATCTTGCATTCTGATGCTCGCTTCTGAGCTTTTTGCTATCAAACTGCTCTTTAATTTTTTTTTTTTTCAAAAAAACCTTTGGCTCCTCAATTGTATTGCTTTCGGCGGGGGAGACTGAATTGAATGGAAATGTCATATGGTAAGAATTGCCTCCATAATACACTGAGGATCTGCTGAGAAATTATCTACAGTAATGGGCATCTATATGAAAAAATTCGTTAAGGGTGATCAAAAATGAAAAGTCAGTACTTCTCTCCCATCTTCCTCACCAAAAGCGTACATCTATTTTCTTGCTTGCGCAAAACCCATTTTAATTTAGGGGCAAGAAATTGATACTATGATGATGCATTTAGAGATGCTTATCATCACAGAGTGAGAGTAGGATATCAACAGCATGCTTGCACATAGGTAGCTAATCAGTCAAGAACAAGAATATTCACATATGATAAAGTTTTAACCATTTTGCCAGGAATTTATTCCCGAAAGATTACAACAAAATGACTGCTTCTCCCCCAGTCACAAAAAGCTGTTATAGCACTGCAAAGAATGCGAAATATAGAATTCATCTGGAAAATGTCATCCAACCTAACGACATCACTCTTCAAAACAAAAGTGGAAGAGAGAAAGAAATATTGTGAACTAAATCGACAAACAAGCTGGAGGTAACAACATGGTATTCATGAATATTCATCTACTTCAAAGTTAATATTCTGAATGATACTACATGCCAGGATCCCATAGTATAGAATCATGCATGCCAGGATCCCATAACACAAAGATCCATGTTATATGATGTGAAGAACAAGAGAGAATGCCCCAATTATCATGCTGTTGAATACTAACTGAAAAACATCACAAAATACAGGAGATAATTTCAACCGGATGACTGAACTTGACTATAGACATATGCTAAATCCATATGCATAACAGGACACAAAACATAATGCCGCGTAAAAAAAGGTTGGGGCTGCATCAAACTGCAAACCAAAAGGTTACCATGATAGAGAAGTTTTAGTTAAGCATCCATTTATAGATACGCACATTGCACAAGCAGAAAACAAAAACTCTTCCAACCAAGTAAATGAACTGAAAGTAATTTATTAAAACAATTGATTAGATAACAAAACCATTATGTTGATCAATAGAAGTAAGCATATATTATTATTAAAAAAAATAAAAAATAAACAAAAAAAAGGGGTGTAGGTGTACACCACGATTATACACTTAACTATAAAGGTTGGGCAAAATGGTTATCAATAAGTGGAAAGGAATTTGCACAGTGGTATTAATAAATTGAACTGACCAAAAATGTAAAAGTGATAATGTGACAAGATATGCACAATTTCCCTTCACTTAAAATGATATAAATTAATGCTTAGTCTGTGTTGAAACAAATTTCAAATTACTAGTGCTTACAAAGGAGTGATGGAAACTACATGAATCGGACTAAATATGAGCAGCCAAGGAGATGGAATGACTGATTGGCATCACATTCTAAATTGTATCACTGCTCTATATAACTTCTACAGTTCTACCTATAATTTCCACAGGGTAGGAGAAACCTAACACCCCACAAGGAGGTTCAGACTTCAGAGTTATGTTCCATCATTCCAAGCGTGCATATTGGTAACTAGAAAAAGTAAAGAGGATATGCAAGTGTCAAAAATCTGAAATTATAGAATAGAGGGAAGCCAACTCAGTGCTTGTAGTATGCAAGTATAACATTTAGGCTATGCATTAAAATTCCACATATATTGCCCAATATATGAGTCAGCAAGGGCTTAACGAGCAATAAACATGCCATCCTACTCAGCAGGGAAAGGAAACAGCTTTCTTCTGGTATCCCATAATTAGTAATGATCAACCGTGCATGTTCCCTTCATCAAGTAGTGAGCACCAAGGTGGGTCCAAGAAATTTTGTTGGTGGTGAGAGCAACACATACATACATAGGAAAATAATATGCATAAATATTCGAGAATGCATTCTAACAAAATAAAGTCTTTTTCTTTGTCCTTCTTGATGGAAGCATATAGCTTTTATAAGAGCTCACATTATAACCTACCACAAACTAAACATAGCATGATGAGAGCCAAGTTCAGTTATTTACTACTCTCCTAGTGCCTTAGGAGAGCAGAGGGAACAGTTTGAAACTTTGAATTCATCTATGCACCTGTAAGTAAGGATTTCTTGAAGAGAAATGGAGGCAAGTGCCCCATTGTGACTCTGCCCCTCTATAGATCTGTTATTGATGATCTCAGTAGTACAGGACATTACCCCATGTAATTATCCATCACTTCAAGGGTGGAACTTAATTTCAAAGTTTAGGACAATCAATAACATGCTCACTAGCAAATTGTTGACTACTAAATAGTAAATGCTCAGACTCAACTACCTGGTGTTCCAGCACTTTCCTTCATCCCTTGTTTTCTCCTATTTTAATAATCCAACAACTCGGTTTTCAACCACATTCAACTTCTCATTTTAGTGGAATGACATAGTCTAGAATGCCCATTTTTAATTCAATCAAATGATTCAGAGCTAAACAGAATTATGATCGACGAGAAATAGTGAATGATAAAAAAATTAAAAAAAAAATTAAAAAAAATGTCAAATTACATGCAGAAATATAGCAGTAGCTCAGATTTAAATAAAAACCAAAGAAAAACACATCTAATACACACCTCATAGAAAATTTGATTATATTACGTTGTATTACGGCCTACCAAACATATTAATCAAATCAATAAAACGAGGAGATTATAAATCCCAAAACAATATTCACAAATATAATATTGTCAAATAGACATGGTAGACAAAACAAATATTAAAACAATTCCGTGCAATAATATAAGACTCAGAAATTAGAAACAAACCCTAGATAATAATTTTACAAAATTATTATCATATAATCATCAGAGAAACCCATAATTTAGTACAAACAGTACTCATTATAATAAACATGGAAAAAAAATCCTAAAACATACCAATATGAAGTTAAAAACCCTAATAAGATCAGGCCTCAGTCCCAACAGAATCAGAAATTTCCTCACTGGCCGCCTCCGTCGATGCGACTTCAGCATTCAGCGTCCCCGAAACACCATTATCCACAGCAGAGTCCGACCTGGGCCGAGCCTTGACAGTTTCTAGCATGCGCCTGCTGATCTCCTTGGAATAGAGCTGAAGGATCTCAAGGCCGTCCTCCTCGGCTGAAGTAGCCTTGCTAGCCACGACGAAGGCCTCGTCTTCAATTCGGCGGGCAGCGGTCTCAGCCTCATCGTGAGGGATCGAACCGTAGCGCTTGGAGAGAGCAGAAGGAGTAGATAAGGTCTCTATTAGACGGGAGATGACGGCATCTCGTGTGCGTTGAGTCGGTGGCCAAATACTCAGCGAAATACCGCTGCTGCCAAGCTTCTCGGGTTCTTGTTGATGTGGCTTCGATTCCACGGGGGCCAAGTCCTGTTCCGGCGTAGGCTCAGTGCTAGCGGTACCGGCGTCAGAGTCGGTCATTGTCGCTGAAGAAGGGGGAAGGTTTTTTCAGATTTGGAAGGGAGAGAAGACCGTATGTATTAAATGGGGTTTTAAGTGTTGACAGAAAGTGAAATGAGCGTTACCGTGGGGTCATTTGGGGCTGCTACGGTTTACCTTAGATCTGATTCTCATTTTACTTTTTACCATTTTTTTTTTAAATGTTTTGAAGGAATTTTTAATAAAATTTAAAAATCTTAATAATATCATATTAGCTCCTGTTTGACAATAAAATGTTTGAATAAATAGTTGTTTGATGAGTATTATTAAAAAAAATAAGGAAAAAATATATAAATTAAATAATATATATTTTAAAATATATAAATTAAATAATTAATTTTATTAAAATATAAAAATTAAATAATAAATTTTTTATTATAAAATTTTAAATTCAAGTATTAATTAAAATTAATCATATAAAAAAAATACAATATCAGGTATTTAAATAAAATATTTATTTTTTTATAAAATTAGTTTATTGACTACTTTAACTGTTATACATTATTAATTAGTGCCTATAAATGTAAAAAAATGTGAATAATTCAATCCATGTCAATGTGATAAAGAAAAAAAAAACAAGAATTATCATTTAAAATATGAAATAAAAACATTTAAAATAATGAAAATGTATTTGAACATGTAAGATGAATGGTTGTTTAAATTAATGTGCTCAGGATGGAATTTTTTGGTTATATATTAGTGATAATTAATATAAAATTAATTTAGCATCAAAAGTGTTCATATTTGATCCATGTCAATATGATCAAAAAAGAATTTATCATTTAAAATATGAAATAAAACATTTAAAATAATGAAAATGTATTGGAACATGTGTGATGATGAAAAGTTGTTTAAATTCATGTGCTCACAATGAAAATTTTAATTTTTGTTATATAACTTACTAAGGAATTTTACTAATAATTTTCATATATAAATAATTTTAATTTGTATTTTTTTATATTTAATATATAAATATAAAATAATATATTAAATTTTTTATTAATTATTTTATATTTTATTTTTATTACTTTTTATATAGACTAAACTTTTTAATAAAAAAATTATATTAAAAATAATAAAAATATAATAATATAATAAAAATATTGATTAAAGATGCGGCATCATTTAAAATTGGTTCAACCAAATAATTATTTTTATCATTTTAAATATCAAAATTTTGTTATATCTTCTTTAATATATTAAATAATAATAATAACAATAATAATATATTCAAATATTATTTTTATTTACTAATATGAATATTATTCTTAAAAGTAATATGAATGATCTGAAAAGGCATAAATATAGTGTAAAAGAAAAAAAGAAAATAAAATTATACATATTTAATATATAAAACTAGCATAACACCTATGGTATGCATAGATAATTTATAATGTTTATTTTTTAATTTAATTTTTAATTACATTGTAAATCAGATAAATTACTATTATTAGTAAATTAATTTTAAATTAAATTTTCTCTTTATTTAATTTAATTTGAATAAATTTTTACATATTATAATAATAAATTTTTAATTAATTTATGTTATAATTAATTAAAATACCCATTTAATTCTTTTTATACATATATTAATAATAGTTTTCATGATTATTTTCTTTAAAATATAATAAAAATACTTTATTCAAAAAATAATTTAAATTTTATGAAATTATTATATTTTATCTCATAACTTATGTAATTTAATATTTATTTTTTTATAGATTACAAAAAATACATTAAATTAATAAGAAAATTAATATTATTTTAAAAATATATAAATATAATATTTTTTATAATTAATATAATAAAAAATTAAATTACTAATAATTTAATTTTAATAATAATTAAAGATACATACCATTATTATTAATTAAAAATAATATTTTATTATATTATTTTTTAAAAATACTATATCTAAGTATAAATTCTTTTTTATTAATCGGATATATATTTTATAAAATAATTCTTCGACAAAAAAATTATCATTTTATATAAATTTATAATATAAAATAAATACATTTCATAAAAATTAAAGCTTTAAAATATTATCAATTTTACTATTTTTCAAAAAATAGATTCTATAATTTTGATACTCTAACTTTAATTATTTTTAATCATCTTTATTTTTAGTTAAATTTTCGTTGTAATTATATTTACAATTTATCTTTGAAATTCTATTTCTATATAAAAATATAATTGAGACATAATTTATGTATAAAAATATAGATTTTAATTAAATTTAAAAATAATTCCATTAAAAATTAATAATAATAAAATATGAATAATCAAAATATTAGTTATCATTATATTTGATATATAATTATAATGAAATAAAATATTTAAAATTTAAGAAATATTAAATAAAAAAATTATAAAAAATATTAATTAAATAAATATTAATTAAATATATTTAAATAAATAAATTTTGAGAATGATAATTAATAAATTTTGAAAGAAATAATAAAAAAAATTACAAATCAAAAAAAGATTTGAGAACATATGAAAACCTAATATTTTATCTATTTATTATTTATTTATTTTAATTAGCTAACAATAATTTAATATATTTATCAAGAAAAAAGAAAAATATTTTATTGGATCACCTGCTTATTTATTTATTTATATATATATTATTTTTGAAATTAAATATATATCTGTAATTTAAATAATCCAGTTCAATAATAACTTTTATCTCATTCTATATCTAATAGAACTCTTGAAATATATATACCATAATCATCTCTTTCTGTTAAACTTTGCTCTCAATGTTTGTTTATCACCTCATTTTCTATCAAATACTCTCAACAAGTATTTTCATCATTTTTCATTATTGTTATATGTGTGTGTGTGTGTGTGTATATGTATATATTTACGATTTATAATCTGATGTACGCAGAGAATCCATAAATTCTTATTTCTCTGTTCATTACCTTGGATTATATTTTCAAGGAAATTTGAATATTCAATCTGTTAGCTGAAATTGTCTCTCTTTCATTGAATATAACTATTGTCTTGGAGGTTTCATGTAAGTGGTAATTATAGTACATGACACCGTTTTAGTCCCTTTTAAAATTTCTTAACATTAAATTTGCTATTAAATGAAATTTTAAATTAATATTTTAACAATTATTTTACATTTGATTTTCTAGAGTTTTATTTTATTATTGAATTTTATTCCGATTTTGATTAAATAATTGATTTTGTCAATAATCTCTGCATTGGAGCCATTAGGATTTCGGGAACAGGCCTTTAATGTCTTTATATTAATTGATATCTGACTATAAAATTTATCGATGTATTACACTGAATTGATTTGAGATTGATTTGATCTTATTGACTCTCTGAAATTATTGAAATAAACTATTGAAATTGTACTATCAGTTATTATTTGCTATCTGAAATTTTTTTGTTGATTTTGATTGATTTGTACAAATTGATTTTCTATTTTGAATTGGTACTTGTACCCAGTATCTGTATCTGTTATCTGGCCCCACCGTATGGACTATCACGGTATTAGGTTGCATTGTTGAGTCATGCATCATTGCAATTTATGGTTTGCATTAGTATCATATGTGTTGATATTTGTGAAGGAGGAGGAAGGTATCTAATATCTGGTAGCGCGCTTACTATCTGGCCTTTGGTAATGTGGGGCATCATCACCCTGGTTTACTGTACCATAAAATTTTATTGAATGAATTCCTTTTATATATATGTTTTATGATATTATTTTATTAATGATTTTGATAGCATGAGCATGATTTTATTAAATAGAAAATTTATTGTGAAATTAATCAAGAGTCTGCCTGTTCCCATTCCGTTGTGTGCTATAATTATCATTCACTGAGCATTAGCTCAAACCACATTTTCTCTGTCTGTTATATGTTTCATATCAGTAGAATTCTATAACTGATCCAAATATTTAGTCCATTTTTTGGAGAGGAAAAATCTTTGATTTGTTCTCATGGTATGCCCGAATTCATATTTCCCCGGGCTAATAATTATTTTAGTTTATCGAAAAGTTTAAGTTTTTATTTGAAATCTATAGAGGCTCCGCAGTTTACTTATGAGATATTCATGATATTTATTTAGTATTTTATTTATTTGGATTTTATATATTTTTGAGATTAGTAAGTGACAATATATTTATTCAAGATACTCTGATAAGGCTTGCATGATTTAAGAATACTTAAATTATATGCCGGTCACGATACAAAATTTTGGGTCTTGACAAAGTTGGTATTAGAGCTCAGTTGAGGTCTAGTAAACTTGTGGAGCATAGGATCCTTAACGTCTTTTCAATTTATCATTGCTTTAGATATCTGCGTCCTACATACTTTTTTCACCTGTCTTAATTTGGCTCACATTTTCAGATTTAATGCTTGTTTATTAAAATGAATAGGTATCTGGGTCTGTTAGATGTAAGAGTAGAACAAGGGCCAAGGGTCTTAATGGTGCAAACCTTGATCCAACAGAGGAGGTACCACCTTAAACTATTAATCAGACATCTGAACAGACGCCTATGGCTAAGACTGGGGCACAACCATTCCAATTAGCTATTGCAGCTTAAGCACCTAGAGCTGATCAAGTTATTGTGGCAGATCTGACAACGGGATTGCATGCAGTGAATCGTGCTGTTAATACTATAACTGAGTATCTTATAGCTTAACAATAGCAACAAGCGGTTGGCCCTATTTCAATACCAGCTCAAGATAGGGCTCGATTTCTTGACTCCACAGAATTTCTTAAGCTAAAACTAAAGAAGTTTACTGGAGAGGATGCATTAGTTGATCCCTTAGATTTTCTAGATGACACGGAGAGGTGTTATGACATTATGGGTTGCAATAGTGCTAGGATGGTGATGTTGGCAGGAAATCAGCTTAAGGGAGTTGCTCGTGAGTGGTATCTTTCTAAGAAGAATGGGCGACCTGAAGGTTCTATCCTCTGGCTTGAGTTTCACTCTCTCTTCTTAGAGTGATTTCTCCCTCTTAGTGTTCAAGAGGCTAAGGCTTTGGAGTTTAAAACCTTGAAGCAAGGCAACATGATAGTTACAGAGTATGAGATGAAGTTTATCAAATTATCTCGCTTTAGTAAACACTTGATTCCAAATAAAGAGAAAAAGGCTCGCAGGTTTGAAAGGGGCTTATAAGACAAGCTAATTGATAGTGTAGCTCCTTTACGACTACCTAAATATGAGGAGGTGGTTGATCGGGCTAAACAGATAGAGATGTATGATGATGAATGTTGGGCTCGTGAGCAGTGCAAGTAGTTTAAGAAAGATGGTCAGGGTAATCAGTTTAACAGAGGATGAGTCATCAAGGTTCTTATCAGGGTAATAAGCAGGGTTTTCAGTCTACAGTTGACAATAGGGCACATCAATCTAGAGTTGGTCAGGAACATGAGCAGAGGACTCATGCAAGGAATGCTCGGTATAATCACATTAGCACTGGGCCTGTTTGCACTCCTTGTCAGCATTGTGGTAAGCTACATAAGGGCAATTGTCATTAGGTCACTGGAGCATGCTTTGGTTGTGGACAACTAGGACACCATAGACAGGACTGTCCTACTAGTGGGACAACTCAGGGTGCTGGTCAGCAGCACATTTTGCTCCTTTTCAGGTTCAGCCAGTTTTACAATATAGTGGTAGAAGTCAAGGTTTGGTTGTCGTGGTCAGGGTGGTAGAGGTTCTGGTGTTAGAGGAGCTGCTCAAACTCATGGACAAACAACTGGTGGTAAAGGTCAAGCCAGGGTTTTTGCTTTGACTCAGCAGGTTGCTCAGGCATTTAGTGCAGTAGTGATAGGTACACTTCCTATTTGCTCATTTGATACCAGATTATTGTTTCATCCTGGTTCCAGTCATTCCTTTGTTTCTCCATACTTTTCCATGAGATTCAGTACATCACCTACTTTATTAGAGTATCCTTTATCAGTATCAACACCTATGGGGAATGCAATAGAAACTAATATGGTGTATAGGGGATATATAGTTCAAATTGGAGATAGGAAATTAGCTGCAAATATTGTTTCTTTGGATATGTTTGAGTTTGATGTGATTTTAGGCATGGACTGGTTAGCCACTTATCACGTTTCATTGGATTGTCATAATAAAGTTGTGTTCTTTAAAATTCACAAGGAGATAGAATTTCAATTTTAGGGAGATCGTAGCATTGCCTCTAGTAATCTTATCTCAGCAGTGAGTGCTAACCGATTATTGTGAAAGAGGTGTAAGAGGTATCTAGCTTATGTTAGAGACGATTAGGTAGAAGGTACAAGTTTGGAGAATGTTGCAGTGGTTAAGGAGTTTCTTGATGTGTTTCCAGAAGATTTATCAGGTTTACCCTCGGAGCGAGAGGTAGAGTTTGGTATAGACTTAGTTCCTAGAACTGAGCCCATATCTATGCCACCTTATCGTATGGCACCCGCAGAACTTAAGGAGTTGAAGGAGCAGCTACAGGACCTACTAGATAAGGAGTTTATTCGCCCTAGTATTTCTCCATGGGGTGCTCCTGTGTTATTTGTACGGAAGAAGGATGAGTCTTTGAGAATGTGTATTGATTATAGGTAGTTGAATAAGGTGACTGTGCATAATAAGTATCCTCTTCCATGCATAGATGACTTGTTTGACCAACTTTAAAGTGCAAAGTGTTTTTCCAAGATTGATCTTCGATCTGGGTATCATCAATTGAGGGTCAAGAAAGAAGACATACTCAAGACGGCCTTTAGGACTAGGTATGGATACTATAAATTTCTTGTAATGTCTTTTGGTCTTACCAATGCTCCAGCCACTTTTATGGATCTCATGAATAGAGTTTTCAAGCCTTTCTTAGATCAATTTGTTATAGTGTTCATCGATGACATTCTAGTGTACTCAAAGAGTAAAGAGGAGCATGAGCAGCATTTGAGAATTGTCCTTCAGACCTTACGGGAACACAAGCTATATGCCAAGTTCTCAAAATGTGAGTTTTGGTTAGATAGTGTGGCTTTCCTAGGCCATACAGTGTCTAAGGATGGGGTCTGAGTTGATAAGAAGAAAGTTGAGGCAATGTTTCATTGGCCTAGACCCACAACTGTGTCAGAGATTCATAGTTTCTTGGGTTTAGCAAGGTATTATAGACGGTTTGTTTAAGACTTCTCTCGTATTACAGCACCTTTAACTAAGTTGACGCTAAAGAATGTGAAATTTCAGTGGTCTGAGGCTTGTGAAAAAAGTTTTTAGGAGCTTAAGACTCGTTTAACTACAGCACCAGTGTTAGCCCTTCCGTGTGGATCAAAGGGTTATGCAGTGTATTGTGATGCTTCTAGGATTGGTTTAGGATGTGTTTTGATGTAGTATGGATGGGTTACTGCATATGCTTCTCATCAATTGAAAAGGCACGAGCAGAATTATCCAACTCATTATTTGAAAATTGTTGCAGTAACTTTTGCTTTGAAAATCTGGAGGCACTATCTATATGGTGAGACTTGTGAGATCTTCACTAACCACAAAAGTCTCAAATACATCTTTGACCAACGTGATCTTAATCTTAGGCAAAGGAGATGGGTAGAATTGCTAAAGGATTATGATTGTACCATACAATATCACCCTAGAAAAACTAATGTAGTGGCTGATGCTCTAAGCAAGAAGTCTTCTGGTAGTTTAGCTCACATATCTACCAAGAGGAGGCTTCTGATTGGTGAATTTCATGAGTTGCTAGATCAAGGAATAGAGTTTGAAATCGTATCTGGATCATTCGTGGCACATTTTCGAGTTAGGCCTATCTTGATTGATCGAATTAAGGCTGCTCAGAAGGGGGATTCTCAGTTGTGTGAGATTATAGATAATATTCATCAAGGCCAAGATCAAGGGTTCATGTTAAATAATGATGGAGTTCTTCGTTATGGCACTAGATTTTGTGTTCCCAATGTTGATGAGTTGATAAGAGAAATCATGGAGGAGGCACACTATTCTGCTTACACAGTACACCCAGGTTCAACTAAGATGTACCGTGATTTAAAGGAGCATTATTGGTGGGGTGGCATGAAGAGGGATGTTGCAGACTTTGTTGTTAAATGTTTGACTTGTCAACAGGTTAAGGCAGAACATCAGAGACTATTTGGGTTACTTTAGCCATTGCCTATTCCCGAGTGGAAGTGAGAGCATATTACTATGGACTTTGTTGTGGGTTTACCTAGAACACGAGGTGGTTACAATGCAATTTGGGTGATAGTGGACAGATTGACAAAATCTACTCATTTCCTTCCTGTGAAGACTATATATGACTTTGCTAAACTTGCACAGTTGTATATAGACAAGATTGTTAGTCTTCATGGTGTTCCAGTTTCCTTTGTCGCTGATCATGGTACTCAGTTTACTTCTCGATTTTGGAAGAAATTCCAAGAAGCTTTAAGAACACAAGTAGACTTTAGTACTGCTTTTTACCCTCAGACAGATGGACAGTCAGAAAGGACCATACAGACATTGGAGGACATACTTCGTGCATGTGCTATGGATTTTGGTGGCTGTTGGGATCATCATTTGCCTTTAGTGGAGTTTGCTTATAATAACAGTTATCAGGCAAGTATAGAGATGGCTCCATATGAGGCATTATATGGTCGAAAGTGTAAGTCATCGATTTGTTGGGATGAAGTTGGAGAAAGAAGGCTTACTAGACTAGAGTTGATACAATTAACTTCAGAAAAGGTTCGGCTAATTCGTGTTAGACTTTTGACTGCTCAAAGTCGACAGAGAAGTTATGCTGACCCTAAGTGTAAAGATGTAGAGTTTATGGTTGGTGGTCATGTATTTCTGAGAGTTTCACCTATGAAAGCAATCATGAGGTTTGGGAAGAAAGAGAAGCTCAGTCCTCGTTTTATTGGTCCATTTGAAATTTTGGAGAGAATTAGAGTAGTTCCTTACCATTTAGCCCTTCCACGTGGTTTTGCACATGTACATCCAGTTTTCCATATTTCTATGCTTAGAAAGTATGTACTAGATCCATCTCATATTTTGCAACTTCAAACCATACAATTTAGAGATGATATGTTATATGAGGAGCAACCAGTAAAGATTTTAGATCGACAAATTAGGAAACTCCGATCTAAAAAAGTGGCTTTGGTCAAAGTCTTGTGGCATAATCACTCAAGTAGTGAGGCCACAAAGGAGACAGAATCTGAAATGCGAGCCAAATATCATCACTTATTTAATTCTTCAAGTTAGAATTTTGTCTGTTTAAATTTGGGAAGCGAATCTTTTAAGGGGGGAAGTATGTGAAAACCAAATATTTTATCTATTTATTGTTTATTTATTTTAATTAGCTAATAATAATTTAATATATTTTTCTAAAAAAAAGAAAAATATTTTATTGGATCACCTGCTTATTTATATATATATATATATATATATATATATATATATATATATATATATTATTTTTGAAATTAAATATATATCTGTAATCTGAACAATCCAGTTTAATAATAACTTTTATCTCATTCTATACCTTATAGAACTCTTGAAATATATATACCCTAATCATCTCTTTCTGTTAAACTTTGCTCTCAAAGTCTGTTTTTCACCTCCTTTTTCTACCAAATACTCTCAACAGGTATTTTCATCATCTTTCATTATTGTTATATGTGTGTGTGTGTGTGTGTGTGTATATATATATAAATATATAAAAATTTACGATTTATAATCTGATGAGTGCAGAGAATCCAAAAATTCTTACTTCTCTATTCATCACCTTGGATTCTATTTTCAAGGAGATTCAAATATTCAATCTGTCAGCTGAAATCGTCTCTCTTTCATTGAATATAACTATTATCTTGGAGATTTTATGTTAGTGATAATTATAATACATGGCACCGTTTTAGTCCCTTTTAAAATTTCTTAGCATTAAATTTGTTATTAAATGAAACTTTAAATCAATATTTTAACAATTATTTTACTTGTGATTTTCTAGAATTTTATTTTATTATTGAATTTTATTCCGATTTTGATTAAATAATTGATTTTATCAATTATCTCTACATTAGAGCCATTAGGATTCTGGGAACAGGTATTTAATGTCTTTATATTGATTGATATCTGATTATAAAATTTACTGATGTATTACACTGAATTGATTTGAGATTGATTTATCTTATTGACTCTCTAAAATTATTAAAATAAACAGTTGAAATTGCACTATCAGCTATTATTTGCTATCTGAAATTTTTTTTGTTGATTTTGATTGATTTGTACAAATTAATTTCCTGTTTTGAATTGGTACTTGTGCCCAATATCTGTATCTGTTATATGGCCCCACTTTGTAGACTATCACGGTATTAGGTTGCATTGTTGAGTCATGCATCATTGTAATTTATGGTTTGCATTAGTATCATATGCATTGATATCTGTAAAGGAGGAGAAAGGTATCTAATATCTGGTAACGCACTTACCATCTGGCCTTTAGTGATGTGGGTATCATCACCCTGGTGTACTGTACCATAAAATTTTATTGAATGAATTTTTATTATATATATGTTTTATGACATTATTTTATTAATGATTTTGATAGCATAAGCATGATTTTATTGAATAGAAAATTTATTATGAAATTAATCAAATGTCTGCCAGTTCTCGTTCCGTTGTGTGCTATAATTATCATTTACTGAGCATTAGGTCAAACCACATTTTCTTTGTCTGTTATCTGTTTCAGATTAGTAGAATTCTGCAGCTGATCTAAATATTCAATCCATTTTCTGGAGAGGGAAAATCTTTGATTTGTTCTCATGGTATGCCCGAATTCATGTTTCCTCAGGCTAATAATTAGTTTAGTTTATTGAACAGTTTAAGTTTTTATTTGAGATCTGTAGAGACTCCGCAGTTTACTTATGAGATATTCATGATGTTTATTTAGTATTTTGTTTATTTAGATTTTATCTATTTTTATGATTAGTAAGTGACAATATATTTATTCAAGATACTTTGATAAGGCTTGCATGATTTAATAATACTTAAATTATACGCCGGTCACGATACAAAATTTTAGGTCGTGACAAAACATTTAGGTAAAATGAAAATACTTAGTGAGAATAGAGTGTTTGATATGTATTGAATATATCATATGACATATTATATATAGACAAATAAATAAAAATTATTTAAATAAAAAATTAATTTATAATTAAATATTATTTAATTGAAAAACGGTAATAAATATTCAAATTTAATTTTTATAACAGTAAAATATTTTCTATTTACTTGGTCGTTTTAATTAAATCATCATAAGTTGACAATAATAATATTATTAATAATAATAATAATTAAACTTAGGAAAGTGAAATAAAACTAATATTAAATTATTAACATAAAAAATAATATATACTAATTATAAATAAGTTAAATCTCTATAATTTATCTTTATAAATTTTTATATAAATTACACTTTTGGTTTCTTAAATTTTTTAATAAAGATTTCATAATAAAAATAATAGAAAATATAACAATATAATAAAAATATTTATTGAAGATAAGAAATAATTTAATGCTGATTAAATTATATGATAGTTGATTATGAGATTACAAATTAATGGTCAATTTTTTTTAAACTAATAGCCATAAATGACTTATTATTATTATTATTATTATTATTATTATTATTATTATTATTATTATTATTATTATTATTATGGAGGATAAAATATGGCAAATAATATTTTTACATAAATGAATTTATAAAAAATTAATATAAATAATTTTTAAATATTACATTTAATTATAAAATGTTTTAATTTTTAAAAAATTAAATTTTTAAAAATTAATTTAAAAAAAATAATTTAAATAATAAATATTAAGGTAGTATTATAAATAATAATGATAATCAAAAGAGAAATAAAAAATTAAATAATAATTAGTATTTATAAAATAATATAAATAAATTTTAAATATTATATTTAATTACAAAATGCCTTAAATTTTAAAAATTAAAATTTAAATAAAACAATAATTTAAATCATAAATGTTAAGGTAGTATTGTAAATAACAATGATAATTCAAAGAAAAATAAAAAATTAAATAATAATTAGTATAAAGAAGAATATTTATGAATGATTATGGAATCACAAATTAATAGTGAATTTTTTTTTAACTAATGGTCATCAATGACCTTTTATTATTATTATTATTATTATTATTATTATTATAAAAGGTAACATGTGATAAATAATATTTTTTCATAAATAAATTTAAAAAAATATATAAAAATAATTTATATATATTTTTTAAAGAAAATAATAATTTAAATAATAAATGTTAAGGTAGTATTATAAATAATAATGATAATTAAAAGATAAATAAAAAAATAATAATTTGTATAAAAGAGAATATTTATGTGAGGTGACACTTGATAAATTTTTCTGTGTCATTTCCTTGAAAATATTTCTTTGCTTTATTTATATATATATAGAGAGGTTTATGTAATAAATATATGTTAATATATTATAGCTTATTTTATAATAATGGCTACTTATTACAGTACTAAGAGGGTAATTATTAAATAATTTGTAATTTATATATACATAATTAAAAAATTAATAAATTAATTATGATTTAAAATAATTAAATAATTAATTAATAAAAAATAAAAAAAATTAATGAAAATAAATAAATTATATTTTATAAATAAATCGTCACTTTGCAAAATATATATATATATAAACATTAAATAAATATATTATAAATTTTATTTTTTATTAAAAGTAAATAATATAATAATTTATAAATAACAAATTCAATTAAAAAACCTTGAATTTTGACAATTAATTGTTAAAAAAATAATCATTACACTTAAAAAGAAAAATAAAAAGATAATTAAATTTAGTATAAAAGGATAATAATTATTAAATAAGGTAAATTTTTTATGCAGAATGATATATGGCAATATCATGATAAATAATGCCACGTGTCAACATCTTGAAAATATGCACATATTTTATATATATATTAGCATAATATTCATGTTATGCATGGGAGATTTATAGTTTTATTTTTTAATTTAATTTTTATTTACATTTTAAGTAAATTAAATTATTATTATTATTAAATTAATTTTAAATTAAAAAATTTCTTTTATTTAATTTAATTTGAATAAATTTTTATTTATTATAACAATAAATTTTAATTAATTAAAATGCATATTTAATTATTTATATATATATTAATAATATTTTTCATGATTATTTCGTTTAAAATGTAATAAAAATATTTTATTTAAAAAATAATTTAAATTTCATGATGTTTTTATATTTTATTTCATAATTTATGTAAATTGATTTTTTTTAAATTATAGAAAATATATTAAATTAATTAGAAAATAATATTATATAAAAATAATATTTTTTGTTATTAATATAAAAAAATAAATTATTAATAATAAATTGAATTATTTAAATTTAATAATAATGAAAATATATAACATTATTATTGATTAAAAATATCATTCTATTATATTATTTTTTAAAAATACTATACTTAAGTGTAATTTTTTTTTATAAATCTGATATATTTTTATAAAATAATTTTTTGACAAAAATGGTTATCACTTTACATAAATTTATAATATAAAATAAATATACTTCATAAAAATTAAAATTTTAAAATATCGTCATTTTTTATTAATATAATAAATATTAAAAATACATACTATTTTTCAAAAGATAGATTTCATAATTTTTATATTGTAACTTTAATTATTTTTAATTATATTTGTAATTTATTTTTAAAATTCTATTTCTATATAAAAATATAGTTGCGAGATAATTTATGCATAAAAATATAGATATTTAACTGAAATATAAAAATAATTATGCTCAAAATTAATGATAATAAAATATGGATAATCAAAATATTAGTTATTATTGCATTCAATATATAATTATAATAAAATAAATTATTTAAAAATTTAAAAAATATTAGATAAGAAATTTATAAAAAAATTAACAATTAAATAAATATTAATTAAATATATTTAAATAAATAAATTTTGAGAATAATGACTAATAACTTTTAAACGAAATAATAAAAAAAATGATAACTAATAACTTTTGAAAAAAATAATAAAAAAATAGTCTAAATTAAAAAAAAATATAAGAGCATTTAGGTGAAATAAAAATACTTGGTGAGAGGAGAGTGCTTGATATATATCAAATGTCTCATATGACATATTATATATAAATAAATAAATGAAAACTATTTAAATAAAAAATTCATTTATAATTAAATATTATTTAATAAAAAAACAGAAACAAAAGTATTCAAATTCAATTTTTATAATAGTAAAATATTTTTCATTTATTTCATCATTTTAATTAAATAATAACAATAATAATAATAATAATAATAATATTAGGAAAGTAAAATAAAAAAATATTAAATTATTAACATAAAAAATAATACATATTAATTATAAACAAGTCAAATATCAATATTTTATTTTTATAATATTTTATGCAAACTATATTTTTGTCTCTCAAATTTTTTAACAAAAATTTTATAATAAAAATAATAGAAAATATAATAATGTAATAAAAATATTTATTAAAGATATAAAATAATTTAAAGTTGATTAAACTATACAATAGTTGATTATAAGATCATAAATTAATGGTCAATTTCTTTAAATTAATAGCCATTAATGACCTTTTATTATTATTATTATTATTATTATTATTATTATTATTATTATTATTATTATTATTATTATTATTATTATTATTATTACTACTACTACGTGGTAAATAATATTTTTGAATAAATAAATTTATAAAAAAGTAATATAAATAATTTTTAAATATTGCATTTAATCATAAAATGTCATAATTTTTAAAAATTAAATTTTAAATAAAATAATAATTTAAATGATAAATATTAATATAATATTATAAATAATAATGATAATTAAAAGAGAAAAAAATTAAATAATAATTAGTATTTATAAAATAATATAAATAATTTTTAAATATTACATTTAATTATAAAAATGTCTTAATTTTTAAAAATTAAGTTTAAAAGAAAATAATAATTTAAATCATAGATGTTAAGGTAGTATTGTAAATAACAATGATAATTAAAAGAGAAATAAAAAAAATTAAATGATAATTAGTATAAAAAAGAATATTTATGATTGAATATGAGATTATAAATTAATAATTATTTTTTTTTAAATTAATAGCCATCAATGGCCTTTTATTATTATTATTATTATTATTGAGGATAATACGTGACGAATAATATTTTTATATAAATAAATTTATAAAAAAATAATATAAGTAATTTTTAAATATTACATTTAATCATAAAAGGTCTTAATTTTTAAAAATTAAATTTTGAAAAAAATAATAATCTAGGTCATGTAGTATTGTAAATAATAATAATTAAAGGATAAATAAAAAAAATTAAATAATAATTAGTATTTATAAAATAATATAAATAATTTTTAAATATTACTTTTAATTATAAAAATCTTAATTTTTAAAAAATTAAATTTTAAAGAAAATAATAATTTAAATCATAAATATTAAGATAGTATTGTAAATAATAACGATAATAAAAGAGAAATAAAAAACTTAAATAATAATTAATATAAAGGAGACTATTTATGGAAAGTGACAGGTAACAAGCTTTTTAAGAAAAATGTCGCATGTCATTTCCTTAAAAATATCTCTCTACTTTATGTATATAAAATAATAATTTAAATAATAAATGTTAAGGTAGTATTGTAAATAATAATAGTAAGTAAAAGAAAAATAAAAAATTAAATAATAATTAGTACTTATAAAATAATATAAATAATTTTTAAATATTATATTTAATTACAAAATGTCTTAATTTTTAAAAATTAAATTTTAAGAAAAATAATACTTTAAATCGTAAATATTAAGGTAGTATTGTAAATAACTAAGATAATTAAAAAATAAATAAAAAAAATAAATAATAATTAGCATAAAGAAGAATATTTATTATTGATTGTAACATTATAAATAATTGTTAATTTTTTTAACTTAATGGCCATCAATAATAATAATAATAATAATAATAATAATAATAATAATAATAATAATAATAATAATAATAATAGAGGGTAACATATGGTAAATAATATTTTTGTATAAATAAATTTATAAAAAAAATAATACAAATAATTTTTGAATATTACATTTAATTATGAAAAGTCTTAATTTTTAAAAAATAAATTTAAAAAATAATAATAATAATTTAAATAATAAATATTAAGATAGTATTATAAATAATAATAATAATTAAAAGAGAAATAAATAATAATAATAATTAGTATTTATAAAATAATATAAATAATTTTAAAATATTACGGTCTTAATTTTTTAAAAATTAAATTTTAAAGAAAATAATAATTTAAATAATAAATATTAATATAGTATTGTAAATAATAATGATAATTAAAAAAGAAATAAAAAAAATTAAATAACATTTAGTATAAAGGAGAATATTTATGAAAAGTGACAGGTGACAAGTTTTTCAAGTAAAGTGTCACATGTCATTTCCTTAAAAATATCTCTCTACTTTATGTATATAAAATAATAATTTAAATCATAAATGTTAAGGTAATATTGTAAATAATAATAATAAGTAAAAGAGAAATAAAAAATTTAACTTTTCAAGAAAAGTGTGATGTATCATTTTTTTGAGAATTATACTCCGTTATATATATATATATATATATATATATATATATATATATTATTTAGAATCAAAAGTGATCATATTTGATTTTTATTTTATTTTAGTTTGAAATTTAAATTCAAAGTCAACTATTTAACCTTGATTTGGAAAAATTTTCTTCCAAGTCCCACATTATTTTTTTTATTATAAGTTGAAGCTTTTTTTTTTTATTATTCATATTAAAAATAAATCTTAATAATGTATGGTTAATTACTTATAAATTATAATTTCTTGCTATGTTTTGAAGGAATAGTTAAGTAAATATACACTATGAGTGAAAACATGCTTACTAAATTCATTTATTAAAAATGTGAAAATATTTATTTAAATTTATCTTTATTTAATTTAAAAATCACCACAAAAATGAGTTGGAGATAGTGATGTGTTACTTGGAAGAAATGTAATACTTCATCATTTGTAATTTTTATAGCAAATGACTATGAGTCAACATATGATCATGTTCAATATTGGGTGGTGAAGATAGAAGGGAAAAACCAGTTCAAAACAAGATTGAAGAAAAAGGAAAAAAATTTTAGCCAAACCAAACGCATCACAATTATTCTTTAAAAAAAGTTTCCCACTAATAAGATCACACAAGTGAAACAAACAAATAAGAAAATTAATTTGAACAACAATGATTGTAGACAATCATTTATTTATTTATTTTCATAACCACTTGAAAAAAAGGTAATCAAACACCAATTATAGCTTCTCCAACACATTAATCATAGATTCACGTGCTTTGCACATGGCTTCCAATGGTTGTGCTTTAGGCGTGGTTAACCCTGACCCTTCAGACATATCCACTAGTTCTTCACTAGGTCTCTCCCACTCAAAGCATTGTATTAATGAAGCTAAGGCCAAGCCCATCACTTTATTTGCCAGGCCAGCCCCAGGACATGCCCTCATCCCCAACCCAAATGGAATCAATTTATGAGCCTCATCTTCTAAAACTTCAAATCTCTCTGGCTTAAAACTTGTTGGGTCCTCCCACACATCAGGATCCATGTGAATAGCCCAAGCATTGACTATTAACATTGTGCCTTGCGGTACATGATAACCCCTAATAATGCAATCATCAGATGATTCATAGGGCGTTAGAAGTGGTCCTATCGTCTTGAATCGCATTGACTCTTTAATAATGCTTTGCAAGTATGGCAAGTTGGGAAAATTGGACTCGTCTACCAATCGGTCTTCACCAACAAATTTGCTTATCTCGGCTCTAGCCTTCTTCAGTACCTCTGGATAGTTAAGCAGAAGCGACATAGTCCATTCCATTGTGGCTGCTGATGTATCCGTGGCCGCAACAATAATTGACTACATGAACAAATAACATGTTATTTTTCTTAATCTAACAAACAGATGATTACCTTTTGCGTACACTATTGTTTCTAGAATACTATCAATAGTTGATTAAAAATCATGAGAAGTAATTAACTTGTTGCTAGATGCTAATTGATGTGGCTTCCTAAAAAAAAAAAAAAGAGATAATGCATACCAGTAAAAGGCTTTTGATGCTTTCATCAGAATAGTTCTCAGGTTCAGATTCTTGTAGAGATAACATATTATCAATCATTGTCTTAGTCCTTCCTTGTACTTTTGTGCAAGAATTCTTGTGATTTCGATGCTCATCTATCAAACCTTGGGCAAATTCATCTATTTTTTTCTTTAATCTCAGCATCCTTTTCTTTATTCCATGGAAATCAATCCATTGTAGGATTGGCAGAAAGTCCCCTAGATTTGATGAAGCACTCACCGCAAAAATCTCACTTATAATATCACGAATGCATTTAGACTCCTCTAAAATTTCCCCTTGTACTCCTAAACATCGCTTCCCTAAAATCATCCTCATTATAATGTTAAAAGAAAGCTTCGATAGCCTTGATTTCATCTCTACTTTCTGGAAACTTGTGCGTGAATTTTCAAATAGATCTTTGAGCAGGTTTCTAACTTCTTGTTGTCTAATGCTCAAGCACATCATGAGCCTATTCGTTGAGTAAATTTCACGAGCAGCAATGCGACGGAAGTTGCGCCAGTGGTGGCCATATGGAGAAGAATTTATTGTAGTGTAGTTATAGTTTAGGATTTCGCCAGCCAAAAGGCGAGGCCTATTAGCAAAAATAATGGCATTTTTATTAAAGCACTCATCGAGTAAGGCTGGAGATGATATGATGAGAACATTTTGGAAACCAAACTTAAGGGATATAATTGGACCATACTGATTTGATAAGCTTTGCAAAGTTTTATGGAAAGGTCCTTTTAGGAGATGCAGATGGCCAATTATGGGAAGTGCAGGGGGGCTAGGTGGGAGGTTTTTTTGCCATGTTTGTTTCAGTGAAAATAGCTTCAAGAGAAGAAAGATTGAAGAAACAATGGAAATCAAGTAAACCCATATTCCATCCATATTGAACATATGATTTTTTTTTTTTTGATGTTTTTATGAGCTTTTAGAGGTGAGTGAGTGAGTGAGTATATGTGTATATATATCAGTATTATAGGTCATTTTTGTTCAAGTTTCTTGCAATTTGTAACCCATCACTCATGCATGTTTGACACTTGTATGGAGATTCTTTTATATCTTCAAAGATGAATACAAGTTCATCACATGTAATTCATGCATAAAAGAATACCTTGCATGCAGATTCTTCCATATCTTGAAAGATGCATATATGTTCACCACTTGCAATTCACGCATGAAAGAATTTGCCATTTGTAGCTCATGCATGAAAGTTTAGTGCATTTTCATTTTAGTGAAAAGAACTTTGAGAAAAGAAAGATTAAGGAAAGGAGAAACATGAATAAACCTATATCTCTTCCATCTTTGACATACACTAATTTTATATTTCGATGAGCTATTAAGGTGTATTAGTATTTTTCATACATGTATTGCACGTTATTTGTATTCTTTCTATGTACTTGTAATTTATTTTCTTATTTGCAATTTTTAAAAAATTTCCATGATATAATTAACTAATAAACCTTAAAACTAATAGATATATATATATTTTTATCAAAGCAAATTTAATAATATGATAAAACTAAAAAAAAAAAAAGCTAAAGCAAATGTTTAATCCAAAACTATAAAAATACTTCATTATATTCTAGTCGTATATATGCAAGTAAACAATCATTAAAAAATTTTTTTTTTTTTCCTAAAAGAACCTATCTAAGCAAAAGTAGATATAACAATCTAAAATAATTAACGTTTAATTTATTGAATCCTATTTCAAATCTGAATTTAACTATTATTATTATACTTGAATTTAAATTTAATTAATGTGTCTACAAATAAATTTTATGAAATTTTAACTATTATTTTGTATTATTGTCCTTAAATAATCATAACATAAAAATTAAAATTCATTATCAACAATCTATTTTGTAAGGTATAATTTTAAATTCCAAAATTTAACTCTTTCAGTAATTTTATTATTTTTCAAGTACTATATTTCTTCAATTATTATATTTTTTTAATTATAATTTTTCTTATCAACTTTATTATCATTACATTTTAATTATTTTAATTTAAATTTAATAAAATTCAAACAATTATTGTGAAACTTTAAATATTCTAATTAGATAAATAATTACAACAAGATTATAAATGTTTAATAGTTTTTTTTATGTGACAAATTAAAGACAACAATTACTAATGTTATTCTTAATATATAGTAATTTAAATAAATTATGTTGATATAAAGTTTTTCTAATTAAAGTTTCATTTTGTTTCTCGGAAAATAATTTGAAAATGGTTTCTAAAAAAACGTTTTCCATGAAAATATTTTTTGTTATTTGATTGCAATATTAAATTAATGATATGTGTTTATATCATGCATATATAAGTATTTTCATATTTTATTAAAATTGTCAAAACCTAAAAAATAACTTCCTCTAATGACTTACTTTTTGAAGGGATGAAGTTATTTTCTCTAAAAATAGTTTAATTTTCCTTTGATCAGAAAATTTTTTTCTATTAACCTATTTTCTTAAGTAATGCTAGAAAATGAGAAAAATATTTTTCATAAAATAAATAGAGCCTAAATGTACTAAAAATGATTTTTGCAAGATCTTGAACTAAGCAACAATAGTTACTATTAAGTGATGTTTATTGATCCTATATTCTTACATTTTCTACCTTATAATTCTTATAAGTTTTGAATAATTATAAATAATTTTTTACATAAATATTTAATTAAGTAAATCAAAATATTGAAAATTATAAATATTGAAATTTTTTTAAAGTTATTATACTAAAAAAATCTTTATGATTGTTGTGATGTTATAAATGATACACTTTTTATAAGTTCACAATCTATATAAAAATTATAAAAATAAATATATTAAAACAAATTCAGTTGAAACAGATTATTAAATAATTTAATTTAGGTAATATTTCTTATAAAGAAAAGAATTTATAAAAGATGGATAATATAACAATAGCAAAGTTGGATATATATATAAAATTTTAAATTGAATTAAAATAATTTTAATAAAATCATATTTTTAATACAATAAAATATAAATTTAAATAGAAAACTAATCTAACCAATCAAATTCAAAATGTTGAAATAATAAAAAAATTCCTATATTAATTTTTAGCCAATCAAAATAGAGGGTAATTTATCATTATAAAATTTAACTATGTCCTTTTATGACCATCCCGTTATTCCTCCCTCCTTCCTACTTTTTAATATATTATAGAAATTATAGATTTATGTACATGAACCAAGATTATAGGTTCCTTTTTATTGAAGTGTCTTGAAACTTGTAACTCATCTCTCATTCATGTTAGACACTTGTATGAAGATTTTTCAATATTTTAAAAGTTATATGAATGTTCATCACCTGTAACTCATGCATGAAAGAATTCGCCAAATGTAGATTCTTTCATATCTTGAAAGATGCATGCGTATTCTCCACTTTTAACTCATGCATGAAAGAATTTGCTGCATGTAGCTCATGCACGAAATATTAATGCTTATTTGTTTCAGTGAAAAGAGCTTCAAGAGAAGAAATATTGAGAAAAGGACAGACTTGAAGTAAAACCACATCTCTTGTGTCTATACACGACATATATCACTTTGATGTTTCTATGAGCTATTTGAGGTGCCTTTGCATATGTATATGAAAAAAAAAAGACTCGAAATTACAGATCTTTTTTGTTGAAGTTTCTTGGAATTTGCAATCAATCATGTTTAACACTTATGGAGATTCTTTCATATCTTCAAAGACCCATGCATGTTCATCACTTGTAACTCATGCATGATAAAATTCACCATATTTATCTCAACATAAAAGTGTTATTGCATTTTTATTTTAGTTAAAAAAGCTTTGAGAAAAGAAATATTAGGGAAAGGACAAACATGAAGTAGAACCATATCTCATCCATATTTGGCATAGGTTAATTTTATGTTTCCATGAGCTATTTGAGGTGGATTTATGTATATATATAATCCAAGGTCATAGGTCCATTTTGTTAAAGTGTCTTGAAACTTGTGACACATTTCCCTTGCATGTTGGACGCTTATATGGAGATTCTTCCATACCTTAATATGTGCATGCATGTTCACCTGTAACTCATGCATAAAAGAATTTGCCACATGTAGATTATTTTATATCTTGAAAGATGAAAAGATATTTACCGCTTGTAACTTGCGCATGAAAGAATTTGTTACATGTAGCTCATGCATGAAATGTAATGCATATTTGTTTCAGTAAAAAAAAAAAAAATAATAAGAAAGAAGAAAGATTAAGGAAAGGATAAACTTGATTTAATTTGATATTTTTATGAGTTAATTGAGGCGTATTTGTGTATATATATGAAAGGACAGACTTGGAATCATTTGCTAACATAGCCAACCTAGATAAGGCTAAGTCAAACCCTTCTAAAGCAATCGTAATAAAGAATCTATGTTCCCAACCAGGGGTAACTTGAGGCATACCTCACATATCAATAGAATTACCCAAAGAAGATAAATACCAATAGTCAATATTTTATTTTTTGTCATGATAAAATATCTAACTCATGATTTGATGATTGAGAGGATTTTTATGTGTGAGTGCCAGAAGCACCATAAGATAAGCACAATGCATGTTGGTGGGCTCGAATAACTCAACATAAGGCTATATGCATTCCCAACCTAATGGTGTATTTTCAGAAGCAAAAACATGGGCCTTGCTTTCAGGTCTCCTTCATACATTACAATGCTATTTTCTCAAGCGTTGTCATTTGCTCTAAACCATCACGATGGTAGTCGCAATCAGTAGTCATAAATCTTCCTCCTTAAGTATTAAAGCAATTATTTATGTAATTTGTTTTTGGAAAAAAGAAAGAACCATTTATGTACATGATTGATTAGTTGTAGGCAACATTTGTCTAAGCCATTTCATGTGAAAATTATATAAACAAGCTACTTTATGCAAAGGCATCCCTTTATATTTATAGAATATTATTGAAATTTATAAGATGTTCCCAATGCACTAAAATTTAGTGTGCCATATAAGTGGGTCTCATCTCAATATGAGAGAGGGAAATGTGCTTTGGGAGCACTATATAAAACCTCGAATACTACATGGTATGAAAGTTGCAAGGTCATGAGATCTATGTGGCATTTAAATATGTTTTTCTCAAACTACAAAAAAATGGCTTTTGGCGATGGATTTTTCCATCATTGAAAGTCATTTTTCCGTTGTTGAAAGTTTCAGCAATGGATTTCTGACAAACAAAAGTCTATCGATAAGGTAATTTTTGTGACAGATTTTTCGACGTTATCACTAAATTAGTGATATCAAATTACCATAGCTAATTTTTAGCGACACTATTGCTGTCACTAAATCTTACGGGACCATCAAATGAATTAATGGATTTCTGACAAACAAAAGTCTATCAATAAGGTAATTTCTGTGATGGATGTCTTGATGTTATCACTAAATTAGCAATATCAAATTACCATAGCTAATTTTTAGCGACACTAATGCTGTCGCTAAATCTTCAGGACCATCAAATGAATTTCTATGCATAAGGTCATCGTTAATACCACAACTAATTTGTTGCTAATTCTAATTCAATTGCAATAGTAGTTATACTATATAATTAAAATTCATAAATACATTAAACTAAAATATTTCATAGAAAGTATAGATTTTTATAGAAATTATTAATTAAAAGTTAAGATCATATATTAAATTAAAAGACTTACAGAATTTACAATTAAAATTAAGATCAAAATACAAATTGCAAGTAAAGATACTCTAATGTCTGTCCCACATAGAAGGCCTCTATCTTGTCTCTTTTCCAAGGAGAGTACCCACTATATTCAACCTTTGTGTACTTATCAAATGCTTCAAAAATCAACAACTCCATTCATAGGACATGCAATATATGATATTTTGATCAGTTAAATGTAAAATCTAATAAGAAAGAAAGAAAGACTCTTTATGCAACACACACTTAATGAAATTAAAAAATACAGATAAAAGAGTTTTAATGACAATCAAGTAAACTACAGGGATATGAGAAAGGAGATTGGCAAGGGTAGATCCAGGATATAATTTCAAAAGGGGCAAACTTACACATCCTATATTTTTTAATAATAAAAATTCATATTGACTATGATAAAATTTACAAATGTAAGTGGTAAGAAAATCTACATTACCAAATGCAATTATAAAAGCTAAAATTTAAAAAAATTAAAAAATATATGTAAAACTATTTTATAACTCAATTTAATATTAAAAATAAACACATACCTTACATGCTTTGAAACTCTCATAACATAATATCAATTTTTAGATCTGAGAATGCACCGAGAAATAATGGTGTAAGAAGGCAAAGCAATCATAAAATGCGTAAATCAATATTACACAAAAAAGATAAATAAGTAACAACTAATAAACAAAGTGTTAATATTTCATAGGATAATTTAAAGTCAATTTATATTATTGAAAAGTCACAATACATTTCTATCTTTTATAGAAATACAAAACATGGACCAAAGCAAAAAGATTATGTCCATAATATCATTCATTCTTACAAAAAGAATTTTAATATATGA
This sequence comes from Hevea brasiliensis, assembly GCF_030052815.1. Taxonomy (NCBI): domain Eukaryota; kingdom Viridiplantae; phylum Streptophyta; class Magnoliopsida; order Malpighiales; family Euphorbiaceae; genus Hevea; species Hevea brasiliensis. Next base: position 9,296,782 of record NC_079494.1, read on the forward strand.
ATTAGCACAAAAAAAAATTGTTGTCCCATTCTTCTCATGTATAACCTATCATAATTGTTCCCTCCAAGCTTCATATTTTGATTTTGTTGTAAAACTTTCTCATTATTAATATTATTGAAGATATCTTTCTCAACATATGTGATAAAAAAATCATTTATCCAAGAATCTCCCATTCAATTACGTAATCGATTTTTTACTATCTTCATTGCAAAAAAATAACCTTTCAACATACGCAATAGCAATTGGCAAAATCAAAGCTAATTTCACAAGTAAAAGCACCAAAGGATACATAATATCTTTTTTTGATTCAACCAATTTCTTGCAAGATCACCAATCCCCTTTAGCATTGAAATTTGATCATCAGATCTCATATCAAAAATATAATTGCCAAGTTGATTGCCAAGAGTAACAAGCTCTACTTTGAAAAATTAAAAGAATATTTGAATTAAGTTTTTCTTATAAAAAGCTTGAAAAGAGTCACTTGGATTCAAGTATGCTACACAAAAAAACAACTCTGTATTAACCTCATTGAAGTAATTGTTGAGCTCTTGAAGCTGCATATCAATCACAGTATAATATAATTCCATTTGATAATGATGCAAATTTTTTATTTGTTGTGCTTTTGTCATGACCTTTCTTGAAGTACAAAATTATCATCCATACTTGGAATGGTAAATCCATGTTTCCCACAAAATGAAGAAACTTTATCAAGTAAGCACTAATACCCTTCATCTCTCATCATTTGTAGTTGTTGCTTGAAAATTTTAATTAAGGAAACTACATAGATAATGTCTTGATCAATTTCTTTATAATGTTTCAATTAATTCATTTTGTGCAAGTTGAACACAAACTCATAGGATTGAATGGAATCAAGTAAAGCATGTGCTTCACCTTTTGGCTCTAAATTTGTGCCTTTTTCCATAATGATCTCAAGCACATCAATTATGGAACAATTAGATTTGCTAATGATCCACAATACAAGCTTGTGTCACTATGTCTTTGAAGAGAAATTTCTTGATGTAAACCTTAACCGCTTGAGATTTCACAAATTTTTTTTTTTTTTTTAGTTCTTCAACAATCTTATTAAGTTATTTCTCACAAAAAAGCTTTAACTACATTCACTAAGCTTGAGACTAAGTTAAACAACATAGTAATTTGTACATAATATGCAGATTTATTTTCTTTCATAATCAAAGTCTTCAAACCATTAATTGCTCCTTGCATTGCTAGCTCCATCATTGCTTTGCCTACATAAAGACGATAAGCTCAATCCACACTTTGAAAATAATCCATTTATTGCAAACTTAAGTGATGAAGAAGCGGTATCACTAACATTAATAATACCAATAAACCACTCAAGCACACATCCATTGCATCCACATAACATAAAACAATGGCCAATTATAATATTAGTTCTTTCAATTGCAATGACTTTGACAATATCCTTCTGTGCATCAGATCAATGACTATGAGATTACCACGAGCATTTTTTAAAACAAAATCATTGATATCTTGATTATGATAAGCTAAGAATCACCATCCTTATTGGAAGTCTCTGACTCATCATGACCATGAAAAGCTGGTCTTTTTTTTTATAAGCAAATATTTTTTTTTAAAATATTAAAAGGTCAAGAAAAATTTAGCATGGATCTCCTCATTCTAAACCCCAGCCAATAAACCTCCCCGCGAAAAGCTAGTCCTCAACGCAAAAGGAACTAAATACAATCAACTGACACAATAAGTTGAGTACGTTAGTTCCTTCATGCTTGATTAGATTATGTAGCATAAGCAACTTGGATATGTCGTTTTATATTCATCAAATCTTGACATTTCCTCAAAGCTTTGTTATGACCACTACTTGGACATCTTATAATTTCTTTTCCTTTTTTTTTCCAATTGATAAATCCATCAATAACAAAAGTATCATCACTTGGTTGCGCTCCAATAACTAGCTTCAAAAAGACAACAACATAAACAAAAAGCCGTATCCTTTGAAACACTATATTCTAACTAATTGTTATATTCTTCAAATAAAGATGCAACAAATTGATAATAATATTCCCAATTCTTATTTGTAGAAAATCATGGTTAAAAGTTGACATGGCCCCTCTTGCAGATAGGCCATTCACATTTTATCACGATCATTAGGGTGATAATCTGACATTCTTTTCCATAATCCTAGATCAGAAGGAGGATTATCTATAAAGATTTTCAAAATGACAATGCCTTGAAGGATTGGGATTCGAATCCTTGTTTATGAGTGATCTTTTGAGAAAATTTTCCATAAATAAATTAAATTTAAGTAATTAGATATTAAAAAAACTATAAATAGCATTATTGCTTAAGATTCATAACCCAAGAAAACCTAAAAAGCACAACATAAAGAATTACTAAAATCATGTATAAGCACAAACAACTCAACTGGTTAAACCACCAAAACATCATAAAAAAAAATAAAGAAAGCGATCAACAATGCAAGGTCATCACAACAGCTTGGGATTTGGCAATACAATAATAATTCTTAGGAGAAATCTTTAATTTTTCATTATTTAATCAATAAATGAACCATATAATTATAAATTGAGCTTCATTAGTTATATATATTCATCAAAAAAATAAATTGAGATGCATACTACACCTCCATTGTGTTACTTAAGGTCTTTACCTCTTTTTATAATAAGAACAAAAATATATATTAGTAAGACAAAGAATTTAAATTTCTATTTTTATTTTTTCCTTAAATAACACAACCTGTCTAACAAGAACATTTTTGGGATTATTTTTTTTTCTATTCTTTTTAGCTTTGTCATATAACAGAAAAACCTAATCCATTAGAATATACCCAATAAAGTTCCTCATAAAATTATAGAAATCTCAATGAATGGAACTTAAATTTAGTTCATATTCAATGAAATTGAGTAGGAAAAAAAATTAGAAAAGGAGAGTCAAATTAGTTAAAAGTGGCATTGAAGAACAAAACAAAAAATATATTAAAGTGAAAGCAAAGAGAAATTTGAAAACTCAAAGTATGAAGAGGCCTTAACAAATCCAGTAATGAAGAAAAGTGAGCTAAATTCACTCTATTTCTAGTAATACAATAGGATTTAAGATGAGAAAATGAGATTAGAAGAGAAGCCATAAAAGAATAGAAGAGGAAGAGAATGAAGGGAATGGGTGAAATGAAAAAAATTAGTCGAAAAGGCTAAGAAATAAATTTATCTAATGGGCCATGATAGTAATGGGTTGATAATGGGATAATGGGAGCAAGCCTTCTTATTTTAGTGGGGGCAACAATGAAAATGCAATATAATCTCATTGAAATTTTAATTGGCCAATGGTGGTATCCGCCACTAAAGATTAGAGGAGTATCTTAAGAAATGCAGTAACAATTACATCTATTGCATTTCTAAAATTTTTCAAACTTTACATATTGAGATGTAACAAAGATGAACAAAAAAGCGAGTCTTGGAAATGATACCATACACTAATGTGGACAATGCTAAAGTGTCATATAATTAATAGAAAAGTTACCCACAAATTCAAGGCCCTATAGTTGTGTTCAATTGATATTTACAAATAGTGCCAACTACCAAAAAAAAAAAAAAAAGCGAATCTTTTATACTAAAAACATGAGCAAATACATATAAACACACACACACATATATTGTGATTTAAGTATATATAATTGCAATTAACAATTAGCAAAGCAACTAGTAGGTAGAATTTGAATTGTATTTTGAGATTTGTTAATTTTAGCCCAAAGTGTTAAATTAGTAATATCTGTGAACAAGTAAAGCTTATAAAGCTTCATAACAATTTATATCATTAACATTCAATACCAAGACATCAAAAATATTCTTTGTTTTGCATAGTCACTCTTAATTTCCAAATTAATAAGAATTCAAGATTTAAATAGAAAAATTTGAAAGGTTGCATATGCAACTTAATCCTATACAAGAGTACCCTTACTACCTAAAATTCTTACATAGTGGGTTTGTGTGAAAAAACAAATCACTATTATTACAAAAGCTTTTAGGCTTCTGATCCAATCTCATTACCAAGTGAAATTGATAAAAAAAAAACACTTCAAAGTTTTAATTTTAAGGCTTAATCTAGGACTGCATTCAATAATAGATTCTGTTGTACGACTTGTGCTTAGTTATATCAAGATCTAGTAGCTTATAGAAATCACATTATAAAGGTATTACAAAGTTAAGTAGCTTATAGAAATCACATTATAAAGGTCTTACAAAGTTAAGTGATTGTCAATAGGCTATGCAATCCATAAATAAGTTGCAAAACATGAATACTAAAACAAACAAGCAAAAGCATAGGTTCTTAACAATAAAAATCAAAACCAATAGAATATAGAAAGCCCAAAGAAGGAAGGACAAAACTTACCATATCCCAAATCTTCTGTTTCAAAATAAACTACCCATAACCACAACCATAGCAAAATAGTAGCATCAATCTACCTCATTTCAATTCTAATACATTGTATGAAAAATAAAAATGTCCAATCCTAATTTTCTTCAAGTAAGAATTATTAAAAAAAAAAAAAACTCAAAGAGGAGAAGTTTCTAAATCCAAAATTAAAGAGCATTGACAAATTTAACAAAAGAAATTGCATTTTTAGCTTACAATTACCACTTAAATTAATGAGATTAAGAAAAATTGGCAAATATAATATGAAGTGAAAATATCAAATCGATAAAAAGGAAGTGAAGAAGAAATCTGCGCAACTCTCAAAATCTAAGGTAAAAGAGGAGAAACAAAAGGGTATGAATGCATACCTTAGCAATTTTTAGGATCAAATTTGTAGAGTGGAAGCCAAAGTAGAGTGAGAGATAATGAGAGCAATAGCGTAGCAAGTGAGCTCACAAGAGATGGAAATAGAGTCCAAAATGTAATGCCTTGTAAAATTATAAAAATAAATAATTTGTAAAAAAGATTATTTTAATGTTATTTTATTGCTTAAACATATTTTATAAGATTATTTTAAACTCTAAAATTTAATTTTAGAACTTTGAATTAAAATTATCTTGATTGTTGAAATTCTATAATTTAATGTTTTTAAATATTTTAAATTTAACATAATTATTATTGTTATTGTTGTTGTTGTTGTTGCAACTCCTATTGCTATTGTTATTTTCATTTAAAATCTTGTTTAAATGAACTAAAATGGGATTGGACTTAACTGAAAAGATTTTGGACTTAATTAAAAGATTGTGAAAAGTTCACAGACTTAAGGAGAATCTAAAAGTTAACTTTTTTTTTGAAAGCACAATAATCTTATCTCTCTTCTCTATCCCATACAACACTCTCTTTCTCCCTATTTCTCCTTACAGGCGAAGACCCATCAACCGACAACACTCCTAGCATGACTAGCGCACACCAATGACCACCTGGGCCCCCGAAATGGTGAGCTATAGTCCCCTTCCCTATTTGATGAAATCGAAGGAGAGAGAGAGAGAGAGAGAGAGAGAGAGAGAGAGTGAGAAAGATAAAAGCCAAAACTTCTCCAGCTAAAATCCAACAATCCAAATAGTCAGCTAAAGTAATACTGATGGAATTGGACTCCCCTCAATCCAAACTTTCATTTTTGATCAACAGAGCTTGATTTGGTGGCCGAAGGAGAGAGAACTAAAGAGAGAAAATGGGTATTGTGTAGCTTAACATCTAAATTTCGACTAAACAATGGCCAGTTTGGACAATCGGACTTAGAGATCATGATCTACACTCCATAAGCTTCAATTTGACACCAATTATGTCTCGATCAGAGATTGAATAAAGAAGATGATCATCAAACAACCTAAACTAAATTGAGCAATATCAAACGATTGGGAAGAAATTTTGATGAACTGTCTTTAAATTGATAAACCCATTTTGTATAAGTATTTTATGATAGTTTGACATCTATTTTGCCCTTTTTAGTTTAGTACTTTTATGCTTTTAATGCTTATTTTAGTTAATTTATTAATTTTAGTTTCATTATATTTGATTTTTAGAATTTTAATATTTTTGATAGGTTTTAATAAGATTTAAAGGCAAAAAGGTCCATATAGAAGAAATTCAAAGTGATTTGGAAGCTTAAAGTAGTGTACAAAATGAAGAAAATTTGCCTAAGGAAGAAGACCAGTCGAGATTTTCAAGGGCTTCAACATGCCCCGTGTTGAAGGTCATGTGAAGAAAAGAGTCAGCCAGCAAGAATCCACATGAGGCATGTAAATTCAACACTGGGTCGTGCAAACAAAGATTTTGGAATAAAACATGTTGAAAGTTTCAAGGACTTTAAAATGCCCTTTGTAGCGGGTCGTGCAGACAGAGATTTTGGAACAAAGTCTGTCGAAAGTTTCAAGGACTTCAACATGCTCCATGTAGCTGGTCATGCAGAATCTAAAAGGTCCTCCTCCAAATCAACATGAGGCATGTGGAAAATAACTTAAATCAACATGAGGCATGTGGGATGGCGCTGGCAGATTTGCTGACATGGAAAAATTTTCTCTTTTCACACCTTTTACACTTTTTGTTTTTATCTCTTTAGAGACTATTTTTAGGGCAAAGCTTGGGGATATATAAGCATCATATTCTCATTTTTACCATAAGGAGAAAAAGAGAGAAAAATCAAAAGAGGAAGGAAAGAATGAACCACGCCATTTTTGGAGGAAGAACACCTGCAGAGTGACGTTTCCAACTTTTATTTTCAGAGATTTGGATTCTCTTCTTTCGGGTTCTTTTATTTTTAGTCTTATTTTCATGTTTTCTTGCTCTATTTCATACTTACCACTTGGAAATACAAGCATGAGTGAGTAGATACCTAGGATTTTAGAGTTAGTTGTAATGATTTAAGTTTAATTTGTGGATTTAGACTGGTTTTAATCAGATTTTAGTATATATAAGTTTTACTTCTTATCTTGTGTGCTTATTTATATACCTATTATTGGTACCCTTTGGGTTTTATTCATAATTTTAGATTGAAGGATCGATAGGTGAAAATCTATGATAGATAATCAAGATAATGAACTTAATCACCTAGTGTTAGAAATAAACTAGTGGGTTAAGAGGAATTTCAAGTTGATTAAAGTGCTTAAAGGGTTTTGGGTAATTAAACATCGTATGAGAATGGGTTTAGTTTCCTTTAAAACACTCTTTAGTTTGCTTGAAAGAGAAATTAAAGAAAATCAGAATCAACTTCCTTCAAACTTGTATTTCCCTTAATGTTGGTTTTGCCTATCCAAATCCTGATAAAATTTACTTCATGAACCTCAACTCTGGAATCAATTTTGCCATTAATCAATTAAATTCTTAATTACTTGCTGAAATTATAGCAAATTAGTATAGTGCTTAGAATTTTAATTGCTTAATTCATTATAAATTCCTTATTTTCCTAATTTAATTTGCTGCATCTCTTACTCTATTTTTTACACAAAATATCGATAGCCCAAATAATCATGACTTTTATAGTTTAGTGCTCAAATAACAAATCTCTGTGGGATGATATCTTTTCTTTACTACTTGAACTACCCGTATACTTGCGGAGTACACAACCAAGTTTTTGGTGCCGTTGTTGGGGATTGTTTTTGTTTGATATTAAACGATTGATTGTTTGGTTAATTTGGGCATTTTATTTTTTATTTTAATTTCTTTTCTTATTATTTTACTTTGAGATTTTCTTATTTTAGTTTTTTAGGTACATATCTTTTATATGAGAAGAACAAAAAGTGCAGAGATTGACTTAATTTTTAACCCTGAGATTGAAAAGATAGCTAAAACTTTTAGAGCAGAATCTAAAAGAAGAAAAGCTGAACTCAGAATTCAAAGATAGCAAGAGCAACATCAAGAGCAACAAGTGATAGAAGCTATGGCAAATAACAACAACAGATCAATTAAGGATCATGCTTTTCCTAGTTTTGAAGATTTTAGACCAAGTATTACAAGGCCTAGAGTGGAAGCAAACAACTTTGAGTTGAAGCCCTCACTTTGTCAAATGGTTCAACAATCATAGTTTGGGAGAGGTCCTATTGAGAGTCCACATGTGCACCTGCACATTTTCTTGCAATTAGTGATATGCTGAAGATAAATAGAGTGTCAGATGATGCCATCCGGTTGAGATTATTTCCTTTTTCTTTGAAGGATCGTGCTAGGGAGTGGTTGCATTCACTACCTCCGGTTTCAATAACTATTTGGGATGAGTTGTCACAAGCTTTCTTTGCTCAATATTTTCCTCCTAGTAAGACTGCAAAATTGAGAAATGAATCAACTTCTTTCAGACCAAGGGATGATGAGAGTCTCTATGAAGCTTGGGAGAGATATAAGGATCTTCAAAGGAGATGTCCACATCATGGAATCCTTAAATGGATGTTAGTTCAACATTTCTATAATGGTCTTTCTTCAGCAATTAAAAGTATAATTGATGCATCTTGAGGAGGTGATCTTATGAAGAAGTCAGAAGACAAAGCTTATTCAACATTGGATAAAATTGCGTACAACAATTATCAATAAAGCTATAAAAGGAATGAAATGAAGAAGCCATCAGCTAGTGTTTATGATTTAGATGCCATGAATATGTTCAATGCCAAATTTGATGCTTTAACGAGAAAAATGGATAAGTTAAACGTGAAGGTTGATTCTTCAATTGGAGGATCTAGTCATGTAGAAGATGTTATCGCAGGAAATATGCATTGTATCAATAATTTTCCTTCATGTGGGCAAGAGTTTGGAAATGAGCAAGTTGATTTCACTGGGAATTACAATCAGAAACTAGTTGGTAATCCTTTTTCTGCTACATATAATGCAGCATGGAGAAATCACCCTAACTTTTCTTAGGGAGGTCGACAAGTACAGCAGCAGCAGAATTATCAACAACCTCCTAATTTCCAGCAGCAATAGCAGAATTTTTAGCAAAATAGAGTACCACCTGGATTTCCACTACAAAGGAATCAAAATGCACCTATTCCATAACTACTAGTTCAATCTTCAGACCAAGATTTAATTTTAAAGTCTATGATGGAGAATTTCTTAGCTGCTTAACAGAAACGAGGAGAAATGATTGAATAATTAACTTTAAGAATAGATCAGCTTGCCACTCATAACAGGATGTTGGAAAATCAAATAGCTCAACAAGTAAGTTCTTCTAGTAAAGCACAAGGAAAACTTCTAAGTCAATCAGAGAATCCTAGAGAACATTGCAAGGCAGTGATCCTAAGGAGTGAGAAAATTGTGGGAGATAAAAAGAAAGATGAGGTAGATGAGGAAAAGAAGAAAGAAGATGAAGACAAGAATGAATCTATTTCAAATCATGATGAAGTTGATGAGGAAGCAAACAAAAAGAAGGAAGTTGAAAAAGAAGAAGAGGAAAAGTATGTGCCTCCACCACCATACAAGCCACCATTGCCATATCCTCAGAGGTTTTAGAAAGCAAAGCTAGATAAGCAGTTTGGAAATTTTTTGAAAGTTTTAAAAGAGTTATACATCAACATTCCATTTACAGATGCAATTTCTCAAATGCCCTCATATGCTAAGTTCCTAAAGGAAATCTTGTCAAACATGAAAAAATTGGAGGATTATGAAATTGTTGCACTTACTAAAGAATGTAGTGCTATATTACAAAATAAGCTTCCTCCTAAGCTTAAAGATCCTGGAAGTTTCTCTATTCCATATCATATTGGAGAGACAAGTATTGAAAAGGCATTGTGTGATCTTGGAGCTAGTGTAAGTTTGATGCCACTATCTAAATGTGAAAAGTTGAAGGTTGGAGAATTGAAGCCCACCACCATTTCTTTGCAATTGGCTAATAGATCTATCAAATATCCAGTGAGAATTTTGGAGAATGTGCCATTGAAGGTTGGAAAAATTTTTATTCCTGTGGATTTTGTGGTTCTAGAGATGGAGGAGGATGTAAGAACACCCATCATACTTGGAAGACCATTTTTAGCTACTGTAGAAGCTAATATAGATGTGAAGAATGGGAAATTGAAGTTGAAAGTGGGAGAAGAGGAAATAAAATTCAATTTATTCCAAGAATCCAAGAAATTAGTGTGGTAAATTCGTACAATAGGGCGGATGTTATAGAAAATGATATTAGAATGGAAGATATTAAGTTGGAGGGAAGTCAAATTACTCTTCATTCTCAGTATAATCAGCATACAGTGCAAAAAAAAAAAAAAAGTCACCTTTGCCACCTCCTTTTGATAAGAATGAAACTCTAAGAGTAAAACTTAAGGCTCCATCTAAACAACTCAAAGTAGAAGGTTCATCTAAAGTTTGTAAGAGTAATTTGCAAGGTGTGGTTGGGATTCTAAACAAAGCAACAGGTGCTTTCATAATCAATGGGAAAAAGTTGAAGTACAAATTTATTGCATCACCTGTTGAGAAGGGAGGTAACACTTTCCAAATTCCAAACACTATGAACTGAAAAGGGGTCAAGCTAATAACCTTAAATTAGCTCTTCTTAGGAGGTAACCCAAGTTTATTTTTAGCAGTTTACTAATTTTCTTTTTTTCATCCCTTATAACTCAAATTTTGATATTTGTCTAATTTTTTGTTTGTAGGCGAAATGCAAAGATTGGATGTTTTGGAAAATGCGGCAAAGAAAACTATGTTGCTGATTTATGGGAAGTTTTCTGTGTTTCTTTTAATTTGTTGGTAAACAGTAAATTTTTTTCCATGATGATGTGTTGTTTGAGCTAGAATGAAATTAGAAAATTTAGTTGAGAGAAATTGATGATAAGAATTAAATTTTGCTCTAGGATTGTGCAATGATGCTTAACATGTTTGTATTTAATTTTGACTTATTTCAGTGTTTTAGCTATGTTTATTTATATGTGTTAGTTTGACCAATTCAGCTTATTTTAAATTTGTTAATCTTGAAGGGATGATTGCTATAATTTGAAGTTAGTAATATGCTGCAAGAATGAAGGGTAACTGTTGTTTGGGGAATTATTCTGCACTTTTATCTCATTATGAATAGTATTTTTTTTAATGCCAAATTGCTATTAGGTTGAATATACTTTGCTGGAATGAGGAAGTTTGGTTGATATATGTGTTTTGAAGTGTTAATTTGGTGGAAATTTAATATAAAGTGTCAAGGTATTGATTTTTGTTATTTTGAGTGTCAAGCATGCATTAAAGATTAAGTTTGTTGCATATCATGCGAACAGTACTTTCTTGACTTTTATTGGATATATTGAATATGCTTTGATGGTATGAGTATATGGGTTGACAATATATGATATTGAGTTAAACTTTTGTGTTTTGAGATGTGAACTACGATTGAGATCTATTTTGAAGTGTTTTGGGAAATAATTCATGCTGATTTGGTTATTCCTTAGTAGAGTATTTTTAGAATTTTGGGTTTTTAGAGTGAAATCTTGAGTTTTATATCAGGTCTGATAGTATTGAGTATGACATGCCTCATACTAAGGGTTATGCTATTATGTGAGCTATTTGAATTGCTTAAAACTGTAAAATTTTTGAAACCCACCGAAATTTTCAGGGGGCATGACATGCCCCATGTTGGTACCCAGTGTCAGTTAATCAGCATTCAACACAGGGCATGCCAATTTAACTTTACTTCAACATGCCTCATGCTACTCAATCAGCGCACATGTTCACCTAAAAACCTAAACTCTAAAATTTTCCAATTCACTTTTCCCTTTTTCACCTCACTCGCTTCTATTTAATTTGATATAATTGGGATACTTTTGCACATGTTTTCTTTGAGCTACATTGTTCATATTATTTTGAGCTTAATTTTGAATTAATTATTCTTATTTAGCTTTAATTCCTAATTGTACATACTGTATGAGCTGATTACTTTATTCACTGTTTGTCCATCTATGCATTCATTTTAAACATTGAGGACAATGTCTCATTTGAGTTTGGGGGAGGCAAAATTTTTGCAAAATTTTTAATCCTTTTTATTTGCATTACTTAAATTCCATTTTATTTATACTTAGTTACTTAGTTCACATACACCATACACCTACACCATGTAAATATATACACTTGCATATAGTTATCATATAGATTATGTATAGTTTTTATTTCATTTTTTTTTGTTTTTATTTCATTTTTGCATTTATTTTAGGAATCATGCATACATAAAAAATAAATATTTACCTAATTCTTAGAAGATTGATAATCATTTTGAAAAGCGATTAAGCTTGCCTCTAGATGGATTTGATGGATTGAAGGTTCCAGATTGGTATAAGGTTATAAGATTCTTATCTAGGTTTATATCTTCTTAGCCAAGGGCCACCTAATTAATTACATTGAGTTTTGAGTGCTTAAGGAAAACTCTAAAGTAAGAAATAACTAATTGTGTCTCACCAATCCTAGAACAAGCCTTCTAGACATTTCAAGGCGAAATCTTAGTATTCACTTGAAAGAGAAATGATCAAGGCATTCTTTGAATTTTAAATCCACATTTTTAGCCTTAACCAACTCCACTTTAAAATTTCCTTTTGAAACTAATTTGAGCCTTCATTTATACCCCTTATTTCCTTGGCACCCATAATTTACCTAGCCATAAACCTAAACACTTGCCTACCCTTTATGAGAATAATTTGATTAAGTGATAGATATGTTATCTAAAAAAAAAAAGGGTATATATCAATCAAGTGGGAGAAGTACTAAAGTAAAATTGGCTAGCAATCATATAATGTTAAAAAAAAAAAATTATTTACCACCCAAGTATACAAATAAATGAGTTTGGAGGTGGATTAAAAAGGGACAATTGCAATGCAAAATTCAATGTTATTTATGTAGTCCCTAAAAGAGTTCAAAAATTGTATGCTAGCATTAGTGATTTATTGTAAAGTTCTTCCTCTCATTTAATTCTTAAAAAATAATAATAAAAAAATAAAAATAAAAATATATAAGAAAAGTGTATCTTTATCTTTCTTAACAATTTAATTGTTATCATATTTTGCTTCCCTTTTTTCTTTTCTTTGTTAGCCATATTATTACCCCTTAGCCCCATTACAACTATTAAAAGTTTTTTTGATTTCTTGATTGTGTTTTGCTATATTAATAAAGATTGGAATGGGTGGTTTGCCTATGGGATTGGCACATTATTCCTCTATTTAATTATTTCCATTATTATTTGAGACTCTTTAGTTTATGGATTGTTTTAGAGCCTATTTGAGCATGATTTCTCTATGTAATTGATTGGTTTGGGTTTGATGAAATGAATAATTGACCCAAGGCTGAGTGGTGATAACTTTGGTGAAAATTGAATTCCTTATACCTTGAAGGTGGGTATATGGTTTGTTGGTGGCTAGAGGTAAGTTTGAGAGCTTTGATGAGTAATTTTCATGAATCTAAGAAAAAGGTACCCCAATTACATATAATTGTTTTTAATTTGCTTGACGACAAGTAAAGATTTGAGTTTGAGGGAATTTGATAAACCCATTTTGTATAGGTATTTTAGGATAATTTTGCATCCATTTTGCCCTTTTTAGTTTAGTAATTTTATGCTTTTAATACTTATTTTAGTTAATTTATTAATTTTAGTTTCATTATATTTGATTTTTAGAATTTTAATGTTTTTGATAGGTTTTAATAAGATTTAAAGGCAAAAAGGTCCATATAGAAGAAATTCAAAGTGATTTGAAAGCTTGAAGTAGTGTGAAAAATGAAGAAAATTTGCCTAAGAAAGAATACCAGCCAAGATTTTCAAGGGCTTCAACATCAACATGCCCCGTGTTGAAGGTTGTGTGAAGAAAAGAGTCATCTAGCAGTGTGAAGAAAAGAGTCATCTAGCAGGAATCCACATGAGGTATGTAAATTCAACACTGGGTCGTGTAAACAAAGATTTTGGAACAAAACACGCCAAAAGTTTCAAGAACTTTAACATGTTCCATGTAGCGGGTTGTGCGGCCAAAGATTTTGGAACAAAGTCTACCGAAAGTTTCAAGGACTTCAACATGCCCCGTGTAGCTGGTCATGCAAAATCTAAAGGCTCTTCCTCTGAATCAACATGAGGTATGTGGAAAATAACTTAAATCAACATGAGGCATGTGGGATGGCGCTGGCAGATTTGTTGACATAAAAATTTTTTCTCTTTTCATACCTTTTACACCTTTTGTCTTTATCCCTTTAGAGATCATTTTTAGGGCAAAGCTTGAGGGGATATATAAGTATCATATTCTCATTTTTACCATAAGGAGAAAGAGAGAGAAAAATCAAAAGAGGAAGGAAAGAAGGAACCACACCATTTTTGGAGGAAGAACACCTGCAGAGTGTCATTTCCAGCTTCCATTTTCATTGATTCGGACTCTCTTCTTCTAGGTTCTTTTATTTTTAGTCTTATTTTCATATTTTCTTGCTCTATTTCATGCTTACCACTTGTAAATACAAGCATGAGTGAGTAGATACCTAGGATTTCAGAGTTGGGTGTAATGATTTAAGTTTTATTTGTGGATTTGAACTGGTTTTAACCAGATTTTAGTATATATAAGTTTTAATTCTTATCTTGTGTGCTTATTTACATACCCATTGTTGGTACCCTTTGGGTTTTATTCTTAATCTTAGATTGAAGGACCGAGAGGTGAAAATCTATGATAGATAATCAAGATAATAAACTTAATCACCTAGTGTTAGAAATAAACTAGCGGGTTAAGAGGAATTTCAAGTTGATTAAAGTGCTTAAAGGGTTTTGGGTAATTAAATATCGCATGAGAATAGGGTTTAGTTTCCTTTAAAACACTCTTTAGTTTGCTTGAAAGAGAAATTAAAGGAAATAAGAATCAACTTTCTTCAAACTTGTATTTCCCTTAATCTTGGTTTTGCCTATCCAAATCCTGATAAAATTTACTTCATGAACATCAACTCTGGAATCAATTTTGCCATTAATCAATTAAATTCTTAATTACTTGCTGAAATTATAGCAAATTAGTATAGTGCTTAGAATTTTAATTGCTTAATTCATTATAAATTTCTTATTTTCCTAATTTAATTTGTTGTATCTCTTACTCTATTTTTGGCACAAATTATCGATAGCCCAAATAATCGTGACTTTTATAGTTTGGTACTCAAACAACAAATCTCTGTGAGATGATATCTTTTCTTTACTACTTGAAAGACCCGTATACTTGCAACCATAAATCTATGACCAGTAATCTTTGGAGGCTTGATCCGAATGCCTAATGGCCCGTCTCGGAATATAGTAAAGATTAATGTTGATTCTAGAGTTTTTAGATGCTTCAGATGCATTCCAAATAGTAAATTTAGCAAAGGTGAACAGAATTTCCCTGGCTAAAATCTAGAGATCCCGATAGCCAACTGATGCAATTTCGATGGCATTGGACTCCCCTCAATCCCAATTTTTATTTTTGACCAATAGACCTTGATTTAGTGGCTGGAGGAGAGAGAATTAAAGAGATAAAATGGGTATTTCATAGTTTTTTGGCTAGATTCCGACCAATCGGTGACTAGTTTGGACTATCAAACCCAAGGATTGTGATCTACACTTCACAAGCTTCAATTTGACACCAATTATGTCTTGATCAAAGATCGAATGAAGAAGATGCTCATCGGAAAGCCTAAACTCTATCAGCTGATATTGGACGATTAGGAAAGGAATTTCAATAAACCGCTTTAAGATCTGTGACTAGCCATTTTCATGAATTCCATAAGTGTACTCAGATTAGCAATAGCTCATTGGACTCAGGATTGAGTTTTTGGGCTGATTCGTACACCCAACAGCTCGTTCGAAAAATAGTCAAGATTATAGTTGATTCCAACATTTTCATACATTTTGGACTCGTTCCAAATGGTAGATTTGGCAAAGATGAACGGAGCTCGCCATCTTTTTCCTTCCAACTAAACCATTTACAATCAGGTCATCAGCTTTGTGAGTTAGATATTGATTATTTTTATAATTTCAATATTATTTATATTCTAGAATGTTCATGCATTTTATAAATATAGATATGAATATAATTAATAAAATAAATTTTAGGCATTCTTGTTGCTGCATATATATTTTTTGATATTTACTTATGTTTATTGCCTTGAGAATAATTTGGAGCTGTATATATTATATTATATATGGTATATGATGGATATTAATTGGATGGATAGACGCAGCTATGACCTGATCTTTATGGATATGGAAAGACGGAATAGGCACGATTTTAAGTTGATTTCACTCGCTCTCACACATGGATTTAAGCATCCGGCTTGAGTTGAACTTGTTAGCAGGATTTGAATTAAAAGAGTTATTATAAGAAATTAACTCCCATATTTATATATGGATGTGTTATATTAGGTACGTACATAGCTTCAAATTATTTTCTCATGCAAATATTAGTTGAATTTGTTTGTTATATATGTTGGATGTATATTTCGTGGTAGAATTATACTAGTTTTAGGTAATTATAGAAATTGTATCTGTAATTAATATCTAAACTCTCCGAGTCAAACGCTCATTCTTATTCAACATATTTTTCCTAGGTTTTAGGAGGAGCATTTTTCTTATAGTCTTATCTATATTTTTTTCCGTAGGGTATATATTGTTTATATAGAATTATTTATATATTTATTTTAGAACTTTGCTATGACATTAATATATTTTCATAGATTGTGATAATTGAAAATGAAAAATGATATTAAATGGATTTTGGTTATCAGGGTTGAGTTGAGCTCTCCGAATTATTGTGTTGTATGTTGGGTTGAGTTAGACTTCTCAAGTTGTTTTATAATATTTTATTCTGTATGTTGGGTCTTGAGTTTGAATCTAATATTGGGTGAGGCTTACTATAAGTTTCAAGGACCTTATGCCGATCTAAGTCTAATACCGGTCTAGTTTAGAAATCAAGTCACGACACAAAATAATAAACCACAACATATTTTTTTTTAATTACAAATTCAAGTTATAAAAAAAAAAAGTCAATTAGCACATGGAAGGAGATCAAGCATCCCTATTCCAACAAAAGGGAAATGTCGGCCATGACGATGGCAATGGGTTTTGACAACGGCCGAAGATGGCAACATGAATGGAAAACAGTGAAAGAAAGTATTGAAAATGGGAAGAGAGAAAGTTGAAAGAGAAATGAACAAAAAAAAATGCGACAATGAAATTAGGGATTTAGTTTTCAATTATCGATATGTCTGATGGATTAGCGAAGGATTAAACTTCGTCTTTAATTTCATCGTTGATTTGTCATTTATTGACTTCGAATAAAATCAATTGTTAATGTTTCTAAACTTTGTTGATATATTTAATTATTAGTGACAGTTTTAAATTCGTTACTAATTTGATTTTTTAAAGTGCTCTTTTTTTTTAAAATGTCAAAAAGCTCTGTACAAATAAAAATAAAATTGTGGAGCAATTCATTCGAGGGAATTCAATTAAAAATTAATATTATAAGGGCCGTTTAACAATAAAGTAAATACGATTTATTATTCAAAGAAATTTTTAAATATAATCATCATATATACCAGTATTAAGACTATTGATCATGATGAATCTCATTTAAACGAGAATATATTTACTGTACATACAACATTTACACTGTATAAATTCTAAGGTTTCCTCGGAGCCAAAATCAAGGATTTTTAGTAGTTGACTAGGAATGGAAATTCTCTCTAAACAAATATTCTAATAGATTGTCTTTGACAAATTCAAATAGGATTTACATTGTTAGCCTCCATAACATCTCCTTAAATTATGACTCCTATATCAATAGTTCTTCTCATGTATGATTTTACAGATAATCTAATCCCTCTCAAATCTCGAATAAAATCATCCCTCTCTTAGGTATCAAAGTGAATCCGAGTAACAACCCAAGATCCTCTTTGAACTTTTCTCTGTTCGCAGATTTTTAATGTAAGGGCTTAGAAGTCATTATGGTCATCACTTGCCGGCCAAATCCCTCCTACTTAGAAAATAGACAAATGTCGTCTAGTTACACGACTGGAAAGCTCCTAGCATGAATGATTTACTGAGTCATGGCTGTCGTGTGGTAAGTGAACTCGTTGGAGTTAGGATAGTGTACCAAATTTAGTGACATGCATACTAGTGAGTGAATTTCCTTGTTCAATTATTTATTGGTGTTGTTCTGGTGCACCTGAAATGAACTGCGCACCTCAAGAGTGATCTACTTATATGATGTTACAAAGAAAGAAGCCATCCTTCACACCGGGAAGAAAACAATCCTATAACTTATAACAAAGGAGCTAGTTTGTACACTGCAGCGCTTCATAGTGTGGAGAGTAGTTTGATCATGGCATTTCGAGGTCTGCACTGTGCTTGCAATGGAATAGCTCTGGGCATGGTAAGCCCTGTTCCCTCTTCCATGTTGATCTCTTCCTTGCCAACTCTTTCCCACTCAAAGGACTGAATCAAGCAACCTAATGTTAGACCTATCACTCGCTTGGCCAGACCAGCCCCTGGACATGCCCGCCTTCCAGCACCAAATGGAAGCAGTTTGTACCCTTCTCCTTCTCCACCTTCAAATCTCTCTGGCATGAATTTTGTTGGCTCCACCCAAAGCTTGGGGTTTCTGTTCATGCTCCATGTATTGACCAGTAACATCGTTCCGCGCGGCACATAAAACCCACAAACAGTGCAATCTGCGGATGATTCGTGTGGTAATAAAAGCGGCGCAGGTGGAAAGAGTCGAAATGTCTCGTTAATTATGTTTTGCAGGTAACTTAGTTTTGGTACATCAGTTTCATTCAATAGGTGCTCTTGTCCAACAACGGCTTCAATTTCAGCAAAAGCCTTTTGCATTGCTTCTGGATGGTTTAGGAGAAGCGACATTGCCCAATCTAGAGTAGCTGCTGAAGTTTGAGATCCTGCAGTCAGTGTTGACTGGGCATAATTTTTGAAATGGTTAATAAAGTCTCTGAAAAGTAGGAGCATATCCAAATTACTAGTTTGCAAACTTCAGTAACAGAAGAGTCAAATGCCCAACTTCTGTAATTAATGTTTAATGAACGCTCATCTTGTATTCACAATCAAATATTGCCAAAGTGAGCTGCACTCAAGCCAATCAGTTTAAGTAGGATCATAAGTTTGCATACTTACCAGTATAACACCTTTTATGGTTTGATCAGTATAGAATTCTGGTTCTGTCTCTTTGACTGATAACATAACATCAATCAAAGTCATGTTTCTCTTCTGTTTGCTTGCATCAGACAGATTCTCTGATGAATATGAGTCACTCCTTGCTTTCCGATGCTCTTCAATGAGGGCCTGCAAGAATTTATCCATCTTCTTCTTCAATCTCAGCATCCTTTTCTCAACCCCTTGGTAATCCACCCACTGTAGCACTGGAAAGTAATCATTTAGATTTGAACTTCCACGAAGTGCCTCCATTTCTTTAATGGTGTCCTGCAACAATTCTCCTTCTTGATCCATGACAGCTTTTCCATAATAACGCTTTCCTGCTATCATTCTCATCATGTTATTGAAAGTAAGCTCCAAGAACTTTGATGTGAGCAATACCTTAGCTGATTCTCTTCTTGAGTCCTGAAATAGTTGTTTGAGCAACAACCGAACCTCCTCTGTTCGAATACCAGAGAACATTGCAGTACGGCTAGTAGAGAAGAGTTCTGTGGTTGTGAGACGCCTGAGATTGCGCCAGTGGTCGCTGTAGGAGGAGAAACCCATAGTCGAAGAGTTGTAATTGAGATGCTTCCCAGCAAGCGAGTGAGGACGGTTCGCAAATATGACATCGTTTCTAGTAAAGCACTCTTCAACTGCAGACGGTGAGGAGATCACTAGGACTTTACGAGTTCCATATTGTAGAAATAAGATGTCACCATACCTCAAAGAAAGTTCGTGTAGAGTTTGGTGAACTGGTTGCTTTAGCAAGTGGAGGTGACCTATTATAGGACGGGTTGGTGGAATAGGTGGGAGGTTCTTGGGGTTTCCAAGTCTGTGGAATGTAAACTTAGCTGCAAACACAAAGAGGACTACTACTAGGACTGCCAACTTCAACCATTGAGCTACCTCCATTTGCCTGGAATGTCTACTGTTTTGGATGAGAAATGGAAAACCCTAACTCCAAAAGAATCACAAAGCGATTACAGCTCCACAGCGTCACTGAAAGGGGTGCATTGTTTAGTAGGAAACAGTTCAGAGGTACATTGTTTTCTCTGTAATTGTGGGGTTTAAACATTAAAGATTAGTTGTTTCATGTGATGTGACATAATAATTAATCGTCTTTGTATTTGCCGAACATCAATTTGTGCATATCTGATTGTATTCATTCCATCTTAACAAATCAAATTTAAAAAAATCAATAAAGTTGAAGACAAAAACTCAGACTTATACCAATTAATCTAAGGGCAAATTCCATATTTAAATTGGCAATAATGTTATTAATAAAAGGAAAAAGATAAAAATAAAGAAGAGAGAATCTCAGGGCGGCAATTTTTTTTTTTAAAAGATGAAGGTAGTTTCCATTAAGAGTAAAAGGCTTATAAGTATAGGCCTCCATACAATAACCTTAATATGCTCATAGGCGTAAGGCTTACAACAAGAAATGGATCAAATAGAGGCGCAAGGAGACGAAAAAACGTAGCTCATAAAATATAAGGCCCACGACCCAGTCCATAAAAATCCTAGAGCTAGGAACAGAGCTTGAAGGAGGTAGCTTCATGTCAGTTATCAGCTCCTCCAAACACACAGGAAGATCGCAACACCAGAAGAAGAAAAGTAAGATGCTACTATTGAAAAGCTGATTTAGAAACTTGAGATTTTACAAGAAAAACCATAGCCGTTCTTCCCTTAGCCTCAATCTCAGCAGCCCTTTAACCCATGTATAGAACTAGCAGCCTTCGAAGTGGTGGCTCATGGCATTTGACTCTCATCTAGTCTTGAGGGCCAGACACCAGTCATTGGCAAGAAGGCCTCAAAGTTACCATTCACAGCCTCAAAGCCTGGCACAGTGATTGAGCATAGACATGCACAACCTAGTCGACTGGTATTATGGGTCCGCAAAGACAAAAGTAGATCAATAAAGAACCCTCTCGAAAGAAGAACCAGACTAGCAAACCGCAAAAGAATCCAAGCAAAAACTATCAACAACCCAATCCAAAGGTGGGAAGGGAGAAACTCACTTCCGGCTTAGGTTAAATGTCATCTCCTATCCAAAAGGGGTAGGGTATAGCTGCTAAACGGCAGAGAAAAGGAAACTATGGCCCTGAAAGGAAACTCTAAAACAGAGAGAAAAAAAGAAATCTACCCGCAAACGGAGCCACATTGGGGCCAAAGGGCATTGCCCCCTAAAATTTTGAAATTCGGGTTTAATGATAATTTTTTAAAAATTAAAAAAATCTTTACGAGTTTTAAAAGTTTTAAAGGATGTAATAGTAATTTTATAAAAAAAATTTTAAATTATTTATTAAAAAAATAATACTAGTAGTAAAATATAAATTCACTTAAAAAAATTTAAATTCTTATTATCTTTTATCCTCGTATTCTTCATCAATTATATTTTATTATTTTTTTCATCAAATAAATTTATAATCATTAATTTTTATTTTTTAAATTTTAAATTATTAAACAATATCATTAAAAAAAAGTCTAACATAATATTATTATCATTTTTTTATCAATTTAAAATATTAATAATTTTCTTCTTATAATTTCATTCCTATTTTAGATTTTTTTTCATGTTGAAATGTCTTTATACTCACGTTAGAATTTTTTTTATAATATTAGTAGTTAAATCATATCATTTATTTTATTTAACCTATAATTTTAATTAAATTTAATTCTTATAATTTTTTAAAAATATATATATTTAAATAAATTAAATAAATTTTTTTAATATTAAATCATTAATATATTTTAAATTTAATAATTCATGACATTAATAATTTATTATATTTTTAAATTAATAATAATTTCATTTAATTTTATTAAATTAATTTTTTATAAAAAATGAAAAATTTTATTTTTATCATTATATTTATTAAATATTTTTATTTTATAGTTATGAAATAATTCTATCAATTAATTATTATAAAATTTCAATCAATTTTTTTATTAATATCTAAATAAATAATTTATTAATAAATTATATATTTTAATCGACCCTCTAAAGTCTAAACTAAATTTCTGCCACTGTGGCTGTCTATTCGAATTCAAGATGTTTTAATTTGGCTCTTTAAAATCAAGTTTCAGAGCAGCAAAAACTGAAAGGATAAAGCATATATCTTTAGTGGTATAAAACAAAATGGAGCTTAGACTTCTTATTTATTTATTTTTTTAAATATCCAAAGTCTTTGACTGAATGGCACGTAAATTTCTAAGAAATGTGAGCCTAATATATTAGAAGATGGGATCAAGGTAGAATGATTGTAATTTGATGTAAGTTTAATTTTTTCGCTTTTTAATTATTACCTTCTAAAAATTATGTTTTGTTAATTTTTTTTTTATTTTTTCTATAAAATAAAAATGATAATAGAAAATATGTTCGGCAAATATATGATTTTTTAAACTTTTATTACATTAATCCATTTAATATGATGGAGGTGGGAGGATAGGTAGAGGTGGTGGTCACAATGACAGATGCAGAAATTCAATTGAGCCCAATTAAAATATGTGATTTATTAATCACTTACTTGAGTTTAAGTTTTGATTAAATAAGTTGATTGACTGATGATACTAGTTTTACAATGATAGGATGGCTACATAATTATAAATACAAAAATAAGCACTTTAATTTTTTTAAGTAAGTTTTACTTGTTAAAAATCAAATGAAATTGCTATTAATTAAAATATGTAATGAATATTTAATATTATGAATTACTAAATTTAAAATATATTAACAACTTAAATTTAAAAAGCTTGCGCAATTTATTTTAAATTTATTTAAAAAAACAATTATGAAAATCAAATTAAATTAAAATTATAACTCAACTAAACTAAACTCAACTAAGCCTTTATTCCAAAAATTTAGGGTCGGCTATATGGATTCGTTTTCTCCACTCTTAACGATTTTGGGTTAAAGCCTCAGAAATATGTAATGCTTCTAGGTCATGTTTTACTACTCTCCTCCAAGTTAATTTAGGTCTACCCATTTTCTTCTTTCTATCCTCTAACATAATGTGCTCAACTTGTCTAAATGGAGCCTCCGTATATCCACACTTCACATGACCAAACCACCTCAATCTCCCTTCTTTCAACTTATCCTCAATTGGCACCACTCCTACCTTTTCTTTAATACTCTCATTACGGACTTTATCTAGTCTAGTATGGCCACTTATCCACCTTAACATTCTCATCTCTACAACTCTTATCTTAGATGCATACGACTCCTTCAGTGCTCAACACTCACTACCATATAACATAGCGGGTCGTATAGCTGTACAGTAAAATTTTCCTTTCAACTTAATGGGAATCTTGTGATTACATAAAACTCTCATGGTACGTCTCCACTTCAACCATTCAGCTTTAATCCTATGACTAACATCCTCCTCACATCCCCCATATACTTGAAGGACTGAGCCGAGATATTTAAAGTGATTACTTTGGGACAGTACTACTCCATCCAAACTAACTCCTTCCCTATCACCAGTTTGGCCTTCATTGAACTTGCAATGTATGTATTCTATCTTCGTTCTACTTAACTTAAAGCCCTTTGACTCTAGAGTACTTCTCCAAAGCTCTAGCTTTCTATTGACTCCTTATCGCGTCTCATCTATCAGAACAATATCATCCATAAACATCATGCACCAAGGAATACTCTCTTGTATATTTTTCGTTAATTCATTTAAAACTAATGTAAAAAGGTAAGGGCTTATAGCTAATCCTTGGTGTAATCCAATTGAGATCGGAAAATCTCTTGTGTCCCCTCCCACTGTGCGCACAATAGTAGTTGCTCCTTCATACATATCTTTCAACACTTGCATGTACCTAATAGATACCCTCTTTTGTTCTAACACATTCCATAAGACATCTCTTGGAACACTATCATAAGCCTTCTCCAAATCAATAAAAACCTTGTATAGATCTTTCTTCACATCTCTATATTTCTCTATCAAACGTCTAATGAGAAAGATCGCTTCTATAGTTGAATGACTGGGCATGAAGCCAAATTGATTAAGAGAAATAGAAGTATTATGACGTAGTCGATGCTCCACAACTCTCTTCCACAACTTCATAGTATGGCTCATGAGTTTAATTCTC
This sequence comes from Hevea brasiliensis, assembly GCF_030052815.1. NCBI lineage: Eukaryota > Viridiplantae > Streptophyta > Magnoliopsida > Malpighiales > Euphorbiaceae > Hevea > Hevea brasiliensis. The sequence goes on from NC_079494.1 coordinate 9,320,933, forward strand.
CTATAGTTTGAGTAACTCTGTATGTCTCCCTTATTTTTAAAAAATAGATACTAAAATACTCCTCCTCAATTCATCAGGCATTTTCTTTAAGTTTAGAATCTTATTACATAATTTAGTTAACCATGCCACTCCCATATCTCCCAAACACTTCCTCACCTTAATTGGTATTCCATCGGGTTCACAGGCTTTATACACTTTCATTCTCTTAAGTGCTTCCTTTACTTCTAAAGATCTAATCCTTTTAATATAATTCACATTCTTTTCTATTGTTCTATAGTCTATATTCACGCTATTACCATTTTGACTATTATTAAAGAAATCATTAAAATAATTTCTCCATCTTTCTTTAATATCCTCATCTTTCACCAACACTTTTCCTTCTTTATCCTTAATGCACCTAACTTGATTGAGATCTTGACATTTCCTTTCTCTCCTCCTTGCTAATCTATAAATATCTTTGTCTCCTTCTTTAGTTCTAAGTTTCTCATATAACTTTTTAAAGGCCTGTGCTCTTGCTTGACTAACTGCATTTTTTGCCTCTTTCTTTGCTATCTTGTACAGTTCATATGCCTCATTATTATCACATTTAGGTAATTTCTTATACAATTCCCTTTTTCTCTTCACTGCCTTTTGTACTTCCTCATTCCACTACCATCTCTCTTTAGAGGGTGGTCCATGTCCTTTAGACTCTCCAAGTACTTTTCTAGCTACTTCTCTAATCTTTGATGCCATCTGTATCCACATATCATTAGCCTCCATATCCAGCTTCTATGCTTCAGACTCGAGAAGCTCATTTTTGAACTTCACTTGCTTTACTCCTTTGAACTCCCACCACTTTGTTCGAGCTACACTATTTCTTCTGATCTTACTTGAATTGTTCCTAAACTTGACATCCAATATCACTAACCGATGTTGACTTGTTAAAGCCACTCCTAGAATGACCTTGCAATCCTTGCATAGAGCTCTATTTGTCTTCCTGGTTAAGAGGAAGTCAATTTAGCTTCTATGTTGCCCACTTTTGAAAGTCACTAAATGTGACTTTCTTTTTATAAAGTAGGTATTTGCTAGTATTAGGTCGTATGCCATAGCAAAATCCAGGATGCTTTTTCCCTCCTCATTTCGACTGCCAAAACCAAAACCTCCATGAACATTCTCATAACCTTGCCTATCACTTCCTACATGTCCATTCAAATCTCCACCAATAAAAATATTCTCTTCATTCGGTATGCTTTGCATTAAATCATCCATATCTTCCCAAAACCTTTGTTTACTCTCACTATCTAGTCCTATTTGTATGGCATAAACACTAACTATATTTATTGTTTCTCCTTCTAGTACTAGTTTTACTAGTATAATTCTATCTCCTACTCTTTTCACAGCTATTACAGCGTCTTTTAATGTCCTGTCTATGATTATGCCCACTCCGTTCTTGTTTCTCTCCTTTTCGGTAAACCACAGTTTGCACCCTGAATTATCCACTTCCTTGCTTTTCTCTCTTACCCATTTAGTCTCCTGAATGCAAGCAATATTCACCCTTCTCCTTTCTAAAGTATCCACAAGCTTCATTAATTTTCCTGTAAGTGATCCAACATTCCAAGTACTAACCCTGATCCTCCTTCTATCTTATTCCTTCCTAATTGGTCTCCTTCTATGATATCTTCTATTGTTTTCTATGTCTATTTTGTGCTCTGTTCCACTATTTGTTATACTATCTGTCCTATAGACTAACTTTTTACCCACACCCATCCATGATGTGGGAACCCTTGCTCACTTAATACCACACCCAGGCGCCGACATGGCACGTCACTTTCGATGAACTCCCTACACCCTTGCATATTTCTCACTACACCCGAGCTTCGATGTAGCGCGTCGTAAGTAGAGGACGCCCCAACGTTTATATCATTTGAATCCATATCATAAGGTGTGACGAAATTTTTACGCTAGTTGTCACCTACCGCAACCCTCCTCCTTTATCCGGGCTTGGGACAGGCTAAGCCCAAACTACTTAGGCGAAGTTTAATTAAAATTATAAAGCAAGTAAAATAAATAACATGTTTGTAGCTTCTAATATTATGGAAAAATATATATGTTTTTTCTAATCTAAGTATGAACAAAATTTCAACAAATGAGAGAGTCCAAAAATAGTTCCAAAATTATGAGAAGAAAACTACTATAATTTTACATTTGATAAAAAAAATGATGACAAAAATATATTAGACTTCACTTCAATGATTTTTAAAATACTCAAATGGTCCAGCGCCTCATAAAAATTTGATAAAAATAATAAAAAAAATATAAATTCCTTGAAAGTTATCATTATACCATTAAAAAAATTTTAAATTTTCAAGGGACTCAAAGCCCCTTTAGACCCAACGTAAATCTGAACCCTAAGTGGTGGGATGGTGGTAGGGTGGCAGTGATGGTGATGGAGGAGGTTGTATCACTTTGAATTGTTATTGTTTATAAATAGAATTTATTGATATAAAAATCAATTTTCTTACTTTAAAATTAATTTTAAAAATGTATAAATATATATATTTTTTGCTTTGAAAAAATAAAAGAGCAAAAAAAAAAAAATTTTTTTAACGATTTAATTTAATGATCTAAAGATTTGATCATAACTCATAAATATCAAGTTATTTTGAAACAACTAATAATATAGTGCTTTTGATGATAAATTTTTCTTACTGCCCCTACATTTAGATGGGTGTACTACGACAATCCCTCCACTTCAATTACATAACAAAAATCTCTAAACACCAATTTGAGTTGAATTAAAATTCTTGTGAGCTGATATCACTAATTTTCAATATCATTCAAAAAAGTCAATAGCAATTACAAGTATATGTCTTAGGACTATCACAAGACATGTAAATTGTTCTCCACCTTTTATCAATCATCAAGAGGGTTCCAATAATAATAACAACTAAATAGTATCATTAATCAAGAAAAATAGAACAAAGAATCACTAAAATTTCCCAAAACAAAAAGAACTAGGTCAAGTCAACACAAAGGAGATTATAAAAAAAAAAAAAAGTCAACTCAAAAGAGATTAGGCAAGATAGTGGGATAGGGATGGGCTTTTGGTGATCTTAGTGTTTGAAGAAGTTTTGGTAGATGACTTCCACTTCTTTTATGTTTCCATGCTTGGTTTCCATTTAGAAACAAAGGCTGGACCAGTCTTAGGAGTGCTTTTACTTCTATTGGCAATAAACTTCCTTGTTGGTTTGGGAACAGTAAGATTCAGTAAGGGTTTTAACATATTTTCATCACTTTGGTTGGTTCAATAAAAGAAAGATTTGGGTTAGCTTAAGGGCTAGTTGTGGTAATCTAGTTTTTATATCTGCAACTCCTTTTTCTACCTCAATATTTGTGGCTTTAGCTTTGGTTATGTGAGCTTTGATAATGTTCACATCCTATTCCAACTTCTCTACTTTTTCCATCACTTTGGTAACTAAGGAATTATTGTCACGACCCGATCCCACAGCCTGGATGAGCACTAGGACCTAAGCCGGCATAAAGCTCCCGAGGCCCGAAGTAAGCCTTATTATTTCTAAACCTATAACTAGGACCAAAATCAAGGCACAACATGCGAATAAAATAAAATAAAATATTTTAAATTTATTTAGGTCAATCCAATCCAATAACTAACAGAAATCCACTACTAGGGGAGTCTAACTCAACCCTGATACACAGCATGAGCAAACCATTTAATATCATTAATTTTTCATTAATTAATATAATATATTCATAAATCAATGTCACATCGAAGTTTTAGTAATTAAACAAATAGATAAATAAATAAACAAATAAATAAACACAATAAAAACTATTAAACTAAGAAGCATCATGATCTACGGAGGAAAATGCAGATTAGACTAAAAACATAAACTCACTCTTCTTGCAATCTGAGAAAAATGTTTGAACATGAATGAGCATTCAACTCAGAGAGTTTAGATATTGATTATATAAGCAATTTCTATAACTATTTAAAACTAATGCAATCCTACCATGAAATGTACATCCATCATATATCATTCAATATTCGCACGAGAAGATAATTTGGACCTACTCACACACCTAATGTATCACATTAATACATAAATATGGGAGTTGATCAGCTCTCTCAATCTAAATCCTGCCAGCGAGCTCAACTCAAGCCGGACTTTCAGTTAAATCCAAATGCGGGGACCAACAAGATCAACTCAAGTCGTGTCTCACCTTGACTTTCCATATCCATAAAGACCAAGTTTCGGTAAGACTAGCTCAAACTGAGACTACCGATCCAATCCATATCCATATATAAATAACACACCCAGCTCCAACTTATCCTCAGGGGGGCAATCACAAACAAATAACAACACTTAAATATACAGCAACCAAATGCCCCTAATATATTAACTATTTATGTGCATAATTAAATATTTATAAAATATATGAGCATGCCAGATATATAATTAATATTAAAATTTACAAAAATAATTAATATCTATCTCACAAACTAGTTGACTCGACTGCAACTGGTCCAGCTGGAAGAAAGTAAAAAAAGATTGGCACTAAGAAAGAAAAAAATGACCTGCACCAAACACCTATACGGACACACTGACCTTTATCAATTTGCTTATAAAATAATTAATTAATTTAAACTAAAGAAGTAAGAATTATTCCTAGGTTCTTGCCAAAATTTTGGCAGAATCTCCCCAATAACTAGACCTAACCCCTTGCAAAAAAACTTATCAAAATGCAATACTCAGGCCTACAACAACAAACACAGCGCCCATCCGAGGCCTACAAGAACCCTAATCTAAGTCAAATTCTCCATATCCAATTTAGGTCCCTTTACTTCACTACTGTCCAATTAATTATCAAATACCTTCCAAAAATTTCAAAAATATTCCTGGAGGTCCTTCACATCATCTTAAAGTCCATACAGTTTTTTTCAATTATTTTTAACATGCTAGGAATATTTTATTAATCAGCTAGCTAAATCCTAGGTAAATATCACATAACTTGAATTTGGGATTACCTTTGCAAATTTTGCTACCTGAAATGCATCCGGGACGTCTAAAAATATTGAAAATAACTATAAACACGACCACCTTCCAGGACAATAGGCCGGCCTGAAAACTCAGTTTCGAGTGCCAGTGAGCTATCGTCAATTTGATTACACCTAAACGAAACCCATAAATTATTAATAATTATCATGTAATTATATTTAATTTGCAGGCATTAAAAAAAATAAAAAATCTCATCGAGTGATATAAACCGTTCGATGATCGCCTTTTTCCAAACGGTGTCCGATCAGAACATGTTAACCCCATCTTGAAGGTATCGTCGATTTGAGTTCAACGGTGATCTTGGATCATTAATCCGATGGTCGGATCATCGAATATGAGCATTCAAATTTTTGAGACCCATTTCTCTCTCTTTTCAAAAACCACTGTTACCACTGCCTAACTCCACCTTTTTTTGCTTCCCATGGTAGCCAAAGCATGTTGGACGTTTGGTCTTCGTCGATTAATGGTGGGATGGTCACCGACTGGAGCAAAAGAAAAAAGAAAGATAGAAAAAAAGTGAGAGAAAGAGAGGCAGGAAGAATGGGGGGAGGTTTGTTCAACGTTTCAAACTTTTGATTTTTTTTTTATTTGTCAAATCCAGCCATGCACAGTGGCCTTTAATATATACATATATATATATATACACACACACACTCACTTGTAACTTTTAATTTTTTTCTTAAATCCTTAAACTTTTTAGTTCTTTTCAATGAAGTCTCAAAACTCTTTTCAATTAAGTCCCATTTCTATTTTAATATTTAAAATAATTTTTACATATAGCATTTCTTAAAAATAATAAAAGTAACAATAATTACAATAATATTTTTAATAATAATAATAATAATATACTTTTTAAAAAATATTCTTTTTTTTAAACACCATCATAAAAAAAATCAATTTAACACAATGAATAAAATATTAATAAAATAATACCTTAATTAAAAGTATGTTATTTAAAAAAAAATTATGATGTGCCTGAATCCTTTGTTGTAGTTTGGTTGACATTTCCAAAATCTACACCACCATATTTGCAGCATCGTTAACTACTTTAACCATGTCCAAACTCAAGGACTCAGGGAATTTTTGAATTTTCATTACTTTAGTGTTTTTGTTGCATCAGCTTCACATTCATTTTCCTTTGCTTCTTTTTCTTTGCCTTCCTTGAGGACATCTTTCCCTTTTCTTTTTCTTCTTTCGCTTTTCTTTGTTCCCTTTTTTCTTAGAATCATCCTCATCATCAGACTCATCAAAAGTGACTCTTAAAATCCCTCATTGTTCTTTAATTCTCTAACCTCTTCTTTTTTCAAATCAATTTCTAGGTTATCAAATAACACAAAAAGAATCATGGCATAAAGTAAGCCTAGCCTCTATGTTTGGCAATTTTTGTCATAGAATGAAAGATAAGAAAAGTTAGATTAAAGGGCACCATCTTCAAAAGGTGCTATAAGAAGCACCAAACAATTACTATTCAAGTAAGAATGACTCCCATTTCGAAGGTTTAGAAAGAAGATAATGAAGTGGATGATTCTATGATTAAGGCTTAAAGAGGTCTTAAAAAGGTAGAATCTAAAACAAAGGATTTTATAAACTCTCCCTCACGTTTCCAACAGCTTTAAGGTTCCTAATCATATTTTCCTCATTTGGTAATCCAAAGGCAATAACAAGCTTACCAATAAAGATAATATAAAACTTTCCCTTCAAAACCACAAAAAAAAAAAATGTCCCACTTTCAAAGTTCTATTGAACTATTGGACTTAGTTAGGATATAAGACTTTCCTAATTCTCATAAAATTCTCCTATGGTTGGAACTTAATCCATTCTAGCACCCTAGACTCCAAATATCCATACAAATTTCAATCAATGACCTTAGGGGACATAATTTTTTGCACAGATATGTTAGAAACCCTATATTTGGATTTCTTCGAAACAAGTTCTTCAATGGCCAAGACAAATTATTTATATGGTTCCTTATAAAGATATCTATATAAAAATTCACAAAGGATTTAAGTTGCTTGAAGTATAAAATTCAAGTTCCCAAGAATTTTACTCAATCAAATTAAATTGATATCTATATGGATTAACACAATTAGGTTCATATGGTATAACTATCTTAGTGAATTTTTCTTGAAAGAATGTTATAAAAAATAATCCCATATGTCCATGCTTTTTTATAAAGAAATCTGGAACTAAGTTTAACGTAGTTGTAGTTTATGTTGATAATTTAAATATTATTGAAATTCTTGAAGAACACCTGTTCATTAAAATTATTAGAAATGTGACTCAAAATCTTAAAAGAATTTGGAAAGAGACCTTATCTTAATTTGAGTGAGAGAAAAATTCCATAATAGGATGGAGGAGTTTTCCTATATTATATAGAACTCCTAATTTAATGTATTCCTAAATTAAGTTAGATTTCTAATTAGATTATAATTGAGGGGGCTAACACTATAAATAGGAGTATTGTGAAGAGGTTATTTGGCTTTGCCCATTGATGTGAATGGCTTTCATCCATTGCATATTGCAGTCCCATGGAGGGAGAAAGGCTTTGGCCTAAAGTGGAGAAAGAGCATAAAATTTAAGAGAAGTGAATTATTATCCATTGATGAGAGCACTATTGCTCATATAGTTGAGGATATCCTTTGTGGTGTATAAGGTAGTTAAAATAGTAAGTGTATATAGTTATGGTTGGGGGAGAATGAGATAAACTAACTAATATATTTATTATAAATAGTTTGATGTGAGGGTTATTTTTGGTGTAATTGGATTTATGGTAGTTAGCTTTCAGTTTGTAATAGTACTATTTATTTATTGATAGTGAAAAATTATATGTCCATGGATGTAACCCTATATAGAGATAGTGAACCATATAAATTTTATTGTTGTAGTTTGTTTGCTTTACTTATTTGTAGTTTATATGTTTATGCGGTGCACAATAAAAAAAAATTATTTAGGATAAAGACAAAACAAATTTTTTTCTTAGCTTGCAGAGCGAGCATTTCATAAATGAATTTTTTTTCATTCACATTATCAAATTATAACAAAGGTGCTAAAATGATTTTATATGGATAAAGCACATCTATTGAATATGAAAATAGTTGAGGTTACTTAATGAGAAAAAGTATACTTTCCAACCTAGAGAAATGATGAAGAATTTTCAAGTCCATAAGTACCATATCTTAATAAAATAAGAACATTAATATATGATTCTTCTCTTATGTAAATTTATTAGCAATATATGATTCTTCTTTGATGTAAGACATTTTAATCAAGTTTTTCTCTATTTGGGTTTGGTTGGTTTTTACTGGCTTCCAAGGAAGGAACTCTTCCATTCTTCTTTCTCCAGCAGATTGTTTGGTGTTGCTTTTATGCATCATGGTGCTTTTCTAGGTTGATTTTTTCCAAATGACTTCTTGAAACCCATGGGTTTTGTTTTTCCAAGGACCTACTCTTCAGGCATCCAGCCATGTATGGTCCCTTGGTAGTGCTTACATTAGTCAGTAACCTCTTCCCCCGGTGGCAACTAGATGATTGGAGCTAATTTTGCTTCAGTTTGTCAGGGCTCCTCTAAGTCTTCTCTATGGTGACACACAATGTTTGTTTTTTTTCAGTGTTATGAGTTTCAAGTTTATATCTAGATTCTGCTCAGGTTTCAACTGTTATGGGTTTGGGTTTTATTTTGGGTAGGATTTGGTTTTGTTTTCTAGAAATGTTGTTTGTTGGCCTTGGGTCTACTCCTGTATTTAGGAATTCTAGCCTTTTTTAATGAATCTACGGAAAATTTTCAATAACTGTCTCTGAACTTATATTGATGAGAATCAAGCTACATCCACGCTAAATGATTTCATCTAAGGTCCAATTACTAGAGCTAGAGCTAAATCACTTCAGAATTTAATTTGTAAAATCTTAAGGAGCAAGGATTATAAGCTGGAATGGCATGAAGAAAATTATAAAGGATTAAATTTGGTGAAAATTAAGCTTAGAAGTGACCAGGTGTCATGTGGAGCATTAGGTTACATGGAATAACCTGTGGACATACATGCACCAGATCCAACCCATGCTGCTAGCACATTTTTGAAGGAATATTCCTTGCTGTTATAACTACCTCTCTTTTGGACTTAAATGCCCTTATTGCTGTTGTATTAAGTTTGCTTTTTGTTGGGATGTTTTATTCTTTTGATAAATTAATTTCTGTTTGGACTTAAAGCTCCTTGCAACTGTTACTAAAGTAGGGATATTTTTGTCTTTAGCTTTGGGGCAAGAGGCTATAAATACAAGTGTAATGAGAGAGGTGTGTTTCTGCTCCATTAGCGAGTAAATTAGCTGTTGCCTTTGTTCTTGTGAAGCTCATTAACTTGCTAAGATTTCTATCTTGCAAGTTTTAATGTGCATAATATTATTGGTTTATTCATTCTCCATATGAATTAGGTTAAGAATCTCATTTCTGATATTTTCTTTGAATTACACAGCAATCTGATTGTGCTGGTTCAAAGAATCAAATTCATACATCTTGATTTTGTGCTTTCCATATTATTCCTTTAATTCTTGAATGTGGGTTTTCAAGTTACCAATTACTTGAGGGTTCACATTAGTTTTGGTATCAGAGTCTCACTCTGTATAGGTCGGTGGGCCATGTACAAAGATTCTCTGACGTTATTCGAGAGAGGTCGGGATGAACGAGTCATGACCATGGTTACTTCATGAGGACGTTCAGTCTAAAGGGGTCGGGAATGATGCGTCCCACATCAATTCTGCAAGGAGGTCTTGGGTGTTATATATATAAGTTTGCAAACCTCCCCTTGTGAGCTAGCTTTTTAGGTGGAGTTAGGTAGGTTCATATCATTTAGTATCAGAGCAAAGGGACGTCCAAACAAGGTAGATTCTCTATTTGCTTCTTATTCTTTGTGCTTTCTTTGTGTTTGTTACCTTTTTCATGTTTACTGTTTGGCTCTAGTTCCATATTTGCTTCTTCTTCTTCTTAATCATACACCTAGTTCTTTCTTGCTAAACTTTGTTTTGCTTCTTATTGTGTTTCTGTTATTCACATTTTTATTCATTGTATGCTTGAATGAAATTGGCGCTTGGGGTTTAGTATGATCTGTTTATTTAAAAATTTATTTTGTTGAGTTTGTCTTAGGGTTTTGGGTTAATCTTGGGGTTTAGTATGATTTGTTTATTTAAAAATTTGTTTTGTTGAGTTTGTCTTAGGGTTTTGGATTAATCTACCTAAAGCCATTATTCTAGCTATCTATTTTGCTTCCTTTATTTTGATATCAAGCATGAGAGCTTATTTGGGTCATTGAGTTCGACTTACCTATTTGGCCTGAAACTGTACCACATTATTTGGGTGTGTTTAAGACGTTGGGTGTAAATTTTGGGGGTTGTCTGATATTGTTTGCCTGCTGAACCAAAATTTTGTGGCAGACCCGATCAAATTAAGTTCACATAGCAAATAGACCCAGAAATTCTTGAAAATTTACAGGGTGTTTATACCCCATTTTGGTAGTTCCTAAATTAAATTTCAGCTTAAAATTCAACCGTTTGTGTGGGGAACCAAAATTTTACAGTAGACTCGATCAAATTAAGTTCACATAGCAAATATACCCAAAAATTCTTGAAAATTTACAGGGTGTTTACACCCCATTTCAGTAGTTCCCAAATTAAATTTCAGCTTAAAATTCAACCGTTTGTGTGGGGAACCAAAATTTTACGGCAGACTCAATCAAATTAAGTTCACATAGCAAATCAGCCCAAAAATTCCTGAAAATTTACAGGTTGTTTGTGCCACATTTGAGCTATTCTTAAATTAAATCTCAGCTCAAAATTTAACTGTTTGTGTGGGAAACCAAAATTTTGCGGTAGACACAATTAAATTTAGTTTACATAGTAAACCTGCCAAGAAAAGCCTGAAATTCTAACAGCAATTAGTCAATATTGGGTTGCATTTGCTTACTCAATTTCATATCAAAATACACTCGTTTGCTTGGTGATCCTAAATTGATGCAATTGTTGGTGTATTGTGTGAACTGCTGGTAGTTGTGATAAGTTGGTGATAAACTTGGATATTTAAGCTTGATATCACTTCTTTAGGTTATCTCTTTTCCAACTTACTACTCTTTTATTTTGGTGTCTTCTTTCTTGATTCCTTATTACATTACATTTCCATACTTGAGCTTTTCTTTTCTTGACTTCTTGAGTCACATTATTACTTTCTTGATTACTCGTTTTGATCCATCACATGCAAGAATTTTATTGTGTGTTAAATTTTTATGAGTACAGTCTTAGTTTCAGTTACTTGAGGTTGATAAGAACTTGTGGGCATAGCCAAGAGAGGTAAAAGGCACATAGTGGTGAGTTCATAAGAGGGGAAAAGCCTTGTTGAGTTAAACACGAGTGGAGTGTCCCCTGTTGAGTGTAAACACGTAAGGGAGTGAGTGAGGTGTTTTCTTTACACTAACCATTTTCTTGCAAGTCTGAAAACATGTCTAGAAGGGGTGATGGTAGTGAGGGGGAAGGCGAAAATCCATCTATATACAGGCTATCAAACAACAATTTGAAAGAATGAATGTTGTGTGCAATGGAATCATAGATAGGTTGGAAAGATTGGAGCAAAGTGTTAAGCAAAATGAGAGAAGGCCAAAGAAGAGGGATCTTGCACCTCCAATAGTTGAATCTGATGAAGATGAGGTTGATAACTATGATTCTGAGGTTGAAAGACCTAGGACGGGGAAGAGCTGAAGATAGGAGGAATGGGGATAAGAGGATAAGAAGAGAGGAAAGAGAGAGGAATAGGATAGATGACAATATCAAAAGTATTAAAATGAGCATCCCTTATTTCCAAGGGAAAAATGATCCGGATGTGTATCTAGAATGGGAAAGGAAGGTAGAAGCTATCTTTGATTGCAATCACTATTCAGAAGAGAAGAAAGTAAAGATAGCAGCATTAGAATTTACTGATTATGCTTTAATATGGTGGGATCAAGTGTTGATTAGTAGGAGGAGAAATTATGAGCAATCAATTGCAACCTAGGGTGAGATGAAAACTATAATGAGGAAGAGATTTGTTCCTAGTCATTACTATAGAGAGCTACATCAGAGATTACAAAGATTGACTCAAGGTTCTAAAAGTGTTGAAGATTATCATAAAGAAATGGAAATTGCTATGATTAGAGCAAATGTGGAGGAGGATAGAGAAGCCACCATGGCTAGATTCTTGAATGGGATAAACAAGGAGATTGCTCATATTGTCAGTGAGCAAGACAAGGGTGGTTATGAGGAAAGAAAAGAGAGTAAAGAAAACATTCCAAGAGTGCTTGAAAAAGGTGAATATTCGGTGCAAAAGGAGAGCTGTGCGAAAAAAGGGGAGAGAAAATTAAGCTTGTATGCTAAAGAAAGAGATGTGAGGAATGCCATGTTTGCCAACAAGCAAATGTCATTAATTGTGTTTAAGGACTCTTGTTTATCCACATCTGACCTTGACCGCAATTTGCCTAGTATTGTTGTCTCCCTTTTGCAGGAATATGAGGATGTGCTACCCGAGGAGATGCCGGCTGGACTACCACCTATTCGAGGGATTGAGCACCAGATTGATTTTGTACCTAGAGTAGTTATTCCCAACCGTCCAGCCTATAGAACTAACCCTGAAGAAACTAAAGAATTACAAAGGCAAGTTGAGGAATTGCTAGCTAAGGGTTATGTGAGAGAAAGTATGAGCCCTTGTGCTGTGCCCATCCTTTTGGTACTAAAGAAAGATGGCACATGGCGCATGTGTGTGGATTGTAGGGCGGTCAACAAAATCACTGTAAAATATCGCTACCCTATAACTAGATTGGATGATATGTTGGATGAACTTTATGGTGCTTGTGTTTTTACCAAAATTGACTTGAAAAGCGGATATCATCAAATTCGCATGAAAGTAGGTGATGAATGGAAGACTGCATTTAAAACAAAGCATGGACTATATGAGTAGTTAGTGATGCCTTTTGGGCTAACTAATGCTCCTAGCACTTTTATGAGATTGATGAATCATGTGTTGCGTGCTTTTATTGGAAAATTTATTGTTGTTTATTTTGATGATATATTGGTTTACAGTAAAGATATGAATGAACATATGCATCATTTAAGAGTTGTATTCGATGTGTTAAGAAAGGAAAAATTATATGCTAACTTGAAAAAATGTTCATTTTGCATGGAAAAGATTGTCTTTTTAGGATTTGTCATTAGTGCTAATGGTGTTGAAGTTGATGATGAAAAAATTAGAGCTATTAAAGACTGGCCCATTCCAAAGTCTGCATCTGAAGTACGTAGTTTCCATAGACTAGCTAGTTTCTATAGAAGATTTATTAAGAATTTTAGTACCATTGCAGTACCATTGAATGATCTTGTCAAAAAGAATGTTAATTTTGTTTGGGAATAGAAACAAGATGATGCTTTTCACAAAATTAAAGACATTTTATGTTCCGCTCCTGTGTTGGCTTTACCTGATTTTTCTAAGACTTTTGAGAATGAGTGTGATGCATCAGGAATAGGTATTGGAGCCGTTTTAATGCAGGATAAGAGACAAATAGCATACTTTAGTGAGAAGCTTAATGGAGTAGCTTTGAACTATTTTATATATGACAAAGAGTTGTATGCATTGGTACGTGCCTTGGAAACGTGGCAACATTACCTTTGGCCAAAGCAATTTGTCATCCACACAGATCATGAGTCATTGAAGCATATCAAGGGGCAAAATAAGTTGAGTAGGTATCGTGCAAAATGGGTTGAGTTCCTTGAGACCTTCCCATATGTGATTTAATACAAACGTGGCAAAGAAAATGTGGTTGCTGATGCCTTATCTCGAAGGTATAACCTTCTTGCCCTTCTTGATGCTTGGGATTCGAATATGTGAAAGAATTATATGCTGAAGATGATGACTTTGCTAGAGTGTATGCAGCTTGTGAAAAGAATGCTTTTGAGAAGTTTTATAGGCATGATGGATATTTGTTTAGAGAAAATAGATTGTGTGTGCCTAGGAGTTCCATGCGTGAATTACTTGTGAATGAGTCTCATGCTGGTGGATTAATGGGTCATTTTGGTGTTGCCAAAACTTTAGATGTGTTAAAGGAACATTTTTATTGGCTGACTATACAAAGAGATGTTGAAAGAGTATGTGTTAGGTGCATTGTGTGTGCTAAGGCTAAATCTAGAGTTTTGCCACAATGTTTGTTTACACCTTTACCTACCCCTAGTGATCCTTGGGTTTATTTGTCTATGGATTTTGTGTTAGGATTACCTAGGTCTAAACAAGACCATGATTCAATTTTTGTTATTGTTGACAGGTTTTCAAAAATGGCACATTTTATTCCATGCCATAAAACTGATGATGCTACAAATGTTGCAAATTTATTCTTTAGAGATATTGTTAGGTTGCATGGCATACCTAAGAGTTTAGTTAGTGATAGAGATGTTAAATTCCTTAGTCATTTTTGGAAGGTTTTGTGGGGAAAATTGGGCACCAAGTTGTTATTTTCCAGCACTAGTCACCCACAAACCAATGGTCAAACTGAAGTAGTAAATAGAACACTAACTACTCTTTTGCGTGTTGTGGTTAAGCAAAATTTGAAGTCATGGGAAGATTGCATTCCACTTGTTGAATTTGCATACAATAGAAATATGCATTCTTCTACTGCTATTCTCCATTTGAAATTGTGTATGGTTTCAATCCTTTAACTCCTTTGGATCTTTTACCTTTGTCTGTGAACGAGCTTGCTAGTTTAGATGAAAAAAGAAAAGCAGAATTGGTGAAGAAAATCCATGAACAAGCCAAGCTTCAAATTGAAAAGAAAAATAAAAAATATGCTAGTCAAGCCAAAAAAGGAAGGAAGAAAGTTATATTTCAACCTAGAGATTGGGTATGGGTTCACTTGCGCAAAGAGAGGTTTCCCTCTCAAAGGAAATCAAAATTACAACCAAGATGTGATGGACCTTTCCAAGTGCTGACCAAAATTAATGATAATGCCTACAAAATAAACCTGCCTGGTGAGTATAATGTCAGTGCCACCTTTAATGTTGCTGATTTATCTCTTTGTGTTGATGTAGTAACAGATTCGAGGACAAATCCTTTTGAAACGGAGGGGAATGATGAGAATCAAGCTGCATCCACGCCAAAAGATTTCATCCAAGGTCCAATTACTAGAGCTAGAGCTAAATCACTTTAGAATTTAATTTGTGAAATCTTAAGGAGCAAGGATTATAAGCTGGAATGCCATGAAGAAAATTGTAAAGGATTAAATTTGGTGAAAATTAAGCTTAGAAGTGACCAGGTGTCATGTGGAGCATTAGGTTACATGGAATAACCTATGGACATGTATGCACGAGATCCAACCCATGCTGCTGGCACCTTTTTGAAGGAATATTCCTTGCTGTTATAACTACCTCTCTTTTGGACTTAAATGCCCTTATTGCTGCTGTATTAAGTTTGCTTTTTGTTAGGACATTTTAGTCTTTTGATAGATTAATTTTTGTTTGGACTTAAAGCTCCTTGTAGCTGTTACTAAAGTAGGGATATTTTTGTCTTTAGCTTTGGGGCCAAGAGGCTATAAATACAAGTGTAATGAGAGAGGTGGAGGACACACTTTGAATATTAATGAAAGATTGTTTCTGCTCCATTAGTGAGTAAATTGGCTATTGCCTTTGTTCTTGTGAAGCTCATTAACTTGCTGAGATTTCTATCTTGCAAGGTTTAATGTGCATAATATTATTGGTTTATTCGTTCTCCATATGAATTAGGTCAAGAATATCATTTCTGATATTTTCTTTGAATTACACAGCAATCTGATTGTGCTGGTTCAAAGAATTAAATTCATACATCTTGATTTGGTGCTTTCCATATTGTTCCTTTAATTCTTGAATGTGGGTTTTCAAGTTACCAATTACTTGAGGGTTCACATCATATATAGTTGTAACACTACAGTCCTTTAATTTTAAAATGTAACATAAAACCCCCTAAACTTTCAAATTTTACACAGTAAAATCCCTCTGACTTTCAATTACTGATTTTTCAGTTAGAAACTAATGTGAATAGCTCCCGCATGACGCTTAGTAAATATTTCTCTCTCGTCTCTTATGCAAAGTGTAAAATTATTGTCTTTACGCATGAAAAATTATTCTATCTATAAAGAAAAAAATGATTCAATTTACACATGACTTGAGAGAGAAAAGAGAAATACTTACTATGCTCCATGCTGGAGCTGTCCAGATCAGCGTCTAACTGGAAAACTAGTAATTGGGGGTTAGAGAGATTTTACTGTGTAAAATTTGAAAGTTGATAGGGTTTTATGTTACATTTTTAATTTGAGGAACTGTAATATTACAATTAGATAAATTTAGGGATAGTTATCAAAATTTATCCATAAATCTACCTCTAACTTTCAGAAAAAAAAAAAAAAGGAGTTAAGTATATACCTTAATATCTCTGAGATATAACAAATACAAACTTATATTCCTCTAATATATCAAAATTATATTTAATTGATTATGCAGATTTATATAAAGTTTGATCTCAAATAGACGGATAAATTTAAACAATCATCCTTAAACTTATGAAATTGTAACACCATAGTCTCTCAACTTAAAAATATAACATAAAACACTCTTAATTTTTAAATTTTACACAGTAAAATTCCTCTGATCTCTAATCACTAATTTTGTAATTAAATGTTGACATGGACAAATACAACATGGCCATTTATCAGCATTTCTCTTTCTTCTATCATGTCACGTGTAACAAGACTATTCTTTAACTTTATTAGTTATAATACTATTATCCTTTAATTTCATCATCTTGTCATCTGTAATATCATTGTCTTTCAACTTTGTTTTTTGAAATACTATTGTCCTACAACTTTACATCAATGTAACACAATCATCAATGTAACGCTATTATAATTTAAAATCACATTCTCATGATCCCATTTAATATAAATATACTATAGCTAGAATTTTTAATTTTAATTTGTCTATTGAAAAATATAATTTTTTAAAATATTTTTTAAACTATTATTAATAGATTTAACTTAATTTGCATTTTCTTTCTTTTATCATGCCGTGTGTAACAATACCATCTTCAAATTTACTAGTTATAACAATAGTTTAAAACCTATTGTTAATAGATTTAAATCTATTTAGTAATATAATTTTTTAAATATTTTTAAACTATTATTAATATATTTAACTTTTTTATAATATTTTTATTATAAATAATATATTGTTAAAAAAATAAAGAAAATATTGTTAAAAAAAAGTTAAAAATTAATAATATTACAAATAATAAAGTTAAAAGATAATAATATTATAAATGATAAAGTTAAAAGATAATAGTATTATAAATAATAAAGTTGAAAGATAATTTTACTAGTGTTATAAATAATAAAGTTGAAAGATGATCTTATCTGGCATGAGAGAGAGAAATATTAATTATATAGCAACAGAAGAAATTAAAAATTAAAAAGATACTAAAAAAATAAATAAATAAAAGAAGGCTCTAAAAGAAGGAGAACATATGGGCCCCGAACCAAATGGATGGTTTGTTCACGGATTAGAACAATCAAAGAAAAGCTGCGTCTGCTCTCTCTCTCTCTATCTCTGCTGCTTTGCAGGAACACAGAAAAGCGATATTTGCTATCCGTATTTCCAAAGTGGCCAACTAATCATATCATAACTTCAGACAACCACATTCCCAAACATCCCTAATAATTATAGCTTAAGAAAGGAAACATCTTAATCCATACCAAATCCCAAAAGGGATCACATTACTTAGGTTCCATTCAAATAACTCGTTTGTTTATTAATCAGCTACGAGCACAAGTAAAAGCCACAATGACCAAATTGTCACATTTTTTGTTTGATATTCATATATATTCAATACATAAATGTTACATATTCAATGCATAAATTTTATTTATTTTAAATATGAATCTCCCTATCCATAAACGTGATAAATGGGACTCGGTTAGTCAAGAATTTCCCGACTGTATAATCCAGGCCAGAGATGCTAGGGCCATGAACTAGGACAAAAGTAGCGTAGCCATGCTCTCATTGCTCTGTGCCTGACACAGACGCTTGAAGACAAAGGCACGTTAAAAATGAACCAAATAAGCTTAGAGCATCTATACCGAAGAAAAAATCGAGGGTTCCTGCAAAGCAGTTTAAAAAAAAAAAGTTCCTGCAAAGAAGTTATAGATTCTCTGCTGCTACCAAATCCTTTGATTGCATTGAACAATCTTATCAAATCATTTTAGAATTGAGTTCGGTGAAATTGGAAATTAAAGACAATAGACGCAGTAAAGAAAAGAAGAAGAAAAAGCGAAAAACTGCATAGAAGAGACAATGCAAGCTCTTGCATTGGAAAAGGAATTGAATTACCCTGGCCTGAATCAAAATTTCCAATAAAGAAAAAAGCTTTTCAATTGATTAATAATATATTCAAATTAATTATACAAAAATATACTGATCATTCACAAGTCCTGAATAAAGAACCCGCAAAAGTTGAAAACATGGATGCATAATTCGCGCAAGAAGAAAGTTGCAACCTTATAAGACAACAGCCATCACCATCATTGACAAAAATGCAGAGAGAGGACTTTGAAAGCTAGCTAGCATCCACTATTTGGTGATGAAAGTCCTCCTTTCACACACTGTAGCTCTGCCCGTTCTTTTCCAAAACTATAGCAACAAAATTGTCTTCAGGCTACTAGTTTTTATGTTGAGGACTTAACTATATATATAACAACGGAACTTAGCTCAGCGGTTGTGGAGAGGGTCTGAAGCATTTGGAACTTTTCTTTTGCTTGAAAAGAACACATCAAATGAGTGCCTTAAGCGTTGATGTTGCTGCTTCTCTTGCCTTGCTGGTTGCTGGTTGTCTGTGTTGTTAACAACCAATGTCCCTTCTTTCTCTCCTGAGACCACAAACAGCGAAACAAGAATCAGAAATATTAGCTTCTGCGGCATACCAACTTTCCGGGACCCTTGAAATTGCACTTTCATTGTCTTGACTGTTAATGAGATTTCCTCTCTAGAGAGAGAGAGAGAGAGAGAGAGAGAGAGAGGGAGAGAGATCTTCAACTGTTTCAAAATAGGGAAAGAAGCGCAAAATACTGGGACCAGTTGGGGAAAGAACAGAGAAAGCTAAATGGCTTTGTTTGGGCAAAAGGAAGAGAAGAGAAGAAAAAAGGGGATGCTGTGCGTCATTGAGTACACCCTGCAAACAAGGGACACAGCTTACGAAGGAGCTTTTTGTTTTGTTTTTCTTTACAGTATTTTCACGAGGAACTTTTCCTTCTCATCAATGCTTTTTATTCTGGCTTTCAGTCCCGCAAAATAAGGCTCACACTGGGCCCAATTTATAAGCAAATACAGATGCTGGCTTTTGTGCTTTTTCCCTTTATTTTTTTACTTTTTCATGAGTAAGGTTTGTCGGGTGTGGACGATAGTCAATTTACTCTTTATAGCTGCTTGGTCTTGAGCCAGAAAATGTACTGTCTGCACCTCAAAAATGGCGAAACCAGAAATGCCTGAGCTACTATCTTATTCTTTCTCTTCAACTTTCAATGACCTTTTTCTTCTTCATGCAGAGCTAATGGCTTTATAAATTTTCAAGGATATGAATATGGGTATAATAATCTTTGCTTAGAGTTCACGTATTCAGTTGCTTGGCATGAAAAACAAAAAATTAAAGGCAAACATACATAAAGAAAGCAGATGTTTTGAGTGGTCAAATCATTGGTAAACAAGCCAAACCAACCAGGGGGTTATGGCCACTAACCACTGGGTATATGGCATGCAGTATCCATACACAGAAGAAGAAGAAGAAGAAATTCTTTGAATCCCCATTTTCATTCCTTGACTGGTGGCTTTTCTTCTTGTTGCCATGACGACTGCTTTGACTCACTTGGAACCTAAAGTTATTAGGTGAGATACCTACTACACAATACTTGATGGACTTCCTGATTTGGGTTTGCACGCATGGCTGAGATCCAACGTGAAAAATGGTGCTATTATCTTTTGGGAAGCAATATACAGTCATGTAGGTTGTAAAGGAGAAATAGAATTCGCATGAATTTGAACCTGATGCTATTTTTTTTATTTTCTTTTATTAATGGCTTATTTGATTTAAATGGCTTAATTTTTAGCAATTTTATTTTTCAAAAAGTACCTTAATTAGATTGAATAAATAACTTACTTCCTAAAGAGTGAAGAAATTGAAAACATTAACTATTCCAAAATTAAGGATTATGGTCAATTTAACAAGTCAAATTTAACACTTTCTGAGAAATTGAAATTCTTGAGCTAAGTTACCCTCAACCAAGCAAGACTAAGGATTTCACTCGTTAAATTCAAATGATATAAATAATTTATGAAGGATAGTATTCCTTTCCAAAACACCATACCAGAAGGAATAAACTGTAATAACACAATAAAGATTACTAATCTTACCGGAAATCAGATCTGAAACAATTGGATCATGAGCAAAACAAATAAGCAAATCTTCAAAGTGCCTATACAACTTTCAGATCTTCTATATCTAGCCTGAAAATTTATAAACAAACTGCAAATTATGAATGAACACAAAGGTAAGAACGACAAATTCCATTGGAAGAATGGGTCACATAACCATGCTCCAAATATATATATAAACACTACACATTGATCGAATAAAATAGAACCTCCATCCAAGATGGAGATCCAAGATGGAGAAGACATAAAACTCTAAAATGAGGTATGAAACTATCATATCTGAGAACAAAACTTAAAAAAATACAAGATCTAGAGATTATTTCAAGAAAAATATAAGAAGTTAAATAAAAAATTACTATTTAGTTTATGTATTTTAACGAAATTAATTATTTAATTTTTATATTTTAGAAAATATATTATTTAGTTCTTATATTTTTCTTCCACTAAACTCTTTAGCTCATTTGTGCAATTTTTTATTAGTCAATGTACTTTAACATTAATCAAACTACTATTTAGATGCTCTATTTAGTGAAACAAATTAATAGATACTTATATTTTGAAAAACAATTAATACTATGATCTTTTGTATTTTGCCTGCAGCACCCCTCCTACATCTTGTTAACCATTTCTTTCTTTCTTAGTGTTTTGGGTATTTTTCATTGATTTTTCTTCATTTTTTCAACTTTAAAAAATTACTATTTAATCTTTATATTTTAATAAAAGTAACTATTTAATTTTCCTATTTTAAAAAATATACTAGTTGGTCCCTAAATTTCTAGTCCATTAAATTGTTTAGTTTTTTTTATCAATTTTTTATGTTAGTCAATAAATTTTAATATAAGTCAAACTACTATTTAATCCTTTTTTTTAGTGAAACTAATTAATTAGTTCCTGCACTTTGAAAAGCACAATATTTAGAAAAACATATTCCTATATGAAAATAAAAATTTTATTAAGTGGAGGCTAAATTTGAATTTGCATTTTTTTAAAAAAATTGTTCAAATATTTTAATTCAATTTTCTATACATCATTTTTGTATTTTCTCTGTTAGGAAATAATTTTTTTGGATTATCACCTTGATTGCGTAGACATCTAGATTCTAGACGAATTGATTAATCTTTTTGCACATACAATTTATACCATTTTCTATCAAAAAATAAAAAATGGGGAGAGAATGAGAGAGAGAAAGGAGTGAGAGTAAAAAGAAAGAAACATGGAGAAAGAAAAATAAGGGAGAGAGAGCAAGCAAGAGAAGTTGGAGTATAAAAAAAATAATCGAATACACTAAAGATGTCACAACCCAAATTATGGGTCGGACCATCACTGGGGCTTGAGTCAACTTAACGCCCCCAAAGCTCCTAGTAAGCCTAACTGTTCCTAGCCCAACCATAAAGCCCATCCATAGACCAATTTCAAGAAACCAAACTGAAAAAGTCCGACAATAAATTAGATTATCCAATGGGGAGTTCTTAGCTCATTTGACCTATGAACACAAAATATATCAAATTGGGGAGCTCAGCTCACCCCTACAATCCTCAATCAAGCACATAATAAAATGGGAGCTCAGCTCCCTCATCCTCAGAACTATCCATCCTATGTATCCATGCACATTCATATAAATAATATTACAACCCTAGAATTTAGTTATTACAAATCCAAATAAATATTACACTGCTGATACATGCGGAGTTCTAGAATAAAAATAAGGAAAATGAAAACACAATTAATATTCTTTGACTAAACCTGCGAGAAAGAAGATAGATTATTCTCAAAAAAAGAGATCCACTTGTAGTCTAGAAAAATAGGATGAATAGCAGTAAACGTTCAACTCATAGAATAAGATATTGATTTTAAATATAATTTCTATAGTTACCTAAGACTAATGCATCCCTGAGGATAAAATACAACAAATACCTACATATTTAACCAAATTCAAACAATATTCACACAAAGAATAATTTGGAGCACTCACACACCTATATGTCACATCAACATATGTATACATAAGGAAGTTGATCCCCTATACAGCTCTCTTAATCTAATGTCTGCCAGCGAGATCAACTCGAGCCGGACTTTCTCTTAATAATCCAAATGCAGGGGTCAGCAAGATCAACTCAAAGCTGTACTCACTCCAACTTATCACAAAAAGGATCGGGCCCTAGCGAGACTAGCTCCAGCTGATCTGCCTGTCCTACCGTTATCCAGTGCCACGCCACATGCACCAACACATACACAACTCCAAATTATCCTAAGGCGACACCCACATCGATTTCATCAAATAAAAATATAACACAAGGCGTGCCTAATAATAGCTATATATATATATATATATATATACACTTATAAATGATGTATGGGCATGCCTTGAATATATAATAATATTAAAATCATAAATAAAATCAATATCGACTCACTAATCAACCAGGGACTATTATGATGGCTGGGTGAAGGAAGATGACTAACCGTGATCACCTAAATAATTATATTAATGAATTCATCAGTATCAACATAAAATAATTATTTAAAAATATAGTGTTATATTCTTTTTCTCTTATAGAAAATTCGTCATTAAATTTTATACAAAGCAAAATAAAAATACATAATTATATATTAAACAAGTATGGGTACTTGCTACATATACCTCGCTCTAACTCTCAGGTGCATTCCTTCACAGATTGACTCCTCCATAAGACTTTAACTATAAGGATCTACTTTGACCGAAGCTATTTCATTTGATAGTCCACTATGATTATTGGCTCCTCCTCGAAGGTTAAATCCTCATTTAACTCCAGTGTATCTAGTTGCAGCACAAGAGAAGGATCGGGAATATACTTTTTAAGCATGGAAATATGGAATACTGGGTGGATATGAGAAAGATTCAGTGGCAACTCCAACTGATAGGCAACTGCTCTCACTCTATTCGTGATCTTAAGAGGTCCTATGTAACGGGGTGCCACTTATCTTTCTTTCCAAATCTCATAAACCCCTTTCATAGGAGAAACCTTTAAGAATACACAGTCATCCACTGTAAATTCTACACCCTTCCTCCTTAAATCTGCATAACTCTTTTACTTGCTGAAAACTGTCTTTAAATGTTCCCTAATCAAATAAACTATCTTTGAAGTATATTGCATTAGATCTAAATCATGTACTTTTGCCTCTCCAGCTTCTATCCAACACATAGGGGACCTATATTTCCTACCATATAATGCATCATAGGGTATCATTCCAATACTATAATGATAGCTGTTATTATAAGCAAATTCCACTAATGGTAGCTGATCATCCCATTGACCTCCAAAATCCATAACACACATGCGAAACATATCCTCCAGTGTCTGAATTATCCTTTCAAACTGTCCATCTATCTGTGAATGAAAAGTCATACTAAAATTCAGCTATATGCTAAGTGCTTCCTAAAGTTTCCTCCAAAACTGGGACCCTCTATCAAATATTATGGAAACAGGAATCCCATATAATCTATCTCACGGATGTATAACCTTACATACTAAGCAACAGAATAGGTGGTTCGTACAGGTAAAAAGTAAGTTGACTTAATTAGATAGTCCATAATTACCCATATAGAATCATACCCTCAGGTAGTAAAAGGTAACCCAGTCACAAAGTCCATGGTGATCATTTCCCACTTCTACTCTGGAATGGGGATCTCCTGCAACTTCCCTGACAGCCTCTGATGCTCAAACTTTATTTTCTGACTAGTTACCTGTTATGTCTCTCTTCATGCCATTCCACCAATACTTGTCTTTTATATCATGGTACATCTTTGTAGATTCTGAATGAACACTATAGGGCATATAGTGTGCCTCTTGCATAATCTCATTTCTTAGGTCATCCACATCTGGCACATATCCTGGAGCCTTACACAAGGGTACCACCTCTATTAAACCCAAATTCACAGTCTTTCCCTTGCAGTACTCTTTCCACAATCCACATTAATTGTGGGTCTCTGTGTTAGGAAACCCTAATCTGGTCCTGTAGATACAACCTTATTCTGAAATGTGCTAAAAGTGCACCCAAATCAATTATGTCCAAGATCAAACTCTGATCCATCAACTGATGCAACTCCCGAATCAACGATCTCCTTTCTACTAACATATGTGCCAAGCTGTCAGAAGATTCCCTGCTCAAAGCATCCGCTACTACATTTGATTTACTTGGGTGGTACTGGATAGTGTAGTCATAGTTCTTTAGAAGCTCCATCCATCTCCTTTACCTCAAATTTAAATCCCTCTGTTGAAAGATATACTTTAAGCTTTTATGGTCGGTGTATATCTCATACACCTCACCATACAGGTAGTGCCTCCAAATTTTTAGTGCAAAGACAACAGCTATCATTTCCAGATCATGAGTGGGGTAGTTCTGCTCGTACTTCTTTAATTGTCTTGAAGCATAAGCCACCACTTTGCCATGCTGCATCAAAACATACCCCAATTCAACTCTAGAAGTATCACAGTATACTGTATACCCTTCTCCACTCACAGGTAAAGTTAATACAAGAGCTGAAATTAAATAGTCCTTAAGCTTCTAGAAGCTTTTCTCACAATCATCTAACTAGAAAAACAAGACATTCTTTCTAGTCAACCATATCAGAGGAGCTACTATCCTAGAGAAGATCTGTACAAAGCGCCTGTAATAACTTGTTAGGTCTAAAAAACTTCGTACCTCGGTGACTGTATTAGGCCTAAGCCAATTAGTTACTGCTTCAATTTTCTTGGGATCCACTTGAATGCCTTCACTAGAGACCACATATCACAAGAATGAAATACTTTTCAGCCAGAACTCACACTTTAAAAACTCAGCATATAGTTGATGCTTCCTTAAGGTCTGTAATACCATCCTTAAATGCCAAGCATATTCTTCCTTGATCTGAGAATATACCAAAATGTCATCTATGAAAATAATAACAAAGTGATCTAGGAATGGTCTAAACACCCTATTTATTAGATCCATAAAGGCTGCTGGTGTATTAGTGAGTCCAAATGACATCACCAAAAACTCATAATGACTATACCTAATCCTGAATGCTATTTTTGGCACATTTTCACTCTTTATTCTCAACTAATGATAGCCCAATCATAGGTCTATCTTAAAGAAGTATCTTGCTCCTTATAGCTAGTCAAATAAGTCATTAATCTGAGGGGACGGATACTTATTCTTAACTGTCACCTTGTTAAGCTTGTCTGTAGTCAATGAATAATCTCAATGACCCATCCTTCTTCCTTACAAACAAAATAGGAGCAACCCAAGGTGATGTGTTTGGCCAAATAAAACCCTTATCCAAAAGCTTTTACAGCTATTCTTTCAATTCTTTTAACTTTGCTAGCACCATCCTATAGGGTAGTACAAAGATGGGGTTTGTAGCCGACACAGTATCTATGCAGAATTCAATCTCTCTATCAGGTGGCATCCCAAGAAACTTATTAGAAAAAGCATCCATAAATTCCCTAACAATAGGTACATTTTCCACACAAGTACCTTCAATAGATGTGTCCCTCATTAGTGCCACATAACCTTGACCTCCATGCCTTAACATCTTTCTGGCACTTATGACTGACACTAGATTATATGGAGTTATACTCCTATCATCATCAAAGCTAAACTCTTTCACTTCAGGAATACGGAAGTACACTTTTTTATTATTTTTTAATTCTAACTTGATTGCTAACTCCATTACTTTCAAAATTCTAACTCTGCAATTGGTTTTCACTAGCACATCCACCATATAGTATCATACTATAGTACTAACCTACTACTCATTTTATGGAACACAAGCTATTCACCATGGATGATTCTTCCTATATCTCCTTCTTAACATGATTATCAAAACATTATCATTCCCTACTCCCTTTGTAGGGAATTACTCACCATGGTTGGATAGGTATTCTTGAACCTATAATTTCCACCTGAACTATCATGGTAGTGAGAAATGGGTGTTGTACCACAATCCCAGACAAGATACTTTACACATTCATTCTTCTTAATATAGCCACATCTATTGCTTATAGTTTTTCAGACTTCAATTTCAAATTTACCCATATCTCTTGATCCTCCTCTTTAATTTTTTTTTTATCTCTTCATAATTATTGTGCTCTACCAACAGGATTTTAGTGCACTAACTCCTTATTGCACCACTGCTTTGCTTGGCATATAATCATAATTTACTATATCTGTTTACACTCTATTTGTATTTCATACCTAGTATTATTATCCTGTGTTCTTATCTTCTACAGTATTCTGGAAGATACCTCTCACTATCAAATCCTTCTGGAACTATCTCTAGTTTTCCATTCATTACTTTGATCTTTGTACTTCTTAGTAACTTGTGAGTAACATTTATACCTATCTCTTCCCATTCTACCCCTACTACTGTTCTATCATTATTGCTTTACTGCAAAGTGATTTTTTTGGTCACACTAAAGACATTCGCCTAACATTCATAACGAACCTTTAACTACCTTCTCGCTATCTCAAAAGTCTAACCTAAAGCCTATGTGTCATTATCTATCATTCTCTTCTCTCATCATGCCTATTTGATCCATTAGATTGAGTTTTATTCAACTTACTGCTTACTAACCTCTTTTCTTTGACTAATAAGATAATTCAGAACAGCATTGCACACCTTCTAGCTTTTGCTTATTATTGTTGTATTCTTCACCTAACCTTCTCGATACTGTTAACAAGTTAAAGGAATCTTGCCCCATTGCTATCCACTTCACCTTAGGAATGGGGAGCAAGTAGAGGTTGATTCAATCCTATAACTTCAAGCTCCACATTCTGGCCCTTAACATTGTCCCAACTATGACCTACTCTGAGTCTTGCAATTCTGGGTTATATATGTTGGCAACTATTCTCACTGATGTGGTCCTATCCTAGGCTCTGTAATTTTACTTTTCAATTCACCTCGTTAACAGGTTAAAGGAATCTTGCCCCATTGCTATCCACTTCACCTTAGGAATGGGGAGCAAGTAGAGGTTGATTCAATCTTATAACTTCAAGCTCCACATTCTGGCCCTTCACATTGCCCCAACTATGACCTACTCTGAGTCTTGCAATTCTGGGTTATATATGTTGACAATTGTTCTCACTGATGTGGTCCTATCCTAGGCTCTGCAATTTTACTTTTCAATTCACCTCGTTTACCTTGTCCACACTAACACTTTGACTATTTTTTTTACTATATATGTTGTGTCATCTATGCTTCTATGTTACTTAGAATTGATCCTCTGACTATTTTGATTAGTCCCCCATAAGTACCTGAGCTTTTCACCCTCCAGTCACTAAACCTTAAATATCCTGCACCCTTCTTATAATGACTTTTCACCATTATCTATTTTGATCCTAAAATTCATACCATTAACTACCTTAAGAAAGGGATCTACATGAGTGTCATCTTCCATTCTACTTAATCAGTCAAAACTTAGGGTACTAGGTACTCAATTCCCATCCTTAAGTTCAAAAGAAACACATCTATCATGATTTGATCACTTATGACTCCTATAATGGAACTTGTATCCTCCCTAGGGTACTCAAGCCAACAACTTTCTATCACACTACAGTCCCATCTAGGACATTATTCCATAGGTCACTACACTAATAGTAACCTTTTGTCTCTCTTAAAAAGACACTACCATAGTCTGCAGCACAACTGATTATAAGAGAGGTACTACATTTATCATGTTACCACAATTATGTAAGGCCATCTACTCTCTTATCATGCTATAAACTTTTCTAAAAAGTCGTTTCATAGGCTATGAACATTATTCATAACCTTGGATCTCCTTTAGGGAGTAAAGCCATACTCTACACCTCGCTGCTGCACCAAGGAGATGTTACCTCAATAAACTCTAAGCAAAACGTCCATCATAATGCCAAAACTATCCAAGATCCCATACAAGAAACTAAATGGTCCATTATACTATAAATATACTAAAACTTTTAATCTCATGGTAACTCAAGTTATAACGTTGTGCTTAAGTTAGGATAACCAAGTCACTGACTCTAGTTATTGCCTAAAAGCAACAGCTGATACTCTATCCTAAGGGTTTTAAATCACAATTAGGAGTTTCCTAACTCCTCTACAAGAACAGAATTCCATTATGGCGCAACTGTACTAAAAAAAAGCTGTTTGCAAAACCTTATCATAAAGCACAATGAGGATGTACACCGCTGTACACAATAATTTCATATCTATATTATAATCTACAGCTTAAAATACAAATAACGAGAGCACTACATAGGTTATTATGGTACATCCTAACAAATTGTCATCTCTAACACCTCCATAAAAACTATATGGAAAACTATCCTGATAGAACACTCAATTAATACCATAAACTTGCCCTAACTAGGCAGTTCACAGTGGTAACCACACCCTTACTTAAGGCAACTACACTATCATGACTCATTCTATGTACTTGTGTCGTACATTAATTAGACATGCCATATGGCCCTATACTGACTAATCATATCATCTCTTGGGGCACATATCACTATGGCAGTTATCAGCACATCCGCTAACTCTAATTATATCACTTATAGTCCCATGAGAACCGATACATTAGACACAACCCAAGAAATACTACTAAGGGAAATGTTGAAACTAAAAGCAAGAAATTACAAAAAAGACAAAACAGGATCCTATACTCTGCATGTGACAAACCCAAGATAACATTTCCTATAAATCTAGAGCCTAAGCTCTGATATCAACTTTGTTATGACCTGAATTATGGGTTGAACTGACACTAAGACTTGGGTTAGCTTAAGGCCCCTAAAACCCATAGTAAGCCTAACTATTCCTAGCCTAACCATAAAGCCCATCCATAGTCCAATTTCAAGAAATCAAATAGATGAAGTCCAATCATAAATTGGACTATCCAACAAGGAGTTCTTAGCTCACCTGACCTATGAACACAAAATATATTACATTGGGGAGCTCAACTCACCCCTACAATCCTCAATCAAGCACATAATCAAATGGGAGCTCAGCTCCCTCATCCTCAGAACTATCCATCCTATGCATCCATGCACATTCATATAAATAATATTACAACCCCAGAATTTAGTTATTATAAATTCAAATAAATATTATACTACTGATATATGCGGAGTTCTAGAATGAAAATAAGGAAAATGAAAACACAATTAAACTTCTTTGACTAAACCTGTGAGAAAGAAGATAGATTATTCTCAGAAAAAGAGATCCACTTGTAGCCTGAAAAAATAAGATAAATAGGAGTGAGCATTTAACTCATAGAGTAAGATATTGATTTTAAATATAATTTCTATAGTTACCTAAGACTAATGCATCCCTGAGGATGAAATGTAACAAATACCAACATATTCAACTAAATTCAAATAATATTCACACAAAGAATAATTTGAAGCACTCACACACCTATATGTCACATCATCATATGTATACATATGGAAGTTGATCCCCTATACAGCTCTCTTAATCCAATGCCTACCAGTGAGATTAACTCGAGCTGGATTTTCTCTTAATAATCCAAATGCAAGAGTCAGCAAGATCAACTCAAAACTGTACTCACTCCAACTTATCACAAAAAGGATCTGGCCCAAGCGAGACTAGCTCAAGCCGATCTGCTCGTCCTACCCATATCCAGTACCATGCCACACGCACCAACACACACACGACTCTAAATTACCCTAAAGCGACACCCACATCGATTTCATCAAATAAGAATGTAACATAAGGCGTGCTTAGTAATAGCTATATATAAATACTTGTAAATGATGCATGGGCATGCCTTGAATATATAATAATATTAAAATCATAAATAAAATCAATATCGACTCACTGATCAACAAGGACTATTGTGGTGGCTGGGTGGAGGAAGATGACTGACCACGATCACCTAAACAATTATATTAATGAATTCATCAGTATCAACACAAAATAATTATTTAAAAATTTAGAGTGTTACAAAAGTGTTAACAAAACTAAATTACAAGGACTGACTAATATGTTTTTTAAAATACATGGACTAAACTAATTTATTTCACTAAAATTGATTAACAGAACTAAATTACATGAACTAACTAATGTATTTTTCAAAATACAAGTGTCGCAAGGGATTTTGTGGTCGCCTAGATGAATTCTCACAGAAGTGGGAAAAGTAAGGAGTCGCCACTTTAATTTTGGGGAAAATTAAAGAAAATCATTTGTAAAAATTAAAATTAAAAAAAAAATCACTTCAAAAATAGAGATTCTAGGTTCGGGGTCCGTATACGGGTGGAGAAGGTGTTAGGCACCCCACCTCATCCCTCAACGAGGGTAAGCAGATTTAATGTTATGCTCTTTATAAATTAAAACTGATAATTAGGGGAGTTGGAATGACAATGTTAATCCTTTGTATGGATAAAAGGAATATTTGATATTTCACTATTTAGGATTGCCCAAGGATACGAGTATACAAGAGGACCCCTCAGTGAATAGGTGTTGCACAATGGATTTTGTTGGGGGTTAATTTAAATGTTGAAGTTATGATATTTTAGTTTGGATTTAAGCTAAGAGAATTCGAGTAAGAACTCTCTCCCGATCTCTTAATATATTATGTGTAAAATTTAAGCAGGAGATTTCGGATAAGAACTCTCCTCCGATCTCTATATATTTTATTAAGATTTTGGCCGAGAATTTGGGTAAGAACTCTCCCCTGATCTCTTAGTGTATTATGTTTAAAATTTAAGTGGGAGATTTCAAATAAAAACTCTCATCCGATCTCCACATATTTTATTAAGATTTTGGCCGAGAATTCGGGTAAGAACTGTCCCTCGATCTCTTAGTGTATTCTGTTTAAAATTTAAGCGGGAGATTTTGGATAAGAACTCTCCTCTGATCTCCACGTATTTTATTAAGATTTTGGCCGAGAATTCGGGTAAGAACTCTCCTCCGATCTCTTAGTGTTGAGAATTTTGATTGAGAACTCGGGTAAGAACTCTCCCTCGGTCTCTTTGTGTATTTAAGAACTCGGGTAAGAACTCTCCCCCGATTTTAATTTATTGCATTTAAACCAAGCTCGGGTAAGAACTCTTCCTCGATCTCTTAATATACTATGTTTAAAAATTAAGCCGAGCTCGGGTAAGAACTCTCCCTCGATCTCTTAATGTGTTGCATTAAAAATTAGACTGAGTTCGGGTAAGAACTCTCCCCCGAACTCTTAATATGTCTATTAGAATTGCGTTTTGTAAGAACTTTGAACTAATAATTTTGGTAAAGGGTCCTTCTTGACCCCTTTTATGGGAATAAAGTACCAAAGACACAGGAGATTCCTATGTAAAGCTTTTCCTAACCTACGAAACTTTATGACTAGATGGAGGACGAAAGACTGAAATCCTTGTCGATCTTCCACATGGTCACTTTATTAGACCTCTTAGGTTAGTGATACTCAATCGCCCGGGACCTGAACTTATCTTAATACCCGATCTATTGTCCTGTCGACTAGGTTTGTCGCGAGGCCCGATCTCATAGCTTGTTTATTTGACCTGTTCTTGTTTCTAACTTATCCGACCTATGCTACATCTATCTTCCTTTGTCATTTTTATTATTTTTTAGACCAAAAACTCTCATGTCGAAACTCCCCTACCTATATTCTTTTGAGTATCTACAAGTTGCCTGTGACTTGAACGTTTACTCTCAAAGGAAATGAAGACTAAATGACGATAAATGGAATTTATGAATGAAATAAAAGAAGACACAGGAAATAACTATTGGCCTAGATAATCTGTTTTGAGGTTTAGTGCGACTGGACATAAAAGAAATTTCAAAAGAAAACTGGAGAAAACAAAATAATGGTATTCAACAAAATAAAAGTTTAGACGCTTACCTGTGGGAAGTTGAAGAGACAGATGAGTTGACTCCGGAATCAACAAATCTTGTATAGGTGAAAGCTGACAGCCGAAAGACTCAAACTTACTTGAAGTAATGGGAATAAGTTGAGACAAAGTTGAACTCGAAAGGTAATGCCAGATACTAGAGCGGTGGGAATGAAGTGATGTGAAGATGGTTGCACAGAAACTGAAAATGGAAGTTTCAGGACTTAGAGCTCTTGTTGATGAAAATACTTAAGAAAACTGATTTCTAAAGTTTCTCAACACTTCAAAAGCTCAAAATGGCAAGTAGCAAGACTGAATTGAATTTCAGTCCACTATAATCACCACCTTCTCATCTTTTTTCTCTCTATAGTATTGCATGTAGGTATTTATAGGGAACGGGTGCCCGTAATGAAGGGCCAGGATCTTGCCAGAGGGAGACAGAGGGCTTCGATTCAAAAGGACATAATCTGATGTCCGAGAATTAAAGAGAATCAAAATAGAGGGTCAAGATTCCGTTCAGAATATCTGTCCTTTCTTCTCTTAATCCAACGGCTCAGGGTCTTGCCTTACAAAATGGATCCAAGGGCTGGGAATAAAAGCACCGAACCTGTCATCTGCTTTTTTATCTGAGGGCTCCGGCTCTATCCTTACGATTATGATCAACGGTGGAGATTGAGATGTACAGGACTGCCTTAACTGTTTTGGGGTCTGGCGGCTAGGTGGGCGTTTCTACAGATGAGATGTGTGGTGATGATCTGATCATGCTTGCAATGCTTTAACTAACTCAGATCTGACGATGAAGAGAGTTAATTGAAAGTTATTTAATCCCTCTACGTTTTCCACTCTCTATAGGTCGTCTCCTGTTTCTTTCGATCTCCCCATTATGACCATCCCCTTTTCTGATCTCTATCTCTTGCATTAGGTCCCCTCTTATTTCTCGATCTCTCACATTAGTCAAAGTAATAAATTCTTCAGTTACCGATGCATCCGCTTCGGGTTATGTATGTAATAAATGTCAAGGCCCTATATATATGTGGCAATGGGAAATCATTTTCACATCTCACTTTTCCTTTTTCAGTTCACTTTCAATGCACCACTTCCCCAATTCTAGCTTTTCCGGTGATAATTCCAATTATGATGGCCATCTTGATCTTTTTTCGACTGTTTCCTTCTCCCCTCGCCTGAAAATTTATGACCCCGGTGATCAGAGAACTATGAGAGCATCATCTAATAACAGTGAGGGAACCGGACTAATTTACCAACCAAGATCAAAAGTGACGGATGTGCCGATCTCGAATCGGTCTATCGGTACAATCGGTAGACCGATCTTGGGCAAAAGGACTGCTATTTTCAATCTTAATGTCGGTGACCACCTCTTGAAGTTCATTTGGCTTCCAACCATATCAGGCGTCCCGACTGCAGCTCGGTTTTGGTCGATGACATCGGCAATGACTCAACTCAATATCATGAGAGTCATAGTCACCACATCTGAGCTGCACATCTATCCAATATTTGCGGCTGGCTTTCTGATCAAACACATCTTTTGATTTAGCCACAAGACTAGGCTTTGACATAGGCCAGCATTCTGGGCATTGGATTAGTCTTAAGCTAGGTATAATGTAGTGCTGATTTTGAGAGATCGCCCAAATGATGTAATCCGATCTTTTGAGATTGCCCAAATGATGTAATCCAATCTTTTGAGATTGCCCAAGTGTTGTAATTTGATGTTTTGGAAATGAAATGAAGTTTTTTTATTTGAATGTTTTTGTTTTGTTATTGCATTGGTTATTTTTTCGATCTCTGATAAGTGTATCCAATCTGATCTCTAGACGAATCGCCATTTGGCGATCAGTAGGTTTGGAAATTTATTCAATTTGATGACCTTAGTTAACTGATCTCATTTATCTGATTTTTATTATGTTTCTAGAACCTTCTTTCGACATGTTAAAGAGGTGGCCCGGTTCCACTAATCGATGCGTCACTTGGGACTTTAATGAGCATTTAATACTCAGACGGGTATAAATAGGGGAGAGGTGAGTCATTTATTTCCTTATGTCATTTTTAGACCTCCCCTTAGCAATCCCAGCACTTCCTCTCATTTATTAAAGTTTCCAGGTGCCGATTTGTAGTCCAGTAAGAGTTTTGATCTTTTCTTAGTTATTTTCCTTTTTGTTTTCAAAAATAAGCTGCACCGATAGTCAAAGAGTTGCGAGCCCGTCTTCAGTCCATTTTTTGTGGATCTCGGAAGAAGGCGATGCGATCAGATCAGGCAGACGATCTAGCACAGCCATCGTTCCGGTTACTGGTCCTGCTACCAGACCAAAATGAGGAACCTCTTCAAGAAGGGAAAACCTATCAGTTGATGAGCTACCATCCGTCCTGAGAGAAACCAATCTCCAATCCATAAGTCAGGAGTACAATCTGCAGATCGACTCCTTTGAACTGATCAAATGCCATGGCGACCTTCGAGCTGATCACTTCTTTGACGAAGGCGATCTCATCATAGTATACGAAGAACAGCTGAAGGCCAGGCTCTGTTTCCCCTTAGATGAATTTTACAAGGCCGTCCTAAAGTTCCACCATGTTTCGTTAGCTCAAGTGCATCCGAACTCCTGGTGGACTTTAGTAGCCTTCAAGGACCTCTGCCGAGCTAAGAGACTGGAGCCCATGGCTAAAGTCTTTGCTAAGCTGCATAGGCTTGCTTAAAGGAAGGATGACGAATTCTGGTTCTTTCAGGTAAAGCCGAACTGCGCGCTTTTTACCGATCTCCCTTCTTCATTGAAGAATTGGAAGAACCGGTTTTTTATATTGAGGAGCAAGATTTTGAACAGCTTCAAGGGTATCCCACGGAGTTGGCAATACCTGGTCGCTTCAATTCCAAAGAAGATCACCTTAAATAAGGACGAAGACGCCATGGTGAAAGAGTTAAAGACTCAGGCATCCACCCATAAATTCTCATGCTTAAATGCGGTTATGGCCGAACTGAAGTGGTGGATGATGCGGCTGATCACCGACGAAGACTATGAGCTTCAGCTCTCTAACCTCGATCCTGGTACAATCCATATCTCTAGCCTCTAAATCTTAGCGAACTCATTGACTTCTTCTTTGTACAGGTATGGCGGGTGGTGACGCTTCTAAAGAGAGCTGCAAGCGAAAGAGGGATGTCTCCCGAAATGTACGGGTGATGAAGGAGGACACTCCTTACCCGTCTACAGTATATCCGAGTAAGCTATGTCACACGGTGTACCAGAACACTCCATTTTATCTTAATTATTTTTATTCCTCCTTAATTAATTTTTAAGATAGTTTTGAATATAACTTGTGAAATATAATTCATTTAAGTCATTTATTGAAATTATAATTTATTTGAGGTTCCGAAAATTTTATAGAAAATCCGACAGAGTACCGGCTAAAAATGGAGAAAACAGTTCTTCGGAACCTGTGAAAAATACTTACAATAATCATATTCAATCATTCTCAAACTCCAATATCAAAATCTCAATATGTTTTTCAACAACATTTCCATTTCTCAATCATTCATCTCATGTAATAATCATGTAAAAGTCATAAATAAATATTCACTTTTCCATTCACAAACACAATTTCCATTATTTACATGAACATCAAAATACATTACATAAGTTTCAATTACACAAAAGAAAATAAAAGTTAGTTACAAAATACCAAAATGAAACCTAGTGTCCTACCAATGCACTGAAGATGGTGAGGTGACACGGACACTATGCAGAGCTGCAGCAGGTCTCACCCAGTTTGTGGTCTACTGTGCTCTGGTCAGATCTCCGTAACTCACGCGTGGCAAAAGCAACGAGCTAAGCAATAATGCTTAGTGGTGCCAATAATATAATAAAAAGAAATAACAGAAAATAAATATGTAGTGAATGTATTAATGTCTCATAGTAAATAATTTTTTTTTTTTGAGTATTTGTAGTCGTACTTATTTTGTACTGGTTATATTCATTATTTCATTACATTTATCCACTTTCATTTTTGGTTGCCCAAGTAACTTATACTGGACGACTGGACTGGATAAATGGGTAAACTGGCACTGGGTATCAAGTACCTCGGGCCGTGTCACCATCGGTCACATATATGTCTCCCGGCAGCAATGAGCGACTAATAATTGTAATAACATTAGGCACAAGGCCAAGTATCAACATAATGTCAGAATGGCTAAAAGCCATGAAATCACAGAATGGCATAATGCCATGTGCAGTACTGCTAACTGAACCCTATTGGCATGCCAAACTATCCAAACCAATCTTATTAGGTATACTAAGGCATTTGATACTTTTGAATTTTACATTTTTTTGAATTTCAAGTTTTGGTGTTACTATTCCCTTCATTAGTCAACAAAAATGTTGACTTTTGCATAGAAAATAGGTACATTGGTTTTAACACTCCCAACATACCACATTTTACATTCAAAATTTGTTGGTATTGGTTAACAATACCTTTTCTAAGCTTAAAATTAATGGAGCAGAATTTTCAGTTTTCATACCCAATATTTACTATTCCATTAGTTGCTGTTGCAGTGGGAATTTGAGAAAATGATAAACATGAAAGTTGTTCCTTATTTTGTCTAGTTGAATTTATTTTTTGAATCACTCCATTTGGAGTTTTGTAGATCAAGTTATGGTCTAAAAACCACAACTGGCCGGATTTGAATTTTTCTGGACTGACCATATCTACAGTGTAGTGAACAGTGACTACAACTACCTTGTTGGATAGGTTCTGGTCATAATTTGGGGTGGATTTCTTCATAAAAGTTGTTGGTCTATATCTTAGCTTATTGCTGATAAAATTTCAGGTCAATTGGACCATTCTACACTGAGTTATGGCCAAATGAACAATCACTGTTCATTTGGTCATTCTGCAGAAACTGGTTGCAGGACACCCAGATTGGGGCAAGTTTTTGGTCTACTTGGTTTGGTCTTATGGGCATGGTTTCTTCACCAAAATTGTGCCATTATGTGTCTAGTTTCATGTACAATTGGCCAAATACCAATTGAACCTCTACAATTCAAGTTATGGCTGTCCAAACAGGCTGGACTCACAGCCACACCTGCAGGTCACACAAGGCAGCCACATCAACCTCAAATCCCACAACCCAATTCACTTCATTTTTTATTCAAACCAAACCAAATGGTCACTAATTGACCATTAAAACCTACTTCCATTATCACAAGATCAAATCTCATTCTTCAACCCAAACCCTAACTCAACAATTCAAAACCATGCATAATCATTGCATTTATCAATTCACTCATAAGTTACACTTTAAGGGCAGCCATACTTGCACATTAGCTTCCCAAAAATTTTCACCATATTACCTTAACCATGGCTGCCAAAATTTAGGGTTAGCATACCAATGTCTTTCATCAAATTTCTTTGTCATTTAATCACCTATATAGTTCTTAAACATGAATTTGAAGTGAAATTTAAGGTTTATGGCACTAACCTTGAATGGAGCAAAATTTTCTCTTGACCCAACTTAGATTTTTCCTTCACTTTCTTTGGCTTTCTTGGCAGCCAAATACCTTCCCAAGAGGTAAGGATAATTTTTAATGAAGAGACTTAAGGTTTAGTGGTGAGAATTTAAGGTTTGGAAGAGAGAAAATGAAAGGAATTTTAATGGAGGAGAAAAATGGTTCACGTATGGAAATTGGGAAGGAGAAGAAGCTGGGTTTTTCTTTCATTTTCTGCCCATTTTATTGATTTTAAATGGGTTAAGGACATGTGTCACAATATGATAGGTCATTGGGGTTTTAATGACATCATAATGATGTCAAAATTCTCATTTATTCCATTTTCTTTTCTTTTTCTTTTCTACTCATTTTCAATTCAATTTTTAGCAATATTTATTCATATTTTATGTTATAATAATTATTTACTTAACTGGACAAGTCGGCCAAAAATCGCCTCTGAAGGCGAAATGACCAAAATGCCCTCCGTTTGGCTTAACGGGTCAAAATTGTCTATACCGATTGAAAATTTTTTCTAAATATTTTCTTGGAATTCTAATGCTATAGGAACCTCAATGACCCTTCTCTGGAGTCCCAAAAATTATTTTATGAATTTTATCTTGGATCTAGGGCTCCTAGTTGTGAAAACCGCAACTTCCCATGGAATTACCCATCGCTTGGGCATCGGCTCATTTTATTTGGTTGTATTTTATTTCTAAAATTTTTTCTAAATTTTTCTTATTAATATTTGAGTTAATTATGGTTCCTCACTTTATTTTAAATATTTTTCCAGACGTTCTAGCTGTCCGGACCGACACTGGTCACCGGGACAGTAGAATGTACGGAGTTACTATAGGGACGGTGTTACAGAAACTAAATAATTAGTTTCATTAAAATGCAAGGACTAAATAATAGTTTTTCCTTCTTAATATGCAAACATTTAATAAGTACACACTTAATTTGTTTCAATAATTAGTTTCACATTTTTCATTTAATTGTTATTAAATAATTAATTATTTAAAATTTATTTTATTTTTAAAATATTAATTTGGGCATTTCAGAATGAACCAAACTGGCCATAACCTAATCCTAAACCACTCTTAAATAAGAATCAGAATTGAATTCGAACCGAATAGATATAATGATCACCAACATACTCCATTAAAACTTGAAACAGAATTGAACCAAAATCAAATATTAAAATTAAGTGAAAATCGAGTTGAAGCGAAACTGGTGAAAACCCTCTATAAGCATGATATTTGCTCAAATGACACCCTTTAACTTGTCATTCGAAATTCATAATTCTTAAACTTTAAATGCATATATAAATTTGAGTTAAATTAAAGTTTAAACACATTTATTTTAACCGAACCAAACATCCAATTTTCAATTTTTTTTTTTTTTTTAAAGGTGATGCCTGGATCGTGCCACTTGAGCCTAAGCCATTATTAATAAGACCTAGCCTTGTTTCAATGAGCTCAATGTGGCTCAACTTGATTTTGGGCTCTGAAGTGCCTAGCACAGAGTTGTCTCTCACCCTCCTTAGGAGATCTCGTAAGGGGACAACAAGTATGGTCCAATGGAATGGAAATAGAAGGAAGCCGAAGTGGGAACTTGCTTCATGATCAACTACTGTCTACTACATCCCTTCGGTTGAGCCTCAGCCTAAAGCCTCTGACCAACGTAAAGTAATGAATAATGAGAACCCTTCGGAGGAAGTAAAACTAGGTGAAAATTACATCATGCCAGATTGGGAAATTCTGTAACTCATCATGATTAAACCTACAATATAATATTTAATTATATTAAAAATTAATTATATCACTACAAAAAGCTTAGTATTTAGCAACAGATAATTTTATTGCTAAAAATTATAAATTCATTCATTTAGTCCCCGCTTTATTTTGTAGAAAATAATTTTATATATAAAAATATTTTTCATGAAATTTTTTTTATTATTTAGTTACAATATTAAATTAATTGATATTATGCATATTGTTAAAAGAGATATGCAAATCTAAAGAACATACGCAATTGCACAATTATACAGTATAAACAAGAGAAAAATAATAGACACAAGATTTGTTTCGACCATAAAATTTATGTACATGAGTAAGAAAAATGGAAAAACTTTCATTATGATAAAAAAAATAGTAAGATATAATCACTCATAACTCTCAAATTCTAACTCTAATATGTTTTCTGAATTTCTCACAATTCGCCGCAATAGATAGAAAATATAATATTTATTCACTTTTTTATTCTAATGGGTCACAACAAGAAATTTCGGATTGAGTCACATGAAAATATATTCAAAATTCAAGTTACATAAATTGCAATTTATAAATATTTTTACTTTTTAATAAATTTATCAAAATTTAAAAAATGTCTTTCTTATTAAAAAAATAATATCATTGTCACGACCCAACCAATGAGCCGGACCGGCACTAAGACCTGGGCCAGCCTAAAACCCCCAAGGCCCGTAGTAAGCCTAACTATTCCTCAATCCAATCCTAAGGCCCATTTGGGCCTAATTTCAAAAATTCAACCGGATAGAGTCTGGCCATAAAATGGACCATTCAGCGGGGAGTTTTTGACTCGTCCGACCTGTAAACATAACATAAAATAAATTGAGGAGCTCAGCTCACCCTCCACATGCTCATAATATCAAAAATCTAATGGG
The DNA here is from genome assembly GCF_030052815.1 of Hevea brasiliensis. Lineage (NCBI taxonomy): Eukaryota > Viridiplantae > Streptophyta > Magnoliopsida > Malpighiales > Euphorbiaceae > Hevea > Hevea brasiliensis. The sequence continues at coordinate 9,361,504 of NC_079494.1, forward strand.
AGCTCAGCTCCCTCATCTAATCTAGTCATACATGCAATTAATAATCTTACAAATTCAACACCATATTATATTATAGACCAAAATTAATTAAAATACTCCAAACACGTGCGGAGTCTAAAATTTAACTCAATTGTACAAAATACGTCAAATACTACTAATTGACCTGCGAAGAAGAAAAGCAGGTTAGTCACAATAAGTAATCCTCCTGTAGCCTAGAAAAAATAGATGAACAGGAGTGAGAGTTCGACTCAGAGAGTAAAATACTAATTTTAATCATAATTTCTATAGCTAAATAAAGTAATGCATCCTAAGGCATGGAATGTAACATCATCATAATTTTCATATAAACCACATCATAGCAGTAAAAAGGCAATTTGGAGCATTCACCCACCCAGCACTGTACAAACAGTACATATATGGGAGCTGATCCCCTATACAGCTCTCTTAATCCAACCTCTGCCAGCAAGTGTCTCTCAAAGTGGGCTTTCACTTAATAAACCAAATGTGGGGTCCCAGCGAGTATCTCTCAAGCCGTGTCTACCTCGACTTATTCATAAAGGATTGAGTCCCAGTGAGTGTCTCTCAAGCCGTGTCTACCCATCCTGTCCATATCCAATACCATACCACACGCACACGAAAGCACGCACACTGCTCTAAATTATCACAAATAACATTCATGGCATTTCATCAATTATGAATGCAGTATAAAAAGTGCCTAGTGTTTAACTACATAGATATATATTTATAAGTGATGTATGGGCATGCTTGAACATATAATAATATCGAAATTATAATTAAAATTAATATTTTACTCACTGACTTAAACCAAGGTCACTGCGGCGGTTGGGTGGAGGAGGAAGGCTGTCCTAACTCACCTGACAAATTTCATTATAATTATTTAATATATTGACTCGATACAAGCTTGGAAAAGACCAAAGACACCCTAGGTCGTGCCGAAAATCCGGCAGAGTCTTCCCTATACCTAGGACCTACCCAACCTGAAAAAGGGTTCAAACTGCACTTCTATATGCACAAGCCACACATCCACAACTCAATCACATCACATGGCCCCTCCTGGGCCCACCTGAACAATCAACAATCAAAATTTAAAAAATTACAATTTAGTCCCTACAATTACCCCTATTGCAAAAACTACCCAAATGAGCTCTAAAAATTCTAAAACTTTGCCCCGCAGTCCTTATAAATATTATAGAGCTAACGCAAAAGGAATTATATTTTTCTAACCTATCACGAATATTTTATAGATTTTTAATCTAAATCAAGCATTAGATAATTAAGAAAAATGAGGGTTCGAGTTTACCTATGCCAATTTCGACCCTGGAAACGCGTCCGGGACGTCTGAAAATGGTGGGATAGCCTATAACCTCGACCCAATTCAAAGACTTTTTTGGTACCCTGTCTGCCCAACCCGAAATTGCAAACCCAAGTAACTGTTGAATTTTCGCGAATTGAAGGTACCTATGTGAAGCCCACAACACGGGGGGTTAGTATATAATTTTTTATGAAATTTTCTAAGCTCATTTAATGCTCGAAAAAATATTGTGAAGTCTCGCGAGACCCACCGAAAAACTGTGTCAGAAAAATTTGAAATGGGTATTGCCGCAAAGCTCTCGATGAGTAGAGCACTCCGATACTCTCAGATTTTTAGTGTGGTTTATGGTTTTCGAGAAATCTAGCTCGAAAGTCAGAATGGGTTAAAACTTCTGGGACAAAAATTGGACAAATCGCTTGATGGATTTTGGTGTTCTTGGTGTCTATGGAAAGCTTTTGAGGTGTAGAAGTGTTTTGGGACAAGACCCGATCCTATTGGTGGCCGAATTGGTCGGAATCGGGCCGGGAAGGCGAAGCAGCGTGCTGCACGCGTAAGCGCATTTGGGCGAGTTTTTCCAGCGCTACAGGCGGTGGCCGATGAGCGGGAAAGGTTGAGGTGGTGCACCGGCGAGAGGAGGAGAGAGGAGAGAGAAAAAGAGAGAGAGAGAAGGGAGGGTGTCAAGGGCGCGCAAAGAAGAAGAAGGAAAAAGGAAATGGGCCTATCCGATTCTATCGGTTCGATCCGATCTGGTTCGATTTGATCGGTTCGATTTAAGATACTTGAAATTAAATTTTTACTCTACCCTGGGACCAAAAACGAGGCCCAAAAATTTCAAAAAAATTCTAGAAATCTCAGAAAAATTCGTAGAGTCCAAATATATTTTTAGTTTTGTCACGTGGTCTTTAAATTAATTTTTAAAAATCATCAAAGTTTTATATTTTCATGAAATCGAACCCGATTTCTAAAATTCGAAAAATTTTAAATAATTTCCTAAAATTTAAATAAAATAAAATATTAATATCTACCCAAAAAAATAAATATAAAAATTAGGGGTGTTACATTCTTCCCTCCTTACAGAAAATTCGTCCTCGAATTTTTATACAATGCAGAATAAAAGAACAAAATTACACATTGAATAAATAAGGGTACTTGCTACGCATGCCCCGCTCTGATTTCCAGGTACATTCTTCCACTGACTGGCTCCTCCACAAAACCTTAACCATAAGGATTTATTTTGATCTTAGCTGCCTCACTTGGTAGTCCACTATGGCTACAGGTTGCTTGTAACACCCTAGGCAAATCCCACATCGACAAAACACGGGAGAGATGCTGGGTTTATAAGTTGGTGGTTCGTAACCCCTAGCGACGCGTTTTAAAACCGTAAGGGCTTCTGCCCAGAGCGGACAATATCACTAGTGGGTCGGGCATCTCTCCCGTGTTTTGTCGATGTGGGATTTGCCTAGGGTGTTACATTGCTCCTCAAACATCAAGCTTTCTTTCAGCTCTACTATATCCGGCTGTAACACATGAGAAGGATCAGGTATGTATTTCCTGAGCATGGAGATGTGAAATACAGGATGAACATGAGAAATGTTGGGTGATAACTCCAATCGATAGGCAACTGCTCCAACTCTATCAGTAACCTTAAAAGGTCCAATATACCGAGGTGCCAACTTGCCCTTCTTTCCAAATCTCATGACTCTCTTCATCAAAGAAACCTTCAGGAATATGTAATCACCTACTGCAAACTCCACATCCCTCCGTCTGGGATCTGTATAACTCTTCTGCCTACTAAAAGCTATTTTCAATCATTTCCTGATTGAAGGAACCATCTCTGACGTGTACTGTACTAGGTCTACATCATGCACCTGCGCTTCTCTCACTTCCGTCCAACACAGAGGAGACCTACATTTTTTGCCATATAGTGCCTCATAGGGTGCCATCCCGATGCTGGAATAATAACTATTGTTGTAGGCAAACTCCACCAAGGGTAGCTGATCATCCCATTGACCTTCAAAATCCAAAACACACATGCGAAGCATGTCTTCCAGTGTTTGGATTGTCCTTTTGGACTGCCTATCTGTCTGAGGGTGGAAGGCAATACTAAAGTTTAATTGCGTGCCAAGTGCCTCTTGCAGCTTTCTCCAAAACCTAAAAGTGAACTAGGACCCTCTGTCAGATATTATGAAAGCAGGAACTCATACAGTCTGACTATTTCTCGAACATAGAGGCGGGCGTACTGTGCAATAGAATAGGTGATTTTCACAGGCAATAAATGAGCTGATTTAGTCAGATGATCTACAATTACCCATATCAAATCATATCCCTGCGTGGTACTAGGCAACCCAGTTACAAAATCCATAGTGATCATTTCCCACTTCCATTCTGGGATAGGGAGCTCTTGCAGCTTCCCTGACGGCCTCTAGTGTTCAAACTTCACCTTCTAACAAGTCAAGCACTTTGACACAAAGTCTACTATGCTCTCTTCACGCTATTCCACCAGTAGCTATCTATCCATATCGAATCATATCCTTATGTGGTACGAGGCAACCCAGTTACAAAATCCATAGTGATAATTTTCCACTTCCATTCTGGGATAGGGAGCTCTTGCAGCTTCCCTGATGGCCTCTGGTGTTCAAACTTTACCTTTTGACAAGTCAAGCACTTGGACACAAAGTCAGCTATGTCTCTCTTCATGCCATTCCACTAGTAGCTATCTTTCACATCATGGTACATCTTGGTAGAGCCTGGGTGGACATTATACAGCGTATAGTGTACCTCTCACATGATTTCATTTGAGATTGTCCACGTCGGGCACACATATCCTAGAACCTTACATAAGAGCACCATCATTGGCAAATCCAAACTCACCACCTTCACCCTACTGTACTCTTTCTATAATCTTTGTCAATTGAGGGTTTTTGTGCTAGGAAACTCTAATTCTGTCTCACAGGCCTGGTCTCACTCAAAAATGGGCCAATAATACCCTCTCATCTGAAAGATCTAAGATCAGACCTTGATCAATCAACTCATGTACTTCCTAAATCAATGGTCTCTTCTCCGCTGATATGAGTGCCAAGCTGCCAAAAGATTTTCTACTCAAAGCATCTGCTACTACATTGGCCTTTCCAGGGTGGTACTGAATGGTACAATCATAGTCCTTTAGAAGCTCCATCCATCTCCTCTATCTCAAATTTAAATCCCTCTATTGGAAGATGTACTTCAAACTCTTGTGGTCGGTGTATATCTCGCACACTTCACCATATAGGTAGTGTCTCCAGATCTTTAGTGCAAAGACTACAGCCGCCATTTCTAAATCATGGGTGGGGCAGTTATGCTCATGCCTCTTTAGCTGCCTTGAAGCATAAGCCACTACTTTTCCATTATGCATCAAAACACACCCTAAGCCAACTCTGAAGGCATCATAGTACACGGTATATCCTTCACCACTCATCGGTAATGTCAACACAGGGGCGATAGTTAGACATTCCTTAAGCTTTCGGAAGCTCTCCTCACAATCATCTGTCTAATTGAATGGAACATTCTTTCGAGTTAACTTAGTTAAGAGAGCTGCTATCCTGGAGAAATTCTGCACAAAACGCCTATAGTGGCCAGCTAGGCCCAGAAAATTTTACACCTCAGTGACTGTTGTAGGCCTAAGCCAATCAGTTACGGCCTTAATTTTCTTGGGATCCACTTGAATGCCTTCACTAAAAACCACGTGTCCCAAAAATGAGATGCTTTTTAACCAAAATTCATATTTTGAAAATTTGGCATATAGCTGGTGCTCCCTCAAAGTCTACAACACCATCCTCAAATGCCACACGTGTTCCTCCTCGGTTCGAGAGTATACCAAAATGTCATCTATGAATACAATGACAAAACGGTCCAAAAATGGCTTGAACACCCTGTTCATCAAGTCCATGAAGGCTGCTGGTGCATTAGTGAGTCCAAAAGACATCACCAAGAACTCGTAATGACCATATCTTGTCCTGAATGTCGTTTTGGACACGTCCTTATTCCTGATTCTCAACTGATGGTAGCCTGATCGCAGGTCTATCTTGGAAAAGAATCTAGCCCCTTGGAGCTGATCAAACAAATCGTCGATCCGAGGAAATTGATACTTGTTCTTCACAGTCACCTTGTTCAGCTGTCTATAATCAATACACAACCTCAAGGACCCATCTTTCTTTCTCATAAATAGAATAGAAGCGCCCTAAGGTGAAGTGCTCGGACGTATGAAACCCTTGTCCAAAAGCTCTTGTAGCTGCTCCTTTAGCTCTTTCAATTCTGCTGGTGCCATCCTGTAAGGCGGCATTGATATGGGGTTTGTACCTGGCACAACATTAATGCAGAACTCTATTTCCCTTCCTGGTGGCAACCTTGGAAGCTCCTCAGGAAAGACATTCATAAATTCTCTGAAAACAGGAACATTTTCAATGTTAACACCTTCTACAGATGTATCTCTCACCAATGCCAAATACCCTTGACACTCATGCCTCAACATTTTTCTGGCACTAATTACTGACACCAAGTTATATGGAGCCACGCTCCTGTTACCATCAAAGCTAAACTCTTCCATACCAGGTATATGAAAGTACACCCTTTTGTTCCTGCAGCCTAAAGTGGCATAATGAGTTGCCAACTAATCCATTCCCAAAATTACATTGAAATCCATTACTGGTAGAGGAACTAAGTCTACTGGGAGGATCCTTCCATCCACTACCACTGGCTATCCAGAAAAACCATATCCACATCTATGTTGTCACTAAGCGGGGTAGCTATAGACAAGGGGCATTCTAAAGTTGTAGGGTTCCTACCCAATCTCATGGCAAAAACAGGGGAGACAAATGAGTGTGTAGCACCCGGATCTATCAAAACACAAGCCTCATAGGAACAAACTAGAAGAATACCTACCACAACTGTATTGGAAGCCTGAGTATCCTAGTGGGTCAAGGTGAAAACCCGAGCTTGACCCCTACCCTGCATTGCAAAAGGACTTCTACCTCCTGACCTGCCTCCAAATCCATATCCTCCTTGTCCTCGGTCCTGTTGGCAACTGAACTGACTGCCTGCCATGATGGAAGCACCAAGATACAATTGACGAGGAATATTTACAACAGAACCCTGTGACCCCATCTGTGGCTCGCTAAACACTAGACATTCTCTAGCAAAGTGACCCTGCTGGCCACACCGAAAACATACTCCTAAACCCATCATACAAGGTCCTGAATGTCCTCTTCTACACTGCATGTAAGGTGCCAAGGAGGATCCTAACCCAAACTCAGAATTGTTATAACCCGAACTATGACCACTGCTAGATCTATACCCTGGTTTGAATCCTTGAGATTTGTGTTTAAAACCACCCTTCTTACTGTTTCTACCCCAACCTCTGTAGTGACTTTGGCCTCCATTATCTGTGATACCCATGTAGGGAACACCTAAAGAACCTTCTGCTCTATTCTTCTTTGCCCTTCCACTGTCATCTCCTGTATAGCTAATCTCAATCTGTCGGGTTCGATTAACTACCATATCAAAAGACTGATCAGACATCATGGCCAGGTTTGCATACCTTCTGTCCAGCCCCTTTAGAAACCTCTTTACCTTCATACTTTCTGTAGCCACTGTTGTGGGGGCATATCTACTCAGTTCCAAAAATTCAGTAGCATATTCATCTATGGATCTGCCATTCTGCCTTAAGGTCTCAAAGGCCTATTGCTTTTGATTTCTGAAGCATTCTAGCACAAACCTGTTAATGAACAGTTCCACAAACTGGGTCCTTGATAATCCCTCAATATGAGGTAGTACGTAGTCTGTCATCCACTGCCTTGGCATTGGCTCCAATACATGCTGTACACACTCTACCAATCTCCTGTCAGTCAACTGCAACTCCATCCCTGCCTGTCTGCACGAGTCTAAAAACTGATATGCATCATCTGAGACAATTTAAGTACCAGGCACCAACTTCTTAAAATTAATTATTTATTTGTAGGGTTCCCCTCTTGATGCGATGGGCTGCTGCTGTTGTGGAGGGTGGACCATATATTGTGCCATCATATTGATGGTTCTCTGCAACCCGGCTAAGGTAGTTGCCATTGAGTCCATGGGACCCTGGGCCATAAAAGACTGTTCCTGAACTGGTGGTGGCTGCTCTTCTACTTGAGCAGCTCTAGGTCTCCTGCCCCTCCCCCCCCCCCTCCTTAGGGCAAGTGCCTTATCCTGTGCTGACATCTCATCTAGCACATCCCGTTCTGGTGCAGTAGCAGCTCTTCTGCTTTTATGCATTTTCTTGAAATTCAGCAGCATTAACCCACAAAAATTCAAAATGGCATGTTTCATAGCTCTATATACTCATATTTATACACAATTATATAAAGCAGAAACTAGAAGCAAAGATGATAATGCAAGGACAAATGTGGACCCTATTCACCGTATGTGACTCCTATTAGACTCTTCCCAAAACTTTAGACATATATCCCCTCTGAATCTGGAGCCTAAGCTCTGATACCACATTTTTCATGACCCAACCTATGGGCCGGACTGGCACTAGGACCTGGGCCAGCCTAAAGCCCCCGAGTTCCGTAGTAAGCCTAACTATTCCTCAACCCAATCCTAAGGCCCATTTGGGCCCAATTTCAAGAATTCAACCAGACAGAGTCTGGCTATAAAATGGACCATTCAACAGAAAGTTTTTTACTCGCCCGACCTGTAAACACAATATAAAATAAATTGGGGAGCTCAGCTCCCCCTCCATATGCTCATAATATCAAAAATCTAATGGAAGCTCAGCTCCCTCATCTAATCCAATCATGCATGCAATTAATAATCTTACAAATTCAACAACATATTATATTACAGACCCAAATTAATTAAAATACTTCTAACACATGCGGAGTCTAAAATTTAACTCAATTGTACAAAATACATCAAATACTACTGATTGACCTGCGAAGAAGAAGAGTAGGTTAGTCACAATAAGTAATCCTCCTGTAGCCTAGAAAAAATAGATGAACAGGAGTGAGCGTTCGACTCAGAGAGTAAAATACTAATTTTAATCACAATTTTTATAGCTAACTAAAGCTAATGCATCCTAAGGCATGGAATGCAACATCATCATAATTTTTATACAAACCACATCATAGTAGTAAAAAGGCAATTTGGAGCACTCACCCACCAACCCAACACTGTACAAACAGTACATATTTGGGAGCTGATCTCCTATACAGCTCTCTTAATCCAACCTCTGCCAGCAAGTGTCTCTCAAGCCGGACTTTCACTTAATAAATTAAATGCAGGGTCCCAGTAAGTGTCTCTCAAGCCGTGTCTACCCTGACTTATCCATAAAAGATTGGGTCCCAGCGAGTTTCTCTCAAGCCATGTCTATCCGTTTTGTCCATATCCAATACCATACCACACGCATGCCAACGCACGCACAATGCTTCAAATTACCACAAACAACATTCATGGCACTTCATCAATTATGAATGCAATACAAAATGTGCCTAGTGTTTAACTACATAGATACATATTTATAAGGGATGCATGGGCATGCTTGAACATATAATAATATCGAAATTATAATTAAAATTAATATTTTACTCACTGACTTAAACCAAGGTCACTGCGGTGGCTGGGCGGAGGAGGAAGACTGTCCTGACTCACCTGATAAATTTCATTGCAATTATTTAATATATTGACTCGACACAAGCTTGGAAAAGATCAAAGACACCCTAGGTCGTCCCAAAAATCTGGCAGAGTCTCTCATATATTTAGAACTTACCCAACCTGAAAAAGGGTTCAAATTGCACTTCTATATCAACAAGCCACACATCCACAACTCAATCACATCACATGGCCCCTCCTGGGCCCACTCAAATAGTGAACTATCACAATTTGAAAAAATATAATTTAGTCCCTACAATTACCCCTTTTGCAAAAACTACCCAAATGAGCTCTAAAAACTCTAAAACTTTGCCCCGCGGTCCATATCAATATTATAGAGCTAATGCAAAAGGAATTATATTTTTCTAACCTACCACGAATATTTTATAGATTTTTAATCGAAATCAAGCACTAGATAATTAAGAAAAATGAGGGTTCGGGTTTACCTATGCCAATTCCGACCCTGGAGACGCGTCCGGGACGTCTGAAAATGGTGGGATAGTCTATAACCTCGACCCAATTCAGAGACTTTTTCGGTAGCCTGTCTGTCCAACCCGAAATTATAGACCCGAGCAACTGTTGAATTTCTGCGAATTGACGGTACCTACGCGAAGCCTACAACACGGGAGTTAATATATAATTTTTTACGAAATTTTCTAAACTCATTTAATACTCAGAAAAACACAGTGAAGTCCCGCAGAACCCACCAAAAAACGGTATCAAAAAAATTTAAAATGGGTATTGTCGCAAAGCTCTCGACGAATGGAGCACTCCGGTACTTTCGAATTTTTGGTGGGGTTTACGGTTTTTGAGAAATCTAGCCCAAAAGTCAAAATGGGCTAAAACTTTCCAGATAAAAATTGGATAAACCGCTCAATGGATTTTGGTGTTCTTGATGTTTATGAAAAGCTCTCGAGGTGTAAAAGTGTTTTGGGAAAAGACCCGATCCGATTAGTGGCTGGATTGCCCGGAATAGAGCCGGGAAGGCAAAGTAGCGCGCTGCGCGAAAGCGCCTTTGGGTGCATTTTTCCGACGCTACAGGAGGCGGCCGGCGAGGAGAAAGGGCTGAGGTGGTACGCTCGCGAGTTAGGGAGGCTGGGGCAGCGGTGGGGGGTTGAGAGGAGGAGAGATGAGAGAGAAAAAGAGAGAGAGAGAGAGGGTGTCGGGGGCACGCGAAGAAGAAGAAGGAAAAAGAAAATGGGTCGGTCAGATTCTATCGGTCCAATCCAATCTGGTTCGATTCAAGATACCCGAAATTAAATTTTTACTCTGTCTTGTGACAAAAAACGAGGCCCAAAAATTTCAAAAAAATTTTAGAAAACTCAAAAAAATTTGTAGAGTCCAAATATATTTTTAATTTTGTCACGTGGTCTTTAAATTAATTTTTAAAAATCATCAAAGTTTTATATTTTCTGAAAATCGAACCCTATTTCTAAAATCCTAAAAATTTCAAATAATTTCTCAAAATTTAAATAAAATAAAATATTAATATCTACCCAAAAAAATAAATATAAAAACTGGAGGTGTTACAATCATTTTTTTTTAAATAACTTAATTTTTTCTTTAATAAAAAAATTAAAAAATATATAAATATTTTCCACAAAATAAATAAATTTTTAACGTGGCAAAATAAGTTCTCTAGCAGCCTGTGTCTCATGAAGCTGGACTTTAAAAAAAAGAAAAGAAAAGAAAATCCACTTTCGTGCTATTTTTATTTACGTTACTATTTCTTATAACAGCAACCAATTTTTTTAAAAAAAAGAAAAGCTTTGAATGAATATACGGTACCCATATAAACAATTAAGGACAAATAATTTTATTTATTTCCATATAAAAGTTAATAAAGTTTTGATTATAACTTTTTAGTGGCTAAAATTTCATAGAGGGTAATGCACAAATTTAATGGAGATATTAAGGGATCAATCCCAAATTTATTTTTCTTTTTTTTTTATTTTATGTCACGACCCAACCTATGGGCCGGACCGGCACTAGGACCTGGGCCAGCCTAAAGCCCCCGAGGCCCGTAGTAAGCCTAACTATTCACTTAACCCAACTCTAAGGCCCATTTGGGCCCAATTTCAAGAAATCAATCGGACAGAGTCTGGCCATAAAATGGACCTTTCAATGGAGAGTTTTTGACTCATCCGACCTGTAAACACAATAAATACTCAATTGGGGAGCTCAGCTCACCCTCCACATACTCATCAGCATAAAAATAGATGGGAGCTCAACTCCCTCATCCAATCCATCAAACATGCATAGAATATTAAGATTACAGGTCCAAAATAATAATTTAGTTTACAGACCCATATCAAATAAACATTTCTAACACATGCGGAAATTCTAAGATTTAACAAGTTTATACAAACATTAATAATCGACCTGCGAGGAAGAAAGCAGGTTAACCTCAAAAATATCCTCCTGTGGCCTGGAAAAATATTGAACAGGAGTGAGCGTTCTACTCAGAGAGTAAAATATCAATTTTAACCATAATCTTTATAACTATCTAAAACTAATGCATCCTGTAGAGTGAAATGTAACAACAACAACAAATTCACATCATAATAGCAAAAAGGTAATTTGGAGCACTCACACACTCAGTAATATTAATCATAATATATGGGAGCTGATCCTCTATACAGCTCTCTTAAATCCAACCTGGTGCCAGCGAAAAACTCAAGCCGGACTTTCACTTAATAAACCAAATCGGGGTCTCAACGAAGAACTCAAGCCGTGACTACCCCGAAGGACCGGGTCCCAGCGAAGATCTCAAGCCGTGTCTACCCATCCTATCCATAGTCCACACCACATCACACGCACGCCAACGCACGCACGCTGCTCCAAATTACCACAACAACATCCATGGCACTTTAACAGTTATGAATGCAACATAAAACGTGCCTAGAGTTTATCTACATAGATACATACATATAAGTGATGCATGGACATACTTGAACATATAATAATAGTGAAATTACAATTAAAATTAATATTTTACTCACAGACTTGACAATGGTCACTGTGGCGGCTGGGCAGAGGAAGAAGGCTGTCCCGGCTCACCTGACAATTATATTACAATTATTTAATACAAATGACTCAATACAAATCAAGAAAAGACCAAATTCGTCCTAAGTCGTGCCTAAAATCCGGCAAAGTCTCCCCTATACCTAGGACCTACCCAACCTGTAAAAGGGCTCAAAACACACTTCTATATTCACAACTCATATATCCACAATTCAATCACATCACACAGCCCCTCCTGGGCCCATCAAATCAGTCATCCCTCACAATATGTAAAATTTCAATTTAGTCTTTATAATTAATCATTCTTGCAAAAACTACCCAAATAAGCTCTAAAAATTCTAAAACTTTGCCTTGCGGTCCTTAGCAATATTACTAGGCTATTGCAAAAAGAATCATAATTTTCTGAGCTACCAAGAATATTTTATGGATTTTTAATCATATTTAAGCACTAGAAAATTACGAAAAAGCAAGGTTCGGGCTTACCTTCGTTGATTCCGACTTCGGGAACACGCTCGGGATGTCTGACAATGGGGGGGATAGCCAAAATCTCGGTCCAATTCGGAGACTTTTCTGGTAACGGGTCTGTCTGGCTGGAAATTCACAGATCCGGACAACTGTCGAATTTTCGTGAATTGAGGATACCTACACGAAGCCCACAACACGGGGGTTAGTACATAAATTCTTCAGAATTTTCTAAGCTCATTTAATGCTCGTAAAAACACTGCGAAGTTCTGTGGGACCAACCGAAAAATGGTGTCGAAAAATTTTGAAATTTATATCCCCGCGAAGCTCTCAACGAATGGAGCACTCTGGTACTCTCGGTTTTCTCGTGGGGTTCACGGTTTGCGAGAAATCTAGCCCGAAAGTCAAAATGGGCTAAAACTTCCCTGGCAAAAATTGGACAAACCGCTAGATGGATTTCGGTTCTTGGTGTCTATGGAAAGCTCTCGACGAGTAGATGAGTTTAGACACAAGACCCGGTCCGATTGGTGGCCGGATCTGTCGGATTTTGGCCGGGAAGTCGAACGGTCGCGCGCGCGCGTCGCTCCACTTCGGGCGCCGTTTTCCGGCGTTCAGTGAGACGATGGCTGGGCAGTGGGTGGGCGCCGCAAGTCGGGTGGCAGGAGGCAGCGCAGAAGGGGAGGAGGGAGGAGAGAGAAAAAGAGAGAAAGGGAGGGAGGTCTGACGCGCGCGGGGAGGAGGAAGGAAGAAAAAAAAAAGGCCGGTCCGATTCGATCTGGTTCGATTCGGCCGGTTCGATTCAGGATACAAAATTTTAAATTTTTACTCTGCCTAGGGACCGAAAACGAGGTCCAAAAATTCTGAAAAAATTCCAGAAAACTCAGAAAAATTTGTAGACTTCAAATATATTTTTAGTTTTTCCACGTGGTCTTTAAATTAATTTTTAAAAATCATCTAAATTTATATTTTTGGAAAATCGAACCCGATTTTTAAAATTCGAAAAATCTCAAATAATTTCTTAAAATTTAAATAAAATTAAAATATCAATAATACTCATAAAATAATAAAATTTAAAATTTTTTGGGGTGTTACATTCTTCCCCCCTTACAGAAAATTCGTCCTCGAATTTTACACAAGGCAGAATAAAGTATAGGATTACACATTGAATAGATAAGGGTACTTGCTACGCATGTCCCGCTCGACTCTGTGTGCACTCTTCCACTGACTGGCTCCTCCACAAAACCTTAACCATAGGGATCTGTTTTGATCTTAGCTGTCTCACTTGATAGTCCACTATGGCTACAGGTTGCTCCTCAAATGTCAAATTCTCTTTTAGCTCTATTACATCTGGCTGTAGTACATGAGAAGGATCTAGAATGTATTTCCTAAGCATGGAGATGTGAAATACGGGATGAACGTGAGAAAGGTTGGGTGGTAGCTCCAACCGGTAGGCAACTGCTCCAACTCTATCAGTAACCTCAAAAGGTCCAATATTGCGAGGTGCCATCTTGCCGTTGTTTCCAAATCTCATGACTCCTTCATCTGAGAAACCTTCAGAATACATAGTCGCCATCGCAAACTCCACATCCCTCCGTCCGAGGTCCGCATAACTCTTACGCCTCCGAAATCAAGTTTTCAATCGTTCCCTGATTAAAGGAACTACCTCTGAAGTGTACTGTACTAGATCTACATCATGCACCTGCGCTTCTCCCATGTTCGTCCAACACAGAGGCGACCTACACTTTCTTCCATCTAAGGCCTCATAGGGTGCCATCCCTATGCCGAATGGTAATCGTTGTTGTAGGCAAACTCTACCAAAGCTAGCCGATCATCCCATTGACCTCCAAAATCCAAAACACTCATGCGAAGCATGTCTTCCGTGTTTGGATTGTCCTTTCGCATCGCCCGTCTGCATCGAGGGTGGAAGGCCGCATCAAGTTCAATCAGGTGCCAAGTGCCTCCTGCAACTTTCTCCAAAACCGAGAAGTGAACTGGGGCCCTCTGTCAGATATTATGGAAACTGGAACTCCATGCAATCTGACTATTTCTCGAATGTAGAGTCAGGGGTACTGTGCCACAGAATATGTAGTCTTCACAGGAAAAAAGTGAGCTGATTTGGTTAGACGGTCCACAATTACCCATATCGAATCATATCCTCGCGTGGTACGAGGCAACCCAGTCACAAAATCCATAGTAATCATTTTCCACTTCCATTCTGGGATAGGGAGCTCTTGCAGCTTCCTTGACGGTCTCTGATGTTCAAACTTCACCTTCTGACAAGTCAAGCACTTGGACACAAAGTCTGCTATGTCTCTCTTCATGCCATCCCACCAATAGCTATCCTTCACATCATGGTACATCTTGGTGGAGCCTGGGTGGACACTGTACAGTGTATAGTGTGCCTCTCGCATGATTTCATCTCTGAGATTGTCCACATCGAGCACACATATCCTAAAACCTTACATAAGGGCGCCATCATTGGCAAACCCGAACTCACCACCTTCACCTTGCTGTACTCTTTCTATGATCTTCATCAATTGTTGGTCTCTGTGCTAGGAAACTCTAACTCTGTCCCGCAAGTCTGGCCTCACTGAAAAATGAGCCAACAATACCCCCTCATCTGAAAGATCTAGGATTAAACCTTGATCCATTAACTCATGTACTTCCTGAATCAACGGTCTCTTCTCCATTGAAATGTGCGCCAAACTGCCAGAAGATTTCCTGCTCAAAGCATCTGCCACTACATTGGCCTTCCCAGGTTGGTACTGGATGGTGCAATCATAGTCTTTCAGAAGCTCCATCCATCTCCTCTGTCTCAAGTTTAAATCCCTCTATTGGAAGATGTACTTCAAACTCTTGTGGTCGGTGTATATCTCGCACACTTCACCATACAGGTAATGTCTCCAGATTTTTAGTGCAAAGACTACAGCCGCCATTTCCAAATCATGGGTGGGGTAGTTCTGCTCATGCCTCTTCAACTGGCTTGATGCATAAGCCACTACTTTTCCATTCTGCATCAAAACACACCCTAGGCCAACTCTGGAGGCGTCACAGTACACGGTGTATCCTTCACCACTCGTAGGTAGTGTCAACACAGGGACAGTGGTTAGACACTCCTTAAGTGTCTGGAAGCTCTTCTCACAGTCATCTGTCCAAATGAATGGAACATTCTTCCGAGTTAACTTAGTTAAGGGAGCTGCTATCCTAGAAAAATCTTGCACAAAACGCCTATAGTAGCCAGCTAGGCCCAGAAAACTTCGCACCTCGTTGATCATTGTAGGCCTAAGCCAATCGCCATTCTGACTTCAATTTTCTTGAGATCCACTTGAATACCTTCCCTAGAAACCACGTATCCCAAGAATGAGATGATTTCTAGCCAAAATTAACATTTTGAAAATTTGGCATATAGCTGGTGCTCCCTCAAAGTCTGCAACACCATTCTCAAGTGCCACACGTGTTCCTCCTCGGTTCGAGAGTATACCAAAATGTCATCTATGAATACAATGACAAAACGGTCCAAAAATGGCTTGAACACCCTGTTCATCAAGTCCATGAAGGCTGCTGGTGCATTAGTGAGTCCAAAAGACATCACCAAGAACTCGTAATGACCATATCTTGTCCTGAATGTCGTTTTGGACACGTCCTTATTCCTGATTCTCAACTGATGGTAGCCTGATCGCAGGTCTATCTTGGAAAAGAATCTAGCCCCTTGGAGCTGATCAAACAAATCGTCGATCCGAGGAAATTGATACTTGTTCTTCACAGTCACCTTGTTCAGCTGTCTATAGTCAATACACAACCTCAACGACCCATCCTTCTTTCTCACAAATAGAACAGGAGCACCCCAGGGTAAATGCTTGGACGTATAAAACCCTTGTCCAAAAGCTCCTGTAGTTGCTCCTTTAGCTCATTCAATTCTACTGGCGCCATTCTGTAAAGCGGCATTGTTATGGGGTTTGTACCCGGAACAACATCAATGCAGAACTCTATTCCCCTTTCTGGTGGCAACCCTGGAAGCTCTTCAGGGAAGACATCCATGAATTCTCTGACAACAGGAACATTTTCCATGTTGACACCTTCTACAAATGTATCTCTGACCAATGCCAAATACCCTTGGCATCCACGCCTCAACATTTTTCTAGCACTAATTGCTGACACCAAGTTATATGGAGCCACGCTCCTGTCACCATCAAAGCTAAACTCTTCCACACCGGGTATGTGGAAATACACCTTTTTGTTCCTGCAGTCTAAAGTGGCATAATGAGTTGCCAACCAATCCATCCCCAAGATTACATCGAAATCCATTACTGGTAGAGGAACTAAGTCTGCTGGGAGAATCTTTCCATCCACTACTACTGGGCTACCCGGAAAAACCATATCTACATCTATGTTGTCACTAAGTGGGGTAGCTACCGACAAAGGACATTCTAAGGTTGTAGGGTGTCTACCCAATCTCATGGCAAACACAGGGGAGACAAATGAGTGCGTAGCACCCGGATCTATTAAAACACGAGCCTCATAGGAATAGACCAGAAGAATACATGCCACAACTACATTTGAAGCTTGAGCATCCTGATGGGTCAGGGTGAAAACCCGAGCTTGACCCCTACCCTGAGTGGCGTAACTCGACATCGACTTCTACCTCCCGACCGCCTCCAAATCCACGCCCCCTTGTCCTCGGCCTGTTGGCCATCGAATCGATCGCTCATGGCCGAAGCACCCGGATACAACTGGCGAGGAACATTTGCAATAGAACCCTGTGACCCCATCTGTGGCTCACTGAACACGGGGCATTCCCTAGCAAAGTGACCTGGTTGGCCACACCTGAAGCATACTCCTGAACCCATCATACAAGGTCCTGAATGTCCTCTTCCACACTGTGCACAAGGTGCCAAGGAGGATCCTGAACTGCACGAATCGCCAGACTTCGAACTGTGACCACTGCTGGATCCGTACCCTGGTCTGAACCCTCGGGATTTGTGTCTAAAACCACTCTTCTTGTTCCTACTTCTTCCTCTGAAATTACTCTGGCCACCACTATCTGGAGTACCCATGTGGGGAGTACCTGAAGAACCCTCTGCTCTGTTTTTCTTTGCTCTTCCGCTGTCATCCGTAGCATAGCTAATCTCTATCTGTCTGGCTCGATCAACTACCACATCAAACGACTGATCCGACATCATGGCCAGGTTTGCATACCTCCTGTCAAGCCCCTTTAGGAATCTCTTCACCTTCATAGTTTCTGTAGCTACTGCTGTGGGGGCATACCGCCGCCTTCAGAAACTCAGAGCATACTCATCTACAGACCTGCCATTCTGTCTTAAGGCCTCAAAGGCCCACTGCTTTTGATCCTTGAAGCTTTCTGGCACAAACCGATTGATGAACAGTTCCACAAACTGAATCCACGATAAACCCTCCATCCGAGGTAATATGTAGTCATTCATCCACTGTCTAGGTATAGGCCCCATGACATGCTGCATACACTCTATAAGTCTTCTATCACCAATCAGAACTCGCTCGCCTCACATAGAATCCAAAAACCGATATGCATCGTCTGACACATCATAAGTACCAGGCACCAACTTCTTGAAATTGATGATTTGTTTGTAAGGTTCCCCTCTTGGTGCGGTAGACTGCTACTGCTGTGGAGGGTGGACCATATACTGCGCCATCATGTCGAAGGTTCTCTGTAATCCAGCTAGAGTAGCTGCCATGGGGTCCATGGGACCCTGGGCCATGAACGACTGATCCTGAACTGGTGGCAGCTGCTCTTCTACTTGAGCAGCTCTAGGCCTCCTACCCCACCTCCTCGACGCAGGCGCCTCATCCTGTGCTGACACCTCGTCAGGCACATCTGGTTCTGGTGCAATGGCAGCTCTCCTGCTTCTACGCATTTTCCTGAAATTCAGCAGCATTAGCCCACAAAATTCAAAACAGCATGTTACACAGCTCTATAGACTCATATTTATACATAATTATATGAAACAGAAACTAGAAGCAAAGATGACAATGCAAGACAATTGTGGACCCTATTTTCCGCATGTGACTCCTAGTAGACTCTTCCCAACACTTTAGACAAACAATCCCTAAGAATCTGGAGCCTAAGCTCTGATACCACATTTGTCACGACCCAACCTATGGTTCGGATCGGCACTAGGACCTGGGCCAGCCTAAAGCCCCCGAGGCCCGTAGTAAGCCTAACTATTCACTTAACCCAACTCTAAGGCCCATTTGGGCCCAATTTCAAGAAATCAACCGAACAGAGTCCGACCATAAAATGGACCTTTCAACGGAGAGTTTTTGACTCACCCGACTTGTAAACATAATAAATACTCAATTGGGGAGCTCAGCTTACCCTCCACATACTCATCAGCATAAAAATAGATGGGAGCTCAGCTCCCTCATCCAATCCATCAAACATGCATAGAATATTAAGATTATAGTTCCAAAATAATAATTTAGTTTACAGACCCATATCAAATAAATATTTCTAACACATGCGAAAATTCTAAGATTTAACAAGTTTATACAAACATTAATAATTGACCTGCGAGAAAGAAAGCAGGTTAACCTCAAAAATATCCTCCTGTGGCCAGGAAAAATATTGAACAGGAGTGAGCGTTCGACTCAGAGAGTAAAATATCAATTTTAACCATAATCTCTATAACTATCTAAAACTAATGCATCCTGTAGAGTGAAATGCAACAACAGCAACAAATTCACATCATAACAGCAAAAAGGTAATTTGGAGCACTCACACACCCAGTAATATCAATCATAATATATGGGTGCTGATCCCCTATACAGCTCTCTTAAATCCAACCCGGTGCCAGCGAAGAACTCAAGCCGGACTTTCGCTTAATAAACCAAATCGGGGTCCCAGCGAAGAACTCAAGCCGTGACTACCCCGAAGGACCGGGTCCCAGCGAAGATCTCAAGCCGTGTTTACCCGTCCTATCCATAGTCCACACCACATCACACGCACGCCAATGCACGCACACTACTCCAAATTACCACAATAACATCCATGGCACTTTAACAGTTATGAATGGAATATAAAATGTGCCTAGAGTTTATCTACATAGATACATACATATAAGTGATGCATGGACATACTTGAACATATAATAATAGTGAAATTACAATTAAAATAAATATTTTACTCACAAACTTGACAACGGTCATTGTGGCGACTGGGCGGAGGAAGAAGGCTGTCCCGGCTCACCTGACAATTACATTATAATTATTTAATACAAATGACTCAATACAAATCAAGAAAAGACCAAATTCGTCCTAAGTCGTGCCAAAAATCCGGCAAAGTCTCCCCTATACCTAGGACCTACCCAACCTGCAAAACGGCTCAAAACACACTTCTATATTCACAACTCATATATCCACAATTCAATCACATCACACAGCCCCTCCTGGGCCCATCAAATCAGTCATCCATCACAATATGTAAAATTTCAATTTAGTCCTTATAATTGATCATTTTTGCAAAAACTATCCAAACAAGCTCTAAAAATTCTAAAACTTTGCCCCGCGGTCCTTAGCAATATTACTAGGCTATTGCAAAAAGAATCATAATTTTCTGAGCTACCAAGAATATTTTATGTATTTTTAATCCTATTTAAGTAGTAGAAAATTACGAAAAAGCAAGGTTCGGGTTTACCTTTGCCGATTCCGACTTCTGGAACGCGCTCGGGATGTCTGACAATGAGGGGGTAGCCAAAACCTCGGTCCAATTCGGAGACTTTTCCGGTAACGGGTCTCTCTGGCCGGAAATTCACAAACCTGGACAACTGTCGAATTTCTGCGAATTGAGGATACCAACACGAAGCCCACAACACGGGGGTTAGTACATAAATTTTTCAGAATTTTCTAAGCTCATTTAATGCTCGGAAAAACACTGCGAAGTTCCGTGGGACCCATCGAAAAACGATGTCGGAAAATTTTGAAATTTATATCTCCGCGAAGCTCTCGACGAATGGAGCGCTCTGGTACTCTCGGTTTTCTCGTGGGGTTCACGGTTTGCGAGAAATCTAGCCCGAAAGTCAAAATGGGCTAAAATTTCCCGGACAAAAATTGGACAAACCGCTCGATGGATTTCGGTGTTCTTGGTGTCTATGGAAAGCTCTCGACGAGTAGATGAGTTTAGACACAAGACCCGATCCGATTGGTGGCCGGATCGGCCGGATTTTGGCCGGGAAGTCGAACGGTCGCGCCTATGCGTCGCTCCACTTCGGGCGCCATTTTCCGGCGTTCCAGGCGGCGGCCGACTGTGGGTGGGCGCATGAAATGGGTGGCAGGGGAGGCGGCAGCGTGGCAAGGGGAGGAGGGAGGAGAGAGAAAAAGAGAGAGAAAGGGAGGGAGGTCGGACGCGCGCGGGGAGGAGGAAGGAAGAAAAAGAAAAGGCCGGTCCGATTCGACCGGTCCGGTTCGATTCAGGATACAAAATTTTAAATTTTTACTCTGCCTCGGGACCGAAAACGAGGTCCAAAAATTCCGAAAAAATTTCAGAAAACTCAGAAAAATTCGTAGACTCCAAATATAGTTTTAGTTTTGCCACGTGGTCTTTAAATTAATTTTTAAAAATCATCTAAATTTATATTTTCGGAAAATCGAACCCAATTTTTAAAATCTGAAAAATCTCAAATAATTTCTTAAAATTTAAATAAAATTAAAATATCAATAATACTCATAAAATAATAAAATTTAAAATTTTTTGGGGTGTTACATTTTATGATGAATTTGAATTTTTATTCTTATACGCCAATTTTATTAGCAACAAAATAATTAAATTCTACCCTTCTTTACTAATCTGTTGTAGTGTTCAAGGCATTAGCATCAGAATCCAATAATGAACATAATATGAGACTAATATCTGCATACCATATCCCATAAGAAGGGTAGTAATAAATCGAAGCCTTACCCTTTGTTCGCAATTTCCCTTTATTAACTTAATATATATATATATATATATATATATATATATATATATTAATTAAGAGTAAAATGGAAAAAAAAAAGAGATAATTAGATTATATATATTAAAATTATTTATATTTTCTTAATATTATATAATAATAAAATTATAAATTTAATTTCACTTCTATTTTTTTCTTTCCATTTTTCCTATTTTCTTTGCAAAATTAATGATCCAAATAAAGAATTAAAGAAGTTGGTTCGAAAGAGTCTCAACTTGGCGTGGGTCAACTAGAACTTGTTTCACTATGCTTGTTAAAATACTGCTTCCAAAGGTAGCTTATAGTACTATTTTGTATTGAGTTTCAAAGTCTGAAATTATTTTTTTGAATAAAAGCACCATGTTAAATATTATTGAGTAAAGCAATTTGAAAATGCTATTTTATTATTTTAATATTTTTATAATTAAAATTAATTAAATTTAATTTTTAATTATTTTTTAATATTTTTTAAATAATATATTTAAAAAAATAATTTTTTTAATGACAATTTCAACCGCAATAATAAACAAGTCATATGCCTTTTTAAGTTTGTCTCAACTTATTCATTTTTTTTATCAAAAATAGATGCACGTACACATGGCACGGGAAAGGGACACTTTATACTAAAATAATGACAATTTTATGGAGATGTGACTCATCCATATAGATGTAGAATCATAAAAGACCAACACATTAATGATTCAATGAGAGATATATTTAAAAAATTAATTAAATATAATATTAATTAATAAAAATAAATAAATCTAATTAATTAAGTTTTAATTATAAAAATTAAACTTTAATATCTATTAATTGATATTTACAAATATTTTAATAGTATTTTTAAATTTTATATAAAAGCATTTAATTTAAATATTATTATTTAAATTTTCAATATTATGAGTGATACATAAAAAATCATATAAATGTATATAACTATTTTTTATTTTTTTTCAAATATTAAATATATGTTAGAAAATAAATTTATTATTATTAAATAAGAGTTATATATTTTAGAATAAAAAGTATATACTCAACTCAATTCAACTAAACCTTTATCCCAAAAATTTGGGATTGGCTATATGGATTCTCTTTCTCCACTCTAAATGATTTTGGGTTAAATCCTTCAAAATGTGTAATGCTTCTAGGTCATGTTGTACTGTTCTCCTCCAGATCAGTTTAGGTCTACCTCTTCTTTTTCTTTCTATCATCTAACTTAATGTGCTCTACTTGTCTAACTGGAGCCTCCGCATGTCTACGCTTCACATGATCAAACCAACTCAACCTCCCTTCTCTCAACTTATCCTCAATTGGCACTAGAATAAAAAGTATATAATTACTGAAATAGCTAATTGATTGTAACTTAAAAACTTTTTCATGAGATGTTAGAGTCAATTTTTCAGAATCAAATTCATCGATCCCAATCTAATAATAATGTTTTTTCTACTTCTTCTGAAACCAAAAACTCTCTGCCAAATTTGTGCTAGCTTCATTGTAAAATCAATAACAAAAGTATTTCTCAAGGATGAAAAACTGAGTTAGAGAACCATCTCCTTCCTTACAATAGTTGCAAGGAATATGCCTATTGCCTAATTTCCACCTGTCATCCAACTCACCACTAAGTTAATAAAGACAGATACCCTTTCGGATTGGATTAGACAACTCTCTTTTTCAACCTCTCTACTAAGCAATCCACTACCATGTTCTTCCTCTTATTCGGAAGCTTCTATGGTCTGCATTTTACCAGCACATATAACATGAGAGAACTACTTATGTGCACAAAAGTTGCCGATCAATCATAGCATATTGTGAACTGCGAAAGCGTGTAAATTACAAAAAAATAAAGTAAACACACAAAACACTAATATTTACGTCATTTACCCTCTCAACATAAGGCTATATTCACGGATATGCCATCTTCCACTATCAACAATAATAAATCATTATTATAAGTTCAAAGCTATACTACCCATAAATCCAATTACACCAAAGAGAACCCACACTACATCAAACTGCTCATAGTAAATACATTAGTTAGTCCCTCTCAATCTCCTCTAAACATAACCCAATATATTTACTATTTTAACTGCTACACCACAAAGGGTGTCTTCAACTATTGATGTAGCCCAACCGCAAGTGCAGGGGTCATACAAGTAATATAGAAAAGATATCGTTCTCACGAGGAGTTGTGTTAATAATTGAATTTTTGATATAAAAATTGACTAATTTGAACGATTTTTTAAATTAGAGCAATATATTGATAGATATTGAAATCTAAAATCTATATATACAAAATTAATAATCTAATCAACAATGTAAAGATTCAACTAAATTTGCGGCAAATTGAAATAAGCAAATTGAAATATGGCAAGATTTAAAATGGCAAGCAATTAAATTCAATTAGAAATTAACAATGATAAAAGAGTGATTCTGGAGTTTGGGAATTTATATTCAAGCTATTTTGGGATTTTTAAATTGGTTATCCAATCTTATAGAATTATGAGTTTTAAGGAGATTAGTCCTTAAATCCTTTGAATACTCTTTCGAGTGAGACAAAGAATGCCTTAATCAATCTAATCCTACTTTCATGGAGTTAAAATTAATCAAGACCTATTAAGTTCCTTAATTAATCTGTAAATCCTCTTAATCCTTAGTCTATTTCTATATCTAAGTTAATTAAGTCTAATTTCTTGATTATCTATCACAAGGTTTTCTCCTTTCGGTGCTTCAACCATGGATTAAGAACAATACTTAATGGGATCCTACACTAAGCATGTCATTGAGCACACAAGAAATGAATAAAACTTCATTAAAACCACAAAATATGGATTACCCAATTAAAATCCACAAAATATCTCAAATATTACATCCCAACTCCATAATCTAATGAAAATTACTCACTATCCATAATATTTATAAGAAATTCTGAGTTAATATGAAAATAAATCTTAAATCTAAGCTAAGAACTAAGAAACCCAATACAAGAAAGGTAGGAAATAGGGAAGAAAGGAAGAAAACTCCAAATTTGGGGTAGAAATGGAGAGGTGACGTTTTTGCTCTATTTTCTGACTCTTCCCCTGCTGCTGCCCTTTTCTCCCTTCCTCCCTCTTTTCTAAAATGAGATGAGGATATATTTATATCTTTCTAACAAGTAGCCCTAAAATAGTATGTTTGAGGTAAAGTTTACATGAGAGAATCTTCTGCCAGCTCATTATGAAGAGTTGCACAAGTTGTGTAAGTTTCTTATGCAGATTCCATGCAAAATTGGTGGTTCCAGGTGCTTCCCGTGATGTTGCATAAGTTATGCAGGTTGGTTGTGCAGTTTCTTCAAGCTTTGGAGACTCTATGAAACTACATAATTGGACTGCATAAGTTATGCAAGCTCTTATGCATTTTTCGATAGGTTTTGGGCCCTCTGTGTGAAGTTGCATAAGCAAGAAGTAAGTCTGCATAAGTCATGCATGCAGATTTCGGTAGGAATGAAAAATTGCTTCCTCTCCCTATGCAAAACTGCACAACTTAGCCATCAAAGAATCTAATGCTTATCCAAGCTTTCACCGCTTAGCCATCAAGTCAATTATCATCCAAAATTCCCAAACCAACCAATCAAAAGAGAAAGTCATGCTCAAAAGGAATTCTAGAACAATCAATAGCCAAAGTATCTCTATATAGAATGATGGAATTTAATGAGTGAATGAATAAATTTCCAATCCCATAGGCAAACGCCCTACTCCTATCTCCACTAATGTAGCAAGTGCTATCAAGAGATCAAAGGTCTTTTTAGGATGGGGCTATAGGATTCAAAATGAGGTTAAGAAGGAAAAGGGTAAAAGGGATTCAAAGCATGAGAATATTTTCAATCTTGAAAACATAAGGTACACTTATATATATATATATATATATATATATATAAAGAGGAGAGAGATACACAATTAGAATTTTTTTTCAAGTGCTAGTATATTTTACAAAATACATAAAATGGAGGGACACTTTGATACTTTAAACTTGTATCTTATATTTTCTCTTAATGATTGTCCCTAAAAATGTCACCTCCAAACTCATTTCCTTTACTTACTTTGGGTAGATTTCTTTCAATTTGAATGATAATAGTGAAAAGCACATATACTAGCACTTTTACAAGATGACAAGTATTTCTTCTCTCTTTCATTATTATATATTTTTCTCTTCTTTTTTTTTAATAAAAAAGTGTACCTAATATTATAAATAATTATTCTCATGAAAAGGTTTGGAGTGTTTGGTTCATTGGCTAGGTAGCAATAAGGGTTTTAAGAAAAATTTGGAATACAAAGGCTCAAAGGGGTTTACAAGAGTTAGTTGTAATAAAGGGAAGGTTAAAAGTTTAAAATAAAAGGTTTGCAATCAAAGAATGCCTAATCATCTCCCTTTTCAAGTACAAGCTAGTATTTCACCTTGAAATATTTAGAAATTTTGTTATAGGATTGGTGAGACATCACTTGACTACCTTTTATCCAATAACTCCCTCTAAACACTCAAATCTCTAAAGGTCTAGTTGGGTGGCTTTTTAGCTAAGAAGATATGGGCAAGGGATAAACACTTCAAAACTTTGCATCTCTTAGGAAACTTTCAATCCACAAACCCAACTTAAGGTAAGTCAAATCACTCTCAAAGGCAACTTCTCATTACTCAAGGGATTTGGCAAAAGATTTTATTTCATGATGCATGATTCCTAAAAATGTGCAATGCATTAACTAAATGGAAGAAATCTTTTTGTATGTAATGTGTACAATTTCTAAGTGATGTATAATGTGTATGTGAATGTGTTATGTCTATGTATGTATGGATGTGTATGTAAAATATTTACAATATATATATATATAAATAGAATGGGATGAGATGTTCCTATACTCAAAATGTGAAAAATGCATCAAAAATCAAAATGCACACCCCCAAACTCAAAATTGGACATTTTCCTTAATGTCTAAGGCAGTGCAGCATGAAAACTCAAAGCAAAGAGGAATAGTGAAATTTAAAAGTAAAAAGAAAGAGTTACCTGGTATAGAGTAGTGTTTTAGTATCTAAAATGTAAATTTAAAAGATTATGGTGATGGGTAAGGAAGCTGCACAGGTTATGCAGAATAAATACTTTGCGTAACAGTGCATAAGACGATGCATAAGTCGTGGCAAGATGGCATGAGTTGCATAAGGGACTGCACAGGCTATGCAGAACATTTGCATAATGAGTTTCATAGCCTGTGCAGTATATTGAAAAGCTGCAGCATAATGATATATCAAGAAAAAAAACTTGAAAACACCAGTAGAGGTATGTAAATATATATAATGTATTGACAAGTATGCATAAAGGGGCAGCAAAGGCAATGAGAAGCAATGAAAAACTAATGGAATAGCCATCCAATTGTATTTCAAGAAAATAGAATTCAAGACAGACTAAAATTATAGCACATCTAAAAAGAAAAGCTCCTAGAAGTTGAACAAGAGCAGGATAAAAACTAATCTATTTCTATGGTCTTTCCCTTATCCAAAGGTACTGCTAGAGGACTGGATGGAGCTGGCTGCTGCTGAAGGGGTGGTTCTGGAGGAGGTGATGGAGGTGGAGGTGGCATAACCAGAAAAGCCATGAGCTGCTTCATCATCTCTTTCAACTCTTTCTGCTCGTCTCTGGTTTCCATAACAAGATCAAAGAGTTGATCATAACGATCCTTAAGGGTATCAAGACCAGATTCAAGCTTCCTATCCATAAAATATACATCATCACTAAGCCTCTCAAGATAAGTGAATAAGGCTTTAGTGTTGAAGGGAGGAGGTGCTGTGGAGGAAGAGGGTCCAGCTGCAGATGGTGTTGGCTGTGCAGATTCTGCTAGGGTATCCTGTGCAGATTGAGTAGGTGGTGCAGGTTCAGCAGAAGGCTGTTGGACTGCTGGTGCAGATTGTGCCTCTGGTTGTGCAGATGGTCCTGTATCTGCTACTGGTTGTGCAGTGTCAGATGGTAGCAAACTAAATCCAGTCTTGTATAAGTGAGTAGCATCAAAATATAGAGTGTCTGAAAGTGCTAGAAGAGGATGTTCTTCCGGATCAAAACCAAAATGTTTAGCTATAATAGTTATGAGCCATCCCATTACTATATCACCTACAGATTTAGTAACAATGTGCAACACATGTTCACAAAAGAAGTAACCAAGAGATATTTTGACTTTGTGAAAAGCACACCATAGCATGAACAAGTTAGATTTTCCAACAGCACCAGAATTAGTCTCTCGGCCCAAGATAGTGCTAGTAATAAGCCTATGGATAAATCTAAGTGCTGGATCTATTATTTGGGAGGTCTTGGATCTACCAGCATAAAAACCCTGAGATTGGTTTGTAATATTTCTCTAGAATTGAATAGCATTTCAAACACCTTTATTTTCTACCTCTATGCCTGTATATGGAACCCTAAACAATCCATCAATAGCAAACCCAAAGATACTGTGAAATTAGTCTAATGATAGCTCTCTATTTTGCCCCAAGCACCTAAATTTCATTGTTGGCTTGTAATCTATCTCATGCAATTTCAAAGTAGTAGAAAATGAGAAAATAAATTCCAAAACTAGGGCTGGATAAACTAATTCTTGTTTATGCACAAATTCCATCCAACCTAGACCATCAAGGTAAGCAACAACATTATCAAATAAACCAACAGATTGGAGGGCATCTGCAAAAATGTACCTAGTGGGTTACACTTTTCTGTCCTTTAGCCTCTTAAAAGTTGCCTTATGGGTTGGATCAAGAAGAGGCCAAGGTAATTTGGATACCTGTGTTGCCGCTGCTGAAGATTGTTTTTTGCTAGAGGAGGGAGATTTGGCTTGTGGGGTAAAGGTAAAAGCACCGACCCCTTGTCATGTGGAAACCAAAGTTCTGGGGTTTTTGGGTGGAGGCTCAGAAAGTGGAGTAGCAGGAGGGTCCTTGCGTTTTGCGGGAGGTGGTGCAGATGCCATGGGTCAGGTTGATTTAGATCGGATTCTCCTTTTATAGGTGGATGTAGGAGGAGGTTGAGAGGTTTATTGTGGGGGAGAATCAGGATTGGGGGCTTGCATTGCGAGGGGTGTGACTTGGAGAGGAGAGCCTTGAGGGGAAGGAGGAGGCATTTCCATGGTGGTGGTCGATGATGGTAGGAATGGAGGAGGGAAGAAGAAAATAAAAGGGATAGAGGGGAAGTTAGGGTATCGGTCAGTGAAAAGGTAGGGGGTGAGGGATTTGTGCCTAGAAAAATGAGAAGGAGGGTGGTTATGAATAGTAATGACGAGAAGTGGGAGGTGGGAAGTGGGGTGTGCAGAAATTTTGATTTGCACAGGACGTACGAATTTATGCATAAGGGAAAAATGGGTGTGCATAACTTATGCAGGTGCTTATGCAAGTTTCGGCAATAATGGGGATTCTGAAAAGTTAGTTGTGCAAAAGTGCATAACTTATGCACACACTTATGCAAGTTTCGGAGGAAATGAAATCCCAGTAAATTTGGTTATGCCATAGTGCATAAGTTATGCACTTGGTTATGCGGAATTCGGCAGAAATGAAAATTTCAGGATTTGAAGTTATGCAAGAGTGCATAAGTTACGCATACATTATGCAAGTTTCGGCAGAAATGGAAATTTCAAGATTTAAAGTTATGCAAGAGTGCATAAGTTATGCATACACTTATGCAAGTTTCAGCAGAAATGAAATAGCAAAAATTATGGCGGTGCAAAATTGCATAAGTTATGCATGCCTTTATGCAGATTTCGGCAAGAAATGAAATGGCAAAAATTTAGTTATGCAGGATTGCATAAGTTATGCATGTCTTTATGTAGATTTCAGCAAGAATGAAAATTAAGGTAAAGTGAGACCCGAAAGCTGCATAAGTTATGCAGTTATTTATGCACATTTCAACAAGATTCAGATTACAATAAAAAAATGCTTTGCAAGTTTGAAAAATACATGAGAATGAAGAAATGTAACCCTGTGAAGCATAAACCATGAGAAATTATCATAAATAAAAAAAAAAAAAACACATCAATATATGCAGAATCCATCACAATTGCACCATACAAGCTTGTAGAAGTAAGTTCTGCATAAGAGACATTTGTGAATTATGCCATTTCAACTCAAACCCTGCAAATTAACATTCTAGCACATTAAAGCTCAATAAAAATCTGCACAAAGTTGCACTAATCTATAAAAGAAAATAGGCTTTCCAAGTTATGCCAATAAAATGCAGCATGTGCACATTGAATCACACAACCCAATTAAGTTCAAAACCACTAAAATGACCCACTTACCATCATATCAATATGATAAGCAAAGATATATAAAAGATACACTCCCAACCTCAACAAAGAAACAAATAGCATATG
Source organism: Hevea brasiliensis (assembly GCF_030052815.1). Taxonomy (NCBI): domain Eukaryota; kingdom Viridiplantae; phylum Streptophyta; class Magnoliopsida; order Malpighiales; family Euphorbiaceae; genus Hevea; species Hevea brasiliensis. Next base: position 9,391,317 of record NC_079494.1, read on the forward strand.
CTGCAGACCCTTTTTACTGAAAAATTTTTCTGCATAAGCCAAGAAGGGGTCCTGCACAGGAAACAATGAAAGTAAACCAATCTTGGGAGAGTTAATGGATAAAATATCAGATTAGGAGTAACTCCCCAGCAGTGCAACAACCTTCATCCCTTGAAATACATCTATAAAAGATAAAATTCAACAATGTCAAGAATTGAATTTGGGGAGAATTAAGACAAAAATAAAAGTAATGCAAATAAAAGTAAATCAACAAAAGCAAAATAAAAGAACTTGGGGTGCCTCCCAAGAGCGCTAATTTTATAGTCCTTAGTTGGACTCTTCATGCATTTCACAAAAAAGGAGGTGTGGGGTCAGAGAGCTTGTAACAGCTTACTCCCTTTATTGGGTCTCTAGTTATGTAATGCTTCAATCTATGCCCATTGACCTTAAAATTCCCAGATTTTTCACTCCAAATTTCAATTGCTCCATAAAGGAAAACTTTAGAAACTCTATATGGACCAGTCCACCTTGATTTAAGTTTTCCTGGAAACAATTTCAATCTAGAGTTGAACAATAAAACTGAATCACCTTCTTTAAATTCCTTTTTCCTAAGATGCTTATCATGCCAAACTTTAGTTCCTTCTTTATAAATACGAGCATTTTCATAAGCATCCATCCTCAATTCTTCAAGCTCATTAAGTTGCAATAGCCTCTTCTCACCAGCTTGCTTGAGATCAAAATTCAAGGTCCGAATGGCCCACTATGCTCTATGCTCTAGCTCCACAGGTCAATGACAAGACTTACCATACACCAACCTAAAGGGAGTAGTTCCTATAGGGGTTTTGTAAGCAGTCCTATATGCCCATAAAGCATCATCTAATTTGACAGACCAATCTTTTCGAGAATTGCTCACTGTTTTCTTCAAGATATATTTGAGTTCCTTGTTAGAAATTTCAACTTGTCCTGAAGTTTGAGGATGGTATGGGGTAGCTATCTTGTGCACTAAACGATGGTATGGGGTAGCTATCTTATGCACTAAACCATACTTCCTCATTAAGCTCTCAAATTGCTTATTACAAAAATGTGAACCCCCATCACTAATTACAACCCTTGGAGCTCCAAATCTACTCAAGACAAATTTCTTCAAGAATTTCACTACCACCTTAGCATCATTAGTTGGAGTTGCAACAGCTTCTACCCACTTTGACACATAGTCGACTCCAACTAGAATGTATTTATTACCATATGAAGGAGGAAATGGACCCCATAAAATCTATTCCCCATACATCGAATAATTCCACCTCAAGAATATCATTTAGGGGCATTTCATCTCTTTTTGACAGATTTCTACTCCTTTAACATTTATCACATTCTAACACAAATTTCCTGACATCCTTGAAAAGGTTTGGCCAAAAGAAACCAGCCTGAAGAATTTTACTAGCTGCTTTAGAGATTCCAAAGTATCCTCCATAATCAGAGGCATGGCAATGATGCATAACACTCTCTATCTCCTCATCAAGAATACATCTTCTTATTAAACCATCATAACATCTCCTAAAGCGTAAAGGATCATCCCATCTATAAAATTTTACCTCATGCAAAAACTTTTTCTTTTGTTGCCATGTCATTCCTAGAGGTAAAACTTCACAAGATAGATAATTCACCAAGTCTGCATACCAAGGTAGTTTAACAACAAGAGAGAAAAGTTGTTCATCCAAGAAAAACTCATCAATAGGGACTGTATCCATTTCTTCATCATCCAATTTCAACCTACTAAGATTATCCGCAACTACATTTTCAGCTCCCTTCTTATCTCTAATTTCCCAATCAAACTCTTGTAGCATCAGAATTCACCTAATGAGCCTAGGTTTAGCCTCCTTTTTACTGAGTAAATACCTAATAGTAGCATGATCTGAAAATACAACCACCTTTGAGTCTATAATGTAAGGTCTGAACTTTTCCAATGCAAAGACAATTGCTAAGAATTCCTTTTCAGTTGTTGCATAATTTGTTTGAGCCTCATCCAGTGTTCTACTAGCATAATAAATAGCATAAGCCCTTTTGTCTTTTCTTTGACCAAGAACAACTTCAATTGCATAATTGCTAGCATCACACATAATTTTAAAAGGTAGACTCCAATCAGGCGGTTGCATAATTGGTGCAGTAATAAGAGCTTGCTTCAACCTACAAAAGGCATCCAAACACTCTTGGTCAAATACAAATGGTGCGTCATGACTTAACAAATTAGACAAAGGTTTAGCTATTTTAGAAAAATCCTTGATAAAGCGTCTGTAGAACCCTGCATGCCCTAAAAAACTTCGAATTCCTTTAACATTGGTAGGGTGAGCCATCTTCTCTATCACTTCAACCTTGGCTTTATCAATATCTATTCCTCTATTAGACACCAATGTCCAAGCAGTATCCCTTCCTGAACCATGAAATGACACTTTTCCCAGTTTAACATAAGGTCAGTATCAGCACATCGCTGCAAAACTTTAAAAAGGTTAGCCAAGCATATGTCAAATGAAGATCCATAAATAGAAAAGTCATCCATAAAAACCTCCATTATATCTTCAATGAAATCTGAGAAGATTGCCATCATGCACCTTTGAAAAGTGGCTGGTGCATTACACAACCCAAATGGCATCCTTCTATAGGCAAAGCTTCCATATGGACAAGTAAAAGTGGTTTTCTCTTGATCATTTGGATAGATAAGGATTTGGAAAAATCCCGAACCCATCTAAATAGCAAAAATAAGAATGCCTAGCCAGTCTTTCTAACATTTGATCAATGAAGGGAAGTGAAAAATGATCTTTTCTAGTAGCAATATTTAATTTTCTGTAATTTATGCACACTCGCCAACTAGTCACTGTTCTAGTGGGAATTAATTCGTTATTTTCATTTTTGACCACTGTCATTCCACCTTTTTTAGGGACAACATGTACTGGACTCACCCAAGTACTATCTGAGATAGGATATATGATCCCTGCATCAAGCAACTTCAAAATTTCCTTTTTAACAACTTCTTTCATATTTGGGTTCAACCTCCTCTGATGTTCAATAGGTGGCTTACAATTTTCTTCCAAAATAATTCTGTGCATGCAAAAGTGTGGATTTATTCCCTTAATGTCATCTATGGTGTATCCTAAAACTTTCCTAAATTGCCTCAACACTCTTAACAAATTATCAACCTCTAAAGTACTCAAGTTTGCATTTACAATTACTGGATAAGTGTTATTGGGGCCAAGAAATTCATACCTGAGCTGAGAAGGAAGTTGCTTAAGTTCTACCTTAGGTGCATCTTCTTCCTTGAATGATGGTTGCTTAGATTCAACTTTTTCCTTTTGTGTGAGTTGAAAAACTGGAGTAGAAATGAATGGTGGACTACCCTCTAAATGTTGAGCAAATGCAGCCACATAAGGGTTGCCATTGTCTATGCTTCCTCCATGAACCAAGCAATTTTCAAGTGGATCTTCCAGATATCTCTTTCTGAAGTGTTCTTCAACCAGCTCATCAATGATATCAATTCTCAAACAAGTATCAGCTTCAGAATGATGCTTCTTCATGGTGTTATTAATATTGAAAACCAATTGATCTTCACCAACTCTAAGAGTCCATTTTTCTCCCTTAACATCAATCAATGCTCCTGTTGTAGCTAGAAAGGGCCTTCCCAAGATAATTGGGATATTAGAATCCTCTTCCATGTCCAAGATGACAAAGTCAACAGGTATATAGAACTTCCTAACCTTCAAAGGCACATTCTCCAAAATCCCTTCAGGATACTTAATTGATCTGTCAGCTAACTGAAGAGAAATGTGGGTTGGCTTAAGACCTCCCATATTGAGCTTCTCATAAATGGAGAGAGGCATAAGGCTAACACTAGCCCCTAGATCACATAAAGCTTTTGTAGAACACGACTCTCCAATATGACATGGAATTGAAAAACTTCCGGGGTCTTTAAGCTTAGGAGGAAGTTTCTTCTGGAGTAGTGCACTGCATTCTTCTGTCAAAGCTACAGTTTCATGGTCTTCAAGTCTCCTCTTGTTTGAGAGAATTTCTTTTAAGAATTTTGCATAAGAGGGCATTTATGAAAGAGCATCAATGAAAGGCACATTTATGTATAGCTTCTTCAAAACCCCTAAGAACCTCCCAAATTGCTTATCAAGCTTAGCTTTTTGAAATCTTTGTGGAAAGGGAAGTTGTGGTTTGTAAGCCTCTGGAGGTATATACTTCTCTTCCTGCTCTTCAATTTTCTCTTTACTTTTTTCTGCACTTTCTTTCTCCCTTGCTTGTTTTTCACTCTCATCAATATCTTTCTCATTTTCTCTTTTCTCACTTTTTTCACTCTTCTCATTATTTTCACTCTTCTCATTGTTTACAACCTTCCCACTTCTTAAAGTAATAGCTTGACACTACTCTCTTAGGTTTTCTGATTGACTTGGAAGTTTTCCAAAAGACTTGGTACCTGGGGAAGATGCTTGTTGTGCAATCTGATTTTCCAACATTTTGTTATGTGTTTGCATCTGTTCTGGCCTTGCTTTCATCTCTCTCATCTCTTCATCATGCTTAGTTTGGTTAGTAAGAATCTATTGTAATAAAGCTTCTGTGGTGGAACTTTGCTCTTGCTATTTTAGTGGAGGATTCATGTTTCTCTGCTGAAAATTAGGCAATGGTTGCCTATTTTGCTGATATGGAATTCCTTGTTGCTGTTGTGGTTGAAGATTTTGATTTGGAACTTGATTTTGCTGATTTCCCCATAAAAAGTTAGGATGATTCCTCTAAGCTAGATTATAAGTTTGAGAGTAAGGATTCCCCTTTTGTTTGTTTCCATAATTACCAACATATGCAGCTTGCTCTCCATAGTCTACTCCACAGCTGGTAGTTCCTTCTGCATAAGCAACTTGTTGTGAACTTCCAGATGATGATGATGAACTAACCATCATACTTAAATCTTCCATCTTCTTAGCCAAAACATTTGTAAGTGCATCAAACTTTGCATTAATCATGTTGAATGGATAAAGGTCATACATTCCAACAGCTTGCCTTTTTTGAGTTAGAGCTGGTCCTCTTGGACTACTCCAAATATGAGTATTCTTTGCAATTTTCTCCAATAGCTCATAAGCTTCATCTTCATGATTCATAATAAACTCTCCTCCTATTTGAGCATCAATAATCCCTCTAATTGCAAGAGTAACATTGGTGTAAAAATTTTGATTTATCATCCATTTTGGAATGGCATGATGTGGACATTGTCTCTCTAATTCCTTCCATCTCATCCATGATTCATAGAGAGTTTCATCTTCTCTTAGTCTAAAAGCTGTCATTTGATTCCTCAATTCTTGAGTTTTTCCAGGTGGAAAATATTGTGCAAGAAATGCATTAGTGAGTTGCTCCCAATTTGTAATGGAGTTGTAAGGTAAAGAATCAAGCCAATCCAATGCTCTATCCTTCAAAGAGAATGGGAATAGCTTCAATCTTGCTGCATCATTAGATACTCCAGGTTATTTTTGCATATCACAAATCATAGCAAACTTCTTTAGATGTGTGTGTGGATTTTCGGAAGGATGTCCACCAAATTAGGAATTTTGAATCATTTGAAGAACCCCAAAATCCATCTTGTAGCTATTTGCATCAATTCTTGGTCTTGCTATACTCTCTCTCAAGTCATCAAAACGAGGAAATGCATGATCCATCATACTTCCCCTAGGCACATTAGCATTTACAACCTCTTCACCTTGGGCTGCATTTTCATTGTTTCGATCATTTCCAGCATTACCACCACCAATTCTAATTCTTTCATCAGCCATTTCTGCTTCAATTTCAGTTGCTCTCAAGGCTTCTTTCCTTTTTTTGGTTTCTTTCTTGTTGGCTCTACAAAATTTCTCAATTTCAAGATTAAACAATAAGGATGTGTCACTTGTGCTTCTAGCTCTTCTTATAAAAGATTAAGAGTACCTATAAAGAACAAACAAACACAAAAAAAAAAATGAAAAGATAACAAAAGTAAAAAACTATAAACAACTAAAATAATCAAGAATTCAATCTTAAACAAACAACTGCCCGGCAACGGCGCTAAAAACTTGATGTGGCCCAACCGCAAGTGCACGGGCCGTACAAGTAATATAGAAAAGATATCGTTCCCACGAGGAGTTGTATTAATGATTAAATTTTTTATATAAAAATTGACTAATTTGAACTATTTTTGAAATTAGAGCAATATATTGATAGATATTGAAATGTAAAATCTATATATGCAAAATTAATAATCTAATCAACAATGTAAAGATTCAACTAAATTTACGACAAATTGAAATAAGCAAATTGAAATATGGCAAGATTTAAAATGGCAAGCAATTAAATTCAATTAGAAATTAACAATAATAAAAGGGTGATTCTGGAGTTTGGGAATTCATATTCAAGCTATTTTGGGATTTTTAAATTGGTTATCCAATCTTATGGAATTTACAGGTTTTAAGGAGATTAATCCTTAAATCCTTTGAATACTCTTTCAAGTGAGACAAAGAGTGTCTTAATCAATCTAATCCTACTTTCATAGAGTTAAAATTAATCAAGACCTATTAAGTTCCTTAATTAATCTGTAAATTCTCTTAATCCTTAGTCTATTTCTATATTTAAGTTAATTAAGTCCAATTTCTTGATTATCTATCACAAGGTTTTCTCCTTTCGGTGCTTCAACCATGGATTAAGAACAATACTTAATGGGATCCTACACTAAGTATGTCATTGAGCACACAAGAAATGAATAAAACTTCATTAAAACCACAAAATATGGATTACCCAATCAAAATCCATAAAATATCTCAAATATTACATCCCAACTCCAGAATCTAATGAAAACTACTCACTATTCATAATATTTACAAGAAATTCTGGGTTAATATGGAAATAAATCTTAAATCTAAGCTAAGAACTAAGAAACCCAATACAAGAAAGGTAGGAAATAGGGAAGAAATGAAGAAAACTCAAAATCTGGTTTAGAAATGGAGAGGTGACGTTTTTGCTCTGTTTTCTGACTCTTACCCTACTGCTGCCCTTTTCTCCCTTCCTCCCCCTTTTCTAAAATGAGATAAGGATATGTTTATATTTTTCTGACAAATAGCCCTAAAATGGTGTGTTTGAGGTAAAGTTTACATGAAGGAATCTTTTGCCAGCTCATTATGAAGAGTTGCATAAGTTGTGCAAGTTTCTTATGCAGATTCCATGCAAAATTGGTGGTTTTAAGTGCTTCCCGTGATGTTGCATAAGCTATGCAAGTTGGTTGTGCAGTTTATTCAAGCTTTGGAAACTCTATGAAACTGCATAAGTGGACTGCATAAGTTATGTAGGCCCTTATACAGTTTTCGGTAGGTTTTGGGCCCTCTGTGTGAAGCTGCATAAGCAAAGAGCAAGTCTGCATAAGTTATGCAGTGACTTATGCAGATTTTGGCAGGAATGAAAAATTGCTTCTTCTTCCTGTGCAGAACTGCATAACTTATGCAGCAAGTTATGCACAATTCGGCCACTGCATTCTTCAACTTTCAAGCTTTGTTTTTGATATCTTTAGCTATACGAATCACTCCTCACTGGCATAATTTCTTTTTAGTCCCTCAAAAATACCATTTTACCTACAAAACAAAGCAAAAATTACAATTTAATCCCAAAATTGACAATCATGAAAAACTATCTAAATAACTAATAAAATTAGCTAAAAGTGACTAACAAATAAATAAAATGGCCATGAAATTAAACCTAAATGACTATGCAAAATGCATGTATCAACTATATGGCCAAGAGCCCTCTCACTAATGGATAAGAATCCCTTCCTCTTGAATTCTATGTCATTTCTCCACCTTAGGCCAAATCATCTCTCCACTACAATGGGCAAAAATCCCTCATCAATGGGCAGAGGCAAATTCGCAGCAATTGGCAAGACTACTCTCTACACTAGGCGACAACCTCACTCCATAAGCTAAAAGCCAAATAACATTTTTCATCATTCTCCTATTTATAGTATTAATTCCCTCAATCCTAATATGATTAGGAGTCCTACTCAATTTAGGATTACCATATATAGGAAATATTCCTCTATCCTAATGAGGAATATTTCTCTCACTCAAATTAGAAAAAGGTCTCTTCAAATCCTATTAGGATTTTGAGTCATAATTTTAACAGCATGATTAGCCTTCTTTTATCTTTAAAGTATGGCGAACCAGAAGATATGGCCAAGAGCCCTCTCACCAATGGATAAGAATCTCTTCCTCTTGAATTCTATGTCATTTCTCCACCTTAGGCCGAATCATCTCTCCACTACAATGGGCAAAAATCCCTCATCAATGGGCAGAGGCAAATTCACAGCAATTGGCAAGGCTTCTCTCTACAATAGGTGACAGCCTCACTCCATGAGCTAAAAGCCAAATAACCTTTTCCATCATTCTCCTATTTATAGTGTTAATTCCCTCAATCCTAATCTGATTAGGAGTCCTACTCAATTTAGGATTAACATATATAGGAAATATTCCTCTATCCTAATAAGAAATATTTATCTCAGTCAAATTAGGAAAAGGCCTATTCAAATCCTATTAGGATTTTGAGTCATAATTCTAACAGCATGATTAGCCTTCTTTTATCTTTAAAGTATGGCGAACCAGAAGATATGGCCAACAGCCCTCTCACCAATGGATCAGAATCCCTTCCTCTTGAATTCTATGTCATTTCTCCACCTTAGGCCAAATCATCTCTCCACTACAATGAGTAAAAATCCCTCATCAATGGGCAGAGGCAAATTCGCAGCAATTGGCAAGGCTACTCTCTACAATAGACGACAGCCTCACTCCATGAGCTAAAAGCTAAATAACCTTTTCCATCATTCTCCTATTTATAGTGTTAATTCCCTTAATCCTAATCTGATTAGGAGTCCTACTCAATTTAGGATTAACATATGTAGGAAATATTTCTCTATCCTAATGAGGAATATTTCTCTCACTCAAATTAGGAAAATACCTCGTCAAATCCTATTAGAATTTTGAGTCATAATTCTCAAATTAGGAAAATACCTCTTCAAATCCTATTAGAATTTTGAGTCATAATTCTAACAGCATGATTAGCCTTCTTTTATCTTTAAAGTATGGCGAACCAAAAGATGTCAAGCTCAAACCTTTTCATCTACTTATTATAAGATATCTCACTTTTATGAGGAGAAAATGAAATGACTACCTCTTATTGTGTAACCCAATTGTTAGTCAATCCATTCAATTCCAACAAAAATACAACAAAAGTTAATCATCCAACTCTGTCATCAATCTTTTTTTTCACTATTTCAACATCCCTATGCCAAAATAGATATGGTTTGCTGTTGAAATCGTGCGGGTTAAAAATACAGAACAAGATTCTTTCAAAAAAATGATGCTTAATTGGTTTGTAAAGGTAGTTTTTACCCCACAGTTTGGATTCCTCACTCCACCATATTTGTTAAAAGGAACCAGAAAAGTTGGCCCAGAGCCTTTATCTATATCTGACTACACTTTCCCAGATTGTTGCTTAAATTAATATATCTCAGCAAATGATTTAATCCTTTATTTGGAGAGTTGAGGATTCCAGCAAATGATAAAGTAATTAAAATTTTAAGATTTTAACTTGCAATACAAATCCAAATGCACATTCACCTCAAATGCATGCCTGTTCAAATGGATCCTAAGCAACTTCGCAAAAAGAACTTTCACTTACTGATACGTTACATCCAACGGCAAGAGGCATCTATTGAACATATTGCCAACGTAGATAAGTTGGCATAATGTGGACTGCCGACAAATGTTGCGCATTTCACATCAAAAACTACAATCAGAACCCATTCAAGCTCTGAGATCATTAACCAACATTTAGGAAAGTAACTGAAAATCATGGCAGGCAATTGGGATAATTTTGATTATGATTAGACAATGATGCAATTGTTGCTCGATTGCAAAATCGGAATCACAATTGCTTCAAATCAGATAAATGTGCAAAGAACGATAACAACTTGCAATGCCAGAATTTAGTAACATGACATGGGTAGTGAGTAGTGACACTTAAAAGCCAATAAGAGTAAGTACATTTACACTTGTCTAACTATTATTGGATTGTCATTTCATATTAAACACTGACATGAATAACAGATTTATTACATAATTTCTCCAAAAACAGTATGTGGGGTCGCAAAGGGGAGGGAGGTATGAGATTATAAATTCTTGAAATGTCCGTTGCCTCTTCAGTTTGCTTGAGATACATCTCTGAATCCATTTCTACAGTATGCACTACCCAGTCCTCTTTCTCATCACCCACAAGTAATATACGTACAGAGCCTCTAAATCCTTTAGCCTCCATAACACTAGCAGTCTCCGGTGGTGAAGATGATATTCCAGACCAACATAACTGGAATCTCACCCATTAACAAGAACAACAAAATTTTTGGAGATAATTATTTTGGAGGTAATGAAGCAGGCAACTCAAATGAATGGTTGAACTTGAGCATCAGTCGGCCAGGGGATTTTGTAGATATAGAACAGGTTTCTTTGTCAAATTCAATTCCCAACAAGGTTTTCCCATGTAACTTCTGCAAGAGAAAGTTCCAGAGCTCGCAAGCACTGGGTGGCCACCAGAATGCCCACAAGAGGGAAAGAGGAGCAATCAGAAGGTACCAGTATGAGAGACAAATGTCAGCGAATGATATGTTTACTAGTAAAACAGCTGCTCTTTCACTTGGTGTTCAGGCCTATTCACTTGTCCACAAACCATATAGAGAAAGGAATGCCATGATTGCAAGATTCAACAATGTTAACCAGAGATATAAGGTAGAATGGAAAGCAATCGTTCCTGAAGAGGCAACAATGGTAAATTGGCCAGGAAGCTTTCGCATACCCTCGGACCAGAACAGTCAGCCATCAGACTTGCTTAAAGTTGACCTCACTCTGCGTCTTTGAGACTTCCATCTATTTCGCTGCCGCTGTCATCTTGAATTCTAATGCTAACTATGCAAATACCTGCTTCATTCATTTTCGTTTGATAAGCAGCAATTTGGAGCTAAGTATTGAGTAATTTGGTTGAAACTCATTGTAGAGAGCTTCGCAGTACAGCGAAAATGAATGCTGAAAAGGTTTGCTCCACTTGACAGAATGGCTAGTTAACTCAAAATGCAGGTTTGTAAAACAGTTGTAAGTGCTTCTCTAATGTAAAGCAATCGAACATCACTAGGCCTCAAGCACTCAATTTTGTCATACCATCACCAATTCCCACACCAGAAAAAGTTATACAACTAACGGTCATCACATGGTGAGAATCCATCTAAACTAATTTAGATGGAACTCTAATGAATTTCTGATATGCCTGAAAAAGTGAAACAGGCATGGCTACATATCATTTCAGAGCACAAGGATTTTACACCATGTGCACATTTGAAATAAAATAAAAACCGTGTCATCAAAACATTTACAATATTTTCCAAGGAAATCCAATTTCCTAACAATCCAAAGAGTTGCCTTGCCTCAGGTATAATTAGCAGCTAATTGCGTTAGTAAATGCCATTCATGCTGACTGTTAAATCCCTAAGCAGCAGATTCACAAGCACCAGCAAGGATAAAACCACAGCAGATCATTGCGAAAACTTCCCCTCTATCAACCAGGATTAAGCTGGAACATCTCAAATAGCTATGTTTCTGACGCTGGGATTCCTCTCTTTTAGGAATTCCAAGAGCAGGGTCCATTCTCATTCACTTGTAACCTCCCCAAGTCATTAAATGCCAAACATTCATTCTTCAAGGTCTTCGAAAAAAGATGCCGGTACCTCTGGAGGTGAAGGCATACTTGCAACACGTTTAAACTGTCCCCAGAAAGTAAGTCAGTTAAAACAAGATGACCATTTTGGTTGTTACAAAATCAAATTGAAAACCTGAATATGCTGAACTGAAACCATACCTTATGCTGTTTGTATTTTTCTCTCACGGCTTGTAATCCACCACCTCTTCTACTCAAATACAAGTCATGTATTATAAGAACACATTCCTTCAAATCAGAAGATTTGTATCCAGAATACTGTTGCAGGGTTAAAGTCTGTACAAACATCAAATTAGTATAACTGTTTTCCGAGCATAAATATTGACACAAATTAATGTATCTGAAATAAGACTCTTACCCAGGGATGCATCTTTGGTTTAATTATGAATCTTGCCAGAAAGATAACAGATGCAGCCACCAAAGAAGGCAAAAATTTCACACAATTATAATCCAACAAGCTTAACTCAGCAAGGTAGTACCCCAGGAACTCGAGCTGCAAATTCAAGCTCTGCACAAGGGACAAAAACAATGTTATTCAACAACAGATATTCACCACCATTGCATTGACATACAATGGAAATTAATATTCAGCATTGCAAATTCAAGCTCTTTAGAAGTGAAACCTCACCTTGTAATCCTCTTGTGCAACCCTGGTAAATCTCCTGCAACCCAAAAAAAAAAAACCCGAAAATTTAGCCCAATAAAAAGTTGTGCTTTAACAATACAGATCCCTTATATATCCCAAAGCAGGAGCAAATAAAAGATTATATCAGTTCTCTTACCTTAGGAATGTCCTCACTGTAGGACTGCCCAATTCAAACTTCAGGGACTTGAGTATGTCAGCCTCAATCTTCACCACCTTCAGAATCAACGGCAAATCATCATTAAAGTAAAAAGGAACAATCCCCAAGATAACATTGAAAAGCAGGGTACACAAGATAAAAGAAAGGGAGGTAAGTGAAGAAATTACCTCTTCTTTGGTGTATGTATTATCAGTTATATAGCAAAAGTCTTCCACATTTGGAGGGTTGATTTCTTCATATTTTCTATATATTGCAATCACAATAAAGAAATGTAAGCAAACTATACAAACACTCAGTTGAACATATAACTTAAATCCAAAATATAAACAAATCGAAAGAACTCAAGTTCTTACGATGCAATGAGCATTGAGGAAACACCCAGTAGTTGAAGTCTCTGTCTGTTAAGGACATTCAAAGACAGGAATCTATCTATGTACGCAACAGTGAGATATAAAGTATCAGAGACAAGCTTGTACTCCGCTGCAACCTCTACCAACCAATCCACAAGAAGCCCTCTCATATTGGGAGTAACATCCTTTTGAACTTTCTCTATGTAATCAGGTAAGGGTCTTCTCTTTGGATCTACCTGAAAGTTAAATCCATCATCAAAACTAAACCCAACTGACAGAAACACGAACTTTTTTCCAACAATGCGTATTATTCAATTAAACCCCGAAGAACTCTTGATAAAAAGAGATTCTCAGATCAAAGATATATGCCAATACCCGTTATCATTTTAAGCCCCAATTGCCATATTGAAGCATTGAGAAGCTGACATTACTTAAATTCCTCACTATGCAAGTATAAGGAAAAAAACTATTCGCAAATTGATGCATTGGCAGGTCTAGAGTTCATTTGCCAATAATGCAGAACTACTTACCTCCATTTTATGAAGATACTCATAAATGTCAGATGCATATGGTCCACACATCTGGGGGTCATCAGATATTCCGTCAAAATCCTCCTTCGGAGCTTCATCCTTCTCGACTGCGATAGCCTTCTTAGCCTTTGGCTTAGGCTTAATTTTCTGCTTCCGGGGTAAATCCGCAGCGCTCTTATTCACTGTAACGACAACGTTTGATAAGTTAGGCAGCTCCCCCAACACCACTCTCTTCTTAAGCAACGGCTGCTCCTCCACGGTGGTCATTGCCGCCGCCCTCTTTTTGGCTGCACGAGTAAGGCGAACACAATTCTCCTGCTCTGCCATTGAACCGACCATTCAGCCACACTCCCTATTTCCTTGGGTGGTGCCTTAGGGATTGAACAGAGAGATAGAGGGCTGGGCTGTGAGAAGTTGAGAGGATTAAGTAATGGCGGATAGAGAGGGAGTGTGAGAAGTGAAAGTAAAGAGCGAGCGCCATTTTTGTTTTTCAAAAGCTTCTGTTGGCGCTTGTTTGGTTTTGCAGTTTTGGAGGCTTTGAATTTTGAAGGGGGTTTATGGTTCTTACCTTTTCATTTTGGGGTTAAATTTTAATATCCACAAAAAGGCAAATGTCTTTGGGTTCAAGGCGGGCATCGTAAATTGGGCGAGTCGGCGGCTTCTGCTAATTTTCTTGTCAGTGTGGCCCACCATGATATCCGCATGGAGTGTCAATTCAAACGGCTACATTTTTATGTGTGGTTGAACTTTAGAATGTGATTATTAGATGTGGTGGGTTGTTTGTAAACCTTATTTTTGGATTGTTAATGAAATATTAACATGCTTGAGAGGAGTGTAAGAAGATAAAGTAAGATTTTTAAATATTATTTTATTTAAGAGAAAAGGTATAATAAATTATAAAAGGTAAAAGAAGATTAAATAAATATTAAAATTATAAAAAAAAACCTTATAATGTAATGAGATATTTTTTACCAATAAATTAAATAATATATATAGTGGTAATCTTCATATTCAACAAAAATCCAATTCTTAATTGTTAAAAAAATGTCAAATCATAAAATTTTTTATGTGTTTATTGATATAATAATATTATTTTTATTTTCTTTTTTTTTTATTTACATGGACATGAATCGATTATATAAAAATTTATGACTTTATTTATAGAGTAAACAAAAATTCTTGGACTTTATTTATAGAGTAGACAAAAATTACTGTAAAATGATGAAGTGTAATTTATTGATATATATATATATATATATAAACCTAACCTAAATAGATAGATTGAGAAATAGATTAACGTAAATAAGCAAATTAAGTAATCAGCATAAACATGTTACTGTTAATTTTTAGGAAGGGTATTAATGAAAATAAATAATATATAATTTATAAAAACCTTCATAACACCTTAAATTGATGGATTGAGAAATTAAGGTTTTTAAGGAGTTTAAAAATCTTCAAAAACCCTCCAAAAGCTCACTTTCTCTATAAAACTTTCATTTCAAACAAATGAGATGTATATCTATCACCTTAGAAAATCTTACCCTATTTTCAATAACCTGCTCACATAGCGGAAGTATGTACTAATTTTTATTTAGTGATATATGATAACTCTATACATGACACAAAATGCAAAATAATTAATTTTTTAATGTCCTAAACACAATAATGATCTTCATTTTCTCTAAAAGCAACTCTAAACTATTATAGGTAATGCATATTTACAATCAGTGTTTTGATAGTGAATTTTGAAAAATGATTATCCATTAAAAATTAAGTGATATTAATTGAAATTTAAGAGTAAACTAAACAAGTTTATTAAATATTAAAATAATATATTTCTCTAATATATAAGCTAATATATTAAAATTAATTTATAAAATTATTAATTGCATAACATATATTTTATATTTATTGAATAATATATAATATAAATTTAATATAATAGCATTAAAAAATAATATGTTAATATTAATGTATAAAAGAATACTAAATATAAAATGTGAATTTAATATTTATTGAACAGGTGAACACAATACTGATTCCATCCCAATTTAACACCATCTGAATTCTAAATCTTTAACCTCTTTTTTTATCAATTCTGTAGCGCTCTCACTTTAAGTAGTCCGTACATTATTCTATTCCGTTGACCAATGTCTGTCCGGACAGTCAGAATATTTGAAACTATATTTAAACTAGAGTGATGAGTCATAAATAATTAAAATAATGATAAGAAAAATTAAGGAAAAATTTTAGCAATGAAATACAATGAAGTTAAATGAGCCGATGCTCCAGCGATGGATGACCTAACGAGAAGCGACTGTGAAGACAGTTGTCGACCCTATACCCATGGGAAAACCTTGTGAAATGATTTTTGGAACTCCAGAGAAGAGTTATTGAGGTTTCGATGGCAATAGAATACCAAGAAAATGCTCAGAGAATTTTCTAAATCGGTACAGACAATATTAGCTCAATAAGCAAAACGAATGGCATTTTGATCATTTCACCTTCAGAGATAATTTTTGACTAACTTGTCCAATTAAGTAAATAAATTATATGACATAAAATGTGAATAAATATTACTAAAAATTTAATTAAAAATGATTAGAAAAGAAAGAAAAAGAAAATAAAGTTTAATTGAATTATTACACAAACATTAAGTAAGAATGATGTCATTAAAATTTTTCTAACCAATCACCATTCAACAAACATTTATAAAAGACATAAAAAGAGACAAAAATAAAGAAAAATCACTCCATTATCTTCTTCTTCTTCTTCAGCAGGCCGAACCAGCTCCCCTCATATCCTCCATTTTTATTTACAATCAAGCTTGAATCTCCTTATTCTTCACCCAAAAACCTAAGCCCCAACACTAAAAGTAACCCTTGGACCCTCATAGAGTGTTTGGCAGCCAAGAAAACTAAAAAAAGTGAAGTTTAAAGCTTGGGACAATTCTACTCACAAGGTTAGTGCACTAAACAAGTTCTTTTCCTTCTTTAATCTTTGTAAGCATACTAAATCAAGTAGAAATTGCATGAAATCAAAAGAAAATCATGAGTAAATAGAACCTCTAAATTTTGGTAGCCATGAGAAAATTTGAGAATTATTGGTTTTTGATGAAATTAAGTGATTTATTTATATTATTGATGAGTATAGATGATGGATAAAGTGATTAGTATGAGTTTGGTATGTGTATGCCATGAATTGGAAATTTGAAGTTAGGATTTCAGTGAAAATTTGGGAATTTTGTGTATGGCTTGAAATTGATGATATTGAGATGAATTATTGACTATTAGAAGTGCTATGAATGTGAAATGAAGTTTGGGAGTTAGGAGGATTTGAAATTGGGAGTGCTAATTTTTCTACGCAGGGAATTGAACCTTAAGTCCAGTGTGGTTTTTGAGCCATAAGTTGAATTGTGTTGCTCCAATTGGTGTGAGGCCAATTGGAGATGAAACCTATAACAATTTGCCACATTTTTCATGAAGAAACCATGCTCAAAAATTGTCCCTAACCTGGCCTAAAATAGGCTTGAATCTGGATAACCCTAATATGAACCTGGAAAAATGATCAAATGAACAGTAAATGTTCAAATAGCCATAACTCACACTAGGAAGGTCAGAATGACCTGATTCTTAAACTATTGAAAAGTGTACACATATGAGCACATTTTTTATGAAGAACATAGAAACCAGATCTACCTCTAATCAAGTCAAATTATTAGCACAAGTTAGATCAATAAAACTGTCTAGAACTAATCTGTCCAGAATTTATTGGACATAAGCTTACCCGATCAGTTTTGCAAAAATGCTATAACTTGGTATACAAAATTGTAAAAGTAATAAAACTAGTATCAAAATTTTTATAAGACATATATTTACAATATTGATGTTTTGACCAGAACACAGAAGCTAAGGGAAGTAAGCCAAATTGCTAGAAAAATTTAGTACACCAAATCTTGGAATTTGCCTCAATCACTACCTGACCCCATAACAAAATTTATGCCATAACTTTCACTAGAAAATCCCAAATGGGATGAGTCAAACTGTTATGGAAACCTAAGAGATAGGGCTTCAACTTTGATTTAGAAACTTTTCTCAAAATTTAAGTGTAAGAACCCTAAAATGGGAGTCAAATCCATTGACTTGAACCTGGAATCCTATAGACACAGGGTACCTGAGTTCAGGCCAGTTAATTTGCCAGAATTAATTCTACAAAACTTAAAAAATTATAATTTAAAATTTTGAGTAATCATAAGACATAGGGTAACAACTTCTATAAAGAACATTAGGCTTAAAAGTGGCTATAACATGTCCAAGTAATTAGACAAAAATCTACTCTAGAATCTATCTGAATCTTGACCCAGAATGAGACCATGAACCCATTATGGTTATTTGGTCATAACTTGAGTTCTAAAATTTTAAATGACATGAATCAAAAAGGAAAACAAAGACAAGACATGGAAAAATAACTTCTATGAAGAAAGTGTAACCAAACAGTGGCCATACCTTGACCAATTTGTTAGGTGAACTTAAGACATCAAATCTAGACCTTGAGAAAGGTTCATAAAATGACTTGTTATATGATATGAAGTTAATCAAAATAAATTGTTAAACATAAAAGTGGCATGAATATGCATGTGGGACTTATGTTTCCCATCATAAGTAACATGAAAATGTTATTAAATACAATTAGCACATAATATGAAATTATAAATACTTAATAACTCTATTTTACCCAAATTACATCTAGACTTTATTTATATAGCATGGATGGATTGATATACCAATTAGGGACTACAGATTGCAGTACTGCCTACAGGAATAATCATTGATAAATAATATATGTCTAAGATAGTTATTCTACTGGCTTTATACCTGCCCATTGGCCATTGTGCCTGATTTTATTTCTAGCTTTATGCTTGCCCGCTGGCCTTGTGCCTAACATGATAGATGTATACATGTTAGACATACGAATGTTTAACTAGTATACTCCCGTGTATTCAGTCTTTATAGTTTGTTATAGGTTACTTGGGCACAGATATGAAGAATAAGTCTTAAATTTAAATAATTACATGAAGACATTATAGAGATAAGCAATGAGATTGAAAATGACATAAATGACCAAAGAATATCATAATAATTTACTTGCTCCCAAAATTTCATAAAATATGTAAATAACTTAAAAACTTATGAAATTACACATAGAATAATTATTTTGAATTGTTTAGTTATTTTTCCTTTATTTTATGCACCACTATGCGTTATGTTTAGCGAGTTGGTTTTTCCATCGCGTAGGTACAGGAGAGCAGCAGCATCAGTAGCAGTAGTGCTAGATAGAATTCTGATCAGATCTACTACAGAATGGTTGTCACCTCAGACTGTTATTTTGGTAGGGCTCATGTATAGTTAAATTTTGCATTTTGATTATTATATGTAAGTAAATAGTGTAAGTCATTTTGTGATTGTAAATAAAATTATAAATATTATACTTCAGTTTATATGAATGTAATAAAGTGTTTTATTTACTTTAAATTATTATAAGTATTGTGATGATACGACATGGTTTAAGGAAAATGAAATGGATATAATTTGTTTTTAACAGGTAAACAGTGACACCCACCATGCATTAATAAAAGCAGAGGAGACTCTGTCTGGGTCTTCACAAAAAAAAAAGATGTGATAAGAAAAAATTTACTACATGCAAGATAATATAAATAATTTGATTTAGTATAAGACAAGATAAGATAGGGTGCTCCAGCACCGAATGTAGCACACCTTGCTCGGCTACACAGTAAACGGATGATAGGTGTTACAAATTCTCAAATTGGATCGAGTTTTAAAATAATAATAATAATAATAATAATAATAATAATAATAATAATAATAATAATAATAATAATAATTATTATTATTATTATTATTATTATTATTATTATTATTATTATTATTATTATTATTAGGTTTAGTGTGTAAACAAGTTAAGCCATTTACGAGATGCTCAAAGCTTAACTAGATAAAAGTTTGGCTTGTTTCAACTCATTGTCTAAACGAGATAAGCTCAAACTCAATTTTTAGGTTCATTTTTTTATAAATGAATTGAGTTTAAGGTTAGTAGTATTCAAATAATTAAAATTTGAGGTAAGGCAAGGCTCATTTATAAGGCTGAGTATTCGATTCAAACCGAACCAAATCAAACTGAATCATCAAAACCAAATTAACCAAATTACTATATTTTAAAAATCAAACCGAACCACTCTATTTCGATTCAATTTAATTTGAACCGACTAATTTTTGAGTTTGGATAGATTTTTAATTTAAACTTAATTTTCAAGTTATTTGGTCTGATTTTGACATTGATTTGAACCTAATAATCATTAATCAATAAAATTAAATAATTTATATATGTATAATTATATATAATTTATAAATTTCTTATAAAAATAAATCAATTTAAAAATCAATAAAGTAATTTAATTTAGTTCGATTCAATCGTTTCATTTCTCGTTAAAACCGAAATGATCAAAATTCTTAAAATGTAAAATTGAACTAAATCAAACTACCAAATTAAAACAGTTCAGTTTGATTTATTCGGTTCAAACTGAATAGCACTTACCCCTACTCATTTATAAGCTCGCGAATGAACTCGTGAACATGCTTGTTAAATATATTCATGAATAGGCTCATTAAACTCATGATGAGGTTCATTTTAGGCTCGGAATTAAGCTTGTTAAATAGGCTCATTTACAAAAATATTTATATTAGTTATTAAATTTTATAATATTGTAAATATATTTATTTTATTTATAGTTATTTTAAAAATAATATCTTATTTAAAATTATGATATAATCAATATATAAAATGTATTTATTTATAATTTATTTTTTTTAAATTAAGTTAATTTTTATATGATAAGCGAAATTAAAATATTAGTTAATAAATATGCATTCAATATAAAATAATATATTATTATATAATAAATACTCTCTCAATTTTTAATATATATTTAAATTAAAAGCATGTATTTATATCATTTTATACATATCATTTGAATGAAAAATATTATAACCATAAATAATTATTTTGAATGAATTTATTTATATTAAATTACCAAATAAATCAAAACTATGTGATTTAACCAATTCATTTCTCTTAGACTCTTACCCTCCTTTCTCTCTCTCTCCTTTTTGAATTTTAGACCTTCTAAAAACTAAAAAACTATTCATTATTATTAATTTCTCTTCGTTTCTCAATCTCCTAAACTATCAATTATTATTATTGTCTCTTCCTCTCCTAGTCTCCATCTCTTTAAGCATTCTATCTCTCTTGAATCCTTAAAAATTGCTCTCTCTTAATTTGTTTATGATATAAGGCTATATTTGATAAAATATAATGTAATGCAATGCAATCAATTATTTAATGGAATCCAAATTGTAATGTAATTATCACTATATTACTACATTTTTTATTGTAAAATAAAAATATAAATAATTAATGTAAAGTAATGATAATTTTTGTTCTAATATTTAATTTATTTATGGAGTTAATAATAATGATGTGTTTAATAGAAAATTAAAAAAAAAATCAAGGGTTAAATATTGCTCAATAAGTTTTAACTTTTAAAGCGGGGTAATTATTAATCTAGATTCCAAGGTTAACATTTAACCCCTCAAGAAGATATAAATATTAATAAGGTGAGAAATTAATTTAGTCTTTTTAAGTATCCAAACAATATTAATAAAATGTTAAAAGGTAATAATTATCTTTTGTTAACTTTGTACCAAACACCTTTTAAGTGGTAATGGTTATAGTGATTGGTAATCAATTATTAGTGGGAGCAAGGTGGTGGTAGTGGTGGTGGCAATGTGAGAGTAGTGGTGGTGGTAGTAGCCAAGTGGTCGGGGCTAGATAGTGGTAGCAAAGGCCAAATGGTAGTAGTGGTGAGATAGCGATGTTGGTGATGGTAACATTGACAATAAATTGAAAAAAACCAAAATAAAGTAATCAAAATTACATCAATTTTTATATTTAATAATTATTATAATGCTTTTAAGTATAATTAGGGGTGAGTATTATTATGTTCAAACTGAATAAACCGAATCGAACTGCTTTAATTCGATTTGATTTGATTTTATATTATAAAAATTTATATTATTTAGGTTTGGTTTGGTTTTGAAGAGAAAAAAATCGATTAAACCGAATCAAACCGAATAAGTTTATTGATTTTTGAAATAATTTATTTTTATGGGGAATTTATGAATTATATGTAATTTTATATATATAAATTGTTTAATTTCATTGATCAATGGTTAGTAGGTTCAAACCAATGTCAAAATCAGATCAAATAACTTGAAATAAAATTTAAATTAAAAAATAATAAAAAATAAAACCGATCAATTTGAACTAAACCGAACTGAAATAGAGCGATTTGGTTTGATTAAGTTCTTCATAACTTCAATTTGATTTGGTTTCTAAAATATATAATTTGGTTTTTATGATTTGATTCGGTTCGGTTTGAATCGAATGCACACCCCTAAGTGTAATTAATTATATTATGTAATTGTCATTCAATTATATCAATTTTTTTTATGTTATCAAACAATGTAATCAAATATATAATGTAAGGCTAATTTTTACCTACCATCCTTTAACTTTAGGGGATTGTTTCAACAAAGTCCTTGAACTTTATTTTATATCATAAAAATCATCTAAGTTTAATTTTATCTAAACTAAAATCCTTTTGGCCATTGTATCATAAAAATCATCCAACTTTGATTTTATACAAACTAAAATCCTTTTGATCGAATTCCAATGGGAACTCTAGCCAAAAGCTGAGTGACTACCTTATTGACTTTAACATAATAAAAAAATTTTCTCTTTCTAACATGTGGCATTTTAATAATAATAATAATAAATATTTCTCTCTCTCTCTCTCTCTCTCTCTCTCTCTCCATGATCTCTTTATTCTCCCTCTCTCCTTTATCGTCTCTTTCCTCCCTCCATCCTTTCTCTTTTTCTTGCTCCCTCTCTTCTTTCTTTCCAACACTTCACAGGTACACCATGCTCAAGAGCAAACTGAATTTGGTTCTCATGAACATCCTTGGGAGTTATTGACATAGTTAACACATTCTTGATACCAAATAAGCACCAAAACTGGTCACACAGCATCCAACAGCCATAACAACATCCATGTCCTCTTAAAAGAACTTCCAAAAGTTTTTATTTCATCTTTCTTTTCTTTCCCTCCATGCAACAAGTATACAATTCAAGAGGGAAAAAATAACAACAAATTTTTATCTCAACTCCTCTGCCATGGATTTGGCTATCAGTAGCCTTTCGACAATGGGACTGAGCAATTCAATCCTTTCCCTTCCTCAGGACAATATTGCTCGTACTTTTCCCCACTCTCCATCGAATTCAACCTCTTTACTGTGTCCATGTTATCCAAACACTGAATGTACTCTCTCATACTCTTTGGATAGAGCTCAAATCCCTTAACCCTAACTCTAATATCCTTCTTACCACTCTCAAATCTAGTCTCATTTCCCCAACTCTCTATAACTTTTGGATCAAATTCCCCAATTTCAAAATTATCGCTCATTCTTCCATCATTGTCAATAATCCTAAAAGTTCGATTTGTATCAAACTGCAAAAATTGATCTATGGGAAAAAATTGATCTGTCATTGGCAATGGGAGTGGAGCAAGGGAAAGGGTCTTGTCAGGTAAAGTTTAGGATTGGTTTTGGATGATAAGAGCAGTGATGTTAAACGACTTATCGAAGTTGGGCAAAATGACTACAAATTTTTGTAGGGCGAAAGAAAAGAAGATAATTTGCTGGTAGCCATTGGAAGACCAATGCTTACCTAAGTAAAAGAAGTTGATGGAGAGCCTTG
The DNA here is from genome assembly GCF_030052815.1 of Hevea brasiliensis. Classification (NCBI taxonomy): domain Eukaryota; kingdom Viridiplantae; phylum Streptophyta; class Magnoliopsida; order Malpighiales; family Euphorbiaceae; genus Hevea; species Hevea brasiliensis. The sequence goes on from NC_079494.1 coordinate 9,414,675, forward strand.
AGAATTAGAGGGGTTTTGATGAGATCCACATTGGTAAGAGATCATGTAACACCCCAAAAATTTTAAATTTTATTATTTTATGAGTATTATTGATATTTTAATTTTATTTAAATTTTAAGAAATTATTTGAGATTTTTTTTCAGATTTTAATTCGGTCGAATCGGACTGGCCTTTTCTTTTTCTTCCTTCTTCCTCCCCGCGCGTCCCGACCCCTCTCCCTTTCTCTCTCTTTTTCTCTCTCCTCCCTCCTCCCCTTGCCACGCCGCCACCTCCCCTACCACCCCAGCTCGCCGGCGCACCGCCTCACCCCTCCCCCATGGCCGGCCGCCGCCTGGAACGCTGGAAACCGCTCCTGAAGCGACGCGCATGCGCGCGCGACCGTTCGACTTCCCAGCCAAAATTCGGCCGATCCGGCCACCAATCGGACCGGGCCTTATGTCTAAACTCATCTACTCGTCGAGAGCTTTCCATAGACACTAAGAACACCAAAATCCATCGAGCAGTTTGTCCAATTTTTGCCCGGGAAGTTTTAGCCCATTTTGACTTTTGGACTAGATTTCTCACAAACCGTGAACCCCACGAGAAAACCGAGAATACCAGAGCGCTCCACTCGTCGAGAGCTTCGCGGCGACATAAATTTTGAATTTTTTCGACACCATTTTTTGGTGGGTCCCACGGAACTTCGCAGTGTTTTTTCGAGCATTAAATGAGCTTAGAAAATTCCGTAAATTTTATGTACTAACCCCCGTGTTGTGGGCTTCGTGTAGGTATCCTCAATTCGCGGAAATTCGACAGTTGTCCGGGTCTGTGAATTTCCGGCTAGACAGACCCGCTACCGGAAAAGTCTCCGAATTGGATCGAGGTTTTGGCCACCCCACCATTGTCAGACATCCCGAGCGCGTTCCCAAAGTCGGAATCGGCAAAGGTAAACCCGAACCTTGCTTTTTTGTAATTTTCTAGTGCTTAAAAAGGATTAAAAATTCATAAAATATTCATGGTAGCTCAGAAAATTATGATTCTTTTTGCAATAGCCTAGTAATATTGCTAAAGACCGCGGGGAAAAGTTTTAGAATTTTTATAGCTTGTTTGGGTAGTTTTTGCAAAAATGATCAATTATAAGGACTAAATTGAAATTTTACATATTGTGATGGATGACTGATTTGATAGGCCCAGGAGGGGCTGTGTGATGTGATTGAATTGTGGCTATATGAGTTGCGAATATAGAAGTGTGTTTTGAGCCCTTTTGCAGGTTAGGTAGGTCCTAGGTAGAGGGGAGACTCTGTCGGATTTTCGGCACGACTTAGGACGTATTTGGTCTTTTCTTGATTTGTATTGAGTCATTTGTATTAAATAATTGTAATGTAATTGTCGTGAGCCGATGACCTTCTTCCTCCGCCCAGCCGCCACAGTGACCGTTGTCAAGTCTGTGAGTAAAATATTAATTTTAATTGTAATTTCACTATTATTATATGTTCAAGCATGCCCATGCATCACTTATATGCATATATCTACGTAGATAAACTTTAGGCACCATTTATGTTGCATTCATAACTGTAAAAGTGCCATGTATGTTGTTGTGGTAATTTGGAGCAGTGTGCGTGCGTTGGCGTGCGTGTGATGTGGTGTGGACTATGGATAGGACGGGTAGACACGCTTGAGATCTTCTGGGACCGGTCCTTGGGGTAGACACGGCTTGAGTTCTTCGTTGGGACCCCGATTTGGTTATTAAGTGGAAGTCCGAGCTGAGTTCTTCACGCACGATTGGAATTAAGAGAGTCAGTATAGGGATCACCCCATATATATTATGATTGATATTACTGGGTGCGTGAGTGCTCCAAATTACCTTTTTGATGTTATGATGTGAAATTATTGCTAGTGTTGCATTTCACTCTACAGGGTGCATTAGTTTTAGATAGTTATAGAGATTATGGTTAAAATTGATATTTTACTCTCTGAGTCGAACGCTCACTCCTGTTCAATATTTTTCAAAGCAGGAGGATTTTATTGTGGTTAACCTGCTTTTCTCCTTCGCAGGTTGTTTATCAATATTTGTGTAATTTTATTTACTCCTAGAATTTCCGCATGTGTTAGAAATATTTAAATGATTCGGGTCTGTAATATAAATTGTTATGTGGACCTGTAAAATTATTATATGCAGGTTTGATGGACTGGATGAGGGAGCTGAGCTCCCATTTATCTTTATGTTGATTTGAGTATGTGGAAGGTGAGCTGAGCTCCCCAATTGATGATATATTTTGTTTACAGGTCGGGTGAGTCAAAAACTCCCCGTTGAAAGGTCCACTTTATGGCCGTACTCTATCTGGTTGATTTCTTGATATTATGCCCAAATGGGCCTTAGAGTTGGGTTAGTGAATAGTTGGGATTACTACGGGCCTCGGGGGCTTTAGGCTGGCCCAGGTCCTAATACCGGTCCGGCCCATAGGTTGGGTCGTGACAGATGTGGTATCAGAGCTTAGGCTCCAGATTCTTAGGGAATGTTCATCTAAAGTGTTGGAAAGAGTCTACTAGGAGTCATATGCGAAAAAATAGGGTCCACATTCGTCTTGCATTGTCATCTTTGATTCTAGTTTCTGCTTCATATATTATGTGTAAATATGAGTCTATAGAGCTGTGTAATGAGTAATTTTGAATTTTGTGGGCTAATGCTGCTGAATTTCAGGAAAATGCATAGAAGGTGAGAGTGCCATCGCACTGTAAGCAGGATGTGCTGACGAGGTGTCAAGACAGATGAGGCACCGCCAGGAGGCGGGTAGGAGGCCTAGAGTCGCTCAAGTAGAAGAGCACCGCCAACGATTCAGATCGATCTTTCATGGCACAGGGTCCCATGGACCCCATGGCAGCTACTCTAGCTGGGTTGCAGAGAACCATTGACATGATGGCGCAGTATATGGTCCACGCTCCACAGCAGCAGCAGTCCACCTCACCAAGAGGGGAACCTTACAAATAGATCATAAATTTCAAGAAGTTGGTGCCTGGTACTTATGATGTGTCAGATGATGCATATCGATTTTTGGATTCCTGCAGACAGGCAGGAACATAATTGCAGTTGACTGATAGAAGACTTATAGAGTGTATGCAGCATGTCATGGGGCCTATGCCTAGACAATGGATGAATGACTACATATTACCTCGGATGGAGGGTTTATCGTGGTCTCAGTTTGTGGAACTGTTCATCAATCGGTTTGTGCCAGAAAGCTTCAGGGATCAAAAGCAGTGGGCCTTTGAGGCCTTAAGACAGAATGGCAGGTCTGTAGATGAGTATGCTACAGAATTTCTGGAGTTGAGCAGGTATGCCCCTACAGATATCTCTGAAACTATGAAGGTGAAGAGATTCCTAAAGGGGCTGGACAGGAGGTATGCAAACCTGGCCATGATGTCTGATCAGTCTTTTGATGTAGTAGTTGATCGAGCCAGACAGATAGAGATTAGCTATGCTGTGGATGACAGAGGAAGAGCAAAGAAAAACAGAGTAGAGGATTCTTCAGGTGTTCCCCACATGGGTACTACGAATAGTGGTGGCCAAACTAATTACAGAGGAAGAAGCAGGAATAAGAGAAGTGGTTTTAGACACAAATCCCGAGGGTTCAGACCAGGGTATGGATCCAGTAGTGGTCACAGTTCGGGGTATAGCAGTTCTGGGTCTGGTTCAGGATCTTCCTTAGCACCTTGTGCACAGTGTGGAAGAGGACATTCAGGACCTTGTATGATGGGTTCAGGAGTATGCTTCATGTGTGGCCAACCAGGTCACTTTGCTAGGGAATGCCCCGTGTTCAGCGAGCCACAGATGGGGTCACAGGGTTCTGTTGCAAATGTTCCTCGTCAGTTGTATCCAGGTGCTTCCAGCATGGCAGGCAGTCAGTTCAGTGGCCAACAGGGCCGAGGACAAGGGGAACATGGATTTGGAGGCAGATCAGGAGGTAAAAGTCAATATCAGGGTTTTGCCACTCAGGGTAGGGGTCAAGCTCGGGTTTTTACCCTGACCCACCAGGATGCTCAGGCTTCCAATGCAGTTGTGGCAGGTATTCTACTAGTCTATTCCTATGAGGCTCGTGTTTTGATAGATCCGGGTGTGCACTCATTTGTCTCCCCTGTGTTTGCCATGAGATTGGGTAGAAACCCTACAACTTTAGAATGCCCTTTGTCGGTAGCTACCCCACTTAGTGACAACATAGATGTAGATATGGTTTTTCCGGGTAGCCCAATAGTAGTGGATGGAAAGATTCTCCCAGCAGACTTGGTTCCTCTACCAGTAATGGATTTCGATGTAATCTTGGGGATGGATTGGTTGGCAACTCATTATGCCACTTTAGACTACAGGAACAAAAAGGTGTATTTCTTCCATACCCGGTATGGAAGAGTTTAGCTTTGATGGTGACAGGAGCGTGGCTCCATATAACTTGGTGTCAGCAATTAGTGCTAGAAAAATGTTGAGGCGTGGATGCTAAGGGTATTTGGCATTGGTGAGAGATACATCTGTAGAAGGTGTCAACATGGGAAATGTTCCTGTTGTCAGAGAATTCATGAATGTCTTCCCTGAAGAGCTTCCAGGGTTACCACCAAGAAGAAAAATAGAGTTTTGCATTGATGTTGTGCCGGGTACAAACCCCATATCAATGCCGCCTTACAGGATGGCACTAGCAGAATTGAAAGAGTTAAAGGAGCAACTACAGGAGCTTTTGGACAAGGGTTTCATACGTCCGAGCACTTCACCCTGGGGTCCTCCTGTGCTATTTGTAAGAAAGAAAGATGGGTTATTGAGGTTGTGTATTGACTATAGACAGCTGAACAAGGTAACTGTGAAGAACAAGTATCCACTTCCTCGGATCGATGACCTGTTTGATCAGTTCCAAGGGGCTAGATTCTTTTCCAAGATAGACCTACGATCAGGCTACCATCAGTTGAGAATCAGGAATGAGGACGTGTCCAAAACGGCATTCAGGACAAGATATGGTCATTATGAGTTCTTGGTGATGTCTTTTGGACTCACTAATGCACCAGCAGCCTTCATGGACTTGATGAATAGGGTGTTCAAGCCGTTTTTGGACCGTTTTGTCATCGTATTCATAGATGACATTTTGGTATACTCTCGGACCAAGGAGGAACACGTGTGGCACTTGAGAATGGTGTTGCAGACTTTGAGGGAGCACCAGCTATATGCCAAAATTTCAAAAAGTGAATTTTGGCTAGAAAGCATCTCATTCTTGGGACACGTGGTTTCTAGTGAAGGTATTCAAGTGGATCCCAAGAAAATTGAAGCTATAACTGATTGGCTTAGGCCTACAACTGTTACTGAGGTGCGAAGTTTTCTAGGCCTAGCTGGCTACTATAGGCGTTTTGTGCAAGATTTTTCCAGGATAGCAGCTCCCTTAACTAAGTTAACTCGGAAGAATGTTCCATTCATTTGGACAGATGACTGTGAGAAGAGCTTCCAGACACTTAAGGAGTGTCTAACCACTGCCCTTGTGTTGACACTACCTATGAGTGGTGAAGGATACACCGTGTACTGTGATGCCTCCAGAGTTGGCCTAGGGTGTGTTTTGATGCAGAATGAAAAAGTAGTGGCTTATGCTTCAAGACAGCTAAAGAGGCATGAGCGGAACTACCCCACCCATGATTTGGAAATGGCGGCTGTAGTATTTGCACTAAAAATCTGAAGACACTAACTGTATGGTGAAGTGTGCGAGATATACACCGACCACAAGAGTTTGAAGTACATCTTCCAACAGAGGGATTTAAACTTGAGACAGAGGAGATGGATGGAGCTTCTGAAAGATTATGATTGCACTATCCAGTACCACCCTGGGAAGGCCAATGTAGTAGCAGATGCTTTTAGCAGAAAATCTTCTGGCAGTTTGGAGCACATTTCAGCAGAGAAAAGACCGTTGATTCGGGAAGTACATGAGTTAATGGATCAAGGTTTAATCCTAGATCTTTCAGATGAGGGGGTATTGTTGGCTCATTTTTCAGTGAGGTCAGACTTGCGGGACAGAGTTAGAGTTTCCCAGCACAGAGACCAACAATTGATGAAGATCATAGAAAGAGTACAGCAAGGTAAAGGTGGTGAGTTCGGGTTTGCCAATGATGGCGCCCTCATACAAGGTTCTAGGATATGTGTGCCTGATGTGGACAATCTCAGAAATGAAATCATGCAAAAGGCACACCATACACTGTACAGTGTTCACCCAGGCTCCACTAAGATGTACCATGATGTGAAAGATAGCTATTGGTGGAATGGCATGAAGAGAGACATCGCAGACTTTGTGTCCAAGTGCTTGACTTGTCAGAAGGTGAAGTTTGAACACCAGAGATCGTCAGGGAAGCTGCAAGAGCTCCCTATCCCAGAATGGAAGTGAGAAATGATTACTATAGATTTTGTAACTGGGTTACCTCGTACCACGCGAGGATATGATTCGATATGGGTAATTGTAGACCGCCTAACCAAATCAGCTCACTTCTTGCCTGTGAAGACTACATATTCTGTTGCATAGTACGCTCGACTCTATATTCGAGAAATCGTCAGATTGCATGGAGTTCCGGCTTCCATAATATCTGATAGAGGGCCCCAGTTCACTTCTCGATTTTGGAGAAAGTTGCAGGAGGCACTTGGCACACAGTTGAACTTCAGTACGTCTTTCCACCCTCAGACAGAATGACAGTCTGAAAGGACAATCCAAACACTGGAAGACATGCTTCGCATGAGTGTTTTAGATTTTGGAGGTCAATGGGATGATCAGCTAGCTTTGGTAGAGTTTACCTACAACAACAGTTACCATTCCAGCATCGGGATGGCACCCTATAAGGCACTCTATGGAAGAAAGTGTAGGTTTCCTCTGTGTTGGATGGAAATGGGAGAAGCGAAGGTGTATGATGTAGATCTAGTGCAGTACACTTTAGAGGTAGTTCCTTTAATCAGGGAACAACTGAAAACAGCTTTTAGTAGGTAGAAGAGTTATGCAGACCCCAGACGGAGGGATGTGGAGTTTGCAGTAGGCGACTATGTATTCCTGAAGGTTTCTCCAATGAAGGGAGTCATGAGATTTGGAAAGAAGGGCAAGTTGGCACCACGGTATATCGGACCTTTTGAGGTTACTGATAGAGTTGGAGCAGTGGCCTACCGGTTGGAGCTACCACCCAACCTTTCTCACGTTCATCCCGTATTTCACATCTCCATGCTCAGGAAATACATTCCATATTCTTCTCATGTACTACAGCCAGATGTAATAAAGTTAAAAGAGAACTTGACATTTGAGGAGCAACCTGTAGCCATAGTGGACTACCAAGTGAGACAGCTAAGATCAAAACAGATCCCTATGATTAAGGTTTTGTGGAGGAGTCAGTCGGTGGAAGAGTGCACTTGGGAGTCAGAACGGGACATGCGTAGCAAGTACCCTTATCTGTTCAATGTGTAATCATGTACTTTATTCTGCCTTGTGTAAAATTCGAGGACGAATTTTCTGTAAGGGGGGGAAGAATGTAACACCCCAAAAATTTTAAATTTTATTATTTTATGAGTATTATTGATATTTTAATTTTATTTCAATTTTAAGAAATTATTTGAGATTTTTTTTCAGATTTTAAAAATCGGGTTCGATTTTCCGAAAATATAAACTTTGATAATTTTTAAAAATTTATTTAAAGACCACGTGGCAAAACTAAAAATGTATTTAGAGTCTACAAATTTTTCTGAGTATTCTAGAATTTTCTCGAAATTTTTGGACCTCGTTTTCGGTCCCAAGGCAGAGTAAAAATTCAAAATTTTGTATCCTGAATCGAACTGACTGAATCGAATCGGACCGGATCGGACCGATCGAATCGGACCGGCCTTTTCTTTTTCTTCCTTCTTCCTCCCTGCGCGTCCCGACCCCTCTCCCTTTCTCTCTCTTTTTCTCTCTCCTCCCTCCTCCCCTTGCCGCGCCGCCACCTCCCCTACCACCCGGCTCGGCCGTGCGCCTCACCCCTCCCCACGGCCGGCCACGCACTGGAACGCGAAACGGCTCCTGAAGCAGCGCGCGCGCAGCCTCAAGATTCGACTTCGGTGATCCGGCCACCAATCGGACCGGGTCTTGTGTCTAAACTCATCTACTCGTTGAGAGCTTTCCATAGATACCAAGAATACCGAAATCCATTAAGCGGTTTGTCCAATTTTTGCCCGAAAAGTTTTAGCCCATTTTGACTTTTGAACTAGATTTCTCACAGAGAAAACTGAGAGTACCAGAGCGATCCACTCGTCGAGAACTTCGCGGCGACATAAATTTTGAATTTTTTCGATACCGTTTTTCGGTGGGTCCCAAGAAACTTCGCAGTATTTTTTCGAGCATTAAATGAGCTTAGAAAATTTCGTAAAATTTATGTACTAACCCCCGTGTTGTGGGCTTCGTGTAGATATCCTCAATTCGCGGAAATTCGACAGTTGTCCGGGTTTGTGAATTTCCGGCCAGATAAACCCGCTACCGAAAAAGTCTCCGAATTGGATCGAGGTTTTGGCCACCCCACCATTGTCAGACATCCCGAGCGCATTCCCGAAGTCGGAATCGGCAAAGGTAAACCCGAACCTTGCTTTTTCGTAATTTTCTAGTGCTTAAATAGGATTAAAAATTCATAAAATATTCGTGGTAGCTCAAAAAATTATGATTCTTTTTGCAATAGCCTAGTAATATTGCTAAGGACCGCGGGGCAAAGTTTTAGAATTTTTATAGCTTGTTTGGGTAGTTTTTGAAAAAATGATCAATTATAAGGACTAAATTGAAATTTTACATATTATGATGGATGACTGATTTGATGGGCCCAGGAGGGGCTGTGTGATGTGATTGAATTGTGGCTATATGAGTTGCGAATATAGAAATGTGTTTTGAGCCCTTTTGCAGGTTAGGTAGGTCCTAGGTAGAGGGGAGACTCTACCGGATTTTCGGCACGACTTAGGACGTATTTGGTCTTTTCTTGATTTGTATTGAGTCATTTGTATTAAATAATTGTAATGTAATTGTCGTGAGCGGATGACCTTCTTCCTCCGCCCAGCTGCCACAGTGACCGTTGTCAAGTCTGTGAGTAAAATATTAATTTTAATTATAATTTCACTATTATTATATGTTCAAGCATGCCCATGCATCACCTATATGCATATATATAGATAAACTTTAGGCACGATTTATGTTGCATTCATAACTGTGAAAGTGCCATGTATGTTGTTGTGGTAATTTAGAGCAGTGTGCGTGCGTTGGCGTGCGTGTGATGTGGTGTGGACTATGGATAGGACGGGTAGACACGGCTTGAGATCTTCGCTGGGACCGGTCCCGGGTAGACACGGCTTGAGTTCTTCATTGGGACCCCGATTTGGTTATTAAGTGGAAGTCCGAAATGAGTTCTTCACGTACGATTGGAATTAAGAGAGCTGTATAAGGGATCAGCTCCCATATATATTATGATTGATATTACTGGGTGCGTAAGTGCTCCAAATTACCTTTTTGATGTTATGATGTGAAATTATTGCTGGTGTTGCATTTTACTCTACAGGGTACATTAGTTTTAGATAGTTACAGAGATTATGGTTAAAATTGATATTTTACTCTCTGAGTCAAACGCTCACTCCTGTTCAATATTTTTTCAGGCTACAGGAGGATTTTATTGTGGTTAACCTGCTTTTCTCCTTCGCAGGTTATTTATCAATATTTGTATAATTTTATTTACTCCTAGAATTTTCGCATGTGTTAGAAATATTTAAATGATTCGGGTCTGTAATATAAATTGTTATGTGGACCTATAAAATTATTATATGCAGGTTTGATGGACTGGATGAGGGAGCTGAGCTCCCATTTATCTTTATGTTGATTTGAGTATGTGGAGGGTGAGCTGAGCTCCCCAATTGATGATATATTTTGTTTACAGGTCGGGTGAGTCAAAAACTCCCCGTTGAAAGGTCCACTTTATGGCCAGACTCCGTCCGGTTGATTTCTTGATATTGGGCCCAAATGGGCCTTAGAGTTGGGTTAGTGAATAGTTGGGCTTACTACGGGCCTCGGGGTATTTAGGTTGGCCCAAGTCTTAGTGCCGGTCCGGCCCATAGGTTGGGTCGTGACAGATCATGCCATGTGTCAAAAAGAATTTTTTTTATTGTGTTAAGACCAACAAGGCATGTACAGTTAGCTTTTGGCCGAAGTTCCCAACGAAATCTAACCAAAAAGATTTTAATTAATATAAAATTAAAATTAAGTGACTTTTGTGATATAAATTGAAGTTTAGAGACTTTGTTGAAATAACCCTTAAAGTTCAAGGATGATAAGCGAAAATTAGCATATAATGTAATTAAGATTATATTACAATTTTGATTATGTCATATTAAATATATTATAATAGTTTATTTAATTTTAAGCTATCTATTAGGGATGGCAAAAATTTATGAACTCGACTCTTACATCAATTTTTCTTGATCCTGCTCCGATCCCACCTCAACCTCGATTTATGTGAGGTAGAGATGGGATGACTTTTTTTTCACTTTGAAATTTCATAACTTGTCCCGTACCGTAATATGTTATTATTTTTTTATTAAAATTAATTTATTTTTATATATTTATATATTTAAATATTATAATTTTAACAAAATATATAAATATATTATTAAAATAATATATAAAATTTGTATTTTTATTATATTTTATTTTATAATAAATAAATTTATATTATATATTAATAAAAAAAAATCCTCGCGGGAAAATTCACTCCGCCTCGCGCTCCAATAGAGAATGCCCGTCCTGACCCTGAATTTCTATCGAATGGGGACGGGAGGAGCCAACATGATTTACGGTTTCCGAGAATGAGTTCCGGTTTTTCAAAAGAGTTCTGAAAAAAGTAAAAAGAGAAACCGGCAATGATTAAGCCCAAGAAGCTTTCTCTTTCTTTTTTTTTTTCGAAATAAAACGAAAATTGAAAAACAATAATATTTTCAAACGTGTTTTAAAATATTAATTTTTAAAAATAGAAAAATAAAATTATTAATTATGCAGCAATTAAAATGTAATTTTTCCTTCTCTGTTTTTGAGGTAGTCTAAATGTGCAAAAACAGCGGGCCTTCCTATCTCTTTCATTTCACAGCAGCCCTAGCCGCCCATCTGAGTCATTTTACAATTGCCTTAGCCGCACACCCGACTTCTTCCCTCAATCCTTCGGTTTCTTCTTGGGTGTTCCTTCTTCGGTCGTTCCTAGGTTCCAGCATTTCTCATTCGACACACAGATCTGCCGCGATCTCACTTCTCAGACTACATTTTTTCTTTGGCTTGTTCTCTTACGCATTATCAGCAGATCGGTTAGTTTTCATCAAGTAATTTTTTTTGGGTCTTCATATCTTTAAATGGTGCTCAGTTTCTGTAAACTATAATTAATAAGTTTTATTGTGGATATGCATTCTAAAGACGCAGATTTTTGTTGGGTTTTACTTTTTTCTTTAATATAATTGTTGCTTTTCATTCTACTATTCTGGATTAGTTTATTTTTAATGCTATTTTTATTTTGAAAACCTCTTCTGAAGGGAGCTAGCTTGTTTCTCCTGTGTCTTTCGTTTTTGCAGTAGTGGGCATATTTATTAACTATTTTCCTTAAATGTTTCCCCATATTATTGATCTGCATTTGAACGATGGGTTTTATTATATGTGTTGTGCAGAAGTGTAATGAGTTCACTTGGATATGATGGTTGGGTGGTAGTTTCAAGTTTGATATACAATCACTCTTTTTCAGTGGATGTTGAATTCTAAACCTATTGTAGGCCTGTAGTAAATACCTTAGGTCCCTATAAGCTTAATTGGGTTTCAGTTACTTTTTTATGATAGTGTAGTATTTGGCTGTTTAAAGATATGTTAAGTGTTGAATTACATTGATATTTAATTGGTCTCTATGTTCCCTGTTTTTTATCATGCAAAATTATTATTCTCTAAAGATAAGAAAAATAGCAGATCAGTTGGTTGGTGAGTTGTTCTATAACAAATCTGGAGCTTGGGATTCTTGTTGATATAAGTTGCTTTATTTTCAGAAAATATTAGCTATTGTGAAATGGTAGTTTTTTTCCCTTGTAACATCATAAAAACAACATAATTTTTGGGGGCCATTTGACTTTATGTAGGATGAGGTGGTTGATATTTTGGTTTGCTACATTTATTCGACTGTTTCTGATTCGTAAAAGGGTCGAGTATTGTATGTTTTTTGAATCAAATCGTATAGGTCAGATACAACTCTTTGGCTTGGGTGTGTTTATTTTGCAAAAGATAATTTCTTTAAGTTAAGTATAGGTTTCTTTTAAGTTTCTTTAAGTCACACTTATAGATTTGATTGGTTACAAGCTTTCTATGGGACAAAGAGAAAGAAAAATAAGTACAATAATATATTGTATTTCAGTCTTCAATAGGAAATGGTAGGATACAATTAACTTTTATAATTTGTTTGTTATTGTTAAAAGACAAAGAGGGTATTCAAGAAGTCATACTACCTTAGTGGTTTGGAACTCTTCTACATTCAATTTTCAAGTATTATTGATATATTTTTCTTGTGGGTTTAAATTTTTATTTTGCTAATTTGCTATGATATTTTATTTTAATATTGCTGATATTGATGTTTTGCTATGGTAAAACTTGAGGGTTGCATGGTTGCAAAATTCCAACTTCTTTTCCTCCATTCAAATTTCACGCTTTAAGTAAGAACTAACCAATAATTTGAGTGATTGAATCCTAGAATTTGTTATTTGATTGAACTATTTAATTTTATTTTAATTACAATGGTGTTGCAATTTATATTATTTTATAATTAGTTGTAAGTTATAAGCTTTTTTTTTTTTCCTTCTTATTTTACGTTTTTAATGACTATGGCCTTGTCTAATGATATATTCTAGAAATATTGTGATTTACAATAGATATTTAAAAGTTAATCTCAGGCTCAAGGTCAAGCTTATCGGGCTCAAATTTGAGTTCATGTTAATGAGCTTATCAAGCTTGAGCTATGCTCATTAATATAATAAATAAATTTAAAACAAGCCGAGCTTAAGCTTTAATATTAAAGTTTGAATCGACCTCGAGCCTGAAATATTATTGAAGAGCCAAGTTGAGCTAGCCTTGGCTTGGCTTAGCTTGTTTACACCGCCAGCTAGGCTCTTCTCCTCCTCTGTCATGACCTCCTCTCCATTGGCCTTTTCTCCTTGCACTGCTTACTTTTTTTACCATATCATTCTTTTTGGCTAATGGGTTTTATCTTACATTAATTTTTTGTCTAAATTTTCAATTTTAGATTTGGTTATTTTGATCCTGTCCCTTTCTTTTCCCTGTTCTTGTCTACCCTTTTGAACTACCCCTTGCATTGAAACCCTAATTTTTGCATATATCTTCATCTCCTAGTAGTTGCTTCCATTCCAAATTTGATTTATTCATTGTTTGTGAAATGTTTTGCATTTGATTTCCAAATTTTGTTTTTGGGGTTCATTACAAAGAAAAGCTTTCTTATAGTATTTTTTGATCATCAATGTTTAAATAAATGGTCATTAACAATATAAACATGTCTAGTTTCCTGTGATTCCTGCATAGCTTCTAATTTGAACTCTCTTAATCACTGTTTCTCTCCATTTTCTTTTAACTAAGGCAAAGAAAGCGTGGGCAAAGATGTCAAGTAGAAAGAATGGTTTCAAATAATAGCCGTTGCATAAATAACAGCTATTATTTATAAGTTTTGGAAAGGCCCATTACACGATACACCATTATTTATAGGCAAATCTGGAGTTGTAGGTGTAACGGCGGTTACAATCGTTACGTAATAGTAACGGTCATTATTTATCGTTGCACAATAGTGTTATTTTGTTTCTCTTTTCTTTGTTTGCATATTTTCTTTCACAGCTACTATATCTCATATTTTCTCAAATTTTTACCTAAATTTCTCCGTTCTACAAATTCTCTCCCTTATTGTTTACTAAGCTAAAATCATCATTAAATATCTCTATTCTAGCTCTAAATTATTTAATGCTAATGATGTTTAAACATGATAAATTTAATGATGTATCTGTGCTCTTAGTTTCACTTGTATCTACCATTATATAGTCCTTTTATGAACTTTGCAAAATTTTCAATAAAATTTACGTAGTACTAGATCGTTACCGATACATTACGGTTGTTACTGGCCTATTTTTGTTATGTTACGGTTGTTACATATTTCTGTTATTTGCAATCATGATTTTAAACCATGATAGAAAGAGTAGATAAGACAAAGAATTGGCAAATAAAAAGACAAAAAGCCCAAGTCCTATAAACAAAAAAAAATACATGAGATAAAGGACAATTTTGTAATCGTCAGCACATCCAAATCAACTTGAATTCTATTGTTCATTGAAGGTTTTTGTTTTCCCTGCCATTTTTCCGGGTAAGTGTTGCTTATGTTATAGACCTGAGCTTATAATTTGAACTCTCTCATAAGTTATTCTATTTTGTACAACACTTAAGCTGTACCTTTTCGAGTAATTATCACACGTAATCACTTGATTTTATTAATATTTTCATAAAGGTCATTGAATTTTAATTTCTTTTATAAAACTGATTGAATTTCAATTTGATTTCATAAAAATTAATAAAATCAAACATTAAAATTTTTAGATTAATCTACTGAGTTAATTATTTTATAAGTAAAATTATCTAACTAGTAGTTGCTGGTAGAGAAAAAATAGAGAAAAGGGTAAAATTATCTGACTAGTAGTTATTGATAGAGAAGAAATAGAGAAAAGAGAAGGATTTGATAGTAAGGGGTAGTTATATGCATTTTGTGCATCTTTTTTTTTTTTTTAAGAAATTAATAAAATAAAATAATTTTACTTGTAAAATAATTAATAAACCAATAAGGTAATTTAGAAACTTTTAATTTTTTATTATTGTTATTTTTATAAAATTAAATTGAAATATAATAAATTTTATAAAATATATTAAAATTAAGTGATTTTTATGAAAATATTTATAAAGTTAAGTAATGGTGTGATATTTATCCGTACCTTTTTATATTCTTTTTACGCGCTATTTGTTGTAAATGCATCTCATCGTGTTGGCACATTTTCATGAAATGCTAAACATTCATTCTTTAAGGTCTTCGAAAAAGAATGCTGGTACCTCTGTAGGTGCAGGCATGATTGCAACACATTTGAACTGTACGCGGAAAGAAGTTAAAAGCAAGATGACAATATGGGTTGTTACAAATCAAATTGAAAAACTGAATATGCTGAACTGAAACGATACCTCGTGTTGTTTGTATTTTTCTCTCAATTTTTAATCCATAGCCTCTTCTACTCAAACACAAGTCATCTATGTTAAGAATGCATCCCTTCAAGTCAGAAGGCTTGTATCTAGAACACTGTTGCAGGGTCAAAGTCTGTATGTACAAACGTTAAATTAGTATAACTGTTTTCCAAGTACAAATATCGACACATTAATGTTATACGAAATAAGACTCTCACCCACCGATGCATCTTTGGGTTAATTATGAATCTTGCCAGAAAGATAATAGATGCGGCCACCAAAGAAGGCAAAAATTTCACACAATTATAATCCAACAAGCTTAACTCAGCAAGGTAGTACCCCAGGAACTCGAGCCTCAAACTCAAGCTCTGCACAACGCACAAGAGCAATGTTATTCAACAACGGATATTCACCAGCATTGCCTTTGTTAGAGGAGATGCAATAAGAAACCGAGTTTGCCACAAGATAATTAGAAAAATTAAGATCATAGAGAAAAAAATGATGTGTTTGGGAGGTAGGATTAGACGCTGGAACAACCAGATTGAGAGGATGTCTGATACCATGAAAGAAAGCAGAATTAAGTATTTATCACTTTGATTAAGAATGAAATTGCACTTGACTAAGCTTGACATTATTGCCTAAGCTATTTATTGCAAGATTTCACTATTTTTTTCAGGGTTTTTTGCTGTACGGATGTAACACAATAAATAATGTACAAGGGTTAAACTAGTGTTGAATTGAAAAGGCTTGTGGACACTGTTACGAATACTGTGCAAACTATTTTATTTAGAGTACGTTTAGTATAAAGTTAAAAAATTGAGAATTAAGTGTTAATTTTATAAAATTTAAAAAAGTAATTATTAAGAGGGCAAAAAATATTTAATAGTATAATAATCAATGATGTTTAGTACAAGTTTAAAAAATTGAGCTCGTATGAAAATATATAAATATCTATTTTTTATATTTTAATAATAAATATCAAAATTATTTTTTTATTTTTATTTTTGGTAATATATATATATATATATATATATATATATATATATATATATCAAGAGATGCCTGTATGTTTTGATTAATATAATACAAATTATCAATTTACAGATAATAACAAATTGCATTAGATCATAACAAGTAAAAAAAATTTGAATATATATATATATATATATATAATTTTTTTTGACTCATAATGGAATAAAACAAAATAAAAATTCATATTTTTTACATCAATAAAATTTATAATCTTGCTTGTGTAATTGAAAAAAAAAAATCATACTTTCTTATTGTAGGAGATGAAGAGTTTTTGAAAATAAAGGAACTAAAAATTAAAACAAATTGAAAAGAAATATAAAAAAAATATATAAATAATATGTTTTGTTTATGTTAACCTATTAATTTTAAGATTAACATTTTAACTCATAAAAAGAGATTAAATATTAATGAGATTAAAAATTAATCTACTCACTTTAAAACATACAAACAATATTAAAAATTACAAAGTTAATTATTAGCTCTTATTAATCTAATACCAAACACACCCTTAGAATTATAAGACAATTAAAAAACAATAATAAAAAAAGATACTGCTATGGGTGGCGTCTTTTTTTTTTCATTAATTGTTTTATTTTATAATTTTTAAAAAGGTAAATATTATTTATAAAATAATTAATATTCATTTCATAATATACCAATTAAAGCAAAGTCCGAACGCTATTGAATTTAACCTTTTACATTATTTTTTCTATTAAAACCCTCTTTGCAAGAGAATATAACAGACTGCCACTAAGGTTTTGCCATATATAGGGACTCCTGTGGGGGTCCTGTTCTTGGGTTTTTTCTGCCGAGAATTGTATCTCCCCTACGAATGTTCAGCAATGCAAATTCAAGCTCTTCAGAAGTGAAACCTCACCTTATAATCATTTTGAGCAACCCTGATAAATCTCCTGCAACCCAACACAGCAAAAAAACTCAACAATTTAGTCCAATAAATTGTTATACTTTAATAATGCAGATCCCTTAAAGATCCCAAACTATGAGCAAATAAGAGATTATATAATAGCTCTCTTACCTTAGGAATGTCTTTACTGTAGGACTGCCCAATTCAAAGCTGAGGGACTTGAGTATGTCAGCCTCAAACTTCACCACCTTAAGAATCACCAACAAGTCATCATTAATTAAAGTGAACAACAGTCCCAAGATAAAATGAAAAGCCATGTATACAAGATAAAAGAAAGGGAGGTAAGGGAAGAAATTACCTCTTCTTTGGTGTATTTATTTTCAAGTACAGAGCAAAATTGTTCCACCTTTGAAGGTTTGTTTTCTACATATTTTCTATATATTGCAATCACAATAAAACAAAATGTAAGCAAACCATACAAACACTCAGTTGAACATATACCTTAAAAATACGAACAAATTGAAAGAACTCAGGTTCTTACGATGCAATGAGCATTGAGGAAACACCCAGTAGTTGAAGTTTCTGTCTGTTAAAAGCATTCAAGGACAGGAATCTGTCTATATACATAACAGTGAGATATAGAATATCCGAAAGAAGCTCTAATTTATCTAGAACCTCCACCAACCAGTCCACCAGAAGCCCTCTCATATTGGGAGTAATATCCTTCTGAACTTTCTCAATGTAATCAGGTAATGGTCTTCTCTTTGGATCCACCTAAAAGTTAAATCCATCATCAAAACTGAACCCTACTGACAGAAATACGAACCTTAATCCAATACCCAGAACCAAATTAAACCCAAAAGAACTCTCAATAAAAAAAGGATTTTCAGGTCAAACCTAAATGCCAATACCCGTTAACATTTTAAGCCCCCAGTTGCTAAACTGAAGCATTGTGAACCTGACGTTACTTAAATTCCTCACGACGCAAATATAAGAAAAAACTAATCGCAAAAAGAGGCATCGGCATTTCAAGAGCTCATTTGCTAATAAAGCGGAACTACTTACCTCCATTTTATGAAGATACTCGTAAATTTCAGATGTCTATGTTCCACACCTCTGGGGGTCATCAGGCGCTCCAACAACATCCTCCTTAGGAGATTCATCCTTCTTGACTACGATAGCCTTCTGCTTCCGGTGTAAATCCCCAGCGCTCATATTCACTGGAACGACAACGTTTGAAGAGTTAGGCAGCTTCCCCAACGCTACTCTCTTCATGGGCACCGGCTTCTCCTCAACGGGGACTGTTGCAGCCGCTTTCTTTGTTGCTGCACGAGTAGGGCGAGCACATTTCTCCTGCTCTGCCATTGAACTGGCTCTTCAATGACTGCTGCCTTACTGTATTGAACGGAGAGATATAAGTAATGGCAGAGAAGATGGGGAGTGTAAGAAGTCAAAGTAAAGAGCCAATGCGATTTCTGTTTTTCAAAAGCTTATTTTAGCGCTCCTTTGGTTTTTATTTTGCCGCTTCGGGTTAAATTTTTAAAATCTACCGAAAACCAAATGGTTTTGAGATAAAGCATGGAGCGAGCTTTGCTAATTTTCAGCGATAAATTTTAATAATTATTCATGAATTTATATAATTGTAACACTGTGATTCTTTAAATTTAAAATATAACATAAAACCCTCTAAACTTTTAAATTTTACAGAGTAAAATTCCTCTGATTTTTAATTATTAATTTTTCAGTTAGAAATTGATGTGAATAGCTTCTGCATGGCACTTAGTCAATATTTCTCTCTTCTCTCTTATGTAAAGTGTAAAATTATTTTTTTTACGCATGAAAAATTATTCTGTCTATAGAGAAAAAAATAATTCAATTTACACATGGCTTGAAAGAGAAAAGAGAAATACTGACTAAGCTCTATGCTGGAACTGTTTAGGTCAGTTTCTAACTGAAAAACTGATAATTGGAATGTTGATGGAGTTTTACTATGCAAAATTTGAAAGTTGATAGAGTTTTATGTTACATTTTTAAGTTAAAGGATTATAATGTTACAACTAAATAAGTTCAAAAACAATTGTCAAAATTTATGCAATTTTTCAAATAAATTTCCTTATTAATGACTCAATTTTATTATTATTTATTTTAATTATTACATTTTAATAAAATTGTTTATTTTTTTATTAGCAGTTCACTCGGCGGAGGGCTTTCATGCCATCCAACTCAAAAACAACCATCTTCGCTTGAAAGATGAAAATACTAATATTATTTTTATTTTTCTCATTCTTTTAAATGATAATAATTATTATTCACAATAAGTTTTCATCATGCGGACCTATGCACGTGCGTGATGCGTGGACTCATGCTTTACCCGGTACACACTTTACAAAATTGTTTCCTAACATCATGTGACGTCTTATCTACTTTAAATTGTTAATTGATCGATTTGAAGAGGCCTTAGTTTAGTAGTAAATTCACAAATTGCGCTTGCCGAGCAAGAGAGAAAAGGGTTACTTGATGGAAGTAGTGGAGCCTGAAGTGGCAGAAAATAGGGAAAAGAGAGCAATGAAGGCAAGTTCGATTATGATCAAATGAAAAGCTTTGTGAGAAAGAGGGAAATCTTATCGGGAATCGATTTCTAGTGATGCCTTGAAGATCGGTCTAGTGACTCTGAAGCAGTGGGTAGTGGCCTTCCTCCTTCTCCGCCGAAGGTTGCCATTTCGATCTCTCTCCCTCCCACGCTTTATGTCACGGGGTAAGAGTTTACTACACTAAACTTCACTCAGCTGACTTGGAGATTAAGTCAGCCTATCCTTGGCTAAGTTGGTCCAACAAAGACTAACATGGGTGACAAAATGAAGAAAAGGGAAGCAAAGTGAAGTGATGGTGTGTAGGTGTGCAAACACTAAGGAACTTTAGAAAGGGGGACCCGCAATTTATTATTTTACTTTAATAATATAATTTAGTATATATTTTTCTATATTTTTATAATCATACTATAAAATTATATTGATAATAAAAGTTTTAGTTAATTGAAATTTTATTTCAAGTGTTAATATATAAATTTTTTTAATAATAATCGATATTATTTTATATCTGATAATGCATCATTTAATTTTAAATTTTAAATAAGTTGATTAATAGATTATTTTATACTTTATTTAAATTAGTTGTTACATACCAATAAAAAAATAAACAAAATAAAAAAATCATGTGGCGATTTTTAAATTATTATTATTAAAATTCTTTAATTTTAAATATAGGAAATTTTTTTAAAAATAAATATTTAATTTCATAAATAATTTTCTACTAAATAATTATCTAAATATACAT
Source organism: Hevea brasiliensis (assembly GCF_030052815.1). Taxonomy (NCBI): domain Eukaryota; kingdom Viridiplantae; phylum Streptophyta; class Magnoliopsida; order Malpighiales; family Euphorbiaceae; genus Hevea; species Hevea brasiliensis. Next base: position 9,435,165 of record NC_079494.1, read on the forward strand.
CTTAACATATATTTTTTTTTTAAATAATTCACCCTTTATAATCTAATTGAAATTTTAATTAAATACTTTCTTGATAATTTTTTTTTAGTATAAGATAAGATTTTAGTAATTGAAATTTAAAAAATATTTAAATACAAAGTTGATTTTTTATTTCAAGTGTTAATATATAATTTTTTAATAGTAATTGATATAGTTTTATATTTAATAATATATCATTTAATTTTAAATTTTGAAATAAGTTGATTAATAGATTATTTTCAATTTTTTTTTAAATTAATTGATTTTATTTCATATTTCAATAAAAAGATAAATTAAATAGAAAAAAGTATATCATATGGTGATTTAAAATTATTATTATTATTAAAATTATTAAATTTTAAATATAAGAAATGTTTTGAAAAAATAAATGTTTAGATTTTATAAATAATTTCCTAGTGAATAGTTATTTTTATATATTAATATAATTTTTAAAAAATAACTCACCCTTTTCTAATCTAATCGAAAATTAAATTAAAAAATATTATTTTTTTATAATTACTTTTTTGATATCAGATAAGATTTTAGTAATTAAAACTAAAAAAAATATTTAAATAAAAAACTGATTTTATTTCAAGTGTTAATATATAAATTTTCTAATAGTAGTTGATGTAATTTTGTATTTAATTTTGTATTTAATAAAACATCATTTAATTTTAAAATTTAAAATAAGTTAATTAATAGATTATTTTATATTATTATTTAATTTAATTGTCATATATCAATAAAAGTACAAATAAAGTAGAAGAAATAACACATATATCGTATGGCAATTTCATATTTAAATTATTATTATTATTAAAATTTTAAATTTTAAATATAAGAAACATTTGAAAATAAAATTTTAAATTTTATAAGTAATTTTCTAGTGAATAATTATTTAAATATACATTATATAAGTTTTAAACATACAATTTTAAATTCATAAATGATTAGATTTGAATATTTTATATAATTAACAATTAAAACATTTTTTTTAAATGATTAGATAAACAAACCATCTAGAATTTTTTGTTCAACAAATATTTTTTATATTCTAAATTTCAAATATTTTTTTTATCTAATAATTAAAAGAAAATAAAAATTTAGTTAAAATGAAAATTTAAATATTTTATACCGTTTAAATTTTAAATATTTTATATTTTTAAATAAAATCAACTTAAATAAGTGTCATTTTTTGCCAAGTAGCTTGTACGTCAATAATAGCCACATTAAGAAATAATAAATGATAAAATTTAAGTTATTTTTTTTTTAAATTACTATAATAATTATAGCTTTTATTGACCAACCATTAATGATAGAATTAAAATTTCCTCGATAATGATATATAAATAACATACCAATAGTGCAAATGATTGTAATTGTATAAAATTCTACCTACCATTATAAAATACCCTTGTTAAAAATTAAAATGTTGATCATTATATCTAATCTTTTTTAAAAAATTATTTTTTTTTTATTTTTTGAAGTCTATTACGAGGACAATATTGTCCTTGTCAATGATCTATTTTATTTTTTTTAGAATTTGTTTCGCTTTAGCGGGTTATTTCCTATTTCTAAAGAGTTTTCCTAAGGATTAACGTGTTCTTCCAATAAGTAACTTCCTCATAAAAGTTTGATTACTCTTGATTGTATATTAAATATGTTATATTTGTGGTTTTGAATTTTGGATATGTTTTTTATGTACCTGAATTGTAACCCTACCCGAAAGTTTCGCGTTGCGATCTAATTGGGATAAAAAAGCCTACCACTGATTTCCTTGGGGGTGCAGGGTAACACCCCGCGGTATGAACCCGTATAAATATTGTAATATTTTACCATTTGCAATAGAGTTGTGAGATATTCGAGAAACACACTGGGGTTAGGATTTGAGAGTTCTGATTGACTGTATCTTGTTATTTTCATTATAGTGAAACTTTTTCTCTTATTTTGCCCATAGACCTTACGGTTGAACCACATTAAATCCTATGTTATTCTTCTTCTCTTTTATCAATACTGTGTAATTGTGTTTTAGATTTGTGTGCTTGTTATAACAAAATACCTTTTATTTCTCCTTATCGTGTTCCTCCTTAGGGTTTGTAAATATATTGCTCGTGATTCTCAGTGTGGCCTGGAAGCCTCCATTGCTGCTTGGATTTTTTGATTTTGTTGCTGCCAATTGTTGATTTGGAAGCCTACGTACATTGCTTTTGATATCGTTGATTTGAAAGTCTCTCCTCAATCATAATATAATAGTGCATAGCAGGTAAGCCTTAACATGTCCCTTAAGTAGTAGCTAGCAGTTCTGGTTTTTATTGTTAATTCCACTTTATTTTTCTATTTTATTGTTGGGTCTGAGTTCTGGTGCATTTTTTGAGTTGGATATGTATTTTATGTTGAGTTTATATGGATTTCATGTTTGGTACAAGTTGCGAATTGGTTGTCTCTTCCATAGTTATGCCTTGCATTCATAAAATTAGCACTCATTATGCCAATAATAGAAACAATGAAGATTTCGGAACCATATTAGATGTCGAGTTGTTGAGTGAGTTGATGATTGAATAAGCCAACAGCAGAGCGCTGCTTATTTGTTCTTTGAACCTTCAATATAATGTATATTTGGGAAGTGGTGTTACTACTTGTTTTCCTTGAGAATTGAGACATACTGCATGCTTTACCTAAATTAATATGTGGGTTATAATTCTATTCTTTATACTTGTTTCTTTGGGAGATTGATCATAGATAATTTGATAGTATGAAATTGTCATAGTCATATGGGAATAGATGGTAATCATGGCATAACAGAAGCTTTTATCAGTTAAATGGACTCCTAAAGTCGAAATACAATTGTATATCAGTAAATGGCTAGACTTTTGGCATCATTACGAATTGGACTTCATATTCTTTGCCTGATTGAAAATTTGGAAGCTTGTAAAATATAGAAAGTTAAATTTCTGGGGCAAACAATTTACTTTAGTAAAGTAGGGATAATTTTTAAAAATTGGTTGGTTTTTGTTCTTGAGGTTGGAGACCCGCCAAGTGTTTTATTATCAATTTTGCATTGGTCCTATAGTTTCAGTTGCCAATATATATATATATATATATATATATATATCATTCCATTGTCCCTACCGCACGTGAGAAACCCATATACTTCAGTCCAAAATTCCGCTTGAAAGCACCAAAAGCACTTTGAAGTTCTTTTTTCTCACTGCATTTTGAAGGATAAATGAAGAAAAAATTAAAAAAAAAAATTATTTCAACATATGTTAAGTTTATGGGCGTCAATTTTTTATAATGATTTAAAAATTAAAATGGAAAATATCTTAAAAAGATGTTTATAAGTGCTCAGTAGGACCCATTAGAATTATATTATAAATATAAATATATGCTATCATTGATAATATGACTCCTGAATTTGACTTTCTTGCAAAACCAACCAAAGAAACAAAATAAAGGAAAAATAAATAAAAAAGAAAATTGAAGAAAGTTGATGGGCCCTCTCAAGGGTGGTGTGCGTATGATTCAATTAGTCACCGTTTTGAATTTTAATTCAAATAAAAAATCAATTTAATTAAAAAATGATCAATATGATATTAATGATATTAATATTTTGATATTTAAAAATTTAATTAAATTTATATTTATTTAATGAATAATATATTATTTAGCTATTATCTTTTTATTTATAATAATATTTTTAATTTTATAAAATGATATGTTTTTTTTATTTATAATATATAATTAATATTTCATAAATATTAAGAAGATAGATACTCTTTTGTAAAAATATTTTTATTATATATATATATATATATTGAGAATAAAAATATTTAAAATTTAAATATTTTTAATATTTTCATATAAAATTTAAAAGTAGTATAAGATATATGTAAATATAACAAAATAAAATTTATTTTATTAAATTATTTAATTATATTAATAAGTGTAATATTTAATTAATATATATTTAATTAATTTTTTAATGATTCATGGGTTGAACTTTTGACTCACTGGTTGAATCAGTAACTCATTGATATGGTTCCTCAATCAAGTCAGTCTCTCTGGGCCGGATTTAATAACTATGATTAAAATACATCAGCACTATATACAATTGCATGGTTAAAATTGAACTTATTTGACTTTACTCTTGCTTTGTCTTGTACACAATTAGTGTTCGAAATTGAGAGAACATCGTGACTACTCTTTCATTTTGCACTTGTTTTTAATCTTAATTATTGCTTCATGTCACTAATGAATTAATTCTTACCCTTAATTTTCATTTTTTATTAAGTGTTGGCACCATCCTTTTTGTGATTAATTTTAATTAATTGACCATACATTTTGAACACATCACACACACACACACATACACTTCTACCCTTATTCCCTTATTGGTGAGATCTTCGAATTCGCTAGAATATTTCATCTACAACAGAAATTCTTACGTTAGGAAATGGTGGGTGTTACATTAGCAATCCCTTATGGACTTTCCCATAGTTGTACACAGTCTAAAGGATCAATTTCACCATCATCAATTCACCCTCTTCAAACTCTAAGTGTCTGCTTACTTTTTCATCTTCTTAGATGCCTTTGCTAATGATGTCTAGCCAATTCGACCTTTTCCTTTTAAGCCTTAGCAATTCTGAATGCACTCGGACTCTTTCCTAAATATAGCACTAGCATAGTGTGTGGTGCAAGTGGCTGGTGTCCAATAGCTAGCTCAAATGGACTTGCCCCCCTAGACTCACTCTTCTGCAGGTTATATGAGAACTGGGCCACATCTAGCAATCCTACCCAATTCCTTTAGTTGGCACTCATGTAGTGCCTCAGATACAAGTCCAACAAGGCATTAATGCACTCATTTTGTCCATCGATTTGTGAATGATAGCTTGTAAAGAAGTTGAGATCCATCCCTAATATCTTGAACAACTTTATCCAAAATCTACCCACAAAACTTGTGTCTCTGTCATTGACAATGGAACGTGGTATGCCCCAATACTTCACCAAGTTCTTGAAGAACAACCGAGTTACATCCCAAGCATTAAACTTGACTAGTACCGAGATAAAAACTCCATACTTGTTAAAGCGATCAACCACAACCATGATAATATCTAATCCATCTACCTTTAGTAATCCCATAATAAATTCCACAGAAACACTCGCCGATGGACGCTTTGGAATAGGAAGAGGATCCAAAAGTCCTGATGGCCTCAGTTGCTCAATCTTATCCTACTGACATACTAAGTATATCTTTATATAAAATGAAATATCTTCCAACATATGAGGCCAATAGTACGCACGCTCCATAAATGCCATGGTGCACCTGACCCCTGGATGGCTAGCCCAAAGAGAATCATAACACTTGTACATGACTTCCTTGCATAAGTTACCTCATTGAGGCATAAAAAGATAGCCCCTCATGGTGTGAATCAATCCATCACCTGTCCATAATCTCCAAGTCTTACCCTTACTAGCCATCTCCAAGAGCTGCTTGGCTTGCGCATCATGCTTCAATCCTTCCCTGATGCACTCAAAAAGAGAAGACTAGGGCTATGTAGTAGTGGCAGCTAGCTTAGCCTTTCCTTAAAGCATTAGCTATAAGGTTAGCCCTCCCAGCTTATACTCTATAATGAAGTAATACTCAGCAAGAAATGCCTGCCACCTAGCTTGCTTAGGAGAAAGCTTCTTCTGTGTCAGGAAGTAGCTTTATAGCAATGTTGCTTGTCTTGACAACAAACTTAGAACTATGCAAGTAGTACCTCCAACTTTGTAAATAATGAACCTCGATGACCATTTCCTTTGTTTATACCATATACTGCCACTCAGTGTCATTTAGCTTATAACTCTCATAAGCCACAGGTTGTCCATCTTACATAAGAAAACCTCCAATAGAAAATCAGAACATTTGTATGAATCTCAAAAGGCTTGGTGTGATCTGACAACACCAAGATAGGCTCCTCCATTATGGCTTCCTTCAATGCCTCAAAAGCCTTTTGGCACTTATCATCCCATTTCTAAGGTTAATCATTCTTTAGAAGGTCTGTGAGAGTGGCAATAATAACAAAATACCCTTTATGAATCTCCTATAGTAATTAGCAAGCTAGAGGAAAGATCTCAATTGGGGAACCTTTTTAAGTGGCTCCCACTCCATAATAGCATAGATCTTAAACTCATCCATGCGTATCTTGCGATGCCTGACAACATGTCCAAGAAAAGGGACCTCTTATTGTGCAAAGGAGCATTTCTCCTTCTTAATATAGAGCTCATTATCCCTTAAGGCTTTGAACACCTACCTCAAGTGATCTACGTGGTCTTCCAAAGTATTGTCATAGACCACGGTATCATCATGATAAATAATAACAAAGCGATCCAAGAACTGATGGAAGACTTTGTTCATTAAAGTATAGAAAGTAGTTGGTGCATTAGTCAAACCAAATGGCATGATAATAAGATCCATACCTTGTGACACATACAGTCTTCGGCTCATCACATTCTGCAATGCACACTTGATAATAGCCAGATCTTAAGTCAAGCTTAGAAAACCATCAGGCCTCACTAAGTCGATCAAAGAGATTAGCAATGAGAGGGATTAGGTACTTATTCTTTATAGAGTTCTTATTAGGTGAAGAGAACCATCCTTTTTTCTAGAAGAACACAGGTGCTCCATATGATGCCTTAGAAGGATGATAAAGCTATCATTAAGGAGCCCTCTCAACTGTCTTCGAAGCTCCTCTAACTCAGGAGGTGCCATTCTATAATGCACACTATTTAATGGGTGTGTACCAATTTTTAACTTGATGTGATGATCAACCTCTTTCTTAGGAGGTAGCCTTTTAGGCAACTTCTTAGGCATCATATTAGAGTATTCATCAAGAACACCTTTGATCACCTCGGGGATTTCCTCTTTAATTGGCTCTTCATATTGTTTAAGGGCCACCAAATAAGTAGGCTTATCCCTCTTAACCTCTTTAGATAGTTGAAGGGTGTAGACCCTTATTTTGTGATGAGTATGTGCATTGAGGCCGTGGGAAACCCGATGATGAAAAATTATATGACTGTAAGATATAATTGAAGGCATGGAACTGAATTATTAATTTCGTGGCATGATCTTGAAAAAAAAAATAATAATATGCTTTTTGGGAAATTAATTTAATTTAAATAAAATTTTATTTTGTTTAAATTTAATATGGGTAGTTATTAAATGGACCTAATTAAGTTTAATTGGGCACCATGGGTCTAAGAAAAACTAGTTAGGAATTTTAAATAGGACCCATTTAATTTATTTTTTAAAAATTAAAATAAGAAAATATCTTTTTCTCTATCCCTCTCTTATACAAACTCTCTCTCCCCCATTGTCCCCACTCTCTTCCTCACTCCCTATTGGTGCCACCTCCTTTCCCTCTCTTCCTATTGGTTGGTACACCTCACCCATATCTCAGTCTCACCCAATTTCCTCAATCCCAGTTGTTTAAGTTATCTGAACCTTATCACCTTAGGACTCCAAATCCTACCACACCTCTTCCTCACTTTCTATTGGTGCCTTCCCCTTTCCTTCTCTTTCCATTGGTTGAAACACCTCATCCATATTTCAGTCTCACCCAAATTCTGCAATCCTAGTTGTTTAAGTTATCTGAACTTTATCACGCTAGGACTCCAAACCCTATCACACATCTCTCCCAAAACCCTATAAATACCCCACTGAAAAAAAAGGAGGAAAAAAAAAAGTGGAGGAGAAGACAAAAAAAAAAAGAAAAAAAAATTGAAGAGAGAAATAGCTAAAATTCTTTTAGTTCTTCTTTTTTTCTAGCGATATTTCTTAAAGTTTCTTTATTTTTTATTACAAATAAAATTGGGAAGTAGCCCTAAGGTTGGTATCAAAGGGCATTTGCGTGGAGCTTCCATGGAGCTAAACGGGAGTAAGCCAAGGATATCATTGCCATACTAGAAAAGAAGACCCTTTTTTAAGGGTAGTTTGCCCCAATGGCAACTACAATAACTAACAAGTAAGTAATCCTAAATTTCTAGAATAACCATTGGCATGAAATTGTAGTAATAATATGATTTTTATTTGGTAAATTAAAATTAACTTTTTTTTTAATTTAACTAACGTTTGCATGTAATTAATTTAAATAAATACTTCGTAAATTAAAATTAATCTTTTTTGTAAATTAAACTAATATTGGCATGTAAAATAAATTTAATTTAATACTTGGTAATTGTAAAATAAATTTGCATATTAGAAATCTTTATTAGGTTATGATTATTTGTGCCTTATGTGATATTAGAATAAATTACTACATAATTAACTTAGTTCAATTATCCTTAGAGTAACTTGATAAAAATTAATTAATTAATTATGTTAAATAGAAACGTAGGGTTATTTGAAATTGAATTTGTTTGTAAATTAAATTCTCAATAATAAATTAATTTTAGTCATCTGATAAATATCATTTAAATAATTAGCAATCCCATAGATAGGAATTACTTGTGCATGAAAATTGTTTATAAACAACAACTCTTTTGTAAATTACTTGAGTGTGTAGGATTAGAATTGCATTTTTTAGGATGAAGTTTAATAAATGAATAATAAACAAGACTTTTAGAAACATTAGTAGAGGACTGTCACTCGAATTAACGAGGTTAGACTAGGCGTAAGGGGTGCCTAACACCTTCCCCTTACGTACCCACTATCCCAAACTTAGACATTGGTTTTTGATAATGATTATTGTGGAAACTGTGCAATGAGTAAGTTACCATCCATGACTCTCGGAAGGTAATGATGGTTGTGGAAACTTTACAAGGAGTAAGTTGCCATCCATGACCCTCGGAAGAAACACTGAATATGTTCTGGTTATTACCCGGGTAACGACTCCTGTCCATCTATGCCTTCGTGGCATAAATTCTTAGTACTATGGTAGTGTTATGGGAAAACGGTACTTACCAGTTGTTTGAATCTATTAGGATTATATGAAGTGTATGTCTAGAAAATATTGTCTAAGGAGGTGGTACTTAAGTGAGACCATTGTGACTCCATCATCTTTCCTGGGCATTACCTGATGCATTTTATATGATTCTAATGGATGATATTTTGCCTCACGCCCCTTCCTACAAAGGGCCAAAACGGTACTGGTGCCGGCCTTCTGTCTTGCCAATGGCACAATGCATGTGTTTTTCTCATCAAGTATACACATGCTATTAACAAAATGTGGAGAAATAACCTTAAAAGAATCTATGAAGTCCATCCTCAAGACACAAGAGTAATCATCCATGTTAACTATAGAGAAGTCAAGGGAACCAGACCACTCACTAAGCTTAACGTGTACTCCTCTAGCTACCCCATAGGTGATGACTTGGTTGGGGTTGACTAGCTTTAACCATCTTACTTACTGGTCCCACGTGATAACAAGTGTTGTGGTTGTCTTATTTTGCAAGAAGTTATCTAAAGCACCAGTGTCCACAAGAGGACATATTTGTTGTCTACCGAGGTTTAAGGTGGCAAATAAACGTCTTTTGCACCCATTTTTAACCTCACATGGCTGTGTGTTGGCAGCGGCTACCAGTTGTAAGGATCCCATGCTAGACCCTTCTTGGCGTGGACTAGTATCCTTCTCTCCTATCAAGACCAAAAGCATGTTCCTCTTGGGGCATTCCCTAGCCTGATGAGGACAATCACATAAGAAGCATTTGATAGGAGGCCTATCTCCTAGCTCGAAATATATAGAATTATATATATTTAAATATATATATATATATATATATATATATATATATATATATATTATTCTATAATGACACTTGGTATATATATGTGTAAAATAAAATAATTATTTTATTTTAATTTTTATAAATATATTACAAACAGATGTGTTTGTTAGCAAGTAGATGTGTCTGTTAATAAATAAATTTATCTATTGCATATATACAGTCACAACTATTTAGAGAGATATCATAATAGATATATCTATTAATAAATATATATCTATATTACATAAATAGTCACATTTATTAGAAGATGTGTCAATTTAAAACAAACAATGTATCTGTTGAAAGTAAACGATGTGTCTGTCTAAAAAAGATGTCATGGCTTTTCAGTATCTATAAAAATAGATGAGTTGTTTAAATCATATGCACTTATTCTATTTCTTTTTCTTTTCTTCTCATTTCTCTAAATCCAGTTCATAAAAAGTTCTTAAAAAAAAATTTTAAATGTTGTTATCTACAGATTTCAAATTTTATTGTATTGTAGAGTTATATTGTTATAACTTTGCAGTAATCTAATTAGATAATTAATACCTTAAATATAATGATTTATCACATTTCAAAGCCTATTCTATATCCATTACCTTAACAATACTTTATTTAACATAGCTGCATCTAGATTTTTTTTTACTTGATTTTAATTAATACTCAAATTTAAAAATATATAGTCTTAAAAATAATTTATTTACCTATTTATTTATTTATAATTCAAATTTAAATATGGATTTTTACAATTTTTTCATTAAATTTTATAAATAATTTTAAGAGTATTAAATTAAAAAAATAAAAAATAATTTAAATACCATTAAATTAAAACACATCCGAAACTGTTTCAAAGAAAAAACATATCCGAAACTGCTGGCAATGGTTTTCAGCATCCGAATTCATTTTTCCATCTAAAACCAGAGCCAACTAATCGACAATTGCACAGCGCACCTAATATTTTCCTTTCCCTCTTAATGAACTTGATTATATCGTGCCAAAAACTCAGCCACCCATTTTCTTTTCTACACTCTTCTACCTGATTAATTATTAAAATAATATTTTTTAAAAAATTATTTAACTATTTATAAATCTAATATAAATATGAAATTATTTATAAAATGTAATATTTGTGAGAAAATATTAATTAAAAAAAATAATTTCAAAGAAAGCTATTCAATAAAAAAAAACATCACTTAAAAATACAATTTTAAGTATTTAGAGCACATTAAAATATATTAAAGTTAGAAAAGCAAAAAACATCAATAAAAATTATTATATTGTGTTCTTAAGAAAATGTTACGTGTCAATCTTGTCAGAATTTATCCTCTGCCAATCACACACTTTCTCTCAGAATGCAAATGCAAATGCAAATTTAATATGCTTCATATTAAATTTGTAGAGCTCTCACCGAATTCAGACAGGTTCTCTTGTCTTCTTTCTCTCTTACATTTTTTTTTTTTAATTCTTCAATAAAACAAAATATACAACAATTTAACAAATAAAGCACACAGAATTCTAATCAACATTTTGCAATTATAATTTTATTTCTCCATAATTACAAAAAATAAATCTTATATTTAGCAAAATTTATTTTCAATTTTGTTTTCAAAATTTATTTGAACTTTAGGGTTAGTAAAACTTAAATTATCAAATCTTAATAAAAAAAAGTCACAGTATATATTAATAAAATTCTTTTTTTTTTGTTTTTTCTACTTTTTATTTTCCAATATTTGTCAAAAATGTATATTTATATCACTAAAATTAACACAAAATTAATATGTATATTAATAAATATAATCTATTATTATTTTTTTGAGAAGATTATTATTATTATTATTCAAAAAGTTGTTAATTAATTAAATATCTCATGTTTGTCTGGTGATATTCAGTCATTAGGGTGATTAAATGAGTATTAGTCAAGGAAGTGTAAGTGTGTGCAGGGTCGGAATTAGAAATGTCATTTTGAGGGGTTAAAAATAAACATTAAAGGCAGAAAGAGAAATGTAATTTTTAAGTGGCCAAAAAAAAATATTAAAAAAAATTACATGAAACATTAATAAAATTATAGGGATTAAAATAAAAATAAAAAATATTAAGAGATTAAATTAAATAATATAAAAATATAAATAAAATATACACAAAGATTAAAATGTGAAAATATTTATACATATACATAGCATAAATATATACCATTAATTTTGCATTCCAACTAAATAATGGATTTTCTTATAAAATAATTTCATGAAAAATATTTTTTATATACAATTTATTTTTTATGAAGCAAATAAAACTTGAATATATAAATTAATATCTCAAATTTTGTTAAAATTAATTAGTATTGTTATTAATTTTTATTATATTTTTTTTATATAATTAATAAATTTTAATTAAACAAAATATTGACATATTTATTAGACATGTCGGGACAAAGTAAAAATACAAATATTATTTTTATTTTGTTATTTTCTCATTCTTTTAAATGATAATTATTGTTCACAATATTATTATAATAGTTTTACTCATTTTTATTGAATAAATAAATTTATGTTTAATAAATTCAACTATAGAAACTGAAGTGCCTAATAAGTGTAAATGAAAATTTAAAATCCCATTAAGAGAGTGTTTGACTTAATTTATGAAAATGAACATAAATATTTAGTATTTATAAATTAATTTGATCTTATAAACATTTAAAATTTTAAGTAGTTACGTATTTAGGTAAAGTTTACAAGTGACTGATAATCATTTAATATATTTGATAAAAAATAGCTTATAACTATATTTATTATTAAAATGACTAAAAAAATTAAATAAAATTTGTTGGAAGTGTTGGAAGTTGTTTGATTTAGTCAAATAAGACCTATTCTTTAGGTTTTTAGAGATATTTTAGCTGAGTTATTTCACTGTTATTTATTTACAGATTTTTCTGGTTTATTGTTAGATGTAATGGCTATTTAAGCTAAGTAAAACCTCAATAATATTATCACTGGGAAATCCAATTGTTTATGCTTGTATTTGCTCTCTGCTGTTAAACTCTACAATTGGTATCAGAGCCCCACTGGCCCTGACAAAAGTAGCAAACTTTGAGTGATCTAACACTGTGAGGATGAGTGACGATAAAACCTTGACGAAAATTCCACACTTCGATGGTCATTATGATCACTGGAGTGAACTGATGGAAAATCTCCTTAGAGCAAAAGGACTTTGGAGCTTGGTTGAAAATGGTTTTGAAGAACCACAAATGGAAACAAGATTGACAGATACGCAGCAAGCTCAACTTGATGATGCCAGAACTAAGGATCATCAGGTTAAGCATTATCTGTTTCAAGCAATTGACAGAACTGTTTTTGAACAGATCCTGGTGCCGCATACGGCAAAGATTGTCTGGGATTCAATGAAGAAGAAGTTCGGAGGAAATTCAAGGGTGAAGAAATCTCTTCTTAACTCATTAAGAAGGGAGTTTGAAGTTTTAGAAATGAAGAAAGATGAAACTATTAACAATTACTTTGCAAGAGTAATGATGGTTGCTAACAAAATGAGGAGTAATGGAGAAGACATTTCAGATACCAAAATTGTCGAGAAGATCTTACGTACCCTAACTGAGAAATTCACATATGTTTGTGTATCCATTGAAGAATCCAAGGATATCGAAACCATGTCTGTTGATGAACTCCAAAGTTCATTAGTAGTACATGAATAGAAATTTCGACGGGCACGCAACGATGATGAAGATCAGGTCTTAAAGATTGAAGGGAGATCAGGAACAGCCAGTAGAGGGAGAGGTTCCTATAGAGGAAGGGGACGAGGAAGAGGAAGAGCTGCGTTCAACAAAGCAACTGTTGAATGTTACAAGTGCCATGACTTAGGACATTTTCAATATGAATGTCCAAAGTTGAACAAGGAAGCCAATTATGCAGAATTGGACGAAGCAGAAGAGTTGTTATTAATGGCTTATGTTGAGCTACATGAAACAAGAAGAAGCGACGCCTGGTTTGTAGATTCTGGATGTTCAAACCACATGTGTGGAAATTCTGAAATGTTTTCAAGCTTAGACACAAGTTTCTCTCATTTGGTCAAGCTTGGAAACAACACTAGAATGCAGGTGACTGGAAAAGGTGTAGTGAAACTATTTCTGCAGGGAATTTGTTACACTGTCAATGATGTATACTTGGTTCCTGAACTTAAAAACAATCTGTTAAGTGTTGGGCAGCTTCAAGAAAAGGGAGTTGGAATCCTGTTTAAAGACTGTGTATGTAGTCTTTACCATCCGCAAAAGGGAAAAATGGTGGAATCTGTTATGAGTGCAAATAGAATGTTCATTTTGCTTCTCGAACTGCCATCGCGGTGACAGATGAAAAGTGCCTTCAAATTGGCAGTACAGATCAGTCAATTTTATGGCATCATCGCTACGGACACCTCAGCTACAAGGGCTTGCACACTTTGGAACATAAAAACATGGTACTTGGCTTGCCTCGAATTGTCATACCAAGTGTTATTTGCGAAGCTTGTGTGAAAGGTAAGCAACATCGAACTCAAATTCCTAAGAAAAGCCAGTGGAGAGCAACTGAACAGTTGGGTCTAGTTCACGCTGATCTCTGTGGACCAATCACGCCAGCTTCAAACAGCCACAATAGGTACTTATTATGTTTTATAGATGAGTTTTCAAGGAAAGCTTGGGGTTATTTTCTTGTTGAAAAATCTGAAACATTTTATCACTTTAAATGTTTCAAAATGCTTGTGGAAAAAGAAACAGGATTACCTATTAAATGTTTGAGAACAGATAGAGGTGGGGAGTTTAACTCTGCAGAGTTTAATGACTTCTGCAAGCAACATGGAGTGAAGCGACAATTGACCACAGCTTATACTCCACAACAAAATGGAGTAGCTGAACGAAAGAACCGCACTGTGATGAACTTGGTGAGAACAATGCTAACAGAGAAGAAAGTGCCCAAAGTATTCTGGCCAGAAGCAGTTAGGTGGACGATTCACATCTTGAATCGATCACCCACTTTAGCCGTAAAAAACATGACTCCAGAGGAAGCTTGGAGTGGAGAGAAGCCTTCAGTTGACTATTTCAGAGTTTTTGGGTGTGTGGGTCATGTACATATTCCAGATGCAAAAAGAACCAAACTTGAAGATAAAAGTGTGAGCTGTGTATTTTTTGGAACTAGCAACGAATCCAAAGGGTACCGAATGTTTGATCCAGTTACCAAGAAAATTATTGTAAGTCGTGATGTGGTTTTCGAAGAAGATCGTGAGTGGAATTGGGGTACAGATTTTCAAGAAGAACAACAAGTTGAATTGGAATGGGAAGACATCATCAAAGTCGTAGAAGAGAATATGGCAGGGGGAGACGAAATTGATGTCAATTTACCATCGGAGGAATATTTCCCTACCGCTATAACAGAGGACATAATTGTTGCACCTGAATTAGCAGCAAGGGAGGGCAGAACTCGACAGCCTCCCATACGTCTAGCAGATTATGTTTCAGGAGAAGGTTTGTCGGAGGAGGATGAAGCTAACATGATGGCTTTTTTAATGATTTGGATCCAATGATTTTGAAGAAGCGATAAAAGCAAAAATTGGAGAATGGCCATGGATGAAGAAATCAAATCTATTGAGAAGAATCATACTTGGCGTTTAGTGGATTTACCAGCTAATGCAAAGAAGATTGGCGTAAAATGGATTTACAAAACTAAACTGAACGAACTTGGAGAAATCGACAAATATAAAGCAAGGCTGGTAGTGAAAGGGTACACTCAGCAGTATGGAATTGATTATACAGAGGTTTTTGCACCTGTGGCCAGGATGGATACGGTAAGGATGATTATTGCTTTTGCGGCACAAAAGGGCTGGAAACTCTATCAATTAGATGTTAAATCAGCCTTTTTACATGGAGAACTAGTGGAAGATGTTTTTATTGAGCAGCCGAAGGGTTATGAGAAAAAGGGAAGTGAACAGATGGTGTACAAACTGCAGAAAGCTCTTTATGGCTTAAAACAGGCACCTAGGGCCTGGTTTAGCCGAATAGAATCTTATTTTATCAAGGAAGGTTTTAAAAGCAGTTCTAATGAGCAGACGTTGTTTGTTAAAAGAAAGGGAGGTAAAATTTTAATTGTGAGCATTTATGTTGATGATTTATTATTTACTGGTGATGATGAGAAATTGCTAGCTGAATTTAAATGCTCTATGGAGAAGGAGTTTGATATGACAGATTTGGGGCAAATGAGGTTCTTTCTCGGAATTGAGGTTATCCAAAAAGACAGTGGCATATTCATTTGCCAAAGAAAGTATGCAGGTGAAATCTTGAGCCGATTTGGAATGGAAAATTACAATTCAGTGTGCAATCCAATTGTTCCAGGACAAAAAATTGGCAGAGATGAAGAAGGCACTAAAGTGGATGCAACTCAGTTTAAGCAAATGGTGGGGAGCTTAATGTATCTCACGGCTACTCGACCTGATCTCATGTTTGTAGTGAGCCTCATTAGTCGATTCATGGCTTGTCCTACACAACTCCATTTTGCAGCAGTCAAAAGAATACTAAGGTATTTAAAAGGAACTGTTAATTATGGAGTATTCTACAAGAGGGGTGGAGCTAGTAACTTAGTAGGATTTACGGATAGCGATTATGCGAGTGATATGTATGATAGCAAGAGCACCTTAGGTTATGTTTTTCAGATGAGTGGAGGAGCTGTAGCCTGGTCGTCTCGCAAGCAGCCAATAGTAACTCTGTCAACCACAGAAGCAGAGTTTGTTGCAGCTGCTGCCTGTGCTTGTCAAGCCATTTGGATGAGAAGAATTTTGAAGGAAATTGGTCATTCACAGGCCGAAGGAACGATTTTAATGTGTGATAATGCATCAACTATTAAGCTGTCCAAAAATCCAGTTTTAAATGGTCGATCCAAGCATATAAGGGTGAGATTTCATTTTCTTAGAGATCTTGCTAAGGAGGGTATCGTGGATTTACAGTTTTGTGGCACCAGGGATCAACTTGCAGACCTGATGACAAAACCACTCAAGCTGGAAGGTTTCCAGAAGTTGCGGCAAGAGCTAGGCATGTGCCTAGATACTGCTCTGAACTAATTCTTGTCTAGAGGAATAAGTTCAAGGGAGGGATTGTTGGAAGTGTTGGAAGTTGTTTGATTTAGTCAAATAAGACCTATTCTTTAGGTTGTTAGAGATATTTTAGCTGAGTTATTTCACTGTTATTTGTTTACAGATTTTTCTGGTTTATTGTTAGATGTAATGGCTATTTAAGTT
Organism: Hevea brasiliensis; assembly: GCF_030052815.1. Classification (NCBI taxonomy): domain Eukaryota; kingdom Viridiplantae; phylum Streptophyta; class Magnoliopsida; order Malpighiales; family Euphorbiaceae; genus Hevea; species Hevea brasiliensis. The sequence goes on from NC_079494.1 coordinate 9,452,187, forward strand.
AAGTAAAACCTCAATAATATTATCACTAGGAAATTCAATTGTTTATGCTTGTATTTGCTCTCTGCTGTTAAACTCTACAAAATTTATGATAAAAATTTAAAAATTAAATAATAATAATAAAATAAAATATTTAATTAAATTAAATTATAAATAAAAATATTTATAAATACTGAAATAAAAAATTTAATTTTTAATTTATTTTTTTAATTTATAAATTTAAAAATTATTATAAATAAATAGATAAATTTATTTTTAGAATTTAAAAATATAAATAAATAGATAATACCGAAGTTTCTATTCGGCCAAGAATTTTAACATGGTTCTAGAAGAAGTTTTCATCATGCGTGACTTCATATACATGCATCGTGGTCTATGCTTTACCCCACACTTAAGAAAAATGTTCCTAACATCCTGCATTTAATGTCTTGTCTACTAAAAAATCTGTTAATTGCTATATTTAATTAGGCTTTAGTTTAGTACCAAATTAGCTAAAATTGAGGTTTTAGGTTTAAGTTTCATTGATATTAAATTATATATATTTTTTTATTTAATGTATTATTATTTATTTAAATATTTACTTTGCATTGTAAATATATTTTAACTTGGAAATGAAAAATAACTATTTGTATCTTAAAAAGTGTTTTTTTAAAATTTAAAAAATTTAATAATATTATTAAATAATTCAAAGTTATTTATATTCTTTATTAATAGAATAAAAAAATAATTTTACACATTAATATATTAAACAATCATTTGATATTAATTAATACTGAATTCAAAATTATATATTCTTAAAAATAATTTATTTATTAATTTAATTTAATTTAATTAAAATTTAAATATGAAAATTTACAATTTATCATGAGATTAAAATTTTTTAATATTTAAAAAATAATTTTAATATTATTAAATTAAAACATATCCGAAACTGCTGGCAATGGTCTTCAGCGTCCGAATTCATTTTCATTTCTCCATCCAAAACCAACTAGTCGACAAACGCGGCTTCATTGTGCGCCTAATACGTTGTTTTCATTTTTTAAATATCAAACTTGATTATCAGCCTATTTAGCATTAAATTTTGAAGGTGAAAATTATTATTTTAAATAAAAATATTATTTTAAATATAATTAAAAAAATAATTTAAAAAATTATTTTATTATTTTAATATTTTTATAATTAAAATAAATTAAATTTAAATTTAATTAAGTTTTTAATATTTTTAATTAATATATTTAAAATAAATATTTTTTCAAATTGTAATTTCAACGGTAACGCCTAACAAACCTCGTATCGTTTGAATGAAAAGCTCAAAAGCCAAAAAAATCAGCCACCTATTTTCATATATTCACTCTTTTATTACCATCTTTGTCAAGTGGGCTTCTTTTTCCTTTCCCAGCGTTAGCCAGACTTATTTTGGTGTAGTTATAATTTCTATTGACCTCACAGCCCCAGCCAGTCTTTAATAATGCAATTCTGTCTTCCATATTGACTCCACTTCTGCCCACCAATATTCTTTCACTGTTTACTCATCGCCATGATCTTACAATTCCTTCTCTTTCTGGTTCTCTATGTGCTCACCAAGCATTTCCTCAACAAGATCCGAAATCTCCCACCAAGCCCATTCCCTGCCCTCCCCATAATAGGCCACCTACACCTCCTCCACAAACCTCTCCATCGTTCCCTTTCCGCCATATCTAACCGTTACGGTCCCGTACTTATCCTTCAGTTTGGCTACCGCCGTGTATTGCTTGTCTCCTCCCCATCAGCCGTGGAGGAATGTTTTACCAAGAATGACGTCGTCTTCGCCAACCGTCCACGCCTCCTCCATGGCAAACACTTAGGCTACAACTACACCAGCCTTGTTTGGGCTCCTTATGGCGATCTTTGGCGCAATCTCCGTAAATTATCCTCCCTCGAAATCCTATCCTCTCACCGTCTCCAGTTACTGTCTAGCATACGAAGCGATGAGGTGAAGTTGCTGATCCGTCGTTTGTTTAAGAGTAAAGATGAGACGGTGGATTTGAAATCTGCCTTCTTTGAGCTGATGCTGAACGTGATGATGAGGATGATAGCTGGGAAGAGATACTACGGTGAGAACGTGGAAGAAAAGGAGGCGGCGGCAAGTTTTAGGAGGATCGTGAGGGAGACGTTCCAGTCTGCTGGCACATCTAACATGGGGGACTATTTGCCCTTATTAGCCAAGATAGGAGGCGTAGAGAAGAGAATGCTTGATCTGCAAGAGAGGAGAGATGGGTTTATACAAGTTTTGATCGAAGAACATAGAAAAAGAATGAGCATCTCACCCTCTGAGGAGAAAAATAAGACATTGATTGAGGTCTTGTTGACGCTGCAACGATCGGATCCTGAGTACTACACGGATGAAACTATCAAAAGCCTTATGCTGGTAAGATTCGTCTTTCCTTTCCATTTCCCAAGTTCTAGCCGCAACACATTACCCACCAGATTTTTCTTTGCCTCCACTCCACTTTTGACTATTGGCAAACATGCATTTGAGATAATGCAAGAAGGAATCATAAAAATCTAATTATTTTATAATAAATTGGTGGAAAAAGTAATTGGCCAAAAGTTTACTTTTTCCACGTTTCAACGCCGTGAGGTTCCACGCAGCAGGTGTGAAAGCTGGAAAGTGCTTACGTAACTTTTGACTATAAGAACAGGGGTCCCTCCAAGTTTCAACATTCATTAGATATAATTTTTTTTAACCTAAACCCTATTAAACCTTCAATCCAAAACATAATAGGAATAAAAAAAATTTATTTATTAAATATATAAATCTCATATAATTATATTTTAAATTTATAATAAATCTTCATATTTTAATAATTTTTTTTTTAATTTTTAAATGTTTCACTCATAATTTGATAGTCTATATTGCTATTTTTGATCTGCTATTTTTGATCTGTGATATTTGTATCCGTATATATGCCACTTAGCGATGCCTATCACTCATCAGAAAACGTAATGCACTAATTTTTACTTCTTGTCTGGATAGGTTCTACTGGCAGCAGGAACCGATACTTCAGCTGTAACCATGGAATGGGCAATGTCACTTTTAATGAATGATCTTGAAATTTTGAAGAAAGCTCAGAACGAAATTGATAATGTCATTGGACATGATCGCTTAATGACTGAGTCTGATACATTAAAGATTCCCTATCTTCACTGCATTATAAGTGAAGTCATGAGAATGTACCCACCAGGTCCACTGTTGGTTCCTCACGAGTCGTCAGAGGAGTGCTCTATAGGAGGCTATCGTGTACCACCTGGCACAATGCTGATAGTGAACATGTGGAGCATACAGAATGATCCTCGAGTTTGGGAGGAGCCCAGGAAATTCAAACCAGAAAGATTTGAAGGGTGTGAGGCAGGGGTAAGGGATGGTTTTCGGTTGATGCCTTTTGGGTCTGGAAGGAGGAGTTGTCCTGGAGAGAGCTTGGCCTTGCACATGGTTAGTTTGACCTTGGGTTCAGTCCTTCAGTGCTTTGACTGGGAGAGAGTTGGCAAGGAAATGGTGGACATGACCGAGGGCGCTGGACTAACAATGCCCAAAGCTCAGCCCTTGATAGTTAAATGTAGACCACGTCCATCCATGGTGAACCTTCTTTCTCATGTTTGAATTAGAGGGTGTTTAGCTTTAACCCATGGAAATTAACTATAACCACTTTAGTTAATTTAAACTCATAAGTATTTAAAATTTTAAGCAATTATATGTTTGATTAAAATATTTATAAGTAAATAATAAATAATTGTGTTTAATAAAAAAATAACTTATAAGTATATTTGTTATCAAAATGATTAAAAATAATATTAAATAAGATATGTGGTAAAATTTTAAAAATTAAATGAAGATAATATAATAAAATATTTAGTAAAATTAGCTTATAAACATAAAACTGAAATGTTACTTGACTCTATTTTTTTCTTTTTTTTTTTAACTTGTAAACTCAATTTATAAATTTAAAAAGTGTTATACAAGGAGAAATTATTACCTATACCTAATTTATTATAGATCTAATATACAAGGTACAAATATGTGAAATTTATGTATTTAATAGATGTGTCTCATCATAAATCTTATATTTTGAGTCCATGATAAATTAAATCTTATATTTTAAATGATAATTATTGTTCATAATAATCTTATCAAAATAGTATTTTTAATATTATTATAATAGTTTCACTCATGTATATTTATACGAATTCACATGTTTTTGTTGATTAAATAAATATAAAAAATAAAACTTTAATGGCTGTAAATAAAAATTTAAGATCCCACTAAATTTTTGGGTGAAAATATAACAACGGCGTATCAAATTCGGCAAGAATTCTAAAATGGATCTAGAAGAAGTTTCGTCATGCGTAACCTGTGCACGTGCGCTGACTGGACTATGTTTTGCCCGGTACACACTTTAGAAAAATGTTCCCATAACGCCATTGTAATGACCACAAAACGTCCTAGTTAACATGCTGAGATTATTTTGTTCCATTTCGGTTTTAATTTTTTATATTATTATTAAAAATAATAATTAAATATTATTTTTATTTTATAATATAAATAAAAATTAGTGACAAATTATTCAATAATTAATTTTACAGGAAGCTACTTTGAATTTTGTGATAAGCCTTGTCCTTTTTTGTGATAAGCCTTGTCCTTTGAGTTGGGTTAGGGCCTAAAAGGGCTATCACCATTATATACAGATAACCCTCATTTTTTATTATTAAAAAGAAAAAATCATTGTAATGTCAATTTACAAAAAAAAAAAATTAATTCTTTATTAATAGAAAAAAAAAATAATTTTACACATTAAGAGTTCCGTTTCATTCACAGCCAAATACATCGGAGTTGTGTTCTTAAAGAAAACTAAAATTAGTCGTGGATATCAAAGTTTTCAGAATAAGACTGATTTGGCTGGTTCAACTGAAAAATTAAGTAACATTAATTAAAATATAATAATAAATTAGACAAATTGACTAAATATTGAAATGACACATTTATGATGTACAAGCTAATATATTAAAATTAATTAATTTATAAAAGATTATATATATCAAGGTATATTAATTTAATATATTAATTAATACTTAATTTAATATTAGTATATTAATAATAATTTATAAAAGAACATTAATTATGGAATATAAATTTAATATTTATTGAATAGTTAGTTGTCTTCTTAAAAAAATATTGGAGTTGGTTGTGGATACTGAACCTAAAGCCTTCCTTTGGAAGAAAACATAAAAAAGATATTAGTAGATGATTAACGTGCTAGTTTGAAATTAGGACTTCCCCATGCGAGCATGCTCGATCATAGACTTTAAAACTTCTTTATGATGTGTTAGCTCTTTTATCTTTAACACTTGGATTTTAAGATTTGATTTGGGTCAATGTGGTATCAGAGTTTAATTCATTTTTTTTAGAATTATTTTTATGGACTTATGCGCAGGGTTGAGCAGTTTTTGAGTTAGACCAAACCATCGAATCAAACCGAACTGATTTAATTTAATCAGTTTGGTTTTTTGGTCTACTAAATGCTCTTCGATTAGAGATTTCATGTAATTTGAGTTTTTCATTTTGGTTTGATTAATTCAATGAAAAATCAAAGAAACCGAACTGACTGAAATATGAAGTTATGTCGTTTTGACCAACCCATATATATATATATATATATATATATATATATATATATATATATATATATATATATATATATATATATATGTATAAATCAAACCCTCACCCACTAGACCCACAGCCCCACAAATGCTGCCTTCTTCTCTATCCCTCCTTAATCCCTATCCCTCTTTAATCCCTATCTCAGAGACCCAAAAGCAAAGCCAGCTCTTCCAGTCTCCTTTACCCAATAGTCCCTCCATTTTTTTTCTTTTTATAGAGACCCAAAAGGCTAAAGTCCCAAATCTCACCCCTCGCCAATTCCTTTCATTATCCTTCACCACGTCACTTCTTCGTCTTCTTCTTCTTAACCCGCATCAAAGGATTGTTGCATCACATCTAGAGACCCATCGATAAGCATCACCCCTTAGCCCTGCAATTTGCTGATAAGCTTCGCATCATTGATGAGCATCGTGTCCCACTGTGTGCCATCTTCTCTCTTTTGTTGTGAATGCTTCAATTAATTTGGCTCTGCTTTATGTGATACATGGCTTTTGGGTATTTGATTGCTTAGTTTTGGTTGATTTTTAATTGTTGACATATGTTGTAGATTTGCAATCTAATTTGTACAATTCTTCTTCTTCTTTATTGATACATATAATGTATTGTTGAATCTGTATATTTTGATTCATAGTGATTCCTTTTATGAAATCATTCAGTTTGAGAATTTGCATTTCGGAATTTAAGCATTTGCATGTCATTCGGTTTTTGATTCCAAATCAAACCAAATCGATTTTTATTAATTTGATTTGATTCAGTCCAAATTTTAAGTCAATTGATTTTTCAGTTTTTCTTAATCGGTTTGATTTAGAGCTAAACCGACCGAATGCTCTCCCTGCTTATATGATGGGTGGATGGCAACAAAAATTTTTCTCAACTCATTATCCTGCCTTGCCTATTTATAGATTTTAAGATCTTTTTATACAACTCCAGCCAACCTTCAAATTTTCCTCTTTTCATAATGTGCTATATTTGGTGTGTAATTTTTTCTTTTTGAGATTTTACTTTGTTTAACATAGTTTCTTCTGGATTTTTTTTTTCATTTGGTATTAATTAATACTCAAATTCAAAATTATATATTCTTAAAAATAATTTATTCATTAATTTAACTTTAATTAAAATTTAAATATGAGGTTTTACAATTTTATTATTAAATTAAAATTTGTTAATATTTAACAAGTGATTTTAATATTATTAAATTAAAACATATCCGAAACTCCTGGTGTTAGAATTTCAAGTCAATTAGAGCTAGGAAATTTAATTAGTTTTAAATTAGAAATATTTTAGTTGAAAATTAAAAAAAAAAAAATCATGTTGGTGTAGGTTTTTCTAGAGTCCAAGACCAAGTTGAACTTGGTAAAATGTGACCTATAAAAGAATGCAGAACGTGAGGTCATATTATGAGAGTTGAGTGGATAGGATGTGCTACATGCAATCAAAAGGTGGGGAATTGTAATTTAGCCCATCGAATTATGAGTATTGTTTGAGTGTTGTGTGAGGTAATTTGTGTTTATTTTTGAGAATAAGAAAAATAATTAATATTTATAATTATTTTTTCTTTGATTATTGAATTTATTGGTAGAGTAAGTTTACATTAAATTATGTTAAATTTTGTATTTTTTAATTTATGTGAGTATAATTTTCACAACAAGTGGTATCAGAGTTGTCGTTTAAGATGGTGAACACAAAATTGAAGTAGAGGCATTTGATGGGAAAAATAATTTCAGTTCATGGCAAAGTACTGTGAATGATGTCCTTGTACAACAAGGATAACTAAAGTTGTGAACAGAAACAACCAACAACTATGAAAGATGATGATTGGGAGGAGCTTTAACAATGGGTAGTAAGTACAATTAGATTGACATTAGCCCCTTGTATGAAGTATAATGTCTTAGAGGAAACTTTGTTAGTTGCTTTGTGGAAGAAATTGGAAAATTTGTATATGTCAATGTCACTCACAAATCACTTGTACCTAAAGAAGGAGTTTCATTAACTTAGAATGGAGGAAGGTACTAATGTGAGGGATCACTTTAATGTTTTTAATACATTATTACTTAATTGGTTGGCATTGGTGTGAAGGTAGATGATGAAGATAAAACTCTCTTATTTCTAACCTCTCTCCCACAATTTTATAAAATCTTAGTGACAACCCTAAAGTTGAAAAGGAAACTTTGAAGGTGAAGGAGGTTACTGCAGTTGTCTTGGATGATGAGAAGTTCAACAAGTCAGATAATAGCAACGAAGGTGGAGCTTTTATTGCTAGTTTTAGTTGTGGAAGAACCAATTCATGTGGAAATAATTGGATAAGGAAAAATAGATCGAGCTTAAGATCACATGTAGACTTTGAAGATAGAGAATGCTACTATTGTCATGAGAACAGTCATATTCATTACTATTGTATGGAGATAAAAGAAGATCTTGTAAAGTTTAAATAATTCAAGAAGAGTCGCGAAAAAAAAAAAAGAAGGAAAAATAGATCGAGCTTGAGATCACATGTAGACTTTGAAGATAGAGAATGCTACTACTGTCATGAGAACAGTCATATTCAATACTATTGTGTGGAGATAAAAGAAGATCTTGTAAAGTTTAAATAATTCAAGAAGAGTCGCGAAAAAAAAAAAAAAGAAGGAACTGCTGCAATTGCAATTGATGATTGTATTGATAGTAAATATTTGAATGTAAATGATAATAAGAAAAAGTCAAAAGATTCATGACAAGATGAGTGGTTAATAGATTCTGCTTGCCTATTCTATATTTACTCAAAGAAGAAGTGGTTTTGATGTGATTGAAGAAAAAAAAAGAGAGAAAGTGAGGCTAGCCAATAGGAACAAGATGGAGGTTAAAGGTGTTAAAAGAGTGAAGATCAAGTTGCATGGTCATAATGTGAAATTGTTTGATAAAGTGATATATGTTGCTAAATTTGAATTGAACTTAATTTCCTTGAGTAAGTTGAATACTTAGTGTTATCAGTGTTCAATTCATGGTGAAGTCATGAGAATTAGTTAAGGTGCTCTCATGATCATGAAGGGGGAGAAAAGTGGTGCAAAGAATCTCTACAAATTGAAAGGATGCACAATGATTGAAAGAATACAAGAGGAGACAATAGGCAATATTAACAATTAAGAGTCCAAGGAAGTACCTAAGAGAATATTGACTTTTGCAGAAGCTGCGAATATATTTGACTCGAAGGTGGAGATTGTTAGATTTCTAAGTCAATTAGAATTAGGAAGTTTAATTAGTTTTAAATTAGAAAGATTTTAGTTAAAAATTAAAAAAAAAAAAAAATTTCATGTTGGTTTAGGTTTTTGCTAGTGTCCAAGACCACGTTGAACTTGGTAAAACGAGGCCCATAAAAGATTGCAAAACGTGAGGTCATATTATGAGAGTTGAGTGGACAATATGTACTAAGTGCAATAAAAAAGTAGAGAATTGGGATTTAGTCCTTCGAATTGTGGATATTATTTGAGTATTATGTAATTTGTGAGTGATTTTGGGGATGGGAAAATTATTAGTGTGTGTAATTATTTTTTCTTTGTTTAGTAAATTTATTGATGGAATAAGCTTATATTGAATTATATTAAATTTTACGTTCTTTAATTTATGCGAGTATGATTTTCATAATAGTCGACAATCGCGGCTTTATATTCTTTAACTTATGTTCTTTAACTTAATCTTATATTAAATTTTATGTTCTTTAATTTATGATCTTCAGCATCTGAATTCATGTCTCCATCCAAATCAACTAATCGACAATCGCGGCTTGATTGTGCACCTAATATGCTGTTTTCCTGTCTTTCTTTCTCTTTTTTTTTTAGTATTGAACTTTGATTACGTCGTGTGAATGAAAAGCCCAAAACTAAAAAACTCGGGCGCCCATTTTCATGTGTTCACTCTTTTACCATATGATTTGGCTTCTTGTTATCGCAACTATTCCTAGTTTATTGATTACTACTCTCACTATTTTAGACTTACAGTCATGGGATGGGTCGCCTGCAATTTTTTCTTGCTCTAAAGCTAAATCCTTTGAGGCAATCAAGTGAAAAATTTCTAACAAAGTAGCTGGATGGAAAGAACAGTTTCTTTCTCAAGGTGATAAGAAGTGCTTATTAAGTCTATTGTGGTAGCCATTCTAGTATATGACATGTCTTGTTTCAAGTTACCATTCTTTTTGCAAATCTATAAATAGCTTGATTGTAACTTTTGGTGGGGTTAAAAGAGCAGAAAAAGAAGATCCATTGGATAGTTTGGAAAGTTTTGCCAACCTAAAAGATTAGGACTGGGTTTTAGGGATTTGGAGTAATTCAATCGGGCATTGCTTGCCAAGCAAGTTTGGTGAATCCTTTCAAAGCCAAAGTCTCTTATAGCATGGGTCTTGAAAGGAAGATATTTCCCTTCTAGTTGCTTTACGTCCGCAACGCAGGGAGCTTGACCATCATGGGCATGGCAGAGCATTATATGGGGGTTGCCAGTTACTTGATGAAAGGTTGAGATGGAATTTTAATGATGGGAAGTCTATTATGTGCAAATGTGATAAATGGATTCCTAAAGTCCTTTCCTCATGCTCATTGTATTAAAAGGGATGCAGACCCCTCCATAATATGGGCTTCTCAATTGTTTGTTGAAAATTCTTGAAGTTGGAAATTGGAGGTGTTAAAATCAGTTTTGGATGAGGAGGGAAGTTCATCATATCCTCTCTATCCCTATAAGTATTTTCAACAGAGAAGACTCAATAGTGTGGTAGTATTCTAATTCAGGGGTGTATATTGTAAAATCTGGGTATAAATTGGCTTTTTTAAATTCGGCAAGCTAGGGACACAACAACTATTGCATGTCTTGGTCCCAATTTGACTTTGTTCAACAATGAATTATGGAGGAAATTGTGGAACTTGAAGATGCCAACTAACATAGCGATGTTTTTATGGAAATTGTTGCATGAAAGACTTCCAACTAATGAACAGATTTGGAAAATTTTTCTTTTTCTAGTGAGTGCAGGTTTTGTGGACAACCAGAATCTGCTATTCATCTATTTTTTCATTGTCCAAGGGCTGTTCAAATTTGTTTCCTCTCTCCTTTCATGTTACGAGTCTCTCTTCTACATGAATTTTCAGCTGCCAATTATTGGACGCAAATCCTATCTTCAATTAGATCTCAACCTTGAAGAGAGGATGACAATTTATAGGTTATAATGGTGTTCCTTTTGCAGACTATTTGGAATAGCCGAAATGAGATGGTCTTCAGAAACATCACGCTCACTCATCATCAGGTCATTTCAATGGCTATTTATTTCTTTGAGGAATTCTCTTCGGTGCAGGTTCCTACCTCTAATCCTCAAACGGTAGCCCTTCAGTCCCCAACATTTTGGTCACCTCCTCACAATTTTGTTAAATTAAATTTTGATGGAGCTTTTAATATACCTTGTAACAAAAGTTCAATTGCTGTTTTGGCAAGGGACTCGGAAAGTATGCCCTGTAATTGGTCTTGTAAGCGTTTTACAGATGGTCTTGATCCTCTAATTCTGGAGGCATTAGCTTGTAGAAAAGCACTGGTCCTGGCTCAATCTAGGGGGTTGAAGGGAATAATCATGGTTGAAGGGGACTCTCTTAAAGTGGTTAATGCTATTCACAACTTGCCCCATTAGTATTCATGGCATAGTTTGGGATATCATTCTCCTCTAAATCACTTTGACTAGTGTGTAATCTCTTATATCAATAGGATTAAAAATAAAGTATCCCATTTGATAATTAGGGAATATCTACTTAATGATTCCTTTCATTATAATTTTATGTCACAAACTAATTTTGTAATTGCATTTCTAGTCAATTGACTATCAATGAATTTATATCTTTGACAAAAAAAAAAAAAAATTCATGAAATGCGAGTTCCGAGTTCATATGGCAAGCAAATTTTATTTTATTGTTAAATAAATTAATAAATTTTAATTTAATAGTAAAAAAAAAAAAGCTTTCCCATTTTTCTTTCTTACATGATGTAGTTGGTCCCGCGGGTCAAAAGATTCTCAATTGGACATCTTTATCTTTCCCTAGCGTCAGGCGTCAGCCAACCTTATTTGGTACAACTATAATTTTGACTGAGACCTCACGGCCTCAGCCAGTCTTTTATAATTCAACTCTTGTCTTCTGTACTCCATATCCTGACCACCAAGCAACATCCGTTCATTATTTTTTAACAGAACATCCGTTCATTATTTACAAATTACTCAATAATCAATACCATGATCTTACACCTCCTCCTCTTTCTGGTTCTGTATGTGCTCACCAAGCATTTCTTCAACAAGATACGAAATCTCCCACCAAGTCCATTCCCTGCCCTCCCCATAATAGGCCACCTACACCTCCTCCACAAACCTCAACCATCATCTCTCTTTATTTTCTTTAAAACGTCAGAAACCCATTTGCTCTGTAACAAAACCCTCATTCCGCATTCTCCAAAATAGAAAATCCCAAAATCCTTCTTGCTCATTCCCCAATATCTCTTACTGCTGAAAAGAAATCACTCAAGTTAATTCTTTTTGGATTAAGTTTTTCGAAGCATTCTTTCTTGTTTTCATCGACTTGTGTCTTCTCTATAAGTATCAGGTATTCTATTTTGTGAAATTGTTGCGGCATTTATTTTTTTTTTAATTTACATGATATATCTTCAATTTTTCTTGAAATTAGTTGGTGGATTTTCTTATATTAAGTATTCTCATGACAACAAAATACACTATATGTCAAAATTATGAATTTGTTGTTGATTTTCAAAAACCCTAATTTCTTATTGTCTATCCTGAAAATTTGAATGTTACATGACAATGCTTCAAAAATTTATTATTGTTCTTTTAATGAGTATACGTTAATGGCTCACATTGCTTATTTTATGAACCTAGCATTATCTTTCCCTACTGCCCAACACTTCCTGATTTGGTCATGGCTCAGTCAAAAGGAAAAGGCAAGGAAAAGGTTACCACATCCTCATCATCTTCAGATTCTGCCAATGCCAGTGTCCCTTCATCACCTCCTCCTACACAAAAAGAAGCTCCTCTGGTCATTGGAAAAACAAAAGAAAAGTCCAAGAAGAGGACTAGTGAACCTGTCCAGAAGAAAGGTTCTAAAAAGAAAAAGACTTCAAAAGCTCCAATTGTGATTATGGAAAGGGCCATTCATGAACTAAGGTACATTCACTGGCCTACTTTTAATGAAGTCTCAGTTCTTTTACAGGCTCTATTTGAATACCAAAAATGGGACAAATTATGCTCTAACACTTAGGGAATATATGTGGATTTAGTTCAAGAATTCTATAGAAATTTGAGAATTGATGATGCTGAAAGTGATGAATCTTTTAAGATTAAAATGAAAGAAAAAGTTTATGAAGTGACAGTAGACAGGTTAGCTAGACCCTTAGGCATCCCAAACAGTGGGAATAGAATCTGTTCTCATAAAAAAGTCTTTTCTGTTGGGGGTTTCAATAAGAGAGATTTTGAAGCAGAAGTATTTAAAGGGGAAGTGAAAGATAAAACCAGCATCACCCATGCTCACCAACACATTAAAATTCTGCACAGCTTCATCATTTATGTACCAAACCCTAGAACTGGCAGTCCAAACTATTTAAGCACACTTGATCTCTGTATAATCTGGCATACTGTGAATGAAATTGAGTTTAATCTTGCCTACTTTATGCTGAAACAAATCATGAAATGGAAACCACCTTACAACTACCCTATGCCCATCTTCTTAATGGCTTATTTAGAGATTTTGGGATATCATTGGAAAATGAAAAACTTAGAACAAATATGATCCCCATTACAAGCCTACAGAAAGATGATGATGGTAGGAAACTTGAACAAGGTGTTAGGTCTAAGGGTAGTGCAAGTGATGCTTTTGACATTAAAGGAATTCTGGAAGAAGTGAATAATTTAAGGCAGTTTGTTGAGATTGAATTTGGAGAAATACAGAAATTTTGATCTTTTCAAGATGTTCTTATGAATGCATTTGATTCTAAGATTGATGAAGCTTTGATGATGATGTATAAAATTGTGAATGAACTAACAAAAATCAAAGTTCACTTGGGTCTTTCAAGTATTAAAGCTTGAGAAACCAGTAAGGCTGCTGCTACTGATTATGTTCCACAAATAGAAAAGGAAAAGGAGGAAGAAGAGGAAGAAGAAGAAGAAAAAGAAGAAAAAGAGGAAGAAGAGAAGGAAACAGAACAAGAAGAAGAGCATATTTGTTGTCTAGCTTTAACCATCTTGCTTGCTAGTCCCACGTGATAACAAGTTTTATGATTGTCTCATTTTGCAAGAAGTTATCTAAGGCACCAGTGTCCACAAAAGGACATATTTGTTGTCTACCGAGGTTTAAGGTGGCAAATAAATGTCTTTTGCGCCCATTTTTAACCTCACATGGCTGTGTGTTGGTAGCGGCTACAAGTTGTAAGGATCCCATGCTAGACCCTTCTTGGAGTGGACTAGTATCCTTCTCTCCTATCAAGACCAAAAGCATGTTCCTCTTGAGGCATTCCTTAGCCTGATGAGGACAATCACATAAGAAGTATTTGATAGGAGGCCTATCTCCTGGCTTGAAATATATAGAATTATTCTATAAAGACACTTGGTATATATGTGTGTAAAATAAAATAATTATTTTAATTTAATTTTTATAAATATATTACGAACAGATGTGTTTGTTAGCAAGTAAATGTATCTGTTAATAAATAAATTTATCTATTGCATACAAACAGTCACAACTATTTGGAGAGGTATCATAATAGATATATCTATTAATAAATATATATCTATATTACATAAATAGTCACATTTATTAGAAGATGTGTCAATTTAAAACAAACAATGTATCTGTTGAAAGTAAACAGATGTATCTGTCTAAAAAAGATGTTATGACTTTTCAGTATCTATAAATATGGATGAGTTGTTTAAATCATATGCACTTCTTCTATTTCTTTTTCTTTTTTTCTCATTTCTCTAAATCTAGTTCATAAAAAATTCTCAAAAAAATTTTTTAAAAGTTACTGTCTACAGATTTCAGACTTTATTGTATTGTAGAGTTATATTGTCATAACTTTGTAGTAATCTAGTTGGGCAATTAATATATTCATCACACTTTAAAGTCTATTCTATACCCATTGCCTTAACAATACTCTATTTAACATAGTTGCATCTAGATTTTTTTTTTAACTTGATTTTAATTAATACTCAAATTTAAAATTATATAGTCTTAAAAATAATTTATTTATCTATTTATTTATTTATAATTTCATTAAATTTTATAAATAATTTTAAGAGTATTAAATTAAAAAAATAAAAAATAATTTCAATACCATTAAATTAAAACATATCCGAAACTGTTTCAAAGAAAAAACATATCCGAAACTGCTGGCAATGGTTTTCAGCATCCGAATTAATTTTTCCATCTAAAACCAGAGCCAACTAATCGACAATTGCGGCTTGACAATTACACAGCGCACCTAATATTTTCCTTTCCCTTTTAACGAACTTGATTATACCGTGCCAAAAACTCAGTGAATATAAATATTTAGTATTTATAAGTTAATTTAATTTTATAAATATTAAAATTTTAAGTAATTATATATTTAGTTAAAATATTTATAAGTGGCTAATAATTATTTAATATATTTAATAAAAATAATTTATATTAAATAAAA
This sequence comes from Hevea brasiliensis, assembly GCF_030052815.1. Lineage (NCBI taxonomy): Eukaryota > Viridiplantae > Streptophyta > Magnoliopsida > Malpighiales > Euphorbiaceae > Hevea > Hevea brasiliensis. Next base: position 9,467,557 of record NC_079494.1, read on the forward strand.
TTTATGATAAAATTTTAAAAATTAAATAATAATAATAAAATATTAAATTAAATTATAAATAAAATATTTATAAATATTAAAATAAAAAATTTAATTTTTAATTTATAAATTTAAAAATTATTATAAATAAATAGATAAATTTATTTTTAGAATTTAAAAATATAAATAAATAGATAATACCGAAGTTTCTATTCGACAAGAATTTTAACATGGTTCTAGAAGAAGTTTTCATCATGCGTGACTTCATATACATGCATCGTGGTCTATGCTTTACCCCACACTTAAGAAAAATGTTCCTAACATCCTGCATTTAATGTCTTGTCTACTAAAAAATCTGTTAATTGCTATATTTAATTAGGCTTTAGTTTAGTACCAAATTAGCTAAAATTGAGGTTTTAGGTTTATGTTTCATTGATATTAAATTATATATTTTTTTATTTAATGTATTATTATTTATTTAAATATTTACTTTGCATTGTAAATATATTTTAACTTGGAAATGAAAAATAAATATTTGTATCTTAAAAAGTGTTTTTTTAAAATTTAAAAAATTTAATAATATTATTAAATAATTCAAAGTTATTTATATTCTTTATTAATAGAATAAAAAAATAATTTTACACATTAATATATTAAACAATCATTTGATATTAATTAATACTGAATTCAAAATTATATATTCTTAAAAATAATTTATTTATTAATTTAATTTAATTTAATTAAAATTTAAATATGAAAATTTACAATTTATCATGAGATTAAAATTTTTTAATATTTAAAAAATAATTTTAATATTATTAAATTAAAACATATCCGAAACTGCTGGCAATGGTCTTCAGCGTCCGAATTCATTTTCATTTCTCCATCCAAAACCAACTAGTCGACAAACGCGGCTTGATTGTGCGCCTAATGCGTTGTTTTCATTTTTTAAATATCAAACTTGATTATCAGCCTATTTAGCATTAAATTTTGAAGGTGGAAATTATTATTTTAAATAAAAATATTATTTTAAATATAATTAAAAAAATAATTTAAAAAATTATTTTATTATTTTAATATTTTTATAATTAAAATAAATTAAATTTAAAATTTAATTATTTTTTAATATTTTTTAATTAATATATTTAAAATAAATATTTTTTCAAATTGTAATTTCAACGGTAACGCCTAACAAACCTCGTATCGTTTGAATGAAAAGCTCAAAAGCCAAAAAAATCAGCCACCTATTTTCATATATTCACTCTTTTATTACCATCTTTGTCAAGTGGGCTTCTTTTTCCTTTCCCAGCGTTAGCCAGACTTATTTTGGTGTAGTTATAATTTCTATTGACCTCACAGCCCCAGCCAGTCTTTAATAATGCAATTCTGTCTTCCATATTGACTCCACTTCTGCCCACCAATATTCTTTCACTGTTTACTCATCGCCATGATCTTACAATTCCTTCTCTTTCTGGTTCTCTATGTGCTCACCAAGCATTTCCTCAACAAGATCCGAAATCTCCCACCAAGCCCATTCCCTGCCCTCCCCATAATAGGCCACCTACACCTCCTCCACAAACCTCTCCATCGTTCCCTTTCCGCCATATCTAACCGTTACGGTCCCGTACTTATCCTTCAGTTTGGCTACCGCCGTGTATTGCTTGTCTCCTCCCCATCAGCCGTGGAGGAATGTTTTACCAAGAATGACGTCGTCTTCGCCAACCGTCCACGCCTCCTCCATGGCAAACACTTAGGCTACAACTACACCAGCCTTGTTTGGGCTCCTTATGGCGATCTTTGGCGCAATCTCCGTAAATTATCCTCCCTCGAAATCCTATCCTCTCACCGTCTCCAGTTACTGTCTAGCATACGAAGCGATGAGGTGAAGTTGCTGATCCGTCGTTTGTTTAAGAGTAAAGATGAGACGGTGGATTTGAAATCTGCCTTCTTTGAGCTGATGCTGAACGTGATGATGAGGATGATAGCTGGGAAGAGATACTACGGTGAGAACGTGGAAGAAAAGGAGGCGGCGGCAAGTTTTCGGAGGATCGTGAGGGAGACGTTCCAGTCTGCTGGCACATCTAACATGGGGGACTATTTGCCCTTATTAGCCAAGATAGGAGGCGTAGAGAAGAGAATGCTTGATTTGCAAGAGAGGAGAGATGGGTTTATACAAGTTTTGATCGAAGAACATAGAAAAAGAATGAGCATCTCACCCTCTGAGGAGAAAAATAAGACATTGATTGAGGTCTTGTTGACGCTGCAACGATCGGATCCTGAGTACTACACGGATGAAACTATCAAAAGCCTTATGCTGGTAAGATTCGTCTTTCCTTTCCATTTCCCAAGTTCTAGCCGCAACACATTACCCACCAGATTTTTCTTTGCCTCCACTCCACTTTTGACTATTGGCAAACATGCATTTGAGATAATGCAAGAAGGAATCATAAAAATCTAATTATTTTATAATAAATTGGTGGAAAAAGTAATTGGCCAAAAGTTTACTTTTTCCACGTTTCAACGCCGTGAGGTTCCACGCAGCAGGTGTGAAAGCTGGAAAGTGCTTACGTAACTTTTGACTATAAGAACAGGGGTCCTCCAAGTTTCAACATTCATTAGATATAATTTTTTTAACCTAAACTCCATCCAACCTTCAACCCAAAACATAATTGGAATAAAAAAATTTATTTATTAAATATATAAATCTCATATAATTATATTTTAAATTTATAATAAATATTCAGTTTATTTAAATAATTTTTTTTAAAATTTTTAAATGTTTCACTCATAATTTGATAGTCTATATTGCTATTTTTGATCTGTGATATTTGTATCCGTATATATGCCACTTAGCGATGCCTATCACTCATCAGAAAACGTAATGCACTAATTTTTACTTCTTGTCTGGATAGGTTCTACTGGCAGCAGGAACCGATACTTCAGCTGTAACCATGGAATGGGCAATGTCACTTTTAATGAATGATCTTGAAATTTTGAAGAAAGCTCAGAACGAAATTGATAATGTCATTGGACATGATCGCTTAATGACTGAGTCTGATACATTAAAGATTCCCTATCTTCACTGCATTATAAGTGAAGTCATGAGAATGTACCCACCAGGTCCACTGTTGGTTCCTCACGAGTCGTCAGAGGAGTGCTCTATAGGAGGCTATCGTGTACCACCTGGCACAATGCTGATAGTGAACATGTGGAGCATACAGAATGATCCTCGAGTTTGGGAGGAGCCCAGGAAATTCAAACCAGAAAGATTTGAAGGGTGTGAGGCAGGGGTAAGGGATGGTTTTCGGTTGATGCCTTTTGGGTCTGGAAGGAGGAGTTGTCCTGGAGAGAGCTTGGCCTTGCGCATGGTTAGTTTGACCTTGGGTTCAGTCCTTCAGTGCTTTGAGTGGGAGAGAGTTGGCAAGGAAATGGTGGACATGACCGAGGGCGCTGGACTAACAATGCCCAAAGCTCAGCCCTTGATAGTTAAATGTAGACCACGTCCATCCATGGTGAACCTTCTTTCTCATGTTTGAATTAGAGGGTGTTTAGCTTTAACCCATGGAAATTAACTATAAGCCCTTTAGTTAATTTAAACTCATAAATATTTAAAATTTTAAGCAGTTATATGTTTGATTAAAATACTTGTAAGTGAATGATAAATTTAATAAAAAAATAATTTATAAGTATATTTATTATCAAAATGATTAAAAATAATATTAAATAAGATATGTGTAAAATTTTAAAAATTAAATGAAGATAATATAATAAAATATTTAGTAAAATTAGCTTATAAACATAAAACTGAAATGTTGCTTGCCTCTATTTTTTCTTTGTTTTTTTTTTTAACTTATAAACTCAATTTATAAACTTAAAAAATGTTATAGAAGGAGAAATTATTACCTATACCTAATTCATTATGAATTCAATACACAAGGTACAAACATGTGAGATTTATATATTTAATAGACGTGTCTCATCATAAATCTTATATTTTGGGTCCATGGTAAACTAAATCTAAACAAAAAAATCTTATAAAAAAATAAAATAAAATTATTTTTAAACTTATAAACTGATTTCATCAATTTATAGATTAAGAAAAAAAAACCTTCTTACTGTTTTCCAACTTCCATGAGCATTGAATGTAAAATTTCCTATAAGAAATGATAACAAAACTTTTGTATCCAATATCTTTTAAACATTTTCTTTATATCATTCAAATTTTATTTCAATTAATTAGAAACTTATTACTGTACTTTAATATGTATTAATATATATATTTATTTTTTAATTATATCATATATATGAGAACTAATAAAATAAAAATAATTGATCAATAAAAAATTCATTCAATAAAAATCTTAAATTTATTAATAAATTTAAATTAATGCAATAAATACAAGAGTTTAAATTTACATAAATTAAGAATTAACAAAACCTAAAAACAAATACAATACTCATTTCGTAGAATGGATTTATCACATGATTCTATCACATGATATTTATCATATATGAATCAATTTTTATTTTACAATTAATAGTTATTGTTGTTTATAATAAGCATTTAATTTCTTTTTCTTTTAACTGTCTTTATTTTCTCCATTGTTACCTCAATTTTTACAATTAAAATGATTATTTCATTTATTAATTGATTATCAAAACCTAAGACTTGAATAATTAAATTTTGTTATATTATTTTTTATAGTCTATAAAAGATATAATTAATATTTTTTTAATATTCATGTATTTATATATCTCATAGTTTTTCCATGGAATTATAATGTGGTAATTATCTTTGATATTGTCAAATGACACTTATCGTGAAGAAGTTAATTTCTTTATGATTAATAATTATTGTCATTTATATTAGGTGTTTAATTTTTTTTTTCTACTATTTTAATTACTTTTATTATTGTTATTATTATTCCAATTTTCATAATTTAAAAGATTATTTTATTTATTAACTGATTATTAAAACTTAAGTTCTTAATAATTAAATTTATTAAATTATTTTTTTTAAAGAGCTTTAGCCAATAGATTGAGAGAGAGAGAGAGAGATAAGTTGTGGCCATGACGTGTCATTCTGTGCTAGCCATGGAGAGCCGACAACCACCAATTTATACGTCGGCTCATTAGATTCCTGTTGAAGCCCACTGCTGAAGCGTCCCCCTTAACCGAAAGTTATCCAATGAGCAGAGGACAAAAACCGCAAGATCAAGCCAAGCTTCAAATCACAGCTTCCCCTGAACCACATCCGCCATGAAAAGTCCAGATTTGCTAGACAAAAACCAAAATCAAACTATAAACACTCTAAAACGGGGGGAGGCAGTGAACCCTTAACTCAGCTGGAGAAAGGAAAACAGCTTCCCCTGCTTGAAAGGCAGAGGAGGGCCACTAGAATCGATGCCTGGCTAACCGAGAAACCAAGGAAAAGTATTTGCTCTCTCTGGTTGCCAAGAGCCCATCCCACGTCACTTAGCTTTCCTTCGCTTATCATTATTTTTTTTTTAAAATTATAATAACAAATTACTATAAATATTTTATCCATCCTTTTATTTCCTCTTTCTATTTTTATATAAATTTCAGATAAATTGACAAAGTAATAATATCATTTTTATTTTTTTTTATTTTTCTCATTCTTTTAAATGATAATTATTGTTCATAATAATCTTATTAAAATAGTATTTTTAATATTATTATAATAGATTTACTCATGTATATTTATACGAATTCACATGTTTTTGTTGATTAAATAAATATAAAAAATAAAACTTTAATGGCTGTAAATAAAAATTGAAGATCCCACTAAATTTTTGGGTGAAAATATAACAACGGCGTATCTATTCGGCAAGAATTCTAACATGGATCTAGAAGAAGTTTCGTCATGCGTGACCTAACGCCATTGTAATGACCACAGAACGTCCTTCGGTTTAATTTTTTATATTATTATTAAATATAATAATTAAATATTATTTTTATTTAATAATATAAATAAAAGTTGGTGATAAATTATTTAATAATTAATTTTACAGGAAGCTACTTTGAATTTTGTGAAAAGCCTTGTCCTTTGAGTTGGGTTAGGGCCCAAAAGGGCTATCACATTACATACAGATAACCCTCATTTTTTATTATTAAAAAGAAAAACATCATTGTAATGTCTTATCTACTGAGGTTTTAGGTTTAACTTTTATTGATATTATTATTATTATTATTATTATTATTATATACTATGCATTGTAAATATATTTTAACTTGGAATGGAAAAATAAATATTTATATAATAAAAATCTTATTTTAAATTATTTTGAAAATTAAAAAATTTAATAATATTATTAAATATTAGATTTGTAAATAAATAAAACATTAATATAATTTTGAAATATTTGAAATATTAAAATTTACAAAAAAAATTTAATTCTTTATTAATAGAATAAAAAAATAATTTTACACATTAAGAGTTCCGTTTCATTCACAGCCAAATACATCGGAGTTATCTTCTTAAAGAAAACTAAAATTAGTCGTGGATATCAAAGTTTTCAGAATAAGACCGATTAGGCTGGTTCAGCTGAAAAAACCTAGGCCTATTGCCAATATGATTTTCCCTTAAAACATAATAATGATAAAATCAAGTCAAAATCTGAAAAACCTAGTCATGGATCATACAGATTAACTGGGCTTTTATTTTTTTTTTTTTCTAATTATTTTAAAAGTATTTCATTTTATACATGTAACAGTCATAGTTTAGTTACATGCGACAACATTTTACGTGGAAAAAAAAAGGAAAATGAATATATTTATTTTTGAACGCCTTAAACAAAACATAATCGGTGTTTTTGGATAATCAATTTAAAAAAAAAAAAGATGGACTAAAAATTAAGTAACATTAATTAAAATATAATAATAAATTAGACAGATTGACTAAATATTGAAATGACACATTTATGATGTATAAGCTAATAGATTAAAATTAATTAATTTATAAAAGATTATATATATTAAGGTGTATTAATTTAATATATTAATTAATACTTAATTTAATATTAGTATATTAATAATAATTTATAAAAGAACATTAATTATGGAATATAAATTTAATATTTATTGAATAGTTAGTTGTCTTCTTAAAAAAATATTGGAGTTGGTTGTGGATACTGAACCTAAAGCCCTCCTTTGGAAGAAAACATAAAAAAGACATTAGTAGATGATTAACGTGCTAGTTTGAAATTAGGACTTACCCATGCGAGCATGCTTGATCATAGACTTTAAAACTTCTTTATAACGTGTTAGCTCTTTTATCTTTAACACTTGGATTTTAAGATTTGATTTGGGTCAATGTGGTATCAGAGTTTAATTCATTTTTTTTAGGATTATTTTTATAGACTTATACGTAGGGTTGAGCAGTTTTTGAGTTAGACCAAACCATCGAATCGAACCGAACTGATTTAGTTTAATCAGTTTGGTTTTTTGGTCTACTCAATGCTCTTCGATTAGAGATTTCATGTAATTTAAGTTTTTCATTTTGGTTTGATTAATTCAATGATTTATCAAAGAAACCAAACTGACCGAAATATGAAGTTATGTCGTTTTGACCAACCCATATATGTATATATATAAATCAAACCCTCACCCACTAGACCCATAGCCCCACGAATGCTGCCTTCTTCTCTATCCCTCCTTATTCCCTATGCCTCCTTAATCCTATCTTAGAGACCCAAAAGCAAAGCTAGCTCTTCCATTCTCCTTTGCCCAATAGTCCCTTCTTTCTTTTTCTTTTTATAGAGACCCAAAAGGCTAAAGTACCAAATCTAACCCCTCGTTAATTCCTTTCATTATCCTTCACCACCTCACTTCTTCTTCTTCTTCTTCTTAACCCTCATCAGAGGATTTTTGCATTGCATCTAGAGACCCATCGATGAGCATCACCCCTTAGCCTTGCAATTCGCCGATAAGCTTTGCACCATTGATGAGCATCGTGTCCCACTGTGTGCCATCTTCTCTCTTGTGGTGTTAAGTGAGCAAGGGTTCCCATATCATGGACGGGTGTGGGTAAAAAAGTTAGTCCATAGGACAGATAGTAGAACAAATAGTGGAATAGAACACAAAATACACATAGAAAACAATAGAAGATATCATAGAAGGAGACCAATTAGGAAGGAGCAAGATAGGAGGAGGATCAGGGTTGATACTTGGAATGTTGGATCACTTACAGGAAAATTAATGGAGCTTGTGGATACCTTAGAAAGGAGAAGGGTGAATATTGCTTGCATTCAGGAGACTAAATGGGCAGGAGAGAAAAGTAAGAAAGTGGGTAATTCAAGGTATAAACTGTGGTTTACCAGAAAGGAGAGAAACAATAACGGAGTGGGCATAATCATAGACAGGACATTGAAAGACGCAATAATAGCCGTGAAAAGAGTAGGAGATAGAATTATACTAGTAAAGCTAGTACTAGAAGGAGAAATAATAAATATAGTTAGTGCTTATGCCCTATAAATAGGACTAGACAGTGAGAGTAAACAAAGGTTTTGGAAAGATATGGATGATTTAATAGAAAGCATACCGAATGAAGAGAATGTTTTCATTGGTGGAGATTTAAATGGACATGTAGGAAGTGATAGACAAGGTTATGAGAATGTTCATGGAGGTTTTGGTTTTGGCAGTCGAAATGAGGAGAGAAAAAGCATCCTGGATTTTGCTATGGCATATGACCTAATACTAGCAAATATCTACTTTATAAAAAGAGAGTCACATTTAGTGACTTTCAAAAGTGGGCAACATAGAAGCCAAATCGACTTCCTCTTAACCAGAAAGACAAATAGAGCTCTATGCAAGGATTGCAAGGTCATTCCAGGAGAGGCTTTAACAAGTCAACATCGGTTGGTGGTCTTGGATGTCAAGTTTAGGAACAATTCAAGTAAGGTCAAAAGAAATAGTGTAGCTCGAACAAAGTGGTGGGAGTTCAAAGGAGTAAAGCAAGTGAAGTTCAAAAATAAGTTTCTTAAGTCTAAAGTATGGAAGCTGGATATGAAGGCCAGTGATATGTGGATACAGATGGCAACAAAGATTAGAGAAGTAGCTAGAAAAGTACTTGCAGAGTCTAAAGGACATGGACCACCCTCAAAAGAGAGATGGTGGTGGAATGAGGAAGTACAAAAGGCAATAAAGAGAAAAAGGGAATGGTATAAGAAATTACCTAAATGTGATAATAATGAGGTATATGAACAGTACAAGATAGCAAAGAAAGAGGCAAAAAATGCAGTTAGTCAAGCAAGAGCATAGGCTTTTGAAAAGTTATATAAGAAACTTGGAACTAAAGAAGGGGAGAAAGATATTTATAGATTAGCAAGGAGGAGAGAAAGGAAATGTCAAGATCTCAATCAAGTTAGGTGCATTAAGGATAAAGAAGGAAAAATGTTGGTGAAAGATAAGGACATTAAAGAAAGATGGAGAAATTATTTTAATGATCTCTTTAATAATAGTCAAAATGGTAATAGAGTGAATATAGACTATAGAATAATAGAAAAGAATGTGAATTATACTAGAAGAATTAGATCTTTAGAAGTAAATGAAGCACTTAAGAGAATGAAAGTGGGTAAAGCCTGTGGACCCGATGAAATACCAATTGAAGTATGGAAGTGTTTGGGAGATATAGGAGTGGCATGGTTAACTAAATTATTTAATAAGATTCTAAACTCAAAGAAAATGCCTGATGAATGAAGGAGGAGTATTTTAATACCTATTTTTAAAAATAAGGGAGACATACAAAGTTGCTCAAACTATAGGGGAATTAAACTCATGAGCCATACTATGAAGTTGTGGGAGAGAGTTGTGGAGCATCGACTGCGTCATGATACTTCTATCTCTCTCAATCAATTTGGTTTCATGCTTGGTTGTTCAATTATGGAAGCGATCTTTCTCATTAGAAGCTTGATGGAGAAATATAGAGATGTGAAGAAAGATCTACACATGGTTTTTATTGATTTGGAGAAGGCTTATGATAGTGTTCCAAGAGATATCTTATGGAATGTGTTAGAACAAAAGAGGATATCTATTAGGTACATACAAGTGTTGAAAGATATGTATGAAGGAGAAACTACCATTGTGCGCACAGTGGGAGGGGATACAAGAGATTTTCTGATCTCAATTGGATTACACCAAGGATCAGCCATAAGCCCTTACCTTTTTACATTAGTTTTAGATGAATTGATGAAACATATACAAGAGAGTATTCCTTGGTGCATGATGTTTGCGGATGATATTGTTCTGATAGATGAGACACGAGAAGGAGTCAATAGAAAGTTAGAGCTTTGGAGAAGTACTCTAGAGTCAAAGGGTTTTAAGTTAAGTAGAATGAAGACAGAATACATGCGTTGCAAGTTTAGATAAGGCCAAACTGGTGATAGGGAAGGAGTTAGTTTGAATTGAGTGGTACTGTCCCAAAGTAATCACTTTAAATATATAGGCTCAGTCCTTCAAGTAGATGGGGGATGTGAGGAGGATGTTAGTCATAGGATTAAAGCCAGATGGTTGAAGTGGAGACGTGCCACGGGAGTTATGTGATCATGAGATTCCCTATAAGTTGAAAGGAAAATTTTACCGTACAGCCATACGACCGGCTATATTATATGGTAGTGAGTGTTGAGCACTGAAAGAGTCGTATGCTTCTAAGATAAGAGTTATAGAGATGAGAATGTTAAGGTGGATGAGTAACCATACTAGACTAGATAAAGTCCGTAATGAGAGTATTAGAGAAAAGGTAGGAGTGGTGCTAATTGAAGATAAGTTGAGAGAAGAGAGATTGAGGTGGTTTAGTCATATGAAGTGTAGACATATGGAGGCTCCAGTTAGACAAGTAGAGCACATTAGGTTAGAGGATAGAAAGAAAGAAAGGGGTAGACCTAAATTGACTTGGAGGAGAGTAGTACAACATGACCTAGAAGTATTACACATTTCTGAGGATTTAACCCAAAATCGGTTGGAGTGGAGAAAGCGAATCCATATAGCAAACCCCAAATTTTTGGGATAAAGTCTTAGTTGAGTTGAGTTGAGTATTGAATGGGTTTTGGTTGATTTTTAATTGTTGACGTATGTTGTTGGGATTTGCAATGTAATTTGTATAATTCTTCTTCTTTTTTGATACATATAATGTATTGTTGAATCTGTATATTTTGATTCATAGTGATTTCTTTTATGAAATCATTCAGTTTGAGAATTTGCATTTCAGAATTTGAGAATTTGCATGTCATTCGGTTTTCGATTCAAACCAAACCGAATCAATTTTTATTGGTTTGATTTGATTTGGTTATTTATTGAATATCAATTTGATTCAGTCCAAATTTTAAGTCAATTGTTTTTTCAATTTTTCTTAATTAGTTTAGTTTGGAATCAAACCGACCGAACGCTCTCCCCTACTTATATGATAGGTGGATGGTAACAAAAATTTTTCTCAACTCATTATCCTACCTTGCCTATTTATGGATTTTAAGATCTCTTTATACAACTCAAGCCAATTTTAAAATTTTCCTCTTTTCATATTGTGCTATATTTGGTGTGTAATTTTTTCTTTTTGAGATTTTACTCTGTTTAAGATAGTTGCTTTTGGATTATTTTTTTCATTTGATATTAATTAATACTCAAATTCAAAATTATATATTCTTAAAAATAATTTATTCATTAATTTAACTTTAATTAAAATTTAAATATGAGGTTTTACAATTTTATTATTAAATAAAATTTTGTTAATATTTAACAAATGATTTTAATATTATTAAATTAAAACATATCCGAAACTGCTGGTGTTAGAATTTCAAGTCAATTAGAGCTAGGAAGTTTAATTAGTTTTAAATTAGAAAGATTTTAGTTGAAAAAAAAAAAAAAAAAGAATTCATGTTGGTGTAGGTTTTTTTAGAGTCCAAGACCAAGTTGAACTTGGTAAAATGTGACCTATAAAAGAATGCAGAGCGTGAGGTCATATTATGAGAGTTGAGTGGATAGCATGTGCTAATTGCAATCAAAAGGTGGGGAATTGTAATTTAGCCCATCGAATAATGAGTATCGTTTGAGTGGTGTCTGAGGTAATTTGTGTTTACTTTTCAGGATGGGAAAAATAATTAGTGTGTGTGATTATTTTTTCTTTGGTTAGTGAATTTGTTAGTAGAGTAAGCTTACATTGAACCGTGTTAAATTTTGTATTTTTAATTTATGTAAGTATAATTTTCACAACAAGTGGTATCAGAGCTATAGTTCAAGATGCAAAATTGAGATTGAGACATTTGATGAGATAAATAATTTCAGTCCGTGGCAAAGTACTATAAATGATGTCCTTGTACAACAACGATAATTAAAGCTTTGAATGAGAAGCAACCAATTACTATGAAAGATGATGATTGAGAGGAGCTTCAACAATGGGCAGTAAGTACCATTAGATTGAAATTAGCCCCTGATATGAAGTATAATATCTTGGAGGAAGCTTTGCTTGTTGCTTTGTGGAAGAAATTGAAAAGTTTGTTTATATCTGTTAGTAGTATGCCCTAGAGCATATCATTTAGTATGTATCTTGTACATATTTTTATTAATAAAAGGTATTTCCACTTTTCCGTTTACATAATATATTTATGTGTAATAGAAAAGGTCCATTGATATTTTGTTAGAAATATTATTCTTAAGTTGTTAAGAATATGAGTGACAATATTTCTAGCACGAAGTATCATAAATAGGTTCACAATCGAGGATACTTCATAATAAGGACATGACTTATCCAGAAAGATTGTATTCATGTTTGTTCCCAAGTTATTTATATGAGATATAAATAAGATAGAATGGTGAGTCTCATGCCATATAACAAACATGATAGACACTTATAATTGATAAGTAGGCCGAACCAGTGACACTTATGACAAGCACATGGAGTTTACTCTTGTCAATATTTTGTCATAAATCATATCAGTGCATATAATCTTTAGACCTGAGCTAGCACAGTTATCTTGTATATAGGTAGTTTGAGTTTGATACTGCTTTCATAATTGTACTGTGTATGGGTATATGGGCATGTGTTGGCTCTTACTAGTTATATATGGAGGTAGGTGTTGATCAAGATGGAATCTGTTCCTCTAAGTAAATAAAGATAAAATCCTATGTTCATTTAATTGTTCTTGATGTTTCAAGTTCCTGGCCAGGACAGATAGATTTATTCAGAAAAGAGTTTCTAGTGAGAAAATCATTTTAATCAAGAATTGGAATTAAAAGAGAACATAATATTCATAGCAAAAGGAGTTTGACATAAACCATGACTCCAACTTGAGTTGGGATTTTGTAACAGAGAGATTCTAGCGCATGATAACATATGATTATAGGTTCATTTAAGGTAAACCTTATTACTAATTGGGTGGCCATGGCATGCTGTGCTAGGTGTTAACCATGGTCTATGAGGCTCATAAAATGATTTAGAGAAATTATTTATGGTAAGAAAGAGTTCTGATGATATTAAGAGTTGATATCATGTCTCATTGCCAATTAGTGATGAGCCTAGTAAGTCACACACATACACAAGTTATCACCTATTTAAATATGATTTAATTAATTAATTAAAGAGTTTAATTGATTAATTAAATAGGTTTGGTTTGCAATTAAATTGCAAAGTCCCTAGCATGACTTGAAACCAAATCTAGATTATTGGATGTGTAGTATAAATTAAATTTATATTTAAAGTGTTTAAATATGAATTTAATTAATGAGAAATTAATTAATAGAGATTAATTAATTAATTTATATTTGATATAAATTAATTAGAAGAAGAAAATAATTATTTTGGGTTAAGAACTCAAAATTAAGACACAGGGGCATTTTGGTCATTTCACAGTGTGACACGTGGCACCATGAGATGGTGACACATGGGATTACACATAAGCTTGCCAAATGTTTTTTTTAATCATGTAAGATGATTAAAATCAAGATTAAATATAGGTTTGACACTTGGCACAATGTGATTGGGTCACTTAAACCTAGAGCTAATCAAAGGGTGACATGTGGCAAGCAGCAGCCACTCCTCTCCTTTGTCACGCCACTTTGAGGGTTTTCATCTCTTCTTCTTCATCTCTTATCAATTCAAAGAGATTAGCCATCAATCTCTTGAATTAAGAACACTAGAAATTGTTTCTAGTGTCCTGTTTACATCTTTAATCTATTAAAAGGCAGAACTTGATTTTCTAATTAATAGAAAAAGCTTTAGAAGCTATTCAAGGGCTGCCATAGGTGTTCTTGGTGTGGACAAGCTAGAGGGACAACATCTGGTGTCCTGAAGACGAATCTCAAAGGCGCAGACACGCTGCAGTGCATCAAGAGGTTAGTGTAATCGTTCTTGATTTAATTTAGGGTTCTAAAATTAATCTGATTAATTTTAAAATCTTAAATGGAAAATACAGATCCAAAACATATTAAAAGAGTTTTAATATGTTGTTTATCATTGAAATCAAATAGATAAAAATAAATCTTGCATGATGCATGTGACCCTAGGTGAAAATTTTTGAATTCAATGGTATAAACTTGTGTTTTTCACGCTTCCGTTCCTTCAATTGGTATCAGAGCCACTATATTTGCCATTTAGATTGTTGATTACATGATTTAATTGTGTGATTTAATCATGAGATGATTGATCCATTGCTGGTTGGATCAAGAGGTATGGCAGCTTGCTTGATGAACTCCAGCATGGTGCGCATGGCTTGGAAGATCATGGTGCGCATGGTTGTTATTAAATTCTGCAATTGTTGCATGATGAAAGGTTCATCATATGACTAATTAAAATGTTTAATTAGGATTTTTAATCACACAATTAAATTATGATTCAAATCAGAATTTTAAAAATTGTTTGAATGTGATTCAAATCTGAATTTTAAAAGTTGTTTGAATGTGATTCAAATCTGAATTTTTAAAGTTGTTTGAATCATATTTAAATATGATTTTTTAAAATTAATTGAATAAAATTCAGATCTGATTTTTTAAAAAATGTTTGAATGTGATTCAAATTTGAATTTTTAAAGTTGTTTGAATGTGATTCAAATCTGAATTTTTAAATTTGTTTGAATGAGATTCAAATCTAAATTTTTAAATTTATTTGAATCATATTCAAATCTGGATTTTTAAGTTGAATATGAGATATTCAATTTAATTTAAGTATGTATGTTTTATTTAATTGTTAAATAGTGATATGCATGATGGATGATCATGGACTATAAAAGACCAATGTGATTGGATTTATTTCTTTTATGTTTATTTGGGATTGTAAATTAATTAATTTATTTTAATTTATTTTGGGCATGTATTATTAAGTTTGTAATAACTTTTGGGTTGTAATTTCATTTATTTAAGTTCTTGTAAATTCGCCTTGGTATGCCAAGGATTACTATGTAATATTGATTGCAAGAAGTTCAAGGAGGTCAAGAGCATTGGTGGGACCAGTGGGAGGAATTCAAGATCAAGTGTTGATTATGTACTCCTTCAGCAACTCTTGTAAAATGAATGAATGAAATACACCTAGGAATGCCCTGATTCAATTCTTGGTGGCTTAGAATTGAATCCCTTAGAAAGTCCATGATCATACAATATTTATTGCTTATCCATGAATGCATGAGATGTATGGGAATGTATGCTATTATATGATATATGCATGCTAATTGGATAATGTGCAAAGTGAGACCTTAATAGTAATTAGAATGACCATAAAATCTTCCAAACAAATGATTAAGTTGGAAATGCTATAATTAAAGTAATTATAACATAGGCCCTCCATTGGGGCAATTATTTTAAGAAATTTTAAATAGTTGCATAAGATGCAATTAATTTAAGAGATTTTCTTAAGAATAATTGTTAAGCATGAGATGTTGTAAATATGTAAATGGTTTAGTGGCCAATATTGGATGTACCTGAGGACATTAAAATTATTTGCATAATTACTGGCTCAATGGGATCAACTTAACTAATGCAAGATAAGTCAATAATGGATGTACCTGAGATTTTGAGCATTAGGGGCTAGGTAAAGGATTGAACCTCACATGAGATGTGATGGGCAAGGAGTTGCTCACTTATAGTTTATTGTAATTCCAATAACGGATGTACCTGAGGATGATCAATAGAATTATAAGAATTCAATCACCCACTAGAAATCTATCTAACTAGGATTTCCGTTTTCTACTTTGGAAGTGTAGGATTTGCTAAGTTAGTGGGAGGACCAATTTGATTAAAAGACCATAATCATTTTGGTTAATTACATGATACATTTACTAATTAATCTGGTTATTTTCTGCAGTTAATTTTCTGATAAAAATGAGCACAAAACAACCACCACCATCCAATATCCTTACAAGCATACTTGATCACAATAGGTTAACAGGACCTAATCTGTCTGATTGGATAAGAAATTTGAAACTTGTCCTGAACCTTGAACATATAGGATATGTTCTAGATTCAAATGTTCCTGGTCCCTTACCTCCAGAGGCCACACAAGAGGAACATGAAACTTTGGACAAGTGGAAGGAGCATGATATGAGAGCTAAGTGTTACATGCTTGCTTCCATGAGTAATGAGTTACAGAAGCAACATGAGAACATGCAGAGTGCGAGTGAGATGCTCCTTCACCTACAAGAGTTATATGGTGAGCACAGCAGGAATGCTAGGTATGAGATATCTAGACAGCTATTCCGTATGAGGATGTCTGAGGGACAGAATGTTGGGGATCATGTCCACAAGATGATTCGGCTGATTGAGCAGTTGGAACATCTTGACTTCAACATGGATTTCCAACTACAGACGGATTTGATACTTCAGTCCCTTCCTGAGTCTTTTGGGAATTTTGTGATAAATTTCCATATGACTAAACAGGAATGCACCTTAGCTGGTTTACTCAACATGCTGGTTATTGCCCAAAAGAATATGCCAGGCAATAAAGGAAAAGAGGTAGCTTTGGTTGCATCTTCTTTTGCTGGAAAGTCTAACAAGAAGAAGGGCAATAAGAAAAAGAAACCTCAGAATCCTGGTCCTTCCAAGAAAATAGCTAACCAGAAAAGGAAGACTAAAGCTGATGGAGGCAAAGGAAAGTGTTTCCACTGCCAAAAGGATGGGTACTGGAAAAGGAACTGCCCAGAGTATCTTACTTCTCTGAAGGACAAGAAGGATACACCTTCGGAAGCTATGTCCATATCTTGTTATTTAGATTCTGATGATACTCATAGTTCATCTACAGCTTGGGTTTTAGATACTGGTGCCAGTTCTCATATTTCTAATGATATGCAGGAACTAGCAAATAGTAGTAGCTTGCGTTCTCAAGATGTTAGAGTCCGGATTGGCAATGGCTCAACTGTTGAAGCTTTAGCCATAGGATCTAAATCCTTTTACATATTTGGACATGTTTTGTGTTTGGATAATATTTTATATGTACTTGATGCTTTTAAGAACATCATTTCTATATCTAGTTTGACTAGAAATGGCTATGAATTTCAGTTCACAGATGATGTTTGCAATATTTATTTTGGAAATAAATATGTTGGTTCGGGTTATATGAATGATGGTCTTTATTATTTGGATAATAATGACAAACACAAATTGAATGCAAGTGATCTAAAAGAATGCAATGCCATGGTGAAAACCAACTCAAGTTCAAAATATATTTGGCACTTAAGGTTATGTCATGTTGCAGAAGATAGGATTACAAAACTGGAGAAAATGGGGATTCTATCCTCATTGGGCTCTGAGCCTACTCCAACTTGTGAATCTTACCTTCAGGTAAAATGACTAGATCACCCTTTGTTGGACAAGGGCTAAGAAATGAAAATATTTTGGAGTTAATACATAGTGATGTATGTGGTCCATTTAAAAAAATGGCTAGAGGGGGTTTTCATTATTTTATTACCTTTACTGATGATAAATCAAGGTTTGGGTATTTGTATTTGATGAAATACAAACATGAATCCTTTGAAAAGTTCAAAGAATTTAAATCTGAAGTAGAAAATCAAACAGGAAAGAGTATTAAAGCTCTTCGATTAGATCGTAGAGGTGAATATTTGAGTACTGAATTTGATGAATACTTGAGAGAGCATGGCATTGTTTCTCAGCTGACTCCTCCAGGTACGCCACAGTTAAATGGTGTATCTGAAAGGAGAAATCGTACCCTATTGGATATGGTACGTTGTATGATGAGCTATACTGATATGCCAATCTCCTTTTGGGGATTTGCATTAGAATCAGCTTTGTATATTCTGAATAGGATTCCATCAAAATCAGTTTCTTCCACACCTTATGAGATATGGCATGGAAGAAAACCAAGTCTTAAGCATGTTAAGATTTGGGGTTGTTCAGCTTATATCAAAAAGCTGAACACTGATAAATTGGAGACCAGATCAGAAAAAGGTCGATTTGTTGGATATCCAAAAGATAGTTTTGGATATTATTTTTATTTGCCTACTTCACAAAAGGTTGTGATAAGTAGAGATGCCATATTTCTTGAACAACAATTTGTTCAAGAAGGAGGCAAAGGAAGGCAAATAGAGTTAGAATTGGAGAATTCTGACCAACCAACAGATCAGATGGATATAGATCCATCTAGTCAACCTATACCCGTTGATGAAACATCTACAGCTGTTCCTCGTAGAACAACCAGGGTATCTCACCCACCAGTGAGATATGCTTTTCTTCATGAAGAAGAACAAGAGTTGTCTACTCATGAAGAAGTAGATCATGGAGATGATCCACTTACTTATGAAGAACCTATATCAGATATAGACTCTTCAAAATGGATTGATGCTATGAAATCTAAGATTGATTCCATGTATAAGAATCAAGTTTGGGATCTTGTTGACCCACCTGAAGGTATTGTACCTATAGGGAACAAATGGGTTTTCAAGAAGAAAATTGGTTCTGATGGAAAGGTAGAGACCTATAAGGCAAGGCTAGTAGCGAAAGGGTTTCGCCAAAGGCAAGGAATCGACTATGAGGAGACTTTCTCGCCTGTTGCCATGCTTAAATCAATTAGGATTTTATTAGCAATAGCTGCGTACTATGATTATGAGATTTGGCAGATGGATATTAAAACAGCTTTTCTCAATGGATACATTGAAGAAAACATTTTCATGGAACAACCTAAGGGATTTGAATCCCAAGATGGTTCCAAGGTATGCAAGCTAAAGCGATCCATTTATGGGTTGAAACAAGCTTCGAGGAGTTGGAACATCCGTTTTGATGAAGCCATTAAATCCTTTGGTTTTATCAAAAATGAGGATGAGCCATGTGTATATAAGAAGGTTAGTGACAGTGCTATCACTTTCCTTGTCTTATATGTGGATGACATACTGTTGATGGGTAATGACACAGGTATGTTGACGACTATAAAGGTATGGTTGTCAAATACATTCTCCATGAAAGACTTAGGGGAGGCAACCTATATTCTTGGGATTCGCATCTATAGAGATAGAGCGAAAAGAATAATTGGTTTATCCCAAAATCTATACTTGGAAAAGGTGTTAAAGAGGTTTAACATGCTTGATTCCAAGAGATGATTGTTACCAGTGAGACATGGTATCCATCTTTCTAAAGAGATGTCTCCAAAGACACCTGAAGAAAGAGATAAGATGGCCAGGATTCCATATGCTTCGGCTATTGGAAGTTTAATGTATGCAATGTTGTGTACTAGGCGGATATCGCATATGCCGTTAGTTTGACTAGCGGTATCAATCCAATCCGGTTTGGAACATCTGGATAATCACAAGAATATCCTTAAGTACTTGAGAAGAACTAAGGATTTATTCTTGATTTATGGCGGTGGAGACTTGCAATTGGATGGTTATACTGATTCTGATTTCCAATCAGATATCGATGATAGAAAGTCTACCTCTGGATATGTGTTCATTTGTAATGGAGGTGCAGTCAGGTGGAAGAGTTCCAAACAGAGCACGATTGCAGATTCCACTACGCAGGTGAGTACATTCTTTGCATCATATGATGCAAAGGAAGCTGTTTGTATAAAGAAGTTCATTACAGAACTTACAGAGTTCCTTCCATTGAGTCCCAGTTCCACTACATCGTGACAATAATGGAGCGATCATACAAAGCTAAGGAACTAAGGTCTCACCCAAAATCCAAACACATAGAAAGGCGCTACCACATTATCGGAGAAATAGTTGAGGCGATGTAGCCATGCAGAAAATAGCATCGGTGAAAATCCGGTGATCCATTCACTAAGCCTATGTCACAGACTCAGTTAGACAGACATCTTGAGAAGATAGGTCTAAGATATTGTAATGAATGGCTCTAGTGCTAGTGGGAGATTGTTAGTAGTATGCCCTAGAGCATATCATTTAGTATGTATCTTGTACATATTTTTATTAATAAAAGGCATTTCCACTTTTCCATTTACATAATATATTTATGTGTAATAGAAAAGGTCCATTGATATTTTGTTAGAAATATTATTCTTAAGTTGTTAAGAATATGAGTGACAATATTTCTAGCACGAAGTATCATAAATAGGTTCACAATCGAGGATACTTCATAATAAGGACATGACTTATCCAGAAAGATTGTATTCATGTTTGTTCCCAAGTTATTTATATAAGATATAAATAAGATGGAATGGTGAGTCTCATGCCATATAACAAACATGATAGGCACTTATAATTGATAAGTAGGCCGAACTAGTGACACTTATGACAAGCACATGGAGTTTACTCTTGTCAATGTTTTGTCATAAATCATATCGGTGCATATAATCTTTAGACCTGAGATAGCACAGTTATCTTGTATATAGGTAGTTTGAGTTTGATACTGCTTTCATATTTGTACTGTGTATGGGTATATGGGCATGTGTTGGCTCTTACTAGTTATATATGGAGGTAGGTGTTGATCAAGATGGAATCTGTTCCTCTAAGTAAATAGAGATAAAATCCTATGTTCATTTAATTGTTCTTGATGTTTCAAGTTCCTGGCCAGGACAAATAGATTTATTCAGAAAAGAGTTTCTGATGAGAAAATCATATAAACAAGAACACGAATTAAGAGAGAACATAATATTCATAGCAAATGGAGTTTGACATAAACCATGACTCGGCTTGAGTTGGGATTTTGTAACAGAGAGATTCTAGTGCATGATAACATATGATTATAGGTTCATTTAAGGTAAACCTTATTACTAATTGGGTGGCCATGGCATGCTATGCTAGGTGTTAACCATGGTCTATGAGGCTCATAAAATGATTTAGAGAAATTATTTATGGTAAGAAAGAGTTCTGATGATATTAAGAGTTGATATCATGTCTCATTGCCAATTAGTGATGAGCCTAGTAAGTCACACACATACACAAGTTATCACATATTTA
Organism: Hevea brasiliensis; assembly: GCF_030052815.1. NCBI lineage: Eukaryota > Viridiplantae > Streptophyta > Magnoliopsida > Malpighiales > Euphorbiaceae > Hevea > Hevea brasiliensis. The sequence goes on from NC_079494.1 coordinate 9,488,892, forward strand.
AATATGATTTAATTAATTAATTAAAGATTTTAATTGATTAATTAAATAGGTTTGGTTTGCAATTAAATTGCAAAGTCCCTAGCATGACTTGAAACCAAATCTAGATTATTGGATGTGTAGTATAAATTAAATTTATATTTAAAGTGTTTAAATATGAATTTAATTAATAAGAAATTAATTAATAGAGATTAATTAATTAATTTATATTTGATATAAATTAATTAGAAGAAGAAAATAATTATTTTGGGTTAAGAACTCAAAATTAAGACACAGGGGCATTTTGGTCATTTCACAGTGTGACACGTGGCACCATGAGATGGTGACACATGAGATTACACATAAGCTTGCCAAATGTTTTTTTTAATCATGTAAGATGATTAAAATCAAGATTAAATATAGGTTTGACACTTGGCACAATGTGATTGGGCCACTTAAACCTAGAGCTAATCAAAGGGTGACATGTGGCAAGGGTTTAATGTGTTAACCTAGCTATATAAGTGTTGTTATGAGAAAAATAAAACACAACCAGCAGCCACTCCTCTCCTTTGTCACGCCACTTTGAGGGTTTTCATCTCTTCTTCTTCATCTCTTATCAATTCAAAGAGATTAGCCATCAATCTCTTGAATTAAGAACACTAGAAATTATTTCTAGTGTCCTGTTTACATCTTTAATCTGTTAAAAGGCAGAACTTGATTTTCTAATTAATAGAAAAAGCTTTAGAAGCTATTCAAGGGCTGCCATAGGTGTTCTTGGTGTGGACAAGCTAGAGGGACAACATCTGGTGTCCTGAAGACGAATCTCAAAGGCGCAGACACGCTGCAGTGCATCAAGAGGTTAGTGTAATCGTTCTTGATTTAATCTAGGGTTCTAAAATTAATCTGATTAATTTTAAAATCTTAAATGGAAAATACAGATCCAAAACATATTAAAAGAGTTTTAATATGTTGTTTATCATTGAAATCAAATAGATAAAAATAAATCTTGCATGATGCATGTGACCCTAGGTGAAAATTTTTGAATTCAATGGTATAAACTTGTGTTTTTCACGCTTCCGTTCCTTCAATATCAACGTCACTCACAAATCACCTGTACCTAAAGAAGGAGTTTCATTAACTTAGAATGGAGGAAGGTACTGATGTGAGGGATCACCTTAATGTTTTCAATACATTAATTACTTAATTGGTTGGCATTAGTGTGAAGGTAGATGATGAAGATAAAACTCTCTTGCTTCTAACCTCTCTCCCACAATCTTGTAAAACCTTGGTGACGACCCTAACAGTTGGAAAGGAAACTTTGAAGGTGGAGGAGGTTACTGCAGTTGTTTTGGATAATGATAAGTTCAATAAGTGAAGTAATAATAATGAAGGTAGAGCTTTTATTGCTGGTTTTAGTTATGGAAGAAGCAATTCACGTGAAAATAATTGGATAAGGGATAACAGATCGAGCTTGAGATCACATGTAGACCTTGAAGATAGAGAATGCTACTATTGTTATGAAAATGGCCATATTCAATACTATTATATGAAGATAAAGGAAGATCTTGCAGAGTTTAAACAATTCAAGAAGAGTCGCGGAAAAAGAAAAAGAAGGAATTGCTACAATTGTAATTGATGATGGTGTTGACAGTAAATGTTTGAATGTAAATGATGATAAAAAAAGTCAAAAGATCCATTACAAGATGAGTGATTAATGGATTCTACTTGCCCATTCCATATTTACTCGATGAAAGAGTGGTTGGATGTGATTGAATAAAAGAAAAGAGAGAAAATGAAGCTAGCCAATGGGAACAAGACGAAGGTTAAAGGTATTGAAAGAGTGAAGATCAAGTTGTATGGTGATAATGTGAAATTTTTTGATAAAGTGATGTATGTTGCTAAATTTGAATTGAACTTAATTTCCTTGGATAAGCTGGATTCTTAGGGTTATCGATGTTCAATTCATGGTGAAGTTATGAGAATTAGCTAAGGTACTCTCGTGATCATGAAGGGCGAGAAAAGTGGTGCAAAAAATCTTTACAAATTGGAAATAAGTACAATGATTGAAAGAATGCAAGAGGAGATAAGAGGCTATATTAGCAATCAAGAGTGCATGGAAGTACCTAACAGAATATTGACTTTTGCAGAAGTTGTGAATATATTTGACTTGGAGGTGGAGATCGTTAGATTTCCAAGTCAATTAGAATTAAGAAGTTTAATTACTTTTAAATTAGAAAGATTTTAGTTGAAAATATAAAAAAAAAATTCATGTTGGTGTAGGTTTTTGCTAAAGTCCAAGATCACGTTGAACTTGGTAAAACGAGGCCTATAAAAGAATGCAGAACGTGAGGTCATATTATGAGAGCTGAGTGGATAACATGTACCAAGTGCAATAAAAAAGTGGAGAATTGCGATTTAGTCCATCGAATTGTGGGTATTGTTTGAGTGTTGTGCGAGGTAATTTGTGAGTAATTTTGAAGGTAAGAAAAATAATTAGTATGTGTAATTATTTTTTCTTTGATCGGTGAATTTATTGAGAGAGTAAAATTATACTGAACTAAGTTAAATTTTATATTCTTTAATTTGTATGGATATAATTTTCATAATAGTTTCATAATAGTTGACAATGGTCTTCAGCATCCGAATTCATTTCTCCATCCAAATCAACTAATCGACAATCGCGGCTTGATAGTGCACCTAATATGTTGTTTTCCCTTTTTTTTTTTTTAGTATTGAACTTTGATGAATGAAAAGCCCAAAAGTAAAAAACTTGGGCACCCATTTTCATGTGTTCACTCTTTTACCATATGATTTGGCTTCTTATTATCGCAACTATTCCTAGTTTATTGATTACTACTCTCACTATTTTAGACTTACAGTCATGGGATGGGTTGCCTGCAATTTTTTCTCGCTCTAAAGCTGAATCCTTCGAGGCAATCAAGTGAAAAATTGCTAACAAAGTAGCTGGATGGAAAGAACAGCTTCTTTCTCAAGGTGATAAAGAAGTGCTCATTAAGTCTATTGTGGCTGCCATTCTAGCATATGCCATATCTTGTTTCAAGTTACCATTCTTATTCCAAATCTATAAATAGCTTGATTGTACCTTTTGGTGGGGTTAAAAAGGGCAGAAAAGGAAGATCCATTGGATAGTTTGGAGAGATTTGCCAACCTAAAAGATTAGGAGGACTGGCTTTTAGGGATTTGGAGTATTTCAATCGGGTATTGCTTGCCAAACAAGTTTGGTGAATCCTTTCAGAGCCAAATTCTCTCATAACACGGGTCTTGAAAAGAAGATATTTTCCCTTTTAGTTACTTTGCGTCCGCAATGCAGGGAGCTTGACCATCATGGGCATGGCAGAGCATTATGTGGGAGGCGCCAGTTACTTGATGAAAGGTTGAGATGGAATTTTAACGATGGGAAGTCTATCATGTGCAAATGTGATAAATGGATTCTTAAGTCCTTTCCTCATGCTCCTTGTATTAAAAGGGGTGCAGACCCCTCCATAGTATGGAATTCTGAGTTGTTTGATGAAAATTCTAGAAGTCGGAAATTGGAGGTGCTAAAATTACTTTTTAATGAAAAGGAAGTTCAAAAAAGGAAGTTCATCATATCCTCTCTATCCCTATAAGTATTTTCAACAGAGAAGACTCAATAGTGTGGCAGTATTCTAATTCAAGGGTGTATATTGTAAAATCTGGGCATAAATTGGCTTCTCAAATTCGGCAAGCTAGGGACACAACAATTATTGCATGTCTTGGTCCCAATTTGGCTTTGTTCAACAATGAATTATGGAGGAAATTGTCGAACTTGAAGATGCCAACTAACATAGATATGTTTTTATGGAAATTATTGCATGGGAGACTTCCAGCTAATGAACAGATTTGCAAAATTTTTCTTTTTCTAGTGAGTGCAGGTTTTGTGGACAACCAGAATCTGCTTATTCATCTATTTTTTCATTGTCCAAGGGCTGTTCAAATTTGTTTCCTCTCTCCTTTCATGTTACGAGTCTCTCTTCTACATGAACTTCAATTAGATCTCAAACTTTAAGAAAGGATGACAATTTATAGGTTCTAATGGTGTTCCTTTTGTGGAGTATTTGGAAGAGCCGAAATAAGATAATCTTTAGAAACATCACGCTCACTCATCATCGGGTCATTTCAATGGCTATTTATTACTTTGAGAAATTCTCTTCGGTGCAGGTTCCTGCCTCAAATCCTCAAATGGAAGCGCCCTTCAGTCCCCAACATTTTGGTCACCTCCTCACAATTTTGTTAAATTAAATTTTGATGGAGCTTTGAATGTAACTTGTAACAAAGGTTCAATTGCTGTTTTGGCAAGGGACTTGGAAAGTATGCCCTGTAATTGGTCTTGTAAGCGTTTTACAGATGGTCTTGATCCTCTGATTCTGGAGGCATTAGCTTTTAGAGAATCACTGGTCCTGGCTCAATCTAGGGGGTTCAAGAGAATAATCATGGTTGAAGGGGACTCTCTTAATGTGGTTAATGCTATTCACAACCCGTCATCTTGCCCCATTAGTATTCATGACATAGTTCGGGATATCATCCTCCACTAAGATCACTTTGACTCTTGTGTAATCTCGTGTCAATAGGATTAAAAATAAAGTAGTGCATTTGATAGTTAGGACCTGTCTGCTTGATGATTCCTTTCATTGTGATTCTTTGTCACAAACTAATTTCGTAAGTGCTTCTCTAATCGATTGACGTTTAATAAATTAAAACCCTGAGAAAAAAAAAGTCATGAAATGCGAGTTCCGAGTTCGTGTGGTAAGCAAATTTTATTTTATTGTTAATTATTATTAAATAAATTAATAAATTTTAATTTAATAGTAAAAAATAAAAAAGGCTTTCTCATTTTTATTTCTGACCTGATGTAATTGGACATCTTTATCTTTCCCCAGCGTCAGCTAACCTTATTTGGTACAACTATAATTTTGACTGAGACCTCACGGCCTCAGCCAGTCTTTTATAATTCAACTTGTCCTCTGTACTCCATCCTGCCCACCAACCAACATCCGTTCATTATTTTTTAACAGAACATCCGTTCATTATTTACAAATTACTCAATAATCAATACCATGATCCTACACCTCCTTCTCTTTCTGGTTCTGTATGTGCTCACCAAGCATTTCTTCAACAAGATCCGAAATCTCCCACCAAGCCCATTCCCTGCCCTCCCCATAATAGGCCACCTACACCTCCTCCGCAAACCTCTCCATCGTTCCCTTTCCGCCATATCTAACCGTTATGGTCCCGTACTTATCCTTCAGTTTGGCTACCGCCACGTATTGCTTGTCTCCTCCCCATCAGCCGCGGAGGAATGTTTTACCAAGAATGACGTCGTCTTCGCCAACCGTCCACGCCTCCTCCATGGCAAACACATAGGCTACAACTACACCAGCCTTGCTTGGGCTCCTTACGGCGATCTTTGGCGCAATCTACGTAAATTATCCTCCCTCGAAATCCTATCCTCTCACCGTCTCCAGTTACTGTCCAGCATACGAAGCGATGAGGTGAAGTTGCTGATCCGTCGTTTGTTTAACAATAAAGATGAGAAGTTGGATTTGAAATCTGCCTTCTTTGAGCTGATGCTGAACGTGATGATGAGGATGATAGCAGGGAAAAGGTACTACGGTGAGAACGTGGAAGAAGTGGAGAAGGCAGCAAGTTTTCAGAAGATCGTGAGGGAGACGTTCCTGTTTGCTGGTACATCTAACATGGGGGACTTTTTGCCCTTATTAGCTAAGATAGGAGGCGTAGAGAAGAGATTGCTTGATTTGCAAAAGAGGAGAGATGGGTTTATACAAGTTTTGATCGAAGAACACAGAAAAAGAATGAGCACTTCACCTTCTGAGGAGAAAAATAAGACATTGATTGAGGTGCTGTTAACGCTGCAACAATCGGATCCTGACTGCTACACGGATCAAACTATCAAAAGCCTTATGCTGGTAAGATTTGTCTTTCCATTTCTTTTCTCAAGTGCTAGCCGCAAAAGATGGCAATTTTCCTTTATGTTACATATTAGTTATTGGATTTTTCTTTGCCTCCACTCCACTTTTGACTATTGACTATTGGCATAACATTCTATGCATCTAGAAAAACATTTTAGTAAAAAAAAAAAAAAAAAAAACCAGAAAAAGACAAAAGGAAAAATATGAAGAGTATATAGTCATCTAATTTATAGTTAATATTATTTAATTTATAATAAAATTTATTTGAAAGATAAATTTATTAATTTTTATTAATTAGTTATATAAATCCAATTATACATGTGAAAATTTCAGGATAAATTATTTATTATTATTTTTATATTATATCATGATTAATATTTAAGTCTATGTATAGATGGAATCATTATTTAAAATTTATATTCGTCATACATTATCATTACCCATTTTATTTTTTTATATTTAAATATTGATTGAGTGATTAAAAATAATTGATAAAAGATTATGTTATTAGTAACAGTACTTATTATTACCAATATTTTAATTGCTATTAAAAATTAAAAAAAATAAAAGTATTTATAATGATAAAATTTACAAATAAAATAATAATTTATTTTAAGAGATATTAAGATATTTTTATTCTTTATTAATGATAAAATTTAAAAGGAAATTGATAAAATAAAAGTGTACAATATAATTAAAATTTGGAATTACTTTTTGTTAATTTTTAAAATATAAAAATTTAAATATTAAATATGACATAATAAAAGTACCAAAAAGTAATTTACAAAATTTTACTTTCACTGTTTCAACAAGGCAATAAGGTTCCACGCTATAGGTGTGAAAAATTAAGAATGTTTATATAATAATTTTATGAGTAAATATGTATATGTGTTGAGAGTATTTAATAATTTACCTAACTTTTGACTATAAGAATAGGGGCCGCTTGAAAGTTTCAACATTCATGATATAAGAGTCCATTTTAATTTTATTTATTTATTTTTAATTGACATTTAAATTTAATATCATGAAGTTTATGTATGAAAAATTATATTATAAATTAATATATATACAATAATTTCATTATAACTAAATACAGGGTTGACCAAAGACAAAGTGTGGACCTTGGTTTTCCATTTTATTTATTTATTTTTAAAAATTATATATCTTATAATATAATTAAAATAGGGGTATATAAATAAGTGGGTCTCGAGCCCTCATATATATATATATATATATATATATTGTAACTATTGCACGTTAGCTTTATTATAATAATAATAATAAAATATTATAAGTTGTTAATATTTGTTTAGAATGTTCTAAAAATAAAGTCTTCACATGCTTAATTTATAAGTTATTAATTGATATTATTTTTTTTATAATTATTAATTGATAAAATATAATTAATCAAATAATATTGGAATAATTATATGATAAAATCTTCTTAATTTAAAATATATGTATTAAAGAGTTTAGATGGTGGTTCATGGAAGGCCTGAGCCATGTTCTATTTATATGAATATTTTTCTTATTATTTGATGATAGTGAAATTTATAATTTTTTTATTAATTACAACAACTATATTTCTATTTAAATTTCTCATCCTAATCCTGCAGTGTATTGAGGTTTCAGTTAATTTTTTTTATTTTAATTTATTTTGAAACATTGTAAATTTATTTATTAAAAAATATATTATATGCTAAGTTTTAAATATAATCTAAATAATATATATTAAAATTATAATATTTAATTACTTAAATATATAAAAAATTAATTTTTTAATAAAAAAAAAATTATTATCGAGATAGACTTTGAGAATTCAAGATCGGGAGAAGATTTCTTCATCCTTGCCTCATATAATATTAAAGGCAGACAGATTTAAGAAAAATAGATTGAGTGCGAGGGGAGTTAGGTGGAAGTCAGAAACAATTGTCATCCCTGTTAAATTTTGGCCCTTCCTCATATTTACTTGTGTCGGCCCCTGCTTATCCAGGTCATTTGTAAGAAAACGTATCGCCTAATGCACTAATTTTTACTTCTTTGTCTGGATAGCTTCTACTGGCAGCAGGAACCGATACTTCAGCTGTAACCATGGAATGGGCAATGTCACTTTTAGTGAATAATCCTGAAATTTTGAAGAAAGCTCAGAGTGAAATCGATAATGTCGTCGGACAAGATCACTTAATGAACGAGTCTGATGCATTAAAGATTCCCTATCTTCACTGCATTATAAGTGAAGTCATGCGAATGTACCCAGCAGGCCCACTGTTGGTTCCTCACGAGTCATCAGAGGAGTGCTCTATTGGAGGCTATCGTGTACCACCTGGCACCATGCTGCTGGTGAACATGTGGAGCATACAGAATGATCCTCGAGTTTGGGAGGAGCCCAAGAAATTCAAACCAGAAAGATTTGAAGGATGTGAGGCAGGGGTGAGGGATGGTTTTCGGTTGATGCCTTTTGGGTCAGGAAGGAGGAGTTGTCCTGGAGAGGGCTTGGCCTTGCGCATGGTTGGTTTGACCTTGGGTTCAGTCCTTCAGTGCTTTGAGTGGGAGAGAGTTGGCAAGGAAATGGTAGACATGACGGAGGGGGTTGGACTCACAATGCCCAAGGCTCAACCCTTGATAGTTAAATGTAGACCACGCCCATCCATGGTGAACCTTCTTTCTCAAGTTTGAATTACTCTGTTTCAGCTTCTACGAGCATCTATCAAAACTTATACACTCTCTTTAAAACATTTTCTTTATATCATCTAAATTTTATTTCATATAATTAGATATCATTTTTTTTTTCAGCATTTACTACACATTGTTTATACTCATCATATATACTCAGACTTCATTTAATTTACAAAAAAATCACTCAGGGATAAGAATGATTTTTAGAAATTTATTTTTTTATTCTCATTCTCATAAACTAGAGAATTTGATTCTTACAGCTAAGGGAATCACCGTTTTCCTTTTTAATCTAAGAATCAAAACACAAGAATGAGAATGATTATTTTATTAAAAGTTAAATACTCAATTTTACTCATGTGCTTATTAGGATGTTTTAATTTTTATATTTTCATATTATTAATTAAAATAAAAATATAAAAATAATATTTTATATTTTAAATAATTAATTAAAAATAAAAATAAAAATTATGATTACAATTATAATAATTAAAATAATTATAGTATTTAAAATATTTTTATATTTCAAATATTTAATTAAAAATTATAATTGTAATTATAATAATAATAAAAATAATTAAAATACCAATAATTATAATAATTAAAATAATCTAATAATTAAGATAATTAATTAAAATAAAATAATAATAATAATTAAAATATAAAACTATTATTTTTATATTTTCATATAAATAATTAAAATTAAATATTATAATTATAATTAATTATACCTAACTAGAATGAAACACATTAAAAATATAATTTTTATATTTTCATATAATCGATTTAAATAAAATTTTGAATATAAATAACTTTAATTATTTAAAGTAAAATGATAAAAAATATTATTTTTATTTTTACTTATAATTAAATAAAATTGAAAATTTATAATTATAATTATAATTAATTCAAATTAAAAAATAAAAAATATTATTTTATATTATCTTATAATAATTAAAATTAAAAAGTAAAAATATAAAAAAATAATTTTAAGTTGATTTTCATTAAATACAAAATAAGTTTGATTTCGATTCTGTTATTTATATATGCAAATCAAATACATTGAGAAGGAATTTGATTTCAATTCTGCAATGAACCATATATAAATAAAAATTTATTATTTCATTTTCGATTTTGCTTGATTTCGATTCTATTACTGATTCTAATTTCAATATGCCAACTAAGCGGGTCCTTAGTAATTTAACTTATATTTATATACTTTTTTTTGGTTAATTTTTCTTATATAACATAATTTATTATAATATATCACTACAAGAAAATATCAGAATAGAAACCGAATTTAGAAACGGATTTATATCGGTTTATAATTTGAAACGGATTTTGAAACGGAAATCTGGTAGAACAACTTAAATACATTAAAAACCAAATAGCAACTGATTAGAAACCGAAATTAGAAACGGAAACTCGTCGGTTTCTAAATTATGAAGAACATTTTGATGGCAAATTTAGCAACTGTTTATAAACCGATTACAAACCGCTTTTTGAAACCGAATAATTTTCCGTTTCTAATATTTGTCATATTAGAAACCGAATATATCGGTTCCTAATTTCTTTCACTTTAATTTAGAAACCGATTTCATTCGGTTTCAAAATAAAAGTATTATCTATTTATATTTAGAAACCGATTCGTATCGGTTTCAACATTCATATAATTTCCATTTTATTTACTAAAAATTAAATTCTTTATAGAAACCGATTCCTATCGGTTTCAATTTTCCTTTGTTATATTTAGAAACCGATTTATTTCGGTTTCAAAATAAATCTAATCATTAATTTTATTTATTAAATTTTAAGGATAAATTAGGAACCGATTCATATCGGTTTCTAATTAAACAATTTAGAAACCGATTTATATCGGTTTCAAAAGTAATGTAATTTCTATTTTATTTACTAAATTTTAAAATAAAATAGAAACCGATTCCTTTCGGTTTCTAATTACTCAATAAATTTAGAAACCGATTTCTTTCGGTTTCAAATTTTACTTAAAACGTTAGAAACCGATTCCTATCGGTTTCTATTTTCTTTTATTATATTTAGAAACCGATTTATGTCGGTTTCTAATTGAAAGTAATTTAGAAACCGATTGCTTTCGGTTTCAAATATTAAATTGTTCTCTAATTATATTTATAATTTCTATATTATTTACTAAATTTTCAAAATAGAAACCGATTATTATCGGTTTCTAATTTTTTCACTGATGCTTAGAAACTGATAACTTTCGGTTTCAAAATTTATCGATTATATATTTGATTTAATAAATTTTAAAGTAAAGTTAGAAACCGATTTCTGTCGGTTTCAAAATCAATGAAATTTTAAAATAAATTAGGAACCGATTTATATCGGTTTCTAATTCTTTTAGTTATATTTAGAAACCGATAGCTTTCGGTTTCAAAAATTAAAGTGTTATCTAATTATTTTTATTTAATTTTAATTTTAATTATATAGAATTATATTAATTTTATTTTCATAAAACTATAGGGGATAATTTAATTTCAAATATATATATTATATTAATTTTTTCAACTATATTAATTTTTATACCATTCTAGAGAAATGTCTTTCATAAACTTACGCTATTAAAATAATTTAAATCAATAATTAATTATATTTATAAAATAAAAAAATATTTACAAGTAAATACTAATTTAATACTAGCTCCATTCTATGTCAATAATTTTTAAAATTTTTTATAAGAATTAAAAAATTATTGGATAAATATTTTTATAAAAATAATATTAAAAATTAATTAAAATTTCTTTATAATATCATTGAAATGTAAAAATATGTGAAAAAAATAAATATATTGAGAATAATAATAATTAAAGTAAAGTTAAAAAATAATTAATATTTTCATAATTTTATAAAATAACAAATAAAATAGAAATTTTTTTTTTAAATGAGAGTGCTAAATTACATAAAACTACGTAGTTTTAAGGATAGGTGACCTTAACAAACCTAAAACGCTCCTCTGTTCTTCATTGCCGCCCCTTGCTTCTTAAAGTTTCGATCACTCCTAGACGCGACGCCCTCAGTTGAACGAGTGTCTTCTTTGTCAAGCTGCTTGTTGCATTCCTTCACGAAGCTCATCGTTCAAATTTTGTGCATTTTTACCTCTATTTTCAAGTGAAGCTCCTGTAATTTTCTATTTCCCTCTCTCTCACTCTCTTTTTTTGTTTATTTGTTTTTTTTTTATTCCTTCTTTCTGTGTTCGGATCTTGGTAGAAATTTCATATGCTCTATCCCATAGAAAAGGCAATTATGTAAAAAAATTAAATGGTGAGAGTAAAATAAGGCGCATAAAGAAAAATACTCAGCAGCTCCTCTATATCATTAGGCCATTGAGTCACGCCGCCGCCTCCCCCTTCCCCAAAGCCCCAGCTCCCTCTTACCTCTTTCTTCCCAGTCCCTCGGTGTCACTTTCTTCGTAGCCGCATCACTGAAGCAATTCGTCGGTGCTTTTCGCAGGTGAGTACTTGAATTTTCACTTTTCAGTTAACATACCTTTGCGTCTTCTCTTCCATCTTTTCCTAAACCAAGGGTTCATTCCACGGTTGACAGATCTCTGTTTTTTTTTTTTTTTTTTTTTTTTTTTTGTTTCCATGTGAAGCGCTGTACCGTGGGTTTTGAATTTTTGGTTTAATAGTACAGAGTATCTGCGGTTACATTTACTGTTCCGTTGATTAGGGTTTTGGTTTTAATTCCTTAGAAACTTCCATTGGCGGTTTAAGATTTGTGCCACAACTCATAAGCATGTTCTTTTAGCTGTCACGTTGGCAATGCAATTTTTCCTTTAAATTCAATTTATTTAGTACAATATTTAGTTTATCTGTTTACTTTTGGTAGATCAAATCGACTTTTTAGATGGGCTTGAACACATTATTTGCTAAATAATGGTTTCATGTGAGTGGGTTAACATGAAAGAAAGCCTTGAACACAAACCTTCTGTTTTATGCCAATAAATCAAAACTTGAAAGACTAGGTATCATCTCTACCTGTTTAACCTAACGATGTGGATAAGTATATTTTACAGATGGATAATTTTATTGCATTAATTATGAATTGTATAAAATCCACAACATGAGCATTCAAACTCATAAGTTATCCTATGGAAGTGGAACAAAGATAAATATGCAGAAATGAAATGATGGGTTGGATAAGGCATGAATGCATTTGTATGAAGGTGGAAATAGCACCCAGTGAGGAAAATTTGAGAGATGAAAGATTGAGATGCTTTGTATATATGCATTGTATATTAGTGATATAACCAGTATCAGTATGAAAGGTTGGACATATTGAAATTGCAGGAGAAAAAATTGAGAGGGAGATTTTGCATATGGTGGTCAATAATCCGATCCTAGATCTAATGTAGAAGAAGATAGAGACTAGTTACATTGTGTTCTGACTAGTTGTAGCAGTGAAAATGTTGAATGAAATCAATGAATCTTTCAAGAAGGAAAATGTATATGTAATGCTATAAATCAGCTTATTAAATTGATATTGAAGTCTTAATTACAAGTTGGTATTATTACTAGCTTTTTATTTAGAAAGGTCAAGCACTATCAAAATTTGGATGTGACTGTATTTCATTTGGGATTCTGGTTTGGTTATAAAAGTTCTCTTTAAATTGTAGCTGCCAATGAGGAATATTTTTTCCTGAATCCTGACAAGCTTTGAACTGCTTAAACCGCATGTGTCAAGAATCCGTTTGAAGAAAATGAAATAGTTGGAATTACAAATTATATTGACTTTGGGTTTGTGTTGCAGACAAGGTATTCAAAGTGCAAATATAGTCTATCACTGAAGCAAATATATCTGATTTTAATATGATCATATTTTAAAGGGTTGATGATGCCAATACATCAAAGAATATCCCAGAATCCACCTTTCAAGTTGCTGCATCCTGGCAGGCCAATAAAAATTTCTTATTGAAGGTAGCACTCCTGATACATTATCATGCTAAAGTGTGATGAATTATTTAATTTTGGTTGGTTTTCTTGATGTAGGACAGCTGCAAGGTGAGTATTTGAACTATATTTTGGAATTATTTGAAAGCTAGTATGAGTACAAATTTAGGTATTCTGCCTGGTATTCTGCCTGGCTGATGAATAATGAATAATCATTTGCCATTGGTATTACTCGTTTGCAACTCATTACCAAACGTCTTTGCCCTTTGGCATTTACCCCTCTCTCTCTCTCTCTTCTATACCATTACGTCTCGTCCTTCTTCTTTCTGCTCGTAGCTAAGGACTAAGGTGCAAAATTTACCCATTTAAGGCATCAAAATTCCATCCCTTCCAAAGGCTTAAAAGAATTTTTGCCGTCTTTTTACCCTTCTACTTTTCTTATTTTGTACATATGTTTGGTCCGTTTTCATGTCAAAAGTTTTCACCTTTTTTTTATTTGGTAGACTTTCAATTTTTATATTTGGATAAATATGTCTAGTGATGTTCTTATAATACCAATTATTATATTTAAAATATAATAAATTAAATTTTTGCAAAAAAAAATATCAATGAATTTTATATCAACAACAATTAACTCTTATTCCAAATTAGTTAAGATCCATAATACTATTTTTTTTATCATTTAATTCTATTAACATATCAAATCTTTATCAATATTCATAACTTATAAATCATCTAGTATTACTTTTATTTACGTTATTTTAATTTTTTTTATTTTTTTCACTATTTTAATTAATTATTTCTATTTTATTTTCAACATGTATCATATGCTTTATTTATCATGTGTAATCATTTTTAATTTTATCTATTATAATATTTATACAATATTACTTGTCTCGCCATTTCCCCTCTAATTTAAAGCTACATTCTTTTGTAAGATGGAAGCTAAATAGATTTTAAGTTTGAAATTTAATTAGTAAAAAAAAATTATAGGGCCACGTGTAGTACTATGGGAGGGTGACAGCGGAGGATTGTCCCACAAATGATTTAAGCGGTGGATCCAACATACCAACTAGAGTTTGGGTGATTATGGCAAAAACTTAGCGTACAAATTACATTTTGCCAGTTGCTATTTCTGTGTAACCCTATATCCCTATTTTAAGGAATAAGGTCCAGCCCACATTAGCCTCTGGGTCCACTCTTCATAATCTTGTTTCCTCTCCATTAATCATCATTATATGTTCACGTTCTTTCTCTTTGTTAGTTACAATATTTAAAAAAATAAATAAATAAAACAATTTTAGTTATTTACAAAAAGTATTTTAAAAATCAATTAAATAAAATTTTAATTGATGATTAGTTCCCATCCAAGCCAGTTTGATTTCTTATTTTGAACTTCAAAGGCATTAAAAATTATAGTTAGGTGTAAGTTTAAAAGTGAGATTAAGTGGTAATTAGGATCAACATAGTTAGTAAACCTAGTGTCGTCTCTTATAAGTAAGGGGTCATGAATAGAAATCCAACTCTATTCCCATAACATATGCGTAAGAGATTGAGAAAATGAAAGGTAAAATTAGGAACCAAAACATAAATAAATATGTATATTTAACTTATTTTATACGTAAATTGCATCATGCCTATTGTGCTTTAAATCTATAATAAAAAAAGATTAAATAAGAATTTCTGAAAAAAATAAATATAAATAATGATACTAAATTTACATAAAATAAAGAAATTAATCACAACATTTTTAATTTATGAAAATTTTTTAATTAAATTTAATTTATCTTGAATCTACAATATAATACATATAGTAAATTTTTTATGTAAAATAAATAAAATTAAAATATTCTAAAAAATTCTCTAAATATATATATATATATATATATATATATATATATATATATATATATAATTTGATGTATTGTGAATCCACTATGGTAAAATTTTCAAGTAAAATAAATAAACTACCAACAAATGCTTATTCTTATTGTATGTACATGGGATGACAATAATCAAGCTAGTATAATTAACCTGAATACTGACATATTAACATCATAGAATACAAGCAGTAGAATACAGCCTGGGAAATCATTTGTATGATTGTATGATTTCATAAATGAATTCTAATTTCGTGTTTTTTTTTTTTTTTTTTTTTTATAGGTATGTATATTCCATTTGGTTCTTCGAGCCCTTGACACTGTTGGTTTGTCTCTATCTCTATTATCTTTAACCTTACCAATTTGGTGCGATTTTTCTTACATCATCAGGTGTCAAATTGGATTTGAAGTTGCTATCTTTAGCAATAGATCTATTTTATTAAATACTCAGGAGAATTTTAAGCTGAAGGCAAGTATATATCAGCTTAGGTTGGGTTGAAACTGAGTGAGGTCCCTTTTTCTCTTTGCATTTTTCAGCATGAGAATTTGTTTCATTCATGGTTGTATAAGCAAACAGGAGGCTTGATTACATTTCAAATGCCTTTAATAATCTTCTGCTTGCAATGAATGCCAATTGTTGGATCTGAGATAATATTTTAGTTTTACATTTAAGAAGATGGATCTTGTCATTGTGAAAATGGACTAGTACATCATGCCAAGCGGCCCCATGTTGCATGGTAGAACCGAAACTCTCGTGCCACCATGTTGTGCAGGGTTTGAGAAGATAGAGAAGAGAAATATAGGTTTTATTTTAGGAAAAATTGTTATTTAGTCTTTCTATTTTATTCTTTAGTCCGTCTATCCAATTTAAATTAAGTTTTCTATTAGTCAATGTGATGCAATGTGTAGTGTGTAGAGATAATTACATGAACAAATCTTCAAAGAACAGCAAAGGTTTAATCCAAAACTTCAAGAAGAAAGAGATAAAAATAAAGTAAAGAAACTTTATTGAAAATTGAAGAAATAAATAAAATTACAAATAAAAGATTGTATGTTTATTTTATTGCTATACTAATATCTATTTTTTCATGTCCTTTAATTTTAATGATTATTATGTTTTTTAATTTTATACTATTATGCCATATAATGTAGTTATTTATTTATTTATTTACTTTGAGGTGTTAAATTTTATACAATAATTTACTGACGGAATTTCTTTTTTTTTTTTTTTTTTAACTACAGTCTGTCTCATTCTCTTTTGGTCACTATCTCTCGTTATTTTGTCCCTTGCTTTCAGTATCACACAGGTAAGTAATATTTTAATATGGCGTTTTAATTTGTAGATGCATGCATATCAATTTTTGAGGTGATAATTTTTTCTATTTGTAGAAATTTTGTAACATCTCTCATTGTTCTCTGGGTGCAAATTTTATGTTGTGCACTTGGAGAACTAATGGGAGATGCTGCTGGAATTTTTACAAATATATGACATGTCATTATCTGTCTGTTATTGGTAGAGATGATACAATTCTAATTGGGTTAGGGCCTTACCTTTCAACGCATGATTGGGGATATGATGTAATTCTGATATATGACATATCATTACTAATATTCACTTAATTATTACACAGCTATTAGGAAAATGGGATCAGATCGGAGATGGATGTATGCTAGGTTAAAAGATGGTCTATTGACCTCAGAATTCATAGAAGGTATTGAACAATTCATAACATTTGCTAAGCAACATCCAGAGTGGATGGATGGGGATAAACTGAAGTGTCCATGTAATCATCGAAAGTGTCAGAATCGTAATTATGCTGATGAGAATACAATTCGGTTACATTTGATGAAGCATGGATTTGTGCCATATTATTATAAATGGATTCTACATGGGGAACCCCGCACAAGTAATATTGATAGTCAAAACATAAATGTTATGATAGCAGAGTCTGCTTCAAGAGGTTGATAATAGCACAAGCAATACCTATGAGCAAATGGTAATGGATGCAAAGAGTCCCGATTTCTTTCATGATGTAATGTAGGAGCCTCCAAATCCATCATCTCAAAAATTGTATGACATGTTGCAAGCTGTTAATCAAGAGGTGTGGCCAGGTTGTGAAAGCCATTCGCAGCTCTCAGTTGTTGCAAGTATGTTGAACATCAAGGCAGAACATCATTTGTCAGAACGGTGTTTTGATAACATTTGTCAACTTATGAAAGAGGTGTTACCGGATGAAAATTTAATGATCAAAACTTTTACGACGTAAGAAGTTGGTTCAAGCATTGGGCCTACTGTTGAGAAGATTCATTGTTGTACTAATGGATGTATGTTATATTGGGCTGAAGATAGTGAGTTAACGAATTGCAAATTTTGTGACCATCCACGCTCAAACGACATAGTCGAGGCGCTTCTAATTTTCAAACCAATGTGCCACATAAGAAAATGTACTACTTTCCTCTCACACGAGATTGCAAAGATTATATGCTTCAATGCAACAAAGAAAAGAAATGAGATGGCATCTCGAGCATGACCATGAAGATGGGGTAATGTGTCATTGTTCGATGCAACTACATGGAAGCATTTTAATAAAACACATCCTTCATTTGTCTTGAGGTTCGAATGTAAGGCTAGGACTGCACCGATGGGTTTCAACCATTCGGTCGACCGACAACAATATTCATCTTGGCTACCATTGTCACTCCTTACAATTTGCCTCCTTGGTTATGTATGAAGGAAGAGTATATGTTCCTAACGGTACTAGTTCTGGTCCGAGAAACCCAAAAGACAAATTGGATGTGTACTTACACTCTTATTGCAGAGTTGAAACAGTTGTGGAAGTTGGAGTTGAGACATATGATGCATCAAAGAAGAATAATTTTAATATGAGGGTTGCGTTATTATGGACAATAAGTGATTTCCCTGCATATTCAATGTTATCCGGTTGGAGCACAGCAGGCAAGACTGCTTGTCCATATTGTAGGGACGATTCAGATGCATTCACATTGACAAAGGGTGGTAAACAATCATGGTTTGACAATCACCGTAAATTCTTACCAGCTAACCATCCTTTCAGACGGAATAAAATTGCTTTTAGAAAGAACAAGACAGTTAAAAAGTGCTCCCCATTCTATCCGTGAGGAAATTTTAGAACAAATAGAACATCTAGGATTAATGTGTGTCACAGATATGGGTGCAGATGAGAATAACAGCTTGCAAAGCAAAAACACGGGTTGGAAGAGACGGAGCATTTTTGGGATTTGCCATATTGAGTACTAACATGCTTCGCCACAACTTGGATGTCATGCATATAGAGAAAATGTATTTGAAAATATTTTTAATACTGTGATGAATGTTGAAGGGAAGACGAAGGACAATGCAAAATCAAGAGAAGATTTGAAAGAGTTTTGTCACCGACCTGAGTTAGAGAGGGATATGGCAACAGAAAGTATCCTAAAGCATGTTACACATTAGACAAACAATCATAAGCGTGTTGTGTGAATGGCTTAAAAATCTTAGATTCCCAGGATGGTTATGTGTCAAACATGGGTAGGTGTATAGACATGCAAAAACTAAAGTTGTTTGGGATGAAAAGCCATGATTGTCATGTCTTTATGCAAAGATTACTCCTAATAGCATTTAGGGAATTGCTTCCAAAATTTGTGTGGTAAGCATTGACCGAATTGAGCAATTTCTTTAGAGAGTTAACTTCAACAACACTTAGAGAAGAAGCCATGTTACTGACTCAATGAAGAGATTCCTATTATATTATGTAAACTAGAGCGTATATTCCTCCAAGTTTCTTTGACTCCATGGAACATCTCCCAGTGCATTTGGCTTATGAAGCATGGATTGCTGGTCCTGTGCAATATCGGTGGATGTATCCATTTGAGAGGTAACTAGTTTAATGTATTGTTGTATACTATCATTACATGGAGAAATAAAAACTTTGTTGTGACTAAATAGTAAATGGTACAGGTACCTTAGGAAGTTAAAAAATAATGTGAAAAATAAAGCCAAAGTGGAAGGTTCCATATGCAATGCATACTTAGTTGAAGAAGCATCGTCATTCTGCGCTCATTATTTTGAACCCCATGTCAACACAAGGCATCGAAAGGTTCCACGCAATGATGATACAAATGAACATATGGATGAACATCTAGGGAATCTATCAATTTTCACTCATTCAGTAGGCCACTGAAAAGGAAAGGTTAGATATCTCACGAACAAGAATTTCAAGCAAAGACAAATGTACATCTTGTTGAATTGTATAGAAGTAAAACCGTACATTGAGTAAGTTTTTCTAATATTCAATTATTATAATTGTTGCAATGCCATTATTGATTCCAAACATGTAATTAACTATTTTCATTGTGTGCAGCATTTTTGTTAATGAGTTACACATGGCCAATCCAAATATCAATGATAAACAAGTTGATGAGAAACTAGAGCGTGAATTTGATAAGTGGTTCAATAAATATGTTCACAATCCCTCCAACAATATATCAAGCCAGTTTTTAAAGGATCTATCAAAGGGTCCATTAAGAAGTGTTATGTGCTACAATAGTTATGTAGTTAATGGTTATAAATTTCACACTAAAGGTTATGGTTCGCATAGGGCAACGATGAACAGTGGGGTATGTATCAAGGGGACTAATTACAGTACTAATGAAAGTGACTACTATGGACAATTAATTGAAGTGCTACGATTGGAGTACCCTGGATTACCAATCAAAAGAACTGTATTGTTTAAATGTGATTGGTTTGATCCAACACCAAATGTGGGAACAAAGATTCATCCAAAATATAAACTTGTGGATATTAATCATAAAAGATCCTTCAATAGGTATGAACCATTTGTTCTTGCTATCCAAGCTGCTCAGGTGAATTATTCCATATATCCAAGCTTAAAACGTGACAAGGATGATTGGTGGGCTGTGTTCAAAATCAAAGCGAGATCTGTTATTGATCTTCCTGAGCAAGTGAATGTCACAACCCCCCCTGCACGGGAAGAACCATTTCAAGAAGATGAAATGGAAGTCCCTTTGATTCAAATTGACGATGATGATGATCAACAACAATACTTGAATGATCAAAACGGTGTACTAGTTGAAATTAATGAAGAGGATGTTGAAGATGAAGAAGAGCTTGAATTGGACTCAGAAAGTGATGAGGAATGCGATGATGTATATGATAGTGATACTAATTAGAATTAGGTATTTCTCTTAATGAATTTATATTTCTAAACTTGAAGTATAAACTCTAACTAATTTCATCTGTATTATGTATCATAAGTTGAATGAAGCTAACTAATTAATACAATTATTTATGCAGGATGCGAGGCAACGGTCGCAGGGGAGGTTTGTTGGGTCATTCACAAGGCAAAGCGACTGCGTGCAGGATGAGCCCAATGATCAACTAGACCAATCTACACAGGGTCAGCCTCAGGTTCCTTCACGATCCACTGGGAGGTCGGCACCAGATCCAGAGGGGTCTACTGCTTCAACACAGCATCGAGCTATACCTCCACCTCCACCGCCACCACCTATTACCCCATCTTCTGAGCCTGCAATTGGATCAACCTCTGGTCATGAAGGTCATTCAGTTGGGGCAGCACCAATATCATCGATGGATGGCCTATCACTCACTACATTTGGAAGAAAGAAAAGAATAAAGCTCATTAATGGCACGTAAGTATTTAAAATTAATTAACTTTATCTATGATTTGGTATTTCATATCATTGGGAATTGAAGTACTGTGTTTCTACATTTACATAAAATCAATATATTTCTGTCTTTCTTTTGTACAGGTTACATCCATCTGAGGAATGTGCTAAGAAGATGAAGAATATCTTCAAGGAGAGGATGGACCCAGAGGGGCACTGTTGGAAAACTATCACGCCTGAAACAAAAGAGTTTTACTGGGATGAATTTCAAGTAATAAAATAAATATTTAAATATTAGCTATCAGATAACTAATTTGCATAGTTTATGAAACCTCAAAAAAGAATGTTATGAACAAATATCATTTAAGTGATGAGAATTTGTGAATTAATGTAAAAGAACACAATTGAAGTATATTAATGCTTAAATGATCTATATGTACAGCTTGTGTGATATTGAAAATATATATTGTTGTGAGTTGTTGTAGTTGGGGTGGATGTTATTTATTGTTGAGAATATATGAAGTGTTTTTAACAGGTGCAATTAATACCTAATAACTAGGTTGGATTGTCCAAAATTTAGGGGAAATGCTGTCAATTTTTTTCTAAAATATTATCATACTAATACAACTGTCTTAATTTTTATTTGTTTTACAATATAAATACTTTGACTAGCAAAAGGTGACTCCACTCGTAAAGGAAGTTTAGAGGCGTAAGGCTGCAAAGCGTTACAAGGCACTAATGTGCAATGTCAGAAAAGGAATATTCAACGTCATCGTGCCTAATAGTACAATACAAAAATAGAAGGAGGCATGGAGTAGCTCAGAGTTCAAAGCCAAGAGCCATCAATTCACTGCTAACCGTTGTAGTGAGATAGGGGGAGTTGGGGCAGGCATCTCTAGACACACAGGGGGTTCAGTTTCACATGCTACTCACGCAGATAGAATGGTAATGATTTCATATTTACTATAGGATGGTAATGATTTCATATTTACTAGTTTTGTTATTGTCTGTCTACATATTAGTAGCAAATAATCGAACATTATTATAAACATCACTAAAATCATTATATCATTTCAGGAAGCCCAGCTTGGCCGAAGACCTTTTCCTTATGAACTTTTCCATAAGACCCACACTAGGAAAGGCACCTCCGATATGGTTGATTCACGAGCGCAATCAATTAAGGTAAGTGAACAAGTATTTTATGTCTTTCAATTATATGAAAAAAATGAATAAGTGAGTTTGTTTATTCAATTGCCAAGAAAAATAAATTTAAAATATGTGTATTGACTTATGCAGGATGCATTTTTGGCGCTTAAGGAGCAGTCGTCTCAACCACAAGAGGGGTGCAGTGACCCTCCTATTGTAGATGAGGTCGCACTATATTATCAAGTTGTGGGGGGGGAGAAGAAGAACAGGGTTTATGGCATTGGATCTCAAGCATCAATTTTTTACCCTAGCTCATCACATGGATCATCTTCTACTGCATCCTATTGTGCTCGATCGGAGGCAATGCAGGAAGAGATTCAACAATTGCATCAGACTATTGCAACGCTCAAGGATAGTTTGGTTGCAATGGAGGAGAGAGATCGACAACGCGAGTTGATGCTAGAGGAGAGATATAGACAACGTGAGCAGACATTGGAGGAGCGCATGCAACAAATGATGCAAAACATGATGTCACAAATGATGCAGGGTACGCAGTTTACAGCCCCAACTCCACATGCGACTCATCAAGATGATGGTAGAGAGGCTGATAGTGGTGATGAGTGATTATCTTGTTGATGACAAGTAGCTTGTTTTTTTGTTATTATGATATTTTATTTTTCCATACAGTATATTATTGTCATAACCCTTCACTGTCATATTTATATATAATATTGACTGATATTTGATAGCCTGATATTATAAATATTATGATATTGAGCATTTAAAATTAATATTATATTATATGCTTCAATACAGGAAATAATATATTAAATAAAAAAATAAAAATTTTCTACTAGTAATTTGAAACGGATTAAAACGAATTTTTCCGTTTCTAATCCAATAACACAAGGATCGGTTTCAGAATTTATAAACCTATTAGACTGTGAATTTCTGTTTCAAAAATATTGAAACCGAAATATCAGTTTTTAAATTAAAACGGAATTTGAAACCGAATATATGCGGTTTCTAAATTTGAAACGGAATAGTGGTTTGAAAATAGATTCAGAATTTGAAACGGACGCCATTTTCCGTTTCAAATTCATTTAGAAACTTGCGGATTTAAAACTGAATATTTCGGTTTCAAATCGGTTTCTAAATGTATTTAGAAACCGATTTTAACTGATTTGAAACCGAATATTCGGTTTCAAATCTCCTTTTTTCTTGTAGTGTATTAATTTTTAATAATCGATTAAATTTAATTATTTATTATCATAATTAATTATTGTTACTGTATAATTAAAGTTGATTTACTTCTAGTTTATTAAATGTTGGCGATCCGATCTTTTTAAGAACTTTCCAAGCAAATATGAAAAATAATACCCATTACTGTGAGTCCTCTAGCCAACATTGTTCAAACTGGATACTGTAAAGAACTTTCTCCAACTTTGATATTTGCTCTATCAAATTGGGCTAAATAGGGTGTGAAGTGTTGAAGGTCCACATCAAAGTCAATAGTTACAAGATAAGGAGATTTGTTTGTGAAACATGTACACCACAAAGTTATATTTTATCATGAATTCATGAAGTTGATTGGCATAAGATTCATTTTTCTGATAACTCAAATAGCTAATAAAACAAATAAAATTAGTCAAAAGAAATAAAGACACAAGACATGTCCAAAAATGTATTATCTATTATCATTAAATATCTTTACCCTACCATATATCAAACTTGAATGAAATTCAAGCTCTTCAATCTCCTGGTGGTCCTAAATGCTAAATTCCTAATGGATATCTTGATTACTTCTTCTTTCTTTCTTTCTTCTTCTTCTTCTTTTTCTTCTTTTTTTTTTTTTTCCTTTTTTTTTTTGTCAGAGGGTTCAAAAGTCATACAATATGAAGACTGTCATCTTCCTTTTCTACCATATGAGAGACGCATTCTTCTTTGTCTATCACATATCTAATCAACTTCTCTATCCAATTAAATTATTTTTTTTTTGTATTGGATATATTTATAAGTGATTTTGAAATTCTATAGTATTCCTATTCTTATTAAGATTTTAGTAATTAAAATTTATTAAAATATATTTATTAATTTAATTTTTATTGGCCAACTAAAATAAAATAGAATCAGTCATTTATTGTTGGCCTAATCATACTAAAAATCCAAACCTTTTCAGACATTTTGCGTTTTAATTCAATGGTTTTAATTTTGGTTCAATTGATTAAATCTTTATAGATTAAAGAAATTATATCCAAATTTCAAATTGAATTTGGGGGGCATTTGTCTCATCCCATGTGGCATGCCAGTTTTCTTTCTTTTTTTTTTTATTAGTAAATAGTGCCACCATTTAAAATAAAAAGAAAATTCGGATCTCTCTCTCTCAGATCCCATGATAATTTAAGTGATGTGGCACTATTTAATAATAAAAAAAGACAGCTAACATGCCACATGGGATGGGGCACATGCCCCTCAAATTCAATTGGTAATGTTGCTTTTGTCTCTCAATTTGAATCTAAAACATATGATGATGCTCAAAATAATGAGAGTTGGCTTCTTGCTGTGCAAGAGGAACTCAATCAATTTGAGAGAAATAAAGTGTGGATACTTATTCCTAAACCTAAAAAACATTCTATCATTGGAACTAAATGGGTGTTTAGGAATAAGATGAATGAAAAATGGCATGTAATTAGAAATAAAGCTAAACTAGCAGCTCAAGGATACAATCAAGAGGAAGATATTGATTTTGATGAAACTTTTGCTCTGGTTGCTAGAATTGAAGCTATTAGAATATTGTGTATATTTGCATATTTTAAGAATTTTATGCTTTATCAAATGGATGTTAAAAGTGCATTCTTAAATGGATATATTGATGAAGAAGTTTATGTGGCTCAACCTCTTAGTTTTGAAGACCCTCATTTTCCAAATCATGTTTACAAGCTTACTAAAGCTCTCTATGGTTTAAAGCAAGCTCCTAGAGCATGGTATGAAAGACTTAGTAAATTTTTTCTTCAAATTGATTTTAAAAGAGAAAAAGTAGATACAACTCTTTTCATTAAGAAACTAAGAAAAGACATGCTAATTGTGCAAATTTATGTAAATGATATTATTTTTGGTGCTACTAACCATTCTCTTTGTAAGAAATTCTCCAACATGATAAAAACTGAATTTGATACGAGTGTGATGGGTGAACTTACTTTCTTCCTTGGATTGCAAATTAAAGAAATGAAAGATGGAATTTTTATAAATCAGTCCAAGTACATAAGGGATATGCTAAAGAAATTCAAAATGGAAGTCATGAAAAGTATTGGAATTCCCATGAGCTCAACAATCAAATTTGAGAAAGATGAAAAAGGTAAGGAGATAGATAATAGACTCTATAGAGGTGTGATTGGTTCTTTACTCTACTTGACAACATCTAGATCAGACATTCATTTTTGTGTATATTTATGTGCAAGATTTCAATCATGTCAGAAGAATCTCATCTTGTAGCTGTTAAAAGAATTTTTAAGTACCTCATTGGCACACACAACATTGGCTTGTGGTATCCAAAATGTGAATCATTTGATCTTATTGGTTATAGTGATTCAGATTTTATTGGCAGTAGATTGGATAGAAAAAGCACTTCTGGAACTTGTCAATTTCTAGGCCATGCATTAGTTTCATGGCACAGTAAAAAGCAAACTTCTGTTGCACTTTCTATAGCAGAAGTTGAATATATTGCAGTTGAAAGTTGTGTTGCACAAATTTTATGGATGAACCAACAGCTTGAAGATTTTGAAATTAAGTTTGATTACATTTCCATAAGATATGACAACACTAGTGCTCTAAACTTATCAAAAAATACTGTACAACACTCTAGAAGCAAGCATATTGAAATTAGACATCATTTTATTAGGGACCACGTTCAAAATGGTGATATTCAAATTGAATTTGTTCCTTCTGAAAAATAACTTGCTGATATTTTTACAAAGCCATTTAATGAGGAAACTTTTTGCAAAATAAGAAGAGAACTTAGTATGACTGATGCTCTTGCTTAACATTTGATGCATATTCATGTTCCTCTATAAAAATTAAGTGACATATGTTGATTTGTGGTGCTGATAATGTGTTCTGAAATTTCTGGTGCAATTTAAAAATTTTTAGGTCTGATCTGACGTGAACAGTATTCTATAGAATTTAATCACAGTGGCATACTAATCTGTTTGCTAAGTGCTTTACCACTGCTCTTAATTTTTTGTCGACAAACTAGTAGTCAGGTCTGATTGTACTAAAATTCTAAAATTATTTTTCATTTCCTGAGCGCTTATTCTGTAGTTTTAAAAGTCATATTACTTAAATACCCCCTTTGTTTAAAACTATGTTTCATTATGTGTCTAGAGGGCAAAATAAACTTTTCATATATTAATTTCTGGCACGGGACTAAAAAACTTGCAAAACCATCAATCAGTTATGCTTCTCCACTGATACATGATATCAATCTCTCTGTAAAACTTCCATTTCTATCTTTTCAAGCTTAAATTTCAAATTTTTTCTTTTTTGACACATCTTTTCCCAAAACTTGATTAAAAATCAAACCATTTTCTTGTTAACCCGTTTCACTCACAACTCTCTCAACCATCATCTCTCTTCATTTTCTTTAAAACGTTAGAAACCCATTTGCTCTGTAACAAAACCCTCATTCCGCATTCTCCAAAATAGAAAATCCCAAAATTCTTCTTGCTCATTCCCCAATATCTCTTATTGTCGAAAGGAAATCTCTCAAGTTAATTCTTTTTGGGTTAAGTTTTTCGAAGCATTCCTTCTTGTTTTCATCAACTTGTGTCTTCTCTATAAGTATCAGGTATTCTATTTTGTGAAATTGTTGCAGCATTTATTTATTTTTAATTTACATGATATATCTTCAATTTTTCTTGAAATTAGTTGGTGGGTTTTCTTATATTAAGTATTCTCATGATAACAATATGCGCTATATGTCAAAATTATGAATTTGTTATTGATTTTCAAAAACCCTAATTTCTTATTGTCTATCCTGAAAATTTGAATGTTACATGATAATGCTTCAAAAATTTGTTGTTGTTCTTTTAATGAGTATACGTTAACTGCTCACATTGCTTATTTTGTGAACCTAGCATTATCTTTCCCTACTGCCCAACACTTCCTGATTTGGTCATGGCTCGGTCAAAAGGAAAAGGCAAGGAAAAGGTTACCACACCCTCATCATCTTTAGATTCTGCCAATGCTAGTGTTCTTTCATCACCTCCTCCTACACAGAAAGAAGCTCCTCTGGTCATTAGAAAGACAAAAGAAAAGTCCAAGAAGAGGACCAGTGAACCTGTCCAGGAGAAAGGTTCTAAAAAGAAAAAGACTTCAAAAGCTCCAATTGTGATTATGGAAAGGGTCATTAGAAGTCTTTTCTATTGTCAATAAGAGAGATTTTGAAGCAGAAGTATTTAAAGAGGAAGTGAAAGATAAAACCAGCATCACCCATGCTCACCAACACATTAAAATTCTGCATAGCTTCATCATTTATGTACTAAACCCTAGAACTAGTAGTCCAAACTATGTAAGCACACTTGATCTTTGCATAATCTGGCATATTGTGAATGAAATTGAGTTTAATCTTGCCTACTTTATGCTGAAACAAATAATGAAATGGAAACCACCTTACAACTACCCTATGCCCATCTTCTTAATGGCTTATTTAGAGATTTTGGGATATTATTGGAAAATGAGAAACTTAGAACAAATATGATCCCCATTACAAGCCTACAGAAAGATGATGATGGTAGGAAACTGACGTTTGAACAAGGTGTTAGGTCTAAGGGTAGTGCAAGTGATGCTTTTGATGTTGAAAGAATTATGAAAGAAGAAAATAATTTAAGGCAGTTTGTTGAGATTGAATTTGGAGAAAGACAGAAATTTCGATCTTTTCAAGATGTTCTTATGAATGCACTTGATTCTAAGATTGATGAAACTTTGATGATGATGTATAAAATTGTGAATGAACTAATAAAAATCAAAGTTCATTTGGGTCTTTCAAGTACTAAAGCTAGAGAAATCAGTAAGGCTGCTGCTACTGGTTATGTTCCACTAACAGAAAAAGAAAAGGAAACAGAAGAGGAAGAAGAGGAAGAAGAAGAAGAAAAAGAAGAAAAAGAGGAAGAAGAGAAGGAAATAGAACAAGAAGAAGAGGAAGAAGAAAAAGCTTAAAAAGAGGAAGAAGAATCAGATGATGAAGACTCTAGCAATGATAGTGATGGAAAAGGAGGCAGCAAAGAAGGAAATGGAGATGGTATGAGTGAATCTGATTCTGAGCAGGAACCACAGACTCCTGCTCCTGTTGCACCTGTTAAAGGGAAAGCAAAATCAGCTAAAGAGGAACAAAGAAGTTAGCAGAAAGAAAAAAATGGTAAACCATTTGGCAAAAGGCTAAAATTAGCAAAAAGCCTACTGTAGAATCTAGTACTGCTACTGCATCTGAGTTGGCTCCTAGCCCTATTGTACCTAT
The DNA here is from genome assembly GCF_030052815.1 of Hevea brasiliensis. NCBI lineage: Eukaryota > Viridiplantae > Streptophyta > Magnoliopsida > Malpighiales > Euphorbiaceae > Hevea > Hevea brasiliensis. The sequence goes on from NC_079494.1 coordinate 9,517,636, forward strand.
AACACCTGGTACTATAATGGCTATTGAAATTTTACAAATCCTAAGTGATAAACTTGTCAAGCCAAAAAGGGTGAAGATGGTTACTCCGAGACAAATCAGAAGAAGCTCTAGGCTGAAAGGATAGATCACCATACTGGATGCTTACTGATTTTATTTTGTCTGACAGTTTGTGTCTTAGTTTGCTACTCTGTTTGCTATTTTTAGCTTTCTGAACATTAATTAGTTTACTATGTTATCTACTATTTTTTCTATTTTAGTTCACTGTACTTAAACAGATTTTTGGTCTATACATATGTGCATGTTTTCTCCCATGTTCTTTTGATGCTGACAAAAAGGGGGAGAAGTGAATGATTGACATTGTTGATATATCTTATGATTAATATGTTATATGTTATTTGTGAAAATTTCTTGTGCATATTTTGAAAATATCTTGTGTATATTTAGTTAATATTCTTGTCATACTTGCCTAAAACCCCTTGTGACTAAAAATGCTAATGAATATTTCATTGGAATTATTAAGGGGGAGTTATATGTTAATATGTGTTGATATAGGTATATACATAGGGGGAGTTATTCCCACATATACATTCATACGCATACTCACACTTTTTAATTCTTACATGGTGATTCAATTGAGTTTTGTCATTATCAAAAAGGGGGAGCTTGTTGACCCCATGAGCTCAAAGGAACATAGATTTTAATGATAATAAAACTCAACTAGAATCAAACTAACCTTGTTTTAAGTGTTGTGCTTCTTTAAAGGATAAAGAAAAAGATTCATGGAGTTTATGATGAACTTGTGTCTTAAAGAAATGATGACATTCTAAGATAACACAAAACGAATCAAAGAAGACAAATAAAGAAAATGTTACCTTCCAAGTTGCATTGAAGATCAAAATTGAAGGTACATATAGGTTGAGAATAGTTTAAGAAATAGAGGAATATATGAAAAAAGATTTGAGGAGTAGAAGCCAATGATATTTATTTTTAATCCCTAAAATTCTTATCCTAAGTTTTCAAAACTTGTTTTTGAATCATCAATGGCCTAAAAGTATTTTATTATAATTTGGTGTAAAGTTTTCAAAGTTATGCAGAAAAGCTTTCCTAGTATGCTAACTGGTTTACTAACTGTCTCAACTGTATACAACATTGTAGAAAATGACAAAATAACGACTATTTTCTTAAAATTTGAAATTATAACGTTCAAATGAGTTTTTATACGGTCAGAAATGATCCAAAGCTATAAATACACTTACCTTTGGCCATTTTGCACTTAATGAAATTTCTTTACTGTTCCTAACCTTTTAAGATCATTAAAGCTTTCATTCAAAGTGTTTAAATTATTTTTATTACTCATCATTTGCATACCTACTCATCTCTTCCTTATATATTCTGTTGTATTGAGTGATATTGAGTTTTAAACACCTTTTTAGCATTCATGAGAGGTAATTCAAGCACCTATTGCAGCTAGATTGTGAAAAGTGTTTGGGATAACACTTGGTAGAAGTGTGAAGCTACTTGTAAAAGCTTTGGTGTGAAGATTTATAAAGGGCTTTTGTCTCTTACCTTTAAAAGAGAAGAATAGTGAAGTGAAGACTCAAAGTGGGATCTTTGAGAGAGTGGATGTAGGCTAATTAGGCCGAACCACTATAAAAATTTAGTGTTCAATTCTCTCAACCATTGCTCTTTAAATTTATGCACTTTTATTTCTGGTTGAGTTATTTTTGCTAAGTTGAGAATTGATACAGTTTACTATTAACTCTGCTGCAAACTGAGATAATTTATTTACTGTTGAATTTGCTGGAATTTGATGTAATTTGCTTATTGCTATATCTGCTGTCAACTGATATATTCTGTTTACTGCTCTATTTGCTGTGCTGTGATTTTATTCATATTACTGAAATTTTTACTGAGTGCAAATATATTCTGTCAGATCAGTGTACTGAATTTTTTAAGCCAACTTTGCATCAACTAATTATTTGAGCAGTATCACACACACATTTCACAGTAGAAAATTAGGTTGAACTAAGCTACAAATTTTCAAAGATTTTGAGCAAGAACCGAAAAATTATTTTAGTCTAATTCATCCCCCTCTTGGACATATCTTGGGACATCAAAAAGATTTAAATTTTTAGTATGGTTAGGCCTTTGGTATTATATACTAAATTATCATGAATATTTTTGACAATCTCATTATTCTCTCCTCCTTCATACTTTTCTATTTACTAGTACTTTTAACGTGCGTTGTTCATATTTATTGCACTTATTAGTAATTTAATTTTCTTTAAATTTTTAGAAAAATTTTCTATACTAATTAATTAATAAACCTTGAAACTAAGAAAAATTTTCTTTCAGATCAATTGTAATAATACAATAAAACTAAAAAAGTTAAAGTAAGAATTTAAAATTAAAGCTATGCAAACATTTAAAAACACTTTCAGTATATTCTAATTATAAGAATTTAAGTAAATACGATATTGCTTCAAAAATGAAAGAGAGTAAAGAAAATGTATTTTTATTTATCATAATATCTTTTATTTTATCTAAGTAGGATTCAAAATATCCATCTTATAAGATATATTATTTTCTGTTCACAAATTTTTTTATTCATAATTTTTTTAAAAAAATTTAAACTAACCCTGATATGACTCTTGTTGCTAAAAGCATTAGCGATTAGCGACAGGTCTATTATCGCTAATTTATATGATTAGAAACGAAAGATCTATGGTTACATTTTTATTGGTATTTTTATAAATAATAAAGAGTATTTTAGCCAAACCCAATGTCCATCTTCTCACATTTATAAATAATATAGATTTATTATATTAACATTTTTATTATTTTTAATTAGATCATATATATGAGAACCAATAAAATAAAAATAATTGATGAATAAAAATTCATTTAATAAAATCCTTATATTTATTAAATTTATTGATAAAATTACATTAATACAATAAAACAGTCAAAATTCACATAAATTAAGAACTAGCAAAACCTAATTAAAAACATACATAATTACTCATTTTGTATAATAGATTTTAGATTAGATAGGATAAAATTTAGACTAAAAATAAAGAAAATATTTAAAGAGAGTTTATAAGTATTGCTAGCAATTTATAGATTTGCAAATATATATATATAAAGTAAGGGCTCTAAAAAGACATCTCCAACTTTATATTCCAATCAATATAATATTGTTATATCAATCAATACTATATAATATTGCTTGATAAAATATTAAAAATATCAAAGAAATAAGACTTTTTTTTATTTAAAAAATATGAATTTAAAAAGATTATTTGATTTTTAATATTTGATTTAAAAATAAAATATTGAAAAAATTTAAATGAGTAAATATATATATATATATATATATATATATATATATATATATATATATATATATATATATATATATATATATAGAGAGAGAGAGAGAGAGAGAGAGAGAGAGAGAGAGAGAGAGTAAACACACAAAACAACAAAATTTATATAGTTTACCCTCTTAACATAGGATTACACATATGGGCATATTATCTTCTAGTGATATCAAATAATCAATCAATTACAAACTCAAATATACCTACACATCAACTTAATTATACCTAATAAAATCTCACAACGTAACTATTCTTAATAAATATATTAGTTAGTCTCTCTTATTCTCCTCTTGATATAAATGAATATATTTACTACGTCAATTACTTTATATACCACAAAGGGTGTTTTTAATTACATGGGTAAGAGCTCGCACTAATGGACAAAAATTGTATTCTCTTGAATTATATTATGTTTCTCCACTTTATACCGAAGTCTGTTTCCCTCCAAAGGATTGTAATGAATAATAGTTTCTTCCTCTTGCGCTATGCCCTTTCTTCATTTTAGGCCAAAGTCTCCTCTCCCTCTATAGGAATGTTGTAACGCCCTCACCATAGGTAGTCCGTACATTTTACTGTTCCGATGACTAATATCTGTTCGGATAGTTAAAATGTTTGGAACTACACCTAGACTATAGTGAGGAGGCATATATTGAAGAAATAAATGTTAAGAAAATATAGGAAAAATGTAGAGAAAAAAAATAAATTAAAGTTTATAGAATTTATAAATTGATACAAAAATAATAAAAATAACCCAATATGCACTACTAAGGGCATTTTGGTCATTTCACCCCCAAAGGTGAATTTTGACCTAAATGTCAAAATAAAAAAAATTTAGAGAATAAAATAATCAACATTAATTAAAATTTATGAAATAGATTAGGAAAATGAGAAGAGAAAAGAAAAGAAAAGAAAAGAAAGGAAAAGAAAAGAAAAGAAAAGAAAAGAAAAGAAAGGAAAAGAAAAGAAAAGAAAAGAAAAGAAATTATAAATAGGCACTAGAGGCAAACTCTCACCCACTTCCATCTTCTTCCTCCATTTCTTCTCTCTCTCTTTCCCTCATTTCCTCCATTATTGTCAAGCTTTCAAGCTTGATTTCCCAAGCTTCTACACACCAAAACCCATAGCCCACTTCACAAAAAATACTCCCCACACCCTAAGGAAGCTATAGACACCCATTGGAAGCAAGAAAATTGAAGTTAGGGAAGCTAAAGTAAGGTTAGTGTACTAATCCCTCTTCTTTTCTTTATTAAACATGAAAAGCATGTTTAGCCAAGCATAAATATCATTAAAACAAAAAGAAAATCTTGAGGAAAGAACCCTTGAATTTTTGGCAGCAATGGAACTTGAAGTTTGTTGCTTTTAAGTGATAAAAAATGATTCCATGAGAATGTATGATGAGTTGAAATGTTTGGGTATTTGATTGTGTAGTGTTTGTGAAAATTTAAAATTTTGAAAACTAGGATTTGTGTAAATGCTTGAGGACTTGGTGTAAATGTTGAAATTGACCTATTGAGTTGAGATTGTTGCTTATAGAAGTGTATTGCATGCAAATTGAAGTAAGGAAATTAAAGGAATTGAGATATTGGGATTATTCAATTTTCTATAGGTTTGGACTCAATGAGTTTAGTGGGTTTATTGACCCATAATTGAAAATGTGTGACTCCAATTGGTATGAGGCCAATTGGAGGTGAAAATAGACTCAAAATAGCCCATTTTTCATGTAGACACCATGCCCAAATTTTGCCAAAATCATGACCAATTCTCTGCCCAAACTCGAATGACCAAACACTGCCTACCCAGAAAATGACGTTCATTTGATCATAACTCTCTCTATACTTGTCCAAATGACCTAAAATTTACATCAATGGAAAGTTTAGACATAGGGCTACACTTTTCATGAGGACCATTTGACCTAGTTTTGCCTTTAACCAATTCAAATTGTTAGCACAAGTTGGGTCACTAAAACTGCCAACCCAGAAAATAACCAAATGAACAGTACGTGTTCATTTAGTCATAACTCTCTCTATACTAGTCCAAATGACCTAAAATTTATATCAATGGAAAGCTTAGACATAGGGCTATACTTTTTATGAAGACCACTTGACCCAGTTTTGCCTTTAACCAATTCAAATTGTTAGCACAATTTGGGTCACTAAAATTGCCAACCCAAAAAATGACCAAATGAATAGTACGTGTTCATTTGGTCATAACTCTCTCTATACTAGTCTAAATGACCTAAAATTTACATCAATGGATAGATTAGATATAGGGATACACTTTTCATGAAGACCACTTGACCCAGTTTTTCCTTTAACCAATTCAAATTGTTAGCACAATTTGGGTAACTAAAACTGCCAATCCATAAAATGACTAAATGAGTAGTATGTGTTCATTTGGTCATAACTCTCTCTATACTGGTCCAAATGACCTAAAATTTACATCAATGGAAAGCTTAGACATAGGGCTACACTTTTCATGGACACCACTTGACCTAGTTTTACCTTTAACCAAATCAAATTGTTAGCAAAAGTTGAGTCACTAAAATTGCCAACCTAGAAATTGTCCAAAATACTGTTCCTTTGGTATTTTGACCATAACTTGAGTTCTATAACCCCAAATTCAGTGATTCAAAAACTGAAATTCAAGTTTACATATAGAGGAGCAATTGTTATGAAGGAAGTGTGACTAAATAGACATCCTAACCTAGTCAAATTTCTAGATAAAGATAACACATCAACATGAACCTAAAGAAAGGTTCATGGGAAAAATACTATATATGATAATTAAAATACTTATAAGGATAATTAAATATCAAAAATGATATAAATATGTAAATTGGGACTAATGTCCTATTAATATGAAATTAATAATACCAATGAACAGTACTAGAAAATAGTAACAGTGAATAGTGCTAAATTAATTAAAAATGTTTAATTGCCCATAGTATACCTAGACTTATTTATTTAGTTTGGATAAATTAGCATACCAATTAGGGACTACAGATAGCAGTACTGCCTACCGAGAAAATCATGAACTGACAATATATGTCTTGTATGATTGTTCTACAGGCTATATGCCTACTTACTGGCCATTGTGCCTAATTTATTTCTGGCTTTACAAGCCTAACAATGGTCTCGTGCGATACCGGCTCGTGCACGTGACGATATCTTGGATGGACATATAATTGTCTAACCAGTATACACCCGTGCATCCAGCTTTTATAATTTGTTATAGGTTTCTTGGGCATTGAAAATGATTAATTAAGATTGAATATACAATAAGTAAACAGAAAAGATCCTGATAAATTAAATTATTCCTAAAGTGAAATAAAAATGTAAAAGACACAGAAATTATGAATTTACCATTATTATTTAGATTGTTAAATTATTATTATTATAAATTATGCACCACTAAGCGTTATGCTTAGCACGTTAGTTTTCCATTGCGTAGGTACTGGAGATCACCCCAAGAATACAGCAGCGTGACACGAGTGCAATCGACCGGATCCGCCACCGACTGTGTCTTTTGTATTTTGTATTTTGGTTCATTATGTCTAGTCATGATGTATTTCATTTTGGACTTGTAATTAAACTTTGAGATTGAAATACAAACTTGTAATTTATTATCTATGAATTTCTATATGAATGCAATAGATGATACTTCATTTTTAGATCTCATAAATAATTGTAAATGATATGATACAAGAGAATATGATATGGAAATGTGTGAAATGAATATGGACATGTTAACAGGTGATTAGTGGAAACCCACCAGATGCTAATAAAATCAGTGAGGCTCTATCCTGGTCTCCACAGATATAAGATATATATATATAAAAAAAAAAAATTCTACACATAGAATACATATTTTAAATGACATCAAAAGTTTACAATAGATATGATAAAACAAGATAGGGTGCTCCGGTACCGAATGTGGCACTTCTTGCTTGGCTATACAATAGACAGGTAAGGGGCGTCACAAATGTAATAGGCAAATGCTACTCTCTTCAATAGGCAAAAGCCTAAAAACCTTTTCATCGTATTCTTATTTATAGGTTAATCCTCTAAATTCCAATCTAATTAGGAATCTTACTCAATTTAAGAATAATACTAAAATAAAAGTTCTATTCTATAGAGGAAATATTCTTCTCTCATATTAAGATATTTCTCCCATTTAAATTAGGAAAAGATCTCTTACAAATCTCAATAGGATTTTGAGTCACAAATCTAACAACATAAATTATAAGCAAGCAGATTTTTTTCTAGTATTGCTAGATGGCATATTATGAGGAGAAGTTGACTTGCCAAAATCATAGCAAATTAATTACTAATTAAATTAAATTAATTAATAAGAAATTTCATGTTTATTACCTTTTATACAACAATTAATTAAAAAGACTCATCCACCTTAGTAGGAAATTACATAATTATTTTCCAATTGATTTCCCTGATAAATTAATTTCCACCATTTTAATAGGAAATTTCTTAACTAATTCTTAGATGATTTCCTTTCCTTAATTAATAAATTAGTTTTCCTCAATATTAATAAGAAACTAGTCATTTACTTAATTTTTTTTACATACAGATGGGATTATGTAAAAAAATAACTTATTTAATTTTTTTCAATTATTTTTCTTATTTGTATTAATAAAGAGAAATGATTTTCTAATGCATAAGGATATTGTATTATAATTTTTTTATAAGTTGAAAAAATTTACTAATGAAAGAATAAACAAAGTAAGCGGAGTTCCAACCTACAACCATGTGCATGCCCGAACGTAAGGGAGCCGACCTCCATAACATAAAGAGATGAATGAAACAGAACATAACATAGCAAAATGGCATGAGAGATAAAATATCCTGAGAAAAAACCTCCAAGATTAGCAAGAGAACAAAAAGGAATGACTTAGATCAGTTAAGAACAAAAGAACCAAAAGAACTATCCTCTCCTTTTGTGAGAATCTAAGTTTCCGTTCATGGGGCTAGGGTTACTCTTCCTTGGAGTTGGCACCCTCTTGTTTTCAAATATTTCTGTTTGTTTTTCTTTTGTTCTTTTATGTCACAATCTTTGTATTATTGTTTTTATTCCGTTGTCCATTGTTGCGTCTACGTTTCTTTGTTTGTTTTCTTCATTATCTTTTTTGTTTTTTCAGGTACACTTATGTATACTTTTGTCTCTATGTATGAATCGGATTAATCAGTTGAGGATTGGCGAAAGATTATGGATCTTAGAAAATCAAAATAGCCTACGAGTGAAGAGGCGGAGGAGTTAGACTTGTAGAATGTGGAGGTCCCAGAAAATGATAAGGAGTCGTTATGTTTGGTTGGGTGCTTATGGGCGGATTGTTCATTCAATAAGTTTGCCCTTATGGATACTATGATCAATGTTTGGAAGGCAAAACATAGAGTAGTGGCTAAGGAATGGGCAAGGATGTGTTTTTGTTTCAATTTATCATTGGAAAGACCTCTTGACTGTGATGAGGAATGTCCCTTAACACTTTGAAAAGAATTTGCTTGTCTTGAAAGAAGTAAATGGAGATAAGCAACAGTCCAATATTGAATTTCGTAGCTCCCTGATTTGGGTGAGAGCATATGACTTCCCGTTACGCTGCATGAATGAGTTTGTTGCCTATGTTGTTGGTGGTAAGATTGGAGAGTTTATAGAATGGCATAAAGAAGATGATTTTGGTTGGGTTAAATTTTTAAGATTTGAGTGATGTTGGATTTAAGGAGGGCTCTACTCCAGGGTACCATGATCAAATTTGCCGGTAAGTCTCCCTGGGTCCCATTAAAATATGAAGGATTGCCTACTTTTTCTTATAGTTATGGTAAATGTGGGCACTCCTTTAAACAGTGTGAGGAGGATGAGGATGAATCAAAAGGTAGAGTTGATTTGAAATATAGGGAATGGATTCGGGCTTCTCCTCTTCGGAGGAATGTTAAAATGTCATCAGTAAAAGAGGAAGGTCCTAGTGTGGCTATAAAGCTCTTCTTTTGCCCAGAAGTTAGTCATTTAGCTTAAGACAATTCAGGTAAACATGATGCTTCTAGATGAGGAGACAATAATGGATCTCCTGTGAATAGTTCTAGTTAGTTTAGGAAGTAATAGTGGCAACTAATAATGAGCTTGCGGATCAGATGTTGATAATGAATGTTTAAAAGGGTAAGGAGTTCGCAGGCACTGAGAAAGTTTGTGATAATGAAGTGGTAACATCAGTTGTGGTGAATGTGAGGGAGGGAGTTGTTCAAACGATTTTAGAAAATTCCACTATAGCTTGTTTATCGTTGGTCTTGGATATTCAAGTCCTTACATTTCCTGGTAATGTCATTAATCCCTAACTTTCTCATGGCATTTCTCCTAATAATTTTATTCCTTCTACCCTTTCTTTGACCCATTTTGATGCCCACCTTAATGCCCAAGATACTTGTTTCATTACCTTACAGTCAAGTATGCCTATGCCTACTCATATGGATCCAACACCTCCTCAAGCTGTTTTTACAATGACACAACCAAACCTACAATTTCTAAGCCTTTTGTGCAGCCCTGTCCTAAACAGTTTAACCCTTCGCAACAGCCCAGTCTCGAAGCTGACGACCTTTCCCAACAAATGGTCATTCCTTTTACTATCCCTCCTCAACAGCCATCAATTTGTATTTCTAACCACCAAATTGTCATTGAGCCTTAAAGTCCTCATGGAAGCTCAAAGCAAGAAATGAAAATTTGATGAAGAGCTAGAGTGATCTTGTGAAGGGAGGTAAAAGGAAGATGACAAATGGTAGTAGGATAGAGGGAGCAGGGATGACAACGGGTAGGGTACTCGTGAAAATCACTTTGCTCGATCCTAAACTTGACTAATATTTCCTAAAACCCGAACCCATCCTAAATTCGATTATTATTACCCAAAAAATATACAAACCCATTTAATTTTATATTTTTTTAATTAATAATGTACATAAAAATTTTTTTAATCAATAACTTATATTTTAAAAATTTAATAATTTCATAAAATATTTAAATTCTATTTTATTTAAAATAAAATGTAAAATTTATAAATATCATTATAAAAAAACATACATTTTTGTATTCAATTAAGAATTTATATAAATTGTAACGATAATATGCGAAACCTAACTCGACCCAAACTCATCATGTGTTCTATTCTTTAAACTTGAACCCTATTATATACTATCAAAAACTGTCTTATTAGGGCTCAGTCGTGTCGACTACTTACAAAAACTTGACCCGTAGCCATTCCTATGAGGGGTTTGTTGAAGGAGTTAGAGTGAAGAAGAAGGCCAAGGGGGATGTTGGTGGTGTTGTTTGTGTGTTTTTTTTTTTTTTTTTTCATTGGCGGAGGTTGTTATACAATCCCATTGGCTGCCATGAGTCTTATATGCTGGAATTGCAGGGGACTTGGGAACCTTCATGCAATTTCTCATTTAAAATAGCTTATTAAGCTGGAAGTTCCCACCCTTGTTTTTCTTACGAAGATCAAACTGCTGGATGCTGAGATGGCAAGGGTTTGTGAGAAGTGTGGGTTTAGTAGTGGCATTGTGGTTTCTTGTGAGCATAATATAGGTTGGCAAGGGGGTCTTTATCTAATGTGTTCATTAGCTTAGAATGTTCAATTGCTCTCTTACTCTCATAACCATGTAGATGTGGTTATAAAAGGCTCTTGGCGTTTTACAGGTTTTTATGGGCGGCATGAGGATGCGCAAAAACATCTTTCATGGGATCTGCTTGATAGTATTCGGACTAGTTCTTCTATGCCATGGTAATATGGTAGTGATTTTAATGAAGTGATGTATTTAAGTGAGAAGAAAGCTGGGTAATCTTAAATATCAAAGGAAGCTTGATGCTTTTCATTCAATGCTTGACAGATGTCGGTTTGAGCAAATGTGCTAATATTGTAGAGGATGCACGGATGGAGGGTCTCGACATTGATGGTGTCCATGGAGTAGAGGAAAAAATTCGTTTTTGTGGTCAAGTTTTGAAACAGTGGGAGAGAGATCATTTCGGGAATGTTACAAAACAAATAGCTAATTGTCAAAAACAATTGCACAGGCTTCAAATGGGCCCTGAGACTGACATCGTAGTGATGGTTCAATGTGTTCTTGGGTAAAAATAAAAGATTATTAGTTAGGAAGGAGGTGATGTGGGATTAGAAGGAACGTGTTCAACGGTTGAAAGAGGGGGATTAGAATTCTGCCTTTCTCCATTTTAGAGCGAATCATAGGAAAAAGAAAAATACTATTAGTAAGATTTGGGATGATGTAGGGAATTGGTATGAGGAGGAGGAGGAGGATATCTCTTGGGTTATGACTAGTTATTTGAAATATTTATCTTCTTCACTTGATCCATCTGATTATAGTGATATTTTAAACACACTAGAGACAAAAGTCACTGTAGAGATGAATGCACAATTGTCTGAACACTTCACAAAAACAGGAAGTCCGATTTGCTCTAAGTCAGATGCATTCTTCTGAAGCTCTTGGTCTTGATGGTATGCTTCCTGTCTTTTTCCAAAAATTCTAGTATATTGTTGGTGCTTCAATAGAGAATAAAGTCCTATCCATTCTCAATAATAGTCCAAGTCTTTCATCTTTAAATCATACATTTATTACTCTTATGCCTAGAATTAGCACTCTTAAGCATACAAAAGATTTTTGTTCTACTAGAATGTGTGGAAAAAAAGAGTGATTTTGCCCTAAAATTAGATACCAGCAAAGCATATGACAGAGTAGAATGGCATTTTTTAAAAAGTGTTTTTGCTAAAATTGGGTTTTGCATCATCTTGGGTGAATATTTTTATGAGATGTGTTTCTACTATTTCATATTCTCTATTAATTTAATGGGGAGCCCCAAGAGGCCTTCTATCCTCAAAGAGGCCCTCGGTAGGGCGATTTCTAATCTGTGCTGAGGTATTTTCAGGACTCATCTGACGTGCAGAGAGGGATCATATGCTTCATGGTATTAAATATGCAAGAGGGCTCCATCTATTTCGCATCTTTTTCCATAGATGATATTATCATTTTTGGGAGAGCATCTTAGGGGGAAGCAAAAACAGTGATCAAAATCCTTAAAGATTATGAAAGGGCATCTATTCAGACAATCAACTTGGACAAGTCTGAGATCGTGTTTAGTAGAAATGTGGAGGAAGGAGCAAGGGATTTAGAGAGATCAAAGTTGGGGGGGTCAAAGCACTTTATCAGCATAATAAACATTTGGGCTTGCCTGCAGTGATTTGGAGGAAGAAGTAGGTGTTTAGTAATCTCATTGATTGGGTTGCAGAAAAACTATGGAGCTAGAAGGAAAAAAACTATAGTAGAAATGTGGTTAGCTCATTGATTGAGTTGCAATCAAATTAGCTCTTTAATGGATTGGTTTTGGTGGGGGTTCAAAGGAAGGGGGAGCATTAGGTACATGGGTCTCAAAGGCAGAAGCTATGTTGGTCGAAGAAGCGGGGAGGTGTTGGTTTCAGGAATTTAAACAATTTCAACACAACTATGTTAGCAAAGCAGTGCTAGCAGTTTCTCTTGGATCAAAATTCTTTGTTGTCTCATTTCCTCAGGGCAATATACTATCAAAAGATCTCATTCATAGAGGCAACAAATCAGGCATCAACCAAGTTATGCATGGTGAAGCATCCTTCAAGCTAGATGGTTAGTTGAGAAGGGCTCGAGGTGATTGTTGGGAAGTGGTAGCAAAGTCTGTATTTGGAAAGACAAGTGGCTTTCGAAACAGAATGGATTCCGGGTGTGGTCGACACTATCAATTCTTGATGTGAATGAGACTGTTGATAAACTTATTGACCGAAAGAATATGTGTTGAAATAATTCTTTGATTAATGCTATTTTTATGCCATTTGAAGCTTCACAAATTGTTGCTTACCCCCCGAGTTCTCGTAGGAGTGAGGATTGCATCATTTGGCATCATAATCATAATAGGTTATTTTTGGTCAGATCAGCTTACCATTTAGCTTTGTAGATGGCTTCCTTTTCTTCTCCAGCTAGCTTGTCAACTAGCCAACCGAATCCTCTTTGGTAGGGTTTATGGAAGTAGCTAATTTCGTCTAAAGTTGAACATCTCATTTATTGAGCTTGTTGTAAACAATTACTAGTGAGATTAGCATTAGTAAAGCGAGGGATTATTTTTTATGTTGTTTGTGCAAGGTGTGGAGAGTGTGATGAGTCTATTGTTCATGCCTTAGAAGACTGCCGCTTTGCAACTTGGATATGGAGGATTAGCCCACTTCGTATTGATGCTACTATTACAAATGGTCCTGTTTTTGAATGGATTAAGAAGCTAGGTAATACTTTTAATGCTAAACTGGTTGAATTATTTTTCATGTTGTTATGGGCTATCTGGCTGGCTAGAGACATGTTCTTATTCCAGTAGAAAGAGTATCAGGAGGTTCAGGCTATTAACCAAGCGATGTCGTTATTATTGAATTTCTAGAATGCTAGCCCAAGTCGTGTTTTGTAGAAACCAACTCGTCCAATCCATCACGGGTCTCCTTCTACTTTCGGTTTAATGAAAATCAACTCGGATGCAACTATTGGAGGTGATAATTTATGTGGGTTTGGAATTATTATTTGAGATTGTAGAAGGGAAATACTAGCTACTGGTCTAAAGTGTGTATCCTTATCTCTCTCAGCTGAAGAGGTAGAGGTTGAGGTTGCAAGCTTTGCTCTTCAACGAGCCTTGGAGTTGAGTTTTGGGAGGTGATCTTGGAATGGCATTGTTTGTCAATAATACTTTACATGTAGCGTCGTGAGTCTCTTCTTTCTAAATTGGGCACTCGGATTCTTGCAGCTTCAAAATTGCATAGATGTTTCTTATTCTTTCCTTTTCTTCTTGTGTATACAGGGAGGCTAATCATGTAACCCATTCCTTTGCTAAAAGAGCACTGGTTACTGATGTAGATGAGCTTATATGGGTAGAGGAAGTCCTTCGCCCAGCTGCGGATTCCATAAATCCCACTTTTATTCTAAAAAAGAAAAAGCAAGTTTCCAAAATAAGCAAAAGACAAAGGCTACTTGAAAAACCATTGTGACCACAAGAAGTATAATTGAAACATGTGGGCACTTTGACAAAATGAACTGGTAACCACTGCAAATAGGGAATGAATTGGTCCCCTAACTTCGGAAAAAAATGATTTTTAGGGGCGTTTGTTATGAGGTTAATAAGTGTAATTATTATCTTTATAATTTTTGATCTTTTATTAATATTATTTAAATATTTAAAAAGAGTAGATTAATTTTTTGATTTATTAATATTTTTATCTATTTGAGAAGTTAAAAGGGTTAGGTTAATAATTACTCTTATAAAGGTAATATTGAATCCTTAATCTTTACCAAACACATTCTTAGTATAGTATATATCTTACATTTAAAATTAATTTAGTTCCCATTAATTTTGAAAAACAAATAATTTTTAGTATGGTATCAAATTTATAAATTTTTGTATTTTTTGGGCTACTTAACTATTTGTATTTAAAATGTTATATCTAAAATATTAGTTTCTCTTTTTAATATCTAACTTAATATATCTATCCATTTTTATCTTTAATATTCATAATGGGTTTTTTGAAAATAATTAATTTTATTATTTAAATTTTAAATAATTCTACTAATTTTATTGAATTGCTAACCACAATAATATCCCTGCTATATATGATATATAAATTTTAAAGTAATAATTAAATTGTGAAATCACTTTTCCTTCATTCTTAGATATAAGGCTAGTATTTAGTTTTTTGTTTATTTATTTTTACTTACTCTTTGAAATTATAGTCAACGTTTTTACTATTTAAAGAAAATTAGTACACTAATTTTATATGAGAGATTATAATTTATTTAATGTCATGATGTGTATTAGTTGATTTGTCAAATATTAAAATTTAATTTCATATTTGAAATATTATTTTTCATGAAAAAAAAAAATTCACCATATGCATTTTTCTAAACGAAAAATTTTGAATATTCGAATTTTAGGTTTTTTTTTTTTATATAATTACATACAAATTAATATTAATATGTTAATATTAATGTATTTATTTTTTTATTTTGACATTAAATATATTACATGTATTTTTATGAAGAAATTAAGTGTCATGTTGGTCCAAAAAAAATTCCTAGCTCAATCACTGTTCTCATGAGCCAATAAAATGTTCTTAGCTTATCATACAGAGATAAGACGAAAACAGTTGGTGCCGGCTATCACCTAATTGGCAAAGCTGAAACCAGCTAACTAATTCTGACATTAGCTGCCTAAAATAAAATATAGCAATCAAATTAAACTGATTCAATTAACTGCTCTGCTGCAACCGTTTAGCAGTTCTTTAGCTTTCTTAGCTTGATATTCTCCAAACTCAATAATTATATTCACTTCTAGTAGTTTTACAAACTCATTTATCAAACTCCAACGTAAATTTCAACAACCAAATCTCAATAAACAGAAATTAAACCTATAATATTAAAGGAAAAACAAACATTGAAAAAGTAATTTCCCCAAACTTAGAGTTGACACTGTTCACAACGTCACCTGAATTATAAGAAAAACATAAAACAGAAGAAATAGCACAAAATAATTCCACATTTAATTGAGCGCACAAAAATAAAAGTGATTTTATGTTTATATATGATAAAGCAGTTTAGTATATAAATCACTGATGACAATATTAAACGATAATCTATACAGACCAAGCATCAGATTGAAAATAAAAATAACATGAAATAAAAGAAAAGAAAAACCTATGTGGAATCAATGACCTGTCGGATGCCTTCCAGCTGCCTCTCAATTGACATGAGTCTATCAGCAACAATGTCCTCTAAGACGTCCAAGCTTGTCATCAACCTGTGCCTCCAGTAGATCAAAACAAGCATCCATCCTTGCCATGATCATCTCTAGCGTGAGCGGACCTGGTGTAGGGGGTGGAACTGGTAGATTTGCAGCAGGAGGAATGTCTGCCGCCGCCTGTATATGCTCCTATCTATGATCTGCATCATCAGTCCTCTCCTAGTGTGGCCTCTACAACTCTCCTCTTAAGGATGTTATTTCCTTGTGCATCCCTCAGGCAATACTATCCTCTTCTTTCTTTATTACATGTGCCCATTAACACTAATGTATCTAGATACTAGATCTGTAGATAAACCCACTTGTTGCCTTACACGTGTGAAATTATATTCTGCAGGTCTACATCCATATTCCATAGTGGACTGTTATTACAGTAATTAGGCCACCTATCCAAGCTTTCTTGCGTCACTTTTTGATACATGCTGTAGGTGGTTGCACAACCGAAACCCAGAGTTTACAGCAATTCTAGTGATCATTGCCTAAAGAAAAAATAATTCATTTTTTAGCCACAACCCCATACTGTCCCCTCGCCCAATTATAGAATGTGCCATAAATTTGTGTAAATATCGATGGATTGGTCTATAGTTGTGTATGGATTTTAATGCACGAAGGTCATAATTAGGAGAGTTTGAAAATTCTCTCAACAGTGTGCTTGGAAGAAAAGGGTAAGCAATTAATTTCTCACCCTCATTTGGAAAACCAAAAATGCTGTTAAACTCAGCCATTATGAGATTATGGTCAACCCCCAATATCCTAAAATGAATCTGACCAGGATGCTCATCTACATAGGATTGTAATTTACGTGAAAATTCACTTAGGAATTCTAGGGTGAGCTCACTGTATGTACGGTAAGTAAATGTAGTAAATCGAGTCCACCGGTCCAACCCCATTCTCATGCGATGTTTAATTACCCAAAACCTTTTAAGCGTTTTATTCAACTTGAAATTCCTCTTAACCCACTAGTTTATTTCTAACACTAGGTGATTAAGTTCATTATTTTGATTATCTATCATAGATTTTCACCTCTCGATCCTTCAATCTAAGATTAAGAACAAAACCCAAAGGATACCAAAAATGAGTATGTAAATAAGCATACAAGATAAGAATCAAAGCTTATATATACTAAAATCTGATTAAAACCAGTCCAAATCTACAAAATAAAACTTAAATCATTACATCCAACTCTGAAATCTTAAGTATATACTCACTCATGCTTGTATTTACAAGTAGAAAAAATGAAATAGAGCAAGAAAACAGGAAATAAAACTAAAAATAAAAGAACCCAGAAGAAGAGAATCTAAATCTTTGAAAATAGAAGCTGGAAAAACGTCACCCTATAGGCGTTTTTCCTCCTAGAAATGGTGTGATTCCCTCTTTCCTTTCTCTTTTGATTTTTCTCTCTCTTTCTCCTTATGGTGAAAATGAGAATATGATGCTTATATATCTCCTTAAGGTTTGCCCTAAAAATAGTCTCTAAAGGGATAAAGACAAAAGGTGTAAAAGGTATGAAAAGAGAAAATTTTTCCATGTCAGCAAATTTGCCAGCGCCATCCCATATGCCTCATGTTGATTTAAGTTGTTTTCCACATGCCTCATATTGATTTAGAGGAGGAGCTTTTAGATTCTACACGACCAACTACACGGGGCATGTGGGAGTCCCTGAAACTTTCTGCGTGTTTTGCTCCAAAATCTTTGTTTATACGACCCGCCACACGGGGCATGTTAAAGTCCATGAAACTTTCGGCGTGTTTTGTTCCGAAATCTCTATTTACACGACCCAGTGTGAATTTACATGCCTCATGTGGATTCTTGCTGGTTAACTCTTATCTTCACATGACCCTCAACACGGGGCATGTTGAGGCCCTTGAAAGTTTCGATTGGTCTTCTCCTTTAAGCGAATTTTTTTCATTTTTTACACTACTTTAAGCTTCCAAATCACTTTGAATTTCTTCTATATGGACCTTTTTGCCTTTAAACCTTATTAAAACCTATCAAAAACATTAAAATTCCGAAAATCAAAGATAATGAAACTAAAATTAACAAATTAACTAAAATAAGCATTAAAAGCATAAAAATTACTGAACTAAAAGGGCAAAATGGATGCAAAACTACCCCCAAAAACTTATAGAAAATGAGTTTATCAAATTCCTCCAAACTCAAATCTTTGCTTGTCCTCAAGCAAATTAAAAATAATTATATGCAATTGGGGTACCTTTTCTTAAATTCAGGAAAATCACTCATTCAAGGTTTCAAACTTATCTCTAGCCACCAACAAACCATATACCCACCTTCAAGATATAAGGAATTCAATTCTCACCAAAGTTATCACCGCTTAGCCTTCAGTTAATTATTCATTCCATCAAACCCAAACCAATCAATTATATAGAGAAATCATGCTTAAATAGGCTCTAAAATAATCCATAAACTAATGTGCCTCAAATAATGATGGAAATAGTTTAAATGGATGAATGATGTGCCAATCCCATAGGCAAACTAACCATTCCAATCTCCACTAATGTAGCAAAACACAATCAAGAGATCAAAAGGACTTTTAATGGTTGTAATGGGGCTAAGGGGAAATAATGTGGCTAACAAAGAAAAGGCAAAAGGGAAGCAAAACATGAGAATAATTAAATTGTTAAAAAGATCAAGATACACTTTTCTTTTATTTTTTATTTTTATTTATTTATTTATTTTTATTTTTTTTATTTATTTTTTAAGAATCAAATGGGAGGAAGAACTTTACAATAAATCATCAATGCTAGCATACAATTTTTGCAACTCTTTTAGGGACTACATAAATAACATTGAATTTTGTATTGCAATTGTCCCTTTTTAATCCACCCCCAAACTCATTTCTTTGTATACTTGGGTGGTAAATAATTTTTTTTTCGCAACATGATATGATTGCTAGCCAATTTTACGTTAGTACTTCTCCCACTTGATTGTTATATACCTTTTTTTTTTTTAATCTATCTCTTAAACAAATTATTCTCACGAAGGACGGTAAATGTTTAGGTTTATGGCTAGGTAAATTATGGGTGCCAAGGAAATAAAGGGTATAAATGAAGGGTCAAATTGGTTTCAAAGGAAAAATTTAAAATGAGGTTGGTTCAGGCTAAAAATGTGGGTTTAAAATTCGAAGAATGCCTTAATCATTTCTCTTTTCAAGTGAATGCTAAAATTTCACCTCGAAAGGTCTAGAAGGCTTGTTCTAGGATTGGTGAGACACGATTAGTTATTTCTTACTCTAGAGTTTTCTTTAAGCACTCAAAACTCAATGTAATTAATTGGGTGGCTCTTGGCTAAGAAGATATAAACCTAGATAAGAATCTCATAACCTCATACCAATCCAGAACTTTTAATCCATCAAACCCATCTAGAGGCAAGCTCAATTATTTTTCAAAATGATTCTCAATCTTCTAAGAGTTAGGTAAAAATTTATTTATTTATATTTTTTTATGTATGCATGATTCCTAAAATGAATGCAAAAATTAAATAAAAATAAAAATAAAAAGAATGAAATAAAAACTATATATAATCTATATGATATCTATATGCAAGTGTATATATTTACATGGTGTAGGTGTATGGTGTATGTGAACTAAGTAACTAAATATAAATGAAATGTAATGAAATGCAATTTAAGTAATGTAAATAAAAAGGATTAAAAATTTTGCAAAAATTTTGCCCTCCCCCAAACTCAAATTAGACAATGTCCTCATTGGCTTAATCGAAGTGGCATAAATGTCAATGAAATCAATAAATGATAGCTTAGAGAGATATAAACTATGAAAGAGTGGAAAAGAGTTACCATGTAGAATGTTCATGCTTAGTGGTGAATGATTAAAATATGTATATGAGGCATGTGATTTATAAGTATTGGGAGCATGAGGCGTGTTAATCAAAAAGCATGAGGCGTGTTGAAGTAAAGGTAAATTAGCATGCCCTGTGCCAACTGTTAAGGACCTAATATGGGGTATCAACATGGGGCATGTCATGCTCCATGAAAATTTTGGTGGGTTTTCAAAAATTTTGAAAATTTAAGGCAATGCAAATAGCTCATAGGAGAGCATAACCCTTAGCATGAGGCATGGCAAAGGAAAGCAGTGTCAGCGTGTGGCAGATTAATGTCTAGAAGTTACCTTAGATGCTGAATTATCAGAGCTAAGAGAAGAGCAGCTGCTGCATTGTCAATAATTTAGTTATATGACTATTAAAAAGCAATATCAGTAATGCTATTACAATAGCCAATAGAGATTGTAATTAAAGAAAATGATCAATTCAATAGAAATTTGGGTGACAAAGATAGTGCAAGTATCACAGCAAAAGAAACCAAATCAGCCAGCAACAATGAACAAGCCAACGTAAGATTCATGAAACAAACAGAATTAAAAACAAAAATTAAATCATTTACAAATAGATAAAACATATAAAAGTTCCAATAACCAGGAAATTAACAGTTGAAAAATAAAGCAAACTGACCAATGTGCACAATTAAAAGCTAAAGTTTCAGAAACTAACAGAAATTAACAAAAACAAAATTCTAAAACTAGACAGCTATTTGGTCTTCTTCATTGGTGGATGGCACTGGCTCATTTGCTGCTACAGGTGCTTGCTCATTGGATTTCTCAGAAGCAGTATCCAGGTTTTCTACCGTAGCCTTCATCTCTTTAAGAATGTCTTGGCCCCATTTGTACAACTGGTTAAAAGAGGCTTCCAGCTTGTTGTAAATGTCAATCATTTCTTTGTCATGAATTTTTTGCTTTTTCCTGTGTGACGCCCCTTACCCGTCTATTGTATAGCCGAGCAAGAAGTGCCACATTCGGTGCCGGAACACCCTATTTTGTTTTATCATATCTATTGTAAACTTTTGATGTCATTTAAAACATGTATTCTATGTGTGAAATTTTTTTTTTATATATCTTATTTCTGTGGAGACACGGACAGAGCCTCTTCTGTTTTATTAGCATCTGGCGGGTTCCACTAATCACTTGTTAACAGGTCCATATTCATTTTACACATTTCCATATCATATTCTTGTGTATCATATCATTTACAATTATTTATGAGATCTAAAAATGAAGTATCATCTATTGCATTCAAATAGAAATTCATAGATAATAAATTACAAGTTTTCATTTCAATCTCAAGTTTAATTACAAGTCCAAAATGAAATACATCATGACTAGACATAATAAACCAAAATACAAGTCTATACATGGGCCCTACCAAAATACAACTGTAGAGGTGACTAGTAAACAGTGGCAGATCTGATCGGTCTCTGTGTGAGCACTACTGCTGCTGCTGCGGCTGCTGGGACTGATCTCCAGT
Source organism: Hevea brasiliensis (assembly GCF_030052815.1). Classification (NCBI taxonomy): domain Eukaryota; kingdom Viridiplantae; phylum Streptophyta; class Magnoliopsida; order Malpighiales; family Euphorbiaceae; genus Hevea; species Hevea brasiliensis. The sequence continues at coordinate 9,539,211 of NC_079494.1, forward strand.
ACCTACGCGATGGAAAACCAACGCGCTAAGCATAACGCTTAGTGGTGCATAATTTATAATAACAATAATTTAACAATTGAAATAATATCTGCAAATCATAATTTCTGGGTCTTTTACATTTTTATTGCTCTTTGGAAATAATTAACATATCGGGATCTTTTGTGATTACTTATTGTATTTTAAGTCTTAATTAATTTTTATCAGTGCCCAAGAAACCTATAACAAATTATAAAAGTTGGATGCACAAGTGTATACTGGTTAGACAGCCATATGCCTATCTAGTATACGTCTGTCAGGCACGAGCCCAGCTGTCGGGCACGAGACCCGATGTCAGGCTTGTAAAGCCAGAAATAAAGTAGGCATAATGGCCAGTAAGTAGGCATATAGCCTATAAAATAATCATACCAGACATATATTGTCAGTTCATGATTTTTTCGGTAGGCAGTACTGCTATCTGTAGTCCCTAATTGGTATATCAATTTATCCAAACTAAATAAATAAGTCTAGGTATACTATGGGTAATTAAACATTTTTAATTAATTTAGCACTATTCACTGTTACTATTTTTTAGTACTGTTCAGTGGTACCATTAATTTCATATTAATAGGACATTAGTCCCAATTTACATATTCATATCATTTTTAATATTTAATTATCCTTATGAGTATTTTAATTATCATATATAGCATTTTTCCCATGAACCTTTCTTTAGGTTCATGTTGATGTGTTATATTTATCTAGGAATTTGACTAGGTTAGGATGTCTATTTAGTCACACTTCCTTCATAATAATTGCTCCTCTATGTTTAAACTTGAATTTTAGTTTTTGAATCACTGAATTTGGGGTTATAAAACTCAAGTTATGGTCAAAATACCATAACTGGTCCCTTTGCCTCTATGCTGTCTAGAATTTATAATTTCTGGTCAATAAACTTTGACTAGTCATTTGATCATTTTATTGTCACTTTAGACTTAGGTTCCTTCACAAGATATGTTCCTATATGTCTCAGGGACTCCCAAGTACAATTTCATAAATTTTCAACCTTGGTATAGTGAGTTATGGTCAATGTATTAACCTGGACTCTCAGTCCTATAAGGGCAATAACCAACTTCAGGGCAGTATGTTTGACCCTCTTTTTAGGGTCTTTACACTTAGAATTTGGCAAAGGTGTCTAAATCAATATTGTAGCCCTAAGTATCATGTTTCCAGATCATATTGGCACATCTCAAATGGAATTTCCTAGTGGGAGTTATGGCCAAATGAACACACGGGCATCAAATGGCATTCTGGGTTCAACTTAACATTTTCCAGATTTCAATTCCTAACTTTGGCTAATATTTTCCCTAGGATGCAATGGTTCTAGAGCTTGGTCAAAACATAAAAATTGTTGTGCTATGTCTTATAAAACGTTTGGCACTAGTTTCACTCATTTGTAGCTTTGGAGACCAAGTTATGGCATTTTTACCAAAACTGGTCAAGCATACCAAAGGAACAGTATTTTGGACAATTTCTGGGTTGGCAGTTTTAGTGACTCAACTTGTGCTAACAATTTGATTTGGTTAAAAGCAAAACTGGGTCAAGTGGTCTTCATGAAAAGTGTAGCCCTATGTCTAAGCTTTCCATTGATGTAATTTTAGGTCATTTAGACCAGTATAGAGAGAGTTATGACCAAATGAACACGCACTGTTCATTTGGTCATTTTCTGGGTTGGCAGTTTTAGTAACCCAACTTGTGCTAACAATTTGAATTGGTTAAAGGCAAAACTGGGTCAAGTGGTCTTCATGAAAAGTGTAGCCCTATATCTAAGCTTTCCATTGATGAAATTTTAGGTCATTTGGACCAGTATAGAGAGAGTTATGACCAAATGAACACGTACTATTTATTTGGTCATTTTCTGGGTTTGCAGTGTTTGGTCATCCGGGTTTGGGTAGAGAATTGGTCATGATTTTGACAGAATTTGGGCAGGGTTCCTTCTTGAAAAATGAAGGTTTGGATGTCCCAAAACACCTCCAATTGGCCTCATACCAATTGGGGCAACACAAAGGGAGATATGGCAATAAAAAGCTACTGAATTCAATAACAACACAACCTACAGAAAATTCACACTCCCAATTTCAATCTCCTCCTTCTTCCAAATTCCAAATAAGCATATATGGCACTTCTATAAGCATCAATCTCAACTCAGCCAAGTCAATTTCAAGTATTTACATAAAGCCCCCACATCATATACATAAACCCTAATTCCAATCACCCAATTTACACAAACTCAACTCTTTTACACTTCTTATCATATCAACTATTGAAACATCCTTATGGAACCATTTTTCATCATTTAAAAATAGCAAACCTCACAAGATTCATGGCTGCCAAAATTAGGGTTCTTCAATTTCTTTTTATTTGTTTTCATTTTCATGGAATACTCACTCATCTCATCATTCTTACAAGATTTAAAGAAGAGGGGGAGTGGTATTTTTGCACTTACCTTGTGATCCAACTTGGAAACTTCAATTTCTCTTCTTCAACTGGGTATCTAAAGCTTCCTTATAGAGTGGGGAGGATTTTTAATGAAGGGGACTAGGGGTTTTGGTGGATAAATGAAGAGAAAATCAAGCTTTAAGCTTGATAACAATGGTGGGGAGGGAGAGACCAAGGGAGACGGCAAGGAGAGAGAGAAGAGGAAATGAAGAAGACTTGTAGTTGGTGAATTTTTGTCTCTTGTGTCTTATATATATATATATTCTATAATTATTGTACTTTATTTTTTTTTTAAAATGCCATAAGTCTATTTCCTTTCTTTTCTTTTCTTTCCTTTTCTTTTCTTTTCTTTTCTTTTCTTCTTCTTTCTCTTCTCATTTTCCAAATTCATAAATTTAATTTATGTTAATTATTTTATTTCCTAATTTTAATTTGACATTTAGGTCAAAATTTACCTCTTGGGGTGAAATGACCAAAATGCCCTTCACGGTGCTCATCGAGTTATTTTTATTATTTATACCAATTAATAAATTCTCTAAATTTTATTTTATTTCTCAAAATTTTTTCCTATATTTTTTTAATATTTATTTTATTAATTTATGCCTCCTCACTATAGTTTAAGTGTAGTTCCAAACATCCTGACTGTCCGAACAGACATTAGTCGTCGGAATAGTAAAATGTACGGACTACCTATGGTGAGGGCATTACATCTTGAATGAAGAAAACTTCTTTTTAATCTTTGTCTCAAGCTTGGCTTGCTTTTGACCAAGAGTATCAACCTTAGCTTCTAAAGCTTTTAAAATAACCACAATATTAGAATTAGCATCAGAAATAGGCTGCTGTGCTGCACTCATTCTGTCAATTTTTGCTTCCAAATCTTTAAGAAAAACTAGTAAGTCTGATTATCCAGCAGTGGATGGGTGTGAGCTAGAAGGACCAGCATCAGTATGCTATCCTATATCCTGTGATTGCTGCTGCTCTGTACCCTCATGTCCCCCATTTACCAACACATAAACATCACCCCTTTTTACATAAATTTTCATTTGAGTCATAATAATTCTATCTAGAAAAGATTGGCCAATCATAGACACCATAGCATACTAGTCAGGGTTAAAACCAAATGATTTGGCAATTACAGTCACCATCCCTCCGACAACTATACTGCCTGCTGAATGCTTAAAGACTATATGTTCTATATGAGAGAAGAGAAAATAAGCACCACTTATTTTTTTCTTCTCTTTCATGCACCATAAAAAGAATAAATCATTCTTTCCTACAACCCCATTACTATGCCCTCTACGTAGTATAGTGTAAGACATGAATCTTTGCAAGTATCTCAGAGCAAGGTCTTGAATAGCTGAGGCCTTAGTAGAACTAGGGTTGTAGTATTTCCCATATGGTGTAATGGACTTCCAAAATGTAGGGGGGTTATAAATAGTCCTTTGCCACTCTATCACTTTTGCTCCATCATTATAAAAACTAAATAAGGCATTCACTTGAACAGTGTCAAGTTCTCTGTCCTGACATAAACACCTAAAGGAAATGGTGTCCCTATGGTTATTTTGCATGGGCTGGAAGTCCAATTGCAATGAGCTTAAAAACTCAATTGTCAATTCCTTAAAAGCAGGTTCTTGAATCCTAGCAAAATCACTCCAACCTATATTTTCCAAATATTCACTAACATATTCATAAAGCCCTATCTCCCTGAGACTGTGTTCATCAATGTACTTGGTGGCTAAAATTTTCTTTTTAGCAAGGGCCTCATAATTTTTCCTCATTTCAAAGTCCCTAAAAGTCCATAAGTAAGATGAGTTTACCTGATTTCCAGATTAAGGGATAACTGGATCAGTTTGAGACACTGTTGGTGAATGATGCAGGGGCAATTAGACCCTAATTGGAGCAGAAGAAACCTGCGGTGAGATAGGATTTTGGGCAGCAGAGCGGGTTTTGGCACTAACAGGTCTTGGGGAAACAACTCTAGGCTGTTTCAGTGAAGTAGAAGAGTGGAGAACTGATTTCTTTCTTTTTCGTGTCTCATATACAGCTGAAGGGGTGGATTTGGTGTGTTTTTGGGAGGGAGGTGTGGCGTCTTGGGTGGCATTGTCGGGATTAGGGGTGGAATGAGAGGATTGGCGAGGTGGAGAACTAGGGTTCGTATCAGGAATTTGGGGATTTAGGGACGAAATGGGTGTTTCGGGTTGAGCATTGGGTGGTGTAGGGTTTTGGTGTTGGGGTTGAAGAATTACTATTAGTAACCATTTTTATGGCTCGCAGCTTGGGTATGTGGGTTGAAAGCTGTTTGGTGCGCACCATGGAAGGAAGAGTGAAAGCTTAGGTTGTGTGGCTGATGAGATAAAATAGGATAAAATGGGTAGGGTAAAGGTTTAAGTGGTGATATAGCTAGTGTCTAACATGAGGCATGTTGAGAATAGTGAGGGGTGACATGCCCTGTGTGATTTGGTGTAAGTTGAATAACATGAGGCATGTTGGAATAAAAGGGAAAAATGGCATGCCCCGTGTTATTGTACATAAAGTGCTACATGAGGCATGTGAGTCCCCTTGAAACTCTCGACAGGTTTTACATTTTTAGCAATTTAAAGTGCCAAGAACAGGTTTTGGTGGTGACACTACCCCCAGCATACATCATGTTGAACCTAGTGTTAAATGACCTGATATAAAACCCAGAAATTTGATCCTAAACACACTAAAATAAAATCGAAAACACAATTTGCACAGAAATTTCATTCAAAATTCAATTGAAACCTAATTAATCACTAAGAACAATTAAAATCTATCAATCCACCAAAAATAAACTAAAACATTATTCAAGTAATATTCACATTAACAATCACACAACAAGGAATAACACCCAAACTCAACCCCAAACTCATCTTTAAAAATTCATGAACAAGGAATAAAATTCTGCTGCAGACACTGTTCACATGATTAAATTTCTGCAGAACTATATCATGAAATTTCACAAAATATACAATGGCAAATATGTCGATCTCAGTGCACTATATCAAAATTAATTACCCAAAAAGTAAAATCAAAAGCATGTTGCTATTGATTACCATGAAAGTTCCTATATTTCTCACCAATTTCCTCAATGCTGCAACTAAAATGGCCTTTCACTCCACCATGTTGCTGCAATTAGACATGAAGCTCAAATTAGTTCAGATTTGACTTTGATAAAAACAATATGCATCATGGAAGACAAATATAAGGTTCAGCAACTTGCCAGGCATTAATTCTTTCGATTCAATATACACATTTGCTTAAAAATCTCCACCAACCTGCAGAAAGAAATTCTAATGTCAAATTTGAGTTCAATGGGATATAAATGAAACAAAATAAAAGAAAAATTAAGTATAAGGAAAAATTTTTGAGTGCCTCCCAAAAAACGCTAATTTTAGGTCATTAGCTTGACTCTCTTTAATTTAGTGAATTGGTGGATCATCAAGGAAACAACTTGTTCCCTTCTCAATGGGCTGGCTTGTGATATAAATCTTGAGCCTTTGACCATTAACTTTAAAAAAATCAGAATTTTCACTCCAAATATCTACAGCTCCATGTGGATAAACTTTGACGACCTTGAAAGGACCAGACCATCTTGATTTCAACTTTCCAGGAAAGAGTCTAAGTCTAGAATTATACAATAAAACTAGATCACCCTCTTTAAACTCCTTTCTTTTAATATACTTATCATGCCAAAATCTAGTCCTTTCCTTAAAAATCTTAGCATTCTCATATGCATCCAACCTTATCTCTTCAAGTTCATTTAATTGAAGTAACCTTTTCTCTCCAGCACTGTTTAAGTCAAAATTCAAAGTTCGGATTGCCCAATATGCTTTGTGTTGCAACTTAACTGGCAAATGACATGATTTCCCATAGACTAGCTTAAAAGGTGTAGTTCCAATGGGTGTCTTGTAAGCTGTCCAATACGCCCATAATGCATCATCTAGCCTCAATGGCCAATCCTTCCTTGAATGATTAACAATTTTTTTTTCAGAATTCTCTTCAATTCCCTATTAGATACTTCAACTTGCCCACTAGTATGAGGATGATAAGGTGTAGCTACCTTAAGAGTAACCCCATATTTCTTCAAAAGATTTTCAAACTGTTTAATGCAGAAATGAGATCCACCATCACTGATTATAGCTCTTGGAGCTCCAAATCTAGTGAAAATAAACTTTTTCAAAAATTTCACTACTACCCTTGCATCATTTGTAGGGGAAGTAATGGCCTCAACCCATTTAGACACATAATCCACACCTACCAAAATGTACTTATTCCCAAAAGATGATGGGAATGGTCCCATGAAATCTATGCCCCAAACATCAAATAACTCAATCTCTAAAATTCCTTATTGTGGCATTTCATTTTTCCTTGAAATATTCCCCACTCTTTGACATCTATCACATCTCAAAATAAATTCTCTCACAATTTTAAACATATGTAGTCAATAAAATCCAGCTTGAAGTATTTTAGCCACTATTTTATCCACACTAAAATGACCTCCATAGTCGGAAGAATGACAGTGCTCTAAAATGTTTCCTATTTCCTCTTCAGGCACTCACCTTCTAACTAGGCCATCATTACATCTTTTGAATAACAATGGATCCTCCCATGTATAAATTTTCACATCATGCAAAAATTCCTTTTTTTGTTGATAGCTCAAATCTGGTGGGAGAAGTCCACATGATAGGTAATTGACAAAATCTGCAAACCATGGCAATGCAGCAATAATAACCAGAAATTGCTCATTCAAGAAAAACTCATCAATTGGCAATTCCTCTTCATTTCCATCTTTGTTCTCATATTTAATCCTTGATAGATGGTCCACCACAACATTTTCAACTCCCTTTTTATCTTTAATTTATAAGTCAAAATCCTATAGCAATAGAACCCATCTTATCAGTCTTGGTTTTACTTCTTTTTTATTCATCAAATATCTTATGGCGGCATGGTCTGTATAGACAATCAATTTCGATCCAACCAGGTATGATATGAACTTTTCCACAGCAAAAGCCACAGCTAAAAATTCTTTCTCAGTGGTGGCATAATTTACTTGAGTATCATCTAGAGTTTTGCTGGCATAATAGATTGCATAAGACCTCTTCTCTTTTTTCTGACCAAGTACAGCTCCCACAGCAAAGTCACTAGCATTACACATAATCTCAAATGGCAATGACCAATCCGGAGGTTGGATAATAGGAGTTGTTGTTAGAGTTTCCTTGAACCTATTAAAAGAATCAAAACAAACGTGGTCAAAATTAAAAGGAACATCATGATTTAACAAATTTACAAGAGGTTTAGCAATTTTTGAAAAATCCTTTATAAATCACCGGTAGAACCCAACATGCCCAAGAAAACTTCTAATTCCTTTCACTGAAGTTGGTGGAGGCATCTTCTCAATCACTTCTACTTTTGCCTTGTCCACTTCAATTCCTCTATGTGATACCAAATGTCCAAGAACAATGCCTTCTTGCACCATAAAATGACATTTCTCCCAATTTAGCACCAAATCTGTTTCTTCACATCTTTTAAGCACTTTAGAGAGGTTAGATAGACAATTATCAAAAGAAAAACTATATACAGAAAAATCATCCATGAAAACTTTCATAATTTCCTCAATAAAATCAGAGAAAATGGCCATCATACACCGCTGAAAAGTAGCTGGTGCATTACATAAGCCAAAAGGCTTCATTCTATATGCAAATTGTGCCATATGGACATGTGAATGTTGTTTTCTCTTGATCACTAGGATGTATTGGGATTTGGGAAAAACCAAAATACCCATCCAAATAACAACAATATGAATGTTTTGCTAACCTCTCTAACATTTGATCAATAAAAGGCAAGGGAAAATGGTCTTTCCTAGTAGCACTATTAAGCTTCCTGTAATCTATGCACATCCTCTACCCTGTGACAATTCTAGTAGGTATCAACTCATTATTTTCATTTTTCACAACGGTCACACCTCCTTTCTTAGGAACTACATAAACCGAGCTAACCCAACTACTATCAGAAATAGGATAAATGATCCCAGCTTCAAGCAGTTTCAAGACTTCTTTCTTCACCACCTCTTTCATATTAGGATTTAACCTTCTTTTATGTTCTATGGTGGCTTTAAAATTATCCTCTAAAAGAATCCTATGCATGCACAATGTCACACCCTACTCCTCCGTAAGATGTAACATGATCCCGTAGTACACCTAATGAATTTCCGTTTTTCGCCTATCGATAACCCATTAAATATACTACAAGGGATTTTAAATTAATTTTCGTGAAATTTAAATCATCGATTAAAATTTGGTGTTATAAAAATTTTTCAAAATTTCGGCAGAGTGCCGGCTGTATTTTGAGAAAACAGTTCTTCAAAACCTGCAAAGAAACACACTTTTAATATTTTTGCTCAACCATAACTCTATTTCAAATCATTTCTCAATAAAATTCAATCTCAATAATCAAATCAATTCATTTTCAAACCAACCTCATCATAAAAGAAACATTGATTACAAGACTAAAAAATTAATATTACAAAATTATACAGGTAAATGAAATCTCAAATTTATATTACAATAATTTGCATTTAATTACATGCCAAATTATTTTACAAGAGTTTTTATACAACTGCTCAAATAATTTACATATATATTATTACATGCATACATCAAAACCTATGTACATGGGTATACCTATGATATACCTGGAGCTGATCTGAATGTGTCTTCAAAGAAGCTTACTCAACTGCTCTATGCTTTTTTCACCTGCGACAGCATACAAAGCTATCGCTGAGTGGTGAATTCAGTAGTGCACAACTATAATTTAAAACATAGTACAATATGCATTGATAAAATTATAACAATTAATTTGAAAGTCTCGAAATTCAACAAAATTCCAAAAGTCAAAATCTTCATTGCCAATAATATAAATTATTAGTTAAAATGACTTTGAGCAAGAAATTCAATTTATCAAATCACAACTGGACATTTAAAGTAATTCCAGCAATCATGGAAATAAAGATTAATTCCAACAAAATCAATTATGCATAAATCCCATTTGAAATCGAAATTGTTTACTATTTAAAAACCATTCTTTATCTCACTAACTATGCAAGACTAATTTGCAAGGGCCATCCTTGGGGTGATTCTAACTCCCTATGGTCGGGGAGGTCGAATCGGATTCTAACTTCCTATGGTCGGGGAGGTCGAATCATCGTGCACAGTACACATCACAATAATAAAACTTCCGAAAGGGCCATAACAAATAAAAACTTAGATCTAACCTCTAATAAGAGGAGAATCTAAGCCTGTGCACATACCATGGTAATCAAAACAAAGCTAACTCCATTGTCTCCTTAACAAATGAGAGAGACGGGTAATAACCTAGTCAAGCATCTATAGTGAGATATAAAATAATATCATCAATCTCTTTGTCCTTTTTGTGAGCATAAATCACAACACAATTCGATTCAAAGTCAATTCTAATATCCAATAATTTCTTATGCTCATCACAATTCAAAACATAAATTTGTATTTTTCCATGCAAAGTGCCCATCACAATTCAAAACATATTCTATCACAATTTTTCAAAACATAATTTATTCAATCCACAACATTGCTTAATACTTGTTAAAATACCATTTCACAAAGTTAAATTCATACATACTATAACAATTTCAATAATCATTGAATTAAATCTAGTACTTGATAAACATAATACATAAGGAAAATACGTCATTTAGTCATATGAAATTTTCAGAACAAAATCAATTAAAAACTAGTTGTGCACAAACCTCTGATGAGTCACCTCTTGGCTTTGACTCAATGGGTCTTTTTCTTTTCCCAGTGACTTTTCTAATTGAAACACACAATTTAAAGTGTTTCAGTACTCATTTAAATTGTTTCTAATAATAAGGTTCAATAATTAAATTTTATTAATACTATTCATCACATGTTGACATATGTTGCCAATTTCATTTCAAAGCTTATTGCATTTTATTGTAATTATTCATATTTCATGGCCAATGTTTACTGTCTATTGGACCAAGCTACAATGTAAATTTAATAGATTTCTCTTCAATAAATTGTTTCTCATTGTGTCTTCTTTAATTTCCTTTTTGAATCATGTCATTTAGATTTGTATAACTCATGTTATGGTCAATTGACCATAACTAGGTCAATTCTGAATTTTGGTTCCCTTACTAGGCAGTTTTAGTATTACACTTTGCCAATTTTATTTGAGTAGGTTGCTGCCATATTTAGGTCTATTAGTCTTCATAGGATATGTTACTCTATGTCTTATGGTCATTAAGAATTTTTTATTGTAATTTTTCAAGTCTTGTAGAGTTACTTATGGTTAAGTTATTGGACTGGACTCAATGGTCTTGTAGTGACAGGATGTTCAACTAGGCAGTAGTTTTGACCCAACATTTGAGCTTCTTACATTCATAAGGTGAGGGAGAGGTCTAAAACAAAGTTGAAGGTCTATTTCTTAGCTTTCTAGAATGGTATGGCTCATTTTGTTTGAAGACTTCTAGCAGGAGTTATACTTAAAACACTTTGCTGGAGTTAATGGTCATTTGAACCATTTCCAGATTTGGTATGCCAACTTAATCAAGTTAACTGACCTAGTTCCCTAAGTTTATGGGTTTTGGTCAAAATACCATTATTGTAGGCCTATGTCTTAGTGAAACTTTGGCACTGGTTTCATGTCATTTGGAGTTCTATGGACCAAGTTATGGTCATTTTACTATTGCTGGTCAAGTTGCACTTATATTGCAAAGTTTAGGTCATTTTTAGGTCAAAGTCAATTCGGCCAGTTTTTGTAATCCAATTTGTGCAAGCATTTTGACTTAGTTCTGGTCATTTCTGGGCTTTGGTGTCTTCATACGAGTTGTAGCTCTATGTCTAAGCTTTCCATGGTATAAAGTTCAGGTCATTTGGACCTGTTTTAAGTGAGTTATGGCCAAAATACTGACTATTCATATGATCAAAATTCTGGGTTTTCATGTCATGCAATTTCGGATTTGGTCATTCTTTTAGGTCACTTCTAGGTAGAATTTGGACAAGCTCTCCACATGAAAGTTGACCTATTTTATGTCTAGTTTCACCTCTAATTGGCCTCATACCAATTGGAGTCACAACTTTGCACTTATAACGTAATTTATACACTGCCAACAATTACAACCTGCATAAGAGAATTTACACTCCCAATTTGGCAATCCTCCTCCTCCCAACACTTCAATATTCATTCTTGGCACTTCTATATTTATTCAACACAATTCCAGCAAAGTAAATTGGGCAGAATACTCAAGTAATATAGGCTCCCATGGCTGCCTAAAATTGGGCAGTCTAATAACTCAACAATTCTTCAAATTTCTTCACCCAAAATACTCCCCATAACCTCAACACAAACTTTAATAAGGCAAGTTAAAGATATAAGCATTTACCTTTAGTTGACCACTTCTCAACTTTCACCAAAGCTCTTTTTCTTACTGGCTATAGCTTTCCCATGATGTGTGGACAATTTCTTGTGAAAGGATTAGTGGAAATCATGGTGAGATTGAGTGAGATTAAAGCTTGCATGAAGGTGTTTCAATGGAGGTTTGAGAGGAATTTAAATTCGGCAACTTGAGAGGTGAAGAAGATGAATGAAGATAGTGGAAAATTCTGTCCACTTTTGGCTTTTATACCCCCCACTAATAATTAATAAATTATTAAAATAATCAAGTTTTCATTATTTGCAATTAACACCCCATACTTCCGTTATTTACATTTTATACATAAGTTCATTTTTCATGTGATTTTCAAAATTTAATACTATTTATTTTTAATGAAAATTTAGGTCAAAAGTCAACTCTAGGTGTCAATTGACCAAAATGCCCCTATTCGGTTTGTATTCTCTATTTTTTGGTAACACCGATTTTTGTCGGTTTTTTGATTTTTCGTTTTTCTTTGTACTAATTCATTAATTTTCTTTGACATTTCTAATATCAATTACACTTCAATAGATGTTTATTTAAGTCTTAAAAATATTTCCTAGGGTTCCCCACAGTCTAGGGCTAGTCAACGATCCACGCCGCAACTTTCCAGTGCGATCACCCATCGCTACGGTTTTTGGCTCATTTAACTTAGTTACATTTCATTGTTATTATTTTTCCTTTATTTTTCTTGTATTTTCCTCTATTGTATTTCATTATTTCATATCTCCTCACTAATATTTAAGTATAATTCCAGGTTTTCTAGCTGTCTGGACAGACACTGGTCACCGGAACAGTAGAACGCACTACCGAATGTAGGGGTGTTACAATTCTCCCTCCCTTAAAATAAATTTCATCTCGAAATTTTACCTAATTTTAATCTCTGAACAGTTGTGGGTGCTGCCTCCACATATCCTCCTCTCGTTCCTAAGTAACTTCCTGACCTGAATGATGGTCCATAACACCTTAACCAAATGTATACATTTATTTTTCAGCTGCTTCACCTCATGTACTAAGATCTTTATGAGTTTCCCCATCATACGTTGAATTTAAATTCATTTCACCTTTTTAGAGGTAAGCAATTTTGTGTGCTAACGAATCCACTCTTTCTAGGACCTTGTATGGTTCTATGGAGTGAGAACTTAGTTTTTCTCCTTTTTATATGATCGTATAATCTTCTTTCCTTTGAATTTGTGTAAGACTTTTAACAATCTAATATAACATTTAATTTGTTTATATAGCACTAATCTTTTCTTACTATCATTCTGTCTAATATTTCAATTCATGTTTCCTTATCGAATGACCATTGTGGTCATGTTAGAATTATTTATCTAATCATTGGTCCTCTGACCATTCTAGTCAACAATCTTACTCATATTCATAACATTTCTTGTTTCATTTAAATCAACTATTCAAATTTTCACTTCCACAACTCATTTATCTACCAATATTCTATAATTTACTTCCTTTTGTACTGAACTACAACCTTTCGATATTCTAACTTTTGAATTTTAAATCCCTAAGTAGGATTTCCAAACTCATTTCCAACAATAAAAATTTGTCCTGGCATAACTATACCAAAACAAATGTCCTTAGCAACTATTCTCATCTGGGTGTACTATCGAGTGGTACGTAGTTCTACACAATAATCTCAAGTCAGTACTGTAATTTGCAGCTTACAGTGCAAACATCAAGAACATTGCATAGTTACTACGATATATTCCAATAGATCATACTTTCCTATATTTTATCCTTTTCGAATTCACTAATATCTGAAACTTATTCTGATTACAATATCCATTAATAATTACTAACTCTAACATCTTTACCCTCGTCTAGAGCAAGTCTATTATTGCAACTTACTTTTAGGTCCTCTTGCCTTACATTAAGTAGGCTTGCCAATTATCTTTATAATTTATGGTGTGTTAGAAAATACTTTTCGCTGACAAACTCTTCCAAAACTAATTTCACTCATTATCACAATCCTTATCTTAAATGACTAATCACTAATGCATTAAAATTTATTCCCATGTAAAGGAATAGCAACAGAACATATAATTCTAACACTAACATACAAATAAGTAGTGCTGGGATCAAATAATAACTACTTGTTTCTTTCAAAAATTAAGAACTTACTAGCAGCTACATCCGAAGTTTCTGTTCTTTCTCCTTGGCGCATAGTGGACGCTCTGACTGGTGCGCTACTATATTCAGGTTGATTCACTGTATTATGGTTGTGAGGAGTACCAACTCTATTTCTATCTCGACTCTGACTGACTGTCTGTGAACTTCGGAGAGCAGATCGAGGTGCTCTAGTACAATCTCTAACAAAGTGTCAAAGCTTTCCACAATTGTAGCAGGCTCCAGTGGCCTTACGATAAATACCTCCATGTAGTTTGCCATAAACATGGCAGATACGGGCAGAATAGGAACTTCTAGTTGTTCGATGACTGGACCTTGGTGGCCTTTGCGCTGAAGATCCGCCTCTATCAGATCCATAACCACTAGGCTCTCCAGTGTTCTTCCTTTTTCCCAATTTACTATTTGAACTTTGATCACCAGGTCTTTCATTCTTCTCTATTTCATATTGCCCTTGTGGGTGTTGGGATTGTACTTGAGCTTGGGTTGACAGATTATCAGCCATTTGTTGAAAGAAAGTGGCCATTTGCTGGGCCATTTGTATAGTAATTTGTATCGGTGAAACTGGTATAGTCGGGCCTTTGACACTCTGCAGAGCTGGGGCCTCACCTTGTACTTTTGCCATCACAGACTGTTCTATTATCTCATTCTTCTCTTTCATATATTTTCACAGGATTTTCTATTTCCTGTACAACCAACATAAGGAGATTTCTCTCTATTAGTTCATATTTATGATGTAAATGTACTATATGTATCAAATATTTGAGCAGTTGTATTTACCAATAAAAAGATTTCAAATTCACGGTTCAAAATTTACTTTAAAACCATTGCTCTGATACCACTAAATATGTCACACCCTACTCCTCCGTAAGATGTAACATGATCCCGTAGTACACATAATGAATTACCGTACTTTGCCTACCGGTAACCCATTAAAAATACTACAAGGAATTTTAAATCAATTTTCGTGAAATTTAAATCATTGATTAAAATCTGGTGTTATAAAAATTTTTTAAAGTTTCGACAGAGTGCCGGCTGTATTTTGAGAAAACAGTTCTTCAAAACCTGCAAAGAAACACACTTCTAATATTTTTGCTCAACCATAACTCCATTTCAAATCATTTCTCAATACAATTCAATCTCAATAATCAAATCAATTTATTTTTAAACCAACCTCATCATAAAAGAAACATTGATTACATGACTCAAAAAATAATATTACAAAATTATACAAGTAAATGAAATCTCAAATTTAAATTGCAATAATTTGCATTTAATTACATACCAAATTATTTTATAAGAGTTTTTATACAACTGCTCAAATAATTTACATACATATTATTACATGCATACATAAAAACCTATGTACATGAGTATACCTATGATATACCTAGAGCTGATCTGAATGTGTCGTCAAAGAAGCTTACTCAAATGCTCTATGCTCTTTTCACCTGCGACAGCATACAAAGCTATTGCTGAGTGGTGAACTCAGTGGTGCATAACTATAATTTAAAATATAGTACAATATGCATTGACAAAATTATAACAATTAATTTGAAAGTCTCGAAATTCAAAAAAATTTCAAAAGTCAAAATCTTTGTTGCCAATAATATAAATTATTAGTTAAAATGACTTTGAGCAAGAAATTCAATTTATCAAATCACAACTGGACATTTAAAGTAATTCCAGCAATCATGAAAATAAAGATTAATTCCAACAAAATCAATTATGCATAAATCCCATTTGAAATCAAAATTCTTTACTATTTAAAAACCATTCTTTATCTCACTAACTATGCATGACTAATCCGCAAGGGCCATCTTCGGGGTGATTCTAACTCCCTATGATCAAGGAGGTCGAATCGGATTCTAACTCCCCATGGTCGGGGAGGTCGAATCATCGTGCACAGTACACATCACAATAATGAAACTTCCGAAAAGGCCATAACAAATAAAAACTTAGATCTAACCTCTAATAAGAGGAGAATCTAAGCCTGTGCACATACCATGGTAATCAAAACAAAGCTAACTCCATTGTCTCCTCAACAAATGAGAGAGACGGGCAATAACCTAGTCAAGCATCTATAGTGAGATATAAAATAATATCATCAATCTCTTTGTCCTTTTTATGAGCATAAATCACAACACAATTCGATTCAAAGTCAATTCCAATATCCAATAATTTTTTATGGTCATCACAATTCAAAACATAAATTTGTATTTTTCCATGCAAAGTGCCCATCACAATTCAAAACATATTCTATCACAATTTTTCAAAATATAATTTATTCAATCCACAACAATGCTTAATACTTGTTGAAATACCATTTCACAATGCTAAATTCATACATACTATAACAATTTCAATAATCATTGAATTAAATCCAATACTTGATAAACATAATACATAAGGAAAATACGTCATTTAGTCATATGAAATTTTCAGAATAAAATCAATTAAAAACTAGTTTTGCACAAACCTCTGATGAGTCGCCTCTTGGCCTTGACTCAGTGGGTCTTTTCCTTTTTCCAGTGTCTTTTCTAATTGAAACACACAATTTAAAGTGTTTCAGTACTCATTTAAATTGTTTCTAATAATAAGGTTCAATAATTAAATTTTATTAATACTATTCCTCACATGTTGACATATGTTGCCAATTTCATTTCAAAGCTTATTGCATTTTATTATAATTATTCATATTTCATGGCCAATGTTTACTGTCTATTGGACTAAGCTACAGTGTAAATTTAATAGATTTCTCTTCATTAAATTGTTTCTCATTGTGTCTTCTTTAATTTCCTTTTTTGAATCATGTCATTTGGATTTGTATAACTTAAGTTATGGTCAATTGACCATAACTAGGTCAATTCTGAATTTTGGTTCCCTTACCATACAGTTTTAGTTTTACACTTTTCCAATTTTATTTGAGTAGGTTGTTGCCATATTTAGATCTATTACTCTTCATAGGATATGTTACCCTATGTCTTATGGTCACTAAGAATTTTTTATTGTAATTTTTCAAGTCTTGTAGAGTTACTTATGGTCAAGTTATTAGACTGGACTCAATGGTCTTATAGTGACAGGATGTTCAACTAGGGTAGTAGCTTTGACCCAACTTTTCAGCTTCTTACATTCATAAGGTGAGGGAGAGGTCTAAAACAAAGTTGAAGGTCTATTTCTTAGCTTTCCAGAATGGTATGGCTCATTTTGTTTGAAGACTTCTAGTGGGAGTTATACTTAAAACACTTTGCTGGAGTAAATGGTCATTTGAACCATTTCCAAATTTGGTATGCCAAATGAATCAAGTTAATTGACCTAGTTCCCTAAGTTTTTGGATTTTGGTCAAAATACCATTATTGTAGGCCTATGTCTAAGCTTTCCATGGTATAAATTGCAGGTCATTTGGACTTGTTTTGAGTGACTTGTTTGGTCATTCTTTTAGGTCACTTCTAGGTAGAATTTGGATAAGCTCTCTTCATGAAAGTTGGCCTATTTTATGTCTAGTTTCACCTCCAATTGGCCTCATACCAATTGGAGTCACAACTTTGCACTTATAACCTAATTTATGCACTGCTAACAATCACAACCTGCATAAGAGAATTTACACTCCCAATTTGGCAATCCTCCTCCTCCCAACACTTCAATATTCATTCTTGGCACTTCTATATTTATTCAACACAATTCCAGCAAAGTAAATTGGGCAAAATACTCAAGTAATATAGGCTCCCATGGCTGCCTAAAATTGGGCAGTCTAATAACTCAACAATTCTTCAAATTTCTTCACCCAAAATACTCCCCATAACCTCAACACAAACTTTAATAAGGCAAGTTAAAGATATAAGAATTTACCTTTAGTTGACCACTTCTCAACTTTCACCAAAGCTCTTTTTCTTACTGGCTATAGCTTTCCCATGATGTGTGGACAATTTCTTGTGAAATGATTAGTGGAAATCATGGTGAGATTGAGTGAGATTAAAGCTTGCATGAAGGTGTTTCAATGGAGGTTTGAGAGGAATTTAAATTCGGCAACTTGAGAGGTGAAGAAGATGAATGAAGATAGTGGAAAATTCTGTCCACTTTTAGCTTTTATACCCCCCACTAATAATTAATAAATTATTAAAATAATCAAGTTTTCATTATTTGCAATTAACACCCCATATTTTCTTTAATTACATTTTATACATAAGTTCATTTTTCATGTGATTTTCAAAATTTAATACTATTTATTTTTAATGGACATTTAGGTCAAAAGTCAACTCTAGGTGTCAATTGACCAAATGCCCCTATTCAGTTTGTATTCCCGATTTTTCGATAACACCGATTTTTGTCGGTTTCTTGATTTTTCGTTTTTCTTTGTACTAATTCATTAATTTTTATTTGACATTTCTAATGTCAATTGCACTTCAATAGATGTTTATTTAAGTCTTAAAAATATTTTCCAGGTTCCCCACAGTCCAGGGCTAGTCAACGGTCCACGCCGCAACTTCCCAGTGCGGTCACCCATCGCTACGGTTTTTGGCTCGTTTAACTTAGTTACATTTCATTGCTATTATTTTTCCTTTATTTTTCTTGTATTTTCCTCTATTGTATTTCATTATTTCATATCTCCTCACTAATATTTAAATATAATTTCAGGTATTCTAGCTGTCCGGACAGACACTGGTCACCGGAACAGTAGAACGCACTACCGAATGTAGGGGTGTTACACACAAGGTAGGTTTTATACCTTTTATGTCATCAATGGTGTAACCAATGACTTTCCTATGTGCTCTTAACTCTCTCAGCAATTTTTCAACTTGTACGTCACTCAAACTTGCATTAATAATGACAGGATAAGTTGAATTAGGTCCAAGAAAAGCATACCTTAATGTAGATGGAAGTGGTTTGAGGTCTACCTGTGGTACATCCTTCTCATCTAGCAAAGATGGGTGTGCAACTTCATATTTCAATTCTTCAACTTGCAAAACTTGATCTCCTACAACTGCTTGAATAGCTTCCAAAATTTGAGCAAAAGCTGCAACTTCATGATTTTCATTCTTTTTTGTTCTACTATGTACCAAACAATTCTCCAAAGGGTCCTCTGGATATCTATTCTTAAATTATGCTTCCACAATCTCATCAATAACATCCACCCTTAAACAAGGACCAACTCCATGATATTTCTTCAAAGTCTGATTCAAATTAAATTCCACCTCCTCTTCTCCAACTTTTAATGTCAATCTACCTTTCTTGACATCAATTATAGCCCTTGCTGCGGCTAAAAATGGCCTTCCCAAGATGATAGGTATGTGAATATCCTCTTCTATTTAAAGAACCACAAAATCCACAGGAATGAAAAATCTTCCAACTTTTAAGGGCACATTCTCCAAAATTCCCACTGGATATTTGATGGCTCTATCAGCTAGTTGCAAAGAAATGGTGGTGGGCTTCAAATCTCGTACCTTAAGCTTTTCACAAATGGAGAGTGGCATCAAAATTACACTAGCTCCAAATCACACAATTCCTTTTCAATCCCCAATGTGACAAGGAATAGAGAAACTTCCTGGATACTTCAATTTTGGTGGAAGTTTATTCTGTAAGAGAGCATTACACTCCTCTGTTAATGCCACAGTTTCATAATCTTCTAATCTCTTCTTGTTTGACAAAATTTCTTTCAGGAACTTAGCATATGAGGGCATTTGAGAAATTGCATCTATAAATGGAATGTTGATATATAATTTCTTCAAAACTTCCAAAAATTTCCCAAACTGCTTATCTAGCTTTGCTTTCTGAAACCTCTAAGGATATGGCAATGGTGGCTTGTATGGTGGTGGAGGCACATACTTTTCCTCTTCTTCTTTTTCAACTTTCTTCTTTTTGTTTGCTTCCTCATTAACTTCATCATGATTTGAAATCGATTCCTTTTTGTCTTCATCTTCTTTCTTCTTTTCCTCTTCTACCTCATCTTTCTTTTCATTTCTCAAAATTTTCCCACTCCTTAGGATCACTGCCTTGCAATGTTTTCTAGGATTCTCTGGTTGATTTGGAAGTTTTCTTGTGCTTTGCTAGAAGAACTTGCTTGTTGAGCTATTTGGTTTTCCAACATCCTGTTATGAGTGGCAAGCTGGTCTATCCTTGAAGTTAATTGTTGAATCATTTTTCCATGTTTTTGTTGAGCAGTTAAGAAATTCTCTATCATAGACTTAAAAATTGAATCTTGGTCTGAAGACTGAACTGGTGGTTGTGGAATAGGTGCATTTTGATTCCTTTGTGGTGGAAATCCAGGTGGTACTCTGTTTTGCTAAAAATTCTGCTGTTGTTGCTGAAAATTAGGAGGTTGTTGATAATTTTGTTGCTGCCCTTGTCGACCTCCCCAAGAAAAGTTAGGGTGGTTCCTCCATGCTAGTTTATATGTAGCAGATTACCAACTAGTTTCTGATTGTAATTCCCAACAAAATCAACTTGCTCATTTCCAAACTCTTGCCCATAGGAAGGAAAATCGTTGATACAATGCATATTTCCCACACCAACATCTTCTATATGACTAGATCCTCCAATTGATGAGTCAACCTTCATGCTTAACTTATCCATTTTTCTCGTCAAAGCATCAAATTTGGCATTGAACATACTCATGGCATCTAATTCATATACACTAGCTGGTGGCTTCTTCATTTTATTTCTTTCACAGCTCCATTGATAATTGTTATGAGCAATTTTATCCAATGCTGAATAAGCTTCATCTCCTGACTTCTCCATAAGATCACCTCCTGAAGATGCATCAATTATACTTCTAATTGCTGGAGAAACACCATTGTAGAAATGTTGAACTAGCATCCATTTAGGGATTCCATGATGTGGACATCTCCTTTGAAGATCCTTATATCTCTCCCAAGCTTCATAGAGACTCTCATCATCCCTTGGTCTGAAAGAAGTTAATTCATTTCTCAATTTTGCTGTCTTACTAGGAGGAAAGTATTGAGCCAAGAAAGCTTGTGACAACTCATCCCAAGTAGTTATTGAACCCGGAGGTAATGAATGCAACCGATCCCTAGCACGATCCTTCAAAGAAAAAGGAAATAATCTCAATCGGATGGCATCATCTGACACTCCATTTATCTTCAGCATGTCACTAATCTCAAGAAAATATGCAAGGTGCACATGTGGACTCTCAGTAGGACCTCCCTCAAACTGTGATTGTTAAACCATTTGACAAAGTGAGGGCTTCAACTCAAAGTTGTTTGCTTCCACTTTAGGCCTTGTAATACTCGGTCTAAAATCTCCAAAACTAGGAAAAGCATGATCCTTAATTGATCTGTTGTTATTGTTTGCCATAGCTTCTATCACTTGTTGCTCTTATTATTGCTCTTACTGTCTTTGAATTATGAGTTCAGTTTTTCTTCTTTTAGACTCTGCTCTTAAAGCTTTAGCTGTCTTTTCAATCTCAGGATCAAAAATTAAATCAATTTCTGCACTTTTTGTTCTTCTTATATAAAAGATATGTACCTGAAAAACCAAAATAAGAAAATCTCAAAGTAAAATGATAAAGAAGAGAAATTAAAATAAAAAATAAAATGCCCAAATTAACCAAACAATCAATCATCTACTATCAAACAAAACAAATCCCTGGCAATGGCGCCAAAAACTTAATTGCGTACTCCACAAGTATATGGGTCGTTCAAGTAGTAAAGAAAAGATATCGTCCTACAGAGATTTGTTGTTTGAGTACCAAACTATAAAACTCACGATTATTTGGGCTATCAATAATTTGTACCAAAAATAGAGTAAGAAATGCAGCAAATTAAATTAGAAAAATAAGGAAATTATAATGAATTAAGCAATTAAAATTTTAAGCACTATACTAATTTACTAAAATTTCAGCCAGTGACAAAAGATTTAATTAATTAATGGTAAAAATTGATTCCAGAGTTGAGGTTCATGAAGTAAATTTTATTGGGATTTGGATAGGCAAAGCCAAGATTAAAGGAAATATAAGTTTGAAGGAAGTTGATTCTGATTTCCTCTAATTTCTCTTTCAAGCAAACTAAAGAGTGTTTTTAAGGAAACTAAACCTCATTCTCATGCGATGTTTAATTACCCAAAACCCTTTAAGCATTTTAATCAACTTGAAATTCCTCTTAACCCACTAGTTTATTTCTAACACTATGTGATTAAGTTCATTATCTTGATTATCTATCATAGATTCTCACCTCTTGGTACTTCAATCTAAGATTAAGAACAAAACCCAAAGGGTACCAATAATGGGTATGTAAATAAGCATACAAGATAAGAATCAAAGCTTATATATACTAAAATCTGGTTAAAACCAGTCCAAATCCACAAATAAAACTTAAATCATTACACCAAACTCTGAAATCTTAAGTATCTACACACTCATGCTTGTATTTACAAGTAAAAAATATGAAATAGAGCAAGAAAACATGAAAATAAAACTAAAAATAAAAGAACCTAGAAGAAGAGAATTTAAATCTCTGAAAATGGAAGCTGGAAAAACGTCACTCTGCAGGCATTTTTCCTCCTAAAAATGGCGTGATTCCCTCTTTCCTTTCTCTTTTGATTTTTCTCTTTCTTTCTCCTTATGGTAAAAATGAGAATATGATGCTTATATATCCCCTCAAGGTTTGCCCTAAAAATAGTCTCTAAAAAAGACAAAAGGTGTAAAAGGTGTAAAAAGAGAAAATTTTTCCATGTCAGCAAATTTGCTAACGCTATCCCACATGCCTCATGTTGATTTAAGTTTTTTTCCACATGCCTCATATTGATTCAGAGGATGAGCCTTTAGATTCTGCACGACCAGCTACACGGGGCATGTGGGAGTCCCTGAAACTTTCGGCGTGTTTTGCTCTAAAATCTCTGTTTACACGACCCGCCACACGGGGCATGTTAAAGTCCATGAAACTTTCGACGTGTTTTGTTCCCAAATCTCTGTTTACACGACCCAGTGTGAATTTACATGCCTCATGTGGATTCCTGTTGGCTAACTCTTATCTTCACATGACCCTCAACATGGGGCATGTTGAGGCCCTTGAAAGTCTCCGCTGGTCTTCTCATTTAAGCGAATTTTCTTTATTTTTCACACTACTTTAAGCTTCTAAATCACTTTGAATTTCTTCTATATGGACCTTTTTGCCTTTAAACCTTATTAAAACCTATAAAAAATATTAAAATTCCAAAAGCCAAATATAATGAAACTAAAATTAACAAATTAACTAAAATATGCATTAAAAGCATAAAATTACTAAACTAAAAAGGCAAAATGGATACAAAACTACCCTAAAATACTTATATAAAATGAGTTTATCAACTACATAGATAATTCACAGTTTAGATGTGTACTTTCTTTATAGAAATAAATTTCTCCAAAACTTGTTTAAAATATGAGCCTCCAAAAATAAAGAACCAGGCCAAACTTGCACACACACAAATATACACTCATTTGTCCTTTTGTCACTCCTTACAAATGACTTGTAAGACTCTTATATTTACTACTCAAAGAGTACTAGCCTTTTAGCTAGCAAATTAATCTCTTCATGTATGTAACTATGAGGAAGAATTGTATCTCTTCATTCAGTTACATCTTTTGGCCAATAGACACAACTTTTTCCATGGTTTTAGCATAATTGAAAATTTATCACAGTATAATTCATAGCTTATAGTTCTTTTAGATATCTAAAAACCCTTGAAATTGCTTTCCAAGATTCAATGCTAGGGTTGCTAGTATATTTTGATAATTTACATACTACAAAAGCAATATTAGGTCTAGTGCAATGCATAACATATATGAAGCTATCAATAGCACTAGCTACTCAATTTGAGCAATTACTCTACTAGAATTTTCAGTCAATTTGCAATAAATATCATATGGAATATTTACTTCCCTTAATATAATGAGATTAACAAAGAGTAAAATCTCCACTATGTTTCTATTGGGTAGTTTAGGCCAATCTCTTTAGGATAACAACTAAAACAGAATTCTTGACAATAATAGAGATAAAAGAGAAAAGTTAATATATTTCTATTCCAAATTGCTATTTAAAAAGCATTTGCACCTTTTTAAACATATACAATAATTCAATTTGTATCTATTAAAGTAATTACATCTATTAACTTATATCTTTTAGAACATATATAACAGTTCACTTTGTATTTCTTGGAATAATTATATTTGTTCACTTACACCTTTTATAATAGATGCAATCGTTCATTTTGTATCTCTTAGAATAATTACATCTATTCACTTATACTTCTTAGAATAGATACAACAGTTCACTTTGTATCTCTTAGAATAATTATATCTGTTCACTTGCACTTTTTAGAATAAATATAACTATTGGTAACAAACAATTCATTTTGATGTCTTTTAATGAACAGACATAATTCTTTCAATATGAGATAACTTTTTCTATCACTAATTATTTCTGATAATATCCCCCACTTAGTTAGTGATAGGCACAATCAACAAGAATTAAGATTTATGCATACAAAATGTGTCTTTTGACTTATATACATAAATCTTATTAACTTCTTTAACACATTCATTGTACACTTTAACAGCATATTATAGCATTGTATTTGTTACAATTATAAGCATGTCATCAATATAAAGAAAAATTATCACACCAAAAACTTCTTCAATGTGTAAGTGTTTCTGAATCTATTTAAGAGAAAAGTCTTATGTGGTATGCAATAACTTCTTCCTATAAATATTCAAACTAGGAGTAAGTTTTGCTATTATCCCTCCTACTTATAATAATTCAAGAACTACCACTTTCAAATCCTTAAGCTTTGAAACAAGGATATATAACTTATGAACTTGATCCATAACAGACTTATCAACCATTTGGAATTCAAAATATTTCATGATCATAAATTAACTACACCTTGTTTTCCTGTGTTGCATTTAAACTCTAGTAAATTGCAGATTTCCTTTAGAGACTTGACATAAGTAAATAGATCATATTGCTTATCTGACAAGTTCTTGAAAATATGACCTCTATATAATAATTCATCTTCTTCACATTTTTTTTTCTAGATCTGCTTTTACTTGTGTAGAATTTTCAGGTGTTGGTAGTGAAATGGCAGACAGACTTGGATCAAGTATATAAAAAATATTCAATGCAGTAAGTAAGAATAGCATCTTGTCTTTCCAGTGAATATAATTTGTTCCATCAAAAAGATCTAGTTTCAAGAACTCATTATTCATCATAGAAACAACCTTGGACTCCATTGAAATTAATACCTTAAATTTATTGAGGCAGTGGGTGTTGAATAGGCTTTGAGGCGTGATGAATCACTATCTTTAAGGTATTAATTGCCCTCACTAGATTGCTGCAAGGTTATGACAATATACCTCCAGGATACAACAAAACCTAAAATCTGCTGATAGTAACTCCTGAAGATTTCCTTTAAAAACTTTTTGTATGAACAAAATTTAGAGAGACTAGAAGAGAAGAAGAAGAAGAAGAAGAAGAAGAAGAAGAAGAAGAAGAAGAAGAAGAAACAGAAGTAGTATATGAATTGAAAAACACTTATCCATATTTATAGATAATGGAAGCTATAGCATCTTTTCTAGACAAACACATCTGTTTATTTTCAACAGACATAACTTTTTATTTTTTCGGCACAACTTTTAATAAACGTGACTATATTTTTTTTATTAACAGACACATTTATTATGACACCTTTCCTAACAGTCGTAACTGTTTGTGTGTAATAGACATATTTGTGTATTAATAGATACATCTACTTGTTAACAAATAAATCTTTTCATAATTTATTTATGAAAATTAAAATAAAATAATTATTTTATTTCACACATATACCAAGTGCCATTATAGAATAATATATATATATATATATATATATATATATATATATATATATATATATATATATATATATATTTAAATATATATAATTCTTTATATTTCATTCTTTTCACTTCTTCCCTTTCTTGTATTGTAATAATATGTATATTCTTTCTCTCTCTATTATCTAACATACAAGCTATTTATAACAAATAGTCATTTGAATGTGTGAAGAAGATAAATAATTCATAATTACTAGGTGTGCATAGCAGTGTCCCAAGTGGCAGCAAATTCAAAACATTTTCTCCCAATTCTACAGTGAACAGTAATCAAGTTATTTAATTGGTTTTGGCAACTAGTAAAATCAGAAACTAAAGTTAAAATGCAATCAAGTTCTATTGTGAGAGTAAACAGTATAATTGGATTTGCATGGCCTGAGTGAAGTAGACTGACTGAAGCAAATCAGACCAAACACAAAGTTAAATGGTCTCAACAGGTGCATTTTTTAAGTCTCGTTTAACTTTAGATTAACATATTAACTAGTTACCAAAACAAAGATTCAATTCTATTTAGAATAAAAACAAACATGAGAAGCTTCAAACGATTCACAATCGAATCCCCAATGACAAATGGGTGTGCCAATATATAACAAATGAACTTTATCTTGTGTTCTGTTATTGCATAGAAATTTCCAAAGGGGACATGTCCTATCACACTCAACCAATATTAAGAGAGAAATAGAAATTGGATGCTTGAATTTAAGCAAAGAACAATGAATTTTTCTATGAGTTTCATCTATCATCTAGTTTTTTTCATGCTAGCAAAAAGTCACCAAATTCTCACCTAGTTTTAATTTTTCCACCAAGAAAATGCAAAGACACTAAGAATTTAGAGAAACCTGAAATAAGATTGTTATGCACAGGGCCATGACTATTAACATAATGAAGGAAAATCAGAACTAAAGATTCAAAGAACCAATATAGTTTACTTTATATGCTATGATTAAAAAAAATTTGAGGTGTGTTGCAAACTCAATCAAACAATAGCATTATAGAATCCATTCAAATTAGGCTTAAAACTCAATTTCACCCATATACTTATTGGAAAAGTTCAATTTAGACAATTTTTAACTTTTTATTCAAATTATCAAAGAAGTTTCAATTTAAGCTCAATTTAGCTAAAAAATAAGAAAATCAAGAAATTGAGCTTCTTAATTTTTTGTTTTAAATCAAGAAATCAAGAAACTTAGTTCAAAAATGAAGAAATTGTACTTCTTGACTTTTGATTGAAATCAAGAAAACAAGAAATTTAACCCATAAATTTTAATTGTTGGTTTAAATTAAAACTTTTGGAATAATTTGAACAAAAAGTTAAAAATATGCTAAATTGAACTTTCCAATAAGTACAGGAGCAAAATTGAAATTTTGCTATTGAAATTAAACCAAAGTTGTGGTACCAAGTTAACCCATTCTTATTAAATCCCATTAAATTTAAGAACTATCATGCACAATGGAGGAAGCACAAATAAGAGCAAATGAATTTTACCTAATCTACTTTCTCCATTCCTTTACTTCGATGTTATAATCCACAAAATGTAATAAGATATCAAAGTGAAAATAATACACACCACCAAAATGCCCATAAGATATGCCATAGTGCCCATTAAGTTTCGCAATTGATTAACTCATAAATTTTGTTCATATTTCATCCAAACCAATACATAACCATTCAATGATTCACAAACACAGCAAAATTAGATTCTAGGTGATACTACCCACCCAAAGCAGAGTCAAATGGTCAACACTCGGTCAAATGATCTAACATGACAATCAAAATGTTAGCACTCAGTCAAAAGGTTAGAGCAAAGAAGAAGAGTCATGACTAAGAGCCAAACGGACCATCATGTGATTCAGATCATCCATACCAAACAAAATAAGACTTGGACCATCCAAACTGAGCAAGATAAGGCTCAGATAAAACTGAGCAAAAGAATGCTCAGACTGAAGGGCCTGAACAAACATAGATGAGATATCTAAAAAAGTGGGGATGCTTGCTCGTTAGACTGAGCATCAACCTTATCGAGTATCAGCAATATCAGTCGACGATAAGGGCAAATTCATAGGCGGGAATCTTAGAATATTAGCCAAGTAGTCGAGATTCCCACTAGATAGCTACTGTAACAACCCCTGATCTAGCAGCATAACAACTAAACTGGCAGCATTACTGGTAATTTCCACAACTTGTAATAAGAACTATAACTCAATTTCATATGGATATTCCATACTTATCACATAAAAATTGATCCAAAGTGATTTAAGCAAAATACAAACTTTACATATCATCTCATTCAATTAGGTACAACTTTTCATAATTAATTACTTATACAACTATTACAAAAAGAATCATTACAAGTAAAGAGAGCAAACCCTAATTAGACTCTTGACAAAATACTGCTCTTCTGATGCAGACTCTAGTGATCTACTCCCTGTGGACTCTCGGCTTCAGTACCTACACGAGGTAAAAACCCATCGTGCTTTGCAAATAGCTTAGTGGTGCATGTCTAGCTTTAGACAACTAATTAATAGTTACCTGTAACTATATACACTATAAACATTTAATCAAGCAATTAAGATAATTTCAAGCATGTAGCAATTCACAACAATTTTTAACAAGGATAAATAAAACATTTAATTATTAACTCTTTAATTGAATTTCACTAATTTTGCTCATGAAATGTGCATATGGCAACAAGTTATCTATTAACAAAAGTAAAAATCCAATTTATAAACAAAAGAGCAATTCATTTGACTTGAAAGCTTATCATTTCATTATTTCTGTTTAATGGCCCAATTCCTCCTTCCGGATATTGGGATTTTAATGCGACACCTTTTTTCAGATGTCGTCTTATATTTTTTCTTTTCCACTGTAACATCTTATTTCGGATGTTGTCTTACGTGTCCTTTTTACCACAGCAACACCTTCTTTCAGGTGTAGTATTACATGCCTTTTTAGAATCAATACGTGTAATGCAACACCATCTTTCAAATGTCGTCTTTACATACTCATAGATATTTATTCATTTTAGTTTGTAAATCTACTAGCTTATCCCCCTATTTGGCATGCCAAATTATCCAGTTTCTATCTTCAATCTAGGTAGAATCTTGGGCCTTAATAGTCTTATAACATGATATTAGGTAATTCAAACATTCTTACATCCATAAGGATTAACACTCATCATGTTCTCATGATTTGTCATGATCATATACTTGTTTACATATTCAAAATAAGGAAGGATTGACATTCATCATTTTAACACCAATTGGCATCATCATATAATCAATTTCATATTCAAAATAAGAATATAACCATTTTCACATAGCATTTAGAATTAATCATGTTAATTCCCCATAAGGCAGATTCCCAAACTCATTTTGCAATCATAATTAGACCTAAAGAAAGACATTTTCAAGACCAGTTCTTTTCATAAGACATGTTAATTTATGTCTTAGCTTTCATCAGAAATTAATTGGATCCAATTTAGATGTGTAAAAATTCATTTATACCCCCTTTCTATGCAAACTATTCAAAAAGGTGGATTACCATTTCAGGGGAACACCTATTTGGTACCTTGTCTTCTATCAACTCTTTAGGTACTCTAAAGGCAGAATTAGCTCTTATGGTCTTCATACAATTTATAGCTTAAGGTCTCAACTTTCATTTGAATAAGGAATCACCCCATTCGAAGGTCTAGAACTCAAGTTATGCTCCAATTTCTACATACTGTCCAGTTTATACATAACCAATTCTGGTTACAAACAGAATTCATAGTTCCTGTTCATAAGCTAATTTGATTATTCTAAAGATAAATTCAATTAAAGTAGTCCTCATTAAATATCTTCCTACATGTTTTAAGTTTTCAACAGTTTAAGAATCACCTATTTTGGAGGCCTATATTATGAGTTATAGCTAAATTATCAACTACTATTCACGGATGCATTGTCCTGAGAATTCCAAGTTTTCAGATTTTCAATTCAAGTTTGCACTCAACATTCAAGCACTTTACACCCAGAATTTATACAGGGACTCTAAAGCAAAATTTTAGGCCTGTGTCTTAAGTTTCCAAAACATCTTGTAGCACCTCAATTGGATATATACAGAGGGAGATATGCCATGTTTACTACACGAAGGTCACAAGGCTGAATTGCTGAATTTCAAGAAATTCTAGTTTTGCAATACTAAATTTCTCTAAAATTTCAATCACTTTACCCTAATAATTAGGTTTGGGTCAAAACATAAAAATTGTAGGTAGAAAATTTTGGTGCAAATTTCATCTCAATTGGAGCTCTATAACTCAACTTATAGCCAAATTAGTAAAGACTGCTCGCTAGATTCACTAATTCTGGCAGCCACCATTCAATGATGCATAAAGTAAGAATTTTGCTAATAAGCTTAAATAAGCACTTACATCAACTTAGTTCTAGCAAATTACTCCCAATTGCATCCACTTTTCATTAAAAATCCCCAAGTCAATTCAGTGTATGGTCTTAGTTCCACACCAACAATTTTGCCCTCTTGAAATCAGCTCACCAACTCTTGATTCTTCCTTTTCTTTCACTTTGATTTCGTGCTTTGATAATCAATTCCTTCAATTTCATCATAAAACATCATCTTATATTGTTAAATTAGGATTTGTACATGAGCTTGGATGAGAGAAAATGGAGAAGAATGGAGTGAGATGGGTTAGCTGAACATGATAAGGAAGAAGACACATTTTTTTGTTTTTATATGCCTTAGATATTTTTCCCTTCTTAACATATGTCTCTTTACCATTGGTCTCATTTAATTGGTCATTAATTAGTTTAATTAACCACACTTAATGACCTTAATTAAACTCAATTAGATGCTAAATTGAAAAATTTCAATTTTCCCCCCTAAACTTCATTAACTTTACAACAAAGTCCATAGGTGTCTTTTACAATATTTTACTTTAACCCCTCATTTAATCTAATTTACATACCATATTCAATATTTGAATTTATTACTAAAATATACTGAATACGGTCTATAAATTTGAGGCATTACAGCTACAATGGCTCTTTGGCCTTTAGTTTACAAATATGAGAACCAAAAATTGTTTAGGTACACTTATTTTGTTAAATTGATTATTGAAGCATTCTATTATTTAATTCTTCTATCTTTGATCAAACTTTTAAGTTTGAGCATTGGAGTGGCTAGCCAATAGGCCACCAACCTCACGATTTTCTTTGTTTTTAGGCTAATTTAGCATTCTAAGTGGCCTTCGGAGACTCATAGCAGTATCACTAATGCTCTAAAATTACCTCACGCAAACTTCAATTTATGCTAAACTCATGATGTGAATGGCCATCTTTATCACATAATACCTAAAGAAATTAACTCACATTAGCTTATACCAAACTTAATGCATGTCCCCATCACCTAAGGAATTTTCAATCTAATCAAATGAAACAAAGACACCTTTTGTCGAGATTTCCAAATGAGCTAAACTGGAGTAAAGAAAAAAAAATTGCAACTAAAATGGATGTAGGCTGAAAATCTCAAAATTGGGGGCATGAGGATTGAGCTTCGATGATGAATTTCAGTGTTAGTGTCGATTGTGAGCAGGGGTGTAAATGAACCAAGCCGTTTGTGAGCCACTTGAGACTTGGCTCAGTTCGAGCTCATTTATAAATGAGCCAAGCTCGAGCTCGAATTTTAGGCTTATTTATTAAACGAGCTCGAGCTCAGTAATATTCTGCTCGAGTTCGAGCTAGAGCTCAACTTGTTTATAAACTCACAAATTAGCTCGTTGAATAAGTTCGTTAGTTGACTCATTTAGTGGGCTGATGATCTAGCTCATTATATAGGTTCGTGAGCTATCTTGTGAAACAAGCTCATTACATAGGTTCGTTTTCAGGTTTGTTTACAAAAGCATTTATGTTAATTATTGTATTTCATAATGTTGCAAAATATTTATTTTATTTATGATTATTTTAAAAATAATATATTATTTAAAAAAATGACATAATCAATATAGGAAATATATTTATAAAATATAGTTATTTGTAATTTAAATATAATTTTATTATAAAAAATAAAGTTAATTTCTATATGAGAAATAAAATTAGTTTATCCTATAATAAATATATGCTCTCAATATAAAATAGTATGTTATTTAAATATTATATTTTTATTCAACACTAAGAAAATTGTTCATTCATTATTATTACTCTCTCTCTCTCTCTCTCTCTCTCTCTCTCTCTCTCTCTCTCTCTATATATATATATATATATATATATATATATATATAATTGAGTTGTAATTAATAAATTAATTTATTAAATGTATAATTATTATTCTCTCTTCCTCTCGGACCTCTCCTAGTCTCCCAAGCAATTAATTATTATTAGTCTATCTGGCTATATTCACCCAAAATCCTTCTCTCTAAGCATTAAGCATTTGTTCTCTCTTAAACTTTTAAAAATCTCTTTCTGTCTCTATTAAACCTTTAAATTTCTCTCTTTCTTAATCTCTCATTTGAATTTATTCATGATATGATAATAAAGCGTGATAACATAATGAGCTATATAAAATTCAACTTTAACACATGCTTTCATAGTTTCATATAGCATTTGTATAATTGTATCATGTTATGGAAAGTCAATCACTATGTTATGGAAAGTCAATCACTATATTATTTCTCTGTATATTCTGTATTCTGTATTCCTATTTAGGATTTTTTATTTAGGATTTCTTCCTAATTAGTAGAACACAATTATAGGAATCAATTGTATATATATACCCATGTACAGATTAATTGAGATTAATGAGAATCATCTCTTTCTACATTGTATCAGAGCAGGTCATCAATCTAGGGTGACTATTTGTTCTCACTACCCAGCTCAGGAGAGACCTTGGCCGCCGACCGGCTGTTTCAACCCCGATCAACCCCCTCATTCCACCACTGTGTGCTGTTGCCTGATCCAGTATACCGTTAAAGGACTTCTGAGGTTTGGCTTTCAGATCCTATTTCGGTATTTGCTTGATTTGTGATTTTGGGTTATTTTGCTGCTATAAGCACTTTGGATTAGCATTTTGGTTAGTTTTCTTTGTCTTAACAAATGGAAGACAATAAGAATGTTATTGTGACGCCCCTTACTCGTCTATTGTATAGCCGAGCAAGAAGTGCCACAGTCGGTGCCGGAGCACCCTATCTTGTCTTGTCATGTCTATTGTAAATTTTAATGTCCTTTAAATCAGATATTTAAGTGTAGAATTTTTTTTTATATCTTATTTTTGTGGAGACCCGAATAGATCCTCCTCTGTTTTATTAGCATCTGGCGGGTTCCACTATCACCTGTTAACATATTTATAGTCATCTCACATATTTCCATCTCATATTCTCTTTTATCATATCATTCACAACTATTTATGAGATCTCAAAATGAAGTGTCATCTATTGCATTCATATGGAAATTCATAGATAATAAATTATAAGTTTTCATTTCAAGTCCACAATAAAATACATCATAAACTAGTAATTACATCATGACTAGACATAATGAACCAAAATATTAGTCTACACATGGGCCCTACCAAAATACAAAAGACTGGTGAGGTGACTCTGATTGGTGGCAGATCAGGTCGAAACTCTGTACAAATACTCATGGCGATCACGATCTTGATACCTACGCGATGGAAAACCAACGCGCTAAGCATAACGCTTAGTGGTGCATAATTTATAATAACAATAATTAAACAATTGAATTAATATTTACAAATCATAAATTCTGGGTCTTTTACATTTTTTTATTACACTTTGGAAACAATTAAAATTATTGGGATCTTTCCCGTTTACTTATTGTATATTCAGTATTAATTAATTATTATCAATGCCCAAGAAACCTATAACAAATTATAAAAGCTGGATACACGGGAGTATACGGGTTAGACAGCCCTATGTCTACCCTGTATACATCTGTCAGGCACGAGGCCAGCTGTAGGGCATGAGACCCGCTGTCAGGCTTGTAAAGCCAGAAATAAAGTAGGCACGATGACCAGTAAGTAGGCATATAGCCTGTAGAATAATCATACCAGACATATATTGTCAGTTAATGATTTTCTCGGTAGGCAGTACTGCTATCTGTAGTCCCTAATTGGTATACCAATTTATCCAACTAAATAAATAAGTCTAGGTATACTATGGGCAATTAAATATTTTTAATTAATTTAGCACTATTCACTGTTACTATTCTTTAGTACTGTTCATTGGTACTATTAATTTCATATTAATAGGATATTAGTCCCAATTTACATATTCATATCATTTTTAATATTTAATTATCCTTATGAGTATTTTAATTTTCATATATAGCATTTTTCCCATGAACCTTTCTTTAGGTTCATGTTGATGTGTCATATTTATCTAGGAATTTGACTAGGTTAGGATGTCTATTTAGTCACACTTCCTTCATAATAATTGCTCCTCTATGTTTAAACTTGAATTTCAGTTTTTGAATCACTGAATTTGGGGTTATAGAACTCAAGTTATGGTCAAAATACCATAACTGGTCCCTTTGCCTCTAAGCTGTCCAGAATTTACAATTTCTAGTCAATAAACTTTGACTAGTCATTTGATCATTTTATTGTCATTTTTAGACTTAGGTTCCTTCACAAGATATGTTCCTCTATGTCTTAGGGACTCCCAGGTACAATTTCATAATTTTTCAAGCTTGGTATAGTGAGTTATGGTCAATGTATTAACTTGGACTCTCAATCCTATAAGGGCAAAAATCAACTTCAGGGCAGTATGTTTGGCCCTCTTTTTAGGGTCTTTACACTTAGAATTTGACAAAGGTGTCTAAATCAATGTTGTAGCCCTAAGTATCATGTTTCTAGATCATATTGGAAAATCTCAAATGGAATTTCCTAGTGAGAGTTATGGCCAAATGAACACACAGGTATCAAATGGCATTCTGGGTTCAACTTAACATTTTCTAGATTTCAATTCGTAACTTTGGCTAATATTTTCCCTAGGATGCAATAGTTTCTAGAGCTTGGTCAAAACATAAAAATTGTTGTGCTATGTCTTATAAAACGTTTGGCACTAGTTTCACTCAATTTGCAGCTTTGGAGACCAAGTTATGGCATTTTTGCCAAAACTGGTCAAGCATACCAAAGGAACAGTATTTTGGACAATTTCTGGGTTGGCAGTTTTAGTGACTCAATTTGTGCTAACAATTTGATTTGGTTAAAAGAAAAACTGGGTTAAGTGGTCTTCATGAAAAGTGTAGCCCTATGTCTAAACTTTCCATGGGTGAAATTTTAGGTCATTTGGACTAGTATAGAGAGAGTTATGACCAAATGAATATGTACTGTTCATTTGGTCATTTTCTGGGTTGGCAGTTTCAGTTACCCAACTAGTGCTACCAATTTGAATTGGTTAAGGGCAAAACTGGGTTAAGTGGTCTTCATGAAAAGTGTAGCCCTATGTCTAAACTTTCTATGGGTGAAATTTTAGGTCATTTGGACCAGTATAGAGAGAGTTATGACCAAATGAACATGTACTGTTCATTTGGTAATTTTCTGGGTTTGGTGCAGGGAAATCCAAATTTGGGTAGTATTTAGGTCAAGTTTTGGACAGAATTTGGGCATGGTTTCTTCATAGAAAATGGGCTATATTGAGTCTAATTTCACCTCCAATTGGCCTCATACCAATTGAAGTCACACATTTTTAGTTATGGGTCAATAAACCCACTGGACTCATTGAGTCCAAACCTGCAGAAAATTGACACTTCCAAAACTCAATCTCCTCCAACTTCCTTACTTCAATTTGCATGCAATACACTTCTATAAGCAACAATCTCATCCCAATTAGGTCAAATTTCAAGCATTTACACAAAATCTCTAAGTCATGTACACAAACCCTAATTTCCAAGTTTCAAACTCAATCAATTCAATCCCTTTTCACTTCTCATACATATAATCATATCAATAATCATCTCTAAACTCATTTACATTATTTGAACACAATAAAGCCCAACACATTTCATGGCTGCCAAAATTTGGGGACATCATGGGTTCATGAATTTCTTGTTAATTTCTTGAAATTCCCACTTATCTCAAGTCACTTTCAAGTATTAAAGAAGAAGGAAGGGAGAAAAGCACTAACCTCTTGTGACCCAACTTGAAAATTTTCCCAAAACTTCAACTTTCCTTCTCCCTATGGGTACCTAGAGCTTCCTTATGATGTGGGCTAAATTTTTAATGAAGGGGACCATGGGTTTTGGTGGATAAATGAAGAGAAACTCAAGCTCAAAGCTTGAGCAAAAATGGTGGAGGGGAGAGAACATGGAGACGGCAAAGAGAGAGAGAAGAGGAAATGAAGAAGACTTGTGGTTGGTGAATTTTTGTCTCTTGTGTCTTATATATATATATATATATATATATATATATATATATATATTCTATAATTATTGTACTTTATTTTATTTTTTTAAATGCCATAAGTCTATTTCCTTTCTTTTTTTTTCTTTCCTTTTCTTTTCTTTTCTTTTCTTTTCTTTTCTTCTTCTTTCTCTTCTCATTTTCCAAATTCAAATTCATAAATTTAATTTATGTTAATTATTTTATTTCCTAATTTTAATTTGACATTTAAGTCAAAATTGACCTCTAGGGGTAAAATGACCAAAATGCCTTTCATGGTGCTCATCGGGTTATTTTTATTATTTTATACTAATTTATAAATTCTCTAAACATTAATTTATTTTTCTCAAAATTTTTTTTTCTATATTTTTTTTAATATTTATTTCATTAATTTATGTCTCCTCACTATAGTTTAAGTATAGTTCCAGACATCCTGACTGTCCGAACAGACATTAGTCGTCGGAACAGTAAAATGTGCAGACTACTTACGGTGAGGGCGTTACAATTCTTCCCCTCTAAATAAAATTTCGTCCTCGAAATTTACACAGTGTAATTAATCGAGGGATCGCTATCTCCTTGTCTTTTCACCTTTTTGTGTTATAATACTTTACTTTTTTTTTTTAGTCTGTCTTATTAATCCTTATTCTACAATCTTATCCTTATCTCGATTTACTATTGAAAATACGTAGCTTGATGCGTCCCAACCGCAAGTGCACGGGTCGTACAAGTAGTATAGAAAAATATCGATCCCATGAGGAGTTGTGTTAATGATTGAATTTTCGATATAAAAGTTGACTAAATTGAAGTATTCATGAAATTAAAATAATGAATTAATGGGTAATGGAGTACAAAATCTAAATGTGCAAATTTAATATTCTATTCAACAATGTATTAATTAAACTAAAATTGCATCAAATTGAAATAAGCAAGTTCAAATATGGCAATATTTAAAATGGCAAATGATTAAATTCGATTAGAAATTAACAATGGTAAAAAGGCGATTCCGGAGTTCGGGATTTCATATTCGAGCTATTTTGGGATTTTAAA
Organism: Hevea brasiliensis; assembly: GCF_030052815.1. Classification (NCBI taxonomy): domain Eukaryota; kingdom Viridiplantae; phylum Streptophyta; class Magnoliopsida; order Malpighiales; family Euphorbiaceae; genus Hevea; species Hevea brasiliensis. Next base: position 9,576,606 of record NC_079494.1, read on the forward strand.
TTGGTTATCCAATCTTGTGAAACTAAATGGTTTTAAGGAGATTAATTCTTAAATCCTTTGAATTCCCTTTCGAGTGAGACAAATAGTGCCTTAATCAATCTAATCCTACTTTCGTGGACTTAGAATTAATTAAGACCCATTAAGTTCTTTAATTAATCTGTGAATCCTCTTAATCCTTAGCCTATTTCTAGGTCTAAGTTAATTAAGTCCAATTTCTTGATTATCTATCACAAGGCCTTCTCCTTTCGGTGCTTCAACCATGGATTAAGAACATCACTTAATGGGATCCTACACTAAGCATGTCATTAAGCATACAAGAAATGAATAAAACTCATTAAGACCACAAAATATGGATTACCCAATCAAAATCCACAAAATATCTCAAATATTACAACCCTTACTCCAGAATCAAAAGTAAACTACTCACTATCCATAATGCTTACAAGATATGATGAGTTTAAATGGAAATAAAGCTTTAATCTAAGCTAAGAAGTAAGAAATTAAACACTAGAAATGTAGAAAAATGTAAGGGAAGAAAGAAATCTGCAAATCTTGGTTGAGAATGGTGTGGAAGGTGAAAGTGACTCCTCAAATTCTGCCTCTCTTCTCCTTTTCTTTTCTGCTCCTTGTCTCTCCCTTTTAAAATGGGAAAATGAGACTATTTATAGCATTTTTCTGACATGGAGCCCTAAAATGGTATGTTCTAGGAGGAATTATTTGAGGGAATCTCCTGCCAGCTCATTAATGAACTCTTCATGGGACTGCATAAGTGGACTGCATAAGTTATGCAGTCCCTTATGCAGTTTTCGGCTGGTTCTGGGTCACTTATGCGAAGCTGCATGACTTGGTGCATAGGTTATGCACAATCCCGTGAAGGTGCATAAGGGAGGCGAGAATGTGCATAAGCTATGCAGTCTCCTTATGCACATTTCGGCTGGTTCTGGAACAGTGATCTTCCTCCTTATGCAGATCTGCATAGCTTATGCGGCAAGTTATGCACAGTTTGGTCAATGCATATTTCAGCTTGAAAACTTGTTTTTGACATCTTTTTGCTGTAGAAGACACTCCTCAATGGCAAAATTCTCTTCAGTCCTTCAAAAACACCATTTTTCCTACAAAACATAGTAAAAATTACAAATTAGTGCAAAATTGACAATTAAGAAAAACTAACTAATTAACTAATGAAATTAGCTAAAAATGACTAATAATCAAATAAAAAGGGTTATAAAATTAGACCTAAATGACTATGCAAGATGTATGCATCAAATACCCCCAAACTCAAGCTTTTGCTTGTCCTCAAGCAAACTTTAAAATGTGGTGCAAAATTTTTAGGGGTGCCTTATCCAAAGAGTTATGAAAATCTCCCATTAAGGTAACTTAACACACCTTTAGCCATACCAACAATCCATGTACCCATCCTTCAAAATGCAAAGAATTTAATGCTTATCCAAGCTTTCACCGCTTAGCCATCAAGTCAATTATCATTCAAAATCTCCAAACCAACCAATCAAAAGAGAGAGTCATGCTGAAAAGGAATTCTAGAACAATCAATAGTCAAAGTGTCTCTATATGGAATAATGGAATTGAATGAATGAATGAATAGTTTTCCAATCCCATAGGCAAATTCCCTACTCCTATCTCCACTAATGTAGCAAGTACTATCAAGAGATCAAAGGTCTTTTTAGGGATGTAATGGGGCTATAGGGTTCAAAATGAGGCTAAGAAGAAAGATGGGTAAAAATGATTCAAAGCATGAGAATATTTTCAATTTTGAGACATAAGGTACACTTTATTATGTATATATATATATATATGTTTTTTTTTTTTTTATATATATGGGAGAGAGAAATACACAATGAGGATTGTCAAGTGCTAGCATAGTTTACAAAACACATAAAAATGGAGGGACATTTTGATACTTTAACTTGTATTTTGCATTTTCTTTTGATGATTGTCCCTAAAATTGCCACCCCCAAACTCATTTCTTTTAATACTTTGGGTGGATTTCTTTCATTTTGAATGACAATGGTGAAAAGCACATATACTAGCACTTTTACAAGGTGACAAGCATTTCTTCTCCCTTTTATTGTATTTTTTTTTCTTTTTTTTTCCTTTTTTTTATTATTATTTTTTATGTACCTAATATTGTAAATAATTATTCTCATGAAAAGGGTTGTAGTGTTTGGTTCATTGGCTAGGTGGTAATAAGGATTTCAAGAAAAATTAGGGATAAAAAGGCTCAAAGGGGTTTGCAAGGGTCAATTTTAATTAGGAAAAAGGGCCAAAGGTTTAAAATGAGGAGGTTTAAATCAAAGAATGCCTAATCATCTCTCTTTTCAAGTACAGGCTGGTATTTCGCCTTGAAAGGTTTAGAAAATTTGTTCTAGGATTGGTGAGACATCATTTGACTACCGTATATCCAATAATTCCCTCTAAACACTTCCATCTCCAAATGACTAGTTGGGTGGCTTTTTGGCTAAGAAGATATAGACAAGAGATAAACACTTCAAAACTTTGCACCTCTTAGGAAACTTTCAATCCACAAACCCAACTAAAAGGTGAGTCAAATCACTCTCATAGGCACATTTTCAATACTCAAGGGATTTGGCAAAAGATTTTAATGCATGGTGCATGATTCCTAAAATGAGTAATGCATGAACTAAATGGAAGGAGTCTATTTGTATGCAATTTGTACAATTTCTAAGTGATGTATAATGTGTGTGTAAATGTGTAATGTGTGTGTGTGTAGGGATGTATATGTAAAATAGTTACAATATATGTAAATGGAATAGAATGAGATGCTCCTATACTCAAAATGTGAAAAATAAAGCTAAAAATCAAAATGTGCACCCCCAAACTCAAAATTAGACATTGTCCTCAATGTCTCAAACAGTAGATAACCAAAACTCAAAGCAAATAATATTGACCAGGAATTGTAAAAATTAAGAGCAAAAAGAAAGAGTTACCTGGTATGAGAATTCAAGATAAAGGGATGCATAAGAAGCTGCACAGGTTATGCAGAGTTAAGTGCTGTCCAGAGCATGTGCATAGGTAAGGTGCATAAGCCATGCGGTGCTGCATAAGAGGCAATATATGTTGCATAGGCTATGCAGGACAGTTGCATAAGGGAAATACAACACATGCGATTCTGTATAGCAGAAAGAGTTGCACAGGCTATGCAAAAGTTGTGCATGAGGAAATTCATAGCTGTGCAGTGTATACAAAAGCTGCTGCATGGGAATTGGCAAGGGGAAATGTACAACCAGCAGTAGAAGTATTGAAATATAGACAGAGTATGGGCAAATATGTACAAAAAGGCAATAAGTGCAATAAAAATCAAAGAAGACTAATGTAATAGCTATCTAATAAAACCTCAAAAGAAACAGAATTTAAAATAAACTAATTCAGAACAAACAAACATAATCCAAAACAAACTATAAATGTTTGAACATATTTACAAAGAAAAGGTCCTACAAGATTGAACAAAAGTAAAATAAACACTAATCTATGTCTATTGTTTTTCCTTTGTCCAAGGATGTGGCTAAGGGGCTTGTGGCTGCTGCCGGCTGTCGAAAAGATGGTGCTGGAGGAGGTGATGGAGGTGGGGGTGGCATGCCCAAAAAGATCATGAGTTGCTTCACCATCTCCTTCAGTTCTTTCTGTTTGTCCCTGGTTTCCATGACAAGGTCAAATAGCTGATCATGACGATCCTTTAGTGTATCAAGACCACTGTCAAGCTTCCTATCCACAAAGAATATATCATCACTAAGCCTTTCAAGATAGGTGAATAAGGCTTTAGTGTTGAATGCAGGAGGTGCTGTGGATGAGGAAGGTTCATCTGTAGGAGGTATGGGCTGAGCAGAGGTAGCTGGAATGTCCTGTGTAGGCTGAGGGGGTGGGGTAGGTGTAGTAGGGTGCTGTGGGACTGGTGTGAAAGGTTGGGTTTCTGGTTGTGCAATAGGCTCAGTTTCTGTTGCAGGGTGGACAGGATCAAAACATGACAGAGTAAACCCTGTTTTGGTTAAATGTGCAGTATCAAAATATGAAGTGTCTTCAAGTGCTGGGATTGAGTGCTCTGCAGGATTAAAACCAAAATGCTTGGCTATGACAGTAATGAACCCACCCAAAACAATGTCACCTATGGATTTGGTGGCAATATGCAGCACATGTTCACAAAAGAAGTAACCAGGAGATACCTTAACTTTGTGAAATGCACACCATAACATAAATAGTTCAGATTTGCCCACAGCACCAGAACTAGTTCCTCTGCCCAATATGGTGCTAGCCATCAGCCTATGAATAAACCTAAGTGCAGGGTCAAGGATTTGTGATGTTTTGGATCTACCAGCAGAGAAAGTTTGAGGTTGGTTTGTTATGATTCTCCAAAATTGGGCAGGATTCCAAATGCCCTTGTTGGCTACCTCTACTCCAGTATGTGGTACTCTAAAGAACCCATCAATTGCAAAACCAAAAATGCCATGAAATTGGTCCAATGACAGCTCTCTATTTTGCCCCAAGCATCTAAATGTCATAATTGGTTTATGGTCTACATCATGCAAGTTGAGGGTAGCAGAGAATGAAGAAATAAACTCCAAAACTAGAATTAGATAAACTACCTCTTGCTTATGCACAAATTCTGTCCAACCCATACCATCAAGAAATGTAACTACATTGTCAAATAAGCCAAGAGATTGTAAAGCATCAGCAGATATATACCTAGTGGGTTGTACCTTCCTATCCTTAAGGCGCTTAAAAGCTGCTTTTTGAATCGTATCAGGGAGAGGCCAGGGTAGCTTTGATACAAATGAGGATGCCGAAATTGTCTTTTTGCTGGAAGAGGGTGTAGAGGGTGGAGCTTTTGGCTTTTTGGGAGGCGGTTCTGACAATGGGGTGGGTGGGTCTTTGCGTTTGGACAGAGGAGGGGCGGAGGACATGGGTCGCACGGATTTGGACTGGATTTTGCGTTTGTATGTGGTTGGGGGAGGTGGTGGGGGTGTCGTTTGTGGTGGAGCATTGGAAGTGGGGTGTATCGATGACAATGGAGAGACTTCGAGGGGAGAAGTGGGGCGGGAATGTGGAGGGGAATCCATTGCCGATGGAGAAGAGATAGAGGGAAATGAAAATGTAGGGGGGAATTTAGGGTTTTCGTGATGAGAGTGCTAGTGGAGAAGATGGGAGAGAGACGGCGAGAATGCCGGAAGGAATGGAGGTTGAAGGGCGGTCGTGGGGTGAAGAGTCGGGAAGTGGAGGTGGGAAGTTTTGTTTGCCGAAAATGAATTTGAATCGGGTTTGAAAGAGACTGCATAAGGGGAAAATGATTTATGCATAACCTGTGCACTCTTTTGTACATGTTTCAGAATGATTTAAACTTCAGAGAAATGCTTATGCACAAGTGCATAGGTCATGCACTGTCCTTATGCATGTTTCGGTGACCCTTGAAATGTTGAGGAGCGAAGTCATGCGGGAGTGCATAAGTTATGCACTCCCCTTATGCATCTCTCGGCAGAAGTGGTGTTTTAGAAAATCGGGTCATGCAGAAGTGCATAGGTTATGCACTCTGCTCATGCACTGTTCGGCAATTTTTGGAATTTTGGTTGGTGGTCATGCAGATGTGCATAGGCTATGCACTCTGCTTATGCACTGTGCGGTGGGTTTTGAAATTCAGAATCTTTGGTTATGCAGAAGTGCATAGGCTATGCACATTGCTTATGCAGGTCTCGGCAACTTTTGGAATTTTCTGATTTCTGGTTATGCAGAAGTGCATAGGTTATGCACTCTGCTTATGCACCCCTCGGCAAAGTTTGGAAATTCAGAGTTTTGGTTATGCAGAAGTGCATAACTTATGCATCTTCCTTATGCACCCCTCGGCAGGTTTGATTTTTCTGGGTTTCTGGTCATGCAGAAGTGCATAGGCTATGCACTCTGCTTATGCACCCTTCGGCAGGTTTTGGAATTCAGAATTTTTGGTTATGCAGAAGTGCATAAGCTATGCACATTGCTTATGCAGGTTTCGGCAACTATGTTTTTTTCTGGGTTCCTGGTCATGCAGATGTGCATAGGTTATGCACTCTGCTTATGCACCCTTCGGCAGAATTGGAGTTTTGGATTTTTGGTTATGCAGAAGTGCATAAGTCATGCACTCTCCTTATGCAAACTTCGACAGAGAGAGAAAATGGAGGATTTGAAGTTATGCAAATGTGCATAAGTCATGCACTCACCTTATGCAAGTTTTGACAGATATGAAATTTGACAAAATGAGGTTATGCAGAGTTGCATAAGCTATGCACTCTCCTTATGCACTTGCAATAAAGGTGAAAAATGGCAAGAATTGTGGTTATGCAGGATTGCATAAGCTATGCAGTTGCTTATGCACAATTCAACAAAATTAAGATTGCAAAGGAACATGATTTGCAAGTGTGAAAAATACCCTAAAATGAAGAAATATAATTCCATGAAGCATAAACCATGAGAAATTTTCACCAAAAACATATCAATATATACAAAGTGTATCAAAAAGGCATCACACAAGCATGTAAAAGTGGATCCTACATAAAAGATTTTTTTTTTTTTTTTTTTTGAGAACTATGCCATTTTGAGTCAAATTCTGCAAATCAACATTTAGCACATAAAACTCCATAAAATCTGCATGAAGTTGCATCTAACCACAAATGAGAAATGAACTCTCCAAGTTTTGCCAAGAAAATGCAGCATTTCTACCTTGAATTCTACAACTCAAAGAAGCTCAAAGCTGCAAAAATGACTCACTTACCACCATATTAACATTATAAGCACAAGTATTAAAAAGTTACACACCCAACCTCATTAAAACACAAGCCATTTGCTGCAGACACCCCTTTTTGCAGCAGAATGTACATTTCCTCTGCATAAACCAGATTGCAGCTCCTGCACAGGTTATGCAGCAAAAACTTATCAGTTCTTTTGAAGGACAAAATTTTTTTTTCAAGTTAAGAATTACTTCCCCAACAGTTCACCAGCCTTTCTTCATTGAATTACATCTACAAGAGACAAAATTTAACAATGTCAAAAATTGAATTTGGGGAGATTGAAGATAAAAACAAAATTAATGAAAATGAAAGTAAATCAACAAAAGCAAAATAAAGGACTTGGGATGCCTCCCAAGAGGGCTATTTTATAGTCCTTAGCTAGACTCTTCATGAATTTCACTGAAAAGAGGTGAGGGATTGGAGAGCTTGTAACAGTTTGCTCCCTTTATTGGGTCTTCAGTTATGTAATGCTTCAATCTATGCCCATTGACCTTAAAATTCCCAGATTTTTCACTCCAAATTTCTATTGCTCCATAAGGGAAAACCTTAGAAACTCTATATGGACCAGTCCACCTTGACTTAAGTTTTTCAGGGAACAATTTAAATCTTGAGTTGAACAACAAAACTAAATCACCTTCTTTGAATTCCTTTTTCCTCAGATGCTTATCATGCCAAACTTTAGTTCTTTCTTTGTAAATACGGGCACTTTCATAAGCATCCATCCTCAATTCCTCAAGCTCATTAAGTTGTAACAACCTTTTTTCACCAGCTTGCTTAAGATCAAAATTCAAGGTTTGAATGGCCCAATATGCTCTATGTTCTAGCTCCACAGGTAAATGACAAGACTTACCATACACCAACCTAAAGGGAGTAGTTCCTATAGGGGTTTTGTAGGCAGTCCTATATGCCCATAAAGCATCATCTATTTTGATAGACCAATCTTTCCGAGAATTGTTCATGCTTTCTCCAAAATATGCTTGAGCTCTCTGTTAGAAATTTCAACTTGTCCTGAAGTTTGAGGATGGTATGGGGTAGCTATCTTGTGCACTACACCATACTTCCTCATTAAGCTTTCAAATTGCTTATTACAAAAATGGGAACCCCCATCACTAATTATAGCCCTAGGAGCTCCAAATGCATTCAAGACAAATTTCTTCAAGAATTTCACTACCACTCTAGCATCATTAGTTGGAGTTGCAATAGCTTCCACCCACTTTGACACATAGTCAACCCCAACTAAGATGTATCTATTACCATATGAAGGAGGAATGGCCCCATAAAATCTATTCCCCAAACATCAAATAATTCCACTTCAAGAATATTATTTAGGGGCATTTGATCTCTTTTTGACAAATTTCCACTCCTTTGACATCTATCACAATCCAACACAAATTTCCTCACATCCTTAAAAAGATTTGGCCAAAAGAAACCAGCTTGCAAAATTTTACTAGCTGTCTTAGAGATGCCAAAATGACCTCCATAATCAGAAGCATGGCAATGATGCAAAATACTCTGTACCTCCTCTTCAGGAATACATCTTCTAATTAGACCATCACAACATCTCCTAAAGAGTAAAGGATCATCCCATCTATAAAACTTCACCTCATGCAGAAACTTTTTCTTTTGTTGCCATGTCATACCTAGAGGTAAAACTCCACAAGATAGATAATTCACAAAGTCTGCATACCAAGGTAATTTAGCAACAAGAGAGAAAAGTTGTTCATCCAAGAAAAACTCATCAATAGGGATTTCATCCAATTCTTCACCATCCAATTTCAACCTACTAAGATTATCAAAACTACATTTTGGCTCCTTTCTTATCTCTAATCTCCAAATCAAATTCTTGTAACATCAGAATCCACCTAATGAGCCTAGGTTTGGCCTCCTTTTTACGGAGCAAATACCTGATGGCTGCATGATCTGAAAATATAACCACCTTTGAGTCAACAATGTAAGGTCTGAACTTTTCCAATGCAAAGACAATTGCCAAAAATTCCTTTTCAGTTGTTGCATAATTTGTTTGAGCCTCATCCAGTGTTCTACTAGCATAATAAATAGCATAAGCCTTTTTGTCCTTTCTTTGACCAAGAACAGCCCCAATTGCATAGTTGCTAGCATCACACATAATTTCAAAAGGTAGGCTCCAATCAGGTGGTTTGCATAATTGGTGCAGTGATAAGAGCTTGCTTCAACCTGCAAAAGGCATCCAAACACTCTTGGTCAAATACAAATGGTGTATCATTACTTAACAAATTAGACAAAGGTTTAGCTATTTTAGAAAAATCCTTGATAAAGCGTCTGTAGAACCCGGCGTGTCCTAGAAAACTTCGAATTCCCTTGACATTGGTAGGAGGAGCCATCTTCTCTATCACTTCAACTTTGGCTTTATCAACCTCTATTCCTCTATTAGACACCAAATGTCCAAGCACTATCCCTTCCTGGACCATAAAATGACACTTTTCCCAGTTTAACACAAGGTCAGTATCTGCACATCGCTGCAAAATTTTAGAAAGGTTAGCCAAGCATATATCAAATGAAGATCCATAAACAGAAAAATCGTCCATAAAAACCTCCATTATGTCTTCAATGAAATCTGAGAAGATTGCCATCATGCACCTTTGAAAAGTGGCTGGTGCATTACACAACCCAAATGGCATCCTTCTATAAGCAAAGGTTCCATATGGACAAGTAAAAGTGGTTTTCTCTTGATCATTTGGATGGATAGGGATTTGAAAAAAACCTGAATATCCATCTAAATAGCAAAAGTAAGAATGCCTAGCCAATCTTTCCAACATCTGATCAATGAAGGGAAGTGGAAAATGATCTTTTCTAGTGGCAACATTTAATTTTCTATAATCTATGCACATTCGCCAACTAGTCACCGTTCTAGTGGGAATTAATTCATTATTTTCATTTTTGACCACTGTCATTCCACCCTTTTTTGGAACAACATGTACTGGGCTCACCCAAGTACTATCTGAGATAGGGTAAATGATCCCTGCATCAAGCAACTTCAAAATTTCCTTTTTAACAACTTCTTTCATATTTGGGTTCAACCTCCTTTGATGTTCAATAGATGGTTTACAATTTTCTTCCAAACTGATTCTATGCATGCAAAAGTGTGGGCTTATTCCCTTAATGTCATCTATGGTGTATCCTAAGACTTTCCTAAATTGTCTCAACACTCTTAACAACTTATCAGCCTCTAATGTACTCAAATTTGCATTTACAATTACTGGATAAGTGTTATTGGTGCCAAGAAATTCATACCTGAGCTGAGAAGGAAGTTGCTTAAGTTCTACCTTAGGTGCATCTTCTTCCTTGAATGATGGTTGCTTAAATTCGACTTTTTCCTTTTGTGTGAGTTGAAAAACTGGAGCAGAAGTGAATGGTGGACTTCCCTCTAAGTGTTGAGCATATGCAGCTACATGAGGCTTGTCATAGTCTATGCCTCCTCCATGAACCAAACAATTTTCAAGTGGATCTTCTGGATATTTCTTTCTAAAGTGTTCTTCAACCAGCTCATCAATGATATCAACTCTCAAGCAAGTATCAGCTTCAGAATGATGCTTCTTCATAGTGTTATTAATATTGAAAACCAATTGCTCTTCACCAACTCTAAGAGTAAGCTTTTCTCCTTTCACATCAATCAATGCTTCTGCTGTAGCTAGAAAGGGTCTCCCCAAGATAATTGGAATATTAGAATCTTCCTCCATGTCCAAGATGACAAAGTCAACAGGTATGTAGAACTTCCCAACCTTCAGAGGTACATTCTCCAAAATCCCTTCAGGATACTTGATTGTTCTGTCAGCTAACTGAAGAGAAATGTGGGTTGGCTTTAGATCTCCCATGTTGAGCTTCTCATAGATGGAAAGGGGCATAAGGCTAACACTAGCCCCTAAATCACATAGAGCTTTTGTAGAACAAGACTCTCCAATGTGGCATGGAATTGAAAAACTCCCTGGATCCTTAAGCTTTGGAGGAAGTTTCCTTTGGAGGATAGCACTACATTCTTCTGTCAAAGCTACAGTTTCATCATCTTCAAGTTTCCTCTTGTTTGAGAGAATTTCTTTCAAGAATTTTGCATAAGAGGGCATTTGTGAAAGAGCATCAACAAAAGGCACATTTATGTAAAGTTTCTTCAAAACCTCTAAGAACTTCCCAAATTGCCTATCAAGCTTGGCTTTGTGAAATCTTTGTGGAAAGGGAAGCTGTGGCTTGTAGGGTTCAGGAGGTATATATTTCTCTTCTTTTTCTTCAAATTTCTCCTTACATTTTTCTGCACTCTCTTGTTTTTCACTCTCATCAGTCCCTTTTTCATTTTCTCTCTTCTCACTGTTTTCACTCTTCTCATCATTTATAACTTTTCCACTTCTTAAAGTAATAGCTTGACACTGCTCTCTTGGATTTTCTGGTTGACTTGGAAGCTTTCCAAAAGATTTGGCACTTGAGGAGGATGCTTGTTGTGCAATCTGGTTTTCCAGCATTCTGTTGTGTGTTTGCATCTGTTCCAGCCTTGCTTTCACCTCTCTCATCTCCTCATCATGCTTATTTTGGTTGGCAAGAATCTGTTGCAATAAAGCTTCAGTGGTGGAATTTCGTTCTTGCTGTTTTGGTGGAGGGTTCATATTTTTGGGCTGAAAATTAGGCAGTGGTTGCCTATTTTGCTGATATGGAACTTGACTCTGCTGTTGTGGTTGAAAATTCTGATTTTGAACTTGATTTTGCTGATTTCCCCATGAAAAGTTGGGATGATTCCTCCAATTTGGATTGTAAGTTTGAGAGTAAGGATTCCCCATTTGCTTGTTTCCATAATTACCAACATATGCTGCTTGTTCTCCATAATCTACTCCACAGCTGGTTGTTTCCTCTGCATAAGCCACTTGTTGTGAACTTCCAGCTGATGATGATGAACTAACCAACATACTCAAATCTTCCATCTTCTTAGCAAGGACATTTGTAAGTGCATCAAATTTTGCATTAATCATGTTGAATGAGTCAAGATCATACATTCCAGCAGCTTGCCTTTTCTGAGTTGGAGCTGGTCCTCTTGGACTACTCCAAAGATGAGTATTCTTTGCAATTTTCTCCAATAGCTCATAAGCTTCATCTTCATGCTTAATAATAAATTCTCCTCCTGTTTGAGCATCAATAATTCCTCTGATTGCAGGAGTGACATTTGTGTAGAAATTCTGATTTATCATCCATTTTGGAATGGCATGATGTGGGCATAATCTCTCTAATTCCTTCCATCTCATCCATGACTCATAAAGAGTTTCATCTTCTCTTAGTCTGAAAGCTGTCATTTGATTCCTCAGCTCTTGAGTTTTTCCAGGTGGAAAATATTGTGCAAGAAATGCATCAGTGAGTTGCTCCCAATTTGTGATGGAGTTGTGAGGTAAAGAATCAAGCCAATCCAGTGCTCTATCTTTCAAAGAGAATGGGAATAGCTTCAATCTTGCTGCATCATCAGACACTCCAGGTTGTTTTTGCATGTCACAAATCATAGCAAACTTCTTCAGGTGTGTGTGTGGATTTTCAGAAGGATGTCCTCCAAATTGAGAATTCTGAATCATTTGAAGAACTCCAAAATCCATCTTGTAACTATTTGCATCAATCCTTGGTCTTGCTATGCTCTCTCTCAAATCATCAAAACGTGGAAAAGCATGATCCATCATACTTCCCCTAGGCACGTTTGCATTAACAACTTCTTCCACTTGGGCTTCATTTTCATTGTTTTGACCATTTCGGCATTACCAACACCAATTCTAATTCTTTCATCACCATGTCCGCTTCTAATTCATCTCTCTCAAAGCTTCCTTCCTTCTTCGGTTTCTTTCTTGTTGGCCTTGCAAAATTTCTCTATTTCAGATTGAACAATAAGGATGTATCACTTGTGCTTCTAGCTCTTCTCATAAAAGATTAAAAGTACCTGAAAAAGAACAAACAAACACAAAATGAAAAGATAACAAAGATAAAACTAAAAACAACTAAAATGATCAAGAATTCAATCTTAAACAAACAACTCCCCGGCAACGGCGCCAAAAACTTGATGTGTCCCAACCGCAAGTGCACGGGTCGTACAAGTAGTATAGAAAAATATCGATCCCACGAGGAGTTGTGTTAATGATTGAATTTTCGATATAAAAGTTGACTAAATTGAAGTATTCATGAAATTAAAATAATGAATTAATGGGTAATGGAGTACGAAATCTAAATGTGCAAATTTAATATTCTATTCAACAATGTATTAATTAAACTAAAATTGCATCAAATTGAAATAAGCAAGTTCAAATATGGCAATATTTAAAATGGCAAATGATTAAATTCGATTAGAAATTAACAATGGTAAAAAGGCGATTCCGGAGTTCGGGATTTCATATTCGAGCTATTTTGGGATTTTAAATTGGTTATCCAATCTTGTGAAACTAAATGGTTTTAAGGAGATTAATTCTTAAATCCTTTGAATTCCCTTTCGAGTGAGACAAAGAGTGCCTTAATCAATCTAATCCTACTTTCGTGGACTTAGAATTAATTAAGACCCATTAAGTTCTTTAATTAATCTGTGAATCCTCTTAATCCTTAGCCTATTTCTAGGTCTAAGTTAATTAAGTCCAATTTCTTGATTATCTATCACAAGGCCTTCTCCTTTCGGTGCTTCAACCATGGATTAAGAACATCACTTAATGGGATCCTACACTAAGCATGTCATTAAGCATACAAGAAATGAATAAAACTCATTAAGACCACAAAATATGGATTACCCAATCAAAATCCACAAAATATCTCAAATATTACAACCCTTACTCCAGAATCAAAAGTAAACTACTCACTATCCATAATGCTTACAAGATATGATGAGTTTAAATGGAAATAAAGCTTTAATCTAAGCTAAGAAGTAAGAAATTAAACACTAGAAATGTAGAAAAATGTAAGGGAAGAAAGAAATCTGCAAATCTTGGTTGAGAATGGTGTGGAAGGTGAAAGTGACTCCTCAAATTCTGCCTCTCTTCTCCTTTTCTTTTCTGCACCTTGTCTCTCCCCTTTAAAATGGGAAAATGAGACTATTTATAGCATTTTTCTGACATGGAGCCCTAAAATGGTATGTTCTAGGAGGAATTATTTGAGGGAATCTCCTGCCAGCTCATTAATGAACTCTTCATGGGACTGCATAAGTGGACTGCATAAGTTATGCACCCTTATGCGATTACCGGTTACGGGTCACTTATGCGGTCGCATGACTTGGTGCATAGGTTATGCACAATCCCGTGAAGGTGCATAAGGGAAGCGAGAATGTGCATAAGCTATGCGATCTCCTTATGCACATTTCGCCGTTCTGAACAGTTGATCTTCCTTCTTATGCAGATCTGCATAGCTTATGCGGCAAGTTATGCACAGTTTGGTCAATGCATATTTCAGCTTGAAAACTTGTTTTTGACATCTTTTTGCTGTAGAAGACACTCCTCAATGGCAAAATTCTCTTCAGTCCTTCAAAAATACCATTTTTCCTACAAAACATAGTAAAAATTACAAATTAGTGCAAAATTGACAATTAAGAAAAACTAACTAATTAACTAATGAAATTAGCTAAAAATGACTAATAATCAAATAAAAAGGGTTATAAAATTAGACCTAAATGACTATGCAAGATGTATGCATCATAGCTCTACACAATAGTCCCATGTCGGTACTGTAATCTGCAGCTTACAGCACAAACATCAAGAGCATTGCATAATTAATACGGTATATCCCAATAAACTAAATCTTTTTTTTTTTCAATTAGTTCTGTACTCATCTTCTTTCATCTCATATACAGCCTCCTTCTCATTTCCATCTATTATCTTTAACACGATCCTTTTCGGTTGATAATCTACAATCACCTGGTGACCTAAAGGGTTGGTGACAAGTATGTCATCTTCTGACCCATCTATCGGTATCCTCTTTCAACAGGAGGTACAATGCATATATAGGGGTGAACATAGTTAGGGCCTATCAATACATACTTAAGGGTATTATAATTAGGAAATATACCTCTGATAACGTCTACCGTATTTGGCTCCTCTCGAGCCATAGCGTACATGCGGGATGCTACTTTAGCCTCAGGGTGTTCTATAGTCTTAGAAGCTCTCTGTGATGTACCAGCTATCTCTGGTCTCATCGGTCTTCTACCCTCTGCATCTTGTCAGGCGGACTTCTGAGTTTGTGGTGGAGCTGTGGGAGCACTCCTCCATGGGCAATCTCTCAAAAAAAAATGCTCTATGGACTCACATCTGAAACATCCACCCGTTAGCAATCTACACTTTCCTCTGTGATTCTTCCTACAATGTGTACAAACTGTCATCGGGATTGATCTCCGTGCTCTAGGACCCACATATTTGTCAATTGATACACTCATCTGACCTCCTCTCCTCGGGGCAAATCGGAACCTCTACCTCTGTTCTCTACTCTGAATCTAACCCTGAGACCTCCTGGGTCTCTTGCTCTCTGTAGCAGCTGTGCTAGACTGGCCAGGTCCAGACCCTCTCTTGCACTGCTTGTCTCTCCTAAACTGCTCATTATTTCTAACTCTCTCTACTGGGGTCCTATATACTAGCTGGGGAGGTGGTGGCATAGCTCCAGTGACCTGACGGAGCAATTGAGTCATTTGCTCTAGGGAGGTCTGTTGTGTCCTTACTAAAGTACCCAACGATGGTTCTGCTCTACTGCTATTGCGCCCCTGATTAAACGCAGGTGCAGGTGCGTGACTCTCTACTTCCTCCTCTATCGGTCTTGGAAGTCCGTGCTCTGAAGGATCAGATGTAATCGATCCTATAAAACAGACAAAGAACAGATCTGCATTAGTGTCACCTTGACTCTATCTAAAGGCCCATGCATGTGATGCAACTATTTCTTTCTATCTATCTAGGTCTAGGACCGCCTAAACTTATGCTCTGATACCACTAAATGTGACGCCCCTTACCCGTCTATTGTATAGCCGAGCAAGAAGTGCCACAGTCGGTGCCGGAGCACCCTATCTTGTCTTGTCATGTCTATTGTAAATTTTAATGTCCTTTAAATCAGATATTTAAGTGTAGAATTTTTTTTTTATATCTTATTTTTGTGGAGACCCGAATAGATCCTCCTCTGTTTTATTAGCATCTGGCGGGTTCTACTATCACCTGTTAACATATTTATAGTCATCTCACATATTTCCATCTCATATTCTCTTTTATCATATTATTCACAACTATTTATGAGATCTCAAAATGAAGTGTCATCTATTGCATTCATATGGAAATTCATAGATAATAAATTATAAGTTTTCATTTCAAGTCCAAAATAAAATACATCATAAACTAGTAATTACATCATGACTAGACATAATGAACCAAAATATTAGTCTACACATGGGCCCTACCAAAATACAAAAGACTGGTGAGGTGACTCTGATCGGTGGCAGATCTGGTCAAAACTCTGTCCAAATACTACTATGG
The DNA here is from genome assembly GCF_030052815.1 of Hevea brasiliensis. Lineage (NCBI taxonomy): Eukaryota > Viridiplantae > Streptophyta > Magnoliopsida > Malpighiales > Euphorbiaceae > Hevea > Hevea brasiliensis. Next base: position 9,592,864 of record NC_079494.1, read on the forward strand.
CGACTGCTGATCTTCAGTACCTACGCAATGGAAAACCAACGCGCTAAGCATAACGCTTAGTGGTGCATAATTTATAATAACAATAATTAAACAATTGAATTAATATTTACAAATCATAAATTCTGGGTCTTTTACATTTTTTTATTACACTTTGGAAACAATTAAAATTATTGGGATCTTTCCTATTTACTTATTGTATATTAAGTATTAATTAATTATTATCAATGCCCAAGAAACCTATAACAAATTATAAAAGCTGGATACACGAGAGTATACGGGTTAGACAACCATATGTCTACCCTGTATACATCTGTCAGGCACGAGGCCAGCTATCGAGCATGAGACCCACTGTCAGGCTTGTAAAGCTAGAAATAAAGTAGGCACGATGGCCAGTAAGTAGGCATATAGCCTGTAGAATAATCATACCAGACATATATTGTCAGTTTATGATTTTCTCGGTAGGCAGTACTGCTATCTGTAGTCCCTAATTGGTATACCAATTTATCCAACTAAATAAATAAGTCTAGGTATACTATGGGCAAAATTTTTAATTAATTTAGCACTATTCACTGTTACTATTCTTTAGTACTGTTCATTGGTACTATTAATTTCATATTAATAGGACATTAGTCCCAATTTACATATTCATATCATTTTTAATATTTAATTATCCTTATGAGTATTTTAATTTTCATATATAGCATTTTTCCCATGAACCTTTCTTTAGGTTCATGTTGATGTGTCATATTTATCTAGGAATTTGACTAGGTTAGGATGTCTATTTAGTCACACTTCCTTCATAATAATTGCTCCTCTATGTTTAAACTTGAATTTCAGTTTTTGAATCACTGAATTGGGGTTATAGAACTCAAGTTATGGTCAAAATAAACTTTGACTAGTCATTTGATCATTTTATTGTCATTTTTAGACTTAGGTTCCTTCACGAGATATGTTCCTCTATGTCTTAGGGACTCCCAGGTACAATTTCATAAATTTTCAAGCTTGGTATAGTGAGTTATGGTCAATGTATTAACCTGGACTCTCAATCCTATAAGGGCAAAAATCAACTTCAGGGCAGTATGTTTGACCCTCTTTTTAGGGTCTTTACACTTAGAATTTGGCAAAGGTGTCTAAATCAATGTTGTAGCCCTAAGTATCATGTTTCTAGATCATATTGGCAAATCTCAAATGGAATTTCCTAGTGAGAGTTATGGCCAAATGAACACACAGGTATCAAATGGCATTCTGGGTTCAACTTAACATTTTCTAGATTTCAATTCGTAACTTTGGCTAATATTTTCCCCAGGATGCAATGGTTTCTAGAGCTTGGTCAAAACATAAAAATTGTTGTGCTATGTCTTATAAAACTTTTGGCACTAGTTTCACTCAATTTGCAGCTTTGGAGACCAAGTTATGGCATTTTTGCCAAAACTGGTCAAGCATACCAAAGGAACAGTATTTTGGACAATTTCTGGGTTGGCAGTTTTAGTGATTCAATTTGTGCTAACAATTTGATTTGGTTAAAAGAAAAACTGGGTTAAGTGGTCTTCATGAAAAGTGTATCCCTATGTCTAAACTTTCCATGGGTGAAATTTTAGGTCATTTGGACTAGTATAGAGAGAGTTATGACCAAATGAATATGTACTGTTCATTTGGTCATTTTCTGGGTTAGCAGTTTCAATTACCCAACTAGTGCTACCAATTTGAATTGGTTAAGGGCAAAACTGGGTTAAGTGGTCTTCATGAAAAGTGTAGCCCTATGTCTAAACTGTCCATGGGTGAAATTTTAGGTCATTTTGACCAGTATAGAGAGAGTTATGACCAAATGAACATGCACTGTTCATTTGGTAATTTTCTGGGTTTGGTGCAGGGAAATCCAAATTTGGGTAGTATTTAGGTCAAGTTTTGGACAGAATTTGGGCATGATTTCTTCATGGAAAATGGGCTATGTTGAGTCTAATTTCACCTCCAATTGGACTCATACCAATTGAAGTCACACATTTTTAGTTATGGGTCAATAAACCCACTGGACTCATTGAGTCCAAACCTGCAGAAAATTGATACTTCCAAAACTCAATCTCTTCCAACTTCCTTACTTCAATTTGCATGCAATACACTTCTATAAGCAACAATCTCATCCCAATTAAGTCAAATTTCAAGCATTTACACAAAATCTCAAAGTCCTGTACACAAACCCTAATTTCCAAGTTTCAAACTCAATCAATTCAATCCCTTTTCACTTCTCATACATATAATCATATCAATCATCATCTCTAAACTCATTTACATTATTTGAACACAATAAAGCCCAACACATTTCATGGCTGCCAAAATTTGGGGACATCATGGGTTCATGAATTTCTTGTTAATTTCTTGAAATTCCCACTTATCTCAAGTCACTTTCAAGTATTAAAGAAGAAGGAAGGGAGAAAAGCACTAACCTCTTGTGACCCAACTTGAAAATTTTCCCAAAACTTCAACTTTCCTTCTCCCTATGGGTACCTAGAGCTTCCTTATGATGTGGGCTAAATTTTTAATGAAGGGGACCATGGGTTTTGGTGGATAAATGAAGAGAAACTCAAGCTCAAAGCTTGAGCAAAAATGGTGGAGGGGAGAGAACATGGAGACGGCAAAGAGAGAGAGAAGAGGAAATGAAGAAGACTTGTGGTTGGTGAATTTTTGTCTCTTGTGTCTTATATATATATATATATATATATATATATATATATATATATATATATATTCTATAATTATTGTACTTTATTTTTTTTTTAAATGCCATAAGTCTATTTCCTTTCTTTTTTTTTTCTTTCCTTTTCTTTTCTTTTCTTTTCTTTTCTTCTTCTTTCTCTTCTCATTTTCCAAATTCAAATTCATAAATTTAATTTATGTTAATTATTTTATTTCCTAATTTTAATTTGACATTTAAGTCAAAATTCACCTCTAGGGGTAAAATGACCAAAATGCCTTTCATGGTGCTCATCGGGTTATTTTTATTATTTTATACTAATTTATAAATTCTCTAAACTTTAATTTATTTTTCTCAAAATTTTTTTACCTATATTTTTTTTTAATATTTATTTCATTAATTTATGTCTCCTCACTATAGTTTAAGTATAGTTCCAGACATTCTGACTGTCCGAACAGACATTAGTCGTCGGAACAGTAAAATGTACAGACTACTTACGGTGAGGGCGTTACAGTTATTTCTGATGTGATTCCGGTGATAACTAAGATCACGGAACACAAACTTAATAGTTTGAATTGCCTGGAGTGGAGTAAGACTGTTAGGGTCTATTTGCGTAGCATTGATGAAGATGATCACCTTACTAAAGATCCACCCACTGATGATACACGACAAACTTGGCTAAGGGAGGATGCTCGGTTGTTTTTGTAGCTTCAGAACTCGATTCATAGTGAGGTAATTAGTTTAATTAATCACTGTGAATTTGTTAAAGAATTGATGGATTACTTAGATTTTCTGTATTCTGGTAAAGGGAATATCTCCCGTATTTATGATGTTTGTAAGGCATTCTACCGTGCTGAGAAAGAGGATAAATCTCTCACGGCTTATTTTATGGATTTTAAACATGTTTATTATGAACTTAATTTTTTTTTGCCTTTTATTCCTGATGTGAAAGTTCAGCAGCCCAACGGAGCAAGCGTCATTATGAGTTTTCTTGCAGCCTTCCTTGAGTATGAGATCGCTAAATCTTAGATTCTCTCCAGCTCGAGATTTCCTCTTTGCATGAAACGTTCACACGGGTCCTTCGTACAGAGAGTACTCAATCTTCACAGCCTGCCAGTAGTGCTCTTATTAGCCGTAATCCAAATGGACAACAGGGTAATAGAAGAGGAAGTAGAGGAGGAATTACAGGCAATAGAAGTAATCAGCGTAATGGAGAGGCTAGTTCTAATCAGGACTGGAGAGGAGTCATTTGTTATTATTGCCATGAGCCTGGCCATACAAAATATAATTGTCCACAACTTCAGAGGAAAAATTAGCGATCACAGATGGCAAATATGGCAGTAGAGAATTCTACAGTATCTTCCTCTGAGAAAACTATTTTGGTATCTGCAGAGGATTTTGCACAATTTTCCCAGTATCAGGCATCTCTAAAGCCTACCAGTTCCCCTGTCACTGCGATTGCTGAGTCAGGTAAATCCACTACATGCCTTGTGTCTTCTTCATCCAAATGGGTTATTGATTCTGGTGCGACAGATCACATGACAGGTAATTCTAGTCTTCTATCTGCTTTTCAGTCTAATCTCACTTCCTTTACTGTTACTTTAGCTGATGGTTCTACTTCTTGTGTCATGGGTTCTAGAATTGCGAACCCGACTTCGTTAATTTCTTTGTCTTCTGTTTTGTGTCTACCAAAATTCTCTTTTAATCTACTTTCTGTTAGTAAACTTACTCGTACCTTAAATTGTTCTGTTTCCTTTTTTCCTGACCAATGTTTGTTTCAGGATCTTACGACGAAGCAGATTATTGGTAGAGGACGCGAGTCAGGTGGTCTCTACATTCTGGAAAATCATGTACCGCGGTCGCTTGTTTGCTCCAGTACCTTAACACCTCTTGAAGCTCATTGTAGATTGGGTCATCCTTCTTTGTCTACCATGAAGAAGCTGTGTCCTCAATTTCAGTCTTTATCAGTACTAGAATGTGAGTCATGTCAATTTGCAAAACATCATCGTTTGCCTTCTGTGTCTAGAGTCAATAAACGGGCTTCATCCCCTTTTGAGTTAGTTCATTCTGATGTTTGGGGTCCTTGTTCTGTTACATCTAAAACTGGATTTCGTTATTTTGTTACTTTTGTTGATGATTACTCTCGTGTTACCTGGTTATATTTAATGAAGAATCGTTCTGAGTTGTTTTCTATCTTTTGTGCCTTTTGTAATGAAATCAAAACTCAATTTAATATTTCTGTGCGCATATTAAGAAGTGATAATGCCAAAGAAAACTTTTCAGCACAATTTCAGCCTTATATGACACAAAATGGCATTCTTCATCAGTCTTCCTGTGTGGATACCCCATCCCAAAATGGCGTGGCCAAAAGAAAAAATCAGCATCTTCTTGAGGTAACTCGTGCTCTTCTTTTTCAGATGAAAGTACCTAAACACTTTTGGGCGGATGCAGTTTCTACGGCATGTTTTTTGATCAATCGTATGCCGTCTTCTGTCCTTAATGGGGATATTCCTTATACTACTTTGTTTCCTACAAAATCTTTGTTCCCTATTGAACCCTGTATTTTTGGTTGTACCTGTTTTGTGCGTGATGTTCGTCCACAGGTTACTAAATTGGATCCAAAATCTCTCAAATGTGTCTTTCTTGGGTACTCCCGGCTCCAAAAAGGGTACCGTTGTTTCTCTCCTACTCTTAATCGTTATCTTGTTTCTGCAGATGTCACATTTTTTGAGTCCACTCCATTTTTTCCTCCATCATCTGTGTATGAGAGTCAGGGGGAGGAGGATGATCTCTTAATATATACTGTCCAACCAATGTCTAGTCCTCTCCCACAGCCTGTTCCTTCTGTCTCTAGACCGACTCGACCTCCCGTTGTTTATGTTTATTCCAGGAGATTGGAGATTCCTGACTCAGATCCTCCACCAGCTACTTCGTTGGGAGATCCTGTACCTCATACTGATCATGATTCTGATCTAGACTTACTCATTGCTCTTCGTAAAGGTAAACGTTCATGTACTTACCCTATCTCTTCTTTTGTTTCTTATAATCAATTGTCTTCTTGTTCTCGGTGTTTTGTTACTTCTTTAGACTCTGTTCCTATCCCTAATACTGTTGATGAGGCACTGTCTCATCCTGGCTGGTGTGATGCTATGAAAGAGGAAATGGAGGCTTTAGATGCTAATGGTACATGGGAACTATTACCTTTGCCCACTGGTAAGAAAGCTATTGGTTGCAAATAGGTATTTACAGTAAAGGTAAATCCTGATGGTTCTGTGGCTAGGTTAAAAGCACGCCTTGTAGCAAAAGGATATGCTCAGACATATGGGGTTGATTACTCTGATACTTTTTCTCCTGTAGCTAAACTTACTTCTATTCGCTTGTTTATCTCTTTAGCAGCTACATATGATTGGCCCCTGCATCAATTGGATATCAAGAATGCTTTCCTTAATGGTGATCTTCAGGAGGAGGTGTATATGGAGCAACCACCTGGGTTTGTTGCTCAGGGGGAGTTGGGTAAAGTTTGTAGGCTTCGGAAGTCTCTTTATGGCTTGAAACAAAGTCCTAGGGCATGGTTTGGGAGATTCAAGAAGCAAAGATAGGAATTTGGTATGCAAAAGAGTAAGTGTGATCACTCAAGATTTTATAGGCAACTGAGGTCGGTCTAATTCTCTTGGTAGTCTATGTGGATGACATTGTCATCATTGGGAGTGACTCTGCAGTATTTCATCTCTTAAAACCTTCCTCCAAACTCGCCAGGACCAAAGACTTGGGATTGTTAAAGTATTTCTTGGGTATCGAAGTTATGAGAAGTAAGAAGGGTATTTTCTTGTCTCAAAGAAAATATATCCTCGATCTATTGACAGAGATAGGAAAATTAGGTGCTAAGCCTTGTAGCGCACCAATGACTCCAGCTTTACAACTGTTAGCAGGGGATAGTGAGTTGTTTGAAGATCCAGAGAGATACAGGAGATTGGTAGGAAAATTGAACTACCTTACACCACTCCCCGACATTGCTTATGCCGTTAGTGTGGTAAGTCAGTTTATGTCTTCCCCAACTGTTGCTCATTGGGAAGCTTTGGAACAAATCTTGTGTTATCTGAAGGGCGCTCCAAGAAGAGGTTTGCTATATGGTAATCATGGGCATTTGAATGTTGAATGTTTTTCAGATGCCGACTGGGCTGGATCTAAGGTTGACAGGAGGTCAACTACTGGATATTGCGTTTTTATTGGAGGAAATTTGGTGTCTTGGAGAAGCAAGAAGCAGAGTGAAGTTTCTCGATCTAGTGCTGAATCCGAATACAGAGCCATGGCACAATCAGTATGTGAGGTAATGTGGATACTTCAATTACTAGATGAGACAGGTTTTAAGACTTCCCTGCTTGCGAAATTGTGGTGTGATAATCAAGCTGCTCTTCATATTGCTTCTAATCCGGTGTTTCATGAGCGGACCAAACATATTGAGATTGATTGTCACTTTATTCGTGAAAAGATTCAACAACAGATCATCTCAACTGGACACATCAAAACTGGAGAGCAGTTAGGAGATATTTTCACAAAAGCTCTGAATGGAGCTAGGATTGACTACATTTGTAACAAGTTGGGCATGATTAATATCTATGCTCCAACTTGAGGGGGAGTGTTATGGAAAGTCAATCACTATGTTATGGAAAGTCAATCACTATATTATTTCTCTGTATATTCTGTATTCTGTATTCCTATTTAGGATTTCTTATTTAGGATTTCTTCCTAATTAGTAGAACACAATTATAGGAATCAATTGTATATATATACCCATGTACAGATTAATTGAGATTAATGAGAATCATCTCTTTCTACATATCAGATAATATTTTATATTTGTATCATATAGTAATTATTTTAATTAAATATTTTTTTTAAAACTAAAATTATAATATATGTATATAAATAAATTAATATTGTAATTATATTTAAATGAAATTTAATATAATTAATAATTAAAGGAAATTATTATTACATTTATAAAACTATGCAGTTTTGAATTCAACTCAAAACTGCATAGTTTTGAATTCAACTCAAAACTGCATAGTTTTGAATTAAAATACAAAATTTAACATTGTGGTGGTTTGTTGATAGATTAGAAGATACAACTGCAAGCCTGATGCCTCCTTTTCTCATTCATTTCTCGTGACCAATAACCCTAGTCGCCATACACTCACTTCTTCGAGTCTAGTATTTCTACTTTGGCGTAGCAGATCCGAACGCGTCTCTTATCTCAGTAGATCCTAATGCATCTCCTGTCTCAGCAAAGTCGAATGCGTCTTATGTCTCCTGTCATTCCTCTGACCATTTCTTCTTCAAAGCTCTATTTTCTTCTTAGGTAAGTTATTTTGTTCTTAAATCTACCTCTTAGTTGTGCTAATCTTTGGTTTGAATAATGCATTTTCGGTGGTGCTTAGTTTTATGGGTTTAAATGGTGATTCTTCTACTGCTCTTTAGTTTTGGACCCTCAAAGAGACAAAACTTGATTTAATTTGTCTTTACCTTGTTTAGGTTTGGTTTGGTTAGTGCATGTGTTGGTTGCTCGTTAGTTTAGGTTTGGTTAAAAATTCTCCACATCTTACGTTTTGTCTCTTTGGACTGTTTCAGTGTTTGATTTAATCTGTCCGTACCTTGCTTGATTCTTTTCCCATCAGTGTTTTCATGGCTGATTTGTTTATTGTGAGTTGCATTTTATCTAGATTCTTGATTCATTCATTACAAAGAGAAATCTGATTCATGATGGATAATTTTAAATTAATCATTACAAAGAGAAATTTGTGTTTTCATGGCTAACCTGTAAAATAATATCTTGCCTTTATATTAAAATTAAATAATAAGAGAGAATAAACTAGAGTTTAGCTTTTGATGATAGGATTTAGACCTGTCATGATGATAGTTTTGTCTCTATTGCTAATTAATTAACAACATCTTTATAAACTAAGATTTAACTTTTGATGAGGGAAAAAGTTAAGATATTCTAAGGATGAGCATGCTATTGAATTAGAATTAAATTGTACAAGTTTGCTATGTTCAACTAGGTGTTTCTAAGTGTGATTTATGTTTCAAATAAATCAATAGAGTATCATTAACATGCTCAACATAACAACAAACCTAATTAACACAAAGCAACTTAATATTTTCATTCAAAGTGAACAACCTAGGCTTTAGTCAATTTCTTAGGAAACCTTAACAAGTATAGTTCAAATATGCTCAAAGTTTATCACAATATAATATCAAGCAATCTCAACTCAGTAACAATCTAAATATGCTCAATAATTCGACATATCAAATATATCATTCAACTCAAGATGCTCAATAAGCAAAATAAATGACCAAAAGTGAAGAGTCAAGAGTTGAGATATTTGAACACAATACTTTGTTGCAAGTCTGTAGATTTTGAGCAATTAGCAAACTAATGAAATTTTGGACAATAGTAGCAAACTATGACTTTGTTGATGAAGATTAGCAAACTAACAAAGTTTCAATTACTAGTAGCAAAGTAATTAGCAAACAAAAAAAAAATTGATATTTTATTTTGTTTGATATTGCTAATACTAATGTTTGTTGTGATAAATCTTGAAGGTTTCATGGATGCAAAAATCTGGCTTGTTTTCCATGCTTCAAATTTGAACCTTTAAGAGTTATCCAATAAATTGAGTGATTTAATTCTAGGATTTGTTATTTTATTTGAATTATGGTGTTATTGTAATTTGTGCTATTTTAAAATTAGTTGTAATGTGTTATAAATTATTTTTTTTCTTATTAATTTGTATTAGTAATGACTATGGACTTATGTAATAATGTATTCTAAAAATAATTGTTATTTAAAACAAGTATTATAAAAGTTGAGCTCGAGTTCGAGCTTATCAAACTCGAGCTGACTGAACTCAAACTCTAGTTGATCGAACTAGAGCTCACATTTGAATTTGTTTTAATAAGCTTATTGAGCTTAACTTGAGCTGAGTTTCGAGTTTGGCTTGTTAATATAATCAAAAAAACTTAAAACGAACGAATTTAAAATAATTCAAATGAATCGAGCTCAAGCTTTAATATTAAAGCTCGAATCAAGCTTTAGCTAAGTTCGAGCCTAACACATTTACTTGCGAACTGAGCCTAAACTAGTTAAAACTCGGCTCGGCTCGATTCGAATACACCCCTAAGTGTGAGGAATGGGAATTCCATTTTTAAGTAGCCAAAACTTCCTATTTGAGCTCAAAGAATTCAACACTTATCAAGTGAATTACACACTAAAATAAAATAAATATTTAATTTTTTTATATTAAAATATTATTTCCAAATTTTTATATAATTAATTCAAATTAATATTAATTAAAATTTTAAAATTATAACTAATTATAATTTAAAAAATATATAAATATTATTTATATCTCTTTATAATTAATTGAATTTTCAATTAATTATAACTATAATTAAAATTAAAAATATAAAACAATCAACTCACAGGCTATTTTGTCGCATGTTTTTTAAAGTGTTGGACTTTTTTGAATTTAAATGGAAAATTTAATATTAATTTAACTCAAAAGTAAAAAAATAAACTAGACATGCCTAATAAATATAGAACAAAAATTGAATATTATTTTTTTTTTACCAGGAAATAACTCATAAAACACCTGTATGAACTTCGGCATGATAAGCACTATCAAGTTCCTTTATAAATAAAAGATAGTTGACATGATAATTCTTCTTTTCCTTTGTATTTTCTTATAAATCTGTAATTTATCACTGTATAGTTTAAAATTTTAATTGTTAATTAAAATTGATCTGTTTGGCATTCTAAGAAATTAACATAATTGGATCTTATTTTTATAAAATTATATAGATGAAAATGATTGTATAAATAAAAATGATCATATTGTAAAATTATTAATTTTTTTCATCAATATAATATTTACTCATAATATTTTCTTATAAATCATAAAAAATTACACTAAAGGTTACGTTTGATAGGATGTAATGTAATGCAATCGAAATTATAATATAATGCAATATAATTGTCATTATATTCCTTTGTTTGGTTACAAAATAAAAATATAAGTAGTGTAATGTAATAATAATTTTTATTTTAACATTTAATTTATTTATAATATTAATAATAAGTTGTAATGATTGCAATAATTGGTAGTCAAGTGATAGTGATGACTAAGTGATGGTGGTGGTGGTGACAACAGTAGTTAGATGGTGGTGGCGACGGCAGCAAGGTGAGATGGCAGTGTTGGTAGTGATCAGGTGGTGATAGAGATGACAATAATTAAGTGGTGATAACGTTGATCAAAGTAATGTTGATGGTGATGGCGGTAATGTTGTTGTGGTGGTGGTGGTGGGTGATGACAGAGTAGGAGTAGTGGTGGTAGTAGCAATGGAAGCCGAGTAGTAGTGACAGTGATAGTACTGATAATAAATAAAAAAAATCAAAATAAATAATTATGCTTACATTCATTTTTGTATGTAATAACTATTACGTTACTTTAAATATAATTAATTATTTTACGTAATTATCATTTCATTATGTTAAATTTTTTTGAATTACTAAACAACGTAATTAAATATGTAATGTAATCGCGATTACATTATAACTTTGATTACGCCATACCAAATAGACAAAATTATTTTAAATATTGTAATTTTGAATGTGTCTTATCACACCCACACATATTAATGAATTTATAAATTATAAATAAAAATATTAAATATATTTAGGCTAATTGCACTAAAAATGCCTCATATTTATGTTAATTCATATTTATATTCATAATTTCTAAATTTGTGTGAAATAGCCAAACTGTTAAGATTTGTTATGATTGTATGTAAACAAGGGAAATCGAATTTGAAAAGTTAATGATAAATTATAATAAAATGCACATTATAATTATATTTAAGCCCAATTTATCATAAAATGTAATATTCATTAAATAAAATACACATGTTAATTAGAGCAAAGTATATATAAAATATAAATATTATTTAATGGATGTTTATAATTCATATGGGACACATTGTTTTCAATTATATATTCTTTTCAAAATTATTTTGTAAAAATGTATGAATTTATTTTTACATTTTATATTCAGATACATAGATTTGTTTAGTTTGATTCAAACGATAATACGTTAATGATAATTAATAAAAACAATTTTTTTTATAAAGTTTCAATTAAAAATAAATATAAAATATATATTTTTTAGATATAAAGTTTATAATCAATTGACTAAAAATGTCAGACATTTACATTAAATCACGATTATACTTAAAATTTTTATTTGTTAATAAATAAAATTAACTTTAGGTATCATATTGTAATTTATCGTTAACTTTTCAAATTTAATTTCACTCATTTGGATACAATTGTGACAAATCTTAAATGTTTGGTTATTTTATACAAAATTAGAAGGTATAAATATAAATTAAATGAACATTAACATTTGACGTTTTTAGTCTAATTGGCCATACATTTACAATATAATTCAAATATATTTTAGTGCAACAGGTGATATTGAATATCTTGCTCCTATTTCAGCCAGATAGCTAGTGGAACTAGAAAGTTGAATTATCAAGATTTTAAAATTTATGTTAAGTTCTTTGAAACTGTTATGGATAAAGCTGCATGCTCAAAGCATGCACTTTTCAGAGAAAGTAAATTATTCATTATCATATACTCCAAAGATCTCTCCATTGTAGATGAAGAGATATGTTCCAACAAGAACTTGAAGGGGCAAGACAACTATTCATAAGACTAGTCGATAAAGATCCTAGTCTGAAATTCAAATCTAAAACTTTCAAGATTTGGAAGAAGATGGTTGAACATAGAGAACAACACTTTGCAGAGAAGTTAGCAAAGATGCTCCAATCCAAAGAAGCTACGATGGAACTGGACATCCCTATTAGCTACTTCCCGACGGAGGGATAAAATACATCATCCTTAACATCGGCCCAAGCATGAATGATTGTCGAATGTGTGGTGCTAAGGGGAGAGAACTTATCTTATCTATGTACAATAGGATTTTTATGAGTTGTTATCTGTGTATTTCGCTGGGAAACAATACTAGAGGCACTGTTTGTCTATTGTTTACATGTGAACAATTATTTTACTTTTGAGCCAGCAGTTTACACAAGTGTCATCGATTCTTGCATTTCTTCTATAGATAGCTCATCCTCGATTGAGCAAATAGAGCAGAAATAAAGTCAGATTTTCTATTAAGTAACTTTTTGCTACCATATATTTTAATACTCTCTGTAACCATATGAAGAAAAGGAGCATTTATGAGTCCTAATAATTAAGAGAGAAAATAAAAGAGCAACCATAATACAAAAGATCTTTCACTTAATTGGTGTAGCTTGTGACGAACTTGAAGATAAGCTGTTTATAAATGTTTATCAATTATATAATCTAGTTAAAATACTAACAGAAATGGCTTCCAAATCTAATCCATCTATAAGTCAAGTTAAATCCTTTTAAGAGTTTGCCATGTGACAATCCTTTTCAAGAGTTTGTTATGTGGTTTAGCCCTCTCTCCTTTATGTCTTTAATAAATTTTAATTTACTTTAATGTTTTTTTTATTTATCTTAAAAAAATCAATTTTTTTATAATTAATATTAATTGTCATTAATTAAATTATTTAAAATAAAATATTAATTTAGCTAAATAAAATAATTATAGCTAAAATTTATAAAAATTTTAAGTATATTTATTCAATTAAATTTGAATATGTTCGTAATTATTTATCTATCATAATACCAATAATACTTTTATAGTTTTTTAATTTTTTATTTGTTTATTATAAATGAGTGATGGTTTATTTTATTTATATATGTTAATTAATTTTTTTTTATAGAAAATAAATTACAAAACGGGATAAGAAATGTAATTTTATTAAAAATTTAATTGATATGTAAAAATTAAAAATAAAATATAAAATGAGAGTATTATAGTTATGTATTAAAAATTTTAATAATTAAAATTATATAAAAGAAAATAAGAGAAATTGAAATATTAAAATTTAAATTAAATATATAAAAAATTCTTTTATATTAAAATGGCAAATATACACATCGACTCAGCCTCAATTTATTACAATTTTTTTTGGCTCTAAAGAAAGATACATACGTGCGATTCACGAAAATAACCGACCATAGCCAGTTACCTGGAACCACGCTAACGTTTATAAGATAACACATTGACATATCAATTATCGATGTAGGATCTTGATCTTTGTTTTAAACTGTTGGATGCTTTTGCCGACAATCGATTAATGAGTGTACACTGGCAAGTTCATAATTTAAAGGAAAGGCAGAAAAAGTTTAGAATATATATATATATATATATAGAGGAAAGTGAATGTATGTGTGCATGAGTTTACAAATATGTATTAAAAATTTTTTTAATCAATAATTATTTAAACATAAATATTAATATAATAATTTCTAATGTTCACGTATATTTATCTTTATTGCAATAAAAAAAAGGTTAGGTTTAATGGCAACATCACTTTTAGGGACAGACAAATATGGTTCACCCTTTTATTATATAATTTTCCTGAGTAAAGAGATCAATCATACAATGAGAGTGACAGATTATTTTAAAAGAGAACATGCGGACACTGGGTTCTCTATTTCAGGGCTGGGTTTCTAACCACACAATTGTCTTCATCGTCCTGTTGTATATTTTCTGATAGAAAAAAAGAAAGAGAACATCTGTGTCTTCCTAGAGCACTTCAATCACAGCACTATATCCATGGACAATTTCTTCATCTACCTTCCAATATTTTTAACTCTCTATGTGCTAACAAAGCACTTCGTTTCCAAGCTCCAAAACTTGCCACCATCTCCATGTCTTTCCCTTCCTATCATAGGCCATCTTTACCTTCTCAAACGACCCCTCCACCGAACTCTCTCACAAATTTCGAACCAGAAAGGTCCCATCCTTTATTTTCACTTCGGATCTCGTCCTGTCATTGTAGTCTCATCACCTTCACTAGCAGAAGAGTGTTTCACCAAAAACGATATCGTCTTTGCCAACCGCCCTCGCCTGACTATTGGGAAACACCTCGGCTACAACTACAATGGCCTTGCCTGGGCTCCATACGGCGGTCTCTGGCGCAACCTCAGGCGGGTATCGGCCATCTACCTTTTATCCAACCTTCGTCTACAAACTCTCTCTAGCATACGTGCTGATGAGGTGAAGTCGCTGATTCGCTCTCTCTTGAGTAAACAAAGCCAGATTGTGAAAATCAGGACTTCATTTTTTGAGTTGACCGTGAACATGATGATGAGGTTGCTTGCTGGGAAGCGGTATTATGGCGAAACTGTTGCAGAGTCTGAGGAAGTAAAGATGTTTCGGGAAATTCAAGAGGAGACCTTTAGCTTGGCTAGCATGCCTAATTTTGGAGACTTCATACCAATTATGAAGTGGATTGGACCCAGAACGGAAAAGAGGATGGCTGATTTGCAGATTAAGAGAGAAAGATTTATGCAGAATATGGTTGAAGAACATCGAAAAAGATTAGCGAGCTTTGATTCCGACGAAACACAAGGCGGAAACATGATTGATATTTTGTTGTCGCTGCAAAAAACGGATCCAGAGTTCTACAAAGACGAGATGATTAGATCCCTTGTGGTGGTAAGATCTCTAACAATTTCCTGTATACATTTTACTCATGAGACAGTGCCTTCAATAATTTTTGGATAAATTAAAAATAAAACATAGTTTTGCGTACTGGAGTTCAGGGAAGAGTCATGAGTTCTGCAGATTTGAGGATTATTTTGCATACACACACACATACATGTATATATTTCTCTTGAAGTGCAACATTTTCATTACAATGTCCCAAGGGGATTGTAAATGAGAATTCATACAAGAGCAGAGGGAGGATTAACCACCCACAAGCTATACGAAAATTCATTCATACAAGATTTGGAAATCCGATCGATCTGCCACTTTGTTGGCCTTTCTACTAATATGAACTACTTGACAAAAACTAAGAGAGCCAACTTGGATTGGATGAACTGCACAGCAGCTGCAATTTCCCAGGGGGCTTGTTGAGAGAGTCTATAGGCGATGGTTGGATTAACCTGTTTGGCATCCTCTGCCAACTCTGAAGAATCTATTTCAAATATCATCCTTTATGCATTCATGGAAGCAGCTAATTTCACAGCCTGAATATGAGCAAAAGCTTCTGCTGCAATGGGAGATAATGCTAAAACTAATGCACTTACTTATTTACGAGTATAAAATACGTTACTTTCTAATAGTGCGATTAATAATTTGCCCATTAATTGTTTAGTTCGTGTGATTAAAACCATGCAACTTTTTACAGGTTCAACTATTGGCTGGAACGGAGTCGTCAGTGAATCCTATGGAATGGGCAATTTCACTCCTGCTTAACCACCCGAAAGTTCTAAAGAAGGCCCAAGCAGAAATAGACAACATTGTGGGACAGGAGCGTTTGATCAACGAAACTGATCTAGCTCGTCTGCCTTACGTCTGTGCAGTCATAAACGAGACATTGCGAATGTATACTCCAGGACCATTGCTAATGCCTCATGAATCGTCACAAGATTGTACTGTAGGAGGTTACCGTGTTCCTAGAGGCACCATGCTAATAGTAAACATGTGGGCAATTCAAAATGACCCTAAAATCTGGGTTGATCCTGAAAAATTCAGGCCTGAAAGATTTGAAGATAATGAAGGGATGAGAGACGGGTTCAAATTCCTTCCTTTTGGGACAGGGAGGAGAAGGTGCCCTGGGGAGGGCTTGGCCATGTGCGTTATTGGATTGACGTTGGGATCGCTAATTCAATGCTTCGAGTGGGAGAAGGCTAATGAGGAGATGGTAGACATGAGGGAGAAAAGTGGATTTCAGTTGGCAAAGGATCGACCTTTACATGTTAAATGCAGAATACGTCCAGGCATGGCTGAGGTTCTTTCTCAAATTTGAATATTAGTAGTTTTTTTTTAGCTGGAAATAGCTAATAAAACACTGCACCTGTATGAACTTCTGCACAATGAACACCATCACTTTCTAAGAAATAACTTCCCTTTGTATATCTGGCCTATAAAATGTAAATATGCTATTATCTGCTAGGAATTTCAAATTGGCATCACTCAAGCATGAAGTTAAGGTCTCGTCGATCGGTTAAGAATGTTGCAGCTATTGAAAGGTTGTTTAATGAACTTTCAATTTGTTCTTATAAAATGAAAGAGCAATTTATGTTTGGTTATATAAACATGAGTTTTAGTACCGCGGCAGAAAAGAGCTATCATGTAAATACGGTAGAGCAATGTGATTTTCCTTAAAGCAGGAGGTAAATCTAGTTTTAAAATAACATTTTTAGGAAAATAAGTTTGTTTTTATGTGTTTTTCATGCCCATGTAGATCCCTCTATTGGTGGTGTTCGCGGTCAACAAAGCAAAAAGATAGATTTCTCCACCGTCCACTTATTCCTTTTTCATCACTCGAAACCAAATGCATAATAGCATATAAATGCTAGGTATTTGAAATGTATAATGGTTTTATTGTAATGGTCGGTTTTATGTGAGTCCCACCATAATTAATCATTATAACGAATTGTTGTATGCACATATAACTTGAAAGAGCCTCGTGCTAAAAGTTCTTCAAATTTTCTAGAAGCCGGCCTTTGCCAACGTTTGATTCCTCCCTTCAATATGCTGAAGGCGATATGTTTAAATTTTAGACGGAAGTTTAAATCCATCATCTTCCTCGGTGCACCTCAATCATAGCACTGCATCCATGGACAATTTCTACATCTACCTTTCAATATTTTTAACTCTCTATGTATTAACAAAGCACTTCCTTTCCAAGCTCCAAAACCTTCCGCCTAGCCCATATCCCTCTCTTCCCATAATAGGTCATCTCTATCTTCTCAAGAAACCCCTTCACCGAACTTTCTCACAATTCTCAAACCGGCATGGCCCCATGCTTCTTTTCCATTTCGGATCTCGTCCTGTCATCGTAGTCTCATCACCTTCGCTACCAGAAGAGTGTTTCACAAAAAACGATATCGTATTTGCCAATCGTCCTCGCCTGATTATTGGGAAACACCTTGGCTATAACTACAGTAGCCTTGCCTGGGCTCCCTATGGCGATCACTGGCGCAACCTCAGGCGGATATCGTCCCTCCACCTTTTATCTACCCATCGCCTACAAACTCTGTCTAGTATACGTGCTGATGAGGTCAAGTCACTGATTCGCTTTCTTTCAAGCAAGCAAAACCAGATGGTGGACATGAGACAATCTTTCTTTGAGTTGGTCCTGAACGCGATGATGAGGATGATTGCTGGGAAGCGGTATTATGGCGAAACAGACGCAGATTCCGAGGAAGCAAAGAGGTTTCGGGAGATTCAGGTGGAGACCTTTACGTTGAGTAACACTCCTAATCTTGGAGACTTCATACCTATTATGAAGTGGATGGGACCCAAAAGGACAGAGAAGAGGTTGACTGAGTTGCATGTGAAGAGAGATGGGTTTATGCAGAATTTGATAGAAGAACATCGGAAAACATTAGCGATTGATGATTCTAACGAAAGACAAGGCAGAAAGAAGAACATGATTGAGGTCTGGTTGTCGCTGCAAAAAACTGAACCAGAGTACTATAAAGACGAGATGATTAGAGCCCTTATGCTAGTAAGATCTCTTAACTCACAGGTCCTGCTTTGCATTAAATTTAGGATTAATTACAAGAGACATAATTTTGCACTTTGTATAAATAATTTTACGGTAACATATGTAAATATATATTATAAAATTAAAAAGATATTATTTTATTTATATATATTTTGTTTAGTAAATGAATATCAATGAGTTCACCTTTTAAACAATAAAATTTTAGAATTGAAAGGATTTTGAAAGAAATTGTAAGAATTTTAATATGAGATCAATTTTGAAAATTGAGATATGAATTAGAATTAATTTTGTAATGAACTCTTTTATAATTTATTTATAATTTTTTTATTACAAATGTTCAGAATTAATGAGAGACACACCTGTGATGTAAAAATTTTTAATGCAGGTTCTACTATTGGCTGGGACGGATAGCTCGGTGAACACTATGGAATGGGCACTTTCTCTCTTGCTTAACCACCCGAAAGTTCTACAGAAGGCCCAAGCAGAAATAGACAACATTATGGGACAAAACAGATTGATCAATGAATCCGATCTAGCTCATCTTCCTTACATCCGTGGGATCATAAGCGAGACATTGCGAATGTACGTACCCTCCAGGACCACTGCTAATGCCTCATGAGTCATCACAAGATTGCACCGTAGGAGGTTATTGGGTTCCAGGGGCACCATGCTATTTGTAAACTTATGGGCAATGCAAAATGATCCTAAAACCTGGGTGGATCCTGGAGAATTCAAGCCAGAGAGATTTGGCGGCTGCGAAGGAATGAGAGACGGATTCAGGTTCATGCCTTTTGGGACAGGTAGAAGGGGATGCCCTGGGGAAGGCTTGGCAATGTCTATTGTTGGATTGGCATTGGGATCACTGATTCAATGCTTTGAGTGGGAGAAGATTGGCGAGGAGATGGTAGACATGAAAGAAAGGAGTGGATTAAATTTCACAAAGGATCAACCTTTATATGCTAAATGCAGGCTTCGTCCAAGCATGGTTAAGGTCATTTCTGAAATATGAATCAAGGTAGTTACTTAGAGCAATAAATAAGCTTTCGCTTCGTGATATATGAATCGTTTTCAAATATATAAATTCTCTAGTTCAAAAATCTGAGTCTTATGTAAATATGGTCTTGAATAATTTTAATTTGTAATTACATTATCATCTCTCGTGAATTTTAAATAATATATAGTATTAAAAAAATAAGATATTTTGTCAAAAAGTCATGAAGTCACATATAAAAAATAATAATAAAAGTGAATTCATATTGTTTGAAAACCTAACAATTTAACCCTTAATGTTTGAATTAATTAACCAATGGATATGTTCGTTCAAAATCAATCGGTCACAAAATAATTTAAAATAGGATTGGTCAAATGCAAAAAGCCAATCAAAATTTGATATTAAAAAATTACCCTTCTAATCTCTCTCCCTCTATGTTAAAAAAAAAAAAAAAAATCTCTCTCCCTCACCCTCCCTTTCTTTGTGTCTCTTCATCTCTAAAACACACAATGTTCTCTTCACTTCTTTATCTCATTCTTTCTCTTCCTCTTTCTCAAATCAAGTAAATCTAGAAAAGTCATCCATGGCACAAACAAAAATGGATCAAATTGCAGCTAACTTGTTCAACTCAAGGGCAACAATCACAATCATAGAGCCCACAACAACAATTGATCTCACAACAATTGATCTCACAACTTAAATCACAGCTAACATAAATAGATATAGTCTAAACCATAAAAAAGAGATTTGCAACAAATGCTCCAAGCATTAAGTTAAGCATTAACTTCCTTGATTCGAAAAGAAAATATAATTGATCAATAAAAGCAATAAAAGCAATTGTATATATCACAAAAACCTCTTTTAGAGGCATCATCAACCTTAATTCTCACTTTGAAGAGAGAAAATCTCACTTGAAAATTGCAAGGAGAGAGAAATTGGTAAGGGCCTGATTTTCATCCAACTCTAAGGGGGTTGATTCCAACGTTATTTGAGTGAGGACAATCAACAATTTCATCATGTGCCTCCAGTTGTCAGCCGCTATGAGATTTTAGTAGGTAAAAATTTGAATGTACAAGAAAATGAAAACAACCATACTTAAGCATAGTACAAGTACGACATTTGTTGACAAAAGAATGCAATCTTTCCAAAAAAAAAAGGGAAGAGATACTGCTGGGAAGAAGAAGAAGAAGAAGAAGAAGAAGAAGAAGAAGAAGAAGAAGATTGAGCAAAGAGAAGAGTGAGAGTGAATATAGGAGAATTGAGAAAGAGCTACCAAAGAAAATGAAGAAGAAAAAGAAAAAGAAGATGTTTTTGTTTTATTATCGATTGCTAAATTTTTTCCCAAAAATTTTCATCCATTTTTTTTTTCATTTACAACTGATTTGCAAATCGATCGCTAACAGTAATCAAATTTTACAACTAAATAAAATTGATTGCTATTAGCAACTGATTTTGCAACCGATCAAGAATCAAAATTTCTCCCAAAAAATTCTCGTTCAATTTTTTGTATTCTTTTCGTGATTTGCAATTAATTTGCGAATTGATTGCGAAATTTTTCCTCCAAAAATTTCCTTCAATTTATTTTTGTTTTATTTTTTGATTTGCAACTGATTGAAATCAATAGTTATTAGTAACCAATTCACAATTGGTTGCAAAATTTTTCCCCCAAAACTTCCTACCCAATTTTAAAAAAAATTAGTAATCGACAATCAGTTGCTAATTAACTTATATAAACTATTACTCATTTTCTTTCCCCACTACTCTTTTTCTTTTTTTCCCTCTCTTTCTTACTTTTTCTCTCTTATTTTCTTCATCATCTTTTTTATTGTAATCTATTTTATTCATCATCTTTCCTTTCTAATTTATTTTCTTCTTTATCATCTTTTTCTTTCTCATATATTTTCTTCTTCATCATCTTTTTCTTTCTCATATATTTTCTTTACGATTTTTTTCTTTCTCATCTTTTTTTTCTTCTTCCACTGTATGCCCTCACAATGAAGCTCCAAGACCTATAACAACAAGGAAAAATACCCAAGTATTTACAACCCAACCCAGGGTGGGATATCCACAGTTAGGCCAAAAAGGAAAACCATCTAAGTAGGGGAAGCCTACATGGGAGGTAGAGGGAACTCGACTAGGATTGAGAGAACTTGGGTTACCAGAGACAAAATTCTCTCTAAAAATTATAAAGTGCCAAGAAGTCTGATTAAGAGGTTATTTAGGCTTTTAGTACTAAGGCTTTCAACATTGTGGGCTAGATTAAGAAATATATTTCTTTTTGAAGTTAATGAACTTTATATCTCTTAACACTTACGCTTTAACCAAATATCACTACAACAAAATGCACTTTTTATAGTGAATTTTTAGTGCCTAAAAGTAAATTGCCACTAAGTTCATGCATATAGCAAACTACAATAGTGACAGTGGAAAAAAATTATTTAGTAGTTGTGTGGAAAATGATTTCTATCGCAACAAATAAAGAAAACAAAAAGCGAGAGCTGAGCGTGGCAATATTACATTTTGGTATGAAGAAAAATAGAACATATTTTAAAGAGAAAGTAGGGAGCCAAGGGGTATAAGGTTTTTTTTTTTATTAACTTTTAATGATGATTTTTTCTCTTGTTAAAGACTAATTTTCTTGTAGTGTCTATGTCTACCTTAACCCTTGTTCCTCCATTCTGTACATTGGAATATACATTGGCCTCTAAAGGGACCTTGAAGCATCCATGACACATCGTTTGAGCTCTAATCGTTAGCTAGAGTTCTGCCCATTTCCTTCTCTCTTCTTCCTTAGCAATTAGTACTAGTAATAATCCAAATTCCAAACCTTTAATCTCTCTCTCTCTCTCTCTCACTCTCTCACTCTCTCGCTCTCTCTCTCTATGATTAGGTTTACTGATTAGGCCATGTGATGGTATGATTTTTCCTTCATTTCGACGTCACATTACTAGCTTGGTATTAACAGCATGTGGCACAAATTAGGCCTCCAAATCAGCAATCATATTAGTTTTGCAGGATATCAGCAATCATCATATCAATTTTGTAGATTTATTAGAATTCCATTATCTGTTAGCATATTCTTAGGCTATAATCTGTTAACATAATTATAGGGTAGACTTCAATTGTACTTATTTTATTTTCTTTTTAGTTTCATCTTGTACTATAAATCTTTTATATGCAATAGAGAAAAACATAAAATAATACCAATTTTAACATGGTATCAAAGCAGAACAATTGAAATTCTCAACATTATGACAGAAGGATAGACAAACATAACACCA
This sequence comes from Hevea brasiliensis, assembly GCF_030052815.1. NCBI lineage: Eukaryota > Viridiplantae > Streptophyta > Magnoliopsida > Malpighiales > Euphorbiaceae > Hevea > Hevea brasiliensis. Next base: position 9,615,506 of record NC_079494.1, read on the forward strand.
AAAAAAACATAACACCGGCCTCTTCTTTATATCTCCAAAATTCATCTGATAGTCCAGGCACAATATTGGTGACTTCCTTGCTATAAGAAGACAATTACCCCAAGTGGAGACAAGTAATGACAAATGCTTTATTCGCCAAAAACAAACTTTGTTTCGTTGATAGATCGCTTCCGTAACTAGCTTCGACATTAAAGGACAATGCAGAATGGATCAAAAATAATTCCATGGTACTATCATGGTTTTTCAATTCCGTTCGTCCTTCTCTTCATGATAGTGTGGCATACCTTGACACTGCAAGGGAGTATGGATTGACTTGGAGGAGCAATTCTCAAAGGGAAACGCGCCTTGAATGTACCAGCTCAAGATGGAAATTATTAATACATAACAAAAGGATATGTCCATTATTGCATACTACACAAAACTCAAAGGGTTATGGGATGAGCATAGTTCATACTTGGCGATCCTGACATGTACTTGTGAAGCAGCAAAGATGTTTCCAATAGAGAAAGAAAAAGAAAAGATCTATTAGTTTTTGATGGGATTACATGAAAAATATAATGTTGTTTGATTAAAATCCTAAACACAGATCCTCTGCCATCATTAGCACGAGCTTGTGCACTTATTACCTAGGAAGAACGTCAACAACATGTTGTAGCCACAAAAGGGGTTATGTCTATGGAAGTTACAACTTTTGTTTTTTCAAAATCTTCTAACAAAAATAATGGTTCTTATTCTTCTATAGGTTTCAGGGACACATCAAAGCTCTTTTGTGACCATTGTAAGAAGTGGAGACATATAAAAGAAACCTACTTTGAATTAAAAGGTTACTCGAAATGGTGGGAAAGAAATAAGTAAAGAAATTTAAGGAATAAGACTATGACTGTCGCATAAGTCAAAGTTGACAAAGAAGAGAGTACAATATCACCTATTACAGGGTTATCAAAAGAACAATATACCTAACTCATGGATTTGTTGAACCTAGAGTAAAATCAGAATAATAAGTCTGTGGCTAATTTTACAAGTAAGGTTTTTATTTTGTCCAGAATAAATATTGAATGGATTTTATATTTTGGAGCTTTTGATCATATGACATGTCACAAGAATGCATTAACCTATGAAAACCCACTTCCTCTTGCCATACCTGTACGCATCCCTGATGGGACTCTAGTCTTGGTAAAGTCTCATGGCATTGTACTACTCAGCTCTAATATTCACTTAACAAATGTTCTTCACATACCAACTTTTGCTTGTAATTTGATTTCCATTAGCAAACTTAAAAAATCACTTAATTGTGTGGCTCATTTTTTCCCATCCTTTTGTGTTCTTTAGGACCTAGCTACGAGGAAGCTGATTAGCAAGGGTGAGCTAAAGGACAATCTGTATTATTTTCGGGAAGTTCCTATTTCTACAGTTTCAATGGCTTCTACTAGTGGAGAAAAACTTCATTTGTGGCATCAATGTTTAAGACATTTGCCTTTCCATAAATTATCTCTTTTAGATGCTTTTGAACATTTGTGATGCTTGTCATTAGGCAAAATAGATTCGTCAGCCTTTCCTGATCAGTACTATTAAAACTTCTAAACTTTTTGATTTAATCCATTGTGATGTTTGTGGACCATATCATATAGCCTCTATATCCAAAGCACATTATTTTTTTAGCATTGTTGATGATTTTACTTGCACCACATGGATTTTTTTGTTCAAAACCAAGACTAAAGTTTTTTCTTTGTTAACGTCATTCTTAACCATGGTTCACAGATAATATGCGCATTTGGTGAAAATTATTCATAGTGATAATGATATAGAATGCACCAATATTTCGTTACAACAATTTTGGTTACAAGAAGGAATTTTGAACCAATTTTCTTATGTCTCAAAACCTCAACAAAATGGGGTTATCGAGCATAAGCTTAGACACCATCTTGAAGCTGCTCATGCTCTATGTTTTCAAGCTGCTTTGCCCACTAAGTTTTGGGGTGAATGTGTATTAACAGCTGCTTACCTTATCAACTACACAACTACACACCTACACCTCTTTTATCTAATAAAATCTGATGTGGCCCAACTGCAAGTGCATGAGTCATTCAAGTAGTATAGAAAAGATATCATTTTCTCGAAAAGTTGTGTTGTAAATTGAATTTTTGAAATAAAAATATACTAATCTAAACTAAATTTAGACTAACAATTAATTAAATGAAAAGATTGAGGATTAAAATGTATATTTGCAAATTTAATAAAAAGATTGCTTGTAGACTCTTATTTTGTGATGAGTATACGCATTGAGGCTCTGGGAAACCCAATGATGAAAAATTATATGACTGTAAGATGTAATTGGAGGTATGGAGCTAAATTATTAATTCTGTGGCATGATCTTGAAAAAAAAAATAATAATATGTTTTTTTGAGAAATTAATTTAATTAAATTTAAATAAAATTTTGTTTTGTTTAAATTTAATATGGGTAGTTCTTAAATGGACCTAATTAAGTTTAATTGAGCCTATGGGCCTAAGAAAGCCTAGTTATGAATTTTAAATAGGATCCATTTAATTTATTTTTTAAAAATTAAAATAAAAAAATATTTTTTCTCTATCCCTCTCCCATACAAACTCTCTCTCCCCCTTTGGCCCCACTCTCTTCCTCACTCCCTATTAGTGCCGCCCCCTTTCCCTCTCTTCCTATTAGTTGGAAAACCTCACCCATATCTCAGTCTCACCTAAATTCCTCAATCCTAGTTGTTTAAGTTATTTGAACCTTATCACACTAGGACTTCAAACCCTACCACACCTCTTTCTCACTCCCTATTGGTGCCTTTCCTTTCCCCTCTCTTCCTATTGGTTGAAACACCTCACCCATATCCCAGTCTCACCCAAATTCTGCAATGTCAGTTGTTTAAGTTATTTGAATTTTATCACCCTAGGACTCCAAACCCTATCACGCCTCTCTCCCAAAACCCTATAAATATCCTAATGAGAAAGAAGAAAAATAGGAAGGAGGAGAAGACAAAAAATAAAAAAAAAAGAAAAAAAAAGAAAAAGAAATTTAAAGAGAGAAATAGTCAAAATTTCTTTTAGTTCTTCTTTCTTTCTTGCGATATTTCTTGAAAGTTAGTTCTTTTATTTTCTTTTCAAGATCTATGCCATGTAATGTTTAATTCTATGTTCCTTGTTTTTAATTTATTTTTTATGTTCATATAGATCATGTAATCATGTTTAATTTGAGGGGATACACAACTCTGCACATGTTCAGTTTTCTGTCTTTCATATTTTTATTTTTTTCATTATTTTCTAAATCTGGAAAATATTTGAGAAAAATTATATTCATATTTTATACGAAATTCTATTAATTTTAGACTCAATAATTACTAAAAAAGCTTTAATATTTTGTAAGTTATAGCTGTTTGAAGTTAGAGTTTTTGTTAAATCCGATTTGTAGGATACCCGAATTGTGGAGCTCATATCTCCCTTGTTTCTTAATATTTTTGTGTAAATCTGGTGTCTAAAAAGTTTGGAATCTTCTGAATCTTTTCCAATTAGTTTTGCATTCATATCTGTTATGGTTGGTAAGTTATGGATTTTACAAAAAAGTAGTGTGATTCTATCATTAGAAAAATTTACGATTTGTGTAGATTATTTGGCTAGGGTTTTGTTTAATCTATGAATTTTATGATGTTGTATGGTGTTTTGGTTGTCTTTTTTAATTTTTTCATGATTTTTAGGCATGTCTAACTATTTTTCAAAAATTAAATTTCTTGCTACAGTTAATCTGCCAGAATATGAGAATTGTATATTTATGTATGTTCTTGTGTGTTCTTGAGTTCTAATTGATATTTGATTTATTTTTCTGAATTCTCTTAATTCAAGAAGTATTATGAAGTATTTGGATCATGTTAGAAGACCTAGACCCTTAGGTAGTAGTAACTAATTAGGAATTTTAACCCCTTAGGAGAGTAGAGTTAGAATCCAATATGAATTGTTATTAGTATTTTCTTATTTTCTTTAGTTTCTTTACTTTTTAGTTTCTTTATTTTTATTATAAACAAAATTGGTAAGCAGCCTTAAGGTTAGTATCAAAAAGGGTATTTGCGTGGAGCTTAAATAGAGCTAAAAGGAAGTAAGCTAGGGATATCATTGCCATATAAGAATAGAATGCCTTTTTTTAAGGGTAGCTTGCCTCAATGGCAACTGCAATTATTAACAAGTAAGTAATCCTAAATTCCTAGAATAACCATTTGTAAGAAATTATAGTAATAATAGGATTTTCATTTGGTAAATTAAAATTAACTTTGTTTTTAATTTAACTGATTTTTACATATAATTAATTTAAATAAATACTTTGTAAATTAAAATTAATCTTGTTTATAAATTAAACTAATCTTGGCATGTAAAATAAATTTAATTTAAAACTTGGTAATTGTAAAATAAATTTGCATGTTAGAAATCTTTATTAAGTTGTGATTGTTTGGGCCTTATGTGATATTAGAATAAATTACAAATCTACATAATTAATTTAGTTTAATTATTCTTAGGGTAACTTGGTGAAAAATTAATTAATTAGGTTAAATAGAAACTTAGGATTATTTGAAATTGAATTTATTTGTAAATTAAATTCTCAATAACAAATTAATTTTAGTGATCTGGTAAATATCATTTAAATAATTAGCAACCCCATAGATAGGAATTACTTGCGTATGAAAATTGTTTGTAAACAACAGTCCTTTTGTAAATTACTTGCGTGTGTAGAATTAGAATTGCATTTTTAGGATAAAATTTAATAAAGGAATAATAAACAAGACTTCTAGAAACATTAGTAGAGGACTGGCACTCAAATTAACGAGGTTAGACCTGGCGTAAGAGGTGCCTAACACCTTCCCCTTACGTATCCACTATCTCGAACCTAGACATTGGGCTATGTTAATGATGATTGTGGAAACTCTGCAAGGAGTAAGTTGCCATCCATAACTCTCGGAAGAAACACCGAATATGTCCCGGTTATTACTCAGGTGGCCACTCCTGTCTATCTATGCCTTTGTGGCATAAATCCTTAGTATCATGGTAGTGTTATGGGAAGACGGTACTTACCAGTGATTTTAATTCTATTAGGATTGTATGAAGTGCATGTCTAGGAAATAATGTCTAAAGAGGTGGTACTTAAGTGGGACCATTATGACTCCACCATCTTTCCTTGGCATTACCTGGTGCATTTTATATAATTCTAGTGGATGATATTTCACCTCACTCCCCCCTCCCCTCCTCCTTCCCCACCCCCCACCCCCCCCCCCCCTTCTACATTGCTTGAGTAGAAAATTTTACTAAAATTATGAGAAATAAATTGAGTTAAATGAAATATGGCAAGAATAAAGGTATTAAACACTTAAAAACAATTAATAATCAACAATGGTAAAAGCTAATTCCGGAGTTTAGAGATTCATATTGTTATAAGGTATTTTGCGGTCGCCTGGACGAAAGCTCTTCACCGAAGTGGGAGAAGTGAGGAGTCGCCACTTTAATTTTGAGGGAAATTAAAAGAAACCATTTGTGAAAATAAATTTGAAAGAAACCACTTCGAAAACAGAGATTCTAGGTTCGGGGTCCATATACGGGCGGGGAAGGTGTTAGGCACTCCGCCTCATCCCTCAATGAAGGTAAACAGATTTAATGTTATGCTCTTTTATAAATTAAAAGGATAATTGGGGGGGGGGGGGGTAGTGATAATGTTAATCCTTTGTGCAAAATAAAGGGATGTTTGATATTTCACTTATCTTGGGTTGCCCAGGAACACAAGTTCGTGAGATGGCCCTTTAGTGAATAAGTGTTTGAGTGAATTTGTCTTGTGTGTTGGGGTCATGTCATTTAGTTTGAATCTTGTTAAGAGAGCTCGGATAGGGAACTTCTCCCGATCTCTAGATATATTTTATTAAGAGTTTTGAGTGGGAGATTTCGGATAAGAACTCTCCTCCGATCTCCCTGTTTTAATTTAAGCAAGAATCAGGTAAGAACTCTCCCCCGATCTCTTAGGGTATTTGATTTAAAATTTGATGAAGGATCTCGGATAAGAACTCTCCTCCGATCTCCGTGTTTTTATTTGAATGAGGATCAGGTAAAAACTCTCCCCCAACCTCTTAAAGTATTCGGCTTGAAGTTTTAATGAAGGATCTGGAATAAGAACTCTCCTCCGATCTCCATGTTTTGTTTGAATGAGGATCAGGTAAGAACTCTCCCCCGACCTCTTAAAGTATTTGGCTTAAAGTTTTAATGAAGGATCTCGGATAAGAACTCTCCTCCGATCTCCGTGTTTTGTTTGAATGAGGATCAGGTAAGAACTTTCCCCCGACCTCTTAAAGTATTCGGCTTAAAGTTTTAATGAAGGATCTCGGATAAGAACTCTCCTCCGATTTTCGTGTTTTTGTTTGAATGAGGATCTGGTAAGAACTCTCCCTCGACCTCTTAAAGTATTCGTGACATAAGATCGAACTTTTCACCGATCTCGTATGTGACTACCTTATCCGAACTTGTTGGCTAGCTACATCTGATCTCTCTCGGTTACTAATTTGGGGTCTTATCTCGATTCCCGCCTTATTATGCTATTTCCTAGACTCGCTTAGTAGCCCGACCTCATGACTTTTCTCCTGATTCCCTATTCATTCTTCGATTATTTTACTTATTTCAAAAGGCACTATCACGTTAGGATATTGCTACCAACACTTTGCTAAAATACCTAGAAGTTACTCGTAACCAAAACACCTATATTCGAAGGAAATAAAAACTAAGAACAAATAAATAACGTGAACTGGAGAATAGAAAAATTAAACTCAAGAGAGTAATTATCGGCCTGAAAGATCCGCATGGAGATTTTTAGTATAACTGAACTTAATGAGAATTTTGAGAATAAAAGCACAGAACGTAAAACGAAAGTGTTCGGAAAGGTGGCAGTCTCGATACTTACCTGTGTGAGGTTGAGGTTATCAAACTGACTTTGGAGATCACAAATATTGTTATGTTGAAGGCTGATGGTTTCTGGACCAATGCTTACTTTGAGATTGCGAGAACCAGGTTGAGATGCAGTTAAGTCGAAGCTACGACTACCTGGTCAGAATGAGGTCAAACTAAGAGGAGAATATGTAAGTGATAGGGTGACGAAGACAAGACTGAACAGAAATGGTATAGCAGAGTGATGAACAAACTGAAAATGAAGGATTTCAGGGTTCGAAAACTCTCTATCAATGGAGATACTCGAGAAAACTAGTTTATGAAGTTTCTCAATTTTCATGCAAGCTTAGAATGGCAAAGTAGCAAGGTTGAATTAAATTTCAGAGTCTTTCCACTATAATCACCACCACCTTTTTTTGTCTGTCCCTTTTATAGTATTACATGCAGGTATTTATAAGGAACGAGTGCTCCTAATGAAAGGCCAGGATCTCTCTTGTGGAGATGGAAGGTCTGGATTTCAAAGGACATGATCTGATGTCTGAGAATTAAAGAGAATCAAAATGGATGGCTGGGATCCTATCCAGAATATCCGTCCTTTCTCTTCCTAATCCAAAGGCTCAGGATCCTGCCTTACAAGATGCATCCGAGGGCTGGGAATAAAAGGAGGTAGACCTGTCTTCTGTTTTTGATCCAAAGGCTCCGAGTTCGTTCTTGCAAGTATAATATCGGTGGGGATTGTGATGTACAGAACTATCATAACTGTTTTTGGCGTCTGTCAGCAATGTGGGAGATTCTGCAAATGAGGCGTGCGGTGAAGATTTGATCTTGCCTACAATGCTTTAACTACCTCGGCTATGATTATTTAGAGAGTTATTGGAAGTCCTCTCATCCTCTTCGTGCTTTCTGATCTCTTATTCCTTCCGATCTCTCTATTATGACCCTTTTTCGATCTCTCATATTGGGCCCCTCTCCCGATCTCTCCCATTCTAAAACCTTCCCCTCTATCCGAGCTGCCTCAGTCAAAGCATTTAATTCTTCGGTTACTGATGCATCTGCTTCGGTTTCTGTATGTAATAAATACTTAGGTCCCCTATATATATGCCTTAGCGGGGAATCTCTTCCACATTTCATTTCTCCTCTTTCCATTTCCCACTTCTCCTGTTCTAGTTTCTCCGGTAACAATTCCGGCCATAGTGACTGCTTTTGATCTTTTTTTGACTGTTCTCTTTGCTCCTCGACTAAAAATTTATGATCCCGATGATCGGAGAATTGTGATAACCACATCTGATGACAGTGAGAGAACCAGACTAATTTACCAATCACGATCAAAAATATAAATCGTGTCGATCTCGAGTCAGTTTACCGATATAATTGTTGAATCGATTTCGGGTGAGAGGACTGCTAATTTCCCTCTTAATATCGGTGATCGCCTTTTGAAGTTCATTTGGTTGCTCACCACATCGGGCGTCCCGACTGCAGCTCGGTTCTGGTCTATGACATCGACGATGACTCCACTCACCATCATGAGAGTCATAGTCACTCCATCTGAGCTGCTCATCTATCCAATGCCTACGGCTGGCTTTCTGATCGAACACATCTTTTGATTCAGCCATAAGACTAGGCTTTGACATAGGTCCTTACTAGGTAGGATGTAGTGCCGATCTTTAGAGATCGCCCAAATAATGTAATCTGAACTTTTGGAAATGAAATGAAATTTTATTTGACGATTATCATTTAATTATTGCATTGGTTATTTTCTGATCTCTGATGTGCATATCCGATCTGGTTCCTAACTAAATCATCCTTAGCTAATTTGTGACTCTAAACATCCGCCTTAATCCGATGACCTTAGCCAGCCGATCTCCTTTTATTTTATTTATGGTGTTTCTAGAATCTTCCTGCGACGTGTCAAGAAAGCGAGCGATGATGCTTATAGGGAGAGCCACAAACGAAATAGGGAGGTCTCCAGAAAAGTGAGGGCGATGAGGGGGGCTGCCACTGCCGATGCTCAGACACCTCATTGTGAATCCATAGAGGTGTTGAGTTCTCCTCCCTAACCTGAGGAGCAACCGATCACTGAGGTAGAAGTCATCACCCAGGCTCTTCAACAAATCGAGCTTCCACCTCCCCCTCCTCCTTCGACCTCTTGCAACATAGAAGGGGAGTCTTCCGGTCCCACGGTTAGGACACTTTCTCAGGGTGCACAGCTTCTGATCCAATCATTGGAAAGGAACGGCTCTACTAGGGGGAATCCCGGACTGGGCAAAGTCATGGGAGCTTCTATTTGCTTCCAAGAAGACTGGAACAGGTTGGCAGAGGAGAGCTTGGATGGTATCTTAGCTCAGACAATGAGCTTAGGCTTAGAGGCCATTGCAAACAAGCATATTCTCAGAGAGAAAGCCCACGGCTTGAAGAAAGAGATCCTTAAGGCGGTCCAAGATGCCTCTACTGCACAAGCTCAGCTCTCTTCTACTAACGAGTACATCGCTAGAATGGAGGATCAGATGAAGCGTTATGAGGAGAGGATCGTTGAAGTGGAATGGGAACTCAAAGACTCTCGAGCTAGTTGGTCTGCCAATCTCGCTCATTATGCTAAAGACCTTCGGGCGAAGGAGGAAGAGCTCCGAGCCAAGGATGAGGAACTTCAAGCTAAGGAAGAGGAGAGCACTACGAAGGAGGCCGGGGCTTATGTGAACGCCCATAACGACCTTATGGCTGAGCTGAAGAAACGATATCTTAAAGAGGACTTCTCCTGGATGAACGAGCTGGCCCCAGCGGCTGAAGACGAGAGCGAGGAGGAGCCCGAGGGAGATAGAAAGGGTGAGCGAAATGTTGATGTAGAATAGGCTAGGAATGATCCTCCAACCGAATGACTTGTACTTTTATTTTGAAATGAAATGGAATCCCTTTTGCTCAATTTCTTGATGAGATCGGAAAGTATCCAAATTGTATGAGTGCTTGATTGTTTGAACATATTAGAACATCAAACTTAAAAGCGACTATTAATCTAAGTATAAGAGATCAGAAAAATATTGTAAGCATGAGATCGGCCTCAGGCGGGACCAAACACTGGGTAGAACTTTAGATCATTAAAATTGGAAACTTGATTTGAATACTTTAGATCGGAAACACCATTAAATCGGACTGAAACCTTAACTTTATTAAATGATTTTCCACAATAAAGGAGAGATCAAAAATAAGACTGGATGGCATGGAGACCTAATATTGGTTTGATTTCCTTTGACGAGAGATAGGAAATGAGATTGGATGGCATGGGAACTTGATATTGGTGTGATCTCCTTTGTTGAGAGATCGGAAAGCATTCGATTAGATGCAGGATTGGTTTATTTCCTAATCAAGTTACTTATGATCGAAGAATGTCAGTTGGGGGTCGACTTTCAAAGTTCATTGACTTTGGTGATCAGACAAAATATGGTGTCGACACATATTTAAGCTATTTTGGGATTTTGCTTAGTTAGCCAAACATATAAAAATTAAGTGTTTCAAGGAGCTCCATTATCAAATCCTTTAAAAACTTTTTCGAGTGGGACAAAGAGTGCCTTGATTAATTAAATCTTACTTTTGTGGAGTTTAAAATTAATCAAGACCCATTAAGTTCTTTAACAATCTATTAACCCTCTTAATCCTTAGTCTATTTCTAGATCTAAGTTAATTAAGTCTGATTTCTTGATTGTCTATATTGGGTTTTCTACTTTCAGTGCTTCAACCAAGAATTAAGAACATAACTTAATGGGGTCCTACTCTAACCATGTCATTAGACACACAAGAAATGAATAAAACTTCATAATAACCATAAAATATGGATTAACTAGTTCACATCTACAAAAATATCTTAAATATTACATACCTAACTCCAAAATCGTAAAAGAACTACTTACTACTCATGTTTAATACAAATATTCTAGCAAAAGAAGAAGTAAAAGTTGAAAGGAAAACTAAAATTGAAGAAACCTAATGAAAGAAGTGCAAAAAATAGTGGAGAAGAAGAAAAATCCAAGCTCCAAATGAAATGAATGAAATTGATAGCTCCTTTTCCTCCTTTTTTCAAATCTTTCTTCTTATAGCAAAAATCAGGTAATAATGCTTTTATACCCTCTGACATAAACCCTAGAATGGACTAAAAATGGTGTGTGGTGAGGTCATATACGTGTGATAAGATTTGCTCCTTCAACTAATTAATAAGGAATTGCATGGCTGGAACAGTGCCCATTGGTGGGTGTCGAATCTACCAGAAATTAAATTAATTGAAATTATTAATTATGAAATATTTTCTGTTGCAAGTGATAAATCTAGGTCGAACCGTAGAGACTGAATTATTAAATTTCGTGCACTTGTGTAATAGAAAATGAAAGAAATAAAGATTGGGGGGGGGGGGGGGTGGGTTTGTAACACAAAATCAGAAGAAATCAGAAATTCAAGAACTAAATATGAAAATCTCAATTTAAACAAACTTCAGTCCAGGGTAATTCACATTCTAATGCATTGATTTGATCATAGACAAAAGAAATACAATTATCTCTTATTGAATACTTAACGTAGATTTACCAAATAGCGAGGTAAACCCTTAACTTCCCTATACTCATCAATTCGAGCCCAGCACTCTTACTGACTCTAATTATTAACTGAGTTGGTATTAAGTAATCCTCATCAAATTAATAACAACTTTAAGAAAAGGAAGTAGTTAAGCTGAACAACAATTTATGAAGTATATATCATTTAATCCATCCTATTGTTTCCTTAGGTTATTATCGAAAACTGGGATCATAATCAATAAAAACTAATTGCTACTCATATTCAATCTTACACAACAATTATGGATTATGAAGATGAACTAGCAATTGATCTCATCAAACAATTAACTAATAGGCTTTTTGAGCAAATCATTCAATAGATCAAAGACAAAGAAATAAGAAAACAGTAGATATTCAAAAAGACATAAATTAAATTAAGAACCTGGTCTCACAAATCAAGCAAAAGAACTCGAATCCCTTGAACTGAATTAAAAACTTAGCCACTCATTTTCATGGCTTACAGAAAATTAAAGATGAAAAAAGAAGAATTCTCAAAGACAAATGTAGAGGATGCTGAATGGTGTTAGAGGCTGAAGGTCTGCCCCCTTTATGCGGCTGCTGCTCTTCTATTTATAATAAATGGTTTAGGGTTAGGTCTTTTTAGAGTCCCTGTAAAAACTGCAATTGGAGCAAAATTAGGAAACTGACTGTCGACAGATACACGGCCTGGGTACCATTACACAGCCCAGGGCCGTGTAACTTATTGGAGCTGAATGGGCATGTTTCGCATTGGCACAGAAAGTTACACGGGTCTCAAAGATTTACACGGGTCAAGTTACACGGCCCGTGTACTTTGTCTCTTCCTCGGTTCTCTGGATTTCTTCTGGCAGAATATTACACGAGTTTGTGGTTGTGTTTACACGACCCGTGTACTTTGTATCAACCACGTTTCTCAATCCTTCGACCTTTCCAAGTTTCCTTCCACACTTCTATGCTCTGGAACTTCACCAAAACCCTGAAAAATACAGAAAGAGTCAAATTAATGCAAATGCTGAAAATTTCTCCATTTAACACAATTATTCTAACAACTCTCTAAACATATGCCTAATAGATAATTATACTTTAATCAGCTGAATTAGGCATAAAGATACCCTAGAAACACTAAAAGTGATGGAAGTAAAATTAATAAATTATGCACTTATCAAATTCCCCCACACTTATTCCATGCTTGTCCTTAAGCTTGATTTAAATTCTCAATCAACTCCACCTAGAAATTCCTTAACTTCACCCTTTCACAACATTCTTTAACAAAAGATTAAAAGCTTGAAAGCAAAGGCAAGTAAGGTAATAACCATCACAAAAATTTCCACCAACACCATACCAATATATCAACAATTTTTCAACACAAAACAAAAGGTTTGAAATCAATTAAGCTCACACAATTAAAGTTTCAAAAAAAATTTTAAGTCAATACACACCAAAACACAAGGTTAATTTATCAAGGCATAACAATTATAGCTCTTTGCAACTTTTAGGGGAGATATAATTTTTTTTTTTTTTTGAAATTGGTACTTCTCTCTCGTCACAGTTACTTTTAACCGTCACCTTCAAAAAAGTACCTTGCTCATATCCTAGCTAGCTTTCAGCCTGAGAATCGACATGGGGTTCATGAAGACCTCTGGTTAGTTTGCTTAACTAAAATAGCGGAGCAATTTTCAAGTTCAATCTTTTATTTCCCCCAATTTATGCATCTACATATTATAAAAGTGCCCTGATAGATTAAACAAAGTTTTGAAATATGTATAACACTAGTTTAAAGTACACTTAACTAATCATTTCACCATTAAATCAAGCCTAAATGATTTGTGCAGGACAAAAATTGCTCTATGGTATGGAGAAGAGGGAAAATCCATTATTAAAGTTACTATTACCTTGCCTAAAATTTCAAAAATTCAATCTAAAATAGAAAAGTCATTTCAAGGACAAAGCACTTCTCTCTGTAAGTTAATATAGAATCATGAATCAAGCTTATGAGAACAAATTTTATTTTATTTTATTTATTTATTATTATTATTATTATTATTTATTTAAGCAACAAATTTCTCTTCCCCCACACTTAAAACTTACATTGTCCCCAATGTAAAGCCCAAATGCAAAAGAAGATAAAAAAAAAAAATATGCTAGAAAATAAAATAAAATAAGGGAAAGAAAACAAATCTGATTGTGGCTAACAAGCCACCCATGGGTTGCCTCCCAAGTAGTGCCTTTGTTTAATGTCATTAGCTCGACATGGCAAAGCTCCTTAATCCTCATAAATTAGGTTACTCAATTTGAGCTCCTCCACTATATGCCCCTGAAACCCTTCATAAAATGGCTTGAGTTTATGACCGTTGACTTTGAACACCTTATTAGTTCCTAAACTTTGAATTTCAACTACACCATAAGGAAACACATTAGTAACAACAAAGGGTCCAATCCAACGAGAACGCAACTTACCAGGCATCAGCTTCAATATGAAATTATACAATAAAACTTTTTGTCCAACCACAAACTGCTTCCTTAGAATTAGTTTGTCATGGAATGCCTTGGTCTTTTCTTTATAGATTTTAGAGTTCTCATAAGCCTCAAGTCAAATTTCCTCTAATTCCTGGAATTGCAATTTTCTTTCCACACCAGTAGTATCCAAATCCAAATTACATTGTCTAACAGCTTAATAAGCCTTATGTTCTAACTCCACATGAAGGTGACACAACTTATCAAATACCAATTTGAAGGGGGACATACCTATCGGTGTCTTATAAGCAGTCCTATAAGCCCACAATGCATCATCAAGTCTAAGGCTCCAATCTTTTCTATTTGGTTTCACTATTTTTTCCAAAATAGACTTGATCTCTCTATTAGACACCTCTGTTTGCCCAGTTGTTTGAGGATGATAAGCTGTAGATATTCTATGAAAAACACCATATCTCCTCAATAATGCCTCAACATTTTTATTACAAAAATGTGTGCCCCAGTCACTGATCAAAGCTCTAGGAACTCCAAACCTGCTAAAAATGTTTGACTTGATAAAACCTATGATAACTTTAGAATCATCAGTCCTGGTGGCTTTGGCTTCCACCTATTTCGAAACATAATCAACAGCAAGTAATATATAAACAAAGCCAAAAGAAGAAGGAAATGGGCCCATAAAATCAATACTCCACACATAAAAAATCTCACAAACAAGTATTAGATTCTGAATCATCTCATTCCTACGAGTTAAACTTCATGTTCTTTGACATTGTTCACAATTTTTGCAAATCAAATATGAATGACGAAATATAGTGGGCCAGTAAAAACTATAATCTAATATTCTTCTACCTGTTCTCTTGGGTCCAAAATGACCTTCACATGCATAGGCATGACAAAAAGCAAGAATAGATTAAATCTCATTATCAGAAACACATCTCCTAATAATTTAATCTGAACAAAATTTCCACAAATATGGGTCATCCCACACATAATACTTAGCCTCACTTTTCAATTTCTCTTTCTTAACTCTACTCAAATCAAAAGGCACAACCTTAGTAACCAAATAATTCACCAAATCAGCATACCAAGGGATCATACCTTGCAATTTAAATAACTGCTCATCAGGAAAAAGTTCCTGTAAAGGAAGTGGATCTTCTTGTGTAACTAACCTGCTCAAATGATCTGCTACTAAGTTCTTAGCTCCTTTCTTATCTTTGATTTGAAGATAAAATTCTTGCAGCAGAAGGATCCATCTAATCAACCTTGGTTTTGCTTCCTTCTTTGCCAAGAGATACTTCAACGCTGCATGATCAGAGAAGATAATTATTTTAGAAGCAAGCAAATATGATCGAAATTTATCTAAAGCAAAAACTATAACGAAAGCCTCTTTTTCAGTCATAGAATAATTGCGCTGAGCTGAATTGAGTGTTCTGGATGCATAATAAATCACATGAAAGAGCTTCCCAACACGCTGCCCTAAAACTGCTCCCACTGCATAATTACTCGCATCACACATAATTTCAAACAGTATAGTCCAATCAAGAGCCTGGATAATAGGGGGTGATGTCAATGCAGATTTTAATTTGTCAAAAGCCTCCTTGCACTCTTCACTGAACTCAAAAGAGACATCTTTTTGCAAGAGTCTAGACAAAGGCAATGCTATCTTAGAGAAATCCTTAATGAACCTGCGATAGAAACCTGCATGACCAAGAAAAGAGCGTACTTCCCTCACATTTGTGGGGTAGGGTAAGTTCATAATTAAATCAATTTTAGATTTATCCACCTCAATACCCCTATTAGAGACAACATGACCCAAAACAATCCCCTGTTCCACCATAAAATGACACTTCTCATAATTCAAAACAAGATTTTTCTCAATGCATCTCTCAAGAAAAGAATTTAAATGATGTAAACATACATCAAATGAATCACCATACACAGTAAAATCATCCATGAACATCTCAATGCAAGTATCAATGTAATCTGAAAATATGCTCATCATGTATCTCTAAAATGTGGCAGGTGCATTACAAAGCCCGAAGGGCATCCTTCTAAAAGCAAAAGTTCCAAAAGGGGAAGTGAAGATAGTCTTCTCTTGATCCTCTAGTGCAATCACAATTTGATTATATCCAGAAAAGCCATCGAGAAAACAGAAATAAGACAGACCTGCTAACCGCTTAAGCATCTTATCAATGAATGGCTATGGGAAGTGGTCCTTGTTGTTGAATTCAGCTTGCGGTAGTCTATGCACATTCGCCATCCACTCTGAATCCTTGTTGGAACAAGTTCATTATCTTGATTTGCTACCATAGTGACTCCTGCTTTTTTTTGCACTACTTGGACTGGACTTACCCATTTGCTGTCTGAAATTGGGTAAATAACTCCTGCATCCAGTAGCTTTAAAATCTCCTTCTTCACAACCTCCATCATCTGTGGGTTCAACCTCCTTTGAGCTTCTCTACTCGGTTTAGCCTCATCCTCCAGTAATGTAACACCCCTATGTTCGGTAGTGCGTTCTACTGTTCCGGTGACCAGTGTGGTCCGGACAGCTAGGATGCCTAGAACTATGCTTAAATATTAGTGAGGAGACATAAAATAATGAAATACAAGAAAAGAAAATATAAGAAAAACAAAGGAAAAATAATAGCAATGAGATGTAACCACGTTAAACGAGCCGAAAACCATAGCGATGGGTGACCGCACTGGAAGTTACGGCGTGGACCGTTGACTAGCCCTGGACAGCGAGAAATCCTGGAAAATATTTTTAAGACTTAAATAAACATCTATTGAAGTACAAATGTCATTAGAAATATCAAAAAAAAAAAATTAATTAATTAGTACAAAGAAAAACAAGAAATCGAGAAAATGACAAAACTCGGTGTTACCGAAAATTCGGGAATGCAACCCGAATAGGGGCATTGTGGTCATTTGACACCCCGAGTTGTCTTTTGACCTAAATGTCCATTAAAAATAAATGATATTAAACTTTGAAAATATCATAAAAAAAATTAAAATGTGGTACATTATATAAATAGTGAAAGAAATGAGGTAAATGTGCAAATAATGAAACTTTAATTAATTAAACATTAAATTATTCCTAAGTGCTCCACTAACTCTCATCTTGGGCCACCTATATAAGAAATTGGGACAGAATTAATCCATCATCTTCAACCTTTGGAAGAGTGGCCAAAATGAACTCCATGGGAGACTCCATGGCCAAACTCACATCCACACCCATGCATCCATGATTCAAGCATCCTTTCACCATAAATCCTTCATTAAACCTTGCATACTTAGCTTGGGCAAAACATTGGCAGCAAAAAGAAGAAGTTTGGGTGAGGTTTTGAAGAACTTTAAAAGTGGTAAGTGAGTGTTTTCAATTCTTGTTTCATTAAAAGTGTAACCAAGGTTGTGGGTAGTTGATTTATGGAAGAATTTTTGAAGTTTAATGTTTTAATGGAGATTTACATTTTGGTAGCCATGGAAATTCAGTATATGTAGTATATTTTTACTTGTTTATGGTTGTGTATAATGGTTTAGAACTGGGTATGTAAATGGGGTATGTTCATGTGGTTAAATGATGTAAATGGACTTTGAAAAATTCTGTATTATAGTGTGCATATTGAGAATGGTTACAAGCTATCCAAAATGACAAAAAATGTATTGTTAAAGGTGTTAATGGTAAGGTACAAACCAGAATTGGCATGAAAGAAGTAATTTGATAAGTGTTGAATATGTAATTGGTAAGTGATGAGAAGTGTGTAGTAGGGCAGTGTATGTTTTGGGTTAGAACCTTAAGTGTGTGACTCCAATTGGTATGAGACCAATTGAAGGTGAAACTAGGCACAAAATGTGCCAACTTTCATGAAGGAAGCTTACCAAAATTCTGCCTAGAAGGTGACTTGAAAAATGACCAAATCCGAATTAGTGACTTGAAAGCCTGAAAATTGACCATTTGGGCAGTAGTTAGTTTTTTTGCCATAACTCACTCAAAACAATTCTAAATGACTTCAAATTTTTACCATGAATAGTTTAGACATATATCTACAATTCTTATGAAGAAACCAAAGCCCAAAAATGGCCAGAACTAAGCCAAATAGCTTGCACAAGTTCAGGTACCAAAACTGGCCGAACCAAAAGTGACCTAAAAATGACCTAAAGTTACCATTTTGGTGCATTTTGTCCAGCATTGGTAAATTGATCATAAATTGGTCTACACAACTCAGAATGACCTGAAATTTTGCCCCGCGTGCAATAAGATATAGGCCTACAAGTTTACAGTTTGGACCAAAACTCGAAAACCGAGGGAACTAAGTTGTCCGGCTAGGTCAAAATAGTACATAGAAATCTGGTAAATTGTAATAAAATGCAATACACTTAAAAACGAATTTGGTAACATATACCAACACTAAAGGGCTATAAAATGTGACATATTGGTAACATTGGAATTGACTCACTTAGAGTGCATCAAGGGTCAACATTATAAGTTGACTAATGAAATGAATTGAAGGGAATAGTACCAAGAAAATTTAGATATTGGATTTTATGATTGGAAACAAATTCATTGAGTACTGAAACACTTTAAATTGTGTGTTTCAATTGATAAGGATATTGAGAAGCATAAAGAACATTGAGTCAAGGCATAGGAGCGACTCAAATCAGGTTTGTGCACAACTAGTTTTTAACTGATTTTGTTCTGAATATTTCATATGATTAAATGACATTTTTCTTATGTATTATGTTTAACAAGCATTGGATTTAATTCAAAGATTATTGATTCATTGAGTACTGAAACACTTTAAATTGTGTGTTTCAGTTGATAAGGATATTGAGAAGCATAAAGAACATTGAGTCAAGGCCTAGGAGCGACTCAAATCAGGTTTGTGCACAACTAGTTTTTAACTGATTTTGTTCTGAATATTTCATATGATTAAATGACATATTTTTCTTATGTATTATGTTTAACAAGTATTGGATTTAATTCAAAGATTATTGAAATTGTTATAGTATGTATGAATTTAGCTTTGTGAAATGGTATTTCCACAAGTATTAAGCATTGTTGTGGATTGAATAAATTATATTTTGAAAAATTGTGATAGAACATGTTTTGAATTGTGATGGGCAATTTGCATGGAAAAATGCAAATTTATAATTTGAATTGTGAAGAGCATAACAAATTATTGGATATTGGAATTGACTTTGAATCGAATTGTATTGTGATTTATGCTCACTAAAAGGATTGTGATATTGTTTTATATCTCATTATTGATGCTTGACTATGTTATTACCCGTCTCTCTCATTTGTTAAGAAGACAATGGAGTTAGTTGTGTTTTGATTACCATGGTACGTGCACAGGCTTAGATTCTCCTCTTATTAGAGGTTAGATCTAAGTTTTATGTTATGGCCCTTTCGGAAGATTCATTATTGTGATGTATACTATGCACGATGATTCAACCTCCCCGACCATAGGGAGTTAGAATCTGATTCGACCTCCCAACCATTGGGAGTTAGAATCACCCCGAAGATGGCCCTTTCGGATTAGTCTTGCATAGTTAGTGAGATAAAGAATGGTTTTAAATAGTAAAGAATTGTGATTTCAATTATGATTTATGTATAATTGATTTTGTTGGAATTACCTAAAATGTTTGGTTGTGATTTGATAAATTGAATTTCACGATCAAAGTCATTTCATACAAATGATTGGCAATGAATAATTATTGGCAATGAATAATTTGATTTTTGGAATTTGATGAGTATCCTGATTTTCAAATTATTTGCTGTAATTTTGCTAAGGTATATTGAACTATGTTTTAAGTTATAGTTGTGCACCACTGAGTTCACCACTCAGCGATAGCTTTGTATGCGCAGGTGAAAAGAGCATAGAGCAATTGAGTAAGCTTCTTTAAAGAGACATTCAGATCAGCTCCAGGTATACCCATGTACACAGATTTTGATGTATGCATGTAATAATATGTATATAAATTATTTGAACAATTGCACAAAAACTCTTGTAAAATATTTTGGTATGTAATTAAATTATAGTAAATGTAAAATTGAGATTTCATTTACTTGTATAGTTTTGTAATATTAATTTTTAAGTCTTGTAATCAATGAAATGTTTCTTTTATGATGAGGTTGGTTTGAAAATGAAATGACTTGACTATTAAGATTGAGTTGTGAGATGAAATGAAGTTTATTGGAGTTGTATTTGGGAAAACATATGGGGAGTGTTTTCCTTTTCAGGTTTGAAGAATTGTTTTTTCAAAATACAGCAGGCACTTTGTGACACCCCTTATCCGTCTACAGTGTAGTCGAGCAAGATATGCCACACAGTGTGCCGGAGCACCAAATCATATTTCAATTCCTTTTTTTTTACTCATTTATTTACAATTTTTGATTAATTTGAATTTTTCGCAAATTTATAGAAAATCCGGCAGAGTGCCGGCTGTAAATTGAAAAAAAAAAAACAGTTCTTCTGAACCTGTTAAAAACACTTCCAATAAAATCATCACATCATTCTCAGTCAACCACCAATATATTCTCAACAATTTCTCAAATGACTTCAGTATCTCAAAATTTAATTCATCTCATATCACACTCAATTCAATGAGAAATGCTCACATTTATTACTGAACATAGTTCATAGATAATTACATCAAAAGCACAATTACATGAGTTTATAATATTCATTACATAAGTTTACAAAATACAAAATACAAAATACCAAAAGTGGCCTAATGTCCTACCAAATGCACTGTAAATGTGAGGTGACTCTGGACTCAGTATGCAGCTCTGAAAGTTCACCCGGTCTGATGTTTGCTGGGCTCCCCAGCTATGTTTCTAGTACCTGTGCATGGCAAAAGCGACGCGCTAAGTAATTCTGCTTAGTGGTGACAATATAAAATAAAATAACTAAAATAAAGTAAATATGCAGAATGTATGTTTATATTTTTGGTAGACTTAATTTTTGATATTTATTGCAGTATTATTCGATTAAAATTTGATAAGATTTATTATCATTGCCCGAGTAACCCATACTAGTTGAATGGACTAGATAAACGGGTAAACTGGCACTGGGTACTAAGTACCTCAGACCATCACACCATCGGTCACATTGTGTCCCCTGGTGTACAACAGAACAGCTAATAAGCCGTAATAATTATCAGGGATAAAACCCAAGTATAACAACTCAATCAACATAGCCAAAGGCTATTATGTCACAAAATGGCACGTGAGGCCATAAAATACAGAATGGCAAGAAGCCATATACAGTACTGCTAACGGAATCCTATTGGCATGCCAACCTATCCAAACCAATCTTGCTAGGTGTACTAGGGCATGTTACACTCTTAATTTATACAATTCTTGAAATTCAAGTTTAGGTGTTACTATTCATTTCATTAGTCAACTAAAATATTAACTTTTGCATAGACAATAGGTACATTGGTTTTAATACTCCCAACATACCACATTTTGCATTCTAAAATTGTTTGTATTGGTTGCCAATACCATTTCTAAGCTTAATGTTAATTATTCAAAATTTTAAGATTTCAAGCTTTGTGTTTACTGTTCCATTAGTTATTTTTGCAGTGGGAATTTGGCAAAATGGTCAACATGAAAGTTGTTCCTTATTTTGTCTTTACATTTCTTTTTTTGAATCACTCCATTTGGAGTTTTGTATCTCAAGTTATGGCCCAAAAACCACAACTGGCTGGATTACAAATTTTCCAGATTTTCTGGACTGACCAAATCTATAGTATTTTGAGCAATGATTGCATGTCACTTTTTGAATAAGTTATGGTTATAATTTGGGTTAGATTTCTTCATGAAAATTGTAGGTCTATAACTCAGCTTATTGCTGGTAAAATTTTAGGTCAATTGGACCCCTCTACACTGATTTATGGCCAAATGACTAAATACTATTCATTTGGTCATTTTGCCCAGGCAGAAACCAGGTCACCCGGATTAGGGCAATCTTTAGGTAAACTTGGTTTGGTTTTCTGGGCATGGTTTCTTCACCAAAGTTGTGCCATTATGTGTCTAGTTTCATGTCCAATTGACCTTGTACCAATTGAACCTCTACAACTCCAGTTATTGCTACTCAAACCTACTGGACTCATGCCTAATCCTGTAGGTCACCAAGGGCAGCCACACTAACTTCAATTTCCATTACACAAACCACTTCGTTTCTGATTTACACACATCCAAATGGTCAGTAATTGACCATTAAAACTTACTTTCACCATTAAATGATCAAGGTCTCAAATTCATGCCCAAACCCTAGCCCTAATATCTCAAGTCATGCATTTATATATCTTCCATTGTCCTAAGCAATGTATTGATGTTAAAGGCAGCCAAATTTCAATTTAACTCTAAGAAATCTTCAAAACTCTACTAAGTTCAAGGCTACCAAAATTTTGGGATGGGCATACACAAGATATTTATCAAGTCTCTTTACAAATTTACACTCATTTTCACTCCTCCATCATGAATGAAAAGAGAAAAATCAAGTTTAGTCACTAACCTCTAATGGAGCTAATCCAAAGCTTGTAAGAACTCTTCCTTTTGATTTCTTTTTGCTCCCAAAAGCTTTACTAAAAGGAAAGAACAAGAATTTGTGTTAGGAACTTAGGCTTTAGTTGGGTAAAAACCAAGAAAATCAAGCTTGGTAAAGCTTGGCTATGGTGGACAATGGGAGAGCATGGGTGACGTTTTTGAAGAAGAGAGAGGGCTGCTGAAATTTTCTAGAATTCTGCCTCCTTTTCTCTATTTTCAGTGGATTATAATTGTATTTCTTGAATTTTGATTGGCCAAATATTTTAATGACCTCATGCTTACATAATGCTTATGTAATAAAGCTAAATTTCTTTCATTTTCTTTTCTTTCCTTTCCTATTCATTTTTAAATAATTTTTCATCAATATTTGTTCATATTTTATGTCATATAATTCACTTACATAAATGGACAAGTTGGTCAAAAATCATCTCTGAAGACGAAATGACCAAAATGCCCTCCGTTTGGCTTAACGAGCCAAAATTGTGTGTACTGATTGATTAAATTTTCCTTGTGTTTTCTTAACATTTTATTGTCATTGAAACCCCAATAATCCTTCCCTGAGGTCCCAAAAATTATTTCATGAGGTTTTCCCTGGGTCTAGGGTTGCTAACGGCTTTCACCGTCATTTTCCCTTCGGGTTACTCATCACTGGGGTTTCGGCTCGTTTAACCTTAGTGTATTTCATTCCTAAAAATTTTTCTTGATTTTTATGAGCATTATTTGGTTTATTTATAACTCCTCACTCTAGTCTATGAAGGAACGGAAGCGTGAAAAACACAAGTTTATACCATTGAATTCAAAAATTTTCACCTAGGGTCACAAGCATCATGCAAGATTTATTTTTATCTATTTGATTTCATTGATAAACAACATATTAAAACTCTTTTAATATGTTTTTGGATTTGTATTTGCTATTTAAGATTTTAAAATTAATCAGATTAATTTTAGAACCCTAGATTAAATCAAGAATGATTACACTAACGTCTTGATGCACTGCAGCGTGTCTGTGCCTTTGAGATTCGTCTTCAGGACACCAGATGTTGTCCCTCTAGCTTGTCCACACCAAGAACACCTATGGCAGCCCTTGAACAGCTTCTAAAGCCTTTTCTATTAATTAAAAATTCAAGTTCTGCCTTTTACGAGATTAGAGATGTAAACAGGATACTAGAAACAATTTCTAGTGTTCTTAATTTAAGAGATTGATGGCTAATCTCTTTGAATTGATGAGAGATGAAGAAGAATAGAGGGAGGGCTGCAAAATGGCGTGACAAAGGAGTGTGGCTGCTGGTTATATTTTATTTTCTCATAACAATACTTAAATAGCTAGGTTAACACATTAAACCCTTGCCACATGTCACCCTTTGATTAGCTCTAGGTTTAAGTGACCCAATCACATTGTGCCAAGTGTCAAACCTATATTTAATCTTGATTTTAATCATCTTACATGATTAAAAAACATTTGGCAAGCTTATGTGTTATGCCATGTGTCACCATCTCATGGTGCCACGTGTCACACTGCAAAATGACCAAAATGCCCCTGTGTCTTAATTTTGAGTTCTCAACCCAAAATAATTATTTTTCTTCTTCTAATTAATTTATATCAAATATAAATTAATTAATTAATCTCTATTAATTATTTCTCATCAATTAAATTCATATTTAAACACTTTAAATATAAATTTAATTTATACTACACATCCAATAATCTAGATTTGGTTTCAAGTCATGCTAGGGACTTTGCAATTTAATTGCAAACCAAACCTATTTAATTAATCAATTAAACTCTTTAATTAATTAATTAAATCATATTTAAATAGGTGATAACTTGTGTATGTGTGTGACTTACTAGGCTCATCACTAATTGGCAATGAGACATGATATCAACTCTTAATATCATCAGAACTCTTTCTTACCATAAATGATTTCTCTAAATCATTTTATGAACCTCATAGACCATGGTTAACACCTAGCATAGCATGCCATGGCCACCCAATTAGTAATAAGGTTTACCTTAAATGAACCTATAATCATATGTTACCATGCACTAGAATCTCTCTATTACAAAATCCCAACTCAAGTTGGAGTCATGGTTTATGTCAAACTCCATTTGCTATGAATATTATGTTCTCTTTTAATTCCAGTTCTCGATTAAAAAGATTTTCTCATCAGAAACTGTTTTCTGAATAAATCTATCTGTCCTGGCCAGGAACTTGAAACATCAAGAACAATTAAATGAACATAGGATTTTATCTCTATTTACTTAGAGGAACAGATTCCATCTTGATCAACACCTACCTCCATATATAACTAGTAGGAGCCAACACATGCCCATATACCCATACACAGTACAAGTATGAAAGCAGTATCAAACTCAAACTACCTATATACAAGATAACTGTGCTATCTCAGGTCTAAAGATTATATGCACTGATATGATTTATGACAAAACATTGACAAGAGTAAACTCCATGTGCTTGTCATAAGTGTCACTGGTTCGGCCTACTTATCATTTATAAGTGCCTATCATGTTTGTTATATGGCATGAGACTCACCATTCCATCTTATTTATATCTCATATAAATAACTTGGGAACAAACATGAATACAATCTTTCTGGATAAGTCATGTCCTTATTATGAAGTATCCTCGATTGTGAACCTATTTATGATACTTCGTGCTAGAAATATTGTCACTCATATTCTTAACAACTTAAGAATAATATTTCTAACAAAATATCAATGGACCTTTTCTATTACACATAAATATATTATGTAAACGGAAAAGTGGAAATGCCTTTTATTAATAAAAATATGTACAAGATACATACTAAATGATATGCTCTAGGGCATACTACTAACAGTCTATTCATAATTTCAAATATTCTAGCTGCCCAGACTGACATTGGTCTCCTGAACAGTAGATTGTATGGACTAACTAAAGTGAGGATGTTACAACTCTTTCCCTCTAATAAAAATTTCGTCCTCGAAATTTACCTGATGCAAACAGTTGAGGAAACTGTTGTCTCATAATCTCTTCACTTTCCCAAGTTGCCTCTTCAGTGTTGTGGTGCCTCCAAAGCGCTTTCACCAGTGGAATTTGTTTATTTCTCAGTTCCTTCACTTCCCGAGCTAGGATCCGTATGGGTTCTTCTGCATATGTCAAGTCCGATTGGATTTCAATCTCTTCCATGGAGATGACATGTGAAGGGTCTGAGCGATATCTTCTTAACATAGAAACATGGAATACATTATAGATTTTATCTGGTTCTGGTGGTAAAGCTAGCTGATAGGCCACTGGTCCCACACGTTCAATGACTTCATATGGGCGAATGAACCTAGGGCTTAACTTACCCTTTCTTCCAAACCGCAATACTTTCTTCTACGGTGAGACTTTAAGAAACACTTTATCACCAACTGCATACTCTATCTCTTTTCTCTTCAAGTCAGCATAAGATTTCTGTCTATCTGAGGCAACCTTCAAATTTGCTTTGATTATTTTCACTTTCTCCTCAGTCTGTTTCACCAGGTCTGGTCCAATTTGTTACACTCATTTCATATAGGCATTTTAGGGTAGTTATGCATTCATTTTGCCCTTATATTTTAGTATATTTTATGTTTTTAGCTTTATTTTAGCTTTTTTGTTAAACTTTAGATACTTTATATTTGATTTTTATAATTTTGTTATTTTTGATAGGATTTTGTGGCAAATTGAAGATCAATGAGTGCATTAGGAAGTGATTTGAAGAAATTGGGAATTCTTTAAGCATGGAGAAAAGTTGAAGAAATCAAGCTTTGAAAGGGCAAGTTAGCCAAAATTTGCTTAAGACTTTGCTTATGATGTTGCTTAGGGTATGTCATATAAGCTTAACCTTAGGCCTGTTCAAGCTGAAAGTCAAGCGTGGCTTAAATCCAACATATTCAAGTTTTTACTCCACAACCTGCCGAGAATTGCTTAAGATCCTGCTTAGGGTAAAGCGACAGTGCTTAAGGTGCAGCTGTAACACCCTCCTGGTAGCAACTCCGTACATTCTACTATTCCGGTGACCGGTGTCAGTCCGGACAGCTAGAACGATCGGAAAAATATTGAAACTAAAGTAAGGAACCATAATTAACTCAAATATTAATAAGAAAAATTTAGGAAAAATTTTAGAAATAAAATATAACCAAGTCAAATGAGCCGGTGCCCAAGCGATGGGTAACCAGAGGGAAGTTGCGGTTCTCGCAACTAGGAGCCCTAGACCCGAGAGAAAATTCATAAAATAATTTTTGGGACTCCAGGGAAGGGTCATTGAAGTTCCTATGGCATTAGAATGCCAAGAAAATATTTAGAAAAATTTTTCAATCGGTACAGATAATTTTGACCCGTTAAGCCAAACGGAGGGCATTTTGGTCATTTCGCCTTCAGAGACGATTTTGGCCGACTTGTCCAGTTGAGTAAATAATTATTATGACACAAAATGTGAATAAACATTACTAAAAAATTAAATTGAAAATGAGTAGAGATGAAAAGAAAAGAAAATGAAAGAAAATACCTAATAATGACATCATATGATGTCATTAAAAACCTATCCACCAATCACAATTTGTTAAACTCATTAAAAGAGATAAAAGTGACCAAAAATTTGAAAAACCAATCTGCATCTTCAACCTTTGGGCAGCCTAAAAAACGTTGAGAGAGAGAGAGAGAGAGAAGAGGTTCCACCATTAAAGCTCCCTTAAGCTTCATTTCCCACTTCAAACCACCTCAAAACCTTGTCCTCCCTTCACCAAAAATTTCCCTTACCACTAGAGCAAGACTTGGGCAGCAATTAGAAGAAGAGAAAGTGGAAGAAAGTGAGGTGTGAAGAAGCTTAGAAAATCACCAAAGAGGTTAGTGCCATAACCTTTGCTTTTACATCTTTCTAATCATGAATTCGAGCTAAGTTAAGTTAAAAATTTGACAAAAATTGAATTAATGAAGCATGGTTATATTCCATGAAGTTTTAGCAGCCTTAACATGAGTTAGGGTTAGGAGAAATCTTTGGTTTAAAGTGACATATTGCTGCCCCTCTTATAAATTATATGATTAGTATAGCAAATTAGGAGTGAGATGCATGAATTGGAGGCTTGGTCAATTAGGGTTAGGGTTTTGGAGAGAAACTTGGACCTTGCTTAGGTAATGGTGAATGAACATTTTAATGGTCAATTAGTGACCATTTGAGGTAAGTTGACCATGACTTAGAGTGAATTATAGCATTGCAAACTGGTTTGGTATGCTGCCTAGGGTAACCAGCAGAGTGGCTGTGATTCCAGCCCACTTGGATAGCCATATCTTTGGCTGTGTAGGTTCAATTGGTATTTGACCAATTGGACATGAAACTAGACACATAATGGCACAATTTTGCTGAAGAAACCATGCCCAAAAGACCAAAGCAAATGGACCAAAAACTGGTCCCAATCCGGATACCCTGCAAACAGAATCTGCAGAATGACCAAATGAACAGTAATTGTTCATTTGGCCATAACTCATTGTAGAATGGGCCAATTGACCTGAAATTTTTACAGCAATAAGTTAAGATATAGACAAATAATTTTTATGAAGAAACCTACCCCAAATTATGACCAAAACCTATCCAACAAGGCAGTGGCAGTCACTGTTCACTGCACTGTAGATATGGTCAATTCTGCAGTTTTGAAATCCGGCCAGCTGTGGTTTTTGGACTATAACTGGAGCTACAAAACTCCAAATGGAGTGATTCAAAAAAGGAAATACAACTAGACAAAATAAGGAACAACTTTCATGTTTACAATTTCCTCAAATTCCCACTGTAACAGTCACTAATGGAACAGTAAAGTTGGGGTACAAAAACTGAAAATTCTGCTCCCTTAGTGCTAAGCTTAGAAATGGTATTGGTGATAAATTCCAACAAGTTTTGAATGCAAAATGTGGTACATTGGGAGTGTTAAAATCAATGTACCTATTTTCAATCCAAAAGTCAACATTTTTGTTGACCAATGAAGTGAATAGCGACACCAAAACTTGAAATTCAAAAATTGAAGAATTCAAAAGTATCAAATGCCCTAGTGTACCTAACAAGATTGGTTTGGATAGTTTGGCATGCCAATAGGGTTCAGTTAGCAGTACTGCACATGGCATTATGCCATTCTGTGATTTTATGGCTTTTAGCCATTCTGACCTTGTGTTCATATTTGGCCTTGTGCCTATTGTCATTACAGCTTGTTAGCTGTTCTGTTACACACTGGGAGATACATACGTGACCGATGGTGTGACGGCCCGAGGTACTAGATACCCAGCGCCAGTATACTCGTTATCCAGTCCAGTCGTTCAGTATAGGTTACTTGGGCAACCAAAAGAATGAAAGTGGATAAAGTTAATGAAGTAAATGATTATAACAAGTACAAAACCAGTAAAACATCGATACATTCAATACATATTTATTTTCTGCTATTTCCTTTCATTTTATTATTGCACCACTAAGCATTATTGCTTAGCGCGTTGCTTTTGCCACGCGTAGGTTCCGAGAGATCTTGATCGAGAGCCCGTGAGACCGCATTGGGTGAGACTATCCTGCAGCTCTGCATAGTGTCCGTGTCACCTCACCATCCACAGTGCATTGGTAGGACACTAGGTTTCATTTTGGTATTTTGTAACTAACTTTTATTTTCTCATATGTAATTAAACTTATGAAATGTATTTTGATGTTCATGTAAATAATGAGAATTGTGTTTGTGAATGGAAAAGTGAATGTTTATCTGTGATTTATACATGATTATCACATGAGATGAATGATTGAGAAATGAAATTGAAAAATGTTGAGATTTTGATATTGGAGTTTGAGATGATTGAATATGATTATTGGAAGTGTTTTTCACAGATTCCGAAGAACTGTTTTCTCCATTTTTAGCCGGTACTCTGCCGGATTTTCTATAAATTTTCGGAACCCCAAATAAATTATAATTTCAATAAATAACTTAAATAAATAATATTTCACAAGTTATATTCAAAACTATGATAAAAATTAATTAAGGTAAAATAGAGTGTGCCGGTACACCGTGTGACATCGCTTACTCGGATATACTGTACACGGGTAAGGGGCGTCACATTTAGTGGTATCAGAGCACGGTTTAGGCGTTTCTGGGCCTAGATTGAGTCCATACCATGCATTGCATTTGTAAGAATCGAGGTGACACTAATGCAGATCTGTTTGTCTTTCTTATTTTGAATAGGATATGGACCCTACATCTCAGAGGGCAGTTGAGGAGGAAGTGGAGAGTCATGCTCCACCTGCAGCAGCTGAGACTGGGGGTATGGGAGAACCTGCTCCGCCAGCTCAAGCGAGCACCTTTCGGCCTCCACAGGCCATGTTCCAAAGAAATTGCTGAATTTTTCAAACAAATGGCTGGAGTAATGCCACCACCACCACCACCTCCACAACCAAAATCACACCTGGAAAAATTGAGAAAGTTTGGAGCAGTGGACTTCTTTGGCAAGGGAGAAGATGATTCTGTTGCAGCCGAAAATTGGTTGAACAGAACAGGCAGAGTTTTAAAACAACTCCACTGCACTCCAGAGCAAAACTTGGAATCTGCTATATCCCTGCTGCAAGACGATGCATATGAATGGTGGGATACTGTGTCGATGAAGTCTGACCCGAAATAGTAACTTGGGACTTCTTCCTCTCCGAATTTAAGATGAAATATGTGGGTAGTGTATACCTGGAAGAGAGAAGAAGAGAGTTTATTAATCTGAGGCAGAGACAGCTGACTGTGACTGAGTATGAAAAGGAATTTGTTCGATTAAGCCGCTATGGAAGGGAGATAGTCCCTAATGAGGCCGAAAGGTGTAAGAGATTTGAAGAGGGATTAAATGACAACATAAAGATCATGATCACTGCCTTGGGAATCACCGACTTTACCAAGTTAGTGGAAGCTGCAATAAAGGTTGAAAAGGTTAGAATAAGTGAGCAGACCAGAAGAGAGAGACAGCAGAAGAGGGGCCCAGGTCAGTCCAGTTCATCTCCTGCATTTGGGAAGAAGTTCAAGGGTCCACACCGCATGAGTTGAGTCAACCACAAGGTCAGGGTTAGTCTCAGGGGCCCAGGCCACAGTTTACACCTAGGAGAGGTCAGTCCACACCATCAGTGGGCAGCTCTCCAGGGATGGGGTTCAGGGGACCAGCCCCAGCATCTTCTGCATATCCACACTGCTTGAAATGGCATAAGGGGGAGTGTTGGAGAGTGACTGGTGCCTGCTTAAGATGTGGGTCATGAGCATCGATTGAAGAAGCGTCCCACGAAGAACTACTACAATCGCTCCAACACAAGCGAGCAGACACTGCTCTGCACCACAAAGAGGTAGGAAATCTGGCAAATCTGAGGCAGTGGGACCATCACAGAGGCCTGCATCTGAGCCAGCAGAGAGGCCTGATAACAGACCACCTGCCAAAGCCTATGCCATGAGAGCCCAGGAGGAGCAAGATGCCCCGGACGTCATCAGGGGTACGTTCTCTCTCTACAATACACCTGTGCATGCATTGGTGGATCCAGGATCCACTCATTCATACATCTGCATCAACCTACCCGTAGAAAGGGGGATACTAGTAGGGAGAGTGACCAAGACATTACGGTCACTAATCCATTGGGCCACAGTGTGGTAGTGAACAAAGTGTACAAGGGTTGCTGTTAAGGATTGAGTATGAATTCTTGGCGGACTTGATTGAGTTGCCTTTCCATGAGTTTGGCGTGATTTTGGGAATGGGTGGTTGTCACGTCATCGTGCAATAGTTGATTGCAAATTGAAGAGAATTTCTTTGAAAACTTAGGGTAATGAGATCAACATTGTGGGTGAAAGGATGATTTCTTGTCCAATGTCATCTCAGCCACAGTTGCAAGAAGAATGATGAGAAAAGGCTGTGAAGCCTACCTAGCACATGTGGTGGATACTAGGCAGGCTAAGCCAAACCTGAGTGACATACCCACAGTAAAAGACTTCCCAGATGTGTTTCCTGAAGAATTACCTGGTTTGCCACCAGAAAGGGAAGTTGAATTTGCTATTGAGACAACTGTAGATCTGACACCCATTTCCATTGCTCCTTATAGGATGGCACCCAGAATTGAGGAGTTGAAAACTTCGGTTGCAAGAGTTGCTTGATAAGGGGTTCATACGCCCATGTGTCACCATGGGGAGCTCGGTCTTGTTTGTGAAAAGAAGGATGGGACTTTGAGGCTATGCATCGATTCTGCGATTGAATAAAGTAGTATGAAGAACAAATATCCGTTGCCTAGAATTGATGATCTGTTTGATCAGTTGAAGGGAGCAGGAGTATTTTCTAAAATTGATCTCAGATCAGGGTATCATCAGTTGAGGGTGAAGGATGCAAATGTGCCAAAGACTGCATTCAGGACCCGATATGGGCATTATGAGTTTCTAGTGATGCCCTTTGGCCTAACAAATGCACCAGCAGCATTCATGGACCTTATGAACCGTATCTTTCATCCACACTTAGATCGGTTCGTAGTGGTCTTTATTGATGATATTTTGGTGTATTCCAAGACCGAGGAAGAACATGATGAGCATTTGAGGATTGTTACGCAAACCACGAGAGAAAAGAAGCTGTATGCTAAGTTGTCCAAGTGTGACTTTTGGTTGAATGAGATTGCATTCCTTGGACACATAGTGTCAGCTGATGGGATTAGGGTGGATCCCAAGAAAATAGAAGCAGTGATGGAATGGAAGCCTCCCAGGAATACAACTGAGGTCAGAAGCTTCTTGGGGCTAGCTGGGTATTACAGGAGATTTATGAAGGGATTTTCCTTAATATCTGCTCCAATGACCAAGTTGTTACACAAGAATATCAGATTTGACTGGAATGACAAGTGTCAGACCAGTTTTGAGAAGTTGAAGGCTATGTTGACAGAGGCACCAGTGTTAACACAGCCAGTGTCAGGAAAGGACTTTGTGGTCTACAGTGATGCCTCACATAATGAGCTAGGGTGTGTATTGATGCAAGAGGGAAAGGTGGTCGCTTATGCTTCCAGGCAGCTAAGGCCACATGAACAGAACTACCCTACCCATGATCTAGAGCTTGCAGTAATTATCTTCGCACTGAAGATATGGAGGCATTACTTATATGGTGAAAAGTGCTACATTTACACAGACCACAAAAGTCTAAAATATTTGCCAACTCAGAAGGAGCTCAACCTTAGACAGAGACGATGGATTGAGTTCCTGAAGGACTATGATTGTGTAATTGACTACCATCCTGGGAAGGCAAATGTAGTTGCTGATGCTTTGAGCAGAAAATCCATCACAGCTTTGAGATCATTGAATGCCCGTCTATCTTTGGTTCGAGATGGAGCTATTTTGGCTGAGTTGCAAGTGAGGCCAAACACATTCTGCAGATTTTAGATGAGCAGAAGGTAGATGAGAAGCTAATGGTTATTATGAGCAAAATCTCAGAGGGAAAAACAACTGACTATGAGGTGAAAGCAGATGGGTGTCTGTACTACAAAGGAAGACTGTGTGTACCAGATGATGGGGAATTGAAGGCGATATTCTAAAGAGGCACACACGGTGCATATGCTATGCACCCGGGAAGTACAAAGATGTATAATGATCTGAAGCTTGATATTGGTGGCACTGGTATGAAGAAGGACATAGCGACTATGTGACTAAATGCTTGACATGTCGGCAAGTCAAGCAGAACATCAAGTTCCATCGGGTTTGCTCTGACCTATACGCATACCGAATGGAAATGGGATCGGTCACCATGGATTTTGTAAGTGGTCTACCTCTCACCCGGAAGAAACATGATGCGGTATGGGTGATAGTAGATAGATTGAAGTTAGCACACTTTACGTCGGCTAGGGTGACTACTCCTTTGGAGAAGTTAGCGGTGTATATCAGTGAGATAGTTAGACTGCACGGAATTCCACTTTCCATCATATCTGATCGAGACCCAAGGATTACATCGAGATTTTGGAAGAAGTTGCATGAGTCCTTGGGTACACAACTCCACTTCAGCACAGCATTCCATCTTCAGACGGATGGGTAATCCGAAAGAGTAATCCAAGTAAACAATTGAACCAATTGAATTAATACAACTATTGAACTAAAATGATAACAATAACATGAAATATATGTCAGGTCCTTGAGGATATGCTAAGGAGTTGTGTCATTGAGTTTGAGGGAAGTTGGGATAGATACCTCCCACTGGCAGAATTTGCATACAACAATAGCTACCAAGCTAGCATCCAAATGGCCCCATATGAAGCACTGTATGGGAGGAAATGTAGAACTCCAGTGTGCTGGACTGAATTGGGTGAAGACAAACTGGTAGGGCGGACACAGTGAAACAGACTGAGGAGAAAGTAAAACTAATCAAAGCCAATCTGAAGGTTGCCTCAGACAGACAGAAATCTTATGCCGACCTGAAGAGAAAAGAAATAGAATATGCGGTCGGCGACAAAGTGTTCCTCAAGGTGTCACCGTGGAAGAAGATATTGAGGTTTGGAAGAAAAGGTAAGTTGAGCCCTAGGTTCATTGGCCCATATGAAGTCATTGAACGTGTGGGTCCAGTGGCCTATAGGCTAGCTTTACCACCAGAGCTGGACAAGATCCACAATGTGTTCCACGTGTCCATGCTCAGAAGATACCGCTCAGATCCTTCACATGTCATCTCCAGGGAAGAAATTGAAATACAACCGGATTTGACATATGAAGAAGAACCTCTACGGATCCTGGCTCGGGAAGTAAAAGAATTGAGGAATAAGCAGATTCCACTGGTGAAAGTGCTTTGGAGGCACCACAACACTGAGGAGGCAACTTGGGAAAGTGAAGAGACGATGAGGCAACAGTTCCCTCAACTGTTTGCATCAGGTAAATTTCGAGGACGAAATTTAAATTAGAGGGGAAGAGTTGTAACACCCTCCTGGTAGCAACTCCGTACATTCTACTGTTCCAGTGACCGGTGTCGGTCTGGACAGCTAGAACAATCGGAAAAATATTGAAACTAAAGTAAGGAACTATAATTAACTCAAATATTAATAAGAAAAATTTAGGAAAAATTTTAGAAATAAAATACAACCAAGTCAAATGAGCCGGTGCCCAAGCGATGGGTAACCAGAGGGAAGTT
The DNA here is from genome assembly GCF_030052815.1 of Hevea brasiliensis. NCBI lineage: Eukaryota > Viridiplantae > Streptophyta > Magnoliopsida > Malpighiales > Euphorbiaceae > Hevea > Hevea brasiliensis. Next base: position 9,650,162 of record NC_079494.1, read on the forward strand.
GCGGTTCTCGCAACTAGGAGCCCTAGACCCGAGAGAAAATTCATAAAATAATTTTTGGGACTCTAGGGAAGGGTCATTGAGGTTCCTATGGCATTAGAATGCTAAGAAAATATTTAGAAAAAATTTTCAATCGGTACAGATAATTTTGACCCGTTAAGCCAAACGGAGGGCATTTTGGGCATTTCGCCTTCAGAGACGATTTTTGGCCGACTTGTCCAGTTGAGTAAATAATTATTATGACACAAAATGTGAATAAACATTACTAAAAATTAAATTGAAAATGAGTAGAGATGAAAAGAAAAGAAAATGAAAGAAAATACCTAATAATGACATCATATGATGTCATTAAAAACCTATCCACCAATCACAATTTGTTAAACTCATTAAAAGAGATAAAAGTGACCAAAAATTTGAAAAACCAATCTGCATCTTCAACCTTTGGGCAGCCTAAAAAACGTTGAGAGAGAGAGAGAGAAGAGGTTCCACCATTAAAGCTCCCTTAAGCTTCATTTCCCACTTTAAACCACCTCAAAACCTTGTCCTCCCTTCACCAAAAATTTCCCTTACCACTAGAGCAAGACTTGGGTAGCAATTAGAAGAAGAGAAAGTGGAAGAAAGTGAGGTGTGAACAAGCTTAGAAAATCACCAAAGAGGTTAGTGCCATAACCTTTGCTTTTACATCTTTCTAATCATGAATTCGAGCTAAGTTAAGTTAAAAATTTGACAAAAATTGAATTAATGAAGCATGGCTATATTCCATGAAGTTTTAGCAGCCTTGACATGAGTTAGGGTTAGGAGAAATCTTTGGTTTAAAGTGACATATTGCTGCCTCTCTTATAAATTATATGATTAGTATAGCAAATTAGGAGTGGGATGCATGAATTGGAGGCTTGGTCAATTAGGGTTAGGGTTTTGGAGAGAAACTTGGACCTTGCTTAGGTAATGGTGAATGAACATTTTAATGGTCAATTAGTGACCATTTGAGGTAAGTTGACCATGACTTAGAGTGAATTATAGCATTGCAAACTAGTTTGGTATGCTACCTAGGGTAACCAGTAGGGTGGCTGTGATTCCAGCCCACTTGGACAGCCATATCTTTGGCTGTGTAGGTTCAATTGGTATTTGGCCAATTGGACATGAAACTAGACACATAATGGCACAATTTTTCTGAAGAAACCATGCCCAAAAGACCAAAGCAAATATACCAAAAACTGGTCCCAATCCGGATACCCTGCAAACAGAATCTGCAGAATGACCAAATGAACAGTAATTGTTCATTTGGCCATAACTCATTGTAGAATGGGCCAATTGACCTGAAATTTTTACAGCAACAAGTTAAGATATAGAAAAACAACTTTTATGAAGAAATCTACCCCAAATTATGACCAGAACCTATCCAACTAGGTAGTGGGAATCACTGTTTACTGCACTGTAGATATGGTCAATTCTGCAGTTTTGAAATCCGGCCAGCTGTGGTTTTTGGACCATAACTGGAGCTACAAAACTCCAAATGGAGTGATTCAAAAAAGGAAATTCAACTAGACAAAATAAGGAACAAGTTTCATGTTTACAATTTCCTCAAATTCCCACTGTAACAGTCACTAATGGAACAGTAAATTTAGGGTACAAAAACTGAAAATTCTGCTCCCTTAGTGCTAAGCTTAGAAATGGTATTGGTGATAAATTCCAACAAGTTTTGAATGCAAAATGTGGTACATTGGGAGTGTTAAAACCAATGTACCTATTTTCTATCCAAAAGTCAACATTTTTGTTGACCAATGAAGTGAATAGTGACACCAAAACTTGAAATTCAAAAATTGAAGAATTCAAAAGTATCAAATGCCCTAGTATACCTAACAAGATTGGTTTGGATAGTTTGGCATGCCAATAGGGTTCAGTTAGCAGTACTGCACATGGCATTATGCCATTCTGTGATTTTATGGCTTTTAGCCATTCTGACCTTGTGTTCATATTTGGCCTTGTGCCTATTGTCATTACAGCTTGTTAGCTGTTCTGTTGCACACCGAGAGATGCATACGTGACCGATGGTGTGACGGCCCGAGGTACTAGATACCCAGCGCCAGTATACCCGTTATCCAGTCCAGTCATTCAGTATAGGTTACTTGGGCAACCAAAAGAATGAAAGTGGATAAAGTTAATGAAGTAAATGATTATAACAAGTACAAAACCAGTAAAACATCGATACATTTAATACATATTTATTTTCTGCTATTTCCTTTCATTTTATTATTGCACCACTAAGCATTATTGCTTAGCGCGTTGCTTTTGCCACGCGTAGGTTCTGGAGATACTGATCGAGAGCCCAGTAGACCGCAGACTGGGTGAGACTATCCTGCAGCTCTGCATAGTGTCCGTGTCACCTCACCATCCACAGTGCATTGGTAGGACACTAGGTTTCATTTTGGTATTTTGTAACTAACTTTTATTTTCTCATATGTAATTGAACTTATGAAATGTATTTTGATGTTCATGTAAATAATGAGAATTGTGTTTGTGAATGGAAAAGTGAATGTTTATTTGTGATTTATACATGATTATCACATGAGATGAATGATTGAGAAATGAAATTGAAAAATGTTGAGATTTTGATATTGGAGTTTGAGATGATTGAATATGATTATTGGAAGTGTTTTTCACAGGTTCCGAAGAACTGTTTTCTCCATTTTTAGCCGGTTCTGCTTAGGGTACGGCTTAATCCTAAGCAGCTTCTTAGCAATTTTTAGCCTCTGGTCGCACTGTCTGCTTAAGGTTAAGTAGACCCTTAGCAAATCTCGACAGACTGGTATAAAATGGGTTTTCTTTCTGCTCATGCATGACTTCTAGCTTGATCTGTGCTGCACCTTAAGCACTGCCGCTTTACCCTAAGCAGGATCTTAAGTAATTCTCGGCAGGTTGTGGAGTAAAAGCTTGAATATGTAGGATTTAAGCCGCGCTTAACTTTCAGCTTGAATAGGCCTAAGGTTAAGCTTATATGACATACCCTAAGCAACATTATAAGCAAAGTCTTAAGCAAATTTCGGCTAGCTTTCTCTTTCAAAGCTTGATTTCTTTAACTTTCCTCCATGCTTAAAGAATTCTCAATTTCTTCAAATCACTTCCTAATGCACTCATTGATCTTCGATTTGCCACAAAATCCTATCAAAAACAATAAAATTACAAAAATCAAATATAAAGTATCTAAAGTTTAACAAATAAGCTAAAATAAAGCTAAAAACATAAAATATACTAAAATATAAGGGCAAAATGAATGCATAACTACCCTAAAATGCCTATATGAAATGAGTGTAACAAATTCCCCCAAACTCAAACCTTTGCTTGTCCTCCAGCAAATTAAAACAATTAATGCAATTTGGGGTACCTTACCTTAAATTTATGAAAATTACTTATCCAAACTCTCAAGCTTACCTTTAGCCATCAACAAACCATATACCCACTTTCAAGATACAAAGAGTTTAATCCTCACCAAAGTTATCACCGCTTAGCCTTGGGTCAATTATCCATATCATCAAGCCCAAACCACTCAATCACAAAGAATAATCATGCCTAAATAGACTATAGGGTAATCCACAAACTAAAGTGTCTCAAATAATGATGGAAGTAAACGAATGGATTAATGATATCACAATCCCATAGGCAATTCTCCTATTCCAATCTCCACTAATGTAGCAAAATACCATCAAAAGATCAAAATGACTTTCAACGGTTATAATGGGGCCAAGGGGGTGATAATGTGGCTAACAAGGAAAGGATAAAGGTAACAAAATATGAGAATAATCAAATTATTAAAAGATCAAGACACACAAAAATTTATTTATTTATTTATTTTTTGGAATCAAATGGGGGAAGGAGCTTTATAACTATTCACCAATGCTAGCGTATAATTTTGAAGCTTTTAGAGGGACTACATAAATAACATTGACTTTGAATTATAATTGTCCCTTTCAATTCACCCCCAAACTCATTTCTTTGTGTACTTGGGTGGTGAATTACTTTACATACCATAATTGAATTTGCTAGCCTTTTTATTTTAGTCACTTCTCCCAACTAATTGTTATATTTTTTTTTTCTTTTTTTTTTTTATGTGTATCTATCACTCAAAGAATTATTCTCATGGAGGGTAGGTAAGTGTTTGGATTTATGGCTAGGCATTGATGTGGGTTCTAAAGGAATAAGAGAGATAAATGTAGGCTCAAATTGGTTCCAAAGGGAAATTTTAAAGTGAGGTTGGCTAAGGCTAAAATATGGGTTTAAAATTCAAAGAATGCCTAAATCATTTCTTTTTCAAGTGTATGCTATGATTTTGCCTTGAAAGGTTTAGAAAGATTGTTCTAGGATTGGTGAGACATCAATAAGCTACTTCTCACCCTAGAGTTTTCTCTAGGCACTCAAAGTCAATGCAATTGATTGGGTAGCCCTTGGCTAAGAAAATATAAACTAAGGCAAGGATCTAATAACTTTGCACCTATCTAGAACTTTCAATCCATCAAACCCTTCTAAAAGTAAGCTTAATTGCTCTTCAAAGCAACTCTCAATCCTCTAAGGACAAGGTAAAAATTTATTTTTATGATATGCATGATCCTAAAATGAATGCATAAATCAAATTAAAATTAAGTGTAATCTATATGAAAACTATATGCAAATGTATGTGTATGAGTATAGACATGTGTGTGGTATATGTATAAGTATATGGATTATCTATATATGGATGAATGAAATGCAATAAATGAATGAATGAAAATTTTAAAGAAAATTTTAAAAATTTTGCAAAAATTTTGCCCTCACCCCCAAACTCAAATGAAACATTGTCCTCAATGTCTAAAATGAATGCAAAGATGGGCAAAATTGTGTGAACTAATTAATTAATGAAATATATACAATTGGGGATTAAATCAATATAAGCTCAAGAATTCTAAAATTAGCTCAAAATGATATTAACAATGAAGTTTTAGAGAGAAAAATGTGAAAAAGTATCCCAAATGTATGAATTTACACTGCTTAAGATATTGCTTAACCTGTTGCGTAGGGTAAGCAAAAGCATAAGCATTGGCATAAGCATTGGCAACATACCATAAGCATAAATAGTAAAAGGGTAAGCTGTTACCTCAAAATGATGTTAAACATATGCAGCTCAAAGGAAATTGTGCAACTCATCAATATCAACAAAATTAGGACTGAATAAAAGATAAAGTACAAAAATAATGTGCAAAAAGATGAAAACGTGTAATGAAATAAGATCTAACAGTTAAATCAAAAATTAAACCAAAAAGCATTCATAGAATAACTATATCAATATTAGAAGATAAAATAAAATAAACTAAACTAAAGGAAATGAATGCAAATATAATCATAAAAACTAATTACCAAAGTATTACAAATATTACTAAAGTTTGAAGATTAAAATAAACAGATTACAAAATAAACCTAAAACAGAAACTAAAAGTAAATTGAAGAACTAAAACTAGTACTAAACTACTGCTACTGTTCAAGCTCTGCTGTCAAGGCTTTGTTGCTGCATAAGGGTCTGCTCCAGGTTCTGCAGTAGGTTCATTGTGATCTGTAGCTTCAGAAGCAGTTTCCAAATTTTCTGTGAGGTCTTTCATTTCCTGAAGCATGTCTTGGCCCCAATGATATAAATTGTTATAAGATTGGGCCAATTTCTTATAAAGCTCCAACATTTGAAGTTGTTGCTGCTTCTGCTTCTTTTTAAGAGATGAAAATCTCTTTTTAAGTTTCTTTTCTAACTTCTTCTTTTGGTTGACCTGCTACTGACCCATGGTATCAATTTTAACTTCTAAGCTCTTCAAGGTTGCAAGGATATCTATGGTATCAGGTGAAGGAATAGATGGTTGGACAGTGAAACTGGCTACTTTGGATTCCAAGGATCTTAGGAGGGACAAAATATCTATTGAAAATTGCGGGGCAGTGGCTGTTTGGGGTTCTGCTGATGCAAAGGTATTTATTTCTGTAGTACCACTGGCATCAGCATGCTACTGTAATAAAACATAAGTATGTCCTACTTTCTCACAAAGATCCATGTGTAGCAACATTGTGTTGTCTATAAATGATTCATCAGACACTGGCAGTAGCTTATATAGGCTAGCGTCAAAGCTAAATGAATTGGCTATGACAGTTATATAGCCTCCAAAAACTATGCTACTTTTGGTATACCTTGTGACAGTTTGGTGCCAATGAGTAGCTAGGAAATGGGCTATGCTAACTTGTTTTTTCTCCTTGATGCACCATAAGAAAAATAAGTCTCCAGCACCCACAATGCTGTTACTGTGTCCCCTTCCTAAAACAGTGTAAGAAATAAATCTATGGAGGTATTTCAACACATGATCGACTATCCTAGAGGCTTTTGATGTCCTCTGTCTGTAATAACCCCCATAAGGTGCAATTTCCTTCCAGAACTGAACAGAGTCATAAATGGTTTATTGCCACTCAATACTTTTATAGCCCGAACCTTGAAAACCAAAAATTTCATTCATAGAATCCATGTCTAACTCCCTATCAATGCCAGCACATCGAAAACAGATCACATCCTTATGCTCAGGTACTGTTGGTTTGAAATTCAGCCTTAAGGAACTCAAAAATTCCAAGGCCAAATCCTTGTACACTGGCTCCCTAATCCTAGCAAACTTAGTCCAGTTGACAGCATCTAAGTAAGCAAATACAGAGTTATAAATGCCTAACTCTTTTAAAATCTGCTCATCCATATATTTGTTTGCCAAAATAGGCTTAGAAGCTAAACTCTCATAAGCATTTTTCATATCCATATCTTTAAAAGCCCAAGGTAATGGAGAAAGTACCTCCTCTATATCATTGGCAGATGACGCAGGTGCTGCTGGAGCAGTGGCAGGCTGGGGAGAGTTTAAGGGTGACTGAGATACAGGGATTTGAACCGCTGGTGATGAAATTTGCGATGAGGACCTAGTTCTTTTACTGACTGGTTCAGAGGGAAGTTGAGGTGGAGAGTTTAAGTCCAAAGGAATAGAGGGGTTTCCTTTTCTTTTTTCGACAGTGGCTTTCTTGGGTCTACCCGCAGCCATTTTGGTTTTACCTTTAGATTTGGTTTGAGTTAGCGCGAGTTCAGACATTGGTTCTTGAAACTGAGTTTTGAAAATGGGTGTTTCATTTTGTGGCTCATTTTGTGGCGAGAGGGGGGTCGGCAGAATGAGGGTTGGTGTTTGGTTTTAGGGTAGTGGTGGTGTTTGCAGTGGTGGCGATTGAGGTAGTGGTGGACTAGGACTGGGGTTAGGGTTCGCAGAAAATGAGGATGGAGTGGCCATTTTCGATTTGACAGAGCGCTTGGATTTTTTGGGTTTGTGGGTGGACCACATCTTGGTTCTCACCATTTAATGAAGAGAAATAAACTCTTCAGCTTCCTTAGAAATACCGAAAAAAATGGTGGAGGGGGGGGGGGGGAATAGTGCTTTGATTTATTGGGAGTGAGGGTGAGGGCTTCATAAAAAAAAAAGGCAGAAATTTTGGGGCATTTTAAAATGTAGGGCAGACATCTGGCAATTTGGGTTATGCTTGGGGTTAAGCAGAATTTTGCTTAGGGTTCAGCAGAATTTGCATAGGGTGTAGCTTAGTAAGCAACATCATCAGCAAGTTTCAGCATGTTTTGAAAAAATTTGTGGTTTTACTTACCAAAAATAGTCCAAATAATATGGAATACTATCATGACCCTCAGCAATTACCAAATACACACAAATACCATAAAATTGAGGAATTTAAGCTCATCATCTCTTAGAACTCATCAAACATAACATAACCATGAAGGGATTTGAAAGGCAAACAACTTAAATTAAGCATGGATTGTAATTACCTTTCTGCAAACCCAACGAAATGGTTTGATTTCCAAGCTTATACCCAAAGCACATTTTCAGCAGTATTTGAGACAAGTTTCAGACATTCAAAAATTGCAGAAAAGACATAGAAATTGACTTCTTAAGCAGCATGAACAGTAGCGTGAACAGTAACAAAAATTAGCAGACTACAAAAACTAGCAGCAATTCAAACAAAAATATGCAAATTCTAATAGACTACAAAAATTATATATACACTAAAAGGTAAAACTTAACAAACACTATTTTTGCACTTTAATAAAGCTCACATCAGTCCTAAATATCAAAATTGATCCTTATTTAAGTTGCATTTCACAAAATTTACACAAGACACAAAATTAAACATGTGCTATCAAGTAGATTGCAATATCAGCAATTTAGCACAAGTTTAAAGGTGTTACTGTTCACAAGTACTGGATAAAGTGCATAATTTTGCTTGTACTTGCTCCCTTTCAATTCTTTCTTTTTGCTACATGTGTTAATTTGCCCAATCTTCATGAATGACCTACAAAAGATAAACAAATGTCACTTTTGAGTTTAATGAGGGTAAAAGCTGAAAATGAACTGAAATAAAAGATTAATAAACTATAAAAGTATACGCTTGGGTTGCCTCCTAAGAAGCGCTTGTTTAAGGTCTTAAGCTTGACCTTCCACTCCAAATCACCTAAATATCCCCAATTGGGGAACCAAGCCATGAAATCTCTACAACCTTTTGTGTGGGTTCTCCAACAATATAATGCTTTAATCTCTGCCCATTAACTTTGAAAGTCCTTGAGGTTTCATTCCCTATCTCAACAGCTCCATAGGGGTATACCTTTATAACAGTGTAAGGCCCTGACCATCTTGACTTTAATTTTCCGGGAAATAACCTTAACCTAGAATTATATAAGAGAACAACATCACCTTCCTGAAATTCTTTCCTCCTAATATGCTTATCATGCCATCTCTTAGTTCTTTCCTTATAAAGCGTGGCATTTTCATAAGCATCCAATCTAAGTTCCTCAAGTTCATTTAGTTGTAGCATTCTTTTTTCTCCTGCAGTTTTTAAATCAAAATTCAGTGTCCTTATGGCACAATATGCTCTATGCTCCAACTCCAAAGGTAAATGACAAGCTTTCCCATAAACCAATCTAAATGGGGTGGTGCCAATAGGAGTTTTAAAAGTTGTTCTATAGGCCTAAAGAGCATCATCTAACTTTAGTGACCAATCTTTCCTTGAACTATTCACTGTTTTCTCAAGAATTCTTTTCAACTCTCTATTTGAGATCTCAACTTGACCACTAGTTTGTGGATGGTAGGGTGTTGCAACCTTATGCTTTACTCCATATTTTTATAATAATCTCTCAAATTGATGGTTGCAAAAATGAGAACCTCCATCACTTACAATGGCACGTGGAGTTCCAAATCTTGTAAAAATGAACTTTTTAGGGAATTTAATCACAACTCTAACATCATTAGTTAGAGATGGTATAGCTTCAACCCATTTGCTCACATAATCTACTCCAACTAAAAAGTATTTGTGTCCAAAGGACGATGGAAAAGGTCCTATGAAATCAATGCCCCACCCATCAAATAGTTCCACTTCTAATATATTTTGGAGGGGCATTTCATCTCTCTTCGAGATATTACCCATCCTTTGACACCTATCACATGCATTTACAAACTTTTCTCACATATTTAAACATATGTGGCTAAAAGAACCCTGCTTGAAGAATTTTTTCTGCAGTTTTTGTCACACTCATATAACCCCCATAAAGTGAAGAATGGCAATCTTTAATAACATTTCCTATCTCCTCATCAGCTAAACATCTTCTAATCAATCCATCTCCACATCTCTTGAACAAAAATGGCTCTTCCCAATCGTAATCCTTCACATCAAAAAAAAATTTCTTCTTTTGCTGCCATGTTAGGTCAGGTGGAAGGATTCCACACACCAGATAGTTCACGAAATCTGCATACCAAGGGGGTTTTTGCACTCATGATTACTAATAGTTGCTCATTAGGAAAATAATCATCTATTGGGGGCTCTTTTCCCAAATTATCTCCTTGTTCTTGCCTCAATCTAGACAGATGATCTACTACCACATTTTCTACTCCTTTCTTGTCTTTAATTTCTAAGTCAAACTCTTGAAGGAGTAGCACCCACCTTATCAACCTAGGTTTGGCCTCTTTTTTCTGAAGGAGATATTTGATAGCTGCATGATTTGTGTATACTATTATCTTAGACCCCATAAGATAGGACCTGAATTTATCTACTGCGAATACCACTGCCAAAAACTCTTTCTCTGTAGTAGAGTAATTTATTTGAGCATCATCTAAGGTTCTACTTGCATAATATATTGCATACACCTTCTTATCTCTCCTTTGTCCCAAAACAGCCCCAATGGCATAATCGCTAGCATCGCACATTAACTCAAAAGGTAATGACCAATCGGGTGGCTGCATAATAGGAGCAGATATCAAAGCTTCCTTTATCCTGCAAAAAACGTTCATACAATTAGTGTCAAAATGAAATTCCACATCTTTACTCAATAAATTGGTAAGAGGCTTAGAAATCTTAGAGAAATCCTTGATGAATCTCCCAGAAATCCAAAGATGCCCCAAGAAATTCCTCACTCCCTTCACGGATGTTGGGGGTGGCATTTTCTCAATAATTTCTACCTTTGCTTTATCCACCTCAATACCCCTGTTTGACATAAGATGTCCCAAAACAATTCCTTCTTGTACCATAAAATGACACTTTTCCCAATTCAAAACTAAATTGAACTCTTCACATCTCTGCAAAACCTTAGACAAGTTAGATAAGCATTCATCGAAAGATTTACCATACACAGAAAAATCATCCATGAACACTTCCATAATACCCTCAATCATGTCAGAAAATATGGACATCATACATCTTTGAAATGTAGCAGGGGCATTACATAGTCTAAATGGCATCCTTCGATATGCAAAGGTACCATAATGACATGTGAAGGTAGTTTTATCCTGATCATCTGGGTGAATAGGGATCTGAAAGAACCCTGAATAGCCATCCAAATAGCAAAAATAAGAATGATGAGCTAGTCTCTCAAGCATCTGATCTATAAATGGTAATGGAAAATGGTCCTTTCTAGTTGCATTATTCAACTTCCTATAGTCTATACACATTCTCCATCGATTCTGATCCTTGTAGGTATTAGTTCATCATTTTCATTTTTCACTACTGTGATGCCCCCTTTTTTGGGTACAACATGAACTGGACTTACCCAATTACTGTCAGAAATAGGGTGAATGATACCTACATCAAGCAATTTCAAGATTTCCTTTTTCACAACCTCTTTCATATTTGGATTCAATCTCCTCTGTGACTCTCGAGAGGCTTTATGATTATTTTCCAACAAAATTCTATGCATGCTATGTATTCCTTTAATATCATCAATGGTATAACCGATTATCCTTCTATGCTTTCTAAGAACTCTTAATAATTTTTCAACTTCACAATCATTCAGTTTAGCACTAACAATTACAGGATATGTAGAATTTTGACCTAGAAAAGCATACCTGAGATTTATTGGAAGAGGTTTCAACTCTACCTTCGATGCTTCACTTTTTTCAAGCTTTGATGATGAAGTCGTATCTTGCTTCAAATCCCCAATCTTCTCAGTATCAGCCATAGGCAAAGGTGGATTTCCTTCCAAGATTGTAGCATATTCTGCAGCTTCTTCAATCTCATCCCCTTTTTTGATGTTAAAAACCAAACAAGCTTATAAGGGATCTTCAAGGTGTTGCTTTTTGAGCACTTCTCTGACCTCTTCATCTATCACATCAATTCTCAAGCATGAATTTGAATCATCTTTCTTTTTCATTGCTTGAAACAAATTAAATTCAACTTTTTCTTCCCTAACTTCTAATGTAAGCCTTCCATTTTTTACATCAATCACAGCTCCAGCAGTAGCAAGGAAAGGTCTACCAAGAATAATAGAAATGTGTACATCCTCCTCCATCTCCAATACCACAAAATCCACTGGTATGAAAAATTTTTCAACTTTCAGAGGAACATTCTCAATTACCCCAATTGGAAATTTAATAGGCCTATCTGCTAACTGTAGTGAAATGGTAGTAGGCTTCATTTCTCCAATCTTCACTTTCTCATAGATAGACAATGGCATTAGACTAACACTGGCTCCAAGATCACATAAAGCCTTATCTATACTGATATCCCCAATGTGACATGGTATGAAAAAACTTCCAGGATCTTTCAGTTTGGGTGGAAGCTTATTTTGCAAAATAGCACTGCTTTCTTCTGTGAGAGCTACGGTATCAAATTCCTCCAATTTCTTCTTGTTAGATAAAATCTCCTTAAAAAATTTAGCATATGAAGGCATTTGTGCTAAGGCATCAGTGAAAGGAATAGTCACATGCAAAGACATCAATACTTCTAAAAACTTCCCAAATTGTTTATCCAATTTCGCTTTCTAGAACCTTTGTGGGAATGGTAAAGGTGGCATGTAGGCTTTAGGTGCTACATATTTAGGTTCTTCCTCTTTGCTCTCTCTCTCCTTACTTCCTTTTTCTTCCACTGAATTTTCTTTCTTTGCTTCAATTCTAACTTCAATTTCAGTTTGTTCATCTCCTTCTCTGTTTTTCTCTTCTTCAATTTTCTCTTCAATCTTTTTATCTCCATTCTCTAATATTTTTCCACTTCTCAATGTAATAGCCTTGCAATGCTCCCTTGAATTTTCTGGCTAGCTAGGGAGCTTCCCAAATGCTTTGTTATTTGAAGAGCTAGCTTGTTGAGCTATTTGATTCTCTAACATCTTGTTGCGTGTTTCCATTTGATCTACTTTAGATGCTATTTGAGAAATCATATCTTGTTGACTTTGATGGCTCACAAGTAGAGTCTCAATCATAGCTTCTAATCTAGCTGTCTTGTCTGGTTGTGCTTGTTGTGGTAGAGGTGGAGCAGGTGCATTTTGAGGTTTAGGAATTCCAGGAGGAGGACCTCTATTCTGCTAAAAATTCTGATATTGTTGATACCCAGAAGGTTGCTGAAAATTTTGATGTTGTCCCTGTCTACCTCCCCAAGAGAAATTGGGGTGGTTTCTCCATGCTGGATCATAAGTTGCAGAAAATGAGTTACCACCTGGTCTTTGATTATAGTTCCCCACATAATCCACTTGCTCACTTGAAAAATCTTGATTAAGTGCAAAAAAATCAGCTGCACAATTGCCATTTGCAGCTCCAACTTCTGCTGAATTACTAGAACCTCCAGCTGAAGAATCTACTTTCATGCTTAGCTTGTCCATTTTTCTTGTCAAAGCATCAAACTTAGCATTAATCATATTCATGGCATCAAGCTCAAACATACCAGCTGGTTTCTTGATCTCATTCCTCTCACAACTCCATTGGTAGTTGTTATAAGCAATTTTATTAAGAGCAGAAAAAGCTTCATCTTCAGATTTCTCCATAAGATCACCTCCAAAAGATGCATCAATTGTACTTCTAATAGCTGGTGAAACTCCATTGTAAAAGTGTTGAACAAGCATCCACTTAGGAATCCCATGATGTGGACATCTCCTTTGCAAATCCTTGTACCTTTCCCATGCATCATACAAGCTCTCATCATCTCTAGGTTTGAAAGAAGTCAACTCATTTCTTAGCTTAGCTGTCTTGCTTGGTGGAAAATATTGAGCTAAAAATGCTTGAGAAAGTTCATCCCATGTTGTGATAGAACCCGATGGCAAAGAATGTAACCACTCTCTAGCTCGGTCCTTCAAAGAAAAAGGAAATAATCTGAGTCGAATTGCATCATCAGAAACTCTATTTATCTTCAACATGTCACTGATCTTAAGAAAGTGTGCTAGATGCACATGTGGACTTTCACTTGGATTTCCTCCAAATTGTGATTGTTGTACCATCTGACAGAGTGCAGGCTTTAGTTCAAAATTATTAGCTTCTACTCTTGGTCTTGTGATACTTGGCATGAAATCCCCAATGTTAGGATAGGCATAATCCTTCACAAAGCAGTTGTTATTGTTGTTGGCCATTTCTTCTTGTAATTGCTCTTGTTCTTGTGCTCTTTCTTGTTCTTGTTGAGCTTTAATTTCAGCTTTTCTCCTTTTAGATTCTGCTCTTAAAGCTTTTGTTGTCTTTTCTGTTTCTGGATCAAAGAATAAATTGATTTCTTCACTTTTTGTTCTTCTCTCAAAATAAAGTACCTGAAAAACAAAATAAACAAATTCTCAAAGTAAAATGGTAAAAAGAAAATAAAATAAAATGCCCAAATTAACCAAAAAAACAATTGTTCAATATCAAACAAAAATCAAATCCCCGGCAACGGCGCTAAAAACTTGATGGGGCGAATCCGCAAGTATACGGGTCGTCTCAAGTAATAAAGTGATGAATCAAGTATCGTTCCCACGAGGATTTGCTGTTTGAGTACCAAACTATGAATGAAGCGATTATTTGGGCTAATGGTTAATGAATAAATGGTAAATATAAATGAGCAAGGTAAATTGATTAATCTAATTGAAATGGGTAAAGAGCAAACAAATAAATTCTAGATCTAGTTTTCAATTAAACTAAATTAACAATGGGTAATTCAAATCAAAGTCTAATTATGTTAAAAGTGATTCCAGAGTTGGGGGTTTATGCATAAATTAATTTGGATTTTTCTTTGGCATTCCAATTTTTAGGGAAAAATAGAGTTTGAAGGTGCTTAATTCTAAATTCCTTTGATATCATTTTCAAGCAAACCAAAGTGTGTTCTAAAATAACAAAACCTACTTTCGTATGTTATTTGATTACTCTAAAACCTATTAAGTTTTGTAACCAATCATTAATTCCGCTTAAAATCCTAGTTTATTTCTAAATCTAGGTGATTTTAAGTTCCAATCCTTGATTACCTATCAATGACTTTCACCTTTCGGTCCTTCAATCAAAGATTAACACAATACCCAATGGGTACCAACATTAGGTAAGTAAATCAAGCACACAAGGAAGGAATCAAAACTCGTATTTACGTAAAATAAGGGAATACCCAGTCCAAATCCACAAATTAATCTAAAACATATTTTCCAACTCTGAAATCTAAAGAGTTTACTCACTCATGATGGTATTTACAAGAAAGATTGATGGAAAAGTAAAGAAAAACATGATAAGAGGACTAAAATAGAAAAACCCAGGTAAAAGAACCCAAAACTCTGGTTTCTGGAGCTCCAAAAAGAGTTGCAGTAGCTCCTCCCCAAAAAAATGGCGTCTCCTACTCTCTCTCTTATATTTTCTTTCCTTTTTGTTTCTCCTTTCCTTTCCTCTTGTAGCAAAAACTAGGAAATGATGATTTTATATCGTCCCAAGAAGTTGCCCTAAAAGTAAATAAGAGCCAAGGAGTGGATAGGAAATGAGGTGTAAAATAATCCAAGTCAACAGCATTATTCACGTTCTGGGCAGTCTGCTTAGGGTACGGCTTAACCCTAAGCAGCTTCTTAGTAAATTTCAGCCTCTGGTCGCACTGTCTGTTTAAGGTTAAATAGACCCTTAGCAAATCTCGGCAGACTGGAATAAAATGGGTTTTCTTTCTGCTCATGCATGACTTCCAGCTTAATCTGTGCTGCACCTTAAGCACTGCCGCTTTACCCTAAGCAGGATCTTAAGCAATTCTCGGCAGGTTGTGGAGTAAAAGCTTGAATATGTAGGATTTAAGCCACGCTTGACTTTCAGCTTGAACAGGCCTAAGCTTAAGCTTATATGACATACCCTAAGCAACATCATAAGCAAAGTCTTAAGCAAATTTCGGCTAGCTTGCTCTTTCAAAGCTTGATTTCTTCAACTTTTCTCCATGCTTAAAGAATTCTCAATTTCTTCAAATCACTTCCTAATGCACTCATTGATCTTTGATTTGCCACAAAATCCTATCAAAAACAACAAAATTACAAAAATCAAATATAAAGTATCTAAAGTTTAACAAATAAGCTAAAATAAAGCTAAAAATATAAAATATACTAAAATATAAGGGCAAAATGAATGCATAACTATCCTAAAATGCCTATATGAAATGAGTGTAACAGTCCTACCAGCTTATCTTCGCCCAATTCAGTCCAACATACTGGGGTTCTACACTTCCTCCCATACAGTGCTTCATACGGGGCCATTTGAATGCTAGCTTAGTAGTTATTATTATATGTAAATTCTGCCAATGGGAGATATCTATCCCAACTCCCCTCAAACTCAATGACACAACTCCTCAGCATATCCTCTAGGATCTATTACATAATTCACATTGTTACTATCATTTCAATTTGTAAATTGTGAAAATTCAATTAGGTTCTAGGTTTACCTGGATTACTCGTTCTGACTGTCCATCCATCTGAGGATGAAAAGCCATGCTAAAACGGAGTTGTGTGCCCAAGGCTTCTTGCAACTTTTTCCAGAATCTCATTGTAAACCTTGGGTCTCAATCAGATATGATGAAAAGTGGGATCCCATGTAGTCTAACTATCTTACTGATATACAATTCTGGTAGCTTCTCCAGTGAGTAGTCAGTCCTAACTGGCCTAAAATGTGCTGACTTCGTCAATTTATCCCCTATCACCCATACTGCATCATGCTTCCTTTGGGTGAGAGATAGACCACTAACAAAATCCATAGTGACCCGGTCCCATTTCCATTTAGGTATGCTTATAGGCCGTAGCAATCTTGATGGAACTTGATGTTCTGCTTTAACTTACTGACATGTCAAACACTCAGTCACATAGTCAGCTATATCCCTCTTCATACCAGGCCATCAATAATGAGGCTTCAAATCATTATACATTTTTGTGCTTCTCGAGTGCATAACATAAACACTAGTGTGTGCTTCTTTCAGAATACTAGTCTTCAGTTCCCCATCATCTGGTACACACACTCTTCCTCTGTAGTACAGACACCCATCTACTTTCACCTCATAATCAGTTTCCTTTCCCTCTGAAATTTTACCCACAATGGCCATTAATTTTTCATCTACCTTCTGCCCATCTTGTATCTACTATAGCAGGTTTGGCCTCACTTGTAACTCAGCCAAAATAGCTCCATCTTGAGCTAAGGACAGATGGGCATTTAGTGATCTTAAAGCTGTGATGGACTTCCTGCTTAAAGCATCAGCAACTACATTTGCCTTCCCAAGATGATAATCTATCACATAATCATAGTCCTTTAGGAACTCAATCCATCGCCTATGTCTAAGATTGAGCTCCTTCTGGGTTGGCAAATATTTTAGACTTTTGTGGTCTATATATATATAGCATTTTTCACCATATAAATAATGCCTCCATATCTTCAGTGCGAAGATAATTTCTGCTAACTCTAGGTCATGAGTAGGGCAGTTCTATTCATGTGGCCTTAACTGCCTGGAAGCATAGGTGACCACTTTCCCCACTTGCATCAATACACACCCTAATCCATTATGCGAGGCATCACTATAGACCACAAAGTCTTTTCCTGACACTGGCTGTGTTAACACTGGTGCTTCTGTCAACATAGCCTTTAGCCTCTCAAAATTGGCTTGGCACTTGTCATTCCAGCCAAATTTCACATTCTTGTGCAACAACTTGGTCATTGGAGTAGCTATAAGAGAGAATCCCTTCACAAATCTTCTGTAATACCCAGCTAGCCCCAAGAAACTTCTGACCTCAGTTTTATTTCTGGGAGGCTTCCATTCCATCACTGCTTCTATCTTTTTGGGATCCACTCTAATCCCCTCTGCTGATATTATGTGTCCAAGGAAAGAGATTTCACTCATCCAAAAGTCACACTTGGATAACTTAGCATACAGCTTCTTTTCTCGCAAGGTTTGCAGAACAATCCTCAAATGTTCATCATGTTTTTCCCTGGTCTTGGAATACACCATAATATCATCAATAAAGACCACTACAAACCGATCTAAATATGGATGAAAGATACGGTTCATAAGGTCTATAAATGCTGCTGGTGCATTTGTTAACCTAAACGGCATCACTAGAAATTTAGAATGCCCATACCGGGTTCTGAATGCAGTTTTTGACACGTCTGCATCCTTTACCCTCAACTGATGATACCCTGATATGAGATCAGTTTTTGAAAATACACAAGCTCCCTTTAACTGATCAAATAGATCATCAATTCTGGGCAATAGATATTTATTCTTCACAGTTACTTTATTCAACTGCCGGTAATCAATACACAATCTCAAGGTTCCATCCTTCTTCTTCACAAACAGCACCGAAGCTCCCCATGGTGACACACTGGGGCGTATGAACCCCTTGTCGAGTAACTCCTGCAACTGAATTTTCAACTCCCTCAATTCAGTGGGTGCCATACTATAAGGGGCAATAGAAATTGGTGCTGTACCCGGTATTACCTCAATAGCAAACTCGACTTCCCTTTCTGGTGGTAAACCAGGCAATTCTTTAAGAAACACATCTGGAAAGTCTCTTACTGTGGGTATATCACACAGATTCGGCTTAGCCTGCCTAGTATCAACCACGTGTGCTAGGTAAGCTTCATAGCCTTTTCTCATCAATCTTCTTGCAACTGTGGCTGAGATAACATTGGACAGGAAATCTGTCCTTTCACCCACAACAGTAATCTCATTACCCTTAGAAGTTTTCAGAGAAATCCACTTCAATTTGCAATCAACTATTGCCTGATGATGTGACAACCAGTCCATTCCCAAAATCACGTGAAACTCATGAAAGGGTAATTCTATTAGGTCTGCCGAGAATTCATACCCTTGAATCCTCAACGAGAAACCTTTATACACCTTATTCACTACCACACTGTGGCCTATTGGATTTGTGACTAGAATGTCTTGATCACTCTCCTCTACTGGAACTCCCCTCTCTACGGGTAGTTTAATGCAGATGTATGAATGAGTGGGTCTTGGATCCACCAATACATGCACAGAAGTGTTATAGAGAGAAAATGTACCCCTGATGACATCCGGGGCATCTTGCTCCTCCTGAGCTCTGATGGCATAGGCTCTGGCAGGTACTCTAGCCTCTGGCCTCTCAGCTAACTCAAATGCAAGCCTCAGTGATGGACCAGCTGCCTCAGATTTACCGAGCTTTCTACCCCTTTGTGGTGCAGGAGTAGGTCTGTCTGCTTGTGTTGGAGCAGCTAAGTAGTCCTCTTCGGATAATTTTTTATCTGATGTTCTGTAGATCCACACCGTAAACATGCACCAGTCACTCGCCAACAGTCCCCCTTATGCCACTTCTAGCAGTATGGACAGGCAGAAGATGCTGGGGCTGGTCCCCTGAACACCGTCCCTGGAGAGCTGCCCACTGATGGTGTGGACTGGCCTCTCCTAGGTGTGAACTGTGGTCTGGGCCCATGGGACTGATCCTGACCTTGTGGTTGTCCTGAACCCTGAGCAGGAGGACCCTTACTCTTCTTACTGGGAGCAGAAAATGAACTGGACTGACCCGGACCCCTCTTTTGCTGTCTTTCCCTTCTATTTTGCTCATTTATTCTGACCCTTTCTACTTTCGATGCAGCATCTACTAATTTGGCAAAATCTGTGATCTCCAATGTTGTTATCATGACTTTGATATTGTCATTGATCCCTTCTTCGAATCTTCTGCACCTCTCTACCTCTGTAGGGACTATCTCCCTCCCATACCGGCTCAGTCATGATGAATTCTCGCTCATACTCTACCACTGATAGTTGCCTTTGTCTCAAACTGATAAATTCTCTTCTTCTCTCTTCTAAATATACTTTACTGACATATTTCTTCCCGAACTCTGTGAGGAAGAATTCCCAGGTGATCCGTTCCGGTTGCACCTCACTGGTTACTGTGTCCCACCACTGCTATGCATCATCCTAAAGTAGGGACACAACACCCTCCAAGTTCTGCTCGGGGGTGCAATTAAGCTGTTACAGCACTCTGATTATTTTATCCAACCAGTTTTCTGCTGTCATGGGATCATCCTCCTTCTTTCCAAAGAAATCCACAGCCCCATGTTTCCATAGTTTATCCAGATGGGACTTCTGTGGTGCTGGTGGAGGTTGTGGTTATGGTTGTGGTGGTGGAATTGCCTCCATCATTTGCCGGTAAAACTCGGTCATTTATTGAAATAATGTGAACTGAGGTTGGGCAAGTGCCTCAGTTGCTGTTGGAGCAGATTCTCCCCTGCCTCCAGATTCAGCCCTTGGTAGAGCACGACTCTCTACGTCTTCATCAACTGCTCTTTGAGAAGTAGGATCCATATCCTAATCAAAATAAGAAAACAAACAGATCTGCATCAGTGTCACCTCAACACTTACAAATGCAATGCAATGATATGCACTCTATCTAGGCCCAGAAACGTCTAAATCGATGCTCTGATACCACTAAATGTGACACCCCTTACCAGTCTACAGTGTAGCTGAGCAAGATATGCCACACAGTGTGCCGGAGCACCAAATCATATTTCAATTCAATTTACCCCTTTTTTTTTTTACTCATTTATTTACAATTTTTTATTAATTTGAATTTTTTGCAAATTTTATAGAAAATCCGACAGAGTGCCGACTGTAAATTGAAAAAAACAGTTCTTCTGAATCTATTAAAAACACTTCCAATAAAATCATCACATCATTCTCAGTCAACCACCAATATATTCTCAACAATTTCTCAAATGACTTCAGTATCTCAAAATTCAATTCATTTCATATCACACTCAATTCAATGAGAAATGCTCACATTTATTACTAAACATAGTTCATAGATAATTACATCAAAAGCATAATTACATGAGTTTATAATATTCATTACAGAAGTTTATAAAATACAAAATACCAAAATACCAAAAGTGGCCTAATGTCCTACCAAATGCACTGCAAATGTGAGGTGACTCTGGACTCAGTATGCAGCTCTAAAAGTTCACCCGGTCTGATGTCTGCTGGGCTTACCAGCTATGTCTCTAGTACCTGCGAGTGACAAAAGCGACGCGCTAAGTAATTCTGCTTATTGGTGACAATATAAAATAAAATAACTAAAATAAAGTAAATATGCAGAATGTATGTTTACATTTTTGGTAAACTTAATTTCTGATATTTATTGCAGCATTATTTGATTAAAATTTGGCAAGATTTATTATCATTGCCCGAGTAATCCATACTAGTCGACTGGACTGGATAAACGGGTAAACTGGCACTGGGTACTAAGTACCTCAGACCATCACACCATCGGTCACATTGTGTCCCCCGGTGTGCAACAGAATAGCTAATAAGCCGTAATAATTATCAGGGATAAAACCCAAGTATAATAACTCAATCAACATAGCCAAAGGCTATTATGTCACAGAATGGCACGTGAGGCCATAAAACACAGAATGGCAGGAAGCCATATGCAGTACTGCTAACAGAACCCTATTGACATGCCAACCTATCCAAACCAATCTTGCTTGGTGTACTAGGGCATGTTACACTCTTAATTTATACAATTCTTGAAATTCAAGTTTAGGTGTTACTATTCATTTCATTAGTCAACTAAAATATTGACTTTTGCATAGACAATAGGTACATTGGTTTTAATACTCCCAACATACCACATTTTGCATTCTAAAATTATTGGTATTGGTTGCCAATACCATTTTTAAGCTTAATGTTAATTGTTCAAAATTTTCAGATTTCAAGCTTTGTGTTTACTGTTCCATTAGTCATTTTTGTAGTGGGAATTTGGCAAAATGGTCAACATGAAAGTTGTTCCTTATTTTGTCTAGTTACATTTCCTTTTTTGAATCACTCCATTTAGAGTTTTGTAGCTCAAGTTATGGCTCAAAAACCACAACTGGCCGGATTACAAATTTTCCAGATTTTCTGGACTGATCAAATCTACAGTATTTTGAGTAGTGACTTCAGGTCACTTTTTGAATATGTTATGGTAATAATTTGTAACACCCCTATGTTCGGTAGTGCGTTCTACTGTTCCAGTGACCAATGTTGTCCGGACAGCTAGGATGCCTAGAACTACACATAGATGTGGATGATGAGACATAAAATAATGAAATACAAGAAAAACAAATGAAAATTAATAGCAATGAAATGTAACCAAGCTAAACGAGCCGAGAACCATAGCGATGGGTGACCGCACCGGAAAGTTGCGGTGTAGACCGTTGACTAGCCCTGGACCACGAGAAACCCTAGAAAATATTTTAAGACTTAAATAAACATCTATTGAAGTATAAATGTCATTAAAAATATCAAAGAAAAATTAAATAATTAATACAAAGAAAGACAAGAAATCGAGAAAAAGACAAAACTCGGTGTTACCGAAAAATCGGGAATGCAACCCGAACAGGGGCATTGTGGTCATTTGACACTCTGAGTTGTCTTTTGACCTAAATGTCCATTAAAAATAAATGATATTATACTTGAAAAATGTCATGAAAAATTAAAATAGTGGTACATAATTTAAATAGCAAAAGATAGGAGGAAAATATGGAAAATTGGAAAGTTTAACATTTAAAATATACTTTTATTCAATTAGTGCTCCACTAACTTAATACATTTGACACATAATCAAACTAGGGACAGCCACCTCCACTAACAGCCTTCTTCCTCATCTATTCTTCTCCATTGCCGAACCCATTTCTCCCAAGCTTCCATCCATGGCCGTCCACCATGCAAGGGCAAAACCACCATCATCAAGCCATCAATACTTCTAGGTCTCTTCACTAAAGTTGTTCTATACAACTTGGGCAGTAGATAGGCAGCAAGAAAGTTAAGTTTTGGTGAGGTTTTGAAGAACTTCAAAAGTGGTAAGTGTGTATTTTTTATTCTTGTTTCATTAAAAGTGTAACCAAGGTTGTGGGTAATTGATTTATGGAAGAATTTTTGAAGTTTGATGAATTAATGGAAATGTACATTTTGGCAACCATGGAACTTCACTATGAACAGCTTGTTCTTGCATGTAAATAGTGGTTTGAATGATGATTTAAATGTTTGATTGTATTGTAGTTGAATTCCATGTGTAAGGTTTGATTTATAAGCTTGAAAATTACAAATGAAGGTTGATGGGTATGTGTAAACTTGTGGCAGCCTCATGAAGAAGATTGAAGTGTTTAAGTTTCATGGAATGGTTTGTTGAATTATGTTACTTATGGTGGCAGCATGTGTTGTGTGTTTAATTGTTAGGGTTTAGACATGGAAATGAGGTACGTTTATGTGGTTGAATTGTTGTAAATGGGACTTTGGAAAATTTTGTATTATGGTGTGTATGTTGAAAGTGGTTACAAGCTGCCAAAATGACAAAAAATGTGAAGTAAAATGTGTTAATGGGATGGTACAACCAGAATTGGCATGGAAGAGTTAACTTGGTAAGTGTTGAATGTGTAATTGGTAAAGGATGAACAATGTGTAATAGGGCAGTGTATGTTTTGGCTTAGAACCTTAAGTGTGTGAATCTAATTGGTATGACACCAATTGGAGGTGAAACTAGGCACAAAATGTGCCAACTTTCATGAAGGAAACTTACCAAAATCCTACCTAGAAGGTAACTTGAAAAATGACCAAATCCGGATTAGTGACTTGAAAGCCTGAAAATTGACCATTTGGGCAGTAGTTAGTATTTTGACCATAACTTACTCAAAACAGGTCCAATGGACCTAAAATTTTTACCATGAATAGTTTAGACATAGATCTACAATTCTTATGAAGACACTAAAGCCCAGAAATGGCCAGAACCAAGCCAAATAGCTTGCACAAATTTAGGTACCAAAACTAACCGAACCAAAAGTGACCTAAAAATGACCTAAAGTTACCATTTTGATGTATTATGTCCAGCATTGGTAAATTGGCCAACTTGGTCTACACAACTCAGAATGACCTGAAATTTTTCCGCGCGTGCAATAAGACATAGACCTACAAGTTTGTAGTTTGGACTGAAACCCAAAAACTGAGGAAACTAGGTTGTCCGACTAGGTCAAAATAGTACACCGAAATCTGGCAAATTGCAATAAAATGCAATATACTTGAAAGTGAATTTGGTAACATGTACCAACACTAAAAGGCTATAAAATGTGACATATTGGTAACATTAAACCTAATTCATCTAGAGTGCATCGAGGGTCAACATTTTAGGTTGACTAAGGAAAATAATAGAATTCAATAAATTAATTATTAAGCCTTATTCTTAGAGACAGTTTAAATGAGTACTGAAACACTTCAAATTGTGTGTTTCAGTTAGCAAAGACTCAGGGAAGGGGAAGGAAACACTTAGTCAGGGCCAAAAGACATTTATCAGAGGTTTGTGCACAACTAGTTTTTAACTGATTTTGTTCTGAATATTTCATATGATTAAATGACATATTTTTCTTATGTATTATGTTTAACAAGCATTGGATTTAATTCAATGATTATTGAAATTGTTATAGTATGTATGAATTTAGCTTTGTGAAATGGTATTTCCACAAGTATTAAGCATTGTTGTGAATTGAATAAATTATGTTTTGGAAAATTGTGATAGAATATGTTTTGAATTGTGATGGGCAATTTGCATGGAAAAATGCAAATTTATGATTTGAATTGTGATGAGCAAAAAAATTATTGGATATTGGAATTGACTTTGAATCGAATTGTATTGTGATTTATGCTCACTGAAAGGATTGTGATATTGTTTTATATCTCACTATAGATGCTTGACTAGGTTATTACCCGTCTCTCTCATTTGTTGAGAAGACAATGGAGTTAGTTGTGTTTTGATTACCATGGTACATGCACAGGCTTAGATTCTCCTCTTATTAGAGGTTAGATCTAATTTTTATGTTATGGCCCTTTCAGAATATTCATTATTGTGATGTGTACTATGCACGATGATTCGACCTCCCCGACTATAGGGAGTTAGAATCCGATTCGACCTCCCCGACCATAAGGAGTTAGAATCACCCCGAAGATGGCCCTTTCGGATTAGTCTTGCATAATTAGTGAGATAAAGAATGGTTTTTGAGATAAAGAATGACTTTTGAGATAAAGAATGGCTTTTGAGATAAATAATGGTTTATGAATAGTAAAGAATTATGATTTCAATTATGATTTATGTATAATTGATTTTGTTAGAATTACCTTAAATGGTTAGTTATGATTAGATAAATTGAATTTCGTGATCAAAGTCATTTTATACAAATGATTTATATTATTGGCAATGAATATTTTGAGTTTTGGAATTTGATGAGTATCCAGATTTCCAAATTAATTGCTGTAATTTTTGTTAAGGTATATTGTACTATGTTTTAAATTATAGTTGTGTACCACTGAGTTCACTACTCAGCGATAGCTTTGTATGCTGTCACAGGTGAAAAGAGCATAGAGCAATTGAGTAAGCTTCTTTGAAGAGACATTCAGATCAGCTCCAGGTATATCATAGGTATACCCATGTACATAGGTTTTGATGTATGCATGTAATAATATGTATGTAAATTATTTGAGCAGTTGTATAAAAACTCTTGTAAATTTTTTTGGTATGTAATTAAATGTAAATTATTATAAATGTAAATTTGAGATTTCATTTACTTGAATAGTTTTGTAATATAAATTTTGAGTCTTGTAATCAATGAAACGTTTCTTTATGATGAGATTGGCTTGAAAATGAATTGATTTTTTATTGAGATTTGAATTGTAAATTGAAATGAAGTTATTGGAGTTGTATTTGAGAAAACATATTGGGAATATTTTCTTTTGTAGGATTTAATAACTGTTTTCTCAAAATACAGCCGGCACTTTGTCGAAATTTTGAAAAATTTTATAACACTAGATTTTAATCGATGATTTAAATTTCACGAAAATTATTTTAAAATCCCTTGTAGTATATCTAATGGGTTATCGATAGGCAAAGTACGGTAATTCATTAGGTGTACTACGGGATCATGTTACATCTTACGGGAGAGTAGGGTGTGACATAATTTGAGTTAGGTTTCTTTATGAAAGTTGTAGGTCTATAACTCAGCTTGTTGCTGGTAAAATTTCAGGTCAATTGGACCTCTCTACACTGAGTTATGGCCAAATGACTAAACACTATTCATTTGGTCATTTTGCCCAGGCAGAAACCAGGTCACCCGGATTAGGGCAATCTTTAAGTAAACTTGGTTTGGTTTTCTGGGCATGCTTTCTTCACCAAAGTTGTGCCATTATGTGTCTAGTTTCATGTCCAATTGACCTTGCACCAATTGAACCTCTACAACTCCAGTTATTGCTGCTCAAACCTACTAGACTCATGTCCAATCTTGCAAGTCACCAAGGGCAGCCACACTAAATTCAATTTCCATTACACAAACCACTTCATTTCTAATTTACACATAGCCAAATGGTCAATAATTGACCATTAAAACTTACTTTCACCATTAAATGATCAAGGTCTCAAATTCATGCCCAAACCCTAACCCTAATATCTCAAGTCATGCATTTACATACCTTCCGTTGTCCTAAGCAATGTATTGATGTTAAAGGTAGCCAAATTTCAATTTAACTCTAAGAAATCCTCAAAACTCTACTAAGTTCAAGGCTACCAAAATTTTAGGCTGGGCATACACAAGATATTTATCAAGTCTCTTTACAAATTTACACTCATTTTCACTCCTCCATCATGAATGAAAAGAGAAAAATCAAGTTTAGTCACTAACCTCTAATGGAGCTAATCCAAAGCTTGCAAGAACTCTTCCTTTTTATTTCTTTTTACTCCCAAAAGCTTTACTAAGAGGAAGAAACAAGAATTTGTGTTGGGAACTTAGGCTTTAGTTGGGTAAAAACTAAGAAAATCAAGCTTGGTAAAGCTTGGCTATGGTGGACAATGGGAGAGCATGGGTGATGTTTTTGAAGAAGAGAGAGGGCTGCTGAAATTTTCTAGAATTCTGCCTCCTTTTCTCTATTTTTAATGGATTATAATTGTATTTCTTGAATTTTGATTGGCCAAAGATTTTAATGACCTCATGCTTACATAATGCTTATGTAATAAAGCTAAATTTCTTTCATTTTCTTTTCTTTCCTTTCCTATTCATTTTTAAATAATTTTTCATCAATATTTGTTCATATTTTATGTCATATTTATGTCATATAATTCACTTACATAAATGGACAAGTTGGTCAAAAATTATCTCTGAAGACGAAATGACCAAAATGCCCTCCGTTTGGCTTAACGAGCCAAAATTGTGTGTACCGATTGATTAAATTTTCCTTGTGTTTTCTTAACATTTTATTGTCATTGGAACCCCAATAATCCTTCCCTGAGGTCCCAAGAATTATTTCATGAGGTTTTCCCTGGGTTTAGGGTTGCTAACGGCCTTCACCGTCACTTCCCCTTCGGGTTACTCATCACTGGGTTTCGGCTCGTTTAACCTTCGTGTATTTCGTTCTTAAAAATTTTCCTTGATTTTTATGAGCGTTATTTGGTTTATTTATAACTCCTCACTCTAGTTTATTCATAATTTCAAACATTCTAGTTGCTCAGACTGACATTGGTCGCCTGAATAGTAAACTGTACGGACTAACTAAAGTGAGGATGTTACACACTTTGCTGAAATTTTGAAAAAAATTTTATAACACCAGATTTTAATCGATGATTTAAATTTCATAAAAATTATTTTAAAATTCCTTGTAGTATATCTAATGGGTTATCGGTAGGCGAAGTACGGTAATTCATTAGGTGTACTACAGGATCATGTTACATCTTACAGAGGAGTAGGGTGTGACAAGTAAAATCCTGTGCATGCACACTGATGGATTTATACCTTTGATGTCACCTATTGTCCATCCAATTGCTTCCTTGTGTAGTTTCAAAACTCTAATCAATCTTTCTTCTTGAATCATTGTTAAATTACTTGAGATGATAACTGGAAGTGTCTCATTGTCTCCCAAGTAAACATACTTCAAATGCTCAGGTAGAGGCTTGAGTTCAAGAACTGGTGCCTGCACCACAGAAGGTAATAATTTTGTGTGAGATACAAGTAAGTCAATCTTTGATACTCCATACCTTTTTTGAATAGGAGGTAATGACTGCAATGCCATTACTGCCTTTTGAACCTCTACACTTAATGGCTGATTGATACTGATTTCTTAAATTCCTTGACTAATCACCACTTCTAACTCGTCCTCCATGCTTAACTCAAAAACATCCTGCACAATTGTATCAACAACATCAATAGAAAAAATAGAATGATCATCAACAGGATACTTCATGGCATCAAAGATATTAAATTTGACAGTCTCTCCATCAAACTCCATAGTTAAGGTACCATCATCCACATCAATTTTTGTCTTGGCAATTTTTAGGAAAGGTCTTCCAAACAAAATCAAAGCTGACTTTGATGTGGGAACACTATCCTCCATATCCAGAATATAAAAATCTATAGGAAAAATCAATTCTCCAACCTGCACCAACATATCCTCAACTACTCCCAATGGGTAAGCATTAGAACGATCAGCTAACTGAATAATGACACTGATTTCTTTCAAAGGACCAAAATTTAAAGTTTGAAAAACTGAATTTGACATAACATTAATAGATGCTCCTAAATCTACCATTGCACATTCAAATTCAGAATCACTTATTCTGCAGGGAATAGAAAATGAACCTGGATCCTTACACTTAAGGGGTAATTTTTGCTGAATTAAAGTCGATACATTTTCCCCCATACTGATCTTCTCATTATTCCTCAACTTGCGCTTTGTAGTGCATAGTTCCTTAAGGAATTTAGCATACTTGGAAACTTGTTTGATTGCATCAAGTAAAGGTATATTCACCTCCACCTTTCTGAAAGTCTCCAAAATTTCTTTCTCTTGTTCTTCTTTCTTAGTCTTAGCCAACCTGCATGGGAATGGAGGAAGAATAGAATTATTTACCTTATTCAGTTTAAGTTCAGTATTTACCTCAACTTCAGGTACTTCAGAATCTTTTTCTCCTTGCTTCTTCTTTTTCGTTGGCTCATGTGGAGTCTGATTATCAACTTCTTTCCCACTTTGCAACAGTATTGCACGTGCATTTTCTCTGGGGTTCATGATTGTTTGTGATGGAAGCTTTTCAGAACCTTGAGCTTCTAGCTTACTCACAGATGAGGCTAACTGACCAATTTGCCTCTTTATATTTTGAATGTTATTTCTGGTCTCCTATTGAAACTGTTGGGTATTGTTAGCCAAAGCCTTAACAATTTCATCAAGTGACATACCTTGATTTGAGGGAGGCAGATGTAGAGGTGGTTGTGGTTGATTCACTTGTGGTCTTTGTTGTTGGTATTGGTTTTGCACCAATTGATTCCCATAACTCAAATTGGGATGATCTCGCCATCTTGGGTTATAAGTACTAGAATAGGGATCATACCTGCGTTGTGGTTGTCCATAATGTCCTACTGTAACACCCTAGGCAAATCCCACATCGACAAAACACGGGAGAGATGCTGGGTTTATAAGTTGATGGTTCATAACCCCTAATGACGCGTTTTAAAACCGTGAGGGCTTCGGCCCAGAGCGAACAATATCACTAGTGGGCCGGGCCATTACATTTGTGGTATCAGAGCCGCTCCGCGTGCAACCTTGAACGATGGTGGGGCAAACCTCAGCGAGGACGCTGAGTCCCATAAGGGGGGTGGATTGTAACACCCTAGGCAAATCCCACATCGACAAAACACGGGAGAGATGCTGGGTTTATAAGTTGATGGTTCATAACCCCTAGTGACGCATTTTAAAACTGTGAGGGCTTCGGCCCAGAGCGAACAATATCACTAGTGGGCCGGGCCATTACACCTACTGCATTAGCATGTTGTATTGATTCATCCTCTTGTAACGCAGGACACATATCAGTAGCATGACCCAAACCCGAACAAATTCCACACACCTTAACAGTTTGCATGTTCCCTACAGTTAACTGCTTCACCAAAGAAGTTAAATCAGAAATTTGTTTCTCAAGGTTAGATGTACTTACGTCATTAATCTTCATGGGTGTGTGATCCATTCTCATTCCAAACTGCTGAGAGTTTGCTGCCATGTTAGTAATTAGCCTCCTTACCTCTTCTAGTGTCTTATCAACCAAAGCTCCCTCCACTAGCTGCATCTATCATACTGCGGTCCATTGGTAGAAGTCCCTCATAGAAATACTGAATCAAAAGCTGCTCACTTATTTGATGATGGGGACAGCTTACACACAGTTTCTTAAATCTCTCCCAGTACTCATACAAACTCTCTCCATTGTACTGCCGGATGCCATAAATTTCTTTTCATATATTGGCAGCACAGGAAGCAGGAAAATACTTCTCTAGAAATATCTGCTTCATCCCATTCCATGAGTTGACGAATCCGGAAGGAAGGTAATACAACCAATCCTTAGCTGTGCCTTCCAGTGAGAAAGGGAAAGCTCGAAGCTTGATTTGATCCTCTGAAACTCCTTGAGGTTTCATGCTGGAACACACAACATAAAATTCTTTTAAATGCTTATGTGGATCCTCACCTGCAAGACCATGAAACTTAGGCAATAAATGGATTAGTCCAGATTTCAACTCAAAGCAACATTTAAAGCAGGGTATTGGATACACAAAGGCTGTTGGTTTAGATCAGCAGCAGCCAACTCTTTCAAAGTCCTAGTAGTAGCCATGGTCTCGCTTTCGGAATTTGACTCTGAATCCGAATCCGAATTCGAATATGAACTTAGCTCCTTTGGAGATTGGACTCCTTCAAATGTACTTAGAATCAGCCTACCTTGCTTAGCCAATTTTCTCAACTGTTTAGCTATTTTTTCTACTTCTGGATCAAAGATCAACTCACCAGATTAAGAAGTTCTTATCATAAACAAAAAGAAATAAAAGTAAAAACAAAAAAATTCCTCAAAACCCTAGAAAACAATCGAATTTGGCCTCAAGAGGGTGGGGTCAAGGAATCCTATGGATTAATAGGTCTTGATCAGAGCGTCATTTCCTTCAAAATAGGTATGGGCCGCCCTCCAAATTCAACCAAAATTCTTAATGAATAGTAACACCATAAATTTTTTTTTTGAAACCCGAAAATAGCAACACTTCACAAACAAATTTAATAACAGAATACACAAAACATAAAATCCAATAAATTTTAGTCCCCGGCAATGGCGCCAAAAATCTTGGTGGGTGTCAAATCTACCAGAAATTAAATTAACTAAAATTACTAATTATGAAATATTTTCTGTAGCAAGTGATAAATCCAGGCCGAACCCCAGAGACTGAATTATTAAATTTCATGCACTTGTGTAATGGAAAATGAAAGAAACAAAGATTGGGGGGGGGGGGGGGGGTGGGGTTTGTAACACAAAATCAGAAGAAATTAAAAATTCAAGAACTAAATATGAAAATCTCAATTTAAACAAACTTCAGTCCAAGGTAATTCACATTCCAATGCATTGATATGATCATAGACAAAAGAAATACAATTATCTCTTATTGAACACTTAACGTAGATTTATTAAACAGCGAGGTAAACCCCTGACTTCCCTATACTCATCAATTCGAGCTTAGCACTCTTATTGACTCTAATTATTAACTAAGTTGGTATTAAGCAATCCTCATCAAATTAATAACTGTTTTAAGAAAAGGAAGTAGTTAAGCTGAACAACAATTTATAAAGCATAAATCATTTAATCCACCCTATTGTTTCCTTAGGTTATTATCGAAAACTGGGATCATAATCAATAAAACCTAATTGCTACTCATGTTCAATCTTACACAACAATTACGGATTATGAAGATGAACTAGCAATTGATCTCATCAAACAATTAATTAATAGGCCTTTTTAGCAAATCATTCAATAGATCAAAGACAAAGAAATCAGAAAACAATAGATACTCAAAAAGACATAAATTAAATTAAGAACCTGGTCTTACAAATCAAGCAAAAGAACTCGAATCCCTTGAACTGAATTAAAAACTTAGCCACTCATGTTCATGGCTTATAGAAAATTAAAGAAGAAAAAAAGAAGAATTCTCAAAGACGAATATAAAGGCTGCTGAATGGTGTTGGAGGCCGAAGGTCTGCCCCCTTTGTGCGGCTACTGCTCTTCTATTTATGATAAATGGTCTAGGGTTAGGTCTTTTTAGAGTCTCTGTCAAAAACTACAATTGGAGCAAAATCAGGAAATTAACTGTCAACGGATACACAGCCCATGTATCACTACACGGCCCAGGGCCGTGTAACTTACTAGAGCTGAAGGGGCATGTTTCGCATTGGCACAGAAAGTTACACGGGTCTCAAAGATTTACACGGGTCAAGTTACACAGCCCGTGTAATTTGTCTCTTCCTCGGTTCTCTAGATTTCTTCTGGCAGAATGTTACACAGGTCTGTGGTTGTGTTTACACGATCCGTGTACTTTGTATCAACCATGCTTCTCAATCCTTCGAACTTTCTAAGTTTCCTTCCACACTTATATGCTCTGGAACTTCACCAAAACCCTGAAAAATACAAAAAGAGTCAAATTAATGTAAATGCTGAAAATTTCTCCATTTAACACAATTATTCCAACAACTCTCTAAACATATGCCTAATAGATAATTATACTTTAATCAGCTGAATTAGGCATAAAGATACCCTAGAAACACTAAACGTGATGGAAGTAAAATTAATAAATTATGCACTTATCACCCATGCAGCGTCTTATGCAGAGTAAGAACTTGAAAAAATAAGTGAAGATAGATTTACATGGCCATGCAAGTCTTTGTGCATGTTTTGGTAAGCTTCAGAGAATTTTCATAAAGGTCCATAAGCTATGAGGAAGGTTATGTACATTTCAGTGAACTTGCAATATTTCTCTAGTCTCTCACATAAGATGGTGCATAGCCTATGCACTAGGCTATATAACTTTTGGCAACTTAAAAATTTCTTTCATTTTCTGGACACAAGCTACATAGGCTATTTAACTCCTTATGTAACTATTGCTAGCCTTCAAAAACCTTCGATTTTTAGGCTTTATTTTTGGCACTTTTAGACCTGAAATTTACTCATCACTTGCACAATTACCTTTCAATCCTTTAAGAACACTATTTTATCTATAAAAAAAATAAAATTATAGATTAATCCAAAATTAACAATTATGAAAAATTAACTAAATAACTAATAAAATTAACAAAAAATGACTAATAAATAAACAAAATGACCATGAAATTTAACCTAAATGACTACATGAAATTCATGTATAATATACTCCCTAACTCAAATCTTTGTTTGTCCTCAAGCAAAACTTAAAATAAAATGCAATTTTAGGGTGCCTTGTCTATGGAGTTATGAAAATCATCTATTAGAGCAACATAACTCACTTTTAGCCATACCAACAATCCATATACCCATCCTTCAAGATGCAAAGAATCTAATGCTTACCCAAGCTCTCACCGCTTAGCCTCATATCAATTAATCATTCAAAATTCCCAAACCAACCAATCAAAAGAGAAAGTCATTCTCAAAAAGAACTCCAGAACAATCAATAGCCAAAGTTCCTCTATATAGAATAATGAAATTTGATGAATGCATAAATAAATTCCCAATCCCATAAGCAAACTTCCTATCCCTATCTCCACTAATGTAGCAAGTACAATCAAGAGATTAAAGGTCTTTTTAGGGGTGCAAAGGGGCTATAAGGTTCAAAATGAAGCTAACAAGAAAATGATAAAAGGGATTCAAAGCATGAGAATAATGTTTAACCTTGAAGGCATAAGGTATACCCCTTTTTTTTATTTGAAAGGAGAAAGAAACACACACTAAGAATATCTAAGCGCTATCATATTTTATCAAAGTGCACAAAATGAAGGGATTACTTTAATGCTTTAAATTTATATCTTGTATATTTTTTTGACGATTATCCCTAAAAATACCACCCCCAAACTCATTTTCTTTAATTACTTTGGGTGAATTTCTTTCAATTTGAATAACAATAATGAAAGGTATATATATACTAGCACTTTTACAAAATGATAAGCATTTCTTTTCCTTTTCAAAATTTTTATTTTATTTATTTTTTTATATCTCTCTTTTTATTAGAGCACCAAATTTCATAAATAATTATTCTCATGAAAATGGTAGGAGTGTGTGGCTCATTGGCAGGTAGTAATAAGGTTTCGAGAAAAATTAAGAATGATGTAGGTTCAAAGAGGTTTGCGAAGGTTAATTTTAATGAAAGGAGGGTACCATAGGAGGTTACCGTGTTCCTAGAGGCACCATGCTACTAGTAAACATGTGGGCAATTCAAAATGACCCTAAAATCTGGGTTGATCCTGAAAAATTCAGGCCTGAAAGATTTGAAGATAATGAAGGAATGAGAGACGGGTTCAAATTCCTTCCTTTTGGGACAGGGACGAGAAGGTGCCCTGGGGAGGGCTTGGCCATGTGCGTTATTGGATTGATATTGGGATCGCTGATTCAATGCTTCGAGTGGGAGAACGCTAATGAGGAGATGGTAGACATGAGGGAGAAAAGTGGATTTCAGTTGGCAAAGGATCGACCTTTACATGTTAAATGCAGAATACGTCCAGGCATGGCTGAGGTTCTTTCTCAAATTTGAATATTAGTAGTTTTTTTTTAGCTGGGAATAGCTAATAAAACACTGCACCTGTATGAACTTCTGCACAATGAACACCATCACTTTCTAAGAAATAACTTCCCTTTGTATATCTGGCCTATAAAATGTAAAAATGCTATTATCTGCAAGGAATTTCAAATTGGCATCACTCAAGCATGAAGTTAAGGTCTCGTCGGTTAAGAATGTTGCAGCTATTAACAGGTTGTTTAATAAACTTTCAATTTGTTCTTATAAAATGAAAGAGCAATTTATGTTTGGTTATATAAACATGAGTTTTAGTACCTCGGCAGAAAAGAGCTATCATGTAAATACAGTAGAGCAATGTGATTTTCCTTAAAGCAGGAGGTAAATCTAGTTTTAAAATAACATTTTTAAGAAAATAAGTTTGTTTTTATGTGTTTTTCATGCCCATGTAGAATCCCTCTATTGGTGGTGTTCGCGGTCAACAAAGTAAAAAGATAGATTTCTCCACCGTCCCCTTATTCCTTTTTCATCACTCAAAACCAAATGCATAATAGCATATAAATGCTAGGCATTTGAAATGTATAATGGTTTTATTGTAATGGTCGGTTTTATGTGAGTCCCTCCATAATTAATCATTATAACGAATTGTTGTATGTACATATAACTTGAAATAGCCTCGTGCTAAATGTTCTTCAAATTTTCTAGAAGCCGGCCTTTGCCAACGTTTGATTCCTCCCTTCAATATGCTGAAGGCGATATGTTTAAATTTTAGATGGAAATTTAAATCCATCATCTTTCTCGGTGCACCTCAATCATAGCACTGCATCCATGGACAATTTCTACATCTACCTTTCAATATTTTTAACTCTCTATGTATTAACAAAGCACTTCCTTTCCAAGCTCCAAAACCTTCCGCCTAGCCCATATCCCTCTCTTCCCATAATAGGTCATCTATATCTTCTCAAGAAACCCCTTCACCGAACTTTCTCACAATTCTCAAACCGGCATGGCCCCACGCTTCTTTTCCACTTCGGATCTCGTCCTGTCATCGTAGTCTCATCACCTTCGCTAGCAGAAGAGTGTTTCACAAAAAACGATATCGTATTTGCCAATCGTCCTCGCCTGATTATTGGGAAACACCTTGGCTATAACTACAGTAGCCTTGCCTGGGCTCCCTATGGCGATCACTGGCGCAACCTCAGGCGGATATCGTCCCTCCACCTTTTATCTACCCATCGCCTGCAAACTCTGTCTAGTATACGTGCTGATGAGGTCAAGTCACTGATTCGCTTTCTTTCAAGCAAGCAAAACCAGATGGTGGACATGAGACAATCTTTCTTTGAGTTGGTCCTGAACGCGATGATGAGGATGATTGCTGGGAAGCGGTATTATGGCGAAACAGACGCAGATTCCGAGGAA
This sequence comes from Hevea brasiliensis, assembly GCF_030052815.1. Lineage (NCBI taxonomy): Eukaryota > Viridiplantae > Streptophyta > Magnoliopsida > Malpighiales > Euphorbiaceae > Hevea > Hevea brasiliensis. Next base: position 9,685,903 of record NC_079494.1, read on the forward strand.
GCAAAGAGGTTTCGGGAGATTCAGGTGGAGACCTTTACGTTGAGTAACACTCCTAATCTTGGAGACTTCATACCTATTATGAAGTGGATTGGACCCAAAAGGACAGAGAAGAGGTTGACTGAGTTGCATATGAAGAGAGATGGGTTTATGCAGAATTTGATAGAAGAACATCGGAAAACATTAGCGATTGATGATTCTAGCGAAACACAAGGCAGAAAGAAGAACATGATTGAGGTCTTGTTGTCGCTGCAAAAAACTGAACCAGAGTACTATAAAGACGAGATGATTAGAGCCCTTATGCTAGTAAGATCTCTTAACTCACAGGTCCTGCTTTGCATTAAATTTTGGATTAATTACAAGAGACATAATTTTGCACATTGTATAAATAATTTTACGGTAACATATGTAAATATATATTATAAAATTAAAAAGATATTATTTTATTTTATATATTTTGTTTAGTAAATGAATATCAATGAGTTCACCTTTTAAACAATAAATTTTTAGAATTGAAAGGATTTTGAGAGAAATTGTAAGAATTTTAATATGAGATCAATTTTGAAAATTGAGATGTAAATTAGAATTAATTTTGTAATGAACTCTTTTATAATTTGTTTATAATTTTTTTTTATTACAAACGTTCAGAATTAATGAGAGACACACCTATGATTTAAAAATTTTTAATGCAGGTTCTACTATTGGCTGGGACGGATAGCTCGGTGAACACTATGGAATGGGCACTTTCTCTCTTGCTTAACCACCCGAAAGTTCTACGGAAGGCCCAAGCAAAAATAGACAACATTATGGGACAAAACAGATTGATCAATGAATCCGATCTAGCTCATCTTCCTTACATCCGTGGGATCATAAGCGAGACATTGAGAATGTACCCTCCAGGACCACTGCTAATGCCTCATGAGTCATCACAAGATTGCACCGTAGGAGGTTATTGGGTTCCCGGAGGCACCATGCTATTTGTAAACTTGTGGGCAATGCAAAATGATCCTAAAACCTGGGTGGATCCTGGAGAATTCAAGCCAGAGAGATTTGGGGGCTGCGAAGGAATGAGAGACGGATTCAGATTCATGCCTTTTGGGATAGGTAGAAGGGGATGCCCTGGGGAAGGCTTGGCAATGTCTATTGTTGGATTGGCTTTGGGATCACTGATTCAATGCTTTGAGTGGGATAAGATTGGCGAGGAGATGGTAGACATGAAAGAAAGGAGTGGATTAAATTTCACAAAGGATCAACCTTTATATGCTAAATGCAGGCTTCGTCCAAGCAAGGTTAAGGTCATTTCTGAAATATGAATCAAGGTAGTTACTTAGAGCAATAAATAAGCTTTCGCTTAGTGATATATGAATCGTTTTCAAAAATATAAATTCTCGAGTTCAAAAATCTGAGTCTTATGTAAATATGGTCTTGAATAATTTTAATTTGTAATTACATTATCATCTCTCGTGAATTTTAAATAATATATAGTATTAAAAAAAATAAGATATTTTGTCAAAAAGTCATGAAGTCACATATAAAAAATAATAATAAAAGTGAATACATATTGTTTGAAAACCTAACAATTTAACCCTTAATGTTTGATTTAAATAACCAATGGATATGTTCGTTCAAAATCAATCGGTCACAAAATAATTTAAAATAGGATTGGTAAAATGCAAAAAGCCAATCAAAATTTGATATTAAAAAATTACCCTTCTAATCTCTCTTCCTCTATGTTAAAAAGAAAAAAAAAAAAAAAAATTCTCTCTCCCTCACCCTCCCTTTCTTTATGTCTCTTCATCTCTAAAACACACAACGTTCTCTTCACTTCTTTATCTCATTCTTTCTCTTCCTCTTTCTTAAATCAAGTAAATCTAGAAAAGTCATCCATGGCACAAACAAAAATGGATCAAATTGCAGCTGACTTGTTCAACTCAAGGGCAACAATCACAATCACAGAGCCCACAACAACAATTGATCTCACAACTTCAATCACAGCTAACATAAATAGATATAGTCTAAACCATAAAAAAGAGATTTGTAACAAATGCTCCAAGCATTAAGTTAAGCATTAACTTCCTTGATTCAAAAAGAAAATATAATTGATCAATAAAAGCAATAAAAGCAATTGTATATATCACAAAAACCTCTTTTAGAGGCATCATCAACCTTAATTCTCACTTTGAAGAGAGAAAATCTCACTTGAAAATTGCAAGGAGAGAGAAATTGGTAAGGGCCTGGTTTTCTTCCAACTATAAGGGGGTTGATTCCAACGTTATTTAAGTGAGGACAATCAACAATTTCATCATATGCCTTTAGTTGTCAGCCGCTATGAGATTTTAGTAGGTAAAAATTTATATGTACAAGAAAACAAAAACAACCATACTTAAGCATAGTACAAGTACGACAATTTGTTGACAAAAGAATGCAATCTTTTCACATAAAAAAAGGAAGAGATACTGCTGGGAAAAAGAAGAAGAAGAAGATTGAGCAGAGAGAACAGTGAGAGTGAATATAGGAGAATTGAGAAAGAGCTACCAAAGAAAATGAAGAAGAAAAAGAAAAAGAAGATGTTTTTGTTTTATTATCGGTTGCTAAATTTTTTCCCAAAAATTTTCATCCAATTTTTTTTTTCATTTACAACTGATTTGCAAATTGATCGCTAACAGTAATCAATTTTTATAACTAAATGAAATTGGTTGCTATTAGCAATTGATTTTGCAACCGATCAAGAATCAAAATTGCTCTAAAAAAAATCTCGTTCAATTTTTTGTATTCTTTTTGTGAATTGCAATTAATTTGCAAATCGGTTGCGAAATTTTTTCTCCCAAAATTTCCTTCAATTTTTTTCGTTTTATTTTTTGATTTGCAACTGATTGAAATCAGTAACTATTAGTAACCAATTCACAATTGGTTGTAAAATTTTCCCCCCAAAACTTCATACCCAATTTTTTTAAAAAATTAGTAATCGACAATCAGTTGCTAATTCACTTATATAAACTACTACTCATTTTCTTTTCCCACCACTCTTTTTCTTTTTTCCCTCTCTTTCTTCCTTTTTTCTCTTATTTTCTTCATCATCTTTTTTATTGTCATCTATTTTATTCATCATCTTTCCTTTCTAATTTATTTTCTTCTTTATCTTCTTTTTCTTTCTTATATATTTTCTTCTTCATCATCTTTTTCTTTCTTATTTATTTTCTTTATGATCTTTTTCTTTCTCGTCTTTTTTTTCTTCTTCCACTGTATGCCCTCACAATGAACCTCCAAGACCTATAACAACAAGGAAAAATACCCAAGTATTTACAACCCAATGCAGGGTGGGATACCCACAGTCAGGCCAAAAAGGAAAACCATCCAGGTAAGGGAAGCCTACATGGGAGGTAGAGGGAACTCGAGTAGGATTGAGAGAACTTGGGTTACCAGAGACAAAATTCTCTCTAAAAATTATAAAGTGCTGAGAAGTCTGATTAAGAGGTTATTTAGGCTTTTAGTACTAAGGCTTTCAACATTGTGGACTAGATTAAGAAATATATTTCTTTTTGAAGTTAATGAACTTTATGTTTCATAACACTTACACTTTAACCAAATATCACTACAACAAAATACACTTTTTATGGTGAAATTTTATTGGCTAAAAGTAAATTGCCACTAAGTTCATGCATACAGCAAACTACAATAGCGACAGTGGGAAAAAATTGTTTAGTATTTGTGTGGAAAAAGATTTCTATCGAAACAAATAAAGAAAACAAAAAGCGAGAGCTGAGCTTGCCAATATTGCATTTTGGTATGAAGAAAAATAGAACATATTTTAAAGAGAAAGTAGGGAGCCAAGGGGTATAAGGTTTTTTTTTTCATACATGCAAAAACTCCCATCTTTTCTATGTCTACCTTAACCCTTGTTCCTCCACTCTGTACATTGGAATATCCATTGGCCTCTAAAGGGACCTTAAAGCATCCATGGCACACCGTCTGAGCTCTAATCGTTAGCTAGAGTTCTGCCCATTTCCTTCTCTCTTCTTACTTAGCAATTAGCACTAGTAATAATCCAAATTCCAAACATTTAATCTCTCTCTCTCTCTCTCTCTCTCTCTCTCTCTCTCTCTTGCTCTCTTTATATGATTAGGTTTACTGATTAGGCCATGTGATGGTATGATTTTTTCCTTCATTTCGACGTCACATTACTAGCTTGGTATTAATAGCATGTAGCACAAATTAGGCCTCCAAATCAGTAATCATTTAGTTTTGTAGCAGATCAGCAATCATCATATCAATTTTGTAGATTTATTGGAATTCCATTATCTGTTAACATAATTATAGGGTAGACTTCAATTGTACATATTTTATTTACTTTTTAGTTTCATCTTGTACTTTAAATCTTTTATATGCAATAGAGAAAAACATAAAATAGTGCCAATTTTAACATGGTATCAGAGCAGAAAAATTGAAATTCTCAACATTATGACAGAAGGATAGACAAACATAACACCAAAAAAACATAACACCAGCCTCTTCTTTATATCTCCAAAATTCATCTGACAGTCCAGGCACAATTTTGGTGACTTCCTTGCTACAAGAAGACAATTACCCCAAATGGAGACGAGTAATGACAAATGCTTTTTTTGCCAAAAACAAACTTTTTTTCATTGATAGATAGCTTCCGCAACTAGCTTCGACATCAAAGGACAATGTAGAATGGATAAAAAATAATTCCATGGTACTATCATGGTTGTTCAATTCCCTTCATCCTTCTCTTCATGATAGTGTGGCATACCTTGACACTACAAGGGAGGTATGGATTGACTTGGAGGAGCGATTCTCAAAGGGAAACACGCCTTGAATGTACCAGCTCAAGATGGAAATTGTTAATACATAGCAAAAGGATATGTCCATTGTTGCATACTACACAAAACTCAAAGGGTTATGGGATGAGCATAGTTCATACTCGGCGATCCTGACATGTACCTATGGAGCTGCAAAGACGTTTCCAATAGAGAAAGAAAAATAAAATGTTTATCAGTTTTTTATGGGATTACATGAAAAATATATTGTTGTTTGATTAAAATCCTAAACACCGATCCTCTGCCATCATTGGCACAAGCTTGTGCACTTATTACCTAGGAAGAACATCAACAACATGTTGTAGCCACAAAAGGGATTGTGTCTATGGAAGTTACAACTTTTGTTTTTTCAAAATCTTCTAACAAAAATAATGATTATTATTCTTCTATAGGTTTCATGGACACATCAAAGCTCTTTTGTGACCATTGTAAGAAGTGGAGACATATAAAAGAAACCTACTTTGAATTAAAAGGTTACCGGGAATGGTGGGAAAGAAATAAGTAAAGAATGGGAAAGAAATAAGTAAAGAAATTTAAGGAACAAGACTGTGAATGTTGCATAAGTCAAAGTTGCAAAAGAAGAGAGTACAATATCACCTATTACGGGGTTATCAAAAGAATAATATACCTAACTCATGGATTTGTTGAACCTAGAGCAAAATTAGAATAATAAGTTTGTGGCTAATTTTACTAGTAAGGTTTCTATTTTGTCCAGAATAAGTATTGAATGGATTTTATATTTTGGAGCTTTTGATCATATGACATGTCACAAGAATGCATTAACCTATGAAAACCCACTTTCTCTTGTCATACCTGTACGCATCCCTGATGGGACTCTAGTCTCGGTAAAGTCTCATGGCATTGTACAACTCAGCTCTAATATTCACTTAACAAATGTTCTTCACATGCCAGCTTTTGCTTGTAATTTGATTTCCATTAGCAAACTTACAAAATCACTTACTTGTCTGGCTCATTTTTTCCCATCCTTTTGTGTTCTTTAGGAGCTAGCTACGAGGAAGCTGATTAGCAAGGGTGAGCTAAAGGACAATCTGTATTATTTTGAGGAAGTTCCTATTTCTACAGTTTTAATGGCTTCTACTAGTGGAGAAAAACTTCATTTGTGGCATCAATTTTTAAAACATTTGCCTTTCCATAAATTATCTCTTTTAGATGCTTTTGAACATTTGGATGTTAAAAATTTTGTTGACATTTGTGATGCTTGTCATTGGGCAAAACAGATTCGTCAGCCTTTCCCGATCAGTACTATTAAAACTTCTAAATTTTTTGATTTAATCCATTGTGATGTTTGTGGACCATATCATGTAGCCTCTGTATCCAAAGCACATTATTTTTTGAGCATTGTTGATGATTTTGCTTGCACCACATGGATTTTTTTGTTCAAAACCAAGACTAAAGTTTTTCTTTGTTAACGTTGTCGACACCATATTTTGGCCGATCCCCAAAACCGATAAAACTTTGAAACCGATCCCCAGCACTAGGTCTCCCTGTGCCAGCCAATGACATTTCCGATCTCTCTTTATCTTTCTTTGCTAGATAACCATATTTCCAAACTCTCCTCAAAAAGGAATTGAATCAATGCTAAGTCCCCATGTCATTTAAAACCTCACCGACCTCTCAGACCAATTGTCAAATCTTCTGACTAGTCTATTACATTCCCGAGCTCTCCTGACAAACGAAATTGAACCAACACTAGATCTTTATGTCGCAGTTTTATTGCCGATCTCCCTTTTAAAAGTTTAAAGAATAATCAAGTTAAATGAAAATCCCGATCTTAAATGTTCAAGCCAAATCTTCAATTAAGTTCTATTTAACGTTGGGTCCTTACCGATTTCATGCATGTTGTGTTTTCCGATCTCTCACATTTAGGATAATAATCGCTTTCAGTTATTTCAATATACTCAGACAATCAAGTGTTTAAAGATTTCCCGATCACAACCATTCATCGAACAAAAAGAGTCATTTCATTTAATTTCATTTTAGAATTTGTACAAGTTATTCGGCTGGAGGATCACTCCCAGCCTGATCTACATTTTGCTCACTCTCTCTCTCACCCTCTCCCTCCTCCTCACTATCTTCACCATCACCCCCAGGAGCCAGGTCGGCCATCCAAGAGAAGTCCTCCTCTGGGTAACGCTTCTGGAGTTCGGCCAAGAGGTCCTTGTGAGCATTCACATAGGCTCCGGCTATTCTCGCCACCATCTCTTCGTCTTTCTCCTTAAGCTCCCCATCTTTCTCCTTAAGCTCCTCGATGAGTTGAGCGACCTGAGAAGCTTCGTTGGCCCGAAGCGCCTGGACTTCCCCGAAAGCACGATCCTTTTCAACCAGAACAAGATTCAGTTCGGCCAGCATGTCCTCATAGAACTTTGCCGTCCCTCAACTTGAGATACGTAATCCTGAGTGGATGCGAGTTAGGATCAGAGGGAAGCCACTTCCTGATTCTTCTGCTCGACCTCCTTACCCAGGCGATGAGCTTTTTCCCGGATCATGGTCTGGTTCACCAGACACTCCACGTTCAGGCTCATGGATCGAGTCAAGATATCATCAAGGTTGTCCGGGGATAGCTTGTCCCGATCCTCTCGAAGGCAAATGGAAGATCCCAAGACTTTGGCAAAATCTGGGTTCTCCCGAACAGTCCGGTTATTCTCTAGACAAGCGATCAGCATTTGAACTCCACGAGAAGAGGCCCGCCCAGAAGTTTGAGTAGGCCCCCTTTCTGTGCTTGGAGCAGCTGGGGGAGGTCGAGCCGGCTCTTCTCGTCGAGGAGGAGATCGGACTGCTTCAGTGATCGGCGACCCCGAAGAGCGGGGCGGGTCCCCTTGTACCTCCCTAGGTTCATGACCGGGCGTTCGAAGCGTTTCCGAACGCTTCATCTCCTTTATCCTCCGGGAAATCTCTTTGTCTTTCTTCCGCTTCCTGGAACCCTCACCACCCGCCATACCTGCACAAAGAAGAGGTCAGTGAGATCGCTAAGGTCCTGAGATCTGAGATATAAAAATACCAATGCCGAGGTCAGAGAGCGGAAGTTCGCGATCTTGGCCGGTGAGCAGCTGTATGGTCCAATGGTGCAGCTCGGCAGTCACCGCATCCAAACAGGAATACTTTTGAGTGGCAGCCTGACTCTTCAGATCCATCACTATTAAGCTTTCCTCCTGGTTCAAAGTAACGCGCCTCGGAAGCAAGGGCCCCTGGTACCACCAGCTACGGGGGAAGTCCTCAAAGCAGCTCGGATCTTTGCTCCTCAGAATGAAGAAACGGTTCTTCCAATTCTTAAGGGAGGAGGGCAGATCGGTGAAGAGCCCGCAATGAGGCTTCGCCTGAAAGAACCAGTGCTCATCGTCCTTTCGGCGAGTTAGCCTGTGCAGTTCGGCGAACACCTTAGCCGTAGGTCTGATTCCCTTAGCTCGGCATAGGCCTCGGAAGGCTACCAAGATCCGCCACGAGTTAGGGTGAACTTGAACAATGCACACTCGGTGAAGTTTTAGGACCTCCTTGTAGAAGTCATCCAGAGGGAATCGAAGACCGGCCTTTAACTGTTCCTCGTATACCATGACCCTGTCATTCTCTTCGAAGAAGTGATCGACACGAAGATCGCCGTGCCACTTAATGAGCTCGTACGAATCAGGCCGAATGTTGTATTCTTGGCTAAACGATTGTAGGTCGGTCTCTCGAAGGATCGACGGTAGCTCGTCTATAGGGAGAGTCTCCCTCCCTGAAGAAGGTCCATGCCTTGATGGTATGATCTGCCCCCGAGCTGGAACGGAGACCCTAGGAGGTTCTAGTTGTGCGCTCGGCCCGACCACCTCTTCTTCATCAGACGACCACGAAAACTGAATGGAAGGAGGGCTCGCCGCTCCCTGACCTTCGGCACCGCTCATTTTCAAAGAAAATAAAGAACTTAAGCTAGAAAGAAGATCAAAACCCTTACCGGAGTCTGATCGGCGTCGGAAGAACTTGAGGAAACGAGAGAACTTTGAGGTTGTGAGCAGGAGACTGAAAATGGAATGATAGAACAACTGGCTGACCCCTCACCCCTATTTATACTAGTCCGAGCATTTAATGCTCACGAGGTTCCAGGCAGTGCATCGATTAATGGGATTCGCCAGCTGTTCTGACACGTCTCTCGAACGTTCCAAAGAAATCGGCATAATAAGTTGAATATTTTGAATAAAGGATCAGTTAAGAGTCGTTTTGTTAGGAACCGGATCGGACAAATGTATCAGAGATCGAAAAATAATTAATAAGATAACAATTGGCAAAATAAACTTTTATTTCCAAAAGATCGGATTACATCATTTGGGCGATCTCTAGGGATCGGATTACAATAAAGGTCTAACTACATCATTTGGGCGATCTAAGGATCAGCAGAACATCCTATCTAAAAGAGTCCCGGGTTTATAACTGATCCCAAGGATGTTGCCGACCGGAAGCTTAATCCGCTGTCGGAACACCCAATGTGGAGGGAAACCGCTGTCGAAACACCCAATGTGATGAGAAGCCGAAAAAAACTCAGTTGAGCGACTCGAGATCGGCACAACCGAGGTCCGCAATACAGATCAGTCAATTGATCCAGTTCTCTCACCATCATCAGCCAAAGTCACTACGTTTATTCGATCACCGGGATCGTAAATTTTCAGTCGGTGAGTAAAGAAGTCCATCGGAAAAAGATCTAGGCCACAGTTGTAGCCGGAACTTCCACCGGAGCAGCTAGAACAGGGAAGTCAGAAGGAAGAGAGGAAGTCAGAAGGAAGAGAGGAAATCAGATGAAGGAAATGTCTCTGTCGACGGGGGTATATATAGGGGAAAATGAGCATTTATTCTTTGGGCGAAAAGCGGCTTAACGCGGGAATCGAGGGGCAATTAATGCTTTGACCGGACCGAACCTGAGAAAGGGAAAGATCGGGATAATAGATAGGAAGATGGGAGACCGGCATGAAAGATCGGAGAAAGAGCATATTAAAAGAGATCAGAAAAAGGAAGGATCGGAAGGCAAAAAGAATAAGACAAATCCCAAATAACCGTCGTCAGAATCAGAGCCGAGGTAGTTAAAGCGTGGCAGACGAGATCTCCACCGCACGCCTAAGAATCGCCTTAATCTTTGACAGTGCGAGGTATGTCATGACAGTCCTGTACATCTCAATCTCCACCGTTGATCTCACTTGTAAGGACGAACCCGGAACCCTTGGATCAAGAGAGAAGACGACAAGACCAGCGTCTTTCGCTCTTAGCCCTCAAATCGTTCCGGACGAGAAGATTTGGGACCGTTAGATTGAAAGAAGAAAAGGACAAATATTCTGAAGAGTGATCTCGGCCATTCATTTTGATTCTCTTTAATTCCTGAACATCCGATCATGTCCTTTGAAATCTTGACCCTCCGTCTCCCTCAAAATAAATCCTGACCCTTCATGGGGAGCACCCGATTCCTATAAATACCTGCATGGAAAACTGTTCAAGGGACGGGCAAAAAAAAAGAGGTAGTTATTATAGTGGAAGAACTCTGAAACTTCATTCAGTTTGTCACTCTGCTACTTAGAAGGGTTGATTAGAAAGACTTTTGAAACAAGTTTTCTGAAGTGTTTTCTTGAAAAGGATTACGAATCGAACTCTACATTTCCAGTTTGTTCATTATCTGGTCACACTCTCACTTTCAGCCCTTTATCATCTCTGTTTTCATTCCCATTGTCCAAGCTGAACTTCATTCCACTCGGTTTTTTTTTTTATCTTAATCTGATTGCATTTTAGCTAAGCATCCTTCAGTTCACGACGAACATCAGCCCTCAGGCTAATCAGTCCGCTACCTTATCACTATTTGCCACCCCGTAGTTATTTTCAATAGATTTGGCTCCTCACAGGTAAGAGCTCATATCGCTGTTTTATTAAGTGTTTACGTTTACTTTTCGCAGTTTCTTTGTTCTTCTTACGTATGCGATTTTCTCCAAGTTCACTTTTGTGCAAGAGAATACCAAAGAACGTTACTCTCGAGTTATCTCTTTAGTGATCAGTCCATCATTTTATTAATCTTCGTCATTTCTGAATGCAAGTTTTCTAGCTCCTATTAGTGTGTAAATGGTTGGGTAAAACGTAGGTAACTGCAACTTAAGGGTCTCTTTTAAAAGAGAGAACCTGAATAACACGTCAGGGAAATAGCCAAACTATTAGGCTGATGTAAACGGCAATTCGGCAAGATACCATAAAGTGGAATAAGACCAAAGTAAACGAAACAGAATAGATCGGATATTAATAGGTATTGGTAAAATGACTACATGAAAGGTCGGTAAGTCAAGTCTAGTATTCCCCGTTTAATCACAAGGTATCCAGAAGCCTTATCCCCAGCATCTTTGAATGCCAGAATCCTTAGTTTTAGGCTCTTATGACATGTAGTCGGAATTAAAATTCGGGAGATCGGAAAAGTCCCTTTCAGGTTCCTGTTAATCTAAAAGAGAGCGGAGGAGAGTTCTTATCCGGTCTCAACTCAAAACTTTAATAAGTATTTAATAGAGATTGGAGGAGAGTTCTTATCCGGTCTCAGCTCAAAATTTTAATAACTATTTAATAGAGATCGGAGGAGGGTTCTTATCCGGTCTCAATTCAAAATTTTAATAAATATTTAATAGAGATCGGAGGAGAGTTCTTATCCGGTCTCAGCTCAAAATTTTAATAACTATTTAATAGAGATCGGAGGAGGGTTCTTATCCGGTCTCAATTCAAAATTTTAATAAATATTTAATAGGGATCGGAGGAGAGTTCTTATCCGATTCTCAGCTCAAAATTTTAATAAGTACCTAAAAGAGATCGGAGGAGGGTTCTTATCCGGTCTCCAATCAAAATTTTAATAAATAACTTAAAAGAGATCGAAGGAGAGTTCTTATCCGGTCTCCACCTAAAATCTCAAAAAGATCGGAGGAGAGTTCTTATCCGATTCTCACATCAAATCCTAATCGGTACGCAAAATAATCCCAAAACCAAAAATGATTCGTGACGTCAATTCACTAAGGTTGTCTCATTTACTTATGTATCTGGGTGATCCGAATTTAGTGAAAAATTAAAATTTCCTTTTGACAAAAGGATTAACATGTCCATTCAAGCCCTCCTAACTAATGCAAAGTTAAATCTACTTACCCTTATTAAGGGACGAGGTGGGGTGCCTAACACCTTCCCCACCCGTTTACGGACCCCGAACCTAGAATCTCTGTCTCGAAGTGGTTTTATTTCAATTTATCTTCTCAAATGGTTTTCTTTAGTTTCCCTCAAAACTAAGGTGGCGACTCCTCACTCTTACCCACTTCGGTGAGTGATCGTCCAGGCGACCGCAAAAACCCTTGCGAAAAACGTCATTCTTAACCATGGTTCACAGACAATATGGGCATTTGGTGAAAATTATTCATAGTGATAATGATATAGAATGCACCAATATTTCATTACAGCAATTTTGTTTACAAGAAGGAATTTTGAACCAATTTTCTTATGTCTCAACACCTCAACAAAATGGGGTTAGCGAGCATAAGCTTAGACATCTTCTTGAAGCAGCTCATGCTCTATGTTTTCAAGCTCCTTTGCCCACTAAGTTTTGGGGTGAATGCATATTGATAGCTGCTTACCTTATCAACTACACACCTACACCTCTTTTATCTAATGAAATCTAATGTGGCCCAACCGCAAGCGTATGAGTCATTCAAGTAGTATAGAAAAGATATCATTTTCTCGAAAAGTTGTGTTATAAATTGAATTTTTGAAATAAAAATATACTAATCTAAACTAAATTTAGACTAACAATTAATTAAATGAAAAGATTGAGGATTAAAATGTATATTTGCAAATTTAATAAAAAGATTACTTGTAGACTCTTATTTTGTGATGAGTATATGCATTGAGGCTGTGAGAAACCCGATGATGAAAAATTATATGACTGCAAGATGTAATTGGAGGCATGGAGTTGAATTATTAATTCCATTGCATGATCTTGAAAAAAAATAATATTTTATTTTTTTGGGAAATTAATTTAATTAAATTTAAATAAAATTTTATTTTGTTTAAATTTAATATGGGTAGTTCTTAAATGGACCTAATTAAGTTTAATTGAGCCCATGAGCCTAAGAAAGCCTAGTTAGGAATTTTAAATAGGATCCATTTAATTTATTTTTTAAAATTAAAATAAAAAAAATATATTTTTTCTCTATCCCTCTCCCATACAAACTCTCTCTCCCCCTTTGGCCCCACTCTCTTCCTCACTCCCTGTTGGTGCCGCCCCCTTTCCCTCTCTTTCTATTAGTTGTAACACCTCACCCATATCCTAGTCTCATCTAAATTCCTCAATCCTAGTTGTTTAAGTTATTTGAACCTTATCACACTAGGACTTCAAATCCTACCACACCTCTTTCTCACTCCCTATTGGTACCTTTCCTTTTCCCTCTCTTCCTATTGGTTGAAACACCTCACCCATATCCCAGTCTCACCCAAATTCTGCAATCCCAGTTATTTAAGTTATTTGAATTTTATCACCCTAGGACTCTAAACCCTATCACGCCTCTCTCCCAAAACCCTATAAATATCCTAATGAGAAAAAAGAAAAATAGGAAGGAGGAGAAGACAAAAATAAAAATAAAAAAAGAAAAAAAAAAGGAAAAGAAATTTAAAGAGAGAAATAGTCAAAATTTCTTTTAGTTCTTCTTTCTTTCTTGCGATATTTCTTGAAAGTTAGTTCTTTTATTTTCTTTTCAAGATCTATGCCATGTAATATTTAATTCTATATTCTTTATTTTTAATTTATTTTGTATGTTCATATAGATCATGTAATCATGTTTAATTTGAGGGGATACACAACTCTGCACATGTTCAGTTTTCTGTCTCTCATATTTTTATTTTTTTTCATTATTTTCTAAATATGTAAAAAATTTGAAAAAAATTATATTCATATTCTACACAAAATTCTATTAATTTAGGCTCAATAATTACTAAAAAAGCTTTAATATTTTATAAGTTATGGCTATTTGAAGTTAGAGTTTCTGTAAAATCCGATTTGTGGGATACCCGAATTGTGGAGCTCATATCTCCCTTGTTTCTTAATATTTTTTGTGTAAATCTGGTGTCTAAAATTAAGTTTGGAATCTTGTGAATCTTTTCCAATTAGTTTCGCATTCATATCTGTTATGGTTGGTGAGTTATGAATTTTACAAAAAAAGTAGTGTGATTCTATCATTAGAAAAATTTACGATTTGTGTAGATTATTTGGCTAGGGTTTTGTTTAATCTATGAATTTTATGATGTTATATGATGTTTTGGCTATCTTTTGTAATTTTTTCATGATTTTTAGGCATGTCTAACTATTTTTCAAAAATTAAATTTCTTGCTACTATTAATTTGCCAGAATCTGAGAATTGTATATTTATGTATGTTCTTGTGTGTTTTTGAGTTCTAATTGATATTTGTTTTATTTTTCTGAGTTCTCTTAATTCAAGAAGTGTTATGAAGTATTTGGATCATGTTAGAAGACCTAGACCCTTAGGTAGTTGTAACTAATTAGGAATTTTAACCCCTTAGGAGACTAGAATTAGAATCCAATATGAATTATTATTAGTATTTTCTTATTTTCTTTAGTTTCTTTACTTTTTAGTTTCTTTATTTTTATTATAAACAAAATTGATAAGTAGCCATAAGGTTAGTATCAAAGAGGGCATTTGCGTGGAGCTTTGATGAAGCTAAACGGGAGTAAGCCAAGGATATCATTGCCATATACGAAGAGAATGCCTTTTTTAAGGATAGCTTGCCCTAATAGCAACTGCAATTGCAATTATTAACAAGTAAGTAATCCTAAATTTCTAGAATAACCATTGGCAAGAAATTGTAGTAATAATAGGATTTTTATTTGGTAAATTAAAATTAACTTTGTTTTTAATTTAACTGATTTTTGCATGTAATTAATTTAAATAAATACTTTGTCAATTAAAATTAATCTTGTTTATAAATTAAACTAATCTTAGCATATAAAATAAATTTAATTTAATACTTAGTAATTGTAAAATAAATTTATATGTTAGGAATCTTTATTAGGTTGTGATTGTTTGGGCCTTATGTGATATTAGAATAAATTACAAATGTACATAATTAATTTAGTTTAATTATCCTTCGGGTAACTTGGTGAAAAATTAATTAATTAGGTTAAATAGAAACTTAGAGTTATTTGAAATTGAATTTATTTGTAAATTAAATTCTCAATAATAAATTAATTTTAGTCATCTGGTAAATATCATTTAAATAATTAGCAACCCCATAGATAGGAATTACTTATGCATGAAAATTATTTGTAAACAACAGTCCTTTTGTAAATTACTTGCGTGTGTAGGATTAAAATTGCATTTTTAGGATAAAGTTTAATAAAAAAATAATAAACAAGACTTCTAGAAACATTAGTAAAGGACTAACACTCAAATTAACGAGGTTAGACTAGGCGTAAGGGGTGCCTAACACCTTCCCCTTACGTACCCACTATCCCAAACCTAGACATTGGGCTATGGTAATGACGGTTGTGGAAACTCTGCAAGGAGTAAGTTGCCATCCATGACCGTAGGAAGAAACACTGAATATGTTCCGGTTATTACTCTGGTGGCAACTCCTGTCTATCTATGCCTTCGTGGCATAAATCCTTAGTACCGTGGTAGTGTTATGGGAAGACAATACTTACCAGTGGTTGAATTCTATTAGGATTGCATGAAGTGCATGTCTAGAAAATGATGTCTAAGGAGGTGGTACTTAAGTGGGACCATTGTGACTCCACCATCTTTCCTGGGCATTACCTGGTGCATTTTATATAATTCTAATGGATAATATTTCGCTGCAAGCCCCCCTCCCATCCTCCCTCTGCCCCTCCCCCCCCACCCCCCCCCCCTTCTACATTGCTTGAGTAGAAACTTTTACTAAAATTATGAGAAATAAACTGAGCTAAATGAAATATAGCAAGAATAAAGGTATTAAACACTTAAAAACAATTAATAATCAATAATGGTAAAAGGTAATTCCGGAGTTTAGAGATTCGTATTTAAGCTATTTTGGGATTTTGCTTGGCTAGCCAAACATATAAAAATTATGTGTTTCAAGGAGCTCAATTCTCAAATCCTTTAAAAACTTTTTTGAGTGGGACAAAGAGTGCCTTGATTAATTAAATCTTACTTTTACGGAGTTTAAAAATAACCAAGACCCATTAGGTTCTTTAACAATCTATTAACCCTCTTAATCTTTAGTCTATTTCTAGATCTAAGTTAATTAAGTTTGATTTCTTGATTGTCTATTATTGGGTTTTCTCCTTTCAGTGCTTCAACCAAGGATTAAGAACATAACTTAATGGGGTCCTACTCTAAGCATGTCATTAGGCACACAAGAAATGAATAAAACTCCATAATAACCATAAAATCTGGATTAACCAGTTCACATCTACAAAATATCTTAAATATTACATTCCTAACTCCAAATCGTAAAAGAACTACTTACTACTCATGTTTAATACAAATATTCTAGCAAAAGAAGAAGTAAAAGTTGAAAGGAAAACTAAAATTGAAGAAACCTAATGAAAGAAGTGCAAAAAATAGTGGAGAAGAAGAAAAATCCAAGGTCCAAATGAAATAAATGAAATTGACGGCTCCTTTTCCTCTCTCTTTTCAAATCTTTCTTCTTATAGCAAAAATCAGGTAATAATGCTTTTATACCCTCTGACATAAACCCTAGAATGGACTAAAAATGGAGTGTGGTGAGGTCATACATGTGTGATAAGATTTGCTCCTTCAACTAATTAATAAGGAATTGCATAGCTGGAATAGTGCCCATGCAGCGTCTTATGCAGAGTAAGAAGTCAAGAAAATAAGTGAAGATAGATTTACATGGCCATGCAAGTCTTTGTGCATGTTTTGGTAAGCTTCAGAGAATTTTCATAAATGTGCATAAGCTATGAGGAAGGTTATGTACATTTCGGCAAACTTGCAATATTTCTCTGGTCTCTCACATAAGATGATGCATAGCCTATGCACTAGGCTATATAACTTTCGGCAACTTAAAAATTTCTTTCATTTTTTGGACACAAGTTACATAGGCTATGTAGCTCCTTACGTAACTTTTGCTAGCCTTCAAAAACCTTCAATTTTTAGGCTTTATTTTTGGCACTTTTGGACCTGAAATTTACTCATCACTTGCACAATTACCTTTTAATCCCATAAGAACACCATTTTATCTATAAAACAAAAATAAAATTATAGATTAATCCAAAATTAACAATTATGAAAAATTAACTAAATAACTAATAAAATTAACAAAAAAATGACTAATAAATAAACAAAATGACCATGAAATTTAACCTAAATGACTACATGAAATGCATGTATAATATACTCCCTAACTCAAATCTTTGTTTGTCCTCAAGAAAAACTTAAATTAAAATGCAATTTTAGGGTGCCTTGTCTATGGAGTTATGAAAACCATCTATTAGAGCAACATAACTCACTTTTAGCCATACTAACAATCCATATACCCATTGTCACAAGGGATTTTGCGGTCGCCTGGACGATCACTCACCGAAGTGGGAAAGAGTGAGGAGTCGCCACCTTAGTTTTGAGGGAAACTAAAGAAAACCATTTTAGAAGATAAATTAAAATGAAACCACTTCAAGGCAGAGATTCTAGGTTCGGGGTCCGTAAACGGGTGGGGAAGGTGTTAGGCACCCCACCTCGTCCCTTAATAAGGGTGAGTAGATTTAATTTCTCATTCTTCATAAATTAGTTAGGAGGGCTTGAATGGAAATGTCAATCCTTTTGATAAAAGGAATATTTGATTTTTCACTAATTCGGATTACCCAGATACATAAGTAAATGAGACAACCTTAGTGAGTTGACGTCACGAATCATTTATGATTTTGAGATTATTTTGCGTACAGGTTAGGATTTGATGTGAGAATCGGATAAGAACTCTCCTCCGATCTCTTTTAAAATTTTAGGTGGAGACCGGATAAGAACTCTCCTCCGATCTCTTTTAAGTTATTTATTAAAATTCTGATTGGAGATCGGATAAGAACCCTCCTCCGATCTCTTTTAGGTACTTATTAAAATTTTGAGCTGAGAACCGGATAAGAACTCTCCTCCGATCCCTATTAAATATTTATTAAAATTTTGAGTTGAGACCGGATAAGAATCCTCCTCCGATCTCTTTTAGATATTTATTAAAATTTTGAGTTGAGACCGGATAAGAACTCTCCTCCGATCTCTTTTAAATAGTTATTAAAATTTTGAGTTGAGACCGGATAAGAACTCTCCTCCGATCCCTTTTAAATAGTTATTAAAATTTTGAGTTGAAACCGGATAAGAACTCTCCTCCGATCTCTTTTGGATTAACAGGAGCCTGAAAGGGACTTTTCCGATCTCCCGAATTTTAATTTCAGCTACATGTCATAAGAGCCTAAAACTAAGGATTCTGGCATTCAAAGATGCTGGGGATAAGGCTTCTGGATACCTTGTGATTAAACGGGGAATACTAGACTTGATTTACCGACCTTTCATGTAGTCATTTTACCAATACCTATTAATATCCGATCTATTCTGTTTCGTTTACTTTGGTTTTATTCCACTTTATGGTATCTTGCCGAATTGCCGTTTACATCAGCCTAATAGTTTGGCTATTTTCCTGACGTGTTATTCAGGTTCTCTCTTTTAAAAGAGACCCTTAAGTTGCGATTACTCACGCTTTACCCAACCACTTACACGCTAATAGGAGCTAGAAAACTTGCATTCAGAAATGACGAAGATTAATAAAATGATGGACTGATCACTAAAGAGATAGTTCGAGAGTAACGTTCTTTGGGATTCTTTTATACAAAATGAACTTGGAGAAAGTCGCATACGTAAGAAGAACAAAGAAAGTGCGAAAAGTAAACGTAAACAGTTAATAAAACAGCAATATGAGCTCTTACCTGTGAGGAGCCAAATCTATTGAAATAACTACGGGGTGACAAATAGTGATAAGGCAGCGGATTGATTAGCCTGAGGGCTGATGTTCGTCGTGAACTGAAGGGTGCTTAGCTAAAATGCGATCAGATTAAGATAAAAACGAGTGGAAGGAAGTTGAGCTTGGACAATGGGAATGAAAACAGAGATGATAAAGGGCTGAAAGTGAGAGTGTGACCAGATAATGAACAAACTGAAAATGTAGAGTTCCAGTATTCAGAATCCTTTTCAAGAAAACACTTCAGAAAACTAGTTTCAAAAGTCTTTCTAATCAATACTTCTAAGTAGCAGAGTAACAAACTGAATGAAGTTTCAGAGTTCTTCCGCTATAATAACTACCTCTCTTTTTTGCCCGTCCCTTGAACAGTTTTTCATGCAGGTATTTATAGGAATCGGGTGCTCCCCGTGAAGGGTCAGGATTTATTTTGAGGGAGACGGAGGGTCAAGATTTCGAAGGACATGATCGGATGTTCAGGAATTAAAGAGAATCAAAATGAATGGCTGAGATCACTCTTCAGAATATTTGTCCTTTTCTTCTTTCAATCTGACGGTCCCAAATCTTCTTGTCCGGAACGATCTGAGGGCTGGGCATAAAAGGGGCCGGTCTTGTCGTCTTCCTCTTTGATCCAAGGGCCCCGGGCTCGTCCTTACAAGTGAAATCAACGGTGGAGATTGGGATGTACAGGACTGTCATGACATACCCTGGCACCTGTCAGCATTGCGGGCGATTCTTAGGCGTGCGGTGGAGATCTCGTCTGCAACGCTTTAACTACCTCGGCTCTGATTCTGACGACGGTTATTGGGATTTGTCTTATTCTTTTTGCCTTCCGATCTTCCCTCTTTCTGACCTCTTTTACATGCTCTTTTCCGATCTTTCATGCTGGTCTCCCATCTTCCGATCTATTATTCCGATCTTTCCTTTTCTCAGGTCCGGTCTGGTCAAAGCATTAATTTCCCCTCGATTCCCGAAGCGTTCGCTTCGTTTTCTGCTTAGCAATAAATGCCCGTTTTCCCCCTATATATACCCCTGACGACAGAGACATTTCCTTCATCTGATTTTCCTCTCTTCCTTCTTACTTTTCCAGTTCTAGCTGCTCCGGCGGTCGTTCCGGCCATGATTGTGGTTTTTGATCCCTCTCCGATGGACTTCCTTATTCCTCGACTGAAAATTTACGACCCCGGTGATCGCATAACCTTGTCTGATGATGGTGAGAGGACTGGGTTAATTGACCGATCTGGATTGCGGACCTCGACCGTGCCGATCCCGAGTTGTTCAACTGGCATAATCGACAAACTGATTTTGGCCGAGCAAATTGCTGATGCTCCGCTGACCCTTGGCGGTTGCTTCCTCAAGTTCATTCGGCTTCTCACCACATTGAGTGTTCCGACAGCGGTTTCCTTCCACATTGGGTGTTCCGACAGCGGATTAAGCTCCGGTCGGCGACACCCTTGGGATCAGTTATAAACCTGGGACTCTTTAGATAGGATGTTCCGCTGATCCTTAGATCGGCCTTTTGATGTAATCAGATCTCTAATGTATTCCGATCCTTAGATCGCCCAAATTATGTAATCTGACTTTTGGAAATGTATTCTGATCTCTTGAGATCGCCCAAATGGTGTAGTTAGACCTTTATTGTAATCCGATCCCTAGAGATCGCCCAAATGATGTAATCCGATCTTTTGGAAATAAAAATCTTGTTTCTCCAATTATTATCTTATTGATTATTTTCCGATCTCTGGTATATTTGTCCGATCTGGTTCCTAACAAAACGACTCTTAACTAATCCTTTATTCAAAATATTCAACTTATTATGCCGATCTCCAGTTAACCGATCTCGGAATGTTCGAGAGACGTGTCAGAACAGCTGGCGAATCCCGTTAATCGATGCACTGCCTGGAACCTCGTGAGCATTAAATGCTTGGACTAGTATAAATAGGGGTGGGGGGGGTTAGCCATTTGCTCCTGTATGTCATTTCAGTCTCTCGCTCACAACTTCGAAGTTCTCCCATTTCCTCAAGTTCTTCTGACGCCGATCAGACTCCGGTAAGGGCTTTGATCTTCTTTTTAGTTTAAATTCTTTATTTCCCTTGAAAATGAGCGGCGCCGAAGGTCAGAGAGCGACGAGCCCTCCTTCCATCCAATTCTCGTGGTCGTCTGATGAAGAAGAGGTAGTCGGGCCAAGCGTTCAACAAGAACCTCCCAGGGTCTCCGTTCCAGCTCGGGGGCGGATCGCACCATCAAGGCATGCACCTTTTTCAGAGAGAGAGACTCTCCCTATGGACGAGCTGCCATCGATCTTGCAAGAGTCCGATCTGCAATCGTTTAGCCAGGAGTACAATATTCGTCCTGATTCGTACGAACTTATCCGGTGCCACGGTGATCACCGAGCCGATCACTCCTTTGAAGAGAATGACATGGTTATGGTATACGAGGAACAGTTAAAGGCCGGTCTTCGGTTCCCTCTAGATGACTTCTACAAGGAGGTCCTAAAACTTCACCGAGTGTGCATTGCTCAAGTTCATCCTAACTCGTGGTGGATCTTAGTAGCCTTCCGAGGCCTATGCCGAGCTAAGGGAATCAGACCTACAACTAAGGTGTTCGCCGAACTGCACAGGCTAACTCGCCGAAAGGACGATGAGCACTGGTTCTTTTAGGCGAAGCCTCATTGCGGGCTCTTCACCGATCTGCCCTCCTCCCTTAAAAATTGGAAGAACCGCTTCTTCATTCTGAGGAGCAAAGATCCGAGCTGCTTTGAGGACTTTCCCCGTAGCTGGTGGCACCAGGGGCCCTTGCTTCCGAAGCGCATTACCCTGAACCAGGAGGAAAGCTTAATAGTGATGGATCTAAAGAGTCAGGCTGCCACTCAAAAGTATTCCTGTTTGGATGCGGTGACTGCCGAGCTGCACCATTGGACCATTCAACTGCTCACCGGCCAAGACCGCGAACTTCCGCTCTCTGACCTCGGCATTGGTATTTTTTATATCTCAGATCTCAGGACCTTAGCGATCTCACTGACCTCTTCTTTGTGCAGGTATGGCGGGTGGTGAGGGTTCCAGGAAGAGGAAGAAAGAAAGAGAGAGCTCCCGGAAAATAAAGGAGATGAAGCGTTCGGAAATGCTTCGAACACCCGGTCATGAACCTAGGGAGGTACAAGGGGACCCGCCCTGACCTTCGGGGCCGCCGATCACTGAAGCTGTCCGATCTCCTCCTCAATAGGCAGAGCCGCCTCCACCTCCTCCAGTTGCTCCAAGCACAGAAAGGGGCCCTTCCCGCTCTTCTGTGAGGCCCCCCTCTCGCGGCGCTCAAACGCTGATCGCTTGTCTGGAGAATAATCGGACTGTTCGGGAGAACCCCGATTTTGCCAAAGTCTTGGGATCTTCCATTTGCCTTCGAGAGGATCGGGACAGGCTATCCCCGGACAGCCTTGACGATATCTTGACTCGATCCATGAGCCTGAATGTGGAGTGTCTGGTGAACCAGACCATAGTCCGGGAAAAGGCTCATCGCCTGGGTAAGGAGGTCGAGAAGAAGAATCAGGAAGTGGCTTCCCTCCGATCCCAACTCGCATCCACTCAGGATTACATATCTCAAGTTGAGGGGCGGGCGAAGTTCTATGAAGACAGGCTGGCCGAACTGAATCATGTTCTGGCTGAAAAGGATCGTGCTCTCGGGGAAGTCCAGGCGCTTCGGGCCAATGAAGCTTCTCAGGTCGCTCAACTTATCGAGGAGCTTAAGGCAAAAGACGAAGAAATGGTGACGGGAATAGCCGGTGCCTATGTGAATGCTCACAAGGACCTCTTGGCCGAACTCCAGAAGTGTTACCCAGAAGAGGACTTCTCTTGGATGGCCGACCTGGCTCCTGGGGGCGAGGGTGAGGATAGTGAAGAGGAGGGAGAGGAAGAGCAGAATGTAGATCAGGCTGGGGGTGATCCCCCAGCTGAATAACTTGTACAAATTTTTACAATGAAATGAAATAGAATGCCTTTTTGTTCGATGAATGGTTGTGATCGGAAAATTTCTAAACCCTTGTTTGTCTGAGTATATTGAAATAACTGGAGGCGATTATTATCCTAAGTGTGAGAGATCGGAAAACACAGTATGAATGAGATTGGTAAGGAACCAACGTTAAACAGAACTTAATCGAAAATTTGGCTTGGACATCTAAGATCGGGATCTTCATTAAACCGAATTGGAACCTTAACTTGATTATTCCGAAACTTTTTAAAAGGGAGGTCGACCATGAATACTGGCAGCAAAGATCTAGTGTTAGTTCAATTTCGTCTAATAAGAGAGGTCGGGAATGTGGTTAACTGGTCAGGATATTTGACTATTGACTTGAGAGATCGGTGAATGATAGACTAGTAAGGCTTTGACTGATGTGAGAACTTAGCATTGATTCAATTCTTTGTGAGAAGAGATCGGAAATGTGACTGCCTATCAAAGAAGGATCGAAAATGTGATTAGCTGCCCAAAGGAGACTTAGTACCGGGGATCGGTTTATTGATTTTGGGGATCGGCCAAAATATGGTGTCTACAGCTGCCCCTCTTTACATAATTTCTATTAAAGGAAAAATTTCCGTGTAGGAATTATGTAAAGATTCAGACTCATATTTTGGACGATTAGGTGTTCGAAGTTAGGGAACTAAAGCACACCTAAGTTAATGACCTAGAGATTGGCAACAGAAGTTAAAATTTAAATTGCTTAAAATTAAAATAAACTTAGATCAAGGAACCAGAGGTTGATAACAGGAAATTTAAATTGCAGAAAATTAAAATCAACTTAGATCAAGGAACCAGAGGTTGATAACAGGAAATTTAAATTGCAGAAAATTAAAATCAACTTAGATCAAGGAACCAGAGGTTGATAGCAGGAAATATAAATTGCAGGAAATTAAAATCAACTTAGATCAAGGAACCAGAGGTTGATAGCAGGAAATGTAAATGCTGGAAATTAAAATCAACTTAGATCAAGGAACCAGAGGTTGATAACAGGAAATGTAAATTGCTGGAAATTAAAATCAACTTAGATCAAGGAACCAGAGGTTGATAGCAGGAAATGTAAATGCTGGAAATTAAAATCAACTTAGATCAAGGAACCAGAGGTTGATAGCAGGAAATGTAAATTGCTGGAAATTAAAATCAACTTAGATCAAGGAACCAGAGGTTGATAGCAGGAAATGTAAATGCTGGAAATTAAAATCAACTTAGATCAAGGAACCAGAGGTTGATAACAGGAAATGTAAATTGCTAGAAATTAAAATCAACTTAGATCAAGGAACCAGAGGTTGATAGCAGGAAATATAAATGCTGAAAATTAAAATCAACTTAGATCAAGGAACCAGAGGTTGATAGCAGGAAATGTAAATGCTGGAAATTAAAATCAACTTAGATCAAGGAACCAGAGGTTGATAGCAGAAAATGTAAATTGCTGGAAATTAAAATCAACTTAGATCAAGGAACCAGAGGTTGATAGCAGGAAATGTAAATGCTGGAAATTAAAATCAACTTAGATCAAGGAACCAGAGGTTGATAGCAGGAAATGTAAATGCTGGAAATTAAAATCAACTTAGATCAAGGAACCAGAGGTTGATAACAGGAAATGTAAATTGCTGGAAATTAAAATCAACTTAGATCAAGGAACCAGAGGTTGATAGCAGGAAATGTAAATGCTGGAAATTAAAATCAACTTAGATCAAGGAACTAGAGGTTGATAGCAGGAAATGTAAATACTGGAAATTAAAATTAACTTAGATCAAGGAACCAGAGGTTGATAACAGGAAATGTAAATTGCTGGAAATTAAAATCAACTTAGATCAAGGAACCAGAGGTTGATAACAGGAAATGTAAATTGTTGGAAATTAAAATCAACTTAGATCAAGGAACCAGAGGTTGATAGCAGGAAATGTAAATGCTGGAACTTAAAATCAACTTAGATCAAGGAACCAGAAGTTGATAACAGGAAATTTAAATTGCTGGAAATTAAAATCAACTTACAAAGCAAGTCTAACCCTGACACATGAAGTTCTTCCCCGATGAAGTGTACTTAACAAGATACCGAAGGCCGATGATTAATGGAGGACGAGTTGCAAGACTTGACCCATGACCCCATTCTTCAAATGCCCTTCTTCTGTTTTCGACTTTTCCCCGAAAAAGCGCCCTTGTGGGTTTTCACTTCCCCTTCGTGTATATGACTAGAAATGCCCTTTCGGGTTTTCACCTCTAGTTTTTTTTTTTTTTTGGTCATTCCCTGCAAATCTCATAGTAAAGTACGTGAGGTTATCAGTTTTCGAATTCTAATCTTATGGCAAAAATTTTAACTAATCAATAGCGCATTAAATAAAGAGAAATGATAGTGTTAAAAAGTGAGTAAACAGGAAAATAAAAGTAGAAGGAATAAAGTATAACTTTATTATGGTTCTAGGAAAAGCAAGGATAGACTTTCAAAGAAAAAGGGTACAAGGATAGATCTGACATGTTCCTTATGGTTGGTTTTGAATTCTTTTAACTGCCATTATTTCAAGCTCTCTGAAGCCTCATGCCGTGACGGTTTCCTCTCCATCCTCGGTTTCATGCTCCCTTCCTTATTTCTCCAGTTTGGTTTTTTGGGGCGCCCTTTCGGGTTTTCACCCCAACCCCCCCCCCCCCCCCCCTTTTTTTTTTTTTTTTTTTTCTTTTTTTGGACTCTCTCTTTCAGGACGCCCTTTCGGGTTTTCATCCCTCACTTATTTTATGCATAGTATCTTTTGACAGTGTCGGCATTCACAGGTCTTGGAAATTCTTCACCGTCCATGTGGGTCAAGATCAAGGCCCCTCTAGAAAATGCCTTTTTAACCACATAGGGACCTTCATAAGTTGGTGACCATTTGCCCCGGGGATCGTTTTGATTCGGTAGTACTTTCTTCAGAACTAGGTCTCCGGGTTGGAATTCGCGTAGGCGTACGTCTTTATCAAATGCCCTAGCCATTCTCTTTTGGTGTAATTGCCCATGACACGCTGCTGTTAACCTTTTCTCATCCAGTAGGTGTAACTGATCCAACCTTCACTGGATCCATTCTGATTCATCAATCCCTGATTCCTTCAGAATCCTTAGGGAAGGAATCTCAACTTCAATAGGTAATACTGCTTCCATCCCGTAGACCAGTGAGTATGGAGTTGCCCCGGTTGAGGTTCTCACAGAAGTTCGGTATGCGTGAAGAGCGTAGGGAAGCATATCATGCCAATCCCTATACGTGACCGTCATTTTCTGGATTATCCTCTTGAGATTTTTTTCGCAGCTTCCACCGCTCCATTCATCTGGGGACGGTATGGGGAGGAATTGAGATGTCGGATTCTGTATTGATCACATAATTCCTGAATCTTCGGACCATTCAAGTTCTTGGCATTATCAGTGACAATTTCATTCGGGAGACCATGCCGGCAGATGATGTTGTTTCTGAGGAATTTGAGGAATGTATTCTGTGTAATGTGGGCATACGATGTTGCTTCGACCCATTTGGAGAAATAGTCGATGGCCACAAGGATGAATCTGTGCCCATTGGATGCCTTGGGATTTATGGGACCAATCACATCGATGCCCCACATTGCGAAAGGCCATGGTGAGACGAGGTTGAATAACTTGTGAGGTGGCACATTTATTGGATCGGCATAAATCTGACACTTATGGCACTTTCGGAAATACTCGATGCAATCCTTTTCCATTGTAGTCCAAAAATACCCACGTCGCATGATTTGCTTAGCCATCATGTGCCCATTGGCGTGGGTTGCACAGCTTCCCTCGTGAGTCTCAAAAAGGATTTTCTTTGCCTCCTTTGCATCCACACATCTCAGCAGTTCACCGTTGGACTCTCTCTTGTTTAGGACTTCTCCGCTGGGGAAGTATCCCAGTGCCAATCTCTGAATCATCCTCTTTCGTTTTTGCTTGCCCCCGAAGGGAGTTCTCTGGTTCTGCAGTAGGTCAGGATGTCATGATACCAAGGCTTTCCATCGGGCTCTTCTTCAATCATGAAGCAATAAGATGGCTCACTTCTTGCCTTAATCTTCAATGTCTGAATCATCTGCCCTTCTTCGATTTGAGCCATAACGGCTAGAGTAGCTAAAGCATCAGCAAATTGATTCTTGTCTCTGCTAAGATGGGTGAAAGAGATTTCTTCGAATTTCTCAACCAGATCCAGTAGGTATTTCTGATATGGGATTAACTTCGGATCCTTGGTTTGCCATTCTCCCTTGACCTGATAGATGATGAGGGCTGAGTCTCCATATACCTCCAACTTCCTGATTTTCATTTCAATGGCAGCCTGTAGACCCATCACACAAGCTTCGTATTCTGCGACGTTGTTGGTGCAGTCAAACCTCAACTTGACCGCTATCGGGAAGTGTTTCCCCTCCGGGGATATCAACACGGCTCCAATCCCATTACCGGACAAATTGACAGCTCCGTCGAAATACATTTCCCATACATCGGCTTGCCCCCCTTCTTCGCAGTCTACTTCATTAATATGCTCATCAGGGAACTCAAAATCCAGAGCTTCATAATCCTGGATAGGATTTTCTGCCAGGAAGTCAGCGATCACGCTACCTTTCACCGCTTTCCGGGTCATATAGACTATGTCATATTGGGAGAGTATAACCTGCCACTTGGCTATCCTACTCGGCACGAATGGGCTTTCGAATAAATATTTGATAGGATCCATCCTGGAGATGAGCTATATCTTATGATTCAACATGTAGTGCTTGAGGCGATTTGCTGTCCAGGCTAACACGCAGCAAGTCTTTTCTAAGGAAGAGTACCTTGACTCACATTCGTTGAATTTCTTGCTCAGGTAATAAATGGCCCTCTCTTTTCGGCCGGTATCATCATGTTGTCCCAAAACACATCCCATAGAACTCTGTTGGACTGCCATGTACAGGATCAGAGGCCTCCCCACCACGGGTGGAACCAACACTGGTGGGTTTGACAGATACTGCTTGATTGTCTCGAAAGCCTCTTGACAAACTGAATCCCATTGGGTAGGGTTGTTCTTCCGGAGTAGTCTGAAAATAGGCTCAGCTTTGGCAGTGAGATTAGAAATAAATCTCGAAATGTAGTTCAACTTTCCCAGAAAACTGCGCACCTCCCTTTCTGTTTTTGGGGATGGCATTTCTTGAATCGCTCGAACTTTGTCTGGATCTACTTCTATTCCTTTCTCGCTTACTATGAATCCCAACAACTTTCCCGATCTAGCTCCGAATATGCATTTAGCAGGGTTCAGGTTCAGCTGGTACTTCCTTAGCCTTTCGAATACCCTCTTCATTACCTGTACGTGGCTCTCTTCTCCCCTGGATTTAATGATCATATCATCCACATATACCTCCACTTCTTTATGCATCATATCGTGGAACAATGCGACCATTGCGCGCTGGTAAGTAGCCCCGGCATTCTTCAACCCGAAAGGCATGACCCGATAGCAAAATACTCCCCATTGAGTGATGAAAGCAGTTTTATCCTTGTCTTCCTCGTCCATCGGGATCTGATTGTACCCTGATGCCCCATCAATACATGAACACCTGCCCAATCCCGCAGCATTGTCAACTAACACATCAATGTGAGGGAGAGGGAAATCGTCTTTCAAGCTCGCTTTATTGAGATCCCTGTAATCGACGCACACCCGAACTCTCCCGTCCTTCTTCATTACCGGGACCACATTAGCTATCCATTGGGGATATTTGACCACTTCCAGGAATCCAGCGTCATACTGTTTCTTGACTTCATCCCGAACCTTGAGCAGTGTGTCGGGATTCATTCTCCTTAATTTCTGCTTTACCGGGATTGTCCCCGGGATTAGGGGAATTTTGTGCGTCACTATCTGGGGATCCAAACCCACCATATCATCATAGCTCCAGGAAAATACGTCCAGGAATTCTCTGAGTAAACCGATCATATCTCCCAATTCTTCACTCTCTACTACCTTGAGTTCCCTTTTTACTTCTTCTGTGCCTAAATTTATGGTGTGCGTTTCATCTCCACAAGGCACTAGGGAAGGTTCATCCTTTTCACCTCTTTCTTCTGTAAGGTATTCCTCAGAATCACTTGAAGTAATGGCAGTTATGGGGATTTCAAAATTAACCAGAGGAATTTCTGAGTCTATTGGATTATTAGGTGTTAATTGATGGATGGTCCTGAATGAATAAAAATAGAACATATTATAAGGATGGAATTCAAAAGGAAAGAAAAAAAGAATTGGATTTAAAATGCGCTATTAATTCATTAATGTTTATGCCATAAGAAAAAGGTCCATTTACAGTATTACACTTGTCACCATGGACAAAATGATCAAGTGTAGATAACCAAAGGTACTTTACTCGAAATTGAGTACAGGGATGTCCTCCGCCGTCCAGTTGTCCAGTTCTTGCCCCTCAGTCACTGGCGAGACCAGGGCCTCATACAAGGAATCCAGTTGGATGACATCAACGGATGGTTCATCGGGTGATTCTTCTGTATTTGCCAGATGTTGAATGACCGGTTTAGTGAAGATCTCTGTGATTCTCGGGACTACTTTCATCTTTCCCATTTTCTGATCGAACCTCTGATCCCGGAGTCTGTTTCTCATCCAGAATCGCCCATCCGTGAGGGCATCCTCCTCATATCCCAAACCACAACGGCCTACCTTCTGAATAGCCGTGATGGGTTCCACAATTCCTTACAGTGCGGTGCCCAAGCCTTTACCCTCCTGATATCCATTCCTTGACATTACTTTGGCCACCATAGCCATAGCCCCCTCTTTCCCGGTATCTTGTAACTCTAGGGCCTGGAAAGAACTCTCCAACGACTCCTCGGCCGCTTCCATATAAGGAAGTGATTGTGGCTTGGTGACCAATATGGCTTCTTCACCCCTTACAGTGACAATTTTGCCGTCCTTAATGTATTTCATTTTCTGGTGCAAAGTTGAAGGAACAGCATTCGCAGAATGGATCCATGGCCTCCCCAACAACATAGTGTAGGCAGGCTCAATGTTCATCACCTGGAATGTGACGTTGAAAGTGCATGCGCCAATCTGAAGCGGCAAGTCAATATCTCCCAACACTTCTCTTCTGGTACCGTCGAAGGCTCTCACCACCATAGCACTTTGACGTATGTCTGATTGGTCAACTGGCAATCTAGCCAAGGTAGCGCTAGGCAGTACATTGAGGGCTGATCCGTTATCGATGAGGACCTTGGCCACTATACAGCCCTTACATTTCACAGTTACATGCAGAGCTTTATTGTGCCCTAAGCCTGCAGGGTCTATCTCGTCCTCCGAGAAAGTAACAAAACTGGATGCCTGGATTTGTCCCACTATCTTTTCAAACTGCCCCGGTGTGATGTCGGGGCTCACAAAGGCCTGATCCAGGATTCTCTGCAAGGCTTGTCGGTGTACTTCCGAACTCAAGATCAGCGATAACAGTGAAATTCGGGCAGGTGTCTTCCTCAACTGCTCCACTACATCATACTCGCTTTGTTTCATTATTTGGAGCAGTAGTTCCTCTTCTTCTTTATGCTCAGCAGGCTCTACTTCCTTTGTCTTCTCCACCTCCTCTTCGGCATTCTTCAAAGACTCTCCCATCTTTACTTTCCTCTTTTTCTTTTCTTTTTCTTCGTTTACGTAACACCTCCCACTTCGAGTTATGAACTCGACCTCTTGCTCATGCGAGGAGGATTTTGTGGTAGTGACAGGTTGAGGATTATTCTGGGGAGTAGCACTGGTGGTAGGTCCAGCATAAGTCATCTGAAAGTGTGCATGAGGAGTGAAACATGGCTTAGGAGGTGCCGGGGGTGAAGCAAGGCTAGGAGCCGGTGTACTGCTCGACGCTCCTTGGGTGAAGACTTGGAAACTGTAGTTCCAAGGTATGGCATGGGTGTTGGTAATAGGGAGCTGAGATGGGGCTCGGAGAACCGTTACTGGTGGTGAGGCTACTGGGGGTGAGAAGGTGATTCTGGGTTTGGAGGTAGAAGCATTCTGGCTGTATCCAGTGGTGTTCACTCCCTCCTCCATCTTTGGCCTTGTCTGGCATCTCAGAACCTTGAGAGACAACAGGTTCCGAACCTCTTGCCTGAATTCCTCACAGCCCTGCAGCTCATGATCAGCTGCCCCTCCATGATAAGGACACCTCGTACCTTCTTCTAATCCCGTCACCTGAGGGCAAAGGTGGCCTTCCCTCATTGCCACAGCAAAAATTTCCTTAAAGTAAGGAATCAGCTTGTCTACTTCCAGCGTTGATCCTTCTCCATCAGGCTCTATCATGTTTACACCACTGCCCGCATTATGGTTAGGCAGTGGGTTTGAGGTAACATTGGGGAGGGAACCATTTCCCTCGATCTTCAACCACCCGTTTCGGATTAAAGCGTGCACTCTCCCTCTGAGTGCCCCGCAGTTATCAGTTGAATGCCCTTGTGCCCCTCCATGGTACTCACAACGGGCAGTGGCATCATACCACCTGGGATATGGCGGCTGGATTGGGTCTAAGGGGACTGGTACAATTTGGTTTATACCGACAAGGTATCGGTATATTTCACTGAGTGGGAGGGGAAGAGGTGGATCAGGGTTTCTTGGGGGTCTTGGGTTGTTTTGTGGTGGTCTTGGTTGAACAGGAGGAGGAGGTGGTCTTGGTTGGTAATTTGGAGGCGGGGGATATTGTGGGCGCGGGTGTGGATAATTTGGGAAAGGAGGTGGAATATTTGCGACTGTTTGGCCATGAGGGGGAGGATGTGGCCGATAATTGCTTTGAGGGAATGGGGAATAATTGTTTTGACGGGTGACAGAATGCACGTCACCCTCCTTCTTCTTGCCAAAGCTGGCAGTCTTCTTCGCAGGGTTCTCAGCCATCTCCTGCAGCCGTCCCATTCTTAGATTGGCCTCTATTCTTTCACTGGCCTGTATGATGTCAGAGAAGCTGTTGGAAGTGTTCCCAATCATCAAATTGAAATAGGGGGTTTTCAAAGTCTCGATGAATAGATAGCATAGCTCATTATCGGTCACCGGGGGATGTACTTCTGCCGCCTTTTCTCTCCATCTCTGGGCATACTCCTTGAAGCTTTCCCTGTCTCTCTGCACCAGGTTTTGAAGATCCCTCCTTGTGGGAGCCACATCGCAGTTAAATTTATACTGCTTCAAAAAGGCCTCAGCTAAATCCTTCCAGGAGCGCAGTCTGCTCTTGTCTAACTGAACGCACCACCTCAGGGCTGCTCCAGAGAGGCTCTCGTGAAAGAAGTGGATTAACAGTCTGTCATCATCTGTCATAGAGGACATCTTGGCAATGTAGGTGGCCAAATGAATTCGAGGGTCCGAATTCCTAGTATACTTGTCAAAATCAGGGACCTTGAATTTGGGCGGCACCACCACATCTGGTACTAATCTTAGTGATGCCACGTCAACTGAGCCATACATATTCAGGCACTCTACAGCTCTCAATCTCTCTTCCAGAGCGGACAGCTTCTCATTTTCTCTCATCTTACTTTCTCCTCCTGTTGTGTGAGGTACTCCCCCAACTGGGAAATGAGGGGTAGAATGAATTGGAGGGTTCGGGACCGAAAGGGATGGTTCGGCATTCGGGATGGCTGGATAATAAGAAAAAGGAGGTTCATTACTTAGTGGAACCGGATTGACAGTGACCGTCGGATCCGGGATTGATGGCTGGAAGGTGAAAGAGGTTGAAGCGTAGTGAGAATCAACCGTTGTAGGAGGTGGGGGAGGTAATGGTAGGTTAAGGTCTGAAGCTGGCTTATTTTGGGACATCTCCCTCATCAGCTTCATAAGTTCTGAAACTTGGTCTTTCAGTTCAGACACTTGCCCCTGTAGGTTCTGTACTTGTTCCTGATCTTCCATTATCTTCTTTGTTCGGGATCTTGTTAAGTACACTCGCTGGGGTTGAATCGCGTGCTTGGTCAGACTTGCCTTGTTCGAAGCAATATTGATTTCCTGTGAGGGATAAAGAAGAAAATTTTAAATGAATTTGAATTTTGCAAAGAAACTAAAAGTCTGATGCGGGCCGAATGATACAGTGGCATTTGAGAGCCAGATTGAAATCTGCAAAAGGATAATCGCATCAACTTTATCATGGCATCGTTCGATAGTCTGACTGCGAATGACTGGATTGAATGCGCGTTTATGATACATGTCCATATAGCGCATTTCAATTTTTCACATAACCCTAGCGAGGGAGTTCCTACGGGAGTCATATTATTCATTCACAAGTTTGCTAAACAATGGTCCAAAAATCATTTCATTGATTGAATAATTTGTACATCATATCCTCTACATTGGCCTAGGCTCTGGAAGGTTCTTTATAATAAGATGACATCTTCTGAGATACTCATATAACCTTTCTTCTTGCTTGGCAGGGTCGAATGCTTTGAGAGCATACTCGGATTCAGGTAATAATTCTTGTTTTCCCCGTGCTATCGTTCTCTCCAGCTGGTCAACATTCTCTTTCAACTCTTGGTAGAGAGCAGCTTGTTTTTCCTTTTCCTTTCTTTCCTTAGCACACTCTTTCAAGATATTGTTGATGAGTAGTGCCTGTTCTTTCAATTCGAGCTTCTTCTTTTTGTTTTCTTGTTTATACTCTTCAACGAGTATCTCTTGGTATTTCATCTTTTCCTGAAGCTTACTATTCTGCACTTTCGCTTCTTTTACCTCAGCTTGGAGAGAGTCTCTTTCCTTTTCCCAGTGTACTTCTTGTTCTTCGAACCCCATCCTTTCGGCCCTTGCCTCTTCCTTGAGCCTTCTCACTTTTCTTTTAAGTTTCTGCTGTTGGTCCTCCAATTGTTTTATTTGTTCTTGCAGTTGTGAGTTCTCGGTGTTTGCTTTTTGTAGTGAGTCAAGCAGACGATTATCAGCTTCTTCTAATAGGACGTTTTGGCGAGGGTTGCTGTCCTCGAATTCTGTAGTTGAGTGTTCTCGGTCCCTGTTAGCCCTCCATTCAAGATAATCGCCCGAGGCACTTGGGCCTTTAGGCGATCTCTCCATCAGAGTAATGTTTTCCCAAGACTTGCGAGCCAGTTTCAATCCTTCCTCTTCCTTGAGCTCATGGTAGAAGTGACCTTGGTGATATTCTTCAATGTTGATCATGGACTGCGTTGAGCCAAACTGCCTCATTACCAATGCCGGAGTGTAACTTGTATATCCGGTTACTCCGATTAGGGGTACCGACTGATTACCTCCGTCTGATCAAAGCGGGTTGGCTTTGGCGTCCACAGCTTCCTCCAACAGTAATCATGGCTATTGAAACTCAAAATCCGTTCCCACCACTGCTGTTCATTCTTCGGGCTGATTACTAACCGGGTCATCTTCTCGATGGGAGGCTGGTCAAGGTACCAAGTTAATCCCTTTGTCTCCACAGGACACATGTGACTGATAATCCAGAGGTATAACAATTGAGAACAACACTTAATGGATCCTTTGCCCTGTTTTCTGCAGTAGGTAAGGGTTAACAGGGTCTCCGCAAGAATTACCGGTATCGGATTGATCTCCTGCCTTTCTACCATCCAGAATACTTCCACCGCGCTGCAAGTTACGATTCCCAATGGTCCCGGGAACAAAATCAGGCCATAGATTCCCAATGCGAGTGCTACTGAAGCTTGATCCCATTGTTTCTCTTGGAGGAATTGATCTAACCGCTTCTCGAGGTAGGTCCAATACCATCCATGCGTGTTCCCTTTGACAGTTTCTTTTGACTTTGCTTCCTCTGAGGGAATACCCAACAAATGTGTTAATCGTTTCCAGGTCTGCCTATGCTCAAGGTGTAGGTAGATCCGATTCTGTGTTGAGTAAGGAATCCCTAATAATGCCTGATATTCTTCCGTGGTGGGAACCGTATCAATATCATTGAAAGAGAATACCCCGTACTTTGGATTCCAAACCGACAGCATGGCCTTTAATGCCGGGATTTGGACCTTGACTCGCATTAAGGTTGCAATCCTCCCGTACTTCTCTTCAAATCGTGCCTTAACCTGATCTGGCAGCGACCTCCATCCATTAGACAGACCCTCGAGACCGTTCATTCTGACCTCTATTTTATTCAGATCTAATGAAGGTAGTAAGCTAGCGTGTGCCTTGGAAACATCATTTTGCGAGGGTACTGGACTATGAGCTGATTTGGACCAAAGTTTAGCATTCTGAACCCTTTCTGCCGACTGACTCGAGGATGCCATGATAAAAATGATGCCTATCCTTTACACAGACTCTCGATTTGGTGACGCCTGTGGAAAAACCCGTTAGCAAGATAAATTTGGGTAATTTTGAATCATACTGTTGACACATTTATCAAAGTAGGAAAATGTGTAGGTGTTTCAGTAAAATTCAAGATTACCCTCACAAAATGAACAAAAGGAAATTAAAGCAGAGCAGGGTAAGAGTAAGTATGCCCCTTTTGTCCTATAATAGGGAGACTCCTAATACTGGATGAGCGCTACCTATTCGGATAGTTCTATCTTATAAGGTAGTTTACTACGGCTTTCAGCTATCGTGATAGTTTAGCTCAGGATCTAATTTTCTAAAAGCCACAGGTTCCCAAATTGACCCTACTGTAAACAGTAGAGCCTCATTCTACCCCCATGATATTATCGGGAAAATTCCACGAGTATCACAGTGGATAGAACGAGTTTCAATTTGAGCAGAAGCCTTCACGGATACTAACGGGGTAAAACCCACGGGTACCGCTACATGACCCCCTCCTACTTTCCTAAAAGGGTAAGAAAGCCCAGGTATAGGGCCGAAGTGTGTGAGGACTTCGTGTGAGTGTTCAGTGTGTGAAGGGACGCATTTACCTCTTCCCAATATAGGGGATTTTTTTCTTCCTTTTTTTTTCCTTTTTTTTTTCAAACGATAAGCGCTGTAGGGAATAAAACAAGCAAAACAGTTAGCGGAATAACAATAATTAACGTATAAAATATTGCCGAATGAGCCCACTATAATTTGATTGGAAAAAGAATTAAACCCACTTTTGGACCTCTAGACCGGGATACTATCCCCAGCGGAGTCGCCAAGCTGTCGCAAGGGATTTTGCGGTCGCCTGGACGATCACTCACCGAAGTGGGAAAGAGTGAGGAGTCGCCACCTTAGTTTTGAGGGAAACTAAAGAAAACCATTTTAGAAGATAAATCAAAATGAAACCACTTCAAGGCAGAGATTCTAGGTTCGGGGTCCGTAAACGGGTGGGGAAGGTGTTAGGCACCCCACCTCGTCCCTTAATAAGGGTGAGTAGATTTAATTTCTCATTCTTCATAAATTAGTTAGGAGGGCTTGAATGGAAATGTCAATCCTTTTGATAAAAGGAATATTTGATTTTTCACTAATTCGGATTACCCAGATACATAAGTAAATGAGACAACCTTAGTGAGTTGACGTCACGAATCATTTATGATTTTGAGATTATTTTGCGTACAGGTTAGGATTTGATGTGAGAATCGGATAAGAACTCTCCTCCGATCTCTTTTAAAATTTTAGGTGGAGACCGGATAAGAACTCTCCTCCGATCTCTTTTAAGTTATTTATTAAAATTCTGATTGGAGATCGGATAAGAACCCTCCTCCGATCTCTTTTAGGTACTGATTAAAATTTTGAGCTGAGAACCGGATAAGAACTCTCCTCCGATCCCTATTAAATATTTATTAAAATTTTGAGTTGAGACCGGATAAGAATCCTCCTCCGATCTCTTTTAGATATTCATTAAAATTTTGAGTTGAGACCGGATAAGAACTCTCCTCCGATCTCTTTTAAATAGTTATTAAAATTTTGAGTTGAGACCGGATAAGAACTCTCCTCCGATCCCTTTTAAATAGTTATTAAAATTTTGAGTTGAAACCGGATAAGAACTCTCCTCCGATCTCTTTTGGATTAACAGGAGCCTGAAAGGGACTTTTCCGATCTCCCGAATTTTAATTTCAGCTACATGTCATAAGAGCCTAAAACTAAGGATTCTGGCATTCAAAGATGCTGGGGATAAGGCTTCTGGATACCTTGTGATTAAACGGGGAATACTAGACTTGATTTACCGACCTTTCATGTATTTATTTTACCAATGCCTATTAATATCCGATCTATTCTGTTTCGTTTACTTTGGTTTTATTCCACTTTATGGTATCTTGCCGAATTGCCGTTTACATCAGCCTAATAGTTTGGCTATTTTCCTGACGTGTTATTCAGGTTCTCTCTTTTAAAAGAGACCCTTAAGTTGCAGTTACCTACGTTTTACCCAACCACTTACACGCTAATAGGAGCTAGAAAACTTGCATTCAGAAATGACGAAGATTAATAAAATGATGGACTGATCACTAAAGAGATAGTTCGAGAGTAACGTTCTTTGGGATTCTTTTATACAAAATGAACTTGGAGAAAGTCGCATACGTAAGAAGAACAAAGAAAGTGCGAAAAGTAAACGTAAACAGTTAATAAAACAGCAATATGAGCTCTTACCTGTGAGGAGCCAAATCTATTGAAATAACTATGGGGTGACAAATAGTGATAAGGCAGCGGATTGATTAGCCTGAGGGCTGATGTTCGTCGTGAACTGAAGGGTGCTTAGCTAAAATGCGATCAGATTAAGATAAAAACGAGTGGAAGGAAGTTGAGCTTGGACAAAGGTAAAGAAAACAGAGATGATAAAGGGTGAAAGTGAGAGTGTGACGGATAATGAACAAGCTGAAAATGTAGAGTTCGATATTGAATCCTTTTCAAGAAAACACTTCAGAAAACTAGTTTCAAAAGTCTTTCTAATCAATACTTCTAAGTAGCAGAGTAACAAACTGAATGAAGTTTCAGAGTTCTTCCGCTATAATAACTACCTCTCTTTTTTGCCCGTCCCTTGAACAGTTTTTCATCCAGGTATTTATAGGAATCGGGTGCTCCCCATGAAGGGTCAGGATTTATTTTGAGGGAGACGGAGGGTCAAGATTTCGAAGGACATGATCGGATGTTCAGGGATTAAAGAGAATCAAAATGAATGGCTGAGATCACTCTTCAGAATATTTGTCCTTTTCTTCTTTCAATCTGACGATCACAAATCTTCTTGTCGAGAAACGATCGAAATTTGGGCATAAAAGGGGCCGGTCTTGTCGTCTTCCTCTTTGATCCAAGGGCCCCGGGCTTGTCCTTACAAGTGAAATCAATGGTGGAGATTGGGATGTACAGGACTGTCATGACATACCCTGGCACCTGTCAGTATTGCGGGCGATTCTTAGGCGTGCGGTGGAGATCTCGTCTGCAACGCTTTAACTACCTCGGCTCTGATTCTGACGACGGTTATTGGGATTTGTCTTATTCTTTTTGCCTTCTGATCTTCCCTCTTTCTTACCTCTTTTACATGCTCTTTTTCGATCTTTCATGCTGGTCTCCCATCTTCTGATCTATTATTCCGATCTTTCCTTTTCTCAGGTCCGGTCTGGTCAAAGCATTAATTTCCCCTCGATTCCTGAAGCGTTCGCTTCGTTTTCTGCTTAGCAATAAATGCCCGTTTTCCCCCTATATATACCCACGGCAGCGAGACATTTCCTTCATCGATTTTCCTCTCTTCCTTCTTACTTTTCGATTCTATTTGCTCGTGATCGTTAAGCCATGATTGTGGTTTTTGATCCCTCTCCGATGGACTTCCTTATTCCTCGACTGAAAATTTACGACCCCGGTGATCGCAGAACCTTGTCTGATGATGGTGAGAGGACTGGGTTAATTGACCGATCTGGATTGCGGACCTCGACCGTGCCGATCCCGAGTTGTTCAACTAGCATAATCGACAAACTGATTTTGGCCGAGCAAATTGCTGATGCTCCGCTGACCCTTGGCGGTTGCTTCCTCAAGTTCATTCGGCTTCTCACCACATTGAGTGTTCCGACAGCGGTTTCCTTCCACATTGGGTGTTAAATGATGGATTAAGCTCCGGTCGGCGACACCTTGGGATCAGTTATAAACCTGGGACTCTTTAGATAGGATGTTCCGCTGATCCTTAGATCGGCCTTTTGATGTAATCAGATCTCTAATGTATTCCGATCCTTAGATCGCCCAAATTATGTAATCTGACTTTTGGAAATGTATTCTGATCTCTTGAGATCGCCCAAATGGTGTAGTTAGACCTTTATTGTAATCCGATCCCTAGAGATCGCCCAAATGATGTAATCCGATCTTTTGGAAATAAAAATCTTGTTTCTCCAATTATTATCTTATTGATTATTTTCCGATCTCTGGTATATTTGTCCGATCTGGTTCCTAACAAAACGACTCTTAACTAATCCTTTATTCAAAATATTCAACTTATTATGCCGATCTCCAGTTAACCGATCTCGGAATGTTCGAGAGACGTGTCAGAA
Source organism: Hevea brasiliensis (assembly GCF_030052815.1). Classification (NCBI taxonomy): domain Eukaryota; kingdom Viridiplantae; phylum Streptophyta; class Magnoliopsida; order Malpighiales; family Euphorbiaceae; genus Hevea; species Hevea brasiliensis. The sequence goes on from NC_079494.1 coordinate 9,725,041, forward strand.
CAGCTGGCGAATCCCGTTAATCGATGCACTGCCTGGAACCTCGTGAGCATTAAATGCTCGGACTAGTATAAATAGGGGTGGGGGGGTTAGCCATTTGCTCCTGTATGTCATTTCAGTCTCTCGCTCACAACTTCGAAGTTCTCCCGTTTCCTCAAGTTCTTCTGACGCCGATCAGACTCCGGTAAGGGCTTTGATCTTCTTTTTAGTTTAAATTCTTTATTTCCCTTGAAAATGAGCGGCGCCGAAGGTCAGAGAGCGACGAGCCCTCATTCCATCCAATTCTCGTGGTCGTCTGATGAAGAAGAGGTAGTCTGGCCAAGCGTTCAACAAGAACCTCCCAGGGTCTCCGCTCCAGCTCGGGGGCGGATCGCACCATCAAGGCATGCACCTTCTTCAGGGAGAGAGACTCTCCCTATGGACGAGCTACCATCGATCTTGCAAGAGTCCGATCTGCAATCGTTTAGCCAGGAGTACAATATTCGTCCTGATTCATACGAACTTATCCGGTGCCACGGCGATCACCGAGTCGATCACTCCTTTAAAGAGAATGACATGGTTATGGTATACGAGGAACAGTTAAAGGCCGGTCTTCGGTTCCATCTAGATGACTTCTACAAGGAGGTCCTAAAACTTCACCGAGTGTGCATTGCTCAAGTTCATCCTAACTCGTGGCGGATCTTGGTAGCCTTCCGAGGCCTATGCCAAGCTAAGGGAATCAGACCTATGGCTAAGGTGTTCGCCGAACTGCACAGGCTAACTCGCCGAAAGGACGACGAGCACTGGTTCTTTCAGGCGAAGCCTCATTGCGGGCTCTTCACCGATCTGCCCTCCTCCCTTAAAAATTGGAAGAACCGCTTCTTCATTCTGAGGAGCAAAGATCCGAGCTGCTTTGAGGACTTTCCCCGTAGCTGGTGGCACCAGGGGCCCTTGCTTCCGAAGCGCATTACCCTGAATCAGGAGGAAAGCTTAATAGTGATGGATCTAAAGAGTCAGGCTGCCACTCAAAAGTATTCCTGTTTGGATGCGGTGACTGTCGAGCTGCACCATTGGACCATTCAACAGCTCACTGGCCAAGACCGCGAACTTCCGCTCTCTGACCTCGGCATTGGTATTTTTTATATCTCAGATCTCAGGACCTTAGCGATCTCACTGACCTCTTCTTTGTGCAGGTATGGCGGGTGGTGAGGGTTCCAGGAAGCGGAAGAAAGAAAGAGAGATCTCCCGGAAAATAAAGGAGATGAAGCATTCGGAAATGCTTCGAACACCCGGTCATGAACCTAGGGAGGTACAAGGAGACCCGCCCTGACCTTCGGGGCCGCCGATCACTGAAGCTGTCCGATCTCCTCCTCAACAGGCAGAGCCGCCTCCACCTCCTCCAGTTGCTCCAAGCATAGAAAGGGGCCCTTCCCGCTCTTCTGCGAGGCCCCCCTCTCGCGGCGCTCAAACGCTGATCGCTTGTCTCGAGAATAACCGGACTGTTTGGGAGAACCCCAATTTTGCCAAAGTCTTGGGATCTTCCATTTGCCTTCGAGAGGATCGGGACAGGCTATCCCCGGACAGCCTTGACGATATCTTGACTCGATCCATGAGCCTGAACGTGGAGTGTCTGGTGAACCAGACCATAGTCCGGGAAAAGGCTCATCGCCTGGGTAAGGAGGTCGAGAAGAAGAATCAGGAAGTGGCTTTCCTCCGATCCCAACTCGCATCCACTCAGGATTACATATCTCAAGTTGAGGGGTGGGCGAAGTTCTATGAAGACAGGCTGGCCGAACTGAATCATGTTCTGGCTGAAAAGGATCATGCTCTCGGGGAAGTCCAGGCGCTTCGGGCCAATGAAGCTTCTCAGGTCGCTCAACTTATCGAGGAGCTTAAGGCAAAAGACGAAGAAATGGTGACGGGAATAGCCGGTGCCTATGTGAATGCTCACAAGGACCTCTTGGCCGAACTCCAGAAGCGTTACCCAGAAGAGGACTTTTCTTGGATGGCCGACCTGGCTCCTGGGGGCGAGGGTGAGGATAGTGAAGAGGAGGGAGAGGAAGAGCAGAATGTAGATCAGGCTGGGGGTGATCCCCCAGCTGAATAACTTGTACAAATTTTTACAATGAAATGAAATAGAATGCCTTTTTGTTCGATGAATGGTTGTGATTGGAAAATTTCTAAACCCTTATTTGTCTGAGTATATTGAAATAACTGGAGGCGATTATTATCTTAAGTGTGAGAGATTGGAAAACACGGTATGAATGAGATTGGTAAGGAACCAACATTAAACAGAACTTAATCGAAAATTTGGCTTGGACATCTAAGATCGGGATCTTCATTAAACCGAATTGGAACCTTAACTTGATTATTCCGAAACTTTTTAAAAGGGAGGTCGACCATGAATACTGGCAGCAAAGATCTAGTGTTAGTTCAATTTCGTCTAATAAGAGAGGTAGGGAATGTGGTTAACTGGTCAGGATATTTGACTATTGACTTGAGAGATCGGTGAATGATAGACTGGTAAGGCTTTGACTGATGTGAGAACTTAGCATTGATTCAATTCTTTGTGAGGAGAGATCGGAAATGTGACTGCCTATCAAAGAAGGATCGGAAATGTGATTAGCTGGCCAAAGGAGACTTAGTACCGGGGATCGGTTTATTGATTTTGGGGATCGGCCAAAATATGGTGTCTACACCCATCCTTCAAGATGCAAAGAATCTAATGCTTACCCAAGCTCTCACCGCTTATCCTCATATTAATTAATCATTCAAAATTCCCAAACCAACTAATCAAAAGAGAAAGTCATGCTCAAAAAGAACTCCAGAACAATCAATAGCCAAAGTGCCTCTATATAGAATAATGAAATTTGATGAATGAATAAATAAATTCCCAATCCCATAAGCAAACTTCCTATCCTTGTCTCCACTAACGTAGCAAGTACAATCAAGAGATCAAAGGTCTTTTTAGGGATGCAATGGGGCTATAGGGTTCAAAATGAAGCTAGCAAGAAAATGATAAAAGGGATTCAAAGCATGAGAATAATGTTTAACCTTGAAGGCATAAGGTATACCCCTTTTTTTTATTTGAAAGGAGAAAGAAACACACACTAAGAATATTTAAGTGCTATCATATTTTATTAAAATACAAAATGAAGGGATTACTTTGATGCTTTAAATTTATATCTTGTATCTTTTTTTTATGATTATCACTAAAAATACCACCCCCAAACTCATTTTCCTTAATTACTTTGGGTGGATTTCTTTCAATTTGAATGACAATAATGAAAGGCATATATATACTAGCACTTTTACAAAATGATAAGCATTTCTTTTCCTTTACAAAATTTTTATTTTATTTTATTTATTTTTTTATATCTCTCTTTTTCTTAGTGTACCAAATTTCATAAATAATTATTCTTATGAAAAGGGTAGGAGTGTGTGGCTCATTAGCAAGTAGTAATAAGGGTTCCAAGAAAAATTAGGAATGATGTAGGTTCAAAAAGGTTTGCAAAGGTTAATTTTAATGAAAGGAGGGCCAAAATTTTAAAATAAGAGGGTTTTAATCAAAGAATGCCTAATCATTTCCCTTTTCAAGTACAAGCTGGTATTTCATCTCGAAAGGGTTAGAAAATTTGTTATAGAATTGGTGAGACATCACTTGACTATCTTTTATCCCATAGCTCTCTCTAAACACTCTAATCTCAAAATAACTACTTGGGTGACTTTTTGGTTAAGAAGATATAGGCAAAAGTAAACTCTTCAAAACTTTACACCTCTTAGAAAATCTCAATCCTCAAACCCAACTAGAGGTAGGTTAAATCACTTTACTAAGTAGCTCTCATTACTCAAGGGACTTGGAAAAAAAAAAATTTATTTCATGAATTCATGGTTCCTAAAAATGAGAAATGCATTAAATAAATATTAGAAACTCTATGTAGTATCTACATGGTATAATTTTCATATGATGTGTCATATATGTATGTATGTGTAATATATTTACAATGTAAGTATGTAAATGAAATGAAATGTACTGCACCTATACTAAAATGTGAAAAACTTTTTGCAAAAATCAAAATTAATGCACACCCCAAACTCAAAATTAGGCATTGTCCTCAATGTCTAAGGTAGTGCTCAAAGAATATCAAAATTTTAGGATACACAACACTGCATAGTCTATGCAGCTACCAAAAACCTACAGCAATTCTTTGTAATGTGGAAATTGTAGCACCCCTAATTGCATAGCCTGGTATATTTCACTGTTCCGATGACCGGTGTCGGTCCGGACAATTAAGGGGATTAGAACCATACTTAAGACAACTAGAGAAGCCATAAACACAAATAATTAGCAATTGCCAATTAGTTAAGTATAAACAAGAAAAACAGAACATAAGAAGTTAAACGAGCCGAGAGTCATAGCGATGGGTGACCTTCTCGGGAGGGACTGCGAAGTCATTTTAAACTCAAATTTCGAACCGTAAAATGTGACGCCGCGGTCCTTAGGACCCTTATAAACGTAGTGGAAAAGAGAAAATCACAACAAAGAACTGTTAAGTCAGTCAAATAATTAGGTCAGGGAGCCGAAAGAAATATGGAATTAATTACAAACCGGGATAAACCGGCGAGGGGCAATTTGGTCAATTGACCCCGAGAGCTGACTCCTGACCTAGCTGTCAAATAAAATCGAAGAAAAGAAAATTTTGAAATCGAGAATTAAATTAAAAAACTAATAAAAAATAAATAAAAAAAAAAGAAAAGAAGAAAATGGAAAAGTCAAAAGGTGATGACATCATGCATGACCTCATGCATGATGCCATAAAGAATAAAATTAATTTATTTACTTATTTAGATTTTTGGGTCTTCTATAAGGATAAAACAAAAGAAAAGAAAAGAAAAATAAAAATCAAAGTCTTCTTCCACCAAGCTTGCCGCCCTCACACACTCTCTCTCTCCCTCACCATTGTAAACTCCATTAAAGCTTGTCTTCAAGCTTTGAAACCCTCACTAAACCTCAACTTCTCCCATACTTGCTTCACAAAAACTTGTTCTAGTCACTTGGGAAGGAGCTTGACAACAAAAAGAAAAAGAAAGGAAGAAGTTTTGAAGAAAAAGAAATTCTACATAAAAGGTTAGTAATCAAATTTGATAATTTGAGTTTGATTCTTACATTTCTAACTTATTGAGCTTGTAAATAAACTTAAAATGGAAAGAAAATTTGTTGAGGGATTATATAGAATTTTAGACAGCTAGTGTTTGGTTGGACAAAGTATAAATTTGTTTGAGCTAAACATGTTAGGAAGCTTAATTGAGTTAACGAAGCATGTTTATAAGTGTTTAATTAGCTAAATGCAACAAATGACATGAATTAGGGTTTTAAACATTAGGGTTTAGAGATTAAAAATCTGAAGAAGTGCTAAATGATGTCTTTGACATAGTTTAAGGGAAGAAATAGTCATTTGTGACCTAATAAAGTGTGTTAGAAGTGTTTAAATCAAAGCCAAATTCGAATTGGGTATGAAGCATGACCAAAAGTCAACTTTGAGGGATCAAAAATGAAATTTTACAAGTCCAATTGATATGGGACCAATTGGGAATGAAAAGAGGCACTAAATGACACAATTTTCATTTAGGAAGCATGCCCAAAAAGTGACTAAAACCTAGTGAACAAATTGACCAAAGTTGAAAAATTGCAGGCTGCCCTGTATAAACTGACCAAATGAACAGTATTTGTTCATTTGGTCATAACTCGAGCTAGGCAGGTCAAAATGACCTGAAATTTTACCAGTGGTTAGATGAGATATAGACCTAAAACTTTCATGAAGAACATAAACCCAAATTATGCCATTAACCCAATCAAATTACTGAACAAAATTGAGTCACTGAATCTGCAGAACTGCAGATTTGCCATATGAACAGTAAAGTTTCAATGGCTATAACTCTCTCTAGAAAACTCTGATTTAGGTGATTCTTGAACCGATGGAAATCTAAGACACAGTAGAACATTTCATATGAAGAAAATTAGACCAAATTATGGACTTAACTTGATCAAATTTCTGAATGAAGTTGGAGCAATAAATCTGCAGAACTAAATTCTGCAGCATGAACAGTAACTGTATTTTGGCTATAACTTGAGCTACAAAACTCCAATTGGAGTGATTCAAAAAGTAGAATAAACTTAAGACAATAGGAAACATTTTCTATGAAGAAAGTTTTGCCAAATTCCAACAGTAAAAGGACCAATGAAACAGTGCAACTTAGGACTCCAAAACTGAAAATTGGCAATTTTGCCTAAAAGACCTAAGTTTTGAGAAAATGACCAAAACCAACAAATTTAGTGACCAAAATGTGGTATGTGGGTGAAGTTGGAGTTTCCATACCTATTAAACCTTAGAAAGTCAACAATTTGACTTGAATAGTGTAGTGAATAGTAACCCAAAACACAAAATTTCAAGAACGTCGAGTTAAGCGCGTTAGAGCTAGGTAAAAGTGAAGCTAAATTTATTATGGATTTATTTTAAGTTCTAGTACTGAAACATTGTAAAATTGTATGTTTCAGTTGAAAAGAATACTAGGAAAGAACCCGAAGAACCGAGTCGAGGCCAAGAGGCGACTCGCTTGAGGTTTTTGCACAACGTGTAATTTTTGTAAATTATTTGCTGCATATTGTTTTGAATGATTTGAAAAAGTGAATTGAGACATTATTTATGATGCTTTAATCGAAATTGTTGAAAGTTATTGTGTATATTTGAAATGTCAATGTTTAGCAAACTGTTACGATAAGTTTTGAAACCACAGTATCATGACCATATATTTGAACACCTCACTAACACGACTAGTGGGGGTAATTAGTTTCGAATTTTAATTCCTTCTCTGAAGAAGTGTTGAGGTGTGCCAGTAGAAGAGGATGTATCCATATATTTGAGCTAGCTAGCCTTGTGATGTGATTTCTCTTTAGTCTCTGGCTATTGAGATTCTATTTGTTTCGAATGGCATGATCTAACTGTGGGTTTTATGAAATGTGATTTGATACTTCAAAATGAAATTGTTTGGGATTAAAATCTCATAAATTATATTTTGTGTTTAACTCGCATGCTCAGTTTAAATTTTGAATAAATGTGATTTTATTTCTGCATAAAGATTATTTTAGTTTGTTGTGCACTACTGAGTCCTAGTACTCAGCGATAGCTTCTATTCTTTATTCTGAATCTGAGAGACTAGAAGAGCAGCAGACTGAGCTGCTAAGGATTAAAGATCATTCAGCTTGAAGTTATCGGATATAATTTATACCCTAATTGTAAATATTTCTTTTGATGTATGTATTGCATATAAATATATGGACATGTAAATGGGTCTTGAGCAGCTTGTACAAAATTTGTATGAAGTTTGTAATAAAGTTTAGTTGTATTTCTTTTGATGTAAATTTTGTAAGGATGTATATAAATTGTTTTATCTCTAATGAAATATGAGTGGAACTATTTTATTTAATTTGAATGAAATGTATTGCTAGTATTTTGAGGATTATTAAATTTTGAACTTGAGAAATTGATTGAAATGATTGTGGAGTTGTTGAAATGGATTGAGTTTGACTGTGAAATTGAAGTAGTTATTGAGAAAACATTTTTAGAAGTGCTTTTTACAGGTATTTGAAGAACTGGTTTCTCAAAATACAAACAGAACTCTGTCAAAATTTTTATAAAATTTGCAGAAAAATAAAATGGACCAAAAATATTAACTAGTTTTAATTTTAACTAAATGTTTTAAATACTTATAAGAAATGCTCACCACTTATCAAAAATAAGAAAATTGTTTTAAAATCCCTTGTAGGGTACTTAATGAGTTATCGGTAGGTGAAGTTCGGTAGTTCATTAGGTATTCTACGGGATCATGTTATACCTTACAGAGGGGTAAGGTGTGACAGAAATAATTGAAAATAACTGCATAAAGAAGAGATATATACAACTAGGCACAAATGGAAATTGAAATCATATATATATGCATTCAAAAAGCCAAAATCAATATCCATGAATATGTATCTTAAGAAAGCAGAAATTCAAACAAATTAAACTGAAACTATTCCAATAATTGCAAAAGGATAACACACTGTATAAAAAGAAAGAACTACTAGAAATTATGCAAAACTAAAACATGAGTCAATTTAAGTCTATGGTTTTGCCCTTATCAGAAGAGTCAACTGCTAAACTTGATCTTGGTTGCTACTGCTAGCTATGATGGAGGAGGTGGTGGCATGCCTAAGAAAGTCATAAGCTACTTTAGCATCCCTTCTAATTTGTCCTGTTTTTCCCTAGTTTCCAAGATGAGATCAAAGAGGTGGTCATTGTGATCCCTTAGATTATCAATTCCAAAATCTAACTTTCTATCCGCACCATAAATATCATTACTAAGTTTTTCCAGGAAGATGAATAGAGCTGTGGTGTTGAATTGTAGAGGGCCAATAAACGAAGAAGGTCCAACTACAGATTCTGGCTGTGTAAGTTCTGGTGCTGCTATCTGGGCTAGTTATGCAGATGGTCAAGAAGGTGCAGCTGCTGGAGACACGGTGCTCCAATGCCAACTTTGGATAAAAACACTGTATCAAACGAGAGTGTGTCTTGGATGGAAGGGATGTCATGCACTGCTAGGTCAAAACCAAAATGCTTTGCTATAGTAGTAATTAGCCCACTAAGAACTATGTCACCAAATGGTTTACTAGCTATATGCAGAACATGCTAATAAAAGAAGTACCCTAGAGCAACCTTAAATTTGTTCGTAGCACATTAAAGAATGAAAATGTTTATGTTACCAAGAGTTCCAGTGTTGGACCCTCTCCCTAAAATAGTGGTGGCTTGCAATCTGTGAACATATCTAAGTTTTGGGTCCTTAATTTGAGAATCCTTAGTCCTACTAGTAAAAAACTTGTGATAATCATTAGAAATTGCTTTTCAATATTGATTCTCATCCTAAATACTGGTATTTAACACAATAGTGTTCTTGTAAGGCACTTTAAGTAACCCATTCACATCAAATCTAAATATTTCATGAAAATCATCAAGAGTCAACTCCCTATTTTTCCTTAAGCAACGAAATTTCATTACAAGTTTAAATGTCTTTTCATGTAATTTGAGCTCAACAAAGAATGATGAAATAAACTCTAAAACCAAAACTGGATAAACTGTCTCCTACTTCTTTACAAAGTCCCCTTTAAGATAAGCAAACACATCATCAAAAAGATGAATAGATTGCAAAACATCCTCTATAATATACCTAGTGGCTGTAATCTCTCTATCCTATAGTCTCTTAAAAACAACCTTATGTTCATTGTTAACTAAGGCTCATGGTAATTTGGGTGATACCTGTGTAAGAACACAATGGGATACAGAGGCTTAATGCTTACCTAAGGTAGGAGACTAGACTGTGGGTACTACTTCTTGAGTACCCGAAACCTTAGATTTTGCAATGGAGGCCTTTTTGGATTTTTAAGCAATGTCTTAGAGATTGGGGATTCTTGGGATTGTTCTTTACATTTACAAGTGGTGGGGAGGAGGAAGCAAGTTTAGTGCTTTTAGAATGCCTCGTTTTGTATGTGGATGGACGTGAAGTTTGTGGTGGAGGTGATTGAGGGTCGAGAAATTGAATTTTAAGATGTTTAATATGTAGTGGCGACTCATGGGGTGAAGGAGGAGGTGGAGAAGCCATGAAAAATATAAGGAAGGAGGTATTGAGAGAAGAAAAAAAATATAGAATGTGGCTTTAAAAATTGTGTTTCTACTAAAAAAGAGAGAGAATAAAAGCAAGTGGCGAGAAAATAGGAAAAAATGGGAGAGAGAGGAGATGTCGGAGCGAAAATGGAAAAAGAAGTGGGTTAAGGCAGTTTTACAAAAGTGCATAGGGTATGCATGAAGCTGCATAGGCAAGGAACGAAGTTGCATAGGCTATGCAAAAAGTTATGTAGATTTCGACAAAGAGAATGAAACCTTTGGAGACCTAGTGTGATGATAGATAAGCTATGCAATAGGTCATGTATGTTTTGACAAAAAGAATGGAAAGCTAAAAAGTTCTAGCACGAAAGTGCAAAGACTATGCAACAGGCTATGTACATTTCAACAAACATGAATAATGAACTAAGCAAATAGCATAAAGTTTGCATGGCTTATGCAATAGGTTATGCACTTTTCGGCAAAATCAAGGAAACATGCAAAAATAGAGTTACAATACCTGTAATTCAATCTAAAAGTATTTTGACTTCAAAACTAAATTTTTCATTAAAAATATAAGTTGAATAGACTTATTTATATTCAAATTAGCACCAAAAGTTGCAAAAATTCATTACAATGAATATTCACTCAATTAAAAATAGCAAGTCATGCATATCAGCTCATGTGAACAATGAAATCTTTAATCAATCTGCAAAATTTTTCATTTCAGCACCCTAAGACTCTTAAACTTGTCCTTATGCACCATTACTTAAGATTGAATATGCCAAAACCCAAAATTGCGCCAAAACCCAAAATTGCTCCAAAACACACCCAAGAGTACCAAATTGCTTTCATCAATTCTCAAACAAATCTCAACATAGCAAATTAAAATTTTTTTTTCAGACTAAATCAACCTCCAAACCTCAAAATTTAACAGTCACTGCAAAATCACATCAAAAAAGCAATTTATGAGTTAGAATACTGAACCTCAACCATTTCTCAAATGATGAATGTATTGATAATAGATTTTCCATAATTTACTGCTCAAAAGCTAAAAAGTTTACTGTATAGGTTATGCAACTACAACAAAAATTTGCACATTTGAAAAATTAAACAAATCAGCTTCAAAAATAGGCAAGGATTTAAAAATCAAGGAAAGGGCTCTTCCTAACATTACAACATCACTTTTTCTCAGTAAAAGCAACTACAAAAGACAAATTTAATAATATCAAAATTGAATTTAGGGGAGATTTAAAACATAACAAAAACAATGCAAATAAATTAACTCAACAAAAACAAAATAATGGAACTTGGGGTGCCTCCCAAGAGTGCTAGTTTATAGTTATTAGCTTAACCCTTGATTCACTTTTACTAAGAAGAAGGTGTGGGATCAGAGAGTTTGCAAAAGCTTGACTTGAGTTTCCCAGGAAATAATTTCAATATAGAGTTAAACAATAAAACAGAGTCACTTTCTTTGAATTCCTTATTCCTAATGTGCCTACCATGCCAAGCCTTAGTTCTTTCTTTGTAAATGTGGGCATTTTCATAGGCATCTATTCTCAGCTCATCAAGCTCATTAAGTTATAACAGCTTTTTCTCACTAGCTTGTTTGATATCAAAATTCAAGGTGTAGATGGCCCAGTAAGCTTTGTGTTCTAGCTCTACAGATAAATGACAAGACTTACCATACAGCAACCTAAAAGGTGTAATGCCTATAGGAGTCTTGTAGGCAATTCCATATGCCCATAACACATCATCCAATTTGATGGATCAATCTTTTCTAGAATTGTTTGGTATTTTCTCTAGGATCTACTTAAGCTCTCTATTAGAAATCCCAACTTGACCAGAAGTTTGGGAGTGATATGGTGTAGCTACCTTGTATATTATACCATACTTTCTCATCAATGTCTCAAATTGCTTATTGGAAAACTGAGTACCCCCATCACTAATGATAGCCTTAGGAGCTCTAAATCTACTCAAAACAAATTTTTCAAGAATTTAACTACAACTTTTGCATCATTAATTGGAGTTGCAATAGCTTCTACCCATTTTGACACATAATCAACTCCAACTAAAATGTATCTATTGCCATAAGAAAGTGGAAATAGTCCCATAAAATCGATTTCCCATACATCAAATAATCCCACCTCAAGGATACCATTCTAGGGCATTTCATCTCTCATTGACAAATTTCCACTTCTTTGGCATTTGTCACACGCCAGCGTAAATGTTCTCACATCCTTGAATAGATTGGGCCAAAAGAAACTAGCTTGTAGAATTTTATTAGCTATTTTTGAAACTCCAAAGTGTCCTCCATAATCTAATGCATGGAAATGATGCATGACATTTTCAATCTCCTTATCAGGAATGCATCTTCTTAGCAACCCATCATTACATCTTCTGAAAAGTAAAGGTTCATCCCATGTATAAAATTTCACCTCATACAAAAACCTTTTCATTTGCTGCCATTTCATTCTTGGAGGCAATACTCCACAAGATAAATAATTTACCAAGTCAGCATACCATGGCAACTTAGCAACAATAGAGAAAAGTTGTTCATCCACGAAAAACTCATCATTGGGGACTGCATCTAATTGATCATTATCAATTTTCAATCTGCTCAGATTATCCACAACCACATTCTTAGCTCCTATCTTATCTCTAATTTCCATATCAAATTCTTACAGCAGTAGAATCCACCTAATTAGCTTAGGTTTAGCTTCCTCTTTATGGAGAAAATATCTGATTGCTACATGATCTAAAAATACAATCACTTTCGAATCAATAACATATGATATGAACTTTTCAAGTGCAAAGACAACTGATAGGAATTCCTTTTCAGCAGTTTCATAATTTATCTGAGCTTCATCCAGAGTTCTATTAGCATAGTAGATAGCATAAGCTTTCTTATCTTTTCTTTGACCTAGAACTGCTCTAATTGCATAGTCACTTAAATCACACATGATTTCAAAGGGAAGATTCCAGTCTGGTGGTTGCATGATTGGTGCATTAGTCAGGGCTTCCTTTAACCTGCAGAAAGCATGCAGATACTCTTGGTCAAATATAAATGGCATATCATGACTTAATAAATTTGATAAAGGTTTAGCTATCTTCGAAATGTCCTTAATGAAGTGCTCATAGAACCTAGCATGTATCAAAAAACTTAAAATTCCTTTGACATTGGTGGGTGGAGGCATCTTTTCAATCACTTCAACTTTGGCCTTAACAACCTCTATGTTGACCCGTGTAGGTCAAAATGAGCATTGATTTTGATGATAACAAAACTCAAATAGAATCTATCTAACTCAATTTTAAGTGATGTGTAGATTATTTCTCTTATTCATGAAGAATCTTTGAAGTTGCATCTAAGGAGGAAGAACACTCAAAGACATCTCAAGATAAATCCAAGATGAGAAAGAACAAGATTATGAAAGCTAAGACTCAAAGTAAAGGTATGAAAGTCATAGAGTTAGGAATTGAGTCTTAGGACTTGTGTAAAAAGAATAGATGAAAGTTTAGTCAAATGGAGCTTAAATTTTATTTTTCTTTCAATTATTTTATAAAATTTTCTCTCATCATGACCTTGGATATTGCTATTGAAATATATATATTTTTCTTAAGGTCTAAATTAGATTTTTTAAATATTACAATTTGAAACAGGCATCTGGTAAATTAGTTTGCTAACTTGTTTGTTAAAATGTTAGTTTGCTAATGTGTTTGCTAAAACATTAGTTTGCTAACTAGTTTACTACTGTCGCCAAAATTTCATTAGTTTGGTAAATGATCAGAGTTGCTTAACTTCGCACAAAAGACAAAATAATGGCTATTTTACCTAGAATAGAGTGTATAACGTTTCAAAAAGGTTTCAAATGATTTAAAATGATTTTGGACTATAAATACACCTTCTTTACTTCATTTTACACTTGATGAAAGCTTATATTTGCACTCCAATCTTGATTTTTCATTTATTGCTTTCATTTAAGAGCTTTAAAGTCTTTGAGCTACCATTGGCAAATCAACTCATCTCTTCTTTATATTTCGATTTGTATTGAGTGAGAGTGAGTGTTAAAACATTAAATTACATTCAAGAGAGGTTGTACAAGCACCTATTAAAGCTTGAGAATGTGAGTGCTTGAGATAGCACTTGTCAAGGGTTCAAACTACCTTGGTAAAATCTTAGTGTTGAAAAAGTTGTAAAGGGCTTTCGATATCTTGCCTTTAAAAAAGCAAATAGTGGAGAGAAGACTCAAAGAGGGTTCTTTGAGAGAGTGGATGTAGGCTAGTTAAGCTGAACCACTATAAAAATCTTTGTGTTTGATTTCTCCAACCTTAATCTCTTTACTTTTATGTAATTTAAATTTTTATGCATAATATTGAATCATTGATTGAATAGATTGAGTTGATATACTTGAATATATATTGAGTAGGTTGAGAAATTGGTTAAATATCTTGTGATGCATGTTATGTCAAAAATTGCTATAAACATTGATTGAAGCTTGAACTGAAATTTAGGGACACATTATTGAAATACAGATCATTTTCGCAATATATAAAAAAGCACCTAGTTGAACAAAGTCACAATTTTTCATTAGGCTACAAGCAAGAGCCAAAAAATTGTAAAGTCCAATTCACCCCCTTCTTGGACTATTTTGGAATAACACTCTGCACCCCTATTAGACACCAAATGCCCTAGCACTATTCCCTCCTAGACCATGAAGTGACACTTTTCCCAATTCAAAAATTGGTCAGTGTCTACACAATGCTGCAAAACTTTAGAAAGATTAGCCAAACAAATATCAATTAAAGATCCATAAATAGAAAAAGTCATTCATAAAAACCTCCAATATCATCATGCACTTTTGAAAGGCGGCTAGTGCATTGCAAAAGCCAAATGGCATTTTTCTATAAGCAAAGGTTCCATATGGATAAGTGAAAGCGGTTTTCTCTTGATCATTTGGATAGATAGGGATTTCAAAAAACCTTGAATATCCATCTAAATAGCAAAAAAGTGAATATCTGGCAAGTCTCTCCAACATTTAATCTATGAAAGGAAGTGAAAATTGATCTTTTCTAGTGGCATTATTTAATTTTCTGTAATCTATGCACATTCTCCAACTAGATACTGTTTTGGTAAGAATTAATTAATTATTCTAATTTTTAACCACTATTATTTCACCTTTTTTTGGGATTACATGCACTAGACTAACCCATGTACTATCTGAGAAGGGATATACAATACCCGCATCTAGCAACTTTAAGATCTCCTTTTTAACCACTTCTTTTATATTTGGGTTTAACCTCCTCTGATGTTCAATAGATGGTTTGCAGTTTTCCTCTAAGATGATCCTATGCATGCAAAAATTAGAGCAAATTCCCTTAATGTCATCTATTATATATCCTAATACCTTCCTATATTGTCTCAAAACTCTTAACAACTTATCAACCTCTAAATTACTCAAATTTGCATTAACAATCACTGAATAAGTTTCACTGGGGCTAAGAAATGCATACCTAAGCTAAGAAGGAAGTTGTTTAAGTTCTAAGATGATCCTATGCATGCAAAAATTAGAGCAAATTCCCTTAATGTCATCTATTAAATATCCTAATACCTTCCTATATTGTCTCAAAACTCTTAACAACTTATCAACCTCTAAATTACTCAAATTTGCATTAACAATCACTGAATAAGTTTCACTGGGGCTAAGAAATGCATACCTAAGCTGAGAAGGAAGTTGTTTAAGTTCTAGCTTAGGTGCATCTTCTTCCTTGAATGATGGTTGCTTAATTTCACTTTTTTCTACTTATGTAAGTTGAAAAACTAATGCTGAGAGACAAGGTGGATAACTTTCTAGATGTTGAGCAAATGCAGCCACTTGAGGATTGTTATTGTCTATGCTTTCCCCATGAACTAAGCAATTTTCAAGGAGATCTTCAGGATATCTCTTCCTAAAATGATCCTCCATAAGCTCATCAATAATAAATTCTTAAACAAGTTTACATCATAATGATGTTTCTTCATAGCATTGTCAATGTTGAAAACCAACTGATCTTTCCCAACTTTAAGAGTTAATTTTTCACCCTTAACATTAATTTTTTGCCCTTAACATCAATTAATGCTCTTGTTGCAGCGAGAAAAGACCTCCTGAAAATGATTGGGATATTAGAATCCTCCTTTATGTCTAAAATGAAAAAGTGAATTGGAATGTAGAACTTTCCAACCTTCAAATACATTCTCTGAAATCCCTTCCAGATATTTAATTAATATGTCTGCTAACTGAAGAGAAATATGGGTTAGCTTAAGATCTTCCATGTTGAGTTCTCATAGATAAAAAGATGCAAAAGGCTAATAATAACCCCTAAATCACATAGAGCTTTTGTAGAACAGAATTCCCCAATATGGCATAGAATTGAAAAACTCCCTGGATCTTTGAGCTTAGGAGGAAGCTTCTTTTGGAGGATGGCACTACACTCTTCTATCAAAGCTACAGTCTCATGATCTTCAAGTCTCCTCTTATTTGAGAGAATTCTTTCAAAAATTTCGCATAAGAAGGCATTTATGAAAAAGCATTAATAAAAGGCACATTAATGTATATCTTATTCAAAACATCTAAGAACTTGCCAAATTGCTCATCTAATATGGCTTTTTGAAATCTCTATGGAAAAGAAAGTTGTGGCCTATAAGGTTCTGGAGGTATGTACTTCTCTTCTTTCTCTTTAACCTCCTTTTTACTTTTTCTTGAACCCTCTTTTTTTTCACTCTCTTGTTTTTCATCTTCCTCAACATCTTTCTCATTTTCTCTCTTATCACTCTTCTCTAATATCTCATTGTTTACTACCTTCTCACTCCTTAATTTGATGGCTTGAAAATGTTCCCTTGGGTTTTCTGATTGACTTCGAAGCTTTCCCATAGACTTTGTACCTAATGAGCTTGCTTGCTGTGCAATTTAGTTTTCTAGCATCCTATTGTGTGTTTGCATCTGTTACAGCCTTGCTTTCATATCTCTTATCGCTTTATCATGCCTAATTTGATTAGCAAGAATTTGTTGTAGCAAAGCTCCAACTGTAGAATGTTGTTCTTATTATTTTGGTAGAGGTGTAAGATTTGTATTCCTTTGTTGATAATTATGTGGTTGCCTATTCTACTGGTATGGAAGCCGTTGTTGTTATGGTGGAAAGTTCTAAGTTGAAGCTTGATTTGCTAATTTTCCCATGAAAAATTAGGATGATTCCTCTAAGCTAGATTATACGTTTGAGAATAAAGATTTTCCATCTGCTTGTTTCCATAATTCCTAACCTAAGCGGCTTCCTCTCCATAATCTACTCCACAATTTGTATGTAACATCCTCACTGTAAATAGTTTCGTACGTCCTACTATTCCAGTGGCTAAGGTCTGTTCAGATAGCTAGAATGTATGGAACCATACTTAGACTAGAGTGAACAGTCATAATTAAATGAAATAAAGATAAACTAAGGGTGTAGAAAAATAAAAGGTGTGAAGTAGGAATCGGTTAAATGAGCACAAGCCCCAGTGATGGGTAACCTTACTAGGAAGTGACCATGAGTCCAGTTGCTGCTCTAAATCCATGCAGAATCCTATGAAACCCTTAATGAAAACTTAATTAAGGGGATTTCCATGAATTAATAAGCCAAGAAAATGAAAAGAAATAAGCACAAAGCAAAGGAAGATAAGGAGTTATCAGGTATTATAGAAAAGACAGACATAAATCCGGTAAGAGCCAAACTTAGTCAATTAAATTTAAAAGTCCAATATTGACCAAAAATAAGGGTTATAATTTAATGAAGCTAGATTAATTTAATTAATTAAGATTATAAAAATTAGGTAAAATTATTGATAAGTCAAAATTTAATGATTATAAACTTCAAAATAATTACAAAATTGCCATTTTACTTATTTACAAAATTGCTATTGAATATTAAATTAATATATAAATCAATAATTGGGCTAAAATTTCAGCCATCCTCATCTTCATCTTCCCATCCAAATACTCTCTCTCACTTCTCTCTCAAATTCCTCCATTGAAACACCAAGATCAAGCTTCAAACCCTAAGTTCCAACTATAATTCCTTTAGGAAACCTATAACAAACCCTAAACTACAGCCTAATTAGAAGAGAGCACTCAAGAACACCAAAAGAAATTGAGAGTTTAGAAGAAAAGGAATTCTGCCAAGAAGGGTTTACCAAGGGGAATTGAAGTTTGATTGAATTGAAGAGTGATTGAAGGTTGTTGGAAGCTAAAGAACAAGGTTAGTGCTATGATTTCCTCTTGATTTTGAAATTCTAAGAAATTCAGCTAGGGTTTGGTATGATTAGGGATTTTCTTATTTATGCCTAATTGATGCAATTGAGTGTATATTTTAGCTCTTGGATGTATTAATTGTTGGAGTATGTTAAGGAGATATCAAATTGGTTGATGGAAAGTGGAGTTGTGTAGTGAGGTAGATTCTAGATAGCTTGAGTCCAAAGTGCTTAATTAGCTATAAGTTAAGCTATATAAGTCCAATTAAAGTGAAATTTAAACCAAATTAAAGCTAAGACACATAGCTACAACTTTTATATTTTGGCCCAGGCCAAAATCTTAGGGAAAATGGGTGGGATTTCTAGGATAAGTGATAAACACTAAAACTGGAATTTCCTGAGATTCCAGCAAATTTCCACTTTACCTCCGTGTGATATTTAGGGCATAACTTTCAGTATATAACTCCAATTGAGATAATTCAAAATGATCTGGAAACCTAAGACATAGACCTACAACTTTCTTTTAGAACCTTGCTCAAATTCTGGGTGTAAGACCCTGAAATGTTAAATGCAAAATTGACCTTAAAATCTAGAAATCTCAGGGTTGGCAAGTAAGGGTTGATCAATTAGCCATACCTCACTTTACAAAAGTGCAAATTAAGTGATTCTTGAACTTGTGTAATCCTGAGACATAGGGGAACAATTCATATGAAGAACATATAGTCAAATTATAACTGTAACCTATTCAAAATGGCTTGATAATCTAGCTCTAGAAACCTGCCCTATTCTGGACAGACCTGAACCCAGAATTGGTCATTGGAACAGTTTTAGTAAAATGACCATAACTTGAGCTACACAAATACAAATTGAGTAATTCCAAAGCTAAATTAAACATGAGACATAAACCTACAACTTTCATGAAGAAAGTATGGCCATATTGATTTTGCATCTTGGCCAAATCTATGAGTAAATTTAAAATATAAATTCTGAAATGTATAGAATAGTCACAAAATGACTTGAATTATGATTTGTACGTAACACAAATGATTTGATGAACATGAATATCATGTGAATATATGATTGGGACTTATGCTCCTACTATGATTGGAATGATACATATGATGAGATAATAAGAACTTTGAATGACTAAAGATGTTACTATGATTGGAATGATACATATGATGAGATAATAAGAACTTTGAATGACTCAAGATGTTAAATTGCCCATGTATGCCTAGACATTTTCTTATGGGTTGGATAGATTGGCATGCCAAGAAGGGACGAGTTTAGTAGAACTGCCTATGGCTTTTAAGCCGGATTTTATTGCATACCTGAAAAACATTTATATGTCTGATGGTATGACGGTCGGAGGCACCGAGTGTTCAGTGCTAGTTATGATTATTCTACATCTATGATTGTTTAGCTCATGTGCCATTATATTGCATACCGGGTAGACACTATATGACCGATGGTATGACGACCTGAGGTACCGAGCACCCAATGTTAGTAAAACTTGTGTATCCAATCCAGTCAGCTCTGTTATAGGTTACTTGAGTATTGAAAAGAGTTAAGAGGGTTGGATAATAAACAAATGAATGGAAAAGATCCCAATGAAACCAATGGTTCCAAAGATCAATAAAACATAAAATGACTCATAATCAATTAGAATGCATTACTTTTATGTTACCATAATATGACATATTTATTTTATTTGTATAGTATATTTTCATTCTATTATTGCACTACTAAGTAGAAATGCTTAGCGCGATGATTTTTCCTCATGCAGGTCCACGCTATAAGGTATAGTAAAGAGTGGACAGGGGTTATTGGAGCTTGATCTGTAGTAGAGTCGTTGTCACCTCCACTCACCATTTTGGTAAAATGCAAGGGGCCCTTACATGCATGATGTTATACTTGTAATTAGATACATCATTGTAAATTAACTTTTAGTTGTAAATTTGAACATTTATGGGAAACAATTATGTATATTTATAAATAAATCTAATCGATTCATTGATGATATGAATGAGTATGAGATGATCATATGGATTATTATGAAAATATGTTTGGAAATTACAGTTGAGAATGAAATTTGAATTGGATATTATGTTGAGATTTTTAAACAGGTGAACATTTTAACAGGTCAATATCCATAAAACAGGGGAAACTCTAGCAATTTCTTCGCTTAAAAATAATCTAATTTAAATGTGATAAACTTCAAATGAATAATGAATAAAGTAAGTTAAGATAAGGTACTCCAGCACAGAATGTGGCATTCCTTGCTCGACTATACTGTAGATCGGGTAAAGGGTGTTACATTATAGTTCTTTCTGCATAGGCAATCTTTTGAGAACTTCCAGAAGATGTTAAAGTGACTAGCATATTTAAATCCTCCATCTTATTTGCTAAGATATTTGTAAGTGTATCAAATTTGGCATTAATCATATTAAATGGATCAAGATCATACATTCTAGCTGCTTTTCCTCTTTTGAGTTGGAGTTGGCCCTCTTGGACTACTCCAAATATGAGTATTCTTTGCAATTTTCTCCAAAAGCTCATAAGCTTCATCTTGATGCTTTATGATGAGTTCGCCTCCAGCTTGAGCATCAATGATTCCTATGATAGTAGGAGTAACATGTGACACCCGTTACCCGTCTATAGTGTAGCCGAGCAAGTTATGCCACTCAGTATGCCGGAGCACCAATTTATATTTCTATTACAATTTATCCCTTTTAATTCATTTATTTTCAATTTTGATAAATCTGAATTTATCCCCAAATTTTATAGAAAATCCGGCAGAGTGCCGGCTGTAAATTGGAAAAACAGTTCTTCTGAACCTGTTTAAAAACACTTCCAAAATAATTTCCAAATCCAAACTCTATTATACACATTCAAGTCAATCTCAAAATCTCAATCTCAAATCACAATACTATTTTCAAAACCTTTCTGTTCACTTCATCACTTGAAGCATATTCACAAATAATTCTCAACATTTCATTTATCAACATACATAATGCAAAAAATCTCAATAATATGAAATTTCATATGTTTTCATTAATACATAATTACAGGAGTTTATAGTTACAATCCAAACTAATACAAAATGCAAAAATACAAAAGGGCCACCTATAGTCCTAATGTCCTACCATATGCAGTGTAGATGTGAGGTGACTCTGGACCCTGGATGCAGCTCTGAAGGCTCACCCCGTCTGATGTCTGCTGGGCTCCCCAGCTAGGTCTCCAATACCTGCGCGTGGCAAAAGCGACGCGCTAAGCAATTCTGCTTAGTGGTGACAATATAAAATAAAATAAAATATAATAAAAATAAGTATGCAAAATGTATGTTTACATTTTTAGGTAGACTTAACTTCTGATATTATTTGCATTATTATTCAATTAAAATTTGGTAAGGTTTATTATCATTGCCCGAGTAACCCATACTTATTGACTGGACTGGATAAACGGATAAACTGACACTGAGTACTAAGTACCTCGGACCATCACACCATCGGTCACATTGTGTCTCCCGGTGTGCAACAGAACAGCTAACAAGTTGTAATAATTATCAGAGTCAAAACCCAAGTATATTAACTCAATAACATAGCCAAAGGCTATTATGTCACAGAATGGCATGGGAGAGCCACGAAACACAAAATGGCATAAAGCCATATGCAGTACTGCTAACAGAACCCTATTGGCATGCCAAGCTATCCAAACCAATCTTGTTAGGTATACTAGGGCATTTTACACTTTTAAGTTTTATAATTTTTGAATTTCAAGTTTTGGTGTTACTATTCACTTCATTAGTCAACCAACATGTTGACTTTTGCATAGACAATAGGTACATTGGTTTTAATACTCCCAACATATCACATTTTGCATTCAAAATTTGTTGGGATTGGTTGCCAATACCATTTCTAAGCTTAAAGTTAATTGAGCAGAAATTTCAGTTTTCATACCTTATTTTTACTGTTCCATTGGTCATTTTGGGAATTTGGCAAAATGATCAACATGAAAGTTGTTCCTTATTTTGTCTAGTTGAATTTCCTTTTTTGAATCACTCTATTTGGAGTTTTGTAACACAAGTTATGATCCAAAAACCACAACTGGCCGGATTGAAATTTTTTTGGACTAACCATATCTACAATGCAATGAACAGTGATGGCAACTCCCTTGTTGGATAGGTTCTGGTCATAATTTGGGGTAGGTTTCTTCATGAAAGTTGTTGGTCTATATCTTAGCTTGTTGTTGGTAAAATTTCAGGCCAATTGGACTTTTCTACATTGAGTTATGGCCAAATGAACTATCACTGTTCATTTAGTCATTCTGCAGAAACAGACTGCAGGTCACCCGGATTAGGGCAAGCTTTTGGTCTACTTGGTTTGGTTTTATGGGCATGGTTTCTTCACCAAAGTTGTGCCATTATGTGTCTAGTTTCATGTCCAATTAGCCTTGCACCAATTGAACCTCTACAATTCAAGTTATGGCTGCCCAAACCTGCTGGACTCATGTCCAATTCTGCAGGTCACCTAGGGCAGCCACACCAAACCCAAATCCCATCACTCAACACACTTCATTTTTGGTTTAAACAGAACTAAATGGTCACTAATTGACCATTAATACCCATTTTCATCATCACATGGTCAAAGTCCCATTTCTCCACCCCAAACCCTAACTCACACATTACCATTCATGCATTTTCATTGCATTTCTTCAATCCACTTACAAAATGCACATTAAGGGCAGCCATAATAACCTTTTAACTTCATTAAAATCATCACAAACAAACCCTAACCATGGCTGCCAAAAATTTAGGGTTTACATACAATTGGTATTCAACAATTTTTCTTTGTAATTTACACTCATTTATACTTACTCAACATAAATTTGAAGAGAAACATAAGTTTAAGTCACTAACCTCTTAGGGAGTTAATCTAAAGCTTGTAAGAACTCTTTCTTTTTAATTCTTTTTGCTCCCAAAAGAATCTCCAAGATGCAAGGACACTTTTTTGTGTTTGGAGTTTAGGGTTTAGTTGGGTAGAAGTTGGTGAAATCAAGCTTGAAAAAGCTTGAAAATGGTGGCTATGGTGGAGGCTTACGGCAAGGAAGAAAGAAGAAATGAGAAATCTGATTTTTCTCTCATTTTTCAGCTCATTTGTCTCTTTTAAATAAAGTTATGCCACGTGTCAACATTGGGTTGGGTGGGAGAACTTTAATGACATCATTATGATGTCATAAGTCCATTTTCCTTCATTTTCTCTTCATTTCTTGTCTATTTAATTGCAACTAAATTTTTAACAACATTTATTCATATTTTATGTTATATAAATTATTTATTTAACTGGACAAGTTGGTCAAAAATCATCTCTGAAGACGAAATGACCAAAATGCCCTCCGTTTGGCTTAACGGGCCAAAATTGTCTATACCAATTGAAAATTTTTTCTAAGTATTTTCTTAGCATTCTAATGCCATAAGAACCTCAATAACCCTTCTCTGAAGTCCCAAAAATTATTTTATAATTTTTCCCCCGGGTCTAGGGCTCCTAGTTGCGAGAACCGCAACTTCTCACTAGGTTACCCATCGCTAGGGCATCGACTCATTTAACTTGGTTGTATTTTATTTCTAAAATTTTTTGATAAATTTTTCTTATTAATATTTGAGTTAATTATGGTTCTTTATTTTAGTTTAAATATTTTTCCGGACGTTCTAGCTGTCCGGACCGATACTGGTCACTGGAATAGTAGACTGTACGGACTAGCTAAAGTGAGGATGTTACAACTCTTCCCCTCTAATAAAAATTTTGTCCTCGAAATTTACCTGATGCAAACAGTTGAGGAAACTGTTGCCTCATTATCTCTTCACTTTCCCAAGTTGCCTCTTCAGTGTTGTAGTACCTCCAAAGCACTTTCACCAGTGAAATTTGTTTATTTCTCAGTTCCTTCACTTCCCGAGCTAGGATTTGTATAGGTTCTTCTGTGTATGTCAAGTCCGGTTGGATTTCAATCTCTTCCATGGAAATGACATGTGAAGGATCTGAGCGATATCTTCTCAACATAGAAACATAGAATACATTGTGTATTTTATCCAGTTCTGGTGGTAAAGCTAGCCGATAGGCCACTGGTCCCACACGTTCAATGACTTCATATGGGCCAATGAACCTAGGGCTTAACTTACCCTTTCTTCCAAATCTCAGTACTTTCTTCCATGGTGAGACTTTGAGAAACACTTTATCACCAACTACATACTCTATCTCTTTTCTCTTCAGGTCGGCATAAGACTTCTATCTATCTGAGGCAATCTTCAGGTTAGTTTTGATTATTTTCACTTTTTCCTCAGTCTGTTTCACCAGGTCTGGTCCTACCAGCTTATCTTCGCCCAATTCAGTCCAACACACTGGGGTTCTACATATGGGCCAATACATTGGTAGCTATTGTTGTATGCGAATTCTACCAGTGGGAGGTATCTATCCCAACTCCCCTCAAACTCAATGACACAACTCCTTAGCATATCCTCCAGGATCTATCACATAATTCACATTGTTACTATCATTTTAATTTATTAATTGCAAAAATTCAATTAGGTTTTAGGTTTACCTGGATTACTCGTTCTGACTGTCCATCCATCTGGGGATGAAAAGCCGTGCTAAAATGGAGTTTTGTGCCCAAGGCTTCTTGCAACTTTTTCTAGAATCTCGATATAAACCTTGGGTCTCGATCAGATATGATGGAAAGTGGGATTCCATACAGTCTAACTATCTCACTGATATATAATTCTGCTAGCTTCTCCAGTGAGTAGTCAGTCCTAACTGGCAGAAAATGTGCTGACTTCGTCAATCTATCCACTATCACCCACACTGCATCATGCTTCCTTTGGGTGAGAGGTAGACCACTAACAAAATCCATAGTGACCCGGTCCCATTTCCATTCAGGAATGCTTATAGGCTGTAGCAATCCTGATGGAACTTGATGTTCTGCTTTGACTTGCTGACATGTCAAACACTTAGTCACATAGTCAGCTATATCCCTCTTCATACCAGGCCACCAATAATGAGGCTTCAAATCATTATATATTTTTGTGCTCCCCGGGTGCATAGCATAAACACTAGTGTGTGCTTCTTTCAGAATACTAGTCTTCAGTTCCCCATCATCTGGTACACACACTCTTCCTCTGTAGTACAGACACCCATCTGCTTTCACCTCATAATCATTTTCCTTCCCCTCAGGAATTTTACCCACAATGGCCATTAGCTTTTCATCTGCCCTCTGCCCATCTTGTATCTGCTGTAGCAGGGTTGGCCTCACTTGCAACTCAGCCAAAATAGCTCCATCTTGAGCTAAGGACAGACAGGCATTGAGTGATCTTAAAGTTGTGATGGACTTCCTGCTTAAAGCTGTGATGGACTTCCTGCTCAAAGTATCAGCAACTACATTTGCCTTCCCAGGATGATAATCTATCACACAATCATAGTCCTTTAGCAACTCAATCCATCGCCTCTGTCTAAGATTGAGCTCCTTCTGGGTTGACAAATATTTTAGACTATTGTGGTCTGTATAGATGTAGCATTTTTCACCATATAAATAATGCCTCCATATCTTCAGTGTGAAGATAATTGCTGCTAACTCCAGGTCATGAGTAGGGTAGTTCTGTTCATGTGGCCTTAACTTCCTGGAAGCATAGGCGACCACTTTCCCCTCTTGTATCAATACACACCCTAGCCCATTATGTGAGGCATCACTGTAGACCACAAAGTCTTTCCTCGACACTGGCTGTGTTAACACTGGTGCTTCTGTCAACATAGCCTTTAGCCTCTCAAAACTGGCTTGGCACTTATCGTTCCAGCCAAATTTCACATTCTTGTGCAACAACTTAGTCATTGGAGCAGCTATAAAAGAGAACCCCTTCACAAATCTTCTGTAATACCCAGCTAGCCCCAAGAAACTTCTGACTTCAGTTGTATTTCTGGGAGGCTTCCATTCCATCACTGCTTCTATCTTTTTAGGATCTACTCTAATCCCCTCAACTGATACTATGTGTCCCAAAAAGGAGATTTCACTCATCCAGAAGTCACACTTGGACAGCTTAGCATACAGCTTCTTTTCTCGCAGGGTTTGCAAAACAATCCTCAAATGTTCATCATGTTCTTTCTTGGTCTTAGAATACACCAGAATATCATCAATAAAGACCACTACAAACCGATCTAAGTATAGATGGAAGATACGATTCATAAGGTCCATAAATGCTGCTGGTGCATTTGTTAACCCAAACGGCATCACTAAAAATTCATAATGCCCATACCGGGTTCTGAATGTAGTTTTTGACACATCTACATCCTTTACCCTCAACTGATGATACCCTGATCTGATATCAATTTTTGAAAATACACCGACTCCTTTCAACTGATCAAATAGATCGTCAATTCTAGGTAATGGATATTTGTTCTTCATAGTTACTTTGTTCAACTGTCGGTAATCAATACACAATCTCAAGGTTCCATCCTTTTTCTTCATAAATAGCACCGGAGCTCCCCATGGTGACACACTGGGGCGTATGAACCCCTTATCAAGCAACTCTTGCAACTGAGTTTTCAACTCCCTCAATTCAGTGGGTGCCATCCTATAAGGAGCAATAGAAATGGGTGCTATACCCGGCATTACCTCAATAGCAAACTCGACTTCCCTTTCTGGTGGTAAACCAGGCAACTCTTCAGGAAATAAATTTGGGAAGTCTCTTACTGTGGGTATGTCACCCAAGTTTGGCTTAGCCTGCCTAGTATCAATCACGTGTGCTAGGTAAGCTTCACAGCCTTTTCTCATCAATCTTCTTGCAACTGTGGCTGAGATAACATTGGACAGGAAATCTGTCCTTTCATCCACAACAGTGATCTCATTACCCTCAGAAGTTTTCAGAGAAATCCTTTTCAATTTGCAATCAACTATTGCCTGATGACGTGACAACCAGTCCATACCCAAAATCACGTCAAACTCGTGGAAGGGCAACTCAATTAGGTCTGCAGAGAATTCATACCCTTGAATCCTCAACGGGCAACCCTCATACACTTTATTCACTACCACACTATGGCCTAGTGGATTGGTGACCAGAATGTCTTGATCACTCTCCTCTACTGGAACTCCCCTCTCTATGGGTAGTTTGATGCAAATGTAGGAATGAGTGGATCCTGGATCCACCAATGCATGCATAGAAGTGTTGTAGAGGGAAAACGTACCCCTGATGACATCTGGGGCATCTTGCTTCTCCTGAGCTCTGATGGCATAGGCCCTGGCAGGTATCCTAGTGTCTGGCCTCTCAGCTGACTCGGATGCGAGCCTCGATGATGGACCGGTGCCTCGGGTTTCTGGGCTTCCTACCCCTTTGTGGTGCAGGAGCAGTGCATCGGTTGTGTTGGAGCAACGGTAGTAGTCCTCTTCGGACAATTCTTGATCGATGTTCGCCGATCCACACCGTAAGCATGCACCGGTCACTGCCAACATTCCCCTTATGCCACTTCCAAGATCGACAAGCGAGAGGATGCGTGGCTGGTCCCTAAACACTGTCCCTGGAGAGCTGCCCATTGATGGTGTGGATTGGCCTCTCCTAGGTGTGAGCGTGTTGCGGGTCCCCGAGGCTGCCCGACCCGTGGTGGTCTGAACTCGAGCGGGAGGACCCTTACTCTTCTTCTTTGGAAGCGAGAAAATGTCTTTGGGTGACCGGACCCCTCTTCTGCTGTCTTTCCCTTCTATTTTGTTCATTGATTCTGACCCTTTCCACTTTTGATGCTGCATCTACCAGTTTAGAAAAATCCATGATCTCCAGTGCTGTGATCATGACTTTGATGTTGTCATTGAGCCCTTTTTCAAACCGTCTGCACCTCTCTGCCTCTGTAGGGACTATCTCCCTCCCATACCGGCTCAGTCTGATAAACTCACGCTCATACTCAGCCACTGACAACTGTCTCTGTCTCAAATTGATAAATTCCCTTCTTCGCTCTTCTAAATACACTTTGCTAATATATTTCTTCCTGAACTCTGTGAGGAAGAATTTTCCAGGTGATCCGTTCAGGTTGCACCTCACTAGTTACTGTGTCCCACCACTGATATGCATCATCCTGAAGTAGGGACACAGCACCCACCAGGTTTTTCTCGGGGGTGCAATTTAGCTGTTTCAGCACTCTGATGGTTCTATCCAACTAGTTTTCTGCAGCCATGGGATCATCCTCCCTCTTCCCAAAGAAGTCCATAGCCCCATGCTTTCTCAATTTCTCCATATGAGATTTCTGTGGTGCTGGTGGAGGTTGTGGCTGTGGTTGTGGTGGTGGAATCGCCCCCATCATTTGCCGGTAAAACTCGGTCATTTGTTGAAATAGTGCAAACTAAGGTTGGGTAGGTGCCTCAGCTGCTGGTGGAGCAGATTCTACCCTGCCCCCAGATTCAGCCCTTGGTGGAGCACGACTCTCCACCTCTTCCTCAACTGCTCCTTGTGAAGCAGGATCCATATCCCATTCAAAATAAGAAAACAAACAGATCTGCATCAGTGTCACCTCAATACTTACAAATGCAATGCAATAGTATGCACTCTATCTAGGCTCAGAAACGCCTAAACCGATGCTCTGATATCACTAAATGTGACACCCCTTACCCGTCTACAGTGTAGCCGAGCAAGTTATATCACTCAGCGTGCCGGAGCACCAATTTATATTTCTATTACAATTTATCCCTTTTAATTCATTTATTTTCAATTTTGATAAATCTGAATTTATCCGCAAATTTTATAGAAAATCCGGCAGAGTGCCGGCTGTAAATTGAAAAAACAGTTCTTCTGAACCTGTTTAAAAACACTTCCAAAATAATTTCCAAATCCAAACTTCATTATACACATTCAAGTCAATCTCAAAATCTCAATCTCAAATCACAAGACTATTTTCAAAACCTTTCTGTTCACTTCATCACTTGAAGCATATTCACAAATAATTCTCAATATTGCATTTATCAACATACATAATGCAGAAAATCTCAATAATATGAAATTTCATATGCTTACATTAATACATAATTACAGGAGTTTATAGTTACAATCCAAACTAATACAAAATGCAAAAATACAAAAGGGCCACCTATAGTCCTAATGTCCTACCATATGTAGTGCAGATGTGAGGTAACTCTGGACCCTGAATGCAGCTCTGAAGGCTCACCCCATCTGATGTCTGCTGGGCTCCCCAGCTAGGTCTCCAGTACCTGCGCGTTGCAAAAGCGACGCGCTAAGCAATTCTGCTTAGTGGTGACAATATAAAATAAAATAAAATATAATAAAAATAAGTATGCAGAATGTATGTTTACATTTTTAGGTAGACTTAACTTCTGATATTATTTGCATTATTATTCGATTAAAATTTGGTAAGGTTTATTATCATTGCCTGAGTAACCCATACTAATTGACTGGACTGGATAAACGGGTAAACTGGCACTGGGTACTAAGTACCTCGGACCATCACACCATCGGTCACATTGTGTCTCCTTGTGCAATGTGAGCGACTAACAAGCTGTAATAATTATCAGGGTCAAAACCCAAGTATATTAACTCAATAACATAGCCAAAGGCTATTATGTCACAGAATGGCATGGGAAAGCCATGAAACACAGAATGGCATGAAGCCATATGCAGTACTACTAACAGAACCCTATTGGCATGCCAAGTTATCCAAACCAATCTTGTTAGGTATACTAGGGCATTTTACATTTTTAAGTTTTACAATTTTTGAATTTCAAGTTTTGGTGTTACTATTCACTTCATTAGTCAACCAACATGTTGACTTTTGCATAGACAATAGGTACATTGGTTTTAATACTCCCAACATACCACATTTTTCATTCAAAATTTGTTGGTATTGGTTGCCAATACCATTTCTAAGCTTAAAGTTAATTGAGCAGAAATTTCAGTTTTCATACCTTATTTTTACTGTTCCATTGGTCATTTTTGCAGTAGGAATTTGGCAAAATGATCAACATGAAAGTTGTTCCATATTTTATCTAGTTGAATTTCCTTTTTTGAATCACTCCATTTGGAGTTTTGTAGCTCAAGTTATGGTCCAAAAACCACAACTGGTCGGATTGAAATTTTTCTGGACTGACCATATCTACAGTGCAATGAACAGTGAATGCAACTCCCTTGTTGGATAGGTTCTGATCATAATTTGGGGTAGGTTTCTTCATGAAAGTTGTTGGTCTATATCTTATCTTGTTACTGGTAAAATGTCAGGTCAATTGGACCTTTCTACATTGAGTTATGGCCAAATGAACAATCACTGTTCATTTGGTCATTCTGCAGAAACAGACTGCAGGTCACCCGGATTATGGCAAGCTTTTGGTCCATTTGGTTTGGTTTTATGGGCATGGTTTCTTTACCAAAGTTGTGCCATTATGTGTCTAGTTTCATGTCCAATTGGCCTTGCACCAATTGAACCTCTACAATTCAAGTTATGGCTGCCCAAACCTACTGGACTCATGTCCAATTCTGCAGGTCACCTAGGGCAGCCACACCAAACCCAAATCCATCACTCAACACACTTCATTTTTTGTTTAAACAGAACTAAATGGTCACTAATTGACCATTAATACCCATTTTCATCATCACATGGTCAAAGTCTCATTTCTCCACCCCAAACCCTAACTCACACATTACCATTCATGCATTTTCATTGCATTTCTTCAATCCACTTATAAAATGCACATTAAGGGCAGCCATAATAACCTTTTAACTTCATTAAAATCATCACAAACAAACCCTAACCATGGCTGCCAAAAATTTAGGGTTTACATACAATTGGTATTCAACAATTTTTCTTTGTAATTTACACTCATTTATACTTACTCAACATAAATTTGAAGAGAAACATAAGTTTAAGTCACTAACCTCTTAGGGAGTTAATCTAAAGCTTGTAAGAACTCTTTCTTTTTAATTCTTTTTGCTCCCAAAAGAATCTACAAGATGCAAGAACACTTTTTTGTGTTGGGAGTTTAGGGTTTAGTTGGGTAGAAGTTGGTGAAATCAAGCTTGAAAAAGTTTGAAAATGGTGGCTATGGTGGAGGCTTACGGCAAGGAAGAAAGAAGAAATGAGAAATCTAGTTTTTCTCTCATTTTTTAGCCCATTTGTCTCTTTTAAATAAAGTTATGCCATGTGTCAACATTGGGTTAGGTGGGAGAACTTTAATGACATCAATGTCATAAGTCCATTTTCCTTCATTTTCTCTTTATTTCTTGTCTATTTAATTGCAATTAAATTTTTAACAACATTTATTCATATTTTATGTTATATAAATTATTTATTTAACTGGACAAGTTGGTCAAAAATCATCTCTAAAGACGAAATGATCAAAATGCCCTCCGTTTGGCTTAACGGGCCAAAATTGTCTGTACCAATTGAAAAATTTTTTTAAGTATTTTCTTGGCATTCTAATGCCATAAGAACCTCAATAACCCTTCTCTGGAGTGTAACACCCCATTGCATAGCCTGGTATATTTCACTGTTCCGGTGACCGGTGTCGGTCCGGACAATTAATGGGATTAGGGCCACACTTAAGACAATTTGAGAAGCCATAAACATAAATAATTAGTAATGTTTAATTAGTTAACTATAAATAAGAAAAACAGAACATAAGAGGTTAAATGAGTCGAGAGTCACAGCGATGAGTGACCTCCTCGGGAATGACTGCGAAGTCATTTTAAACTCAAATTTCGAACCGTAAAAAGTGACGCTGCTGTCCTTAGGACCCTTATGAACACAGTGAAAAAGAGAAAATCACGAAAAAGGACTATTAAGCCAGTCAAATAATTAGGTCAGGGAGCCGGAAGAAATATGGAATTAATTGCAAACCGGGATGAACCGGTGAGGGGCAATTTGGTCAATTGACCCGAGAGCTGACTCCTGACCTAACTGTCAAATAAAAATGGAGAAAAGAAAATTTCGGAATCAAGAATTAAATTAAAGAACTAATAAAAAAATAGAAAAAAAAAGGAAAAGAAAGAAGTTAGAAAAGTCAAAGGTGATGTCATAAAAGAATTAATTACATGAATTATTAAATTTGGATTTAGTGGTCTTCCATAAGCAAAATAAAAAGAAAAGAAATTGGTTTTTTTTTTCTTCATTCCCGTCAACCCTCATTTCCTCTCTCATTTCTCTCATTTTCTTAACCTCCTCCATTGAAGCTCACTAAAAAGCTTCTTAAACCCAAGATTTGAGCCATAAAATTTATAAGTTTCTTAATTAAAGCTTGTAGTTGAGTCTTGTTAAGAAGATTGGGAAAAGAAAATTTTCAAAAAAGCTTGAAGAAACAAGAAGTTGGAAAGCTCCATTTGAGGTAAGCTCTCTTCCTTAATTTTGATTGAATTATAAGTATAGAAGTAAGATGAAAGTGGCTAGAAATACATGAAAACATGCAAAATCATGCCTATCTATAACCCTAGGAATTTTGGCCAGCAGCAAACTAATGTTGAAATGGGTAATTTTGATACAAATAATGAAGTGGTTAAGTGTAAGTGAGGGTATGAGTACTAAAAATGCAATTAGAATTCAACAAGTGAGTAAGATGAATGAGATTAGGGTTTGAATGTTAGGGTTTTGAGGCAAAATTTTGGAGAAATGCATAAATGATATCTTTGACCAATTGTGGACTGAAAAATGGTCAATAATGACCAAAAGAGATGTGTGGGAATTGTTGGAATGAGAACCAAATTCGTAGGTCCAATGGTCATGCTGCTGGCAGCATGACCAAACCCACTTTGAAGGACCAAAACTCAAATTTTACAAGTCCAATTGATATGCCACCAATTGGAGATGAAAATAGACATAAAAGAGCACAATTTTCATTAAGGAACCATGGCCAAAAACTGACCAAAACTTGGTGAAACAATTGACCAAAGTGAAATGATAGCAGGCTGCCACTGCACTAAACTGACCAAATGAACAGTAACTGTTCATTTGGTCATAACTCGAGTTAGACAGGTCAAATTGACCTGAAATTTGGCCAGGGGTTAGAGGGCATATAGATCTAAAACTTTCATGAAGAACATCACCCCAAATTATGCCATTAACCCATTCAAATTATTGAGCAAAGTTAGGTTACTAAACCTGCAACTCTGCAGAATTTTCATTGAGCAGCAATGTTTGGATGGCTATAATTCCCTCTAGAAAACTCGGATTTAGGCGATTCTTGAACCAATGGAAACCTAAGACATAGTAGAACATTTCATATGAAGAAAGTGAGACCAAATTATGAACTTAACTTGATCAAATTATTGACCAAAGTTGGATCAAAATCTGCCAGAACCCAAAATTGCAGCATGAACAGTGCACGTGAACAGTAAACTTATTTTGGCCATAACTTGAGCTACAAAACTCAGATTGAGCTGATCCAAAAATGAGAATACACTTAAGACAATAAGGAACATTTTTTATGAAGGAAGTTTTGTTGAATTCTAACAGTAGATCGACCAATGGAATAGTGCAACTTCGGAGAACCAAAACCGAAAATTGGCAATTTTGCCAAAATGACCTAAGCTTTAAACAAATGACCAAAACTAACAAGTTTGGTGACCAAAATGTGGTATGTGGGTGAAGTTGGAGTTCTCATACCTATTAAGCCTTAGAAAGTCAATAATTTGACTTGAATGGTGCAGTGAATAGTAACCCGAAACACAAAATTTCGAGAACGTCGAATTTAACACGTTAGAGCTAGGTAAATGTGAAGTTAAGTTTATTTTGAATTTATTTTAAGTTTTAGTACTGAAACATTGGAAAATTTCGTGTTTCAGTGGAAAAGAATACCGGGACAGAACCGGAGGAGTCGAGTCAAGGCCAACAGGTGACTCGTTTGAGGTTTGTGCACAGGTGACTCGTTTGAGGTTTGTGCACAACATATACTTTTATAATCATCTTTTGCATATCGTTTTGAATAATATGAAATATTGGATTATGGCATTCTTATGATGTTTGATCTAAATTGTTGAAAGTTATTATGTATATTTGAAAAGACAATGTTTAGCAAATTGTTAAGATAAGTTTTGAAACCACAGTGTCATGACCACATATTTGAACACCTCACTAGCACGACTAGTGGGGGTAATTAGTTTCGAATTTTGATTCCTTCTCTGGAGAAGTGTTGAGGTGTGCCAGTAGAAGAGGATGTGAATGGATATCCATATATTTGAGCTAGCTAGCCTTGTGATATGATTTCTCTTTAGCCTCTGGCTATTGAGATTCATGTGATTTCTCTTTAGCCTCTGGCTATTGAGATTCTATTTGTTTCGAATGGCGTGATCTAACTGTGGGTTTTATGAAATGTGTTTTGATACTTTGAAATGAACTTGGTTTACATGTAAAATCTTACAATGCATGATTGTATTTAATTTTCATGTTTAGCCAAATTTTGAATGAATGTGCTTTAAGTTTTGCATAAAGATTATTTTAGTATATTGTGCACCATCGAAGTCCTAGTACTCAATGACTTTTATTGCCGCATACGAGAGACTAGAGGAGCAGTGAAATTTCTTGAGGTGTGTGAAGACATCACTTGAAGCCTTCGGGTATAATTTATACCCTAATCAGAATACTTCTTTTGATGTATATATTGCACATAAATGTATGGACATATAAAAATGGGTCTTGAGCAGCTTGTACACAAATTTGTATGAAGTTTGTAATAAAGTTTAGTTTGTGTTTCTTTTGATATAAATTTGTAAGGTTGTGTATAAATTGTTTTGTTTTTAATGAAATATGAATGATATTGATTGACAGTATTTTGAGAAATTGATTGAGTTTGATTGTGAAACCGAAGTAGTGGTTGAGAAAAACTTTTAGAAGTGCTTTTTAACAGGTATTCGAAGAACGGTTTTCTCAAAATACAGAGAAAACTCTGTCAAAATTTTTATAAAATTTGCGGAAAACTAAAATGGCCAAAAATATTAATTAGTTTTAATTTCAACTAAATGTTTTAAATACTTATTAGAAATGCTCACCACTTGTCAAAGATAAGAAAATTGTTTTAAAATCCCTTGTAGGGTACTTAATGAGTTATCGGTAGGTGAAGTTCGGTAGTTCATTAGGTATTCTACGGGATCATGTTATGCCTTACAGAGGGGTAAGGTGTGACATGGAGTCCCAGAAATTATTTTATAATTTTTCCCCTGAGTCTAGGGCTCCTAGTTGCGAGAACCGCAACTTCTCACTAGGTTACCCATCGCTAGGGCATCGGCTCATTTAACTTGGTTGCATTTTATTTCTAAAATTTTTTACTAAATTTTTCTTATTAATATTTGAGTTAATTATGGTTTCTCACTTTAGTTTAAATATTTTTTCGGACGTTCTAGCTATCCGGACCGATACTGGTCACTAGAACAGTAGACTATACGGACTAGCTAAAGTGAGGATGTTACATAACATTTGTGTAAAAATTCTAATTTGTCATCCATTTAGGAATGTCATATGTGGACATTGTCTCTCCAACTCGTTCCATCTCATCCACGACTCATAAACGGTCTCATCTTCTCTCGGTTGAAAAGCAGTCATTTGATTCCTTAACTCTTGAGTTTTTCCAGGTGGAAAGTATTGGGCAATAAATGCATCAATGAGCTATTCCAAATTTTTGATTGAATTAAGAGGTAGAGAATTAAGCCAATCCAAGGCTCTATCCTTTAAAGAGAATGGAAATAATTTCAGCCTTACTGCATCATCAAACACTATAGGTTGCTTTTGCATATCACAGATCATAACAAATTTCTTAAGATGATTATGTAGATTTTCTGAAGGATGACCCCCAATTTGAGAATTCTAAATCATTTGAAGCATCCCAAAATCTATCTTATATCTGTTTGCATCAATTCTTGATCTTATTA
Organism: Hevea brasiliensis; assembly: GCF_030052815.1. Lineage (NCBI taxonomy): Eukaryota > Viridiplantae > Streptophyta > Magnoliopsida > Malpighiales > Euphorbiaceae > Hevea > Hevea brasiliensis. The sequence continues at coordinate 9,760,847 of NC_079494.1, forward strand.
TGCTTTCTCTCAAATCATCACAATGAGGGAATGCATGATCCATCATACTTCCCGTAGGCATATTAGCATTGATAACTTCTTCCCCATGAGCTTCTTCCATATTGTTCTGATTATTTACACCATTACCATCACCACCAATTCTAACTCTTTCCTCAGCCATTTCTATTTCAACTTTAGCTACTCTTAAAGCTTCTTTTCTTTTTTAGGTTTCTTTCTTGTTGACTCCATAAAACTTCTCAATTTTAAGATTGTATAAGAGAGATGTGTCACTTGTGCTTTTAGCTCTTCTTATAAAAGATTAAAAAGTACCTAAAAAGAACAACAAAAACTCAAAGTGAAAAGATAATATAAAAATAAAATCTATGGACAACTAAAATAATCAACAATTTAATCTTAAGCAAACAACTCCCTAGCATTGGTGCCAAAAACTTGATATGGCCCAACCGCAAGTGTACGAATAGTTCAAGTAGTATAGAAAAGATATCGTTCCCTTAAAGAGTTATGTTGTAAATTTAATTTTTGATATAAAAATATACTAATCTAAACTAAATTTAGACTAACAATTAATTAAATGAAAAGATTGAGGATTGAAATGTATATTTGCAAATTTAATAAAAAGATTGCTTGAGTAGAAAATTTTACTAAAATTATGAGAAATAAATTGAGCTAAATAAAATATGGCAAGAATAAAGGTATTAAAACTTAAAAACAATTAATAATCAACAATGGTAAAAGGTGATTCCAGAGTTTAGAGGTTCATATTTAAGCTATTTTAGGATTTTGCTTGGTTGGTAAAACATGTGAAAAATTATGTGTTTCAAGGAGATCAATTCCCAAATCCTTTAAAAACTCTTTCGAGTGAGACAAAGAGTACCTTGATTAATTAAATCCTATTTTCGCAAAGTTTAAGATTAACCAAGACCTATTAAGTTCTTTAATCAATCTATTAACCATCTTAATCTTTAGTCTATTTACAGATCTAAGTTAATTAAATCTGATTCCTTGATTGGGTATCACTGGGGTTTCTCCTTTCGATACTTTAACCAAGGATTAAGAACATAACTTAATGGGATCCTACACTAACCATATCATTAGGCACACAAGAAATGGATAAAACTTTATAATAACCATAAAATATGGAATAATCAGTTCAAATCCACAAAATATATTAAATATTATATACCTAACTCTAGAATCTTAAAAGAACTACCACTACTCATGTTTAATATAAATATTCTAGCAAAAAAAGAAGTAAAAGATGGAAAGAAAACTAAAACTGAAGAAACCCAATGAAAGAAGTGCAGAAAATGGTAGAGAAAAAGAAGAATCCAAGCTCCAAACTAAATGAATGAAGTTGACAGCTCCTTTTTCTCCCTCTTTCCAAATCTTTCTTCTTAAAGCAAAAATCAGGTAATAATGCTTTTATATCGTCTGACATAAACCCTAAAATGGACTAAAAATGGTGTGTAGTGAGGTCATACACGTGTGATAAGATTTGCTCCTTCAGCCAATTAATAAGAAATTGCATAGCCGGAACTGTGCCCACTCAACGTCTTATGCACAGTAAGAACTCCAGAAAATAAGTAAAGATAATTTGCATGGCCATGCAAGTCCTTGCGCACATTTTGGTAAGCTTAAGAGAATTTCAATGAAGGAGCATAAGCTATGTAGAAGGTTATGTACATTTCGACAGACTTGTAATATTTTTCCAATCTCTCACATAAGATAGTACATAATCTATGCACTAGGCTATTCAACTTTCGGCAATTTAAGAATTTCTTTCATTTTATCTACAAAACAAAAATAAAATTATAAATTAATCCAAAATTAATAATTATAAAAAATTAATTAAATAACTAATGAAATTATTTATAAATTAATTAAATAACTAATGAAATTAATTAAAAATGACTAATAAATGAATAAAATGACTATAAAATTTAAGCTAAATGACTACATGAAATGCATGTATCAAAGCCCATATGAAATACTATTTTCTGCCAAACCAAATTATTGCCACCTCCGTGTTTTTGGCTGTCTCTGTTATGCCTCTATCTTAACTCGTTCCAAAGACAAATTTTATGAAAGAGCCATCCCTTGTGTTTTCTTGGGTTATCCCTATGGGTACAAAGGATATAAACTCTATAATTTGTAAACCCACCAAACCTTCATTTTAAGGGATATAGTTTTTCACGAACGCATCTTTCCCTTTAAACATGTATCTCATTCTTATTCGTTTCTCTCAACAACTTTTTCTAATATACCGATACCGTTACCCATTCTTGATGAAGGTACCTCATCCCCAGATCTTGTTCTTCCCTCCCCACATAATCCACAAGAAGCACCTACTTCTGATTTGCCTATTTCAAATGATCAGCCTATCGAACCTGAACCAACCATTGACATACTTCCTTCCTCTACCATTCCTACTGCCACATGACCCATGAGGCAAAGGAAAATACCAGCTCACTTACGTGACTTTCAAATTGATCTTCCTGGACATAATATAGGTCTTTCCTCTATCTCTTCTTGTACAGCTTCATTAAGTATTTCTTATCCTCTTTCTCATTTTGTTTCTTATAATAAGTTTTCCTCACATCACATATCTTTCTTAGTGGCCATCTCAAAACGCTATGAACCCTCTACCTATAAACAGGCTATTCGGCATTCTCAATGGCAAAAGGCCATGAAACAAGAACTAGAAGCTTTAAAACAGAATCACACTTGGACATTGCAGGAATTACCACCTGCTGAGACAGCCATCGAATGTAAATGCGTGTACAAGATAAAATATAATTCTGATGGATCCTTTGGGTGCTATAAGGCGTGTCTTGTGGTGAAGGGATACACTCAAGTCAAAGGCTTAGATTACACGGAAAATTTTGTTCCAGCAGTTAAACTCAACCGTGCGTGTCTTACTTTCCATTGCAGCTGCTGAAAATTGAGTCCCCCTCCAACTTGATGTACATAATGCCTTCATTCACGGTGAGTTAAATGAAGAAGTATACATGACACCATCACCTGGGTATCTAGCACATGGTGATAAACGTGTTTGTCGACTTCATCGTTCCCTATATGGATTGAAGCAAGCTTCACGACAGTGGTTCGCTAAATTCTCTACAGCAATTCTTCATTATGGTTTTCAACAATCTCAAGCTGATAATTCTTTGTTTATATACCAGAAGGTTCCTTCTTCTGTCGCAATTCTAGTACATGTTGATAATGTTATTGTTGCTATTAATGATACTTTACAGTTGCAAGCAGTCTGGGAATATTTATGTGCTTGGTTTCCTATAAAAGATTTGGGAAGTCTCAAGTATTCTTTAGGGATTGAGGTTGCTTGAAGTACTAATGGTATTGTTCTTTCGAAATGTAAGTATACTTTGGATATCCTTCAAGAAGCCGGTCTTACTGCCTCTCGACGAGTCCGCTTCCCTATTGAACAACATCATAAATTAGCCTTGGATGATAGTGCTCCTCCCACTGATCCTGGTGCTTACAGACGTTTAGTAGGCAGACTCATTTATCTCGCGATTACCAGACCAGATATTTGTGACCCGGTTCATGTTTTGTCGCAGTTCATGAGTCAACCAAGACAGGGACATTGGCCAGCTGCTATTCGTGTTCTGCGTTATCTAAAAAGTATGCCTGGTCAGGGCCTTTTTCTTTCTTCACGCAGCAACCTTACCCTCACAGCATATTCTGATTCGGATTGGGCCAGTTGTCCGCTTACTGTTCGCTCCATTACAGGTTATTTTATATTTCTTGGTGCTTCCCCAATCTCTTGGAAGAGCCAGAAACAAACTGCAGTCTCACGTTCCTCTGCAGAAGCAAACTATCGCTCCATGGCTCATACTGCATGCGAACTCATATGGCTTCGTCAAGTACTTCATGACCTCATTGTTGCATCTTCACAACCCATTTCCCTTTACTGTGACAATCAAGCTATCAAATACATTACAAACAACCCAGTCTACCACGAATGCACCAAACATATTGAAATTGACTGCCATTTCATCCGCGAGTGCATTCAGCGATGCCTGATAACTTGCCGTTATATTTCATCTCATCGACAGCTTGCTGATATTTTTACCAAAAGCTCTTGGTGTCCAACAGTTTCAGTTTTTGGTGAGCAAGTTGGGCATTCGTGACCTCCATGCTCCAACTTGAGGGGCGTATTATCAGCATATGGCGCAAATTGCGCCTCCAAATCAGCAATCATATCAGTTTTGCAGCATATCAGCAATCTTCATATCAGTTTTGCAGATTTATTGGAATTCCATTATCTGTTAGTATATTCTTAGGCTATAATCTGTTAACATAATTATAGAGTAGACTTCAATTGTACAGATTTTATTTTCTTTTCAGTTTCATCTTGTACTATAAATCTTTCATATGCAATAGAGAAAAACATAAGAAAGTGCCAAGTTTAACACTTGGTTTGGTCTTCTGCGACTCCTTTCCTTGTCTTAGAACTATGCCAAGTTTCTCCCTTTTCCCCTATTACTGCTTTTGCGTAATTAACCCTACCTCACCGACGTGCAACAGCTGTGAATTGAATTTTCTTCTGGTTTAGCAATCTCACAAGTTCAGTTCTTCTGGGTCCAATCTGAATTTACTTTTGCCTAATGACTTTGTTTTGATATTGATTTTCACCGTCTTTCCTCTTTTCTTCTCAAAATATTTTTTTTTTCTTTCTAATTTCATATTTTTAGTAACAATTCATGTTTATGACGAGTTTTATTATGAGAACACTTTTTGCTGTAGTTAAATGTGAATCCTCTGTTGCTGCAGCAGTTGGTTATGCCTGCAACCCTCTTGAGGAGTTCTTAGAGGCAGATAGAAGCTAAGATGAGGACAAATCTGCATGGTATAATACTCTTTATTTTTTTAACTATTACTCATTTCTTAGTACTATCTACTCACATTCTTGAATAGATTTACATTAGGTTCAAAGGAATGAGAACAGGATTATTGTTAAATTTCAGGTTTGTTTTCTATTTCCTTTGGTAATTACATAGCTTCTTTAGTGGAACTCATTTAGTATGTTGTGTTATTTTTGTAATTGGCTATGGTATAATGTGATTCAATGAATTTACAAAAAGCTGTGCTCTTTATATCTGAAGATGTATTAGATTTTTTTTTTTTTTTTTTTTTTTTTTTTTTTTGTGTTTTCGGCGGAAGAAGATGTATTAGATTTTAGCATTTATATTCAAAATCCCTTGAGGAATTCTTATAGAGATTGACAAGAATCTATTAACACAGTAGTAGAAGGTATTTCTGATAATAAGTGTAAGTCTTGCCCAGTATTTTGATATTGTGATCTTTCTTCTTTCTCTCTTAATCTCTTTTGACACTTTGGTGTCTCAAGCCAATAGATCAGGTGTGTTTCTCTCTTTAATTTGATGATGTTGTGTGGAAAACAATGTACAGTGCACATGTCTTTTTGGTTCGATTACTTTGAAACTAACTGTACCTTTCCTTTTAGCTTCAGAGAAAGTGGACATTGTTGCTGAAAACAAGGTAAGTTAATTGGTTTTAGTCCTAAATTGTTATTATTTTAGGTTGTACTTAATCATTTTTTTGTTTTTTTTTTTTTTTTTTTTTTGGTTAGAACTTTGATTAGGACTATTGTTGAAGATAGTCATCTAGTGTATTTTTTTTTCCAGTTATTTTTCTTTTGTTTGCTATTGACATCTAGAGTTTTCATTAGTTATATGATTATTATATAAGTTCAGAATTATGTCCATACCTTCTTCCATTCTTAACTTGTTTCTTTCCTGAATCTTTTTTTTTTTAATCTGGCTTCTTTAAATTGTCACTACTAATTTCAATTTTTCCATGGCATGCTTTCACGTGATTTTCTAGCATGAAATTTTTATGAGACCATGGAACTATGCTAGTTTCAAAGAGCAGGGCGCACTTATGAAATGGAATAGGTAGCTGAAACAAAGAATTATGATTTGGTAATTGCTAATATAATTTTGAATCCTCTCTTGGAATTGGCAAATCATATTGTTTCTTATGCTAAACTTGGAGCAGCTGTTGGCTTGTCTAGTATTCTATCTGAGCAGGTATGATCCATAATGGCTAGATATAGTCAGTTTCAGTCTTTATGTCTATTCAAATATTTTCTTGCAATTTAGAGTTAAGGGAAAAGAAAGCTAGCTCTAAGAAAATCTTTAGCAGCGCATCTCTCTGTCTCTCTCTCTTTTCAAGTGCACTGCTCCAAACTTCAAATTCCTGTTAGCCATTATCAAATATCTGATAACTTGTATGTCAATGACCTGAGCAACAAAGGCCTGTTCAGCCTCTTACCTAAGAGCTTTCTTGAACTAGCACCGATTCTTGGTCTCATGAATTAGCACCAATTTTTGAACTAATAAGCCGCTAATAAAGAGCAGAATGGGCAGACTGTTTCTTGTTCTTTGAATTCCAACGACGGTGTCAGTCAATTATCATCCATGCAAAAGGTTAGTGCTAATCAAAATGATTTTTCTTCATGTAGGGATCCTTTACTAATTAAGAAGAGATATTTTACATGTCTATGAGCCATTTATTACCAATATACCGTTTTGGTTCCTCTTGAGAACAATCTGGATGGAAAGTGGCATATAATGATATTGCTTAATGTATCGCACTTGATTAATACATTCCTTTGCTTAAAATTTCCTGCTTCTATTGTAGGCTTGGAATTCTCAATATAAGTGGAAATGGATAAGAAAAATAGTAGAAAATTCTTGAGGTTTGACTAATTATACACTTTGTCCTCCCTACACTCATTGTTTCCTATATTTTCAGGAGCTGCTAATGTCCTTTTAAAGGGTAAAATGCAAATCAGCTCATTATATCTTATTCTGAATTTAGTCCTTGAAGTTCCAAGATGCTTATGATCCTTATTTAGTTTTTTATTAGCGATATTCTTTGAAATTGTTGCATGTGGGATGTCTGTTAAGTCATCTCTGCAAGGGGGTTATACACAACCCAGGTGCAGTCAAAACAAGGAAACAAATGCGATAAACTGCTGAAAAATTGAAGCCACTGATGAAGAGCATCCAAAGCTCAAGAAGTAGAAATGCTTACACACTTGTACTCAAATCTATTTAAACTCTTCTTCCCTTGTTTGTCAAGTAGAAATCAGAAAACGATCATCTTTTAGCTGCAGGTTTTTTATGTACATGTAGAAGGTTGGTTATTTACTTGTTAAAAAGCAAGCTGTGGACTCTTATTTTAATATTTGGCTATCTAGCACTTGCAAAAGTCCATGTGCTTCAAGTTTAATAATTTACTTATGAGCCATTTGGCTAGGGTTATGTGGAGACAAGCTCATATTTATCGGGGGAAGCCATTTTTACTGGGTGCTATTTTTTTCAAACGCTAGTTTACATCTTAATAAGATCTGATTTGCTGTTTCTAGATATCAGAACCTTTTGTTTGCTGTTTCTTTGAGAAATTAATCTTCTTCCCTATTACTTGGATAGTACATTATTTCATGTGATAAACTTTATGCCAGAATTGAAATGGTTAATAACTGTCTCATGTGATGCAGATATCCGAAAAAATATAAGTGAGTGGACATTTGAGCTATTAAGAACTGGGCTCTTACAAGGCCTTGTGTATCTATATGGCCATGATCCTTCAGCAATTCATAAGCCTGAAGTGCGACAACATCTTTGTCAATTGTCAATGGCCATCTTGGAATGGGAATTGGAAGACCTTCAAATATGTGTGTGTGTGTCTATATATATATATATATATATATATATTTTTTTTTTTTTTTTTTTTTTTTTTTTTTTTTTTTTTGTTCAGTGGTAAGGAATTTAATATTTTCTTGTTAAATTCTTTATATTAATTTTTACAAATTCATTACAATTTTATAATATCAAGAATAAATGCAAATTAGTATGAAAAATTTGTGACAATTTTTTTTTTATTTGGAGCAAATATAGATGATGAAATTTTTTTTTCATTAATTTAGTTTTTAGTGGGGAAAATTTTCATTATTAGTGGGGAATAATATTTCACCACTAAAAATTGTTTTCTGTACATAAATTTATTTCGCTACTGAAAGTTGTCTTTTTCGTCGCGAAAGTTTATTTTGCCAGTAAAATTTATTTTTTTGCATTGAGATTTTATTTCGGCATCAAAACCTTTTGTGACAAATTTTTTTGTGGTGAACTAGTGGCAATTTTAATTTTCACCACTTGCAAATTTTCGACCCGCAAAAGGCCTGTTCTATTGTAGTGTGTGTGTGCGCGTATATATATATATAATCTATGTTTTCTAGGATTATCTCTGAGAGATGCAATGAACATTTCCACCGTACGTGCTTGGCCTATTGAAAGGCCACTTGCTCTTCCAAATGCACTTGATTTAAAATTGGCTGGCGTAGGAACCAATGAATAGCTAAATGATACAAAGAGCACAAAAATACACACTAATAACAAAGAGGTGCTAAGAAATGATATTGCCTCCCTTGTGAGATCCGATGCTAAGTGAAGTAATAAAAGCATTTAACTCGCGTGGGCAAACCGAGCTATCGAGAAGAAGATGTGTAGCATTAGCTTTTTTGTGTATCATTGCCCCTTATTTTTAGCGAATAATCCTAACTTTCCTGATTGGGGTAAAAAGGACCCATGGAGAAAAGACTATAGTAAATGAACTAGAGATTGCATGTGTGTTAACACAAATGTGTTTCTTGCTTAGAGACCAACAAATCATTGATGATTTGAACGATTAAGAATTAATTGATATTGGTTGGTCAATGATTATTCATGTAGAATTTACTTTATTAATGTATCTATGTTTGTTTGTGTTAGAGTCTAAGTCCAATTGGAATTAGAAAGTATAATTAATTTAGGAAGCATAATTAGTTTAGGAAGTTTAGTAGAATTTAAATTATTAAGTTTAATAATTAAAGTCCTAAAAGGATTAGGTTTTAGTGGCCTATATATATGAATAGTTGGTTGGCCATTATACAAAATGTATTGTAAAGAGCCCACAAAGTAGATAGGTGTGTTGAATTCCGTAAGTTTTGTCTGAGTGATTTTGAGGGTGAGAAAAATAATTAGTGTGTGTAATTATTTTTTCTTAATAGTAGATTTGTTGGAGTTAACTTACACCGAATCACGTTAAATTTTATATTCTTTATTTTGTGAGTGTGGTTTTTCACAACAAGTGGTATGAGAGTTGTTGTTTGAGATGTTAAAGATAGCGAGCACAAAATTTGAGGTGGAGCCATTCGATGAAAAAATAATTTCAATTTATGGCAAAGCACCGTGAAAGATATCCTTGTACAATAAGGATTAATTAAAGCATTAAACGAGAAGAAACCAGCGACCATTAAAGATGATGATTGGGAGGAGCTTCAACGAAGGGCTGTGAGTATGATTAGATTGATGTTAGCCCCAGATGTGAAGTACAATGTCTTGGAGGAGACCTCGCCTGTTGTTTTGTGGAAGAAATTGGAGAGCCTGTGACTGTCAAAATCACTCATAAATCATTTATACTTGAAGAAGGAGTTGTACCAACTCAGAATAGATGAAGGTACTGATGTGAGGGATCATCTCAATATTTTTAATAAATTAATTACCCAATTAGCTAGTATTGGTGCAAAGGTTGATGAAGAAGATAAAGCCCTCTTGCATAACCTCTCTCCCACACTCTTATAAAAGCTTGGTGACAGCTCTAACAGTTGGGAAGGAGACTTTCAAGGTGGAGGAGGTTACCGCAGTTATCTTAGATGATGAGAAGTTCAAGAAGACAGGTAGTAGCAATGAAAGTGGAGCTTTTGTTGCTGGTTCTAATAATGGTAAAAGTAATTCAAGTGGAAATAATTGGAGAATGAATAGTAGATCGAGTTCGAGACCACAAGTAGACCATGAAGATAGAGAATGCTACTACTGTCAGCCACATTCAATATCATTGTATGAAGATGAAGTAAGATCTTGTAGAGTTTAAACAATTTAAAAGGAGTCGCAGAAAAAAAAAAAAAAAAAAAAAAAAAAAAAAAAAACTGCTGCAATTGCAATGGATGATGGTATTGATAGTCAATGTTTGAATGTGGATAATGATAAGGAAAAAGCAAAAGATCCATTACAAGATAAGTGGTTAATGGATTCTGCTTGCCCATTCCATATTTGCTCAAAGAAGGAGTGGTTTGATGTGATTAGAGAAATGAAAGGAGAAAAAGTGAAGCTAGCCAATGGGAACAAGATGGAAGTTGAAGGTATTGGAAGAGTGAAGATCAAGCGGTATGGTGATCAAGTAAAAGTATTCGATGAAGTGAGATATGTTCCTAAATTTGAAAGGAACTTAATTTCCTCGGGTAAATTGGATTCATAATGTTCGATTCATAGTGGAGTCATGAGAGTTAGCAGAGGTGCTCTTGTAATCATGAAGGGTGAGAAGATTGGTATAAAGAATCTCTACAAATTGGAAGGAAGCACATTGATTAGAAGAATACAAGTGGAAGCAAGAGGCAACATCAACAATCAAGAGTGCAAGGAAGTACCCAAGAGAAAATTGACTTTTGCAGAAATTGTAAAGACTAATTCTATTTGACTTGGAGGTGGAGATTGTTAGAGTCCAAGTCAAATTTGAATTAGAAAGTATAATTAATTTAGGAAGCATAATTAGTTTAGAAAGTTTAGTAGAATTTAAATTATTAAGTTTAATAATTAGAGTCCTAAAAGAACTAGGTTTTAGTGGCCTATATATATGAATGTTGACCATTATACGGAATATATTGCAGAGAGCCCACAAAGTGAGAGGTATATTGAATTCCGTGATTTTTGTTTGAGTGATTTTGAGGGTGAAAAAAATAATTAGTGTGTATAATTATTTTTTCTTAATAGTAGATTTGTTGATGGAGTAGGCTTACGCCAAACCACGTTAAATTTTATATTCTTTATTTTGTGGGTGTGGTTTTTCACAACAGTTTGTCTTCTTGATAACCATATATAAATTTGCTTGTGGTCTTAAATTGTGTTGTTTCATCGAGTGAACACATTTTTTACCATTGTGGACAACCAATATTCAAGGAATAAGCAAAGGAAGTTGTTGTAACTGATCTTTCCATGAAGATGGAAATGATAAATGCACTTTATGAAGAAAAGTGTGAAATTCAACTTTTATTACTGTCGAAGAATACAATGGTTTATACACATTTGGTAATCAATCTAATACCTAAAGTTTTGCTAATTATAATCAATGGTGATTATACAGAATCAACCAACTATGGTAAGAATAGACTCAATCCTACATGCAGATGGGAACACGATCAAAACTAGATTACAAAGAGATATTTTCTCATATATCCTTTATTGTTTTTAGTGTAGGGGGCAATATATTATATGAGACATAATTCAGTATGCTCTCTGAATTATTAGAAGCTCAAACATGTTTAGATGATTGGACTAGGACAGTCTTAAGGCAATAGGAGATCATACGTGAAGGAAATAAAGATTTATATAATATAAGAACCAATGGAACAATAACGGAATCAAGCGGTTGTGGAAGCAATTAGGGTAAGGGGGTTATCTAACCCTAAATAAAATGTAAGAGAACTACATGGGTTTTGATTCCTCTAAACCCCAAGAGGATACGTAGGCAACTTAATTTTTACAAAATTAAGTACAAGCCCTTCTTCTTCTTTTTTTAACTAAAATTAATTTTATTTCTTTTTATTTCTATAATTGTTTTAATTAAGTCTACACATTTCTTATTAATTTTTATTACAAACACAAATAATTTCATTTTCTTCTTTTCTTATTTTATTTGAAAGATTTCTTTTATTAATTTTTCCTCCCATTTTTTAAATTGCCTCCCAAATGCCCTAAACCACCCCAAACCGCCCATCTCTAAACTTCCTATCAAACTGTTTCAATTCGAGACTTGAATCAGAACCAACGGTTCATGAACTACCTCCCAAACCATCTCGTAGTTGTTCGATTCAAGTTTAATATTTTTTCGAACCTAAACCTACAGTTCCTGAAGCATGGCCACTCCTAACTTTGTTTATTATAGTAAGAAGCTTACTTGTACCATTAGCTTGGTAACTGAATATTGACTTATAAATTTTTGTGCAAAGTAAAAGTTGGACAAGAAGAGTACCTAAAGACATTGTGTAATTGTAATGATAATAGAATATGTTCTTTTGTTGGTTGATTGCATACTTGGGAAGTGCAACCAAAAGTGTTTTACAACTGAGTTTTCTAACTTGATTATGTACCATGGACTTCTTTGGAGTCCTATCATTTATTGGGTATTACACTCAGCATGATGATCCCTTTAAGGCCCTCTCAATGTGTTCCAAGTATTAATTTAACATGATTTATATAAAGTTATTGGGATCTTGTTGATTCTTTGTATAATTTTTGGCTAGAGCTAATAATTTTTTATGCAACTCTTTTATAGGACACGATTCAATAAATAGTTAAATGAGTTTGGATTTAGCATAAAGGAGTTCAAGTTATAAACAAATCAACCCATTTTTGACACATTAAAAATAAGGGTCTAATCGGGTTGATTGGCTTAACTCGATAAGACATACAATAAATCATTTATTTAATAAAGTTAGTAGGTTAACATGTTTCATTTTAATCCATTTAAATCTACTATGACCCATTTTATTTATAATTAAAAATAAAGTTTTACCCTTAGTATCCGACAATTAACTTATACCTTTCCTTTCACTTTCATGGCATACTTTTTATTGAAAGAAAAATATAAGTTATTGATTAATACCATAATTACTTTAAAAAATTTTATATAAAAACCAAATTTATTAAAAAAAACTACATAGTAAACTAAAAGAAAAAAAATGGACTCAAACATTGTAATTGATTTCATCATAATCACTCACAATTTATATAGGAATAAATAATATGAAGTTAAGAAAACAAAACTATATAATGATTGTAAATTTCTTTTGAATATTGTTAATGTTTGAAAAAAAAAAATAGTAATAAAATTAAAGAAACAATTTTAATAAAAATTTATCCCCTATTAAAAATAATTTTTATGAATACGTATGCACTCACACTAATAATTTATAACTATGTGCATTTTAGGCTATTTATATTTGCTTATTTATCATTTTGATACTTGCAAAAGGTTGATTATTAATCAAATTTAAGTTCTTAAAATTATAAATATAATGATAAATATTATGAAAATTTAAATTTATAATACAGTATCGAATAAGATATTTTCAATGATATTGATAACTTGTGATACGGCTAGTATTTGTATGAGTGACACGTGGTGGGAGTGTTACTTATGTAAAAAGCCCGAGCACATTTGAAACTTATAAAACTACTTCTAGATGGGTATATAAGGGTATTACGACTACTTTTGGAATGGGTATAAAGGCATTATGACTGCTTCAGTATGAGAAGGCTGTAGGATAGCAAGAATGGAGTACCAAAGTGGGCTTTTCCTTTGGTACATTGATAAAAAAATTAAGACTAGGACTTCTTAGTTGGATTTCCTAATAAGGAGGATTCTTATTTATAGAGCAAGTGAGTCAATACCTAGTAAATACATGTAAAGGTTTCTCAAGTGGGCTGACTCAATCTTAGAAGTCTCCATAGGAGGTCTAATCATATTATTTTAGAGTAATAATGACTCTAACATTTTTTACTTGATAGGAATAGGAGGTAGTAAGGCAGGCCTATAGAACAAATAACTTTTATAACCTGCTCCCTTGGGATAGCAGACTAACCAAGCTATTATTTGAGACATCCAATGAAAGTAGGTTGGAAGGAAATGCAAGTTACTTCTAAGTGAGGTACCATCTCTTAGTCACACTTCCTCGGGCCATACAAATAGCTCAAATGTTGGTTCGATATTTTTGTATATTGCAGAAGCATATAAACTATAAAGAAATAAAGCAAATATACAAAATATTAATATTTACGTGGTTCACCCTTTCCACATAGGACTACATTCACGGGCATGGCATCTTCCACTATCAACAAATAATAAATCATCGATTACAAGCTCAAACTATATTACCCATTAGCCTAATTACACTCAAGAAAATCCTTATATCAAACTACTCATAATAAATATATTAGTTATTCCTCTTAACCCCCTCTAGACATAACCCAATATATTTACTACTTTAACTACTATACCAGACAAAAGTGTCTTCAACTACAAAGAGTTATAATCCATTTCTCTTTGATTATGCCTTTGTTCACCTTAAGCCAAAGCCTCTTTCCCTTCATAGGACTACGATGGGCAAGAGCTCTTCATCCATATGCAAAGCCAAATCCTTAACAATTCACAAAGCCCCTCTCTACAATGGGTGCTAGCCCCACACCATAAGCTAAATGCCACTCTCTCCAATGGGCAAAGCTGCTCTCCATGGGCAAAGTCACTCTCTATAAGTAAAGCCAAATTAATCTCTCTATAATACTTCTATTTATAGTGTTAGTCCCTTAGTCGTAGTCTTATTAGAAATCCCACTTAATTTAGAAATATACTAAAATTGAAGTTATACTGTATATAAGAAATATTCCTCCATCCTATTAAGAAATATTCCTCTCACTCAAATTAGGAAAGGATCTTCCAAATCAACTAAAATTTTGAATTGTAAATCTAACAGATATACCATGAGCAAACACTTCCTTCGATTGATCAAGCTGAAGGGGAATGCTTATAAATTAAAGTATCCAAAATCAAGCCAAGTAGGTACCTGTAATCAAAGAAAAAGATTGAAGGGGAATCCTAACTCTAGTTAGGAACTCACTATGATGATTTAGTTAGAAGTCTAGAACTTTGGAAGAATGCAACACACTAGAATCATAACTCTGAATTTGTCTTTGCCCAATGGGCCATAAAATGTAATTTTAATTTCAAGATAAAAAAAAATACGTGGATGAGGAACTATTTACATTACAAGAATCATAATTTCGTTTGGATTCCTAGTCCCAATCAAACTCTTTCTTTTTTATAGCAATCAAATTATACATATAAGTATAGTCTTTTTCAAATTATATCTTGTAGAGTTATGTATAAAGGGAAAGTACTTACACAAAAAGTTGTTGTTGTGATCAAGCCTAATCTTAAGTGATTGTAGTTTATGTTCATGCTTGAGGATGGAAGACTGTTAATAATACAAGTCTGATTCAAAATTGCCATTTGTTTTTAGTAGTTGACTAAAACATGTCAAATTTAACTTTAAACTGAATTTTAAAGACCCCAACTAACATATTTATAGTAAGCAACATTGTCAAACAGATTCTTAAACTAAGAAATTCGAAAGCATATGAGTGGTAGCAATATATATAATCAGAAATTTGAAATGTGCCAAGATGAATAATCAGTGTCACTATTCAACACCAGAAGTGGCATTACAAAAAGGTGGGAGAATGAGGAAGAAAGCATGTAGGATTTGGGTATTTGGATGCTACTGCATCATTGATACTCAAACTTAAGACTTTATAATTTTGGAGACTACTTCAATACTAATGAATTAAAACTCATTAGTATTACATTAAAAAAATATATACTAATTAGTATTGATGAACTAATTTATTAATAGACTTAAAATTTAAGAATAAAAAGCATAAGGTGTTTAAACAACATGAATGAATTAAAATTTTTTTTTCATAAGCTCAAGAATATTTTAGCTAAAAAACCCAAAAACCAACTTTGTTATTGTAAAGCTCATTTGAAATCCTTGTTGTTTTTTTTTTTTCAAAAGGTTTTTTTTTTTTTTTTTTGAATTGAATCCCTCTATCTAGGGGTGGCCACGATTCAAGAACCGCCGGTTACGGTTCCTGAACTGCCGGTTCAGGTTCAATGAAATCATGAACCTGAGTCAAACCGTCATGGGACGGTTTGGAAGACGGTTCTTGAACCGCCGGTTCCGGTTCGAGCCCCGGTTTAAAACGGTTTAAATGACGGTTTGAAAAATAACAGTTCAAGACGGTTTGAAAGCAGTTTAGGGGCAGTTTAAGAGCAATTTAAAGAAAAAAATTAGAGGAAAATTTTATTGATTTAGAATTTAAGTTATATTTGTAAAAATATTTTAATTTTTCTTAGAAATCTTTCAATCAAAATAAAATAAGAATAAAAATAACTTATTTTTAAGAAAAATTTAATAAGCAAAGACTTGAATTATTAAAAAACTAGAGATAAAATTAATTTAAAAAAAAATAGAAAAAGGTGCATGAACTTAATTTTGCCTATGTATCCCTTTAGGATTTAGAGGAATCAAAATTTTCAGTTATAAGTTGAGAGAAGGGAGATTGAGGTGATTTGATCATGTGAAGCATAGACATAGGAAAGCTCCAATTAGACAAGTAGAGCATATTGGGTTGAGAATAGAAAGAAAATAATAAGTAGACCTAAACTGACTTGGAGGAGAATAGTACAACATGAACTAAAAACATTACACATTTCCGAGGATTTAACCCAAAATCGTTTAGAGTGGAGAAAGAGAATCCATATAGCCAACCCCAATAAATCTTTGAGATAAAAGTTTAGTTGAATTGAGTTGAATTGAGTATTACTTGCCCTTTTTTAAAAAAATTATATGATAATTGATAATTAAAAAAATATAAAAAAAATCAAAATATAGGGTATTGATAATTTTATTGAAGATATAAAATAATAACAGAGTAATTGAGATAGTATTAAAAATTTCAGTGAGCATAAAACTAATAAAGTAGGGAAATTGTGAAAGTACTGAGAATTAAAAGGAATGTAGAAAATAATTATTTAAAAAATTTGACAGAAATTGAAAGAGTATTAAGAATTAAAGAAAGTGTAGAGAATAATTGTGTAGAGAATTATATATATATATGAATTAGGAGTAGAGTGAAGTATTTATTGAATTTTTATATTTAAATCACTGGTTTGGTCCGGTTCGAAATCGTCGATTCAATTCGGTTCGAAACCGCAAGTTCATAATTTCTAAAAATTATGAACCTGAACCAAATCATAGAAGAACGATTTCAGTTCAGTTTGAAGTCGATTTCAATTTTGACCAATTTCAATCTGATTTTGATCAAATCAATTTCAGTTCAATTTCGCTTCGAAATCGGACAGTAGCCACCCCTACTTCTGTCTCACTTACGGAAAACTTGTACAAAGCATCTACCCTTTAGATGCGACTAATGCATCAATGGTGCAATTTCTTTATTATTTCTATTTGTCATGATCTAGTACTACTTATCAGTCATCATTTTCCATACGCTTTAGCAAAGGTGCTTAGCCTAACCACTACGCCGATTCTACTTGTCCTCATTTGACACAGTCTCCCATGGATGATTCAGTGCAGCCAATGTACTTGGCTACCGTATTCTTCTACCTCGCAAGCATTTTGGTCCTCTACATCATCACAAAGCACTATCTTCACAAGATTCAAAATCTCCCACCATGCCCATATCCTTCCCTACCCATCATTGGGCATCTCTATCTCCTCAAGAAGCCCCTTCATCGAACTCTATCCAAGATCTCCAAACGCCACGGCCCAATACTCTTCTTTAGGTTTGGTTCTCGCCCGGTACTTGTTATCTCATCCCCTGCATTCGCCGAAGAATGTCTAACTAAGAATGACATCATTTTCGCCAACCGTCCTCAACTCTTGGCCGGAAAACACTTAGGCTACAACTACTCGGCTCTGACCTGGGCTCCCTACGGCGATCACTGGAGAAACCTAAGGCGAATCTCGTCGCTCCAAATTTTGTCCCCCCATCGCCTTCAAATGCTTTCAGGAAGTCGCGTTGAGGAGATCAAGACAATGCTTAGCAAGCTTGCTGATAAACCAAATCAGACGGTGGATATGAGGAATCTGTTTTTTGAGCTGACGATAAATTCCATGATGAGGATGATAGCTGGGAAGCGATATTATGGAGAGAACCTGAGCGATCTGGAGGAAGCTAAGAGGTTTCAAAAGATAATTGCGGAGACTGTGCGGCTGGGCGGTAAAATGTTTATCAGGGACTTCTTGCCATGTATGGGGTGGATTGAACTTGGAGCCAAAGAGGAGGAGTTGAGGGAGTTGCAGAAAGGGAGAGATGGATTCATGCAGGGTTTGATAGATGAGAATAGAAGAAGAAGAAGAAGAAAAAGAATAGGGAGTGGTTGTTCTTCTTCATCTGGAGAGAAGAAGACCATGATTGAGGTCCTCTTGTCGCTACAAGAACAAGAACCTGAGTATTATACAGACGAAATCATCAGGGGCCTCGTCCTTGTAAGATCTAATTTGTATTTAAAAATCTCTAAAGGCATTTTTTTTTTTAAAAATTTCATGCTCTTCTTGATAGTCAATATTGTGATGAGTTGATATAGCTTAGACACAATTTTGTGCTGCAGATTTTGCTGATTGGAGCAACAGAGACTTCCATAAATACTTTGGAATGGGCACTTTCGCTTCTGCTCGACCATTCAGAAGTTATTAAGAAGGCCCAAATCGAAATCGACAAGCAAGTAGGACATGGACGTCTGCTCCAAGAATCGGATATCGCTCAACTTTCTTGCCTCTGCAACATTATAAAAGAGACACTTCGTATGCATCCGCCGCTACCACTGGCAGTACCTCATGAATCCTCAACCGAGTGCACGGTGGGAGGATTTCATATCCCCCGTGGCACTATGCTATTAGTGAATCTATGGAGTATACAAAACGATCCCAATACATGGGTGGACCCTGCAAAGTTCAATCCAGAGAGATTTGAAGGGTTAGAGGAACCGAGAGATGGATTCAAGTTTCTGCCATTTTCGTCTGGAAGGAGGGGCTGCCCTGGAGAGGGCTTGGCTATGCGTACGGTTGGCTTGACATTGGGATCACTCCTTCAGTGTTTTGAATGGGAGAGAATTAGCGAGGAGATGGTAGACATGAGCGAAGAGGTTGGAGCCACCTTGTCGAAGGCTCATTCCTTGCATGCTAAATGCCGGGCACGCCCAGCTATGGGTAGCCTTCTTTCTCAAATTCGAACCAATTGAGCCCACTAGAATTTTTTAATTATTCCATAAGTTCTGAGGCTTCTGTTACACCTGGGTGGGGGATCATGCGCGTAGATCCAAGATGGTGCTTGCAATTTACTGATTGGGAAGTGGATTGCTAGTCTATCGCGAGTATTTCAAACTCAATGTATGTACACTCTTTTCGAATGGTGAAACTTCCCTCATAATAATTAAGAGGAGATCATGTTCTTGTCTTGAGCCTCCAATCTCAATTTGTTGATAGAAAATTGTTATAATTGTCTCATTGCTGTAACATTTTGCCATTCTCAAATTTAAATTTGTAAATTCAAGTTATTATACCATAGTTCTTCTATGCAAATAAGCAGATACAAGCTTGGAAAGAGATCGTTTCATAGTCATCGGATCCTAAGGGCCATAAAATGCAGTTCTGTACACTGTAGTTGCCAGCAATCAAGTGGAGTGGACATATGAACTTTAGAAAAGATAAGCCGCTTAATTCAGTTTATTGCATGTATCTGTAGCATTTGGTTCCTGACCTGGAGTTGTTATATTTGCCTGCTCCCTTTGACTTGAGGCTCCATAAAATGGCCGCAAAACGCCAAAACCAGTTCAGCATTCGCTGAAAAGAAACCTGATCTGCTCTTCGTCCTTTTCTGGCATTTTGCCCTGTTTCAATTGTTGCAAACTTACAGTTTGAAGCAAAAGTAAACCAAATATTTGAGAATCAGAAACCACTGTGGCATAAAAGCAAGAAAAAGAAGAGGCATGAGCAAACGCCTTCCATCCACTTCACCTTTCACTTGTTCTTGGTTGTTGATTGAGATGCGGCAACTTGTTTCAAGGCTAAGGTAGACATGATAATAAATAGTGTTTAAAAAAATAAAAAGAGAGAATTTGAATTTGTGCTCTGTTGTGCCTGTTGAATTGGTGCCTTGAATTCTTATTCCTTTCTTAACCATACTAATTTTGTAAGCTGTAAAGGTTTTCTTGGTTTTTGAAAAGAATATATATATATATATATATTTTTTTTTTCTCTCGCTCAAAATTGGGCTTTCTGTCAAAATTGAGTTGCCTGTCAAAACTTAGATCTCCTGCAAAATAGTAAGCTTGGCACCTATCTATATTTTACACAAGGCAGTCCTCTTCGCAAGTCGGCAAACTTTTACAAGTTGCATTTTGTTTTTTTTTTCTCTCGCTCAAAATTGGGCTTTCTATCAAAATTGGGTTGTCTGTCAAAACTTGGCTCTTCTGCAAAATAGTAAGCTTGGCACCTATCTATATTTTACACAAGGCAGTCCTCTTCATAAGTCGGCAAACTTCTACAACTTTTACAAGTTGCATTTTGTTTTATATATATATATAAGTTGTAGATAGGTGCCAAGCTATAGATAGGTGTAAACTATAGATAGGTGTCAAGCTTACTATTTTGCAGGAGAGCCAAATTTTGATAGGCAACCCAATTTTGATAGAAAGCCCAATTTTAAGAGAGAAAAATTGGAGAAAATTTTTATTGTGAGGTTTTGGGTATGATTGGGTTTGAGTGTTTGAGTGATTTGTGTGAGAGAAAAAATATTTAATCCTTTTAATTATTTTTTTTATAATAGAATATTTATTTATGGAATAGGTTTATACTGAGCCACTTTAAATTTTGTATTGTTTAATTGTGAGTTATTATTTTCTTAACAAATTGGTATCAGAGCTGAGGTTCATGAGATCCAAAAATAACAAGCACAAAATTTGAGGTGGAGCCATTCGATTGGAAAAATAATTTCAATTTGTGGCAAAGCACTGTGAAAGATGTCCTTGTGCAATAAGGAATAATTAAGGCTTTGAATGAGAAGCAACCAACGACTACCAAAGATGAGGATTGGGAAGAATTTCAACAAAGAGCGGTGAGTACAATTAGATTGACGTTAGCCCTCAACGTGAGGTACAATGTCTTTGAGGAGACTTCGCCAGTTGTTTTGTGAAAGAAGTTAGCAAGCCTGTACAAATTACTCACAAGTCGCTTGTATTTGAAGAAGAAATTATGCCAACTTAGAATGGAGGAAGGTACTAATGTTAGAGATCACCTCCAACTATTTTAACAAATTAATTACTCAGTTGGCTAGTGTCGGCGTGAAAATAGATGAAGAAGATAATGGTTTTTTGTTTTTAACCTCTCTCCCACAATCTTACAAAAGCCTAGTAATGGCTCTAACAGTTGAGAAAGAGACATTGAAGGTTGAAGAGGTCACTGCAGTTATCTTAGATGATAAGAAGTTCAAGAATACGAGTAGTAGCAATAATAGTAGAGCTTCTGTAGTAAGTTCTAGTCTTGGTGGAAGCAATACACATGAAAGTGATTCAAGAAAAAATAATAGATCAAGCTTGAGACTACGAGTAGACATTGCAAATAAAGAGTATTACTACTATCATCAAAAGGATCACATTCAATATAATTGTAAAACCTTGCAGAGTTCAATGAATTCAAGAAGAGTCGCAAAAAACAAGGGATTGTTGCAATTGCAACTGATGAAGAAATTGAATGTGATGTTTAAGTGTGGATGCTGCTAAAGAAAAGATAAAGGATCTGTTACAAGATGAGTGGTTAATGGATTTCGCGTGTCCTTTCCATATATGCTCAAAGAAAAAGTGGTTTGATAAAATTGAAGTAAGAAAGGAGAGAAAGTAAAGCTAGCCAATGGAAAGAAGATGAAAGTTGAGGGAATTGGAAGAGGAAAGATTAAGCTGCATGGTGATCACGTGAAATTATTTGATGATGTGAGGTATGTTCCTAAGTTTGAAAGGAACTTGATTTCTTTGGGAAAATTGATTCTTTAGGCTATGAGGGTTCCATTCAAGATAGAGTCATGAGAGTTAACTGATGTACTTTTATAATCATGAAGGGTAAGAAGCTTGGCGTGAAGAATCTCTACAAATTAAAAGGTAAAACACTGGTTGGAAATATGCAAGATGAGGCAATGGGTAATATCGATAAAAAGGAGTGGAAAGAACTATCCAAACAAAAATTGACTTTTATAAAAATTGTAAAAGTTAATTTTATATGATTTAAAAATGCAGAAGGTTGAAGAAATAAGTACAAAAAAATTCAAGTCAATGTGGAGATTTGTTGAATTGATACCTTAAATTCTTAGCTATTAAGAATTTTCTTTTCTTAACCTTGTCAATTTTGTAAGCCGTAAAGCTTTTCTTGGTTTTTGAAAATAATAAATAAATGTATATATAACAAAATGCAACTTGTAAAAGTTGCAGAAGTTTGCTGACTTGCCAAGTGGACCACCTTGTGTAAACTATAAATAGGCACGAAGCTGACCATTTTGGAGGAGAGCCAAAATTTAATAGGCAACCCAATTTTGAGAAAGAAAAATTAGAGAGAATTTTCCTTGTAAGGTTTTGGGTGTAATTAGGTTTGAGGGTTATAAATATTTATTATTTTATTTATGAATGCTCTAAAAAAAATATATTGTTTAAAATTATGATATAATCAATGTAAAAAATATATTTATTAAATATAGTTATTTATAATTTAAATTTAATTTTTTTATGAAAATCAAGTTATTTTTTTTATATATGAAAGTTAATCAAAATTACGTAGTTTGAATTTTATAACCTTAAATCTAAAACTCATTTTGTAAATAAAAGCTCAGTTTGGCTTGGTTCATTTTCTAAATGAGCCAACCTTGAGCTTATAGATATTCTGCTTAAGCTTGACACAAGTTAAGCTCGAGCTTGAAAAAATTTTGACGAATCAAGTTTGAACTCTTCAAAACTCAATTCGTTTACACTTCTATGGATAGATCTGTTGGCTTTCACTTAACTATGGGTAAGATTATAAAGACAATCTCTCAACTTAGAGATATGTAACAATAAAGTACCTAAACTTTATTTTGTAATACAAAATCTCCTGAACTTTAATTTAAGCAACATAAAACCTCCTATGACTTTTAATAGCTAGTTTTTTAAGCTATTTATACTGACACTGCATTTATCAAATTAAAAAAAAAAATTATATCTTCATGAATTGGTAGCTTTGAGTAAATAGGTTCTAAGTTATTGAAGTATTATTTAGATCATCAAGGTTGTGGGTAGAAAGAACAACAGAAAGAGAAACTAGAGAAAAATAAATTATAAAATGTTATTTTAGTTAATTAAAATTTTTCTGATAAGTGTCAAATTAATAGAGAGAAGAAATAAAATCTAAATCTTGAACAATATATAAATAATTAAAGAAATAAACAAAATGCACAAAAAAAGGAAATCTTCAGAAATGAAAATTAAATTTGTAAATTAAAGATTATATATATATATATATATATATATATATATATATATATATATATATATATATTCAATAGGCGGTAGAGCCAGTCCGTCCTATTGAATATATATACTTATCAGAAATAAAAATTAAACTTGAAATTTAAATATGCATATACATGTATATGTTCAATAGGCGGTAGAGCCAGTCCGTTATGAATATATATCCGTATATTTATGCAAGATAGGCGGTTGAACCTACCATATGCATGCAAAATAAATTTAAAATTTTTATAAAAGAAATTGAAGAAAACTTACTTAAAAATCTTATAAATTTTGTAAGATTTGTGCAAAGGTTTTGGAGATGTAATTTCGAGTAGGACTTACAGATGTTGCTCAACACATGAGCTTCCTAAGATCTACTACAAGGAAGTTACAGGGTTTGTAGGTTTGTAGGTGAGGTAGAGGTAGGGCAGGATGGGAAGTAAATCGACCTTCTTGCTCCTTTCTTCACCTTAGGATGAAACTCCTTTAGGACCTTCTTTGAATTCTCTCGGCTTGAGAAGCTTGAAAGAAAGAAGCTTGAAAAAGGAGAAGCTTGTATTGAAGAGGCTTGGGTTAAAGAAGCTTGGTTTTGCCTTAGATAGGTGCCTCCTTATATAGAAGTGACCAGGGGCAGTTTTGTAATTTTTTGGAATCTTGAACAGTATCTGCCACTTACTTTTTTCACGTGTGAACAGTACTTGAACAGTGTCTGAATAATTCTTCCTGTTGGGTGAACAGTGCTCGAACAATGTTTGAACAGTTCTTCTTGTTGTCTTTACATGTGAACAGTAAAAGTAAATAGTGACAGGTGAACAGTACCTTGTCAGATTTTTTTGTAAGAAAGAAAAGTAAAAGTGTAAAATTACAAGAGTAAAAATAAAAGCAGAATGAAAAAGTAAAATGGATAATTTTGTCGTAATAAATTTCTTTTTCTGTTTTTTTTTTAATGGAGTGGAGCTGGGACCACTCGTGTAAGCCTTCCATCATGTTTTGTAGGTTGTGCCATGTCTCCTCATCGTCACTCGTTTCATCATCTGACGAGACAGAAGGTAAGTCGTAATAACTTTCATATTGAACTATGTAATTTTCATACTTTGTTTCAATATGAAAGGGTTTTGGACTTGGCAAATGTTCATAGTGGACATATATCCAAGAATATGTACCCGTATGGACTAGCGCATACTCTGGATATCTATATTTTTGCTAGTTATCGATGACTGTCTTTGCTCACCATTTGTTGAGTTGGACAAAGTGATCTTCATGATTGCATAGCCAATCCAGAAGATGATAGAGAGGAGGAAGTTTTGTATCCAGGTATAAGTAATTGATCGTTTGTTGCAGCTCTCCATTTGCTAATACTTCTGGAGGTGCTGAAATAATTTGTATGTTGATTGGTTTTTGGCATAATAATAGTCTTCTGACTTCTTGAAGGACTTTATTTCTCAAAAACCTTGTCATTTCACAATAAGATCTTGTGACTCAGACTCCAGCTAACATACCACATTTGAATAGTTCTCTGGTATCTAGATATTGAGTTCCAGACATCTGAGTTGTTTTGAAGCGGGGGATGCTGAAATCTACATTCCCATGACCATACATTGTGACCTTGCTGATTGCTTTTTGTAAAATTGAGACATTTTTGGAGGACATCCAGCTGTTCTTTGGTTCTGGACTGGATGATGTTTTGTAATATCTACTCGCGGATCTCTTGAGGAAGACCATTGAGAACTTATTGTCTAAATTTCTTCGAAAGACAACAGGTTTGGAAATGTTCTAAGGACCTATTGGCACCAAGTGAAGTAAAAAGGACTTCACTGTGGTGATAATTTTTCACATTGACCAGTGGGGCCAATGGTAATTTTACACTAGAATCCAGTGGGGATCCTAGGCCTTCAGTCCTTCGCTTTTGAATTTTTACACTAGAATCTAGTGGGGATCCTAGGCCTTCAAATTCTTGCTTTTGTAATTCAAGGTGATGATTTTGATTAGAAGTGGATGGATTTGATGGACTGATTCTGGATGTAATGGTTTTGTATAAAATTTGGTTTTGTAAAAACTCAATGAATGATTAAGCTACCATGATATGATCCTCATGATATTTAATTCTGCTAAGGAGGTCAGCCACATATTTATTAGCTTCCTCGAACTCAATATAAAGTGCATTGAGAGCTGTTAATCCCAACCGTTTGTTTTGTATTATAGTCCAAAGATTATCTAATAAACATTAGTGCCTTTCTGTGGGAACATATGCAATTCTGGTTACATTAATTCTGAATTTTTAGGCAGGAGTTTTAGAGAGGACTATCAGTCCAAAGTGGACTAAATCACCATTATTTGATGATTCTACCATCTGCAAAAACTCACAAGTGTTAGTTTGTAATATGCAGTGACCAAAAAATTGATTTTTGAAAACAAACTCATTTTGTAAAGAAATTTCTTTTTGTAAATGCTATCTTGTTTCCTGTTCCAAAACATTTATTTGATTATCAAAAATGGAATAAGCCTTTATGGTATTCAAATTCTTTATTTTGGGTTTTTCAACAAAAGGAAAAATAAGATTTTGATTCTTTGTTTTAAAAGAAATAATATCATAGTTTACGCTGTAAGGGGTAATTAAGTTGATGAATGGTGTCCCTAGAATAACACTATGACTGATATCTTTTATTAAAATGAATGAAGTTTTTAAAAGAAGATTTGAATTGGCTGTTGAAGCCTCTGTTTTATAATTAATCTTGATTTTGAAATTATTTGCAGCTGAAAGTTTTTTAGTAGTTTTTTCTTGAAATTTTCCTGGAACAATGCATTCTTTAATACAATTTAAATCTGCACCTGTATCAAATAAGACAATTGAATCGATCTTGAAATCTTTAAAAAAAAACTATCGAAATTCTAATCGAATATTTTCTGGAAGAAATCTCATTAAGAATGAAGAGAAAATCTTTTGTAGATTTTTCAAGATTTTGAATTTCTAAAGTATTTTCTTCATCTTCTTCTTCGAGTTCTTCATTGATTTGTTTTGAAAGTAATTTTTGAATTGTTTCTGAGTCCTGTGCCTGTTTTTCTTTAAGCTCATTAAGCTCAACCTTAACAGCTTTTATTTCTTCCTTGAGGCTTTGGACTAAAACAGTTGATTATTTTGAAGTCTTCTTTCTACCCAATATGGCCGTAAGGTCATATGTGTTTTTTGCAATAGAGGGTAGAATAGAAGGTTTTTGTATTAGTTGTTCTTCAAAGGGTTTTAAAAGTTTTCCTAAAAATTCTTTTTGTAGTTGAGAATCTTCAACCTGTATAAGGATTTCTAAGAGTAACTTCTGGTCTTTAGAAAGAACATTGATTTTTAATTTTGGTTTTGTAAACAGTTCAGTTTCTGTATTAGAACTCGAACTGGATGATGAACTTGTGATTAATTCATCAATTTGTAATCCTTCTTTATTTTGCGTGGGTTCAGAATAACTGGACTCACCTTTGGTTTCAACTAAAAGAGCAGTTATTTTATTGATAACTTCTTCTTCTAATTGTAACTCATGAAGTTTTCTGTTTAACTTGCAAAATTTTGTAGTGTGGCCTTTCTTTCCACATTTGTAGCAAGTTAAATCTTTGAATTTTGTTTTGGATTGAGGACTAGTTTTACTAGTCTTTTTTGAAGGTTTTTTTGTAATAGGAATCTTTTTCTGGTTTTGAAGAGTTTTTGTATTTTTGGGATGATTTTTTATAAGGTTTTCTGCTATAACTTCCTCCACAATCTGGAGTAGGTTCTTGGCTCCTATTTCAAATTGTTTGCAGAAAGATCCTAACTCTTGGCGAGTTTTTCTCATTTCCCATTTCAGATGTTTTTATAATTTCAAATCCTAACAAATCTTTAAACCTTCTTTTTGAATGAGACTTACTAGTTCACCATAGGTTAATTTATCATACGAGATTTGATTTTCAAATACTTTCTTAATTTTATTTCTAACCTTTTCTCCTAAAAGGGTCGAAAGTCCAGCAAAGAATTTTTCTTTCCAAAAGGGCTAATTAGAATCTTATCTAAGCATTACCCTAGTAAGAAAAATGTTTTTGTAATACTGAAAATCATTTAGTTTTTTGCATCTAAGGTTTGAAAGGAGTTCGGCATTCTTATCCTTAAGATGAGATGGGTCACCTACGAAATGTAAGGAGATTATTACTATCAAGGTGGCTACTGCATCTGACATTGGTTGGCCTAACTCATCAAGAATTGGCATGCCATCTTCTTGAGTTTGTATGGATTCTAGAGTCTCATATTTTTGTGGGTTCATGATATGATAATCCCACCATCCTTTGAGCTGTCCTGAGAACCCTGCAATGAGGAGTTCAACAATAGCTCTGTCTGCGGTTTTAGTTTTGGTTTTGTAATCATTTGCTGCCATGGTCATTTTCTGGAGCAAATTCAAGATGTTATATTCAGGCATACCATCTATGTTCCATTCATAGACAGCAGAGGCATTGAATTTAGACTGGGTCAGAATTTCAATTTTATTTTCTATGCCTAAGTCTGGAGCTGTTATTAGGAGGGGTGTTGCTACCCGCGGCCAATAAAGTCTATTGATTTGCAAAGGTTTTGAAGACTGAATTTCTTCAGCTTGGATAGGCTAGTGTTCTTGGCTTTGGACATCTGAATCTGAATCTTCCTCAATTATATTGACACTCCTTTGGGAAGTTTGAGGTGTTTCAGGTGCTACTGGAGTAGAAGTTGAAGCTTCTAGCCTAGTTTTCATGTCTCTCAAAGCTTGGATAAATTCAAAATTATTGTTGTTTTGTAAATCTTTTTGACTGTTTTTGGAAACTTGGAATGGTTTGAAGATTGAGTTTTTCAGTTTTGTATCTGGCTTAGTTTCAATTTGGGAAATTGTAGCCTATTAGTTTTGTTCCATTTTTTGTAATTGCTTACCTATGGTATGCAAATGGGCATTTGTAAAATTATTCTGTAGAACAATATTTTTTATATTCACATAATCACTTTCATTTGGAATTTTGTAAGGGGCTGCTTCTATTATTTGTTCTAAGTGGGAAATTTTTACTTTTCTAAGAGGAGGATGTTCAGACTGTATTTTTCTACCATCTAAAATTTCCCATTCAGGAACTTTGTTTCTAACAGTAATAGGATTAACAGACAGTTTTTCCTCTATTTTCTTTAGAAGAGCTTTTAGAGCCGCAATGAACTCTGATTGATTATCTTCTAACTCATGTTGTTTAGGTTTTGAAATTTGGGAAGGTTTTGAAACTGGATCTATTTTTTTGAAAGTTTTTGGAGTTTTAGAAAACGGATATGAAATGTTATACTGTTCAGCATACATCTCAAACCAATCAAAAAAAAGAATATGAACTTTGTGTTAGTATATAAAGTTATAATATTCCTTTTGAATTTCTTTCCTTTGATCATTGAAATTTTTGAAAAATCACATTTGCTTTTTATGATTTTTAAGAGAATAAAAATCATCATGCAAATATGTTTTGTCCACTTTAAATTCTTTTTCAAGCACATTAAGTTCATGGTTTACAATTTCTGGCTAAAAAGGTAGGAGAAGTAGGTTCTGACTCTGTTTGGGTTTCAACCTGAACATACTCGTTTTGGAAATTTGTATAAACTGGATGTGGAATATTTGTAGAGTAATCTACGTTTTATAAAGTGGATCTAGGTATTTCTAAAGTAGAAAACCTAGAAGAGCTAGATAAGTCTGAGGTAGAATACCTAGGCTGAATATTTTGTATTCCAATTGGTTTTGTAACAGGCAAACTAATGACAGAAGGTATACAAGACACTCTTCCTATGTTTATAGTGTGGATGTTGAGGAATCATCTGAAAACCTAAGGCTTCTATTAAAGCTAAGGCTGACTCTTCCATCGTCATACGGGATTATTTGCCTCAATTGAACGTTTGAATCAACTAATTTTGAAGATTCAGGTTCTACTGCTCCTTCTAAGACCCATTCTTCTGGTAGGGTTATGTCCTTCCATTGGATAGATCTAGGGATTACAGTGTTGGATTTTGTAAAATCAGTTTGTAAAAGCAAAGTTTCTCCTCTTTTACTTTGAAACTTATGTTTTATAGCAAAAGCAGAAACCATGGCTTTGTAATGGATTTTGTAAATCAGTGCGAGAGGAATAGATCCTTCAAGCATTTTGTAATTGTGAGTTTTGATTTATAAAATAAGGGATTTTGTAATATTACTGTCGTTTAATGAAATAGTAAAATTTAGATAGCAATCAAAAGATATTAGTCCACTGCAGAAACTAGACTCAACTGAACTAAGTAAGGAGTCCTGAAAGTTTATGAATCTAGTATCTCTAAGATCTGCTAGGATTGAGGTGTTCAATCCTTCTTTTATAAGCGGTTTAATTCCAACTTGGACTAAACCCATATGGATGTATTTGTATTGTTTTTCACGGTGTTTTTGTAAGGATTTTTTAGACGGAAGAGAAATTGTCTCAAAGGGTTTTGTAATTTGAAGATCTCTTTCTTTTGTTTTGATTGTGAAATCAGTTTTGAAAAAATTGAGTTTTGTAGTCTGATAGATTTGATCATTTTGTACTTTTGGAATTTCCCAATTATTTATACATTTTTCAAAATTTTCGATTATTATTTCTTCACTATTAACTATCTTTCTCGACTCAGAAGATGAGGTAGAAGAGTTTGAAGAAGAAACTGTCCTACAGAAAATTGGATTCATACTTAAAGAATTTGTCTAGGTTGATCTTTTGAGTTAAGTGAGGTCATCGCCAAAGGAATCACTGCCCTAAACACGCCCTTCTCGGCTATAAAGACGGGACTTACACCCCAGGCCTGTTTACACCTCTAAAGAAGCTGTCTTATCACCTTAAGATCATCTTACCAACCTCTCAAAAATGTTTAAATGTGAATCTGAACCTTAAATAGAACCTTTCCCCCCAGGCTCTGATACCAAGGACACACTGGGGGAAACAGAGGAAAAACTATATGTTAATCCTGTTACTATTAGAAACAATGTTCCTGAATGGAAAATTTCAGATGGTAGAAAAAAACAATCTGAACATCCTCCTCTTAGGAAAGTAAAAATTCCCCACTTAGAACAAACAGTAGAAGTAGCCCCTTACAAAATTCCAAATGAAAATGACTCTGTGAATATAAAAAACATTATTCTACATAATAATTTTACAAATGCCCATTTGCATACCATAGGTAAGCAATTACAAAAAAAGGAACAAAACCAACAGTTTACAATTTCCCAAATTGAAACTAAGCCAGATACAAAACTGAAAAACCCAATCTTCAAACCATTCCAAGTTTCCAAAAACAGTCAAAAAGATTTGCAAAACAACAGCAATTCTGAATTTATCCAAGATTTGAGAGATATGAAAATTAGGCTAAAAGTTTCAACTTCTACTCCAGTAGCACCTGAAACACCTCAAACTTCCCAAAGGAGTGTCAATATAATTGAGGAAGATTCAGATTCAGATGTCCAAAGCCAAGAAAACCAGCCAATCCAAGCTGAAGAAATTCAGTCTTTAAAGCCTTTACAAATCAATAGACTTTATTGGCCGTGGGTAGCAACACCCCTCCCAATAACAGCTCCAGACTTAGGCATAAAAAATAGAACTGAAATTCTGACCTAATTTAAATTCAATGCCTCAACCGTCTATGAATGGAACATAGATGGTATGTCTGAATATAACATCTAGAATTTGCTCCAGCAAATGACCATGGCAGCAAATGCTTACAAAACCCAAACTGGAACCCCAAACAGAGTTATTGCTAAACTCCTCATTGTAGGGTTCCCAAGACAGCTTAAAGGATTATGGGATTATCATCTCACGAACCCATAAAAATCTAAGATTCTAGAATCCATACAAATTCAAGAAGATGGCGTGCTAATTCTCGATGAGTTAGCCAAACCAATCTCAAATGCAGTAGCCACCTTGATAGTAACAATCTCCTTACATTTCGTAGGTGACCCATCTCATCTTAAGGACAAGAATGCCGAACTCCTTTCAAACCTTAGATGCAAAAAACTGAGTGATTTTCAGTATTACAAAAACACTTTTCTTACTAGGGTAATGCTTAGAGATTATTCTAATCAGCCCTTTTGGAAAGAAAAATTCCTTGCTGGACTTCCGAGCCTTTTAGGAGAAAAAGTTAGTAATAAAATCAAGGAAGCATTAGGAAATCAATTCCCATATGATAAATTAACCTATGGTGAACTAGTCAGTCTCACTCAAAAAGAAGGTTTAAAGATTTGTCAGGATTTGAAATTACAAAAACATCTGAAATGGGAAATGAGAAAAACTCGCCAAGAGTTAGGATCTTTTTGCAAATAATTTGAAATAGGAACCATGAACCCTACTCCAGATTGTGGAGGAAGTTGTAGTAGAAAATCTTACAAAAAATCATCCCAAAAATACAAAAATTCTTCAAAATCAGGAAAAGATTCCTATTACAAAAAACCTTCAAAAAAGACTAGTAAAACTAGTTCTCAATCCAAAACAAAATTCAAAGATTTAACTTGCTACAAATGCGGAAAGAAAGGCCACACTACAAATTTTTGCAAGTTAAACAGAAAACTTCATGGGTTACAATTAGAAGAAGAAGTTATTAATAAAATAACTGTTCTTTTAGTTGAAACCAAAGGGGAGTCCAGTTATTCTGAACCCATGGAAAATGAAGAAGGATTACAAATTGATGAATTAATCACAAGTTCATCATCCAGTTCGAGTTCTGATGCAGAAACTAAACTGTTTACAAAACCAAAATTAAAAGTCAATGTTCTTTCTAAAGGCCAGAAGTTACTCTTAGAAATCCTTACACAGGTTGAAGATTCTCAACTACAAAAGGAATTTTTAGGAAAACTTTTAAAAACCTTTGAAGAACAACCAATACAAAAACCTTCTATTCTGCCCTCTATTGCAAAAAACACATATGACCTTACGGCCTTATTGGGTAGAAAGAAGACTTCAAAATAATCAACTGTTTCAGTCCAAAGCCTCCAGGAAGAAATAAAAGCTGTTAAGGTTAAGCTTAGTGAGCTTAAAGAAAAACAGGCACAGGACTCAGAAAGAATTCAAAAATTACTTTCAAAACAAATCAATGAAGAACTCGAAGAAAAAGATGAAGAAAATACTTTAGAAATTCAAAATCTTGAAACACTTACAAAAGATTTTCTCTTCATTCTTAATGAGATTTCTTCCAGAAAACATTCGATTAGAATTTCGATAGTTTTTTCTAAAGATTTCAAGATCGATAAAATTGCCTTATTTGATACAGGTGTAGATTTAAATTGTATTAAAGAAGGCATTGTACCAGGAAAATTCCAAGAAAAAACTACTAAAAAACTTTCAGCTGCAAATAATTCCAAAATCAAGATTAATTACAAAATAGAGGCTTCAATAACCAATTCAAATCTTCTTTTAAAAACTTCATTCGTTTTAATAAAAGATATCACTCATAGTGTTATTCTAGAGACACCATTCATCAACTTAATTACCCCCTTCAGAGTAAACTATGATAGTATTTCTTTTAAAACAAAAAATCAAAATCTTATTTTTCCTTTTGTTAAAAAACCCAAATAATGAAGTTGAATACCATAAAGGCTTATTCCTTTTTTGATAATCAAATAAATGTTTTGGAACAGGAAACAAAACAGCATTTACAAAAAGAAATTTCTTTACAAAACTGGCTTGTTTTCAAAAATCAATTTTTTAATTACTGCTTATTACAAACTAACCCTTGTGAGTTTTTGCAGATGGCAGAATCATTCAATAATAGTAATTTAGTCCACTTTGGAACGATAGTCCTGTCCAAAACTCCTGCTCAAAAATTCAGAATTAATGTAGCCAGAACTGCATATGTTCCCACAGAAAGGCACCAATGTTTATTAGATAATCTTTGGACTATAATACAAAACAAACAGTTGGGAGTAACAGCTCTCAATGCATTTTGTATTGAGTTCGAGGAAGCTAATAAATATGTGGCTGACCTCCTTAGCATAATTAAATATCATGAGGATCATATCATGGTAGCTCAATCATTCATTGAGTTTTTACAAAACCAAATTTTATACAAAACCATTACATCTAGAATTAGTCCATTAGATCCATCCACTTCTAACCAAAATCATCACCTTGAATTACAAAAATAGGAGTTTGAAGGCCTAGGATCCCCACTGGATTCTAGTGTAAAAATTCAAAAGCGAAGGACTGAAGGCCTAGGATCCCCACTGGATTTTATTGTAAAATTACCATTGGCCCCACTGGTCAATGTGAAAAATTATCACCACAGTGAAGTCCTTTTTACTTCACTTGGTGCCAATAGGTCCTTAGAATATTTTACACCAAGGACGCACTGGGATCGAAAGGGGGATGAGCTAACAGGGAAGAAATAAAATCTAAATATTAAACAATATATAAATAATTAAAGAAATAAACAAAATGCACAAGAAAAGGAAATCTTCAGAAATGAAAATTAAATTTGCAAATTAAAGATTAAATATTTATATTCAATAGGCGGCAGAGCCAGTCCGTTATGAATATATATACTTATCAGAAATAAAAATTAAACTTGAAATTTAAATATGAATATACATGTATATATTCAAAAGGCGGCAGAGCCAGTCCGTTATGAATATATATACGTATATTTATGCAAGAGAGGCGGTTGAACAGGCCATATGCGTGCAAAATAAATTTAAAATTTTTGTAAAAGAAATTGAAGAAAACTTACTTCAAAATCTTATAAATTTTGTAAGATTTGTACAAAGGTTTTGGAGATGTAATTTCGGGTAGGAGTTACAGAGGTTGCTCCACACATGAGCTTCCTAAGATCTACTACAAGGAAGTTACAGGGTTTGTAGATTTGTAGGTGAGTTAAAGGTAGGGCAGGATGAGAAGTGAATCGACCTTCTTGCTCCTTTCTTAACCTCGGGGTGAAACTCATTCAGGACCTTCTTCGGATTCTCTCGGCATGAGAAGCTTGAACGGGAGAAGCTTGTATTGAAGAGGCTTGGGTTGAAGAAGCTTGGTTTTGCCTTGGATATGTGCCTCCTTATATAGAAGTGACCAGGGGCAGTTTTGTAATTTTTTGAAATCTTGAACAATATCTGCCACTTACTTTTTTCACGTGTGAACAGTATTTGAACAGTGTCTGAATAGTTCTTCCTATCAAGTGAACAGTGCTCGAACAGTGTTTGAACAGTTCTTCCTGTTGTCTTCACGTGTGAACAGTAAAAGTGAATAGTGACAGGTGAACAGTGCCTTTCAGATTTTTTGTAAGAAAGAAAAGTTAAAGTGTAAAATTACAAGAGTAAAAATAAAAGCAAAATGAAAAAGTAAAATGGATAATTTTGCCGCCATAAATTTCTTTTGTCGGTCTTTTTTTTTATAAGAGATTTGGTACCTGTGAGGACGTACCACAACCTTCTTCATCATCATCCCCCAAATTGATTATGGGTTCTGAATCAGGATCAGCTGTAGAGGAATTTGCTCTGTTTTGCAATAACTGTTGCATTATTGCAAAATATTCTTCATCATTTTTAGCTCCCGCCAATCTAGCCATAGCATGTGATCGTTGGGCCGAAAACAACTGGTTTTGTACTGTATTTTGTGGCAAGAGGTTTTTTTCCCTTAAACCAGTCTTTTATTCCTTGATTTGTAATTGCTTCAGGGACATTGAATGAGTCCCTCCATTTGACTTTGAATCTTCTGGTAATAGAGTTCAATCCATCTTGGGGTCAAAATTTGAAAAACCAGATGAGAACCCAAGGTAAAAAGAATTTTTAAGAAAACAAGAGAAGAGGCGGAAACCTTTTCTCTTTGGGTGAGGCTTTGTAATGGATTTTAAAAAGGTTTAAACTCTTTGATATTTCTAATGTAAGAATTTCAGGTAGTGCACAAAAATACTTCCACCACTGAGCAAATCATGAAGGGGTTTTGGAAGGATCAAATGTTTTTTAGAAATAGAACAGCCATGAATGACTATTTTTGTGATTTTGTATGAGAAAGGTATTGTACCATGCCTGTTGGTAATCCCAGTAATTGAAATGTTTGCAATGGTCAATCCTATTTTGAAATGATAATGGGAAGATTTTTGGCTTTGTAAGTTCTTGCCCCCAATCAGAAGGATTAAGGACGTTTTGGATGTGGTAAGTTGAATAAGCAGGATCAACATGGTTTTCTTTTAAGTAAAAATGTTTGAATTTTGCTGAGCCAGTGAATTCAAGGATTGCCTGGTAGTAGGATTGGGTCTTGGTAAGATCCCATGATTTGTAATGCCATCTTTTTGGGAAAGCTTTTGAATTTTCTATAGAGGCGTCTTGGTGTAAAAATTCATCCTCTGCAATCAAAACATTTTGAAAATGTGTTTTTGTAATCCATTGTGAAGACTTCTTTTTAAATTTTGTCTGGGACAAAATTATTTGATTTGTAAAAGACTATTTTGAATTCGATTTGTAAAATCTCATTTGCTTGGGAAATATTTTGAGAAAGGGTATTTTGGGAGGAAGATTCTCCTTTCTCATGGGTTTTGGAAATGGATTTTGTAGATTTACCTTTCTAGGTAATGTTTTGGAAGGCCTGAAGAACTTTAGGAGATTTGGATAGTGATTCTATCCATTTTTTAATCTGGCTATCAGTTTCTGGAGCTTGAGACTCAATATATTTTATATGATCTTCTTCTTCTTCTTCTTCTGCTTCGACTATGTCTATCCAAGTTTGTATAGGCTTTGTAGAAGAGATGGTTGGTTTTGTAGGGTTTGGTTTTGTAGAGGCTGAGGTTTCAGCCTTGGTATTTTTCTTTCTGGGCATTAGCCTGTTTTGAAGATATTCTCTGGTTAGAAAGTCTAGGATGGAATTTGTATCTCTTTTTATAAATTCAATTTCAAAATAAAAAATACTTAAAATTGCTTGCCATCGTGCAAAAATCTATTTTGATGCAAGATATTGAACATCTTTTTGCAAAACTTTTTTGGCTGATTTGCAATCAATTCTAAGTAAAAAATTTTTATCTAATAAATCACTTTGAAATTTTTGTATGCACATGATAATTGCAAGAATCTCTTTTTTGATGGTAGAGCATTTCTTTTGGCAATGATTCCAATGTGCAGAATGGAATTAAACTATTTGTTCTTTTCAGTTTTGAATCTGTTTTAAAATTCCACCATAACCTAACTCTAAGGCATCTGTTTCAACTACCTTAGGGGCTAATAGATCTGCTAAATGCAGATAAGGAATGGTTTGGACCTATTGTTTAATGTGACGGATCACTTCAGTGTGATGATATGTCCATGGAACAGGGTTTTTCTTTAACCTATCATGCAAGGATTTTGTTAAACGGTTAATATTTGGACAAAAATCTAAGACATAATTCAAGCTACCTAAGAATCTCTGTAGCTGGGTTTTATCCAAGATTTTGTTAGGAAATTTGTTTGAAAATTCTAAACTTCTCTCTATTGGAGTAATGGTTCCTTGGGATATGTAATGGTCTAGAAACCTAACGCTGGTTTGGAAGAGAGAAATCTTTGATTTTGAAATGGCAAGGCCTTTTCGTTTTGTAATAGAGAAGAATGTTTTTAAGTGTTTGAAGTGTTGTTCAATTGACTTCGAGAACACAAGAACATCATCTTAGACTATGCAAAATTTTCAATATGGATTAAAGATTTCATTCATAATTCTCTGGAATTCTGATGGGGCATTTTTCAAGCCAAAAGGCATGACTTTTCCACTCATACTATCCAAAGGGAACTGTGAATGCGGCTTTGTATCTATCTTTTTGATCAATTTGTATTTGCCAAAATCCTGATTTCATATCAAATTTGGAAAATAAAAATGCAGAATGAAGTTTTTATAAAAGATCTTTTTTGTTTGGAATTGGATACCTGATCCATTTCAAAGCTTTATTCAAAGGTTTGTAATTAATTACTAATCTATGCCTCTTTCTATTTCTGAATTTTTGTTTGCATAAAAAGCTGCACAACTCCAAGGAGATCTAGATTCTGTAATTAATCATTTTTTCTTTAAATCCAAAATTTCTGAATGACAGTGTTGTTCTAGTTCAACATTCATCTGGATTGGTCTGGCTTTTGTAAGTATCTGTTTTTCATCAAAACCATTTTCATATGGTAAATCTACCATATGTTATTTTCGATTCCAAAAGGCATTTGATAAATCAGAACAAATTTCTCTTTCAATTTGGGTTTTGAAATCCAAAATTTTTCTTTTCACCAAATTGTTTTGTAATTTTTTTTCAATTCTTGTTAAAGAAACATCTTGCTGTAAATACAACAAGTGTTGCTTTTTTTTCTTCTATTAAAAGAACAAGCTTTTATAATATTGAGATTTCTTTTTTTTTGGTTTTGTAACGAAAGGAAAAATAAGAGTTTGTTTTGTAGTTTTGAAGGAGATATTATCATCATTAACCTTATAGGGAGTTATCAAGTTAATGAAAGGAGTCCTTAAGATTACACTATGATAAATATCTTGAACAATTACGAATGAGGTTTTTAAAAGAAAATCACCATTAGCTATGGAGGCTTCTATCTTATAGCTAATAGCCATTTTTGAATTATTTGTTGCTGAAAGCTTTTCAGTGGTTTTTTTATAAAATTTCTTTGGAACAATTCCTTCTTTAATACAGTTCAAATCTGCTCCTGTATTAAATAAGGCAATTGTATTGATTTTGAAATCTTTTGAAAAAATAATAGTAATTTGTATTAAATATTTTCTGGAGGTGATCTGATTGAGGATGAAAAGAAAATCTTCTGGAGTTTTTTGAGTTTCCAAACAATTTTCTTTATTTTTCTCAGGTTCTTCCTGGGGTTTTGAAAACAAAAGCTGGATTGCTTTGAGTCCTGTGCCTTTTTCTCTTTAAGCTGTTTAAACTCATTTTTAGTGATTTTTATTTCTCTTTGGAGGCATTGGACTGGAGGGTTTTGTAATTTTTTCTGATCTTCATGCTTTAAAACATCTAAGACCAATTCTTGATTTTTTAAAAGCATGTCATGACCCAACCTATGGGCCGGACCGGCACTAGGACCTAGGCCAGCCTAAAGCCCCCGAGGCCCGTAGTAAGCCTAACTATTCCTTAACCCAACTCTAAGGCCCATTTGGTCCCAATTTCAAGAATTCAACCGGACAGAGTCTGGCCATAAAGTCAACCTTTCAACGGGGAGTTTTTGACTCACCCAATCTGTAAACACAATATATAATCAACTAGGGAGCTCAGCTCACCCTCAACATACTCAAATGTCATAAAAATAAATGGGAGCTCAGCTCCCTCATCCAGTTCATCAAACATGCATATAATAATAAGTTTACAGGTCCAACATGATAATTATATTACAGACCCAAATCAATAAATATTTCTAACACATGTGAAAATTCTAGGAGTTAATAGAATTACACAAACATTTATAAACAACCTGCGAAGGAGAAAAGTAGGTTAACCATAACAAAACTCCTCCTATAGCCTAAAAAATAATGAACAGGAGTGAGCGTTCGACTCAGAGAGTAAAATATCAATTTTAACTATAATCTCTATAACTATCTAAAACTAATGCACCCTGTAGAGTGAAATGCAACATCAGTAATATTTTCACATCATAACAGCAAAAATATAATTTGGAGCACTCACACACCCGATAATGTCAAACAATACATATAAGGGAGCTGATCCCCTATACAGCTCTCTTAATCCAACCTGTGCTAGCGAAGAACTTAGCTCAGACTTCCACTTAATAACCAAATCGGGGTCCCAGCGAAGAACTCAAGCCGTGTCTACCCCGAAGGACCGGGTCCCAGTGAAGATCTCAAGCCGTGTCTACCCGTCTTATCCATAGCCAACACCACATCATACGCACGCCAACGCATGCATACTATTCCAAATTACCACAACAACATCCATGGCACTTTAACAGTTGTGAATGAAACATAAAACGTGCCTAGAGTTTAACTACATATATATATATATATATATATATATATATATATATATATAAGTGATGCATGGGCATGCTTGAACATATAATAATAGTGAAATTACAATTAAAATTAATATTTTACTTACAAACTTGACAGCAGTCACTATGGGGGCTGGGCGGAGGAAGAAGGCTGTCCCGGCTCACCTGACAATTTTATTACAATCATTTAATAAATTTGACTCAATACAAACTAAGAAAAAGACCAAAGACGTCCTAAGTCATGCCGAAAATCTGACAGAGTTTCCCCTATACTTAGGACCTACCCAACCTGCAAAAGGGCTCAAAACGCACTTCTATATTCACAAATCATACACTCACAACTCAATCACATCACACAGCCCCTCTTGGGCCCATCCAAATAGTCATCAATCACAATATGCAAATTTACAGTTTAGTCCTTATAATTAATCCTTTTTATAAAAACTACCCAAATAAGCTCTAAAAATTCTAAAACTTTGCCCCGCTGTCCTTAGCAATATTACTAGGCTATTGCAAAAAGAATCATAATTTTCTGAGCTACCACGAATATTTTATGGATTTTTAATCCCATTTAAGAACTAGAAAATTATGAAAAAGTAAGGTTCGGGTTTACCTATGTAGATTTCGACTTCGAGGACGCGCTCGGAACGTCTGATAACGCTGGGGTAGCCAAAATCCCGATCCAATTCCAAGGCTTTTTCGATAACCAGTCTGTCTAGCCGAAATTTCACAGACCTGGACAACTGTTGAATTTCTGTGAATTGAAGATACCTACACGAAGCCCACAATATGGGGGTTAGTACAAAATTTTTACAAAATTTTCTAAGCACATTTAATGCTCGGAAAAACACTATGAAGTTCCGTGAGACCCACTGAAAAACGTTGCAGGAAAATTTCAAAATTTATATTGTCGCGAAGCTCTCGACGAGTGGAGCGCTCTGGTACTCTCGGTTTTCTCGTGGGGGTTTACGGTTTGCGAGAAATCTAGCTCAAAAGTCAAAATGGGCTAAAACTTTCCGGATAAAAATTGGACAAACCGCTCGATGGATTTTGGTGTTCTTGGTGTTCTTGGTGTCCATGGAAAGCTCTCGAGGTGTAGATGGGTTTAAACACAAGACCCGGCCCAATCGGTGGCCAAATCGGTCAGATTTCGGTCGGGAAGACGAAGTAGTGCGCTGCGCGTCATGTCGCTTCACGCGACGTTTCCCAGCATTCCAGGCGGTGACCGGTGGTGGGAGGAGGCTGGGGTGGCGCGTCGGCGAGGTGGAGAGGCTAGGGAGGCGGCTGGCCGGCAAGGGGAGGTGAGAGGAGAGAGAAAATATGAGAGAAAAAGAGAGAGGCGACACGATGCGGGAAGAAAAAGAAAGAGAAGGAGCTGGCTCGATTCGGCCGGTCCGATCCGGTCTACTTCGATTCTGCCGGTTCGATTAAGGATATAAAATTTTGAATTTTTACTCTGCCTTGGGACTAAAAACGAGGCCCAAAAATTTCAAAAAAAATTCTAGAAAACTCAGAAAAATTCGTAGACTCCAAATATATTTTTAGTTTTGCCACGTAGTCTTTAAATTAATTTTTAAAAATATCAAAGTTTTTATTTTGAAAAATCGAACCCGATTTCTAAAATTCGAAAAATTTCAAATAATTTCCTAAAATTCAAATAAAATAAAATATCAATATTTATCCAAAAATAATAAATTTAAAAATTATGGGTGTTACAAAGCATGTTGACATTTTTTGCATTTTCAGATTCAATTTTAGAATCTGAATTGGATGAATTATTAACTAATCCATCTTTTTGTAAAGGCATGTTTTCTTCGGACTCCCGGTTGGAGTTTGAAGAGGAAGTTGAAGAATTAGTACTCAAATTTTGAATGACTAGTTCTTCTTTTTGTAACACCCCTATTTGCATAGCCTGATACATTTTATTATTCAGGTGACCGGTATCGGTCCGGACAATTAAGGAGATTAGAACCACATTTAAGACACCTAGTTAAGCCCTAAATAAAAATAATTAGTAATTGCCAAATAGTTAAGTATAAAGAAGAAAAATAAAACATAAAAAGTTAAATAAGCCGAGAGTCACAGCGATGGGTGACCTTCTTGGGAAATGACTGCGAGGTTAGTCTAAACTCAAATTTTGAACTGGAAAATGTGATGCCGCAATCCTTAGGACTATTATGAACATAGTGAAAAAGAGAAATCACGAAAAAAGAGTTATTAAGCAGGTCAAATAATTAGGTCAGGGATCCGAAAGAAATATCGAATAACTTGCAAACCGAATTGAACCAGCGAGGAGCAATTTGGTCAATTCACCCCTAGAGGTGACTCATGGCCTAACTGTTCAATAGAATCTGAGGAATTAAAATTTTGAAATATAGATTTAAATTAAAGAACTATGGAAAAAGAAAGGAAAAAGATAAGAAAAGAACATTTGAATTATGACATCACCCAAAATGACCTAAGCAATGACCTCATAATTAATTTTCATTTAATTAAATTTTGACTAAGTCAATTGAGGGGATAAAAACAAAAGAATTAAAAATTAATTTTTTATTTCTTCTTCCTCATGTAGCCGGCACCACTCCCTCTCCCAATTCTCTCACTATACACCTCCATCGAAGCTTACTCTCAAGCTTCTTAAACTCCAAAATTAACCATAAATTCCACAAATTCCTTCATTAAACCTTGTTTTTGAAGCTTGGTAAAACTATTGACAACAAAAAGAAGAGGAAAGAAAGGAGATTTGAGGAGGGAGAAATTCAACAAAAGAGGTTAGTGGTTAGTTTTCAATTTTATGTTTAAATTCATAATTAAGTAGTTGAATTACACTAGAAATTGTGAAAAAAAATGAAACAAAAATAACATGTATAGAATTCAATGGAATTTCAGCCAACTTGAGATGTGGTAGGAATTGATTGAGTTTGATTGAATTAAAGGTGAACATGAGCTTGAATGAGTTGATTGATCATGTTTATATGCTTTGATTTAGTGAGATGTAACAATTAGTGAATTAGGGTTCTTGGTACTTAGGGTTTGGGAGAAAAATTATAGAAAATGGTCAATTGATAGAAATGACCTTACTTGAGTTGAGAAATGGTCAATTGTGACCATTTGTGGTGTGTATGAATTGTTAGAACCAAGTTTCAATTCGGATAGGTTAGGGTCAGTATGCAGGCAGCTTGACCTAGGTCCCTTTTAGGGACCAAAACTGAAAATTTACCCACCTAATTGGTGTGAGGCCAATTGGGAATGCAACTAGACACAAAATGGACCATTTTTCATTTTGGAATCATGCCCAGAAAGTGACCATAACTTAGTAAACAATTAGGCTAAATCCGGAATTGGGCACACTGACCTGTACAAAAATGATCAAATGAACAGTAGTTACGTAAATGACCATAACTTGGTCTAAGAAGGTCCAAATAACCTGAATTTTATACTAATAGAAAGCTGAGACATAGCCCTACAACTTTCTTAAAGAAAAAAAAAAAACCTAAATTTTGACCATAACCTATCTGAAAAAATACTTGCAGTCAACACACCAAAAATTGCCAAAATCCATAAAATGCCCAGAATTCTGGGTAACACCAAATCTGGCCAGCCCCATTCAAATAGGCATAACTTGGGCTACAAAACTCTAAATGGAGTGATTTGAAAAGAGAGTTAAAGCTAAGATAATAAGGAATAACTTTGATGAAGGATACTTAGCCAAATTCTCACAGTAAC
This sequence comes from Hevea brasiliensis, assembly GCF_030052815.1. NCBI lineage: Eukaryota > Viridiplantae > Streptophyta > Magnoliopsida > Malpighiales > Euphorbiaceae > Hevea > Hevea brasiliensis. The sequence goes on from NC_079494.1 coordinate 9,803,761, forward strand.
TAGACTAATGGAACAGTAGAATATAGGGGACCAAAACTGAAAAATTATAATTTCTCTTAGGAGACTTAGAAATTGAATTGGCAATCAATGCCAACAAAATTGACACCCAAAATATAGTATATGGGTACAATTAGAACTAATAAACCTATTAAGTATAGAAAAGTCAACGTTTGGACATGAATAATGCCACTATACATAAAAATGTGAAAGACCCGAAATTTATAAACCGTAATAGGAAGGATAAGTTTGTAAAGAAATTATTGGAATTTAAGTATTAGAAATAGATACTAAAGCAATTTAAATTTACGTGTTTTAGTTGGAAAGGGATCTTCGAAGGAGAAACGAAAGTTTGAGTAAATTGAGTCGACAAAAGTGGTTTGTGCACAACTAGTTTTTAATTGAATTTGTTTTGAATATTTTACGTAATTAAATGATTTTATTCTTCCTTATGCACTATGTTTATCAATTATGGGATTTATTTCAATGATTATTGAAATTGGTATAGCAAGCATGGGTTTAGTTTTATGAAATATTATTTCAATAATTATTGAATATTATTTTAGACTGGATAAATTATGTTTTGAATTGTGATAGGCAATTTGCATGAGTAAAATATAAAATTTTGTTTTGGATTGTGATGAGCATAAAAAATTTATGTAATATTGGAATTGATCTTGAATTAATATTGTGTTGTGATTTATGCTCACAAAAAGGACAAAGAAATGCATGATATTGTTTTATATCTCACTATAGATACTTGACTAGGTTATTACCCATCTCTATATCATTCGTTGAGGAGACAATCGAGTTAGCTTTGTTTTGTTTTGAATACCATGGTATGTGCACAGGCTTAGATTCTCCTCTTATTAGAGGTTAGATCTAAGTTTTTGTTATGGACCCATCGGAAGTTTCATTATTGTGTTGTGTACTGTGCACGATGATTCGACCTCCCCGACCATAGGGAGTTAGAATCCCGATTTGATCTCCCAGACCATAGGGAGTTAGAATCACCTCGAAGATGGCCCTTTTGGATTAGTCTTGCATAGTTAGTGAGATAAAGAATGGGTTTTGATTGATAAGAAATTGTGATTTTAAATGAGATTGTGCATAAATGATTTTATTAAAATAATTGTTTATTTCCATATTGCAGGAATTATTTTTATTGTTCAGTTGTGATTTGACAATTGAAATTTTGATTAAGGTTATTTTAACAAGTGACTATTATTATTGGCAATAAAAATTTTGACTTTTTGAAATTGGTTAAATTTCGAGATTTTAAATTTTTTATATAATTATTGTCAATGTATATTGTATTACATTTTAAATTATAGTTGTGCACCACTGAGTTCACCACTCAGCAATAGCTTTGTATGCTGTCGCAGGTGAGAGTAGAGATAGAACAATTGAGTGAGATTCCTGCAGCTGCACCTTGAAGGCTGCTTGTGACTAACCTCAGGTATATTATAGGTATACCCTTGTATATTAGATTTTGATTATGTATGTAAATATATGTGTGTAAATTATTAGAGCAGTTGTACAAAAACTCTTGTAACATTATTTTGGTATATAATGAAATGCAAATTATTGTAATGTTCAAACTTATTTTCGAGTTTTGTAATGAATATAAATTAATTTTTCTTTAATGGAATATGAATGAAGTCATTTAATATTATTTTTTAAGACAATTGAATTGAAAATTGTTTTGAATTATGGACTTGGGAGAAATTATGTTGATTTGTGTTGTGGAAGTAGTTGATTTTGATGAAATGAATTATTGGAAGTGTTTTTTTTTACAGGTGTTTGAAGAATTGTTTTTCCCAAATATAGACGTCACTCTGTCAAAAATTTTTCAAAAATTGCATAAAAAATAAAAATGTACAAAAATTTTAACTAGTCTTTAAACTTCAAGTAAAAGTTTTTAATTCCTACCAAAAGTGCTCGCCACCTTCAAAAAGTAAGAAAATTGTTTTAAAATCCATTGTACTATATTTAATGGGTTACCGGTAGGCGAAGTACAGTAATTCATTAGATGTACTACGGGATCATGTTACATCTTACTGAGGGGTAAGGTGTGACACGTTTTGTAATGATTTATGATTGTTAGTGGATTCAGAGATTTTGAATTCACTTTCTATTTGTAATTCTGGGATTGATTTTGGAGGAGGTTTCTTTTGTAATTCAAAGGTTTCTTGAGGGCTTTGTTCCTCTAAAACCTGTTGTTTTGAATTCTTTTTGTGAGGAGTTTTATTCTTAATAGTAACAGGATTAATAAACAATTTTTCTTCTACTTTCTTTAGAAGATCTTTTAGACCTGCAATGAACTCTGATTGATTATCTTCTGACTCCTGTTGTTTAGGTTTTGAAATTTGGAAAGGTTTTGAAACTAGATCTGTTTTTTTGAAAGTTTTTGGAGTTTTAGAAAATGAATATGAAATGTTATGCTGTTCAGCATACATCTCAAACCAATCAAAGAAAAGAATATGAACTTTGTGTTAGTATATAAAGTCATAATATTCCTTTTTGAATTTCTTTCCTTTGATCATTGAAATTTTTGAAAAACCACATTTGCTTTTTATGATTTTTAGGAGAATAAAAATCATCATGCAAACATTGTTTGTCCACTTCAAATTCTTTTTCAAGCACATTAAGTTCATGGTTTACATTTTCTGTAATGGTTGAAAAGGTAGGAGAAGTAGTTTCTGACTTTGTTTGGGTTTCAACTTGAAGAGACTCGTTTTGTAAATTTGTATAAACTGGATATGGAACATTTATAGAGTAATCTACGTTTTGTAAAGTGGATCTAGGTATTTCTGAAGTAGAAAACTTAGAAGAACTAGGTAAGTCTAAGGTAGAATACCTAGGCTGAATATTTTGTATTCCAATTAGTTTTGTAACAGGCAAACTAATGACAGAAGGTATAGAAGACACTCTTCCTATGTCTATAGTACTGGATGTTGAGGAATCATCTGAAAACCTAAGGCTTCTGTTAAAGCTAAGACTGACTCTTACATTGTCATACTGGGTTATTTGCCTCAGTTGAACGTTTGGCTCAACTATTTTTGAAGATTCTGATTCTACTGCACCTTCTAAGACCCATTCTTCCAGTAGGGTTATGTCCTTCCATTGGATAGATCTAGGGATTACAGTGTTGGATTTTGTAAGATCAGTTTGTAAAAGCAAAGTTTCTCCTCTTTTACTTTAAAACCTATGTTTTGTAGCAAAAGCAAAAACCATAGCTTTGTAATGGATTTTGTAAATCAGTGTGAGAGGAATAAATCCTTCAAGCATTTTGTAATTGTGAGTTTTGATTTGTAAAACAAGGGATTTTGTAATATTATTATCGTTTAACAAAACAGTAAAATTTGGATAACAATCAAAAGATATTGGTCCACTGCACAAGCTAGACTCGACTGAACTAAGCAAGGTGTCTTGAAAGTTTATGAACCTAGTATCTCTAAGAACTGCTAGGATTGAAGTGTTCAATCCTTCTTTTATAAGCGGTTTAATTCCAACTTGGACTAAACCTATATGGATGTATTTGTATTGTTTTTCACGGTATTTTTGTAAGGATTTTTGAGACAGAAGAGAAATCGCCTAAAAGGGTTTTGTAATATGAAGATCTCTTTCTTCAGTTTTGATTATGAAATCAGTTTTGAAAAAATTGAGTTTTGTAGTCTGATAGATCTGATCCTTTTGTACTTTTGGAATTTTCCAATTATCTATACATTTTTCAAAATTTTTTATTATTATTTCTTCACTATTAACTATCTTTCTTGACTCAGAGGACGAGGTAGAAGAGTTTGAAGAAGAAACTGTCCTACAGAAAATTGGATTCATACTTAAAGAATTTTTCTAGGTTGATCTTTTGAGTTAAGTGAGGTAATCGCTAAAGGAATCACTGCCTTAAACACGCCCTCTCGGCTACCTTTAGCGATTACCTCTCGGCTACCTTAAATAGAATTTTAGCAATTCCTCTCAAAAATCTTACACCCTGTGCATCCTTGGTATCAGAGCCTGGGGGGGGGGGGCGCGGGGAAGGTTCTATTTAAGGTTCGGATTCACATTTAAACATTTTTGAGAGGTTGGTAAGATGATCTTAAGGTGATAAGACAACTTCTTTAGAGGTGTAAACAGGCCTGTGTTGTAAGTCCCGTCTTTATAGCCGAGAGGGCGTGTTTAGGGTAGTGATTCCTTTAGCGATTACCTCACTTAACTCAAAAGATCAATCTAAAAAAATTCTTTAAGTATGAATCCAATTTTCTGTCGGACAGTTTCTTCTTTAAACTCTTCTACCTCGTCCTCTAAGTTGAGAAAGATAGTTAATAGTGAAGAAATAATAATCGAAAATTTTGAAAAATGTTTAGATAATTGGGAAATTCCAAAAGTACAAAAGGATCAGATCTATCAAACTACAAAACTCAAGTTTTTCAAAACTGATTTCACAATCAAAACTGAAGAAAGAGATCTTCATATTACAAAACCCTTTTAGGCGATTTCTTTTCTGTTTCAAAAATCCTTACAAAAGCACTGTGAAAAACAATGCAAATACATCCATATAGGTTTAGTCCAAGTTGGAATTAAACCACTTATAAAAGAAGGATTGAACACCTCAATCCTAGCAGTTTTTAGAGATACTAAGTTCATAAACTTTCAGGACTCCTTGCTTAGTTAAGTCGAGTCTAGTTTGTGCAGTGGACCAATATCTTTTCATTGCTATCCAAATTTTACTATTTCGTTAAACGACAGTAATATTACAAAATCCCTTATTTTACAAATCAAAACTCACAATTACAAAATGCTTGAAGGATCTATTCCTCTCGCACCGATTTACAAAATCCATTACAAAGCTATGGTTTCTACTTTTGCTACAAAACATAGGTTTTAAAGTAAAAGAGGAGAAACTTTGCTTTTATAAACTAATCTTACAAAATCCAACACTGTAATCCCTAGATCTATCCAATGGAAGGACATAACTCTACCAGAAGAAAGGGTCTTAGAAGGTGCAGTAGAACCAGAAAACGTTCAACTGAGGTAAATAACCCAGTATGATGATGGAAGAGTCAGCCTTAGGTTTAACAGAAGCCTTAGGTTTTCAGATGATTCCTCAACATCCAGTACTGTAGACATAGGAAGAGTGTCTTGTATACCTTCTGTCATTAGTTTGCCTGTTACAAAACTAATTGGAATACAAAATATTCAACCTAGGTATTCTACCTCAGACTTACCCAGCTCTTCTAGGTTTTCTACTTCAAAAATACCTAGATCCACTTTACAAAATATAGATTACTCTATAAATGTTCCACATCCAGTTTATACAAATTTACAAAATGAGTTTGTTCAGGTTGAAGCCCAAACAGAGTCAGAACGTACTTCTCCTACCTTTTCAGCCATTACAGAAAATGCAAACCATGAACTTAATGTGCTTGAAAAAGAATTTGAAGTGGACAGATAATTTTTGCATGATGATTTTTATTGTCCTAAAAATCATAAAAAGCAAATGTGATTTTTCAAAAATTTCAATGATCAAAGGAAAGAAATTCAAAAGGAATATTATGACTTTATATACCAACACAAAGTTCATATTCTTTTCTTTGATTGGTTTGAGATGTATGCTGAACAGCATAGCATTTCATATCTATTTTCCAAAACTCCAAAAACTTTCAAAAAAACAAATCCAGTTTCAAAACCTTCCCAAATTTCAAAACCTAAACATAAGTCAGAAGATAATCTATCAGAGTTCATTGCAGCTCTAAAAGATCTTCTAAAGAAAGCAGAAGAAAAATTGTATGTTAATCTTGTTACTGTTAAGAATAAAACCCCTCACAAAAAGAATTCAAAACAACAAGTTTTAAAGTAACAAAGCCCTCAAGAAACCTTTGAATTACAAAAGAAACCTCTTCCGAAATCAATCCTAGAATTACAAATAGAAAGTGAATTCAAAATCTCTGAATCCACTAACAATCTTAAATCATTACAAAAAAAAGAAGAACTAGTCATTCAAAATTTGAGTACTAATTCTTTAACTTCCTCTTCAAACCCCAATAAGGAGTCTGAAGAAAACATGCCTTTACAAAAAGATGGATTAGTTAATAATTCATCCAATTCAGATTCAAAAATTGAATCTAAAAATGCAAAAAATGTCAACATGCTTTTAAAAAATCAAGAATTGGTCTTAGATGTCTTAAAGCTTGAAGATCAGAAAAAATTACAAAACCCTCCAGTCCAATGCCTCTAAAGAGAAATAAAAATCACTAAGAATGAGCTTAAATAGCTTAAAGAGAAAAAGGCACAGGACTCAAAAGTAATCCAGCTTTTGTTTTCAAAACCCCAGGAAGAACCTGAGAAAAATAAATAAAATAGTTTGGAAACTCAAAAACCTCTAGAAGATTTTCTTTTCATCCTCAATCAGATCACCTCCAGAAAATATTTAATACAAATTACCATTGTTTTTTCAAAAGATTTCAAAATCAATGCAATTGCCTTATTTGATACGGGAGCAGATTTGAACTGTATTAAAGAAGGAATTATTCCAAAGAAATTTTATGGAAAAACCACTGAAAAACTTTCAGCAGCAAATAATTAAAAAATGGCTATTTGCTATAAGATAGAAGCCTCCATAGCTAATGGTGATTTTCTTTTAAAAACCTCGTTCGTAATTGTTCAAGATATTCATCATAGTGTAATCTTAGGGACTCCTTTCATTAACTTGATAACTCCCTACAAGGTTAGCGATGATAATATCTCCTTCAAAACTACAAAACAAACTTTTTTTCCCCTTTTGTTACAAAACCAAAAACAAGAAATCTCAATATTATAAAAGTTTGTTCCATTTATAATAATGAGATTAATGTTTTAATAGAAGGAAAAAAGCAACACTTGTTGTATTTACAACAAGATATTTCTTTAACAAGAATTGAAAAACAATTACAAAATAATTTGGTGAAAAAAAAAAATTTAGATTTCAAAACCCAAATTGAAAGAGAAATTTATTCTGATTTACCAAATGCCTTTTGGAATTGAAAACAACATATGGTAGATTTACCATATGAAAATGGTTTCAATGAAAAACAGATATCTACAAAAGCCAGACCAATCCAGATGAATGCTGAACTAGAACAACACTATCGTTCAAAAATTTTAGATTTAAAGAAAAAAGAATTAATTACATAATCTAGATCTCCTTGGAGTTGTGCAGCTTTTTATGTAAACAAAAATTCAGAAATAGAAAGAGGCACTCCTAGATTAGTAATTAATTACAAACCTTTGAATAAAGCTTTGAAATGGATCAGGTATCCAATTCCAAACAAAAAAGATCTTTTACAAAACTTCATTATGCATTTGTATTTTCCAAATTTGATATGGAATCAGGATTTTGGCAAAATACAAATTGATCCAAAAGATAGATACAAAACCGCATTCATTGTTCCCTTTGGACAGTATGAGTGGAAAGTCATGCCTTTTGGCCTGAAAAATGCCCCATTAGAATTCCAGAGAATTATGAATGAAATCTTTAATCCATATTCAAAATTTTGCATAGTCTATATAGATGATGTTCTTATGTTCTCGGAGTTAATTGAACAACACTTCAAACACTTAAGAACATTCTTCTCTATTATAAAACGAAATGGCCTTGCCATTTCAAAATCAAAGATTTCTCTCTTCCAAACCAGGGTTAGGTTTCTAGGCCATTACATATCCCAAGGAACCATTACTCTAATAGAGAGAAGTCTAGAATTTTCAAACAAATTTTCTGACAAAATCTTGGATAAAATCCAGCTACAGAGATTCTTAGGTAGCTTGAATTATGTCTTAGATTTTTGTCCAAATATTAACCGTCTAGTAAAACCCTTGCAAGATAGGTTAAAGAAAAACCCTATTCCATGGACAGATCATCACACTGAAGTGATCCATCACATTAAACAACAGGTCCAAACCATTCCTTGTCTGCATTTAGTAGATCCATTAGCCCTTAAGGTAGTCGAAATAGATGCCTCAGAGTTAGGTTATGTTGGAATTTTAAAACAGATTCAAAACGGAAAAGAATAAATAGTTCAATTCCATTCTGCACATTGGAATGATTGCCAAAAGAAACACTCTACCATCAAAAAAGAGATTCTTACAATTGTCATGTGCATACAAAAATTTCAAAGTGATTTATTAAATAAAAAATTTTTGCTTAGAATTGATTGCAAATCAACCAAAGAAGTTTCGCAAAAAGATGTTCAAAATCTTGCATCAAAATAGATTTTTGCACGATGGCAAGCAATTTTAAGTGTTTTTTATTTTAAAATTGAATTTATAAAAGGAGATACAAATTCCATCCCAGACTTTCTAACCAGAGAATTTCTCCAAAACAGGTCAATGCCCAGAAAGAAAGGTACCAAGGCTGAAGCCTCAGCCTCTACAAAACCAAACCTTACAAAATCAGCCATCTCTTCTGCAAAGCCTATACAAACTTGGGCAAACATAGCCGAAGCAGAAGAAGAAAATAATACAAAATATATTGAGTCTCAGGCTTTAAAAACTAACAGCCAGATTCAGAAATAGATAGAATCACTAACCAAATCTCTTAAAGTTCTTCAAGCCTTACAAAACATTACCCAGAAAGGTAACTCTACAAAACTCATTTCCAAAACCCATGAGAAAGGAGAATCTTCCTTCCCAAAAACCCTTTCTAAAAATATTTCTCAAGCAAATGAGATTTTACAAATCGAATTCCAAAATAGTCTTTCCCAACCGAATTATTCTCAAATAATTTTGTCCCAGGAAAAATTAAAAAAGAAGTCTTCACAATGGATTACAAAAACACATTTTCAAAATGTTTTGATTATAGAGAATGAATTTTTACACCAAGACACCTCTATAGCAATTTCAAAAGCTTTTCCAAAAGGATGACATTACAAACCATGAGATCTTACCAAGACCCAATCCTACTACCAGACAATTCTTGAATTCACTGTCTCAGCAAAATTCAAATATTTTTACTTAAAAGAAAACTATGCTGATCCGGCTTATTCAACTTGCCACATCCAAAACGTCCTTAATCCTTCTGATTGGGGGTAAGAACTTACAAAACTAAAAATCTTCCCATTATCATTTCAAAATAGGATTGACCATTGCAAACATTTCAATTACTGGGATTACCAACAAGCATGGTACAATACCTTTCTCATACAAAATCACAAGAATAGTCATTCATGGTTGTTCTATTTTTAAAAAACATTTGATCCTTCCAAAACCCCTTCATGGTTTGCTCAGTGGTGGAAGTGTTTTGGTGCACTACCTGAAATTCTTACACTAGAAATATCAGAGAGTTTAAACCTTTTCAAAACCCATTACAAACCCTCACCCAAAGAGAAAAGGTTTCTGCCTCTTCTCTTGTTTTTTTCAAAATTGTTTTTACCTTAGGTTCTCATTTGTTTTTTCGAATTTCGACCCTAAGATGGAATGAACTCTATTACCAGAAGATTCAAGGTCAAATGGTGGGACTCATTCAATGTCCCTAAAGCAATTACAAATCTATTAGTAGTATGCCCTAGAGCATATCATTTAGTATGTATCTTGTACATATTTTATTAATAAAAGGCATTTCCACTTTTCCGTTTACATAATATATTTATGTGTAATAGAAAAGGTCCATTGATATTTTGTTAGAAATATTATTCTTAAGTTGTTAAGAATATGGTGACAATATTTCTAGCACAAAGTATCATAAATAGGTTCACAATCGAGGATACTTCATAATAAAGACATGACTTATCCAAAAAGATTGTATTTATATTTGTTCCCAAGTTATTTATATGAGATATAAATAAGATGGAATGGTGAGTCTCATGCCATATAACAAACATGATAGGCACTTATAAATGATAAGTAGGCCGAACCAGTGACACTTATGACAAACACATGGAGTTTACTCTTGTCAATGTTTTGTCATAAATCATATCAGTGCATATAATCTTTAAACCTGAGATAGCACAGTTATCTTGTATATAGGTAGTTTGAGTTTGATACTGCTTTCATACTTGTACTGTGTATGGGTATATGGGCATATGTTGGCTCCTACTAGTTATATATGGAGGTAGGTGTTGATCAAGATGGAATCTATTCCTCCAAGTAAATAGAGATAAAATCCTATGTTCATTTAATTATTCTTGATGTTTCAAGTTCCTGGCCAGGACAGATAGATTTATTCAGAAAATAGTTTCTAATAAGAAAATCTTTTTAATCAATAACTGGAATTAAAAGAGAACATAATATTCATAGCAAATGGAGTTTGACATAAACCATGACTCCAGCTTGAGTTGGGATTTTGTAACAGAGAGATTCTAGTGCATGTTAACATATGATTATAGGTTCATTTAAGGTAAACCTTATTACTAATTGGGTGGCCATGGCATGTTGTGCTAGGTGTTAACCATAGTCTATGAGGTTCATAAAATGATTTAGAGAAATCATTTATGGTAAGAAAGAGTTCTGATGATATTAAGAGTTGATATCATGTCTCATTGCCAATTAGTGATGAGCCTAGTAAGTCACACACATATACAAGTTATCACCTATTTAAATATGATTTAATTAATTAATTAAAGAGTTTAATTGATTAATTAAATAGGTTTGGTTTGCAATTAAATTGCAAAGTCCCTAGCATGACTTGAAACCAAATATAGATTATTGGATGTATAGTATAAGTTAAATTTATATTTAAAGTGTTTAAATATGAATTTAATTAATGAGAAATTAATTAATAGAGATTAATTAATTAATTTATCTTTGATATAAATTGATTAGAAGAAGAAAAATAATTATTTTGGGTTAAGAACTCAAAATTAAGACACAGGGGCATTTTGGTCATTTCATAGTGTGACACGTGGCACCATGAGATGGTGACACATGGGATTACACATAAGCTTGCCAAATGTTTTTTAATCATGTAAGATGATTAATATTAAGATTAAATATAGGTTTGACACTTGGCACAATGTGATTGGGTCACTTAAACCTAGAGCTAATCAAAGGGTGACATGTGGCAAGGGTTTAATGTGTTAACCTAGCTATATAAGTGTTGTTATGAAAAAGAAAAACAACCAGCAGCCACTCCTCTCCTTTGTCATGCCATTTTGAGGCTCTTCATCTATTCTTCTTCATCCCTCATCAATTCAAAGAGATTAGCCATCAATCTCTTGAATTAAGAACACTAGAAATTGTTTCTAGTGTCCTGTTTACATCTCTAATCTCTTAAAAGGCAGAACTTGAATTTCTAATTAATAGAAAAAGCTTTAGAAGCTGTTCAAGGGCTGCCATAGGTGTTATTAGTGTGGAAAAACTAGAGGGACAACATTTGGTGTCCTGAAGACAAATCTCAAAGGCGCAAATACGCTGCAGTGCATCAAGAGGTTAGTGTAATCGTTCTTGATTTAATCTAGGGTTCTAAAATTAATCTGATTAATTTTAAAACCTTAAATGGCAAACACATATCCAAAAACATATTAAAAGAGTTTTAATATGTTGTTTATCATTGAAATCAAATAGATAAAAATAAATCTTGCATGATGCATGTGACCCTAGATGAAAATTTTTGAATTCAATGGTATAAACTTGTGTTTTTCACGCTTCTGTTCCTTCAAAATCAAGGAATAAAAGACTGGCTTAAGGGAAAAAAAAACCTCTTGCCACAAAATACAGTACAAAACCAGTTGTTTTTAGCCTAACGATCACATGCTATGGCTAGATTGGCGGGAGCTAAAAATGATGAAGAATATTTTGCAATAATGCAATAGTTATTGCAAAATAAAGAAATTCCTCTACAGCTGATTCTGATTCAGAATCCATAATCGATTTGGGGGATGATGATGAAGAAGGTTGTGGCACCTCCTCACAGGCACCAAATCTCTTATTTAAAAAAAAAAAAAAAAAAAAAAAAAATCGATAAAAGAAATTTATGGCGGCAAAATTATCCATTTTACTTTTTCATTCTGCTTTTATTTTTACTCTTGTATTTTTGCTCTTTTACTTTTCTTTCTTACAAAAAAATCTGACAAGGTACTGTTTACCTGTCACTATTCACTTTTTACTGTTCACATGTGAAGACAATAGGAAGAACTGTTCAAACACTGTTCGAGCACTGTTCACCCGACGGGAAAAACTATTCACACACTGTTCAAGTACTGTTCACATGTGAAAAAAGTAAGTGGCAGATACTGTTCAAGATTCTAAAAAATTACAAAACTGCCCCTGGTCACTTCTATATAAGGAGGCATCTATCCAAGGCAAAACCAAGCTTCTTCAACCCAAGCCTCTTCAATACAAGCTTCTCCCTTTTCAAGCTTCTCCCTTTCAAGCTTCTCCCTTTCAAGCTTCTCAAGCCGAGAGAATCCGAAGAAGGTTCTGAAAGAGTTTCACCCCGAGGTGATGAAAGGAGCAAGAAGGTCAATTCACTTCCCATCCTGCCCTACCTCTCCCTCACCTACAAACCCTGTAACTTCCTTATAGTAGATCTTAGGAAGCTCATGTGTTAAGCAACATCTGTAAGTCCTACCCGGAATTACATCTCCAAAACCTTTGTACAAATTTTACAAAATTTATAAGATTTTGAAGTAAGTTTTCTTCAATTTCTTTTACAAAAATTTTAAATTTATTTTGCATGCATATGGTCAGTTCAACCTCCTATCTTGCATAAATATACGTAGATATATTCATAACGGACTCGCTCTGTCGCCTATTGAATATATACATGTATATTCATATTTAAATTTTAAGTTTAATTTTTATTTATGATAAGTATATATATTCATAACGGATTGGCTCTGCTGCCTATTGAATATATATATTTAATCTTTAATTTATAAATTTAATTTTCATTTCTGAAGATTTCCTTTTCTTGTGCATTTTGTTTATTTCTTTAATTATTTATATATTGTTCAAGATTTAGATTTTATTTCTTCCCTGTTAGCTCATTTCAAGTTTAATTTTTATTTCTGATAAGTATATATATTCATAACGTACTGGCTCTGCCACCTATTAAATATATATATATGTATATATATAATCTTTAATTTACAAATTTAATTTTTTTTTCTGAAGATTTCATTTACTTGTGCATTTTGTTTATTTCTTTAATTATTTATATATTGTTCAAGATTTAGATTTTATTTCTTCCCTGTTAGCTCATCCCCCCTTTCGATCCCGGTGCGTCTTTGGTATCAGAGCAAATGACTGCCACGTTAGGAAAAATAATCTAGAAAATGGCTAATGAAAATCACAATAAGGTTTATATTACTTAAATTAAAATTTAATAGATTTTATATTACAAATAGAAGTTTATGTACTTAAATGTTAAGCATGCCTAAATTAAGGTACTATCTATATAATTTATCCCTTAACTACGCTATAACATGATCTGATTTTAACTGCACTAGAACTGGATCTGATTACAAATGCATTTTGCGCATCTTGCAAACTACAATAAAGAATACATGATTAGCTAATTATTTGGCGCAGAAATGTATCTATAAATCCGTTAGGGTATTTTAGTATGCCACCACCTTAATCTCCCGGTCTATGTATGAATAATTTATAATTTTTATTTTTTAATTTAATTTTTAATTACATTTTAAATGAAGATAAATTATTAATATTTAATTAATTTTCAATTAAAATTTCTTTCCTATTTAATTTAATTTGAACCAATTTTTACTTGTTATAATAATAAATTTTTAATTAATTTATGGTGTAATTAATTAAAATACCTATTTAACTCTTTTAATATATATAGTAATAGTAGTTTCCATAATTACTTCATTTAACATGTAGTAAAATTACTTTATTTAAAAAATAATTTAAATTTTATGAAATTTTTATATTTTATCTCATAATTTATATAAATTGATATTTATTTTTTTATTACAAAAATATATTAAATTAACAAGAAAATAATATTATTTTAAAAATATACAAATATAATATTTTTCGTTATTAATATAATAAAAAATATATTAAATTATTAATAATGAATTGCATTATTTAATTATAATAATAATGAAAATATATAACATTATTATTGATTACAAATAACATTTTATTGTATTACTTTTTAAAAAAAATACTATATCATTAAATTTTTGTAAAGTGTAATTTTTTTTATTAATCTGATATATTTTTTATAAAATAATTTTTTCACAAAAATGGTATCGCTTTGCATAAATTTATAATATAAAATAAATAAATTTCATAAAAATTAAAATTTTAAAATATCATTATTTTGTGTTAATATAATAAATGTTAAAAATATATATTATTTTTTAAAAGACAAATTTTATAATTTTGATATTATAACTTTAATTTTTTTTTAATCATCTTTACTTACAACTAAATTTTCCATGTAATCATATTTGCAATCTATTTTTAAAATTCTACTTCTATATAAAAATATAGTCGAGAAATAATTTATGCATAAAAAATATAGATATTTAATTAAAATTTAAAAATAATTCTGTTGAAAGTTAATAATAATAAAATATGGATAATGAAAATATTAGTTATAATTACATTTGATATATAATAATAATGAAATAAAATATTAAAAAGTTTAAGAAATATTAAACAAGAAATTCATAAAAAAAATTAATAATTAAATATAGTAATTAAATATATTTAAATAAATAAATTTTGAGAATGATAACTAATAATTTTTGAAAGAAATAATAAAAAAATAAAGTGAAAAAAAGTTTTGAGAGCACTTAAGTGAAATGGAATACTTGGTGAAAAGAAAGTGCTTTATGTATATAAAATATTTCATATGACATACTATATATAGACAAACAGATAGAAATCATTTAAATAAAAATTTAATTTTATAATTAAATATTATTTAAGTGAAAAATGGTAGCAAAGACATTTAAATTCAATTTTTATAACAGGAAAATGTTTTCCATTTATTTAGCTATTTCAATTCAATAGTCATAAGTTGGCCATAATAATAATAATAAGCATTAATTAATCTCAGGAAAGTAAAATAAAAAGAATATTAAATTATTAATGTAAAAAATAATACATACTAATTATACATAAGTCAAATATCTATATTTTATTTTATAACTTTTTTATATAGACTACACTTTTGTCTCTCAAATTTTTTAACAAATATTTCATAAGGAAAATAATAGAAAATATAATAATATAATAAAAATATTTATTAAAGATGTGAAATAATTTAAGGTTGATTAAATTATATTATAATTGATTATGAGATCACAAATTATAGCCTATTACATATATGTTGCGGTCCATGAAAATTTCTTGTGGGTATGAACTTGTAAAATAAAAAATAAATGTATCAAAGATCCACTGGGTATGAACACGGTGAAGACATTTCGACGCTCAAATTAGAGCTGATATGAGAAAATAGTGTATTAGATTGATTAGGGAGAAAGAACGTACCTCCATCGATGATCTGATCTCTTTATATAGGATATAGACAATGGTTGATTATGGTAAGTCAACTATGCAATTATATAAATATTATTAGCTACCATAATTATAAGATTATATTTCTATTTATAATGCATAATTATAGGCATTTATATTTGGAAATTCCACCAAGATTATCTTTAACCAAGTTATGTTCCTTTTATTGAGTAGCTTATAGTGATTGAACCGACTAAATGAATCTCATAGCTGAACCATTAAATATGATTAGGCTCATGGGCTATCCAAAAACCCAAGTTACTGGGCCAAGTGTGTGTGTGTGTGTGTGTGTGTGTGTGTGTGTGTGTGTGTGTATATATATATATATATATTTTTTTTTTTTTGAGGAGCTATATCATTAGTCCCCCCCCTCCCCTTCGAGTACGAATCTTTAGGTTCGTTGTGTTTAGACAATAAAGCTTTGGCCATCGCCTTACAATTTTTGGAGTGCAAACTATCACCTTGAACTTAATAATGGCAGACTATTGCCTTAGGTGAATTTAAACCTTCATTCATTTAGCCTGGCATTCTATTGCTTTGAGTAGACTAAGCACTTTTATTTTTTAGCTCTAGTGAACTATTGCCATGAATGGGCTAAGCACCCTCAGTTTATTTAGCCTGGCGGACATCGCCGTGGATGGGCTAAGTACCCTCAATTTATTTAACCTGGTAGACTATCATCGTAAATGGACTAAGCATCCTTAGTTTATTACATCTGGTGAACTATCGCCGTGGATGGGCTAAGTATTCTTTGAAATTTATTAGCAAAAAAAATGTTATTTTTGTGAAGATAATCCATATAATGCATGTTTTAAACTTATCCATGATTTCTTAATAAATAGTATTATAAATGGAATGTATAACGTACATTTCCATTGGATTTACCAACTGATTTTAATAAAAAAATAAAGGCCTTCAAATTTAAAGAAAATTTGAGAGTGATATGTGTAGACCCTTATTTTGTGATGAGTATGTGCATTGAGACTGTGAGAAATCCGATGATGAAAAATTATATGACTATAAGATATAATTGGAAGCATTGAGCTGAATTATTAATTCCATGGCATGATCTTGAAAAAAAAAATAATAACATATTTTTTTTGGAAAATGAATTTAATTAAATTTAAATAAGATTTTGTTTTGTTTAAATTTAATATGGGTAGTTTTTAAATGTGCCTAATTAAGTTTAATTGGGCCCCATGGGCCTAAGAAAGCCTAGTTAAGAATTTTAAATATGACTCATTTAATTTATTTTTTGAAAATTAAAATAAGAAAATATCTTTTTCTCTATCCCTCTCCCATACAAACTCTCTCTCCCCCTCTGGGCCCACTCTCTTCCTCACTCCTTATTGGTGCCACCTCCTTTCCCTCTCTTCCTATTGGATGGAACACCTCACCCATATCCCAGTCTCACTCAAATTCCTTAATCCCAGTTGTTTAAGTTATCTGAACCTTATCACACTAAGACTTCAAACCCTACCACACCTCTTCCTCACTCCCTATTGGTGCCTTCTCCTTCCCCTCTCTTCCTATTGGTTGAAACACCTCATCCATATCTCAGTCTTACCCAAATTTTGCAATCCCAGTTGTTTAAGTTATTTGAACTTTATCACTCTAGGACTCCAAACCCTATCACACCTCTCTCCCAAAACCCTATAAATACCCTACTAGAGAAAAAAAAAAAAAGAAAAAGAAAAAAAGAGAGAGGGTGGAGGAGAAAACAAAAAAAAAAAAGGAAAAAAATTAAAAAGAGAAATAGTCAAAATTCTTTTAGTTCTTCTTTCTTTCTTGCGATGTTTCTTGAAGGTCAGTTCTTTTATTTTCTTTTCAAGATCTATGCCCTGTAATATTTAATTCTATGCTTCTTTGTCTTTTAATTTATCTTGCATGTTCATGTGGATCATGTAATCATGTTTAATTTGAGGGGGTACACAACTCTACATATATTCAGTTTTCTGTCTCTCATGTTTTTATTATTTTTTGTTATCTTTTGAATCTATAAAAAAATTTGGAAAAAATTATATTCATAATCTGCATGAAATTTTATTAATTTTAGGCTCAAGAATCACTAAAAAAGCTTTAATATTTTGTAAGTTATGGCTATTTGAAATTAGGGATCCTGTAAAATCTAATTTGCAGGATACCTGAATTTTGGAGCTTATATCTCCCTTGTTTCTTAATATTTTTGTGTAAATCTGGTGTCTAAAATTAAGTTTAGAATCTTGTGAATCTTTTCTAATTAGTTTCACATTCATATCTATTATGGTTGGTGAGTTATGAATTTTACAAAAAGGTCATGCGATTCTATTACTGGAAAAAGTTATGACTTGTGTAGACCATTCGGCTAGGGTTTTGTTTGGTTTATAAATTTTATGATGTTGTATGTTGTTTTGGCTATCTTGTGTAATTTTTTCATGATTTTTCGGCTTGTCTAACTATTTTTCAAAAATCAAATTTCTTCCCACTGTTAATTTGCCAGAATTTAAAAATTGTATGTTTATGCATGTTCTTGTATTTTCTTGGGTTCCAATTGATATTTGATATATTTTTCTGTGTTTTTTTTTAATTCAAGAAGTATTATGAAGTGTTTGGAATATGTTAGAAGATGTGGATCCTTAGGTAGTTGTAACTAATTAGGAATCTTAACCCTTTAGGATACCAGAGTTAGAATCCGATGTGTTATTAATATTTTCTTTATTTCTTTATTTCTTTATTTCTTTTATTTTCTTTAGTTTCTTTATTTTTTATTACAAAAAAAATTGGTAAGTAGCCCTAAGGTAAGTACCAAAGAGGGCATTTGCGTGGAGCTTACATAGAGCTAAACAGGAGTAAGCCAGGGATATCATTGCCATACTAGAAGAGAAGACCATTTTTTAAGGGTAGCTTGCCCCAATGGCAACTGCAATTACCAACAAGTAAGTAATCCTAAATCCCTAGAATAACCATTGGCATGAAATTGAAGTAATAATAGGATTTTTATTTGGTAAATTAAAATTAACTTTGTTTTTAATTTAACTGACATTTTCATGTAATTAATTTAAATAAATACTTTGTAAATTAAACTAACATTGGCATGTAAAATAAATTTAATTTAATACTTGGTAATTGTAAAATAAATTTGCATATTAGAAATCTTTATTAGATTGTGATTGTTTGGGCCTTATGTGATATTAGAATAAATTACGCATGTACATAATTAACTTAGTTCAATTATCCTTAGGGTAACTTGGTGAAAATTAATTAATTAGGTTAAATAGAAACGTAGGGTTATTTGAAATTGAATTTGTTTGCAAATTAAATTCTCAATAATAAATTAATTTTAGTCATCTGGTAAATATCATTTAAATAATTAGCAACCCCATAGATAGGAATTACTTGTGCATGAAAATTATTTGTAAACAACAACCCTTTTGTGAATTACTTACGTGTGTAGGATTAGAATTGCATTTTTTAGGATGAAGTTTAATAAATGAATAATAAACAAGACTTTTAGAAACATTAGTAGAGGACTAGCACTCGAATTAACCAGGTTAGACCAGGCGTAAGGGGTGCCTAACACCTTCCCCTTACGTACCCACTATCCTTAACCTAGACATTGGGCTATGGTAATGACGGTTGTGGAAACTCTGCAAGGAGTAAATTGCCATCCATGAAACACTGAATACGTCCCGGGTATTACCTGGGTGGTGACTCCTGTCTATTTATGCCTTCGTCGCATAAATTCTTAGTATCGTGGTAGTGTTATGGGAAGACGGTACTTACCAGTGGTTTGATTCTATTAGGATTGTATGAATTGCATGTCTAGGAAATGCTGTCTAAGGAGGTGGTACTTAAGTGAGACCATTGTGACTCCACCATCTTTCTTAGGCATTACCTGGTGTATTTATATAATTCTAATGGATGATATTTCGCTTTACTCCCCCCTCCTACAGTTTGGCGACTCCACTGGGGACTAAATGGATAGTTACTCTAATATGTTTCTATTAGTCTAATATTATTCTTCTGTTAAACTTTTTGCATTGCACTACACTATCACACGGATCACCTTTACCCTTTTTAGCCCCGCTAGTAATAGCCAAGGAAACCATAGTTCTACTCGAGCTATGATGAATTGGTAAATGCTAGCACCCCATGCCGGTACCTTCGAGTATATAAAAGAGCTACAGCTCCGACCGTTGTGCTTAATGGACGCTCTGGCATGGGTGACCCTTTTCCTACCCAATGAAGCCCATGAGCCATAGATTTCAGCCCTAGGTACCCCATAGAATTTTGTTGTGCTGGATTTATAACCTTACTGTTCAAACCATAAGTTCTAATGGTAGTTGAGATGAACCTAGGCCTATGCATAGGCCCAATGTGTGTATAGGCCCAAGTCCATTTGAAAACCCATGTTAAGCAAGAGGATGCTTACTTATGGTTAAACTTTAAGGATATAAATCATTTGTTTGTGAGGGGAAGATCATCATGGACCATCCTCTGTTGGTGTGTCCAGTGTACCATAGCCTAGGATAGAATTTTTTCTTACCCTGCGCGTGAGAGTTGAAGGTATAAAGGGGCGAAGATTCAATTCTTGAGATTTTTTTTTTTCAGTTTTGATTCAGTCTTTGGTCCGATTTTAGTTCAGTTTATATGGTCTGATTTTGGTTCATTTTTTGTTCTATTAGTATGGTTCAGTTTTGGTTTTGTAAAAGTAAAGGCAAAAAAAAAAAAGAAAAAAATAGTCCATTCATGCATTGCATTCATATACATAGCATGCTTAGGTTAACCCTTAAATCCTATTTTTTTGAGCAAACATAGCCTCAAAACACACTAAAGAAACTTTTAATCAGGTCACTTGGGTTAGGGAAGGGAAGAGACTAGTAAGGATTTCACCTGCATTATTTAAGATGAAAGAAACTATGGCCGTGCTTGATGAAATATTGAATGCCAAGATGTTTGAGCTAGAAGAGACAATTGTGGTCAACTTTAGAAAGAGGCCCCAAGGTAGGCTAATTAAGTGGCATTAAAGTTATTGAGGTTCAAATTGTGTCTCAGACCCCAAGGAGATTTTTCCAATTCAGCCAACCCTTATCCGAAGTTTTGGAGCATCTCAAAGCTCAAGACCTCCTATAGCTCTTAGTACCCAGACCACTACCAAATCCACTCCCACCTAGCTATGATATCAACTAATGTTGCCGGTTCTACCAAGTCCACAATCATGACACCGACTGATGCTTTCAACTTAAGCATGATATCTAAGACCTAATTGATGCCAAAAGGATAATTGACCCAGAAAATCAAAAAAAAAAAAAAACCACACTAGCCCCATGCCTAACCAAAATTTTCACCTACACTAGGTTTCTACATGATCTCCATCACCCCAAATAACCCTAACAGAATTATTGACTTTATTCAACCCATCCAAAAACCCAACGAACCTATCCAACCCATCCTAAAGCCCAATAAACCTCAATCTATAATGGTTGTTGACATTTGTGATAATTTTAGCTATGATGAGGGTCATTTGGATGTCTGGACTGATTCTGATGAGGAGATAATTGCATTACAACTAGATGGTTCAGTTCCACTAGTGTCTGATTTTCAAGTTGTTGGGATCTATAAAAACTAAATGATCTAAAAGTGGCTACTATGAAGACAGAGATAAAGTTTTTTCTTAGCATAGGCTTAGGAGAAAGTATAGATGGTCTGGTGACTTTTCAAGACTTGAAGGGTTGATCACGAGTTGTGGTTTGGGCTATGAGTCAATAGAAGAGGAAGAAGAGCCAAAGCCTCCTAAGTTCTTGAAAGAGGGGGCAATTACCTTGATATATGATTAGGGGTTATCACATGTGAAAGAATTAGAGCAAAAAATCAGCACCATTGGTCTAAAGACTGCATGGAAGCTAAGAACCTAAAGTTACACTCCTAAGTTTGAGTTTGTCTTTTGTAATGCTCATAATAGTGATACTAATGTTTCCATTTCTGATGTACTTGATACTGATTTTAAGGCGAAGATCAATAACATGACTAGTCCTTCTGCTTACTTGTTTGATGTTTATTCTAATGGGCATATGCATGGCATTCATAATCATTTAGAATCTATTTTTGTTAATGCATCAAAATCGATCTCTATTAATTTGGGTACACCAAATAATCCTAAAGACATTAAGTTAGCTGAAGATTTAACCCAAGAAGAAAAAAATAATTTAATAGCCTTGTTAACAAAGTACCAAGAAGCACATGCCTCGAGCTTAAAATTAGATAGCCGATTCCCAAGCCACGCTGGTGTCCCCATAGGAAAAGAGTGATCAAAAGTTGACTTAGCTAGTTATCCTAATGAGGACTAAAATTTCATGCTAGGAAGGATTAGTAGTAGCACATGTGGACCTAGAGGGAGAAGGAAAATGGTATGAAGACATAAGGAGGTCTCTGGAAGTGAGAGAATACTCGCAATCAGCTAATAAAAGAGATAAAGCAATAATTCATAGATTAGCCTCTTAACTTACTTTAGCTGGGGGGGCAATTCTATGAACTCTTATGTGTGATAGAAAAATAGGCTAAGCAAATAATGAAAGAAGTACATGCAGGAATGTGTGGTCCCCATATGAATGGAAAGGTTCTAGTTGGAAAAAAAATATTCAAAACATATAAGGATTGGCCTGAAAAACTCCCTTATGTTCTTTAAGGTTATCGTAGTACTGCAAGGACATCCACGGGGGTAACCCCATTCTCTTTAGTGTATAGGACTAAAACAATGCTATCCATTAAGCAAGAGGTCAAATCCTTAAGAGTGATGCTAGAAGCTAAGATCCTAAAAAATGAGTGGGCTTAGAAGAGATATGAAGAACCAGCTTTGATTGATGAAAAGAGAATGTGAGTCTTGTATCATATGCAGGCTTATATAGCTAAGGTCTTTAATAAGAAGGTGAAGCCAAGAAAGATCAGAGAGGGAGACATGGTTTTGAAATAAGCTCAGCCTGTCCTTTTTGATTTAAGAGGAAAGTTTAACCCAAGCTAAGATGGTCCATACATAGTCAAAAAGATCTTGCCATAGTAAGAATATCAGACCTGGATGGAAATGAATTTCAAGAACCAATTAATTTAGACAGGCTCAAATGGTACTTTGTGTGAGATAGGCCCGCTAGGCTGAAAACTTGCAAAAGGCAGTCTAGGCAAAAGTAAGGGTCAAAAGAAAAAAAAAATGCTAGATTGAAAATCTGTAAAGGGTGGTCTAGGCAAAAGGAGAGATGAGAGAAGATCTAGATGGAAAACCTGAAAAGGCCATTCAGCAGGTTATAAAGCTTATTTCTAAATTTTGAAAGGTTGAAAATTTGGTAAAACTAAATGTAGGAGGAAGTAATGGTGTACCTGAATAAATAAAGAAGCTTTTATTACATTAACCAGGAATAGGTTTTATTTAATTATGATTGTGAATGTTTGTGTCTTGAGGGATACATCAAATGATTAAGTAATTGAACTACATTGTTTTGATTTAATCTATGTCTTCTGAGTATGACAAGATAGGTGCTTGATATGAATGCCCTGACAATTATCCAATTTCAAAAAGAAAAAAAAAAGGAGCTCACTAGGTGGAAAACCCAAAAGGGCCGCTTAGGCAAAAGTTAGAGCAAGCCCGCTGAGATGAAAACCCAAAAGGGCATTTCAGGCAAAAGTTAGGGCATAAAGAATTGAGTTCATGCAAGAAAAAGGAGTCAAGGTAGAATAAGATTTTGAAATGGCTTTAGAATAATGAACCATGGGAGGAGAGAAGAAAAAAGAAAAATCAGAGAGAAATTGTATTATGACCTTAAGGAAGTCTTTTTTTGGTGAATAGTTCTTCTCAAAAATTTTAAAGTTATAAGAAAGTTTTTGCAAAAAGAGGTCTGCTAGAGGACTAAGTTTTTTTAGAATCTCTAGCAAAATCAGCATACCCATGATAGGAAGTAGCATACAAGAAGTACAAAAATCACAAAAAAAGTTTTGAGACCCAGCCATCTCAATTTTTTTAAATCGTGAAATAGATATATATATATATATATATATATATATATATATATATATATATATATATATATATTGTAAGTCCTTAGACGTTATTTAGGGCGCATGACATAGTTGTGTAAGGCATAAAAGAATATGCATTAACATGTCACTTGAAGTTGTGTAAGGCATAGAAGAACATGCATCACCACAGTTTCAAGTGTCGAACTACGAGGGGATCTGATTCTTCTTCAGGATAGTGAGGGGGATACGTAGATAGTTTAGAACTGCAGTCCTAAATACGAACCCACAACATTTCATGATAGATTTTTTTTGTAAGTCCTTAGACGTTATTTAGAGCATACGACATAGTTGTGTAAGGAGTAGAAGAACACACATCAACATGTCACTTGTAGGTGTGTAAAGCATAGAAGAACATGTATCACCACAGTTTCAAGTGTCGAACTACGAGGGGGTCTGATTCTTCCTCAGGATAGCGAGGGGGATACATAGATAGTTTAGGATTGCGATCCTAAATACGAACCCATAAAATTTCATGACAGATTTTTTTGGTAAGTTCTTAGACACTGTTTAGGGCATATGGCATAGTTTTGTAAGGCATAGAAGAACACGCATCAACATGTCACCTGTAGGTGTGTAAGGCGTAGAATAACATGCATCACCACAATTTCAAGTGTCGAACTACAAGTGGATCTGATTCTTCCTTAGGATAGCGAGGGGGATACGTAGGTAGTTTAGGACCGCGGTCCTAAATACGAATCCACAACATTTCAAATCACACAGTTGCCATTGTCATGAGACCATAGCTAGTCTCATGACGCAGAGTGTATCGACAGAGCAAGATGCACTCAATTTTCACATGACACAGTTATCACTGTTATGAGACCGTAGCTAGTCTCATGACGTAGAGTGTATCGAAAAAGCAAGATAAACTCATTTTTCACATAACACAGTTATTATTGTTATGAGACCGTAGCTAGTCTCATAACATAGAGTATGTCAACCGAGCAAGATGTACTCGATTCTTATAGCCAATGTTTCATAGTTATTAGAAGATTGAGTTTCACTTTGACAAAACTTGAGCAATGCTTTCGCATTGATTTCAACTTTCGCCAAAGTGGGGGGCAAACTGTGGACTCTTATTTTGTGATCAGCATTTGCATTGAGGCTGTGGAAAATCCGATGATGAAAAATTATATGACTATAAGATATAATTGGAAGCATGGAGCTAAATTATTAATTCTATGGCATGATCTTGAAAAAAATAATAATAATATGTTTTTTTTGGAAAATGAATTTAATTAAATTTAAATAAAATTTTTTTTTGTTTAAATTTAATATTGGTATTTTTTAAATGTACCTAATTAAGTTTAATTGGGCCTCATGGGCCTAAGAAAGCCTAGTTAGGAATTTTAAATATGACCCATTTAGTTTATTTTTTTAAAATTAAAATAAGAAAATATCTTTTTCTCTATCCCTCTCCCATACAAACTCTCTCTCTCCCTTTGGCCCCACTCTCTTCCTCACTCCCTATTGGTGCCACCCCCTTTCCCTCTCTTCCTATTAGTTGGAACACCTCACCCATATCCCAGTCTCATCCAAATTTCTCAATCCCAGTTATTTAAGTTGTCTAAACCTTATCACACTAGGACTTCAAACCCTACCACACCTCTTTCTCACTCCCTATTGGTGCCTTCCTCTTCCCCTCTCTTCCTATTGGTTGAAACGCCTCATCCATATCTCAGTCTTACCCAAATTTTGCAATCCTAGTTGTTTAAGTTATCTGAACTTTATCACTCTAAGACTCCAAACCCTATCACACCTCTCTCCCAAGACCCTATAAATACCCTACTGGAGAAAAAAAAAAAAGGGTGGAGGAAACGATAAAAAAAAAGAAAAAAAATTAAAAAGAGAAATTGTCAAAATTCTTTTAGTTCTTCTTTCTTTCTTGCGATATTTCTTGAATTCTATGCCCTGTAATATTTTCTTTTATTTTCAAAAGGGTTAGTTCTTTTATTTTCTTTTCAAGATCTATGCCCTGTAATATTTAATTCTATGCTTCTTTGTCTTTTAATTTATCTTGCATGTTCATGTGGATCATATAATCATGTTTAATTTGAGAGGATACACAACTCTGCACATATTCAATTTTCTGTCTCTCACGTTTTTATTATTTTTTGTTATCTTCTGAATTTGTAAAAAAATTTGAAAAAATTATATTCATATTTTGCACGAAATTTTATTAATTTTAGGCTCAAGAATCACTAAAAAAGCTTTAATATTTTGTAAGTAATGGCTGTTTGAAATTAGGGATCCTGTAAAATCCAATTTGTAGGATACCCGACTTTTGGAGCCTATATATCCCTTGTTTCTTAATATTTTTGTGTAAATCTGGTGTCTAAAATTAAGTTTGGAATCTTTTGAATCTTTTCCAATTAGTTTTGCATTCATATCTATTATGGTTGGTGAGTTATGAATTTTATAAAAAGGTAGTGCAATTCTGTTACTGGAAAAAGCTACAATTTGTGTAGACCATTCGGCTAGGGTTTTGTTT
Source organism: Hevea brasiliensis (assembly GCF_030052815.1). Lineage (NCBI taxonomy): Eukaryota > Viridiplantae > Streptophyta > Magnoliopsida > Malpighiales > Euphorbiaceae > Hevea > Hevea brasiliensis. The sequence continues at coordinate 9,829,760 of NC_079494.1, forward strand.
GGTTTATAAATTTTATGATGTTGTATGATGTTTTGGTATCTTGTGTAATATTTTTATGATTTTTAGGCTTGTCTAACTATTTATCAAAAATCAAATTTCTTGCTACTATCAATCTGCTGAATTTGGAAATTGTATGTTTATGCATGTTCTTGTATTTTCTTGGGTTCCAATTGATATTTGATCTATTTTTTTGTATTTTTTTTTAATTCAAGAAGTATTATGAAGTGTTTGGAATATGTTAGAAGATGTGGACCCTTAGGTAGTTGTAACTAATTAGGAATCTTAACCCTTTAGGATACTAGAGTTAGAATCCAATGTAAATTGTTATTAATATTTTCTTATTTTCTTTATTTCTTTTATTTTCTTTAGTTTCTTTATTTTTTATTACAAACAAAATTGGTAAGTAGCCCTAAGATAAGTACCAAAGAGGACATTTGCGTGGAGCTTACATGGAGCTAAACGGGAGTAAGCCAGAGATATCATTGTCATACTAGAAAAGAAAATCCTTTTTTAAGGGCAGATTGCCCCAATGGCAACTGCAATTACTAACAAGTAAGTAATCCTAAATTCCTAGAATAACCATTGGCATGAACTTGTAGTAATAATAGGATTTTTATTTGATAAATTAAAATTAGTTTTGTTTTTAATTTAACTGGCGTTTTCATGTAATTAATTTAAATAAATACTTTGTAAATTAAAATTAATCTTGCTTGTAAATTAAACTAACATTGATATGTAAAATAAATTTAATTTAATACTTGGCAATTGTAAAATAAATTTGCATGTTAGAAATCTTTATTAGGTTGTGATTGTTTGGGCCTTATGTGATATTAGAATAAATTACGCATGTACATAATTAACTTAGTTCAATTATCTTTAGGGTAACTTGGTAAAAATTAATTAATTAGGTTAAATAGAAACATAGGGTTATTTGAAATTGAATCTATTTGCAAATTAAATTCTCAATAATAAATTAATTTTAATCATCTGGTAAATATCATTTAAATAATTAGCAACCTCATAGATAGGAATTACTTGTGCATGAAAATTATTTGTAAACAACAACCCTTTTGTGAATTACTTGCATGTGTAGGATTAGAATTGCATTTTTTAGGATAAAGTTTAATAAATGAATAATAAACAAGACTTTTAGAAACATTAGTAGAGGACTGGCACTCGAATTAACGAGGTTAGACCAGGCGTAATGGGTGCCTAACACCTTCCCCTTACGTACCCACTATCCCGAACCTGGACATTGGGCTATGGTAATGATGGTTGTGGAAACTCTGCAAGAAGTAAATTGCCATCCATGACCCTTGAAAGAAACACTGAATATGTCCCGGGTATTATCCGGGTGGCGACTCTTGTCTATCTATGCCTTCGTGGCATAAATCCTTAGTATTGTGGTAGTGTTATGAGAAGACGGTACTTACCAGTGGTTTGATTCTATTAGGATTGTATGAAGTGCATGTCTAGGAAATGTTGTCTAAGAAGGTGGTATTTAAGTGAGACCATTGTGACTCCACCATCTTTCCTGGGCATTACCTGATGTATTTTATATAATTCTAATGGATGATATTTCCCCTCACGCCCCCCTCCTACAATATGTTATTCATAGACATATATTCATATATAATGAATTTTATTATGGGTATAAAATGAATTTTAATTTTAATCACATCTAAATTCTGCAGTATAATAAGTAAGAGCTAAATAGAAATCAAAAGCAATGCTAGATCATAGAAATTAGAGTGATAAATTTTAAAATAATTTTACGTATTTCCAATTATCATTCATATTGAAGACAAACTTGGACTATAATTTAATCTAATGGTGCTTATGCTATTGCCTCCAAATAATTCTAAAAATTAATTTTTAGAATCATATAATTTTTTCAAGTCCCATTAAACTAAAATACAATTATAATTTCTATTCATTTAAAGTCAAGCAAGGAATTTAATTTTAATAACAATAGAATCTTGTGTCAAGAAAATTGACTAAACTCATATAATATTGATTAAAAGCATTACAAGTAATTTCAGCAAAACACAGCAATGGCCCAAAATACAAACTGAAGATGCAGCGATGGACTTATTAAATGTGGCTCTTTTATAGCTGTTAGTATAAATTGAGACTGTTTTCTTACCATAAAAACATTGACAATTTTTTAAAATAAACAAAAATTATTAAATAAGAATTTTATAAGCTCAAATAATTTAAAACTTCTAGAACTTCACAATGATCTCCCATCAATTTTTAAACTATTAAAAATACTTCATAGCAATTGAGAATGAGATGGTTCTTTTTTTTAGATTGAATAAAATCACAGTTTAATTCTCCATAATAGAATTAAATAATTTAAATAAAATTAAAACTTGTAGTTTCAAGCAGCTAAAGATCATCAAGGACATGAGACAGAAGGTGGCACCACAAGACGGCAGTAGTTGTATGCAGGTCATGCGATGGTCTTTGTACCCATGAATTGTTAAAAAGGTTTTATATTTATAATATTAAGCAAATAACCCATGACTCGTTGTGCAATTCTACAATAACAAGTGTAATTCATGCATTAAGGTGAAAGTATTGTATGCTTTAACAAATAAATTCAATACAGAAAGTAGTGGTCTTGGTGATTATAAGTAAGATTCAAGGGCCACTTTCATCACAAGACCGGTGGCGCTCGTGGAAATAAGAGTAAGATTTTGAGTAATTACCTTCGTCAAAGACTAGCGGGATAAATTTCAATAACTATCCTTAAACTTATATAGTTGTAACACTACAGTCCTTTAATTTTAAAATGTAACATAAAACCCCCTAAACTTTTAAATTTTGTACAGTAAAATCCCTCTGACTTTCAATTATTGATTTTTCAATTAGAAACTGATGTGAATAGCTCCCGCATGATGCTTCGTTAACATTTCTCTCTCATCTCTTATGCAAAGTGTAAAATTATTCTCTTTACGCATGAAAAATTGTTCTGTCTATAGAGAGAAAAATGATTCAATTTACACATAATTTGAGAGAGAAAAGAGAAATACTGACTAAGCTCCATGCTGGAACTATCCAGGTCAGCCTCTAACTGAAAAATTAGTAATTAGAGGTTAGAGAGATTTTACTGTGCAAAATTTGAAAGTTGATAGGGTTTTATGTTACATTTTTAAGTTGAGGGATTATAATGTTACAATTAGATAAGTTCAGGGACAGTTATCAAAATTTATCCAAGACTAGCGGCAAGCTCATGATCGTGCAACCACCAATGAATTTGGTGACAATGCTCCATGACTCCTTTCAAATATAATTTTTTGGGCAGCACTAACAAATTTCTTGACTAAGTTGCCATCCAATTCCTTTTCCCCTTTTGAATATGCTGTTTGAGTAAGTTTTCATGACAAAATTAAAAGGGAAGACACACAACTTTTTGCGTTGTTCCCACAGATAGCGCCACTGTTGCGGTCCATGGAAATTCCTTGTGGGTATGGACCTGCAAAACAAAAAATAAATGGATCAGAGGTCCAGCAAGTATGGACCCAATGAGAACCCTCCTATACTCAAGTTAGAGCTGATATGAGAATATATTGTATTAAATTGATTAGGTAGAAAGAACATATATCCATAGATGATCTGATCTCTTTATATAAGATATAAACAATGGTTAGTTATAGTAATTCAACTATTTAATTATATGGATATTATTAGCTAGCATAATTATAGGATTATATTTCTATTTATAGTGCATAATTATAGACATTTATATTTGGCAATCCCACCAAGAATGCTTATCTTTAATCAAAATTCTTTACTTTTATTGAACGGGTCTTATAGTGGTTAAATCAACTAAATGAGTCTCATGGCTGAACAATTAAATATGATTAAGTACATTAACTATCCGAAAACCTAAGTTACTAGGTCATATATATATATATATATATATATTGAGGAGTTGTGTCAATATATATAAGGTAACATATGACAAATAATTTTTTTGCATAAATAAACTTATAAAAAAAATAATATTAATAATTTTTACATATTGCATTTAATCATAAAAAGGTCTTAATTTTTTAAAAATCAAATTTTAAAGAAGATAATAATTTAAATAATAAATGTTAAGGTACTATTATAAATAATAATAATAATTAAAAGAAAAATAAAAAAGAATTAAATAATAATTAGTATAACATAGAGTTATTTATGGAGGGTGACACATGACAAGCTCTTCAAGGAAAGTATCATTTGACATTCTCTTGGAAATACCTTTCTGCTTTATATAGATATATAGATGTTAGGGGAGTTGTAGGGTTGGAATCACACTCTCCTTGAAAAAGTAGTGTTTGGACAATTTATTTTTTAAATTGATGCACAATCCCTCTCTAGTAGAATAATGTACTAATACTAAGCCATTAACAATGCATACTTCTTAATGACTTAAGCTTCTAAGATAAGCACACCAACAACCAACAAATATGGAAAAAGCTTAGGGATAATTCTCAACTCTAGCTAAGGAGACCACTTTGATGATAAAGTTAGATACATGAATTTCTATCCCCTTATTTGAAAAATAAAATTTGATAAGTCTTCAATTCAACTAATTTCTTTTTGGTTAATTTTCATGTTTGGATGAAAGAATTCAATTCGTTTTAACTTTAAAAATTTCATTTTAAAGAAATAAAAATCAAGCATAATTGTGTGAGAATTCAATTGAATTCTTTTTTTTGGAAATAATTTATGCCAAATCAATGAATGCACATGTACAAATGATTACTTTACTTCAATTGTCAAAAGATTAATTTCACATCTTATCAAAACAAGAATGTACACAGGCACTACCACTCAAATATAAACCTACATATTCATATGAGAAAATAAATATGCAACTTTATGGCAAACAGGGCATTCGGATGAGAACATAATCATTTTTAGAACATAAACAGTACACAGTCTCGTTCTTTTAAAAAAGCATGGCAAATCCATGGTATAAATGGTGTTTGAACTCTTTTTGGCATCGTTTAAAATAAAATTGTTTTTCTTCTATCATTTTTCTGCCCCATTAAGGTATTCATATTCTATGTATTAAAAAACAAAGAGTTGCAATTGTATTTCTTAAGAATAGAAACTGTTCAAATTTCAAACATTAAAACAAATAACCCATTTTTTTAGCAACTCAGACACTCAAATAGGGAAAGTGGCACTTAAAATAGAGAGAGAAGGAAATTACATTATCGCAAGTGATCTTTGAAGGTCTTCGATGAGGAGAGACTACAGCAAGCTGAGACAAGTAGATGGCACAACACGATGCACAAGGAAGAGGGAGATTACACACGAGTCATGACTCACTATGAATAAGAGAGCAAGCACATGCATACCACACACAAACAAGAAGAGAGATGGTGACGCCAGTGGCAGCTAAGGGTGAACACAAATCCACAAAAATGATGGGCCCAATGAAACCGTGCCAATTCAGACTGAGAGTAATGGGTTGCTATTTTACATGATTCGGTTATGGTTTTATAAAGCTCAAAACTGATCCTTTTAAGTCGGTTTGGGTTACGTTGAATAATAAGCCATAGAAACCGAACCGAGCAAACATCCAATTATTTAAGCAAAACTCACCGTATTGTAGCCATACATAAAGCTTAAACTTTTTTTTTTTTTTAACTTAAAGCTTTAACCTAAAGGCCCTACTGTAATAACTTCAATATGCAAATGCAGTCGCCAGCATCATCTCCTTTCCTCAAATCTGTCTTGCATGCATCCTTCCCCTTATTCTTCATCTAAATCCTTTAATTCTCTCATCAGTCCCAAAATCTTGATGGCACTTGAATGTGGAGGTCTCCATTTTGATGTAAGAAATTTGATGTATGATTGCAATTTAGAGATCTTAAAGGTATAGACATCTCAAGATATATAAGATTGCTAATTTTTGTTTGCATGTGGCTTTTTCCATTTCCCATCCATATGCTTTTGTTAATGATAATATAAAAACTCTAGAAATTCATTAAAAATGTATTATGATATAGTAAAAATGCTTTGGTGTAATGCAAATTTATTTTTTTTATTTTTCTTTGTAAATATTTATTTTTGAGATGGGAACAAGAAGGAAACTCTACTTTCTCTATTTTTTGTTAAGCAAATGACTTGGCCTAATCTATGTCTGACTTCTAAGCACTCAACTAAAGATGCCTACTCTTTCTTTATTGTTTTCTATTTGTTATTGGATTCATGTATGTCAGATGATGACACTGAAACCAAGCAACCGACATTGAAATCTGAAAAATATCATTTTTTTTCCTACTTCTATGGATGGTTGTAGTTTAAAGTTTCTAATAACAGATGAGGTTAGTTCAGTCTGGCATTCAATGTGTAAACCGTCTAAACCGACCCATGTACCCCTAACGGTAGCAAGCAAGGTGAAGGAAGCTAGCTTTAGGGATTTTGGGAAAGGGGGACAACAAGATTCGAGAGAGGCAGAGAGTGGTCTCAAAGGATACAGAGTAGTGTAATAGTTTTAAGGTTCCCCTAATGTCTCGGGCCTAGGTTGTGTGAAAACCTTGGGCTCAAGTTTGAACCCCCATAAAACTAAGAGAGCCTTTTGAATTTCAGTTATTACAGTGTTTTAAATCGGACCAAATGGAAAACCAACATTTCTACAAAAGATTAAACAAACTGCACCATTCGTGCCTAAAAATCAAACTGAACCACCCAATTCAGTTTGGTTTTTCGGTTTAAACCAAAAACTTCTCACCCCGACTTGAGATGGGGTGAATATTACAGTAATACTGACAAACTATGGCTCTTGGAAACACATCAACAAAGAACTAGAGAATGTTTGTGCACAACACTATCACCTTTGGAGCACAATTATGGCCCCTTTGGTGCTGATTCATTACAATTCTAATGGCGTTGGGTTTCTCCAGTCCAGAGATATAGAGCCACCACCCCTCCCCACGACTTTCAAGGCATTTTCCAGCCAAGCGAATTACTAGATGAATGATTAGGGAATATCATTATAATCCTTGTGTCCTTATTGCAATGGATTAGAGATAAATTGCATGCTTGTAATGCAAAATAAATGGATAAGGAGAATGAGCATCAAACACGACGATCTCACATTGTGATCAAAATCCTTCTCTAATTCAATACCAACTACATTTCCTTCTTCCAATCCATCCAAGGCGTAACTTAATGTTCCTTTTTTTTTTTTTTAGCTTTTGTTATGCTTTTTAATGTCCAATGGATTGAGTTTAGTGTTCTTGAGAATTTTTCCTTGTGAATTTATTTAGGTATTTATTGATTACAATTTATGAGAGAGACAGAGAGAGAAAGAAAGATGGGAAGGGATAAAACTAAAAAGGGTTAATTGTAAAAAAACCCTGAAGTTTGCCAATTTTCCAATTAAATTTTGAAGTTTGTTTAATTATCAATTAAACTCTTATATTTAATTGATGTCTCAAATTGACTAAATCGTTAATAAATCATTAGTATACTTAACAATAATTTCACATCAGTTGCCATATTATCATTAGAGAAACCACATCAAAAATTCCAAATTAATGTTAATTGCCAAAAAAATATGAAGTTTGCTAATTTTTGTAATCAACTCCTGAAGTTTGCATAATTGCTAATTAAATACTTACATTTGATTTATGTCTCAAATTAACTTGATTGTCAATAAACCTTAAGAGGTAATAGTAATGGCTTTTGTTTTGACTATTTTAATTGAGAGTTGTACTTCGTAAGTTTGTTGATTACTAATATTAATATGAAATTGATTTTGGAGAATAACTGGTTTTTCTTCTTGTGGTTTGATCCACCTTGCAATGACCGAGAGAAGGAGTTACTGGCACATTTTGCTTCGGCAAAGAAATACTCTTAAGGAGAAAGTTACAAAGTTAAAAGAGAGTAACAACAAGTCACTAAGAAATGGATGCAACTAAATGAAAAATGTGATCAAAATGATACACTGATCAATGATTTACAGAGCAGAGTTGAAGTGTCGACAAAAATTAGGAAAAAATTAAAGGATGAAATAGTTTATTTGAAGATAAAATTAAATGTGCAGAGGAAGAAGAATTTGATTTTGTTTTATTTTACTATGTTTTCAGGGTTTTATTATGTTGTTATGCATATGTATAGTAATAATGAACTATCTTTGTTAATGTTGGCATGAATATATAGGTTGATTAGAATAGGATAGGGTAATTGTATCTGTAGAACAAAATTTGAATTGTAATTTCTGATTTATTGAAGTATACTAATGGTTTATTGACGGTCAGATCAATTTGAGATATCAAGCAAATGTGAGGGATTAATTGGCAATTATATTAGTTTTAGGATTTAATTACAAAAATAGGTAAATTTTATTATTTTTTGGCAATTAACCCTAATCTGAAATGACTTTATCTAGTGATGATATAACAGTTAACGTAGAACACTCATTAAGTATACTAACGATTTTTTTACCGTTGGGTCAATTTGAGATATCTCAAACCTGAAAATTTAATTGACAATTATGTAAATTTTAGAATTTAATTGAAAAATTACCAAATTTCAAGTTTTTTGGTAATTAACTCAACAAGTTAGTAATTTACACATAAGAGATGTTATAGATAACCGAAAGAGCAGTTCCGCCATTGATATAGCTTACAGTTTGTGTATGTTAGGAGCATGTAATGGGACTGCCTAGAAATAATAATGGGTAGGGTATCCACAAAAATTACCTTACCTTAAACTGAAATATAATTAATATTCGCACTATTTGAACCCTTCTTAAACCCGATTAACATTTATCTTCAACCACTCGAATTTGTCTAAAACTCGATTTATTATTATTCGAATAATACTTAAACTCATTATATTTTATACATCTTAATTTATAATTTACAAAAAAAAATTGATTAATATTTTATATTTTAAAAAATTTAATAATTCAATAAATATTTAAAATTTATTTAAAACATAATATATATAAAAATATATAAATATTATTATAAAAAACATATATTTTATATTTAATTAATTATTTATATAAATTAATTTGAATAATAAATACACAAAATACAAAAATTAAATCTACTATTAATATTATTTCTCAAATTTAAATCTATCTTAAATCTAATTATATACTATTCATATCTATCTCCCCAAAATTCCATCGGACGAAGTAGCCACAAATGCCTAATCCCTTAGCGCTGCCCATAGTTTGTCATTTTTTCCCCAAGCCCATAGTTTGTGATAACTGGCCTTTAGAGATGAATTCGTTGTACTTAAACACTCCAGACAGTTGAACTTTGCTATATATATATTTTTTTAAATAAAATTAAAATTTCATTAAATTGTGAGGGATTACAAGGTGGACTTTGTTACTCAACTTTGTCTGTTTAAGGCTTTTAATGAATTTACCTTTTGGAAACAAAAAATCACACAAATAATATTTTAATGAAGAATTTTTTTTATTTAAATTAAATTTATATATCCTCCAAATATAAATATATGAAATCACAATCTTATATTTTATATTCATGTACATTCGGTCTAAGAATTTTTCTCAGGGAAAGAGCCCACAATCGCCACGTGTCAAATTTTGAGTGGCTATAAGATTCCGGTTGCAACGATCTTTTACAACGAAAGCAACGTGAAACGAAATCCAAATAACAAGAAAAAGATATATAAATCCATTACATACAGCCCAAGGGCTGATAGTCCAACCAGTTGGAACACGGAGGCCTACGGTGCCTCGTCCAACGCTAGCTGTTGACAAGCAGCACGTTCTCCTCCACCGCCACGATCAGCTCCTCCTTGTCCTCCTCGATTGAGGAATATCCCTTTGGAGCCAAATATTCCGGGTTATTTATTTGTATAATTTTCTTGAACAAAAATGAGTTCACAATCTCGAGAAGAAGATTCCAGAGAAAACGACAAAGAGGAAGAGTCAAGCCGCCTAATATCGACGCCAGCCCAATCTCCGAAACCGTCTTCGGACGGCGAGGACCCCGACGAAGTTGCTTTCGAAGCGCGAGAGAAAATCCTGATCGTTGATGTGGATGGCCAGGATGCAATCGACGCCGACGATTATGTCCCGCCATTTTCGTGGAAAAAACTATGGTTGTTTACGGGACCTGGATTTTTGATGAGCATTGCGTTTTTAGATCCAGGGAATATAGAGGGGGATCTCCAGGCAGGAGCGATTGCCGGATACTCGCTGCTGTGGCTGCTGATGTGGGCCACCCTCATGGGCTTGCTGATCCAGATGCTATCGGCCCGCGTCGGAGTGGCCACGGGACGGCACTTAGCGGAGTTGTGCAGAGAGGAGTACCCAAATTGGGCAAGGTTGATTTTGTGGTTCATGGCGGAGGTGGCGCTTATTGGGGCTGATATACAGGAGGTGATAGGGAGCGCTATTGCTATTCATATATTGAGTAATGGGGTTTTGCCGCTCTGGGCGGGAGTAGTGATTACAGCTTTGGATTGGTACGTTTAGTGGATTTCTGCTAATTTTTTTCCTTCTTCTTTCTAGTATATTCAATTGTTTTCTAGTTTTGCGTTGTTTGTTGGATTGGATGCTCTAAAACTTATGGTTATCGAACGTTTATTCCTTGTGAAAGTCGAATTTTGTATTTTGGACTTTAGCATTTCAGTCATTTGTGGATCTTTTCAGAAGCTTGAACAGCTAGAGTCTGTGAATTTAGATCCATGTTGTATTGTTTGGCTTTCAACTGAGCGGCAAATGAGCGTTTTACAAAATTTATCATTCTTAGGTTATAGCAATCATTATAATCTTATAGCAATCTGTTGGTGCGTAAAGTTCATGGTGATCTTCAGGAAAATGTTTGAATGCAAGCAGAAAGATCCCCCTGCGGCCTTTTTTTTTCCTTTTTTTTTTTTGGATTTAGTTGATCATGCAGTTCTACTATGCAGGGAAATGACATATGTTTCATTGATATGGGATTTTTGTCTCTTTATGTGGACAGTTTTATGTTTTTATTTCTAGAGAATTATGGAGTGAGGAAGTTAGAAGCTGTTTTTGCAGTCCTAATTGCAACTATGGCTTTATCATTTGCCTGGATGTTTGGTGACACCAAGCCTAGTGGAAAAGAACTTTTAACGGGTAAGAATGTCTTTTATTAAATGAAAGTGACCATTCTATATTCCAGTATTTAGTCCTTTTTCCAGTGAAGTGTCTTCATTGGCTGTGCCATGGCTCTGATTGATTCTGATCTTTGTTGTAGGTATTTTAATTCCAAGACTTAGTTCAAAAACAATTCGTCAAGCTGTGGGGGTTGTGGGTTGTGTTATAATGCCGCACAATGTGTTCTTGCATTCAGCTTTGGTGCAATCAAGGAAGATTGATCCTCAGAAGAAAGGTCAAGTTCAGGAGGCTCTGAATTACTACTTAATTGAGTCATCTGTTGCTCTTCTAGTCACCTTCATGATTAACTTGTTTGTGACAACTGTGTTTGCCAAGGGATTCTATGGCACTGAACAGGCAAATAGCATAGGACTAGTCAATGCAGGGCAGTATCTTCAAGAGAAATATGGAGGAGGAATTTTTCCAATTCTTTATATCTGGGGTATTGGCTTGTTGGCAGCTGGACAAAGTAGTACAATAACTGGCACATATGCTGGGCAATTTATTATGGGAGGCTTTCTTAACCTTCGCTTGAAGAAATGGCTGAGGGCATTGATAACACGAAGTTTTGCTATTGTGCCAACTATGATAGTAGCTCTTGTGTTCAACACATCTGAAGCCTCATTGGATATTTTGAATGAATGGCTAAATGTGCTTCAGTCCATACAGATCCCTTTTGCACTTATCCCCCTTCTTACTTTGGTGGCCAAGGAGCAGGTCTTGGGGATCTTTAGAATTGGGCCTGTTCTTGAGGTAAGCTGTTAACTTCACTACTCTGATAATCTTTGCATTGTGTGAGCAAACATATGTAGTGTAGTGCAGTATCTCGATTGATAGCAATGATCGTGAGAACACTCTTGATAGGAGGTATCTGAGGATTGTGGGGTATCTGGTGAATAAATGGGTCCCTGATTCCAATGATTATGAAGTCAATGTCTAATATTCAGAAATCATTATCAAATGTTAAGTAATTGATATCTTTTCTTCAGAATTTTCTTGTGTAGGTGTGTTCAAATTTCAAACATGGTAAGATACAGGCAACTTTATCTTCTGAAATAGTTTAGCTGGTTCCTCAAGTAATTATGTCAAGCTTAAATGATCCCTATGTAGCTTTTTAGCACCTTGTTGAGGAAGGCATTAATTCTGTGAGATTCAGAATGTTTAAATCAGACAGAGCTTGATAGCAAATTTGGAGTCATTGAGGAAACACAAGGGTAAAGAAGCTGTGATCAGACAAAAAGGCTAAAGGGATAGCCCTCTCTTTTGTCCCTTGTTTGCATGGGAGGAGAGTTCCTCGCTTAAGAAGCTGAAGTACCATTCAGTGACTGATGGAACACGCTCTATAAGTGATGGTTTATAGCAGCTCTATATGAAGCTGTTAAATTTTGATATATTTTCATGTTTTGAAAGTGAAGGTTCAACTATTTTTGTAAAAAATAGCATCCTGCACATACAATAGGATCATCTAACCATAAATGTGTCAAGGCACTTAATTTAATTTTTCTTCTTGTTAATTCACTTGGTGCCAATATAGCATTCTAGTTTGTTGGAGTTGGTTGCAGTTTTTAGAGTTAGCTTTGAAAAATTGAGAAATATAACTAACGTGTCCTGTATTTGTTAGATTTCTTTTTTAGAGGAATGTAACTGTTTGATTGTTTGAAGTGATTGGAATATTTTTGCTGATTTTGTTCTGTATTTAATATTTTCTTCATTTTTTCTGTAGAGGCTGGCATGGACAGTAGCTATCCTGGTTATACTGATTAATGGGTATCTGTTGCTTGATTTCTTCGCATCTGAAGTTAAGGGGCTGCTGTTTGGTTTTCTGGCCTGCACTGGCACAGTTGCATATATAGCATTTATTATCTATCTTGTTTCACGTGTCGGTGCTCTGTCGTCTCCTGGGCCCGGCTTAGAACTGTCCAAGAGGGATGCTTTCCCTGGAAATTAAGTTTGTTCAATTTCAAAATATTGGAATCACTACCACCTGGGCCGCATAACAATAGTTGTTGAGACTCTTTCAACAGTAGAACATTTTTTCACTGTCAATCCCTAACCTCAGCGCATACATAAAGTGAGTATACAATCTGACTATTTTCTGCATGATGGAGCTCTATGGTCATGTTTTATCATCAATCGTGTGTGAGGATACATTTTCCTTTGTTTGGTGGGTGGATGAAGCTTCTCTGTAGCAAAATGGTAAATTACTTGCATTGCAGTAGATGCATACAAGCCTGGTTAATCAAACTTAGGATGAGTTTATTAGTTGTTCTTTGTTGCAACAGTTTATCATGTAACATAGTCAAAATGTCATTGAAAGTTACTTGGAGGGACTAATCAATACACTACAGAATGAAGTAAATTTTCCATTACTATTTATCTTTTCCCCGCTTTCTTTTGGCTGTATTGTGAGAAATTTAAGTTGGCATTAGTCCTTTCATATTTTTTGCTTTTTGCATGGAAGAAAAAGGTCAGAAAGTGTACCTGCTGTAAAATTTTGAAAAATCTTTCTTTTGTTTATCTAGATGAAAACAAGACCAGAAAGTAATCCCCATGGATTGACTTACTAATACTGACTTTGAAGTACGATAAGGACATCCAAGGCCTTGAGTACCCTCAATGGAGCCATAATGTAGGATTTTTTTTCCCCTTATTTAAAGGATGTTTATTATTATTCCATAAATTATAGGGCGTGAATCTCACTTCAATATGAGAGGTAGCATGTACTCCGAATTTTAACTGGGTATTTAACTGTTTATAATCCAATTACCCATTAATAAATGGGAGGGTTAAGAATAGATTGTGATTGTTCATATTTTAATTATTTCTTAAAAATTTTAGGTGACCTGTGGAGATGTACCACAACAAATGGGTCAGTTGACTTTTTCATTAAAAAAAAATTCTTATATATACATATATTTATTTAAATTAAATGATGGAATGGTTGTTTGTTTTTCAATTTTTTTTTATCTAAAAAAAAGGTAAAATTTGCATTTATTTTACCTATTGCAACTGTAATTGTGAAATTATTTATCAAAGTAAAATTGTGCAATTATATTATGTAATTCATTGATAATAATTATTTAGTTAATTATATAGATATTTAATAACATTATTAATAATGTAATTTTTAATAACATTGATATAGTTGAGTTCAATTGTAAAATATTGATATTAAATTCTTTTAATAATATTTTTATTTTATGCCAATTCCAAAAGAAATTTATGAACACGCGATGGGGAGTAGCAACTTTTCACCACTATTTTCATATCATTATTGTCATCATCACCATCCCACTTCCACTATCGCCCCCATCATGCTATCACACGTTATCACAATCACTAATTAGTAATTATTCCTATTAATAACAATAATAGTGTGATAGTGGTAGTAAAATGTTAATGATAATGCGGTGATAATCGCGATGATAATGATAGTGATAATAATGATAATAGCGCTACAATAATTACATGGTGACAGTATCATTCATTTAAAAATTAAAAGATTAAGAGGATATTTAAATATAACTATTATTTTAAATTTTTAATTTAAAATTTATTTTTTAATTTATAAATGGATTTAAAAAATAAATAATTAATTATTTGATAAAATTATTTAAAAGTTAATTTTAAATAGTTTAAAATTTTAAATAGTTTAAGTGTTTAATGAAAATATACTTAAAAATAATTTCTTTTGTTAAAATGATTAAAAATAATATGTAATTAAATATTATAATTGTTAAAACAAGAATATGTTAATATTTTTAAAAGTTACTAGGGTAATATAGTTTTTTTATTTAGCTAAATAGTAGCTTGAAGATAAGTAGATAAATCATACATTACTTATAACTTATCACTTAGGCTCTGTTTGTTTCATGAAAAAATTTTTTTGAAATACTCATAAAAATAAATTAATCATAAAATATTTTCCTAATTAAAGGGAAAACTAAATTATTTTTAAGAGAAATGACTTTCTCTTTTTAAAAGAAAAGGTTATTTTCAATTTACTAAAATTTGATAATTTTTTTGAAATATGAAAACATCTATATGTATATGATATAAACATATACCCAATGTTATTAAACTCAGCCCGGAAGTTGATCTGACGAAGGAACTGAGTGAATAGGTCAATGGTTCAACCATTGAGTCACTAAAAATTAATTAAATATATAAATTAATTAAAATTAATTAAATATAACACGTATTAATATAAATAAATATAATTAATTAAATTTTAATTATTTAAAATAAAATTTTAACATTTATTAAGTTATATTAAATAAATTTTAATAGGGTTCTTTAATTTTATATAAAAGTATTCAAGTAATATAATGCATAAATATATAATTCTCTTTTTAATATTTATGAAATATTAAGTATATATTAAAAAATAAATATGGTGAAACGAAAAAACACATAACTATTAAGTTAACTCAATTGATTTTGATTTTAAAAACTTTTTATGAGATTTTAAGTTTAATTTTATATACCAAAAATTAAAAAAATGTAGAAAAAAAGAGATTCTATTGAATAATTGAATCGGTCAGGTCAACTGGGTCACATCGGTATACCGGTTCAATTACTGAGTCGACCGGGTCATGTCGGATCGCTTTCTTGTCTAGTTCAATTCAAATTCAAACCAATTGAAGGGCTGGTTCACTAGTTCAATCAGTCGGTTTGATTCAAATTTAATAACTATGATATACCATTAGTTTTAACATTTTTCATATATAAGTTATTTTTTCAAAAAAAAAATAAAACCTTATTTTAGATAGTTTTTTAACTTATAAGTCAAACTAAATAATAATCTATTTATGGGGATAATTATTAAAAAGAAAATGTAAAAAATAAAAACTATTTACAAATTTAATGCTAATTTGAAACTATTTAAAAAATAGTGTTTCTTATTGAGAAAGTTTTCTTGACAAGTCCAATTAATAATTTTTTGTCAGAAATTATAGTCATATGCTTTTAAAAACGTCACTCCCAATGGCATTTTCAGAAGTACGTGATAAAAAAATAAAATTATTTAAAGGTGTATAATTATTTTTTCTATTTATGTTTTTTTTTATTCAATCATTTTCCCTTTAATGAGTGTAATTAATATATATATATATATATTGTTTAAATATAAAATTTACTAATAAATTTTATATAAAGTTTAAATCTAAGAAATTACTTTTTTAATAAAACAATAAAACTTAATTGTTTCATATTGAAAATAAAATTAAAAACATTTTAATATTTTTACTTTAATTAATAATAAATTAGATAAAAATTAAGCAAATGAATTAATCTGTTAATAAAAAAATTAACAAACTAACTTGTTTGATTTTTAAAATATAATAATTAAATTATCAATTTTATCAAACTTCGAAGATTATATTAGAGTTTACCTAAAAAAAATCTGAAATACATTAAAAATAAAATAAAATTTCCAATTTGTACATTAAATAGAGTTCTTATGATATTATAATAGTCTTATGATATTATAATAGTCTTACTTATGACTTTGATTTTTATTTTAAATAATTTTAAAATTGTAAAAATATTTTATTTAAATAATTTTAAAATATATTTGTTATACCTTCATTAAAAGGAAAACAATTAAATAAAAATAATAAAAAAATATAAACAAAAAAAATAATTTTACACTTTTAAATAATTATCTTTTATTTTACGTGTTTCTAAATATGCTATTGAAAGTGACATTTTTAAAAGTATATGATCACGTGCTTTTAAAAAGCTTTTGAAATTGTTATCGGTAGTAGTGTTTTCAAAAGCATATTACTTTTAAAAGTTTCATTGAAAATGGCATTTTTAATAGTATATGGCTATATTTTTTGACAAAAATAATTGATTTAACTTGTTAAAAAAACTCTTTTCCTGCTCACTTTTTCTTAAACAAACATTATTTTTTAAATAATTTTAAAATCATATTAAATTTGTAACTAATTTTATTTTTATATATTTTTAATAATTAATCATACTTATAATTTTTTTACTTATAAATAAATTTAACTGAAATATAAGTCAAACCAAATAAAATATATTTTTAATAATTCTTCACTCTTCATTCTTTATCTTTCATCTCTCCAGTAAAATTGTAAAATTGAAGAAGACAAACTCATGAAACACATCACAAGTACAACTACTCATGAAACACATCTCAAGTACAACTAAAGATGCACTTGTCAAGTAGAAGAAGAGCTAAAGAAGGCAACAAGCATTAGGAGACAAAAGGAAAAATTGTCCATTCACTTGTCTCTAAAAAAAGAAAAATCTCTCACAGGTTAGTTTTCATTTTTACATATTTATTTTTCTTTTTAATTTTGTGTTAACTCTCTAATTGTGTAAATAAATTTTCTTTCATATTTATCTTTTAAAGAGAATATTTTAACCCAAATTCTCAAAATATTTTCATATCTACCCACTTATAATTTATACTATTTTATTTTATATTTTTAATTATTCAGAGAAATGTAGCCATTTAAAGTCAGTGTCAAAATTAGAAATAAATTATAAAATTAATTCATCATTTCTATTATAATAAAAAAAATTATGTTGAGAGTTATGAATAAATTTCTCATAAAAAAAAAATGATTGAAGGACTCTTCATTGACAATGAAGCGATCGCAATAGCAAATGTGCAAAGTTCTTCAAGGTAAATTCGTTTAGAAATTAATTTAGATGATTCCATCCATGGGTTCGCACCAAGGGAATTTCATAAAATAAATCTAGTATTGGGCTAAGATCAAATAATTATTATATAAATTAATTTATTGGGTCTAATTTACATAGCCATCATCCTATTTTTCATTGAAATAAATCAAAATATTAATTTTTTTTGGGAAAAAAAACCATTTTGACCCTTTAACTAGTGCTTAATAGTTATTTTAGCCCTTGAAAAAATTTACAGTCAAGCAGACCCTTCAATTTTTATTTTCAATGAAATAAGTCCAATATTAAAAATATTAACTAACGGTGTTAACACTTTTAATGAAAGGTTAATTATTCCTTTAATTTTAATATGATAATCAAATAAGTCATTTAAGTTTTAATTACATTCAAGCTCGTTAAATTTTAATTATGAATCATGCCTACGATATTGATAAGTAAGTCTAGAATAGAGAATAAATATGTTATTTTGAATTTTTTTTTAAGAGGAAAATGATTCATGAATTAGCATTACTTTGTTGGTGGTGTGGAGCGCGGAAGGTGATGCTTTATTGTTTAGATTTTTTGAGTTTGTCTCAAAATTTGCGTCTAGTGATCAAAGAAAATTTGCAGTCCTTTAGGTTCTGTTTGGATAGAGTGAGTGAAGCGTAAGTAATGAATCGATAAGAAATGATAAGAAAGTGAAAGGATAAGAAAGATTATAATAAAAAAAATTTCATGTTTGAAAAGGGGTGAATTAATGGAAAAATAACAGAAAATAATATATATTTTTTATTTTTTGGGAAGAAGCTAAGGTGAGGTAAATTTAAAAAGTGTATAAAATAGAAGTATTCATAATTCTCAATCTCTCCCTTCTTACCTCTCCTTATACCTTAAATTGGAGTATAAGAAAAATTGAGATTGAATGGATAAAAGAGAGTAAGACTTATCCTTATTTACCCTTATCATCCATTAGCTCATCTCTTTCTAAATAGACTTTTAAATGATAATTTGGGTTGTAAAAAAAATTATTGATATATAAAAATGAATGGACTAAAATCCGATGATTTTTTTTAACTGTTAATATATATATATATATTTTTTTTTATATATAAAGGAAAGGTGGAAGGATTACCAATCAAGAATGGAGGAAAGATCGAGAGAGGTGATCAATAAAAAGAAAGAAAAAAAAATGATGAGATATTTTGTTTTTCTCTCTAAATGATAAAAAAAAAATTTCAATTTAACTAAAATTAAACTGTGAATACTTCAATTAACTAAAAAAAAAATAGAGGTCTATTTGAATATTAAATTAAAGTAAATGGATCCATGAAATTTTTGTAATTAAAATGGACGCGTCTGTTTCATAATGCAATAACTAAAATTAAATAATTGAGATAAAATTGAAATATAAAAAGTGTATTAAGTATTAACCTCATTAAAATTTGAAAGATTTATTTAATTATAAAATTTTTTTAAGGATCAAAATAATTATTGAATAATAATTAAAATTTTAAAATCGACTTTGTACCTTTAATAAAATAAATATTATAAAGATTTAGCTAATTGATGTAGAGATCCGTTAAAACTAAACCGCATTAAATTCCTACATCTCCGGTTCCTTTCACATTGGACACGTTTTGATTTATTTTTTTATTTAAAATATTTATATTAAAAATTTAAATATTATTTATTTTGATTATATTTATTAAATAATAATGTATAATTCACTATATATTTTAAAGTAAAAAAATTATTCAAATAGTATCTCAACCCTTTACTCTCATGTGTATTGCATGTATAGTAAATAAATTATAATTATTTATATATATACATATATAATTATTAATTTAATTATTTAAATTAAATTTAATTAATAGCTTATTTAATTTCATTTTAAATAAAAATATTTATTAATTTAAAATATTTAAATTTATTATTAGGAAAAATATAAAAATTGTTATGTCTTTTACACTAAAAAAAAAAAAAGGATTAGCAACTGTTCTAATTGTTGCTAATCCATTAAAATTGGATGCTAATTGATTTAGCAACCGATTCAGTCGATTGTAATGAGTCTGATTACAAATAGCAATCAATAATCAAATCGGTTATAAATAGCAATCGACAACCAAATTAATTAAACTTAAAAAAAAAATAAAACTTTTAGTAAAAAACTAATTCAGTATTTTGCAACCATTTTGTAAATTAATTGCTATTTGCAACTAATTCAACAATCGAAAAATCGGTTGCTAATTTTATAAAAATTATGAAAATTAAATTTTCAAATAAAAAATTCAAATAAATAAATTTTCAAAATTAATAAAATAATAAATAATTAATGAAAATTAGTACTAAAATTAATATAAAAATATTATAAAAATTACTAATAATAATTATTATAAAAAAATACTAACAAAAAGTTAAATATAAAAACATATTTATAAGACAAAATACTAAAAAAATTACCCACCCCCCCCCCCTCTTCCCCCCACCCACACACACACACACACATATATATATATAAAACAAAAAAATTATTAAAAATTAATATTACAAATAATTTACTAATAAAAAAATATATTTGTACAAAAATTTTTATTTTATATAAAAGAAAAATAAATTAAATAAAAAAAGATAAGAAAGAAAAATATGATGAAGAAAATAGATGAGAAAGAAAAAGAAAGAAAAAATAGATGAGAAAGAAAAAGATAACAAAGAAGAAAATATATGAGAAAGAAAAAGATAAAGAAGAAAGTAGATGAGAAAAAAAAATGATAAAGAAAATATGTTAGAAAAGAAAAGATGATAAATAAAAAAAATGGGAATGAAAAAGAAAATGAGAGAAAAGGAAAGAAAGAGAAAAAAAAAAGTAGTGAGAAAGAAAATGAGTAGTGAAGAAAGAAAATGAATAATAGTTTATATAAGTGAATTAGCAAATGATTTTAGTAACTGATTGTCGATTGCTAATTTCTTTTAAAAATTGGACAGGAATTTTTTGAGAAAAAATTTACAATCGATTCGCAATTGGTTGCAAAATCAATTACTAACAGCAACCAATTTCAATTAGTTACAAAAATCGGTTGTT
The DNA here is from genome assembly GCF_030052815.1 of Hevea brasiliensis. Classification (NCBI taxonomy): domain Eukaryota; kingdom Viridiplantae; phylum Streptophyta; class Magnoliopsida; order Malpighiales; family Euphorbiaceae; genus Hevea; species Hevea brasiliensis. Next base: position 9,850,624 of record NC_079494.1, read on the forward strand.
GATTTGTAAATCAGTTGCAAATAAAAACAAATAAAAAGTGACCAAGAATTTTTAGAGGAAAAAAATTAGTTGCAAAATCAGTTATTAATAATAATTGATTTTAATCAGTTTTCAAAAATCGATTACAAATAAAAAAAAAGAAAACAAAAAATTGGGCTAGAATTTTTGGAGAAAAAAATCAGCTGCAAAATTAGTTGCTAATAGCAATTGATTTTAATCAGCTGTAAAAATTGGTTGCAAATCAAAAAAAGAAAATAAAAAAATTAAACTGAAATTTTTTGGGAAAAAAAAATCGGTTGCTGTTAGCAATTGATTCAAAAATCGATTGCAAATAAAAAAAAATTAGATAGGAATTTTTAAGAGAAAAAATTTAGCAATCGATTTACAATTGGCTGCAAAATTCGGTTGTTATTTGTAATCAATTCTTTATCAGTTGCTAATTTTTGCAACCAATTACAAATTGATTATTAATTCTAAAATCAATTAAAATAATTCTACTGAATCGAATACTATTAGCAACAAATTTTAGAATTAGTTGCTATTAGCAACATATTGTAGCAACCAATTTCTTAATAAGTTGCTAATAGCAACCAATTTTAAAATAGATCACTAATTGTATTTTAAAAGTTTTTCTAATATCGATTAGCAATTGATTTAGTAACAAATTATAAATCAGTTGCTATTAACAACTGATTTTAGCAACTGATTTAGCAACCAATTGTAAATTAGTTACTATTAACAACCGATTTTAGCCTGATTTAGCAATTAATTCTTGAATCGATTGCTAAATTTTTTTAAAATTAATTATTTTATTAAAAAAATTGAAATCAGAAATTAGTTGCAAAATTAATAGCAACTGTAACACCATGAATTTTTAAATAATTATTTTATATGTAAATTATAATATTTTATTGTATTAAATATTATGGAAATTAAATTGAAATTTTATGAAATTTTAAAATCAGGTTTAATTTTCTTGAGCCAATAAATTTTATCGATTTTTTAAAAATTAATTTAAAGACCATGTGGTAAATTAAGAATTATATTTGGACTCCACGAATTTTTTTGAATTTTTTGTAATTTTTTCAAAATTTTCAGACTTCATTTTGGGTTGCAGGATAGAGTAAAAATCGAATTTCCGGTATTCTGAATGAATCGAAACAAATCAAACCAGTCGAATCGAACTGGTCCATTTTATCTTTTTCTCCCCCTCCATCGCGTGTTCTGCCACCGTTCCTTCCCCTCCCATTTCTTCTCTCCTCTACCCTCCCCACTGTCGGCCGACCACTCCCCTGCCTCCCCCACATGCCGACACCCCACCAGCACCCCTCCCTGCTGCCAGACGTAGCCCCAACTATCGAAAAAGCTCTCCCAAAGGAGCCATCACGTGTAGTGCGACCTTTAAGCTTCCAAGGCCCATTCCGACTAATTCAGCCACCAATCGGACCCGGTCTAGCCCCAATCACGTTCTACTCTTTGAAAGCTTTTCAAAGATACCAAGAATGCCCATTTTCATTGAGCGGTTTGTCCGATTTAAGTTTAGGAAGTTTTAGCCCATTTGGATTTTTAGGCTAAATTTCTATCAAACCAAGAACCCCATGGAAATTTTGAGACTACTAGCATATTCTATTCGGCGAGAGCTTCGTAGTGATATAAATTTTAAAATTTTTTGACATAGAAAATCCTATGGATCCCGTGAACTTCACAGTGTTTTTTTGGGCCTTAATGAGCTTATTTAATTAAATAAAAATTACATTCTAACTCCTGGTATTGTGGGCTTCGCATAGGTACTTTCATTTTGTGGAAATTCTACTGGCGCCCAAATCTACATTTTCGGGCAGGACAAACGAGCTGCCGAAGCTGCCCCAGAAATAGGTCAAAATTACAGTCCTCACCACCATTTTCAGATGCTTTGAATGCATTCCTAGTGTAACACCCCTATTGGTATAGCCTGGTATATTTCACTGTTCCGGTGACCGGTGTCGGTCCGGACAATTATTGGGATTAGGGCCACACTTAAGGCAACTTGAGAAGCCATAAACACAAATAATTAGTAATGTTTAATTAGTTAACTATAAATAAGAAAAACAGAACATAAGAGGTTAAAGGAGCCGAGAGTCACAGCGATGAGTGACCTCATCGGGAACGACTGTAAAGTCGTTTTAAACTCAAATTTCGAACCGTAAAAAGTGACGCTGCGGTCCTTAGGACCCTTATGAACACAGTGGAAAAGAGAAAATCACGAAAAAGAACTATTAAGTCAGTCAAATAATTAGGTCAGGGAGCCGGAAGAAATATGGAATTATTTGCAAACCGGGATGAACCGGCGAGGGGCAATTTGGTCAATTGACCCTGAGAGCTGACTCCTGACCTAACTGTCAAATAAAATCGGAGAAAAGAAAATTTCGGAATCAGGAATTAAATTAAAGAACTAATAGATAAATAAAAAAGAAAAGAAAAGAAAAGAAAAAGCTAATTACATTACTTTATGACATTAAAATGATGTCACAATTGATTTTTAATTTCCTACCAAAGTTGACCAAGTTAAATATCCATTGAGTAAGACAAAAATAAAATAAAGAAAAAAAAAATTTACCCTCATCTTCTCTCCTAACCCAAACCAGCCGAAACTCTCCCTTGCTTCCCCATGAATGAAACCTCCATTGAAGCCATCTAAAGCTTCCTTTAAACCCTAAATCTTGCCATGAAATCTTTACATCCCATAACTAAAACTTGTATTTGAACTTTGATAAGAAGGTTGGGAGTAAATAAATCAAGCAAAGTTGAAGAATTGGATAGACAAATTCTGCTCACTTAAGGTAAGCTAATCCAACTTTTCTTTTTAGTATATATGATGGATTTAGGGTAGAAATGAATGAGATTATATGAAGAAATTGAAAAATATTGCATGATTAGGAAGAGAGGGAATTTCGGCCAGCATTGTGGAGAGTGTAATTTGCATGGCTTGATTGACTTGGATAGGAATATGAACCTTAATGAGTTAAGTGATGATAGTTAAAGGCATTGAAATGGTTAAATGCAAGAGTTAGTGAGATTAGGGTTTGAATACTAGGGTTTGTGAACCAAATTTTGGAGAAATGGTTAAATGATGACTTTGGTCTATTGTGAGATGAAAAATGGTCAATAATAACCAAAAGAGATGTGTGGAAATTGTTGGAATGGAAATCAAATTCGTAGGGTAAGTGGTCATGCTGCTGGCAGCATGACTAAACCAACTTTGAAGGACCAGAACGGAAATTTTACAACTCCAATTGATATGCTATCAATTGGAGATGAAAACAGACATAAAATAGCACAATTTTCATTAAGGAACCATGGCCAAAAACTGACTAAAACTTAGTGAACCAATTGACCAAAGTGAAATGAGAGCAGGCTGCCACTGCACAAATTGACCAAATGAATAGTAACTGTTCATTTGGTCATAACTCGAGCTAGGAAGGTCAAAATGACCTGAAATTTTACCAGTAATTAGATAAGATATAGATCTAAAACTTTTATGAAGAACACCAACCCAAATTATGCCATTAACCTAATCAAATTATTGAGCAAAATTGAGTTACTGAACCTGCAAAACTGTAGATTTCCATTTGAACAGTAAAGTTCCAATGGCTATAACTCTCTCTAGAAAACTCCGATTTAGGCGATTCTTGAACCGATGGAAACTTAAGACATAGTAGAACATTTCTTATGAAGGAAATTAGACCAAATTATGGACTTAACTTGATCAAATTACTGAACGAAGTTGGATAAAAAATCTGCCAGAACCAAAATTGTAGCATGAGCGATTGCGTGAGCAAGAATTGTATTTTGGCTATAACTTGAGCTACAAAACTCCAATTGGGGTTCAAAAATGAGAATACACTTAAGACAATAAGGAACATTTTCTATGAAGTAAGGTTTGCCAAATTCCAACAGTAAAAGGACCAATGAAACAATGCAACTTAGGACTCCAAAACCGAAAATTGGCAATTTTGCCTAAAAGACTTAAGCTTTGAGAAAATGACCAAAACCAACAAGTTTAGTGACCAAAATGTGGTATGTGGGTGAAGTTGGAGTACCCATACCTATTAAGCCTTAGAAAGTCAACTATTTGACTTGAATAGTGTAGTAAATAGTAACCCGAAACACAAAAATTTCGAGAACGTCGAATTTAACACGTTAGAGCTAGGTAAATGTGAAGCTAAATTTATTTTGGATTTATTTTAAGTTCTAGTACTGAAACATTGTAAAATTGCGTGTTTCAGTGGAAAAGAATACCGAGACAGAACCCAAGGAGTCGAGTCAAGGCCAACAGGCGACTCGTTTGAGGTTTGTGCACAACGTATACTTTTTATAATTATCTTCTGCATACTGTTTTGAACAATGTGAAATATTGAATTATGGCATTCTTATGATGTTTGATTTAAATTGTGAAAGTTATTGTGTATATTTGAAATGACAATGTTTAGCAAATTATTAAGATAAGTTTTGAAACCACAGTGTTATGACCATATATTTGAACACCTCACTAGCACGACTAGTGGGGGTAATTAGTTTCGAATTTTGATTCCTTCTCTGGAGAAGTGTTGAGGTGTGCCAGTAGAAGAGGATGTGAATGGATATCCATATATTTGAGCTAGCTAGCCTTGTGATGTGATTTCTCTTTAGCCTCTGGCTATTGAGATTCTATTTGTTTCGAATGGCGTGATCTAACTGTGGGTTTTATGAAATGTGTTTTGATACTTCGAAATGAACTTGGTTTGCAGTAAAATCTCATAATTCATGTTTTGTGCTTAATGCTCATGTTTAGTCAAATTTTTGAATAAATGTGATTTAAGTTTTGCATAAAGATTATTTTAGTATGTTGTGCACCACTGAGTCCTAGTACTCAGCGATAGCTTATTCTTTGTCGCAGATCTGAGAGACTAGAGGAGCAGTGATCGAGTCTTGAGGATTGAGGATCGTTCTGCTTTGAAGCTATCGGGTATAATTTATACCCTGATCGTAAATATTTATTTTGATGTATGTAATGCACAGAAATGTATGGACATGTGAAGATGGGTTTTGAGCAGCTTGTACAAAATCTGTATAAAATTTGTAATAAACTTTAGTTTGGATTTTCTTAATGTAAATTTTTGTATGATGTATACATAAATTGTTTATCTTTAAAGAAATATGAATGTATGAAATTGATTGACTGTACCTTGAGGACTATTGAATTTTGAACTTGAGAAATTTATTGAAATGATTGTGAAATTGATTGAGTTTGATTGTGAAACCGAAGTAGTGGTTGAGAAAAACTTTTAGAAGTTCTTTTTACAGGTATTTGAAGAACTGTTTTTTCAAAATACAGAGGAAACTCTGTCAAAATTTTTATAAAATTTGCGGAAAAATAAAATGGGCCAAAATTTCCAACTAGCTTTCAACTTAATTACATGTTTTAAATATTTATTAGAAATGCTCACACTTATCAAAAAGAAGAAAATTGTTTTAAAATCCCTTGTAGGGTACCTTAATGAGTTATCGGTACGTGAAGTTCGGTAGTTCATTAGGTATTCTACAGGATCATGTTATGCCTTACAGAGGGGTAAGGTGTGACACCTAGCATCAGAATTGGCATAGGTAAACCCAAACTTCAAATTGCCTTATTAGCCTAATGCCGAGTTTAGAATAAAAATCCATAAAATATTTGTGGGTGGTTAGAAAATTATAATTCCTTTTGCAATAGCCTTATAGCATTGTTAAGGACCACAGGGCATGTTTATAGAATTTTTGAAGTTGATTTGAATGATTTTTGCAAAATGCCTATTTTAAGCCTCATTGCTGAATTGTCAGACTATATGAGATTTGTTTGGTTTAGAGGGCCCCGGAGGGGCCATGTGATGTTGTTAGAATATGGACTTGAGGCTTGTGGTCTTAGAAGTATTGTTTGAACTACTTTGCAAGTTGGGTAGGTTCTAGGTGTTAGTAGTATGCCCTAGAGCATATCATTTAGTATGTATCTTGTACATATTTTTATTAATAAAAGATATTTTCACTTTTCCATTTACATAATATATTTATGTGTAATAGAAAAGGTCTATTGATATTTTGTTAGAAATTCTATTCTAAAGTTGTTAAGAATATGAGTGACAGTATTTCTAGCACAAAGTATCATAAATTGGTTCACAATCGAGGATACTTCACAATGAGGACATGACTTATCCAGAAAGATTGTAGTCATGTTTGTTCCCAAGTTATTTATATGAGATGTAAATAAGATGGAATGGTGAGTCTCATGACATATAACAAACATGATAGGCACTTATACATGATAATTAGGTCAAACCAGTGACATTTATGACAAGCACATGGAGTTTACTCTTATCAATGTATTGTCATAAATCATATCAGTGCATATAATCTTTAGACCTGAGATAGCATAGTTATCTTGTATATAGGTGGTTTGAGTTTGATACTACTTTCATACTTGTAATGTGTATGGGTATATGGGCATGTGTTGGCTCCTACTAGTTATATATGGAGGTAGGTGTTGATCAAGATGGAATCTGTTCCTCTAAGTAAATGAGGATAAAATCCTATGTTCATTTAATTGTTCTTGATGTTTCAAGTTCCTGGCCAGGACAGATAGATTTAATCAGAAAAGAGTTTCTGATGAGAAAATCTTTTTAATCAAGAACTGGAATTAAAAGAGAACATAATATTCATAGCAAATGGGGTTTGACATAAACCATGACTCCAGCTCGAATTGGGATTTTGTAACAGAGAGATTCTAGTGTATGGTAACATATGATTATAGGTTCATTTAAGGTAAACCTTATTACTGATTGGGTGGCCATGGCATGCTATGCTAAGTGTTAACCATGGTCTATGAGGTGCATAAAATGATTTAGAGAAATCATTTATGGTAAGAAAGAGTTCTGATGATATTAAGAGTTGATATCATGTCTCATTGCCAATTAGTGATGAGCCTAGTAAGTCACACACATACACAAGTAATCACCAAATTAAATGTGATTTAATTAATTAATTAAAGAGTTTAATTAATTAATTAAATAGGTTTGGTTTGCAATTAGATTGCAAAATCCCTAGCATGGCTTGAAACCAAATCTAGGTTATTGGATGTATAGTATAAGTTAAATTTATATTTAAAGTGTTTAAATATGAATTTAATTAATGAGAAATTAATTAATAAAGATTAATTAATTAATTTATATTTGATATAAATTGATTAAAAGAAGAGAAATAATTATTTTATGTTGAGAACTCAAAATTAAGACCCAAGAGTATTTTGGTCATTTCACAGGGTGACATGTGGCACCATGAGATGGTGACACATGGCACTACACATAAGCTTGCCAAATGTCTTTTAATCATGTAAGATGATCAAAGTCAAGATTAAATATAGGTTTGACACTTGGCACAATGTGATTGGGTCAATTAAACCTAGAACCAATCAGAGGGTGACATGTGGCAAGGGTTTTAAGTGGTGACCTAGCTATATAAGTGTAAGGATGAAAGAACAAAAACATAAGCTGCCATTCATCTCTTTGTGCCACCACCCTTGGCTGCCATCCTTTCTCTTCTTCTTCATCTCTCATTAATTCAAAGAGATTAGACAACAATCTCTTAAATTAAAAATACTAGAAATTGTTTCTAGTGTCCTGTTTACATCTATAATCTCTCAAAAGGCAAAACTTGATTTTCTAATTTATAGAAAAAGCTTTAGAAGCTGTTCAAGGGCTGCCATAGGTGATCTTGATGTGGATAAGCTAGAGGGACAACATCTGGTGTCCTATGACGCATCCCAAAGGTGCCAAACACACTGCAGTACATCAAAAGGTTAGTGCACTTATTCTTGATCTAATCTAGGATTCTAATGAATTAATTTGATTAATTCTAAAATCTTAAATGGCAAATCTAGATCCAAAACATATTAAAAGAGTTTTAATAAGCTGTTTATCATTGAAATCAAATAGATAAAAATGAATCTTGCATGATGCATGAGACCCTAGGTGAAAATTTTTTGAATTCAATGATATAAACTTGTGTTTTTCATGCTTCCGCTCCTTCAATTGGTATCAGAGCCACTATATTTGCCATTTAGATTATTGATTATATGATTTAATTATGTGGTTTGATCATGAGATGAAAGATCCATTGCTGGTTGCAAAGGAAAAATGGCGGCTCGATGAAGAACACCATTGGTGCGCATACTTTGTGGTCACCAATGGTGTGCGGAAGGTTTGGGTTTTTAATTTACAATTGTTGTATGATATAAAAGCTCATCCTATGTCTAATTAAATTATTTAATCAGAGTTTTAATCACACAATTAAATTTTTATTCATATCTGAATTTTAAAAATTGTTTGAATGTGATTCAAATATGAATTTTTAAAGTTGTTTGAATGTGATTTAAATCTGAATTTTAAAAATTGTTTGAATGTGATTCAAATATGAATTTTTAAAGTTGTTTGAATGTGATTCAAATCTAAATTTTAAAAGTTATTTGAATGTGATTCAAATATGAATTTTTAAAGTTGTTTGAATATGATTCAAATCTGAATTTTTTTTTTAAATTTGTTTGAATGTTATTCAAATCTAAATTTTTAAATTTGTTTGAATGTGATTCAAATCTGAATTTTTAAATTTGTTTGAATGAAATTCAAATATAAATTTTTAAATTTGTTTGAATCATATTCAAATATGGATTTTTAAGTTGAATATGAGATATTCAATTTAATTTAAGTATGTATGTTTTATTTAATTGTTAAATAGTGATATGCATGATGGATGATCATGGACTATAAAAGACCAATGTGATTAGATTTATTTCTTTTATGTTTCTTTGGGTTGTAAATTAATTAATTTATTTTAATTTATTTTTTGGCATGTATTATTAAGGTTGTAATAATTTTTTATTGTAATTTCATTTATTTAGTTCTTGTAAATTCGCCTTGGTATGCCAAGGATTACTATGTAATTGGATTGCAAGAAGATCAAGGAGGTCAAGAGCATTGGTGGGACCAGTGGGAGGAATTCAAGATCAAGTGTTGATTATGTACTCCTTCAGCAACTCTTGTAAAATGAATGAATGAAATGCACCTAGGAATGCCCTGATTCAATTCTTGGTGGCTCAGAATTGAATCCCTTAGAAAGTCCATGATCATACCATATTTACTGTTTGTCCATGAATGCATGAGATGTATGGGAATGTATGCAAGTATATGATATATGTATGCTAAATGGATAATATGCAAAGTGAGACCATAATAGTAATTAGGATGACCACAAAATCTTCCAAACAAATGATTAAGTTGGATATGCTATAATTAAAGTAATTATAACACGGGCCCTCCATTGGGGTAATTATTTTAAGAAATTTTAAATAGTTGCATATGATGCAATTAATTTAAGAGATTTTCTTAAGAATAATTGTTAAACATGAGATGTTGTAAATATGTAAATGGTTTGGTGGCCAATAATGGATGTGCCTGAGGACATTAAAATTATTTGCATGTTTACTGGCTCAATGGGATCAACTTAACTAATGCAAGATAAGTTAATAATGGATGTGCCTGAGATTTTGAGCATTAGGGGCTAGGTAAAGGATTGAACCTCACATGAGATGTGATGGGCAAGGAGTTGCTCACTTATAGTTTATTGTAATTCCAATAATGGATGTGCCTGAGGATGATCAACAGGATTATAAGAATTCAATCACCCACTAGAAATCCATCCAACTAGGATTTTCGTTTTCTACTTTGGAAGCGTAGGATTCGCTAAGTTAGTGGGAGGACCAATTTGATTAAAAGACCATAATCATTTTGGTTAAATACATGATACATTTACTAATTAATCTGATTATTTTCTGCAGTTAATTTTCTGATAATAATGAGCACAGTACAACCACCACCATCCAATATCCTTGCAAGCATACTTGATCGCAATAGGTTGACAGAACCTAATCTATTTGATTGGCTAAGAAATTTAAAACTTGTTCTGAACCTTGAACATATAGGATATGTTCTAGACTCAAATGTCCTGGTCCCTTACCTCCAGAGGCCACTCAAGAGGAACAGGAAACTTTGGACACGTGGAAGGAGCATGATATGAGAGCTAAGTGTTACATGCTTGCTTCCATGAGTAATGAGTTATAGAGCAGCATGAGAACATGTAGAGTGCGAGTGAGATCCTCCTTCACCTACAAGAGTTGTATGGTGAGCATAGCAGGAATGCTAGGTATGAGATATCTAGATATCTATTCTGCATGAGGATGTCTGAGGGACAAAATGTTGGGGATCATGTCTACAAGATGATTCGGCTGATTGAGCAGCTGGAACATCTTGACTTTAACATAGATTTCTAACTGCAGACGGATTTGATCCTTCAGTCCTGTAACACCCTCCCAGTAGCAACTCCGTACATTCTACTGTTCCGGTGACCGGTGTCGGTCCGGACAGCTAGAACGTCCGGAAAAATATTTAAACTAAAGTGAGGGACCATAATTAACTCAAATATTAATAAGAAAAATTTAGTAAAAATTTTAGAAATAAAATACAACCAAGTTAAAAGAGCCGGTGCTCAAGCGATGGGTAACCAGAGGTAAGTTGCGGTTCTCGCAACGAGGAGCCCTAGACCCGGGGAAAAAATTATAAAATAATTTTTGGGACTCCAGAGAAGGGTTATTGAAGTTCCCATGGCATTAGAATGCCAAGAAAATACCTAGAAAAATTTTTCAATCGGTACAGCCAATTTTGACCCGTTAAGCCAAACGGAGGGCATTTTGGTCATTTCGCCTTCAGAGGTGATTTTTGGCCGACATGTCCAGTTGAGTAAATAATTAATATGACATAAAATATGAATAAACATTTCTAGAAATTAAATTGGAAATGAGTAGTAGAGGAAAGAAAAGAAAAATGAAATAAAATGTCAAATATGACCTATTATGATGTCATTTAAAAAGCCTTCTACAATCATAATAAAACAATCAATTAATTAAGTAATAAAAGGGACAAATAAAGACTAAAGGAATGAAAAACGTGAGCAGCTCCTTCTTCCCCAAAACCAGCCGCACCATAGCCAAGGGAGAACCCCATTTCTTCTCTTCATTCAAGCTTAAGAAACTCTCAAGCTTTACCTCAAAACCCTAAGTCACTTTCATTAAAATTCATCCTAGCACCTTGCTAAAGCTTTTGGCAGCCAAGAAGGAGAAAGAAAGTGAGGTTTAAGGGCTTGGAAAATTCTGCCACTTGAGGTTAGTGCACTTATATCCATTAAACTCTTTATTTTCATGGTTTGGGACTTGAAACTAGTAAGGATTGTGATTTAAATTAACAAAAACTTATGTGTATAACATCTTGAATTTCGGCTGCCCTAGCTATGGAATAGGGGGAAGTGTTTTGATGAGCTTAGAGTGAAATAGAAACCATGTTGAAGTGATAAACATATGAGCAATGCATTGGTAGCTACTAAGATACATGGCATAAACCATGAATTTGAATTAGGGTTAGGAAAGGTGAAAATGTGACTTGGCTTAGGAAATTATTAGAGAGCATTTTAATAGTCAATTAGTGACCATTTTAGGTAATTTGACCAACAAAGGGACTGAAAAATAGGATTCCAAAGTGAGGTTGCAGGCTGCCTTAGGACAGCAGCATAGGGACTGAAAATTCAGTCCATTTGCACTGCCATAACTTGGGCTGTGTTAGTCCAATTGGTGTTTGGCCAATTGGACATGAAACTAGGCTTATAATGGCACATTTTTGCTGAAGAAACCATGCCCAAAAGACCAAAGCAAGAGGACCAAAACTTGGCCCCAATCCGGATACCCTGAAACTGCCTCTGCAGAATTGACCAAATGAACAGTAACTGTTCATTTGGCCATAACTCACTGTAGATTTGGTCAATTGATCTGAAATTTTTACAGCAGCAAGTTAAGACATAGACAAACAACTTTCATGAAGGAACCTACCCCAAATTATGGCCAGAACCCATCCAAACAAGTGGTTCCAGACACTGTTTATGCACTGTAGATATGGTAATTTTCTGCAGCATGCAAATCCGGCCAGCTGTGGTTTTTGGACCATATCTGGAGCTACAAAACTCCAAATGGAGTGATTCAAAAAAATAAATTCAACTAGACAAAATAAGGAACAACTTTCATGTTTTACATTTTTTCAAATTTCTACAGTAACAGTGTCCAATGGAACAGTGAAGTTGACTCACCAAAACTGAAAATTCTGCTTGTGTTGGTTTAAACTTAGAAATGGTATTAACACTTAATGCCAACAAGTTTTGAATGCCAAATGTGGTATATTGGGAGTGCCAAAGTCAATGTACATATTTTCTATCCAAAAGTCAACATTTTTGTTGACCAATGAGGTGAATAGTGACACCAAAACCAAAAATTGGCAATTTTGCCAAAATGACCTAAGCTTTGAGAAAGTGACCAAAACTAACAAGTTTTAAATGCAAAATGGGGTACATTGGGGGTGTTAAAACCAATGCACCTATGTTCTATGCAAAAGTCAACTTTTTGTTGACTATTGAAGTGAATAGTGACATAAAAACTTGAAATTCAAAAAAATTGAAGAATTCAAAAGTATCAAATGCCCTAGTAGGCCTAATGTGATTGGTTTGGATAGGTTGGCATGCCAATAGGGTTCTGATAGCAGTACTGCATATGATATATGGCTTCATTGCCATTCTGTGATGTGATAGCCTATGGCTATACTGATTATGATGTTTTACTTGGCTTTATGCCTTATTACTTATATGGCTTATTAGCCATTCTGTTTGCACACCGGGAGACACATTGTGACCGATGGTGTGACGGCCCGAGGTACCTGGTACCCAGTGCTAGTTTACCCGTTTATCCAGTCCGGTCAATTTGTATAGGTTACTTGGGCATGGAAAAGTATAACTGTAATTGAACTGATTGTTAAAGAAAATACGAAAACTAAATATCAGGAATGATTACGATAGAATACAAAGAAACTTAAAAGTCATGAAGAAGTTAATATCATAAAACAAGATTAGCCCTCGACTAAACACTAAGTTGGTAATTATTCAGTTCTTATGAACACAATGGCTAAGAAATTATGATTTTTATTTGCATATTATTTCTTTCTATTTTATTATTTGCACCACTAAGCTTTATGCTTAGCGCGTCGCTTTTGCAATGCGTAGGTACTGAAGATTGGACAGAGGGCCAGTAGACCACAGATTCGGTAAGGCAGTTCACAGTTCTGCATAGTGTCTGTGTCACCTCACTGTCAGCAGTGCATTGGTAGGACGCTAGATGTCATTTTGGTATTTTGTAATTGATTTTATTTTCTCATATGTATTTGAACTTATGTAAAATATTTTGATATTCATGTAAATAATGTAAAGTGTGGTTGTAAATGGAAAAGTGAATGTTTATCTATGATATATGCATGGTATCATATGAGTTGGATGAATGATTGAGAAATGAATGGTTGACAAATGTTGAGAACTGAAATTGAGAAATATTGATGAGATTTTGATATTGGAGTTTGGAAATGATTGAATGTGAATATTGGAAGTGTTTTTCACAGGTTCCGAAGAACTGTTTTCTCCATTTTTAGCCGGTACTCTGTCGGATTTTCTATAAAATTTTTGGAACCTCAAATAAATTACAATTTCAATAAATGAATTATATTTCACAAGTTATATTCAAAACTATGGTAAAAATGAATTAAGATAAAATAGAGTGCTCCAGCACACTGAGTGGCATAACTTGCTCGGCTACACTGTAGTCGGGTAAGGGGTGTCACAAGTCCCTTCCTTAGTCATTTGGGAATTTTTGTGACAAATTTCCATATGACTAAGCAGGAATGCACTTTGGCTAGTTTACTCAACATGCTAGTTATTGCCCAAAAGAATATGCCGGGCAATAAAGGAAAAGAGGTAGCTTTGATTGCATCTTCTTCTGCTGGAAAGTCCAACAAGAAGAAGGGGAATAAGAAAAAGAAACCTCAGATTCTTGGTCCTTCCAAGAAAATAGCTAAACAGAAAGGGACGACTAAAGCTGATGGAAGCAAAGGAAAGTGTTTTCACAGCCAGAAGGATGGGCACTGGAAAAGGAACTGCCCAGAGTATCTTACTTCTCTGAAGGACAAGAAGGATACACCTTCGGAAGGTATGTTCATATCTTGTTATTTAGATTTTGATGATACTCATAGTTCATCTACAGCTTGGGTTTTAGATACTGGTGCTAGTTCTCACATTTCTTGTGATATGCAGGAACTAGCAAATAGTAGCAGCTTGCGTTTTCGAGATGTTAGAGTCCAGATTGGCAATGGCTCAACTGTTGAAGCTTTAGCCATAGGATCTAAATCTTTTTACATGTTTAGACATGTTATGTGTTTGGATAATATTTTATATGTACTTGATGCTTTTAAGAACATCATTTCTATATCTAGTTTGACTAGAAATGGCTATGAATTTCAGTTCACTGATGATGTTTGCAATATTTATTTTGGAAATAAATATGTTTGTTCGGGTTATATGAATGATGGTCTTTATTATTTGGATAATAATGACAAACACAAAAATGAATGCAAGTGATCTAAATGAATGCAATGCCATGGTGAAAATCAACTCAAGTTCAAAATATATTTGGCACTTAAGGTTATGTCATGTTGCAGAAGATAGGATTGCAAAACTGGAGAAAATGGGGATTCTATCCTCATTGGGCTCTGAGCCTACTCTAACTTGTGAATCTTGCCTTCAGGGCAAAATGACTAGAACACCCTTTGTAGGACAAGGGCTAAGAGCTGAAAATATTTTGGAGCTAATACATAGTGATGTATGTGGTCCATTTAAAGAAATGGCTAGAGGTGGTTTCCATTACTTTATTACCTTTACTGATGATAAATCAAGGTTTGGGTATTTGTATTTGATGAAATACAAAAATGAATCCTTTGCAAAGTTCAAAGAATTTAAATCTGAAGTAGAAAATCAAACAGGAAAGAGTATTAAAGCTCTTCGATCAGATCGTGGAGGTGAATACTTGAGTACTGAATTTGATGAATACTTGAGAGAGCACGACATTATTTCCTAGCTGACTCCTCCAGGAACACCACAACTGAATGGTGTATCTGAAAGGAGAAATCGTACCCTATTGGATATGGTACGTAGTATGATGAGCTATACTGATATGCCAATCTCTTTTTGGGGATTTGCATTAGAATCAGCTTTGCATATTCTGAATAGGATTCCATCAAAATCAGTATCTTCTACACCTTATGAGATATGACATGAAAGAAAATCAAGTCTTAAGTATGTTAAGATTTGGGGTTGTCCAGCTTATATCAAAAAGCTGAACACTGATAAATTGGAAACTAGATCAGAAAAGGGTCTATTTGTTGGATATCCAAAAGATAGTTTTAGATATTATTTTTATTTGCCTACATCACAAAAGGTTATGGTAGGTAGAGATGCCACATTTCTTGAACAACATTTGGTTCAAGAAGGGGTCAAAGGAAGGCAAATAGAGTTAGAATTGGAGAATTTTGACCAACCAACAGATCAGATGGATACAGATCCATCTAGTCAACCTACACCTATTGATGAAACATTTACAGCTGTTCCTCGTAGAACAACCAGGGTATCTCACCCACCAGTGAGATATGGTTTCCTTCATGAAGAAGAACAAGAGTTGTCTACTCATGAAGAAGTTGATCATGGAGATGATCCACTTACCTATGAAGAAGCTATATCAGATATAGACTCTTCAAAATGGAATGATGCTATGAAATCTGAGATTGTATAAGAATCAAGTTTGGGATCTTATTGACCCACCTGAAGATATTGTACCTATAGGGAACAAATGGGTTTTCAAGAAGAAAATTGGTTCTGATGGAAAAGTAGAGACCTATAAGGCAAGGCTAGTAGCAAAAGGGTTTCGCTAAAGGCAAGGAATTGACTATGAGGATACTTTCTTGCCTGTTGCTATGCTTAAATCAATTAGGATTCTATTAGCAATAGCTGCATACTATGATTATGAGATTTGGCAGATGGATGTCAAAACAGCTTTTCTCAATTGATAGATTGAAGAAAACATTTTCATGGAACAACCTAGGGGTTTTGAATCCCAAGATGGTTCCAAAGTATGCAAGCTAAAGTGATCCATTTATGGGTTGAAACAAGCTTCGAGGAGTTGGAATGAGCTATGTGTATATAAGAAGGTTAGTGACAGTGCTATCACTTTCCTTGTCTTATATGTGGATGATATTCTATTAATAGGTAATGACATAAGTATGTTGACAACTATAAAGGTATGGTTGTCAAATACATTCTCCATGAAAGACTTAGGGGAGGCAACCTATATTCTTGGAATTCGCATCTATAGAGATAGAGCGAAAAAAATAATTGATTTATCCTAAAGTCTATACTTGGAAAAGGTATTAAAGAGGTTTAACATGCTTGATTCCAAGAGAGAATTGTTACCAGTGAGACATGGTATCCACCTTTTTAAAGAGATGTCTCCAAAGACACCTGAAGAAAGAGATAAAATGGCCAGGATTCCATATACTTCGGCTATTGGAAGTTTGATGTATGTAATGTTGTGTACTAGGCCGGATATTGCACATGCTGTTAGTTTGACTAGCAGGTATCAATCCAATCCAGGTTTGGAACACTGGATAGCTATCAAGAATATCCTTAAGTACTTGAGAAGAACTAAGGATTTATTCTTGATATATGGAGGTGGTGACTTGCAATTGAATGGTTATATTGATTCTGATTTCCAATCAGATATTGATGATAGAAAGTCTACCTCTGGGTATGTGTTCATTTGTAATGGAGGTGCAGTCAGTTAGAAGAGTTCCAAACAGAGTACAACTGCAGATTCCACTACCGAGGCTGAGTATATTGCTGCATCAGATGCTGTAAAAGAATATGTTTGGATATAAGGAACACCGACCTCACCAGAAATCCAAACACATAGAAATGCGCTACCAAATTATTAGAGAAATAGTTGGGCGAGGCGATGTAGCCATGCAGAAAATAGCATTAGCTGAAATTCCAACTGATCCATTCACTAAGCCTATGTCACAAACTCAGCTAGACCGACATCTTGAGAAGATGGGTCTAAGATATTGTAATGAATGGCTCTAGTGCTAGTGGGAGATTGTTAGTAGTATGCCCTAGAGCATATCATTTAGTATGTATCTTGTACATGTTTTTATTAATAAAAGACATTTTCACTTTTCCATTTACATAATATATTTATGTGTAATAGAAAAGGTCCATTGATATTTTGTTAGAAATTCTATTCTTAAGTTGTTAAGAATATTAGTGACAGTATTTCTAGCACAAAGTATCATAAATTGGTTCACAATCGAGGATACTTCACAATTAGGACATGACTTATCTAGAAAGATTATAGTCATATTTGTTCCCAAGTTATTTATATGAGATGAAAATAAGATGGAATGGTGAGTCTCATGCCATCTAACAAACATGATAGGCATTTATACATGATAAGTAGGTCAAACCAATGACATTTATGACAAGCACATGGAGTTTACTCTTGTCAATGTATTGTCATAAATTATATCAGTGCATATAATCTTTAGACTTAAGATAGCACAGTTATCTTGTATATAGGTGGTTTGAGTTTGATACTGCTTTCATACTTGTACTGTGTATGGGTATATGGGCTTGTATTGGCTTCTACTAGTTATATATGGAGGTAGGTGTTGATCAAGATGGAATCCGTTCCTCTAAGTAAATAGGGATAAAATCCTACGTTCATTTAATTGTTCTTGATGTTTCAAGTTCTTGGCCAGGACAGATAGATTTAATCAGAAAAGGATTTTTGATGAGAAAATCTTTTTAATCAAGAACTGGAATTAAAAGAGAACATAATATTCATAGCAAATGGGGTTTGACATAAACCATGACTCCAGCTCGAATTGGGATTTTGTAACAGAGAGATTCTAGTGTATGGTAACATATGATTATATGTTCATTTAAGGTAAACCTTATTACTGATTGGGTGGCCATGGCATGCTATGCTAAGTGTTAACCATGGTCTATGAGGTGCATAAAATGATTTAGAGAAATCATTTATGGTAAAAAAGAGTTCTGATGATATTAAGAGTTGATATTATGTCTCATTGCCAATTAGTGATGAGCCTAGTAAGTCACACACATACACAAGTAATCATCAAATTAAATATGATTTAAGTAATTAATTAAAGAGTTTAATTGATTAATTAAATAGGTTTGATTTGTAATTAGGTTGCAAAGTCTCTAGCATGGCTTGAAATCAAATCGAGGTTATTGGATGTATAGTATAAGTTAAATTTATATTTAAAGTGTTTAAATATGAATTTAATTAATGAGAAATTAATTAATAAAGATTAATTAATTAATTTATATTTGATATAAATTGATTAGAAGAAGAGAAATAATTATTTTGGGTTGAGAACTCAAAATTAAGACACAGGGGTATTTTGGTCATTTCACAGGGTGACTTATGGCACCATGAGATGGTGACACATGGCACTACACATAAGCTTGCCAAATGTCTTTTAATCATGTAAAATGATCAAAGTCAAGATTAAATATAGGTTTGAAACTTGGCACAATGTGATTGGGTCAATTAAACCTAGAACCAATTAGAGGGTGACATGTGGCAAGGGTTTTAAGTGGTGACCTAGCTATATAAGTGTAAGGATGAAAGAACAAAAACATAAGCTGCCATTCATCTCTTTGTGCCGACCCTTGGCTGCCATCCTTTCTCTTCTTCTTCATCTCTCATCAATTCAAAGAGATTAGACAACAATCTCTTGAATTAAAAATACTAGAAATTGTTTCTAGTGTCCTGTTTACATCTGTAATCTCTCAAAAGGCAAAACTTGATTTTCTAATTCATAGAAAAAGCTTTAGAAGATGTTCAAGGGCTGCCATAGGTGATCTTGATGTGGACAAGCTAGAGGGACAACATCTGGTGTCCTAAGACGCATCCCAAAGGTGCCAAACACACTACAGTGCATTAAAAGATTAGTGCACTTGTTCTTGATCTAATCTAGGGTTCTAATAAATTAATCTGATTAATTCTAAACTCTTAAATGGCAAATCTAGATCCAAAACATATTAAAAGAGTTTTAATATGCTGTTTATCATTGAAATTAAATAGATAAAAATAAATCTTGCATGATACATGAGACCCTAGGTGAAAATTCTTTGAATTCAATGATATAAACTTGTGTTTTTCATGCTTCTGCTCCTTCACTTGGTACTAGAAAAATTCTGTCATACCTTATCCTTACATAAGGCATGACATGATCCCGTAATATATCTAATGAATTATTGAACTTCCCCTACCGATAATCTATTAAATATATTACAAGGGATTTTAAATAATTTTAATTTCCTTTAAAGTGAAAAGAGATGATAAATATCACTAAAGAACTTTTCATTGGCGTTTATATCATAATAATAATTTTTGATCTTTTCGAAATTTCTAAAGTTTTTACGGAAATTTTGATAGAGTTCCGTCTGTAAATGGAGAAAACAGTTCTTCAAAACCTGTTAGAAACACTCCCAATATACATATATCCACAACTCCATTCAAAATCAACACCATTCAATCTCAACCAACACAACTTCAATAAGTTTCAATATCATTGAAGTCAGTGCAATTTATACATAAAATTTCTCAATTCAAGAAAAGAAGACAAAAATAATATTATTACAGTTTTGATTGTACAACTGCTTAACTAGTTCTATAGATAAACATGTACAAATATTTTACATTAGAAAGAAGTTTACAAGGGTATAAAATATTGTACCCGTAAAAGATCCCAAAATGGTTTTCCCTACAGTTATAGCAGCTCACTCTGCTGCTTTATCATTTTCCCTATCTGCGACAGCAAGAAAAAGCCATTGCTGAGTAATTTTACTCAGTGGTGCACAACAATAAATTTTTAAAAGTCACAAGAAATATAATCATTCATTTCGGAACAAAATTTAAAAATTTCCACAATCATAATTCACAAGCCAATGCCAATATTTTTAACAACAATTTATCAAAAAAATTGTAAATAATAGTGTTGCCAATAATTACACAACTTAGGTCATGACACAAAATTTCACGATCAATGCTGTGTTGTACACCACGACAAAGTAATCTACAACCTCACTAACCGAAATTAATGAGGGAGGTGGCTAGCTAGCTATATGAGTACTCATCTGATCTCAACCTCAAACTGGCAAGCCAGAGAGGGAGGAATATAATCAATCTTAACTACATAGATGGAGGAGGAACACAATAGAGTTGCCATGCTAAGTGTGATTTCAAAGTTCAATTCAAAACCATATCTTTCAAATATTTCATACAATTCACAAATCATATTGCATTCCAAATTCTCATTTGCAAGGTAGATAACACACTATTTTTCAAATAAAATTCTCAAAGTTATACTAATAAAAAATTATTCACAATATTTATTTAAATAGTTTTTTAAATAGAAACTAAGAATTTTAAGTTTGTTGTGCACAAACCTCTTTTGCTTGCCTTAGTTCAATCCACTCTTTCTCCTTTCTTGGAAGGCTCTTTCTCCTTTCTTGGAAGGCTCTTTCTCCTTTCTTGGAAGGCTCTTTTCCCACTGAAACACATAATTAAAGTGTTTTAATAACCATCCAATTCATTTCTACTAATTAATTCAATAATTGATTTTTTGCATTCTTAATTTACTTATAAATTCACCTAAGGGTTGAGTTTTTTGTATTTGATGTATTTGTGATTACTATTCACTTTACTATTTATGCAAAATGTTGACTTTTTCATAATTAATAGATATAAAATTTCTAAACACATGGTCATACCACATTTTGGGTCACAAATTGGTTGGCATTGGTTGCCAATTACAATTTAAGCCTTCCTATGTGTAATTTCAAAATTTATGTTTTTGTCTCTAATGTTTATTGTTCCATTGGACCAATCTACAGTGGGAAATTGGCTAAATTCTCTTCATCAGAGTTGTTATTTAATGTCTCTACTTTAATTCCCTTTCTGAATCACTCCATTTGGAGTTTTGTAGCTCAAGTTATTGCATTTTTATCATAACTGGCCGGATTGGTCATTTTCAGATTTTATGGGCAAATTTTAGTTCTAGTAGTTTTGGTGAGCTAAATTTGGTTAGCAATTTAACTAGGTTATGTTCAGAATTTGGGTTTGTGTTCTTCATAAAAGTTGTTCTACTATGTCTAAGCTTTCCAAAGGTTCAAAAATCAGGTCATTTGAACCTCTCTATACAAAGTTATGACCATTTGAACATGTACTATTCATTTGATCAATTTTGCCCAGAATCAGGGCACCAATTCCGGATTCAACTAAATTTTAGACCAACTTATGATCCGTTTTTGGGCAAGGTTTCTTCAAAAAAAATATAGCATAATGACCCTAATTTCATCTCCAATTGGCCTCAAACCAATTGGACCAACACAATTTTACTTATGGCTATTTAAACTTGCTGGGCTCATTGGTCCAGAATTCAGCCATGCTACATTCACAATTCATTCTAATTCCATTCATCAATTTACACTTATAAGTACACTAATTGACCATAATTGAGCATTGCAACATCAATTGGTTAACAATTCTCAAAAATCCCCAATTTCCCCCAATTTCCATAAACCCTAATTTGCCATCTTACTAATCCATGCAATTTTATGAAATTTCACTTCACTAAACACATATACCACTTCATCTAAGTCCCAATTCACATCTAATTAAACTAAAACACATTAAAACCCCTAGTAAACTATGGTTGGCTGAAATTCACTTCTCAATTTCACACATGATTTATTTCCATTTCTTAATTATTTATTCATATTCAAACTAAATTTCAAGAAGTAAACAAGATTAGGTAATTAACATGCACTAACCTTGAATTGATGAATTTCCCCTCTTGTTAAACCTTCACTACTCCTCTTCCTTTTGCTCCCAAAATGTTAAGCAAGGTCTAAGGATAAATTTTTGTGTTGGGAGTTATAAAAATTAAGGTTGAAACCTAAGGGAAATTGAGCTTCAAAACTTTAACAATGGTGGGAAGAAAGAAAAAGAGAGAGAAATGGAGAGAGAGGGACGGCTAAGGGATGAAAAAGAAGTAATTTTTTTTTCTTTTTAATTGGTCATCTTATGTTTATAATTATCCCATAATTTTCATAAATTTAAATTATAAATTTTTATTGTGTCATGGTTACATAATGGGTGATGTCATAAAGCATTTAATTTGAATTTTTTTTTCTTTTCCTTTTTCCTTTCTTCCATTCACATCTTCACTTTTAATCTATTTTTCATAATTTTAATTTCCTACATTTTAATGGACATTTAGGCCAAGAGTCACCTCTAAGGGTGAATTGACCAAATTGCCCCTTGTCGGTCTGATCAATTTTTCCAATAACACTAGGTTGCTTTCTGAACTCTGATTCGATTATTTGAACTGGTTCTCTATTCTTTTCTGTAGTTTTCACATTATCCTTAGCTTTACAATTATCCCTAGGCCTGGGGTGTCATAGGGTCCCACACAAAATTAGGATAGCAACTGAACTCACAGTCACTTTTCGATTCGATCACCCATCGCTTGGACCTCGGCTCATTTAACCGATAATGCTTTGTTTTTCTTATTTCCATTTCACCTTTATATAATTTCTATTAATTTTTATTCATGGCTTTTCTAGATGACACAGATATAGTTTTAGACATTTTAACTGTCCAGACAGACACTAGTCACCGGAACAGTAGAATGTATAGACTACTTAGTATAGGGGTGTTATAATTCCCCCCCCCCCCCTCAAATAAATTTCATCCCGAAATTTTACCTCGTATTAATCTCTGAATAGCTGTGTGTGTTGTCTCTTCATGTCCTCCTCGCGCTCCCAAGTAGCCTCCTGGCCTGAATGATGGTTCCACAGCACCTTAACCAGTGGTATTTGCTTATTTCTCAATTGCTTCACCTCATGTGCCAGAATCTCTATGGGTTCTTCCTCATAAGTGAGGTCTAGATTTACCTCAATCTCTTATACTGGTAGAATATGAGAGGGGTCTGATCTGTACCTCCTCAACATAGACACATGGAAGACATTATGTATCCTTTCTAACTCTAGAGGGGTCTGATCTGTGCCAATCTATATGCCTGATAAAGCGAAGACTTAGTTTTCCCTTTCTGCCAAATTTCATAATTTTCTTCTAAGAGGAAACCTTGAGGAATACCTTATCACCCACTGCATACTCAATATCTCTCCTTTTTAGATCAATATAGGACTTCTGATGATCTGATGCAGCCTTGAGTCTATCTCTGATAAGTTTAATCTTCTCCTCTGTTTGTTGAATAATTTCTGGGCCGATTAATTTCCTTTCACCCACTTTATCCCAACACAAAAGAGCTATGCACTTCCTACCATACAAAGCTTCATATGGAGGCATCCCAATGCTTGATTGAAAGCTATTATTATAAGCAAATTCAATCAAAGGCAAGTGTGTGTCCCAACTACCTTCAAATTCAATCACACCAGCCCGTAGCATATCCTCCAAAATCTAAATTATCCTCTCAGACTGGCGGTCTGTTTATGGATGGAATGCAGTGATGAAGTTCAATCTAGTTCCCAGCGCTTTTTGCAGACTACCCCAAAATCTAGAAGTGAACCTTGGATCTCTGTTTGACACAATCGATACTGGCACTCCATGAAGTCTCACTATCTCATCAATGTACAGTTTAGCTAATCTGTCCAGGCTATAGTCCATCCTCACTGATAGAAGGTGAGCAGACTTGGTCAAACTATCCACAATGACCCAAGCTGCATCATGGTTCTTCTGTGTTCTAGAAAGTCCCATCACAAAATTCATCGTGATCCTTTCCCATTTCCACTCGGGAACTGGAAATGGCTATAGCAAACCAGCTGGCACTTGGTGTTTAGCCTTCACTTGCTGACAAGTCAGGCATTTAGATACATACTCAGCTATGTCCTTCTTCATACCCATCCACCAACAGTGCTCCTTTACCATCCTGTACATTTTAGTTTCACCAGGATGCATAGCAAAAGGAGAGTCATGTGCTTCCTTCATAATGATTTGCCTCAATTTCACATCATTAGGAACGCACATTCTGCCCTGGTGTAACAATAAGCCATCTTCGTTCATTGAAAATCCAGGTTTCTTGCCATCCCGAGCTTCCTCCATCAATTTCTGATACTTTTCATCATTTTGTGCTGCCGTTTTTATCTGATTTATCAACATTGGCTTCACTTGCCAAGTAGCTATCATTTGTCCTTCATCATCCATCTCTAGATTAGCATGTAGTACCCTCAACTCATGCACCATAGACAAAGGAGAAACCCTTAAACTAGCCATAGTCTTGTGACTTAAGGCATCAACTACCACATTTGCTTTCCTTGGCTGATAATCTATTAAGCAGTCATAGTCTTTGATCAGTTTTAGCCATCTCCTCTGTCTCAAATTCAACTCCTTTTGGGTGCCCAAATGTTTCAAGCTTTTATAATCTGTATAGATATAGCATTTCTCTCCATACAAATAGTGTCTCTAGATCTTCAGAGCGAATACAATAGCTGCTAGCTCCAAGTCATATGTAGGGCAGTTTCTCTCTTATGGTTTTAGCTGACGTAATGCATAAGCAATGACATTTCATTCCTGCATCAGTATACAGCCTAACCCATTGTAAGAAGCATTACTGTAAACAGTATATTCTTTACCCAGTGTGGGTAAAGTCAGGATTGGAACTTCAGTCAAACATCTTTTCAACTCATCAAAGTTCTGTTGGCATTTATCAGTCCTCTGAAATTTTATATCCTTCTGAAGTAGCTTGGTCAGTGGAGATGCTAACATAGAGAATCCCTTCACAAAACGACGATAGTAACCAACTAAGCCCAGAAAACTGTGAACTTCTGTGACATTTATAGGTGGCTTCCAGTTAAGGATACCTTCTACCTTGCTGGGATCTACCTTAATGCCCTCAGCTGATACAATGTGCCCCAAGAAAGCAATTTCCTTCAGCCAAAATTCACACTTTGATAGCTTGGTATACAACTGTTTCTCCCTTAGGGCCTGTAGCACAATCCTCCGGTGCTTATCATGCTCCTCTGTACTCTTCGAATACACCAAAATATCATCAATGACTACCACAATAAACTGATCTAAATATGGCCTGAATATAGTATTCATCAAGTCCATAAAAGCAGCTGAAGCATTGGTTAACCCGAATGGCATAACCAGAAACTCATAGTGGCCATATCGAGTTCTAAAAGCAGCTTTTGGAATACTCTACTCTTGCACCTTCAACTGATAATACCCCGATCTTAAGTCAATTTTGGAAAACACAGCTGCAGCCTTCAACTGATCAAACAAGTCATCTATGCGAGGCAACGGATATCTATTCTTTATTGTCACCTTATTCAGCTGTCTATTATCGATGCACAGACGGAGAGTACCATCTTTCTTCTTAACAAACAAAACTAGTACTCCTCAAGGTGAGACACTGGGGCGGATGAAGCCTTTATCAAGTAATTCTTGCAACTGCATCTTTAACTCCTTTAACTTAGCAGGTGCCATTCTATAAGGTATAATGGAGATTGGGTCCACACCAGGCATAACCTCTATTTCAAACTGTACTTCTCTTTTCGGAGGTAACCCTGGCAATTCTTTAGGAAACACGTTCGATAAGTCACATACTATAGAAATGTTCCTCACTGTTGGACTCCCTACTTGGGTGTCTCTCACATGAGCCAAATAAGCTTCACACCCTTTTCGGATCATTCTTCTAGCAAGTGCAGCTGAAATAAGGTTTGATGGCAATAACTGTCTCTCCCCATGTATTACCACATCACCATACTGAGGGAGACCAAAAGTGCCTGTCTTCAATCTACAGTCAATCATTGCATGATGCCTGGCTAACCAATCCATGCCCAAGATGATGTCATAATCTCTGAAGGGCATTTCAATCAAATCGGATAGAAAAATATGTCCTTGGATCACCAAAGGACAATCCTTATACATTTTGTTTACCCTAACCTCTTGTCCTAATGGTCTAGTTACTAGCACTTCAAAATCCATTTTCACATAAGGAATAGCAATACAACAAGTGATGCTGGCACTAACATAAGATGAGTAGACCCGGGATCAAATAGCACAAGTACATCTTGGTTAAAGATAGAGAATGTACCAGCTACAATATTAGATGTCTCAGTCTCTTCTCTCTGACGCATCGTGTATACTCTGGCTGGTGTGCCACTTGGTTTTGGCTGATTTACTGTACTCTGACTACCAGGTGTACTGCCCCTACCTCTGCCTCTGCCTCTGCTAACTGATGGTGAACCTCTTGGGGTAAAAACTTGGGCTGATCCCTCTGAAGTAGCAGGTGGTCCAGAACGGCATGCACTCGTACAATCCTTAGCAAAATGACCAGTGTCGCCACAGTTATAACATGCCCCTGTGGCTTTGTAGCATACCCCACCATGCACCTTTCCACATGTCTCACAGGTGCGGACTGCCAATGTTCCTCTGGATGTCTGTTAGGTAGACCTGGGTGGCCTCTGTCCTGAGGATCTACCTCTACCAGACTTACAAGAGCTGGATCCTCCAAAGTGTTTTATCTTTCTTGATCCACTATTAGAAGCTTGACCAGTAGTCTTTCCACCCTTCTCTTTCTCTTCTGACCCCTTTTTAGGTGCTCCTTCCAATTCAATTCTCTCTAACTCAAGGGTTTGTGAAATTAGCTCTAAAAAGTTCTAGTGTCTGAACCCCACAACTTGCATTCTCAAACTTGGCCTTAACCCGGCCTTAAAGCGTTTACATCTGTTTCTAGCAGTGGTAAGTAGGCTTCCAGCATAATGACTGAGCTTGGAGAAATCTCTCTCATATTCTGCTACTGTTCTGTCCCCTTGCCTCAAACTTAGAAATTCTTGCAGTTTCATATCAACATATGCATCAATGACCCATTTCTGTCTGAACTCCCTTAGGAAATCTAACCATGTTAGGACTAGGGGCTCCACTAAACTATGTGGGATGGTCTTCCACCACTCATACGCATCCCTTTGTAGCAGAGAAACTGAGTATTCAAACTTTCGTTCTTCTGTGCAGTGTAGCTTTTTAAATACTCTTTCCATCCTTTCAATCCATTGTTCTGCTTCCAAAGGGTCCACTGTACCCTTAAACTTAGTAGCCCCATATTTCATCAATTTGTCATATTGCTTGGCTGGAGGTTGTGGTTGCACTACTGGTGCTTGAATTGGGGCTTGTGTTGGCATATTTCCAGCCATCTATTGGAATAAAGCAGCCATCTGCTGAGTGAACTGAGCAGGAAACTACGGCATAGGTGGAGCTGGTGTAGCTGACCCACTGACATTTTGAAGAGTTGGGGCTTCCCCTTGTGCCTTAGCCTCAACTGATTGCTCAAATGAGTGATTCCCTTCTTCCATTTCAATTTATAGAAATTCTACTCCTTGGCAACCAACACAAGGAGGATTATCCCCATTAGTTCATATTCAAGATGTAAATGTATCATATGTATCAATTAAGAACACTTGAGCAGTTGTACTAATCAAAAAAATTTTTCAAATTCATAGTTCAAAACTCATTTCAAACCATTGCTCTGATACCACGAAAACATGTCACACGTTATCCTTATATAAGGCATGACATGATCCCGTAATATATCTAATGAATTACCGAACTTCGCCTACCGATAATCCATTAAATATTTTACAAGGGATTTTAAACAATTTCAATTTCCTTTAAAGTGAAAAGAGATGATAAATCTCACTAAAGAACTTTTCATTAGGGTTTATATCATAACAATAATTTTTTATTTTTTTGGAATTTCTAAAATTTTTATAAAAATTTTGACAGAGTTTCGTCTGTAAATGGAGAAAACAGTTCTTCAAAACCTGTTAGAAACACTCCCAATATACATATATCCACAACTCCATTTAAATCAACACCATTCAATCTCAACCAATACAATTTCTACAAGTTTCAATATCATTGAAGTCAATGCAATTTATACATAAAATTTCTCAATTCAAGAAAAGAAGACAAAAATAATATTATTACAGTTTTGATTGTACAACTGCTCAACTAGTTCTATAGATACACATGTACAAATATTTTACATCAAAAGAAGTTTACAAGAGTATAAAATATTAAACCCGTAAAAGATCCTAAAATTTTTTCCCCTATAGTTATAGCAGCTCACTCTGCTACTTTATCCTTTTTCCTATCTGCAACAGTAAGAAAAAGCCATCGCTGAGTAATTTTACTCAGTGGTGCACAACAATAAATTTTTAAAAGTCACAAGAAATATAATCATTCATTTGGGAACAAAATTTAAAAATTTCTACAATCATAATTCACAAGCCAATGCCAATATTTTTAATAATAATTTATCAAAATAATTGTAAGTAATACTGTTGCCAATAATTACACAACTTAGGTCATGATACAAAATTTCACGATCAATACCGTGTTGTACACCATGACAAAGCAATCTACAACCTCACTAACAGAAATTAATGAGGGAGGTGGCTAGCTAGCTATATGAGTACTTATCTGATCTCAACCTCAAATTGGCAAGCCAGAGAGGGAGGAATATAATTAATCTTAACTCCATAGATGGAGGAGGAACACAATAGAGTTGCCATGCCAAGTGTAATTTCAAAGTTCAATTCAAAACCATATCTTTCAAATATTTCATACAATTCACAAATCATATTGCATTTCAAATTCTCATTTGCGAGGTAGGCAACATACTATTTTTCAAATAAAATTCTCAAAGTCATAATAATAAAAATTAATTCACAACATTTATTCAAATAGTTTTTCAAATAGAAACTAAGAATTTTAAGTTTGTTGTGCATAAATCTCTTTTGCTTGCCTTAGTTCAATCCACTCTTTCTCCTTTCTTAGAAGGCTCTTTTCTCACTGAAACACATAATTAAAGTGTTTCAATATCCATCCAATTCATTTCTACTAATTAATTCAATAATTGAATTTTTGCATACTTAATTTACTTATAAATTCACCTAAGGGTTGAGTTCTTTGTATTTGATGTATTTGTTGTTACTATTCAATTTACTATTCATGTAAAATATTGACTTTTTCATAATTAATAGATATAAAATTTCTAAACACATGGTCATACCGCATTTTGGGTCACAAATTGATTGGCATTGGTTGCCAATTACAATTTAAGCCTTCTTAAGATTAGTTTCAAAATTTCTGTTTTTGTCTCCAATGTTTACTATTTCATTGGACTAATTTACAGTGGGAATTTGGCTAAATTTTCCTCATCAAAGTTGTTCCTTAATGTCTCTACTGTAATTTCCTTTTTGAATCACTCCATTTTGAGTTTTGTAGCTCAAGTTATGCCATTTTTACCATGATTGGCCAGATTGGTCATTTTCAGATTTTCTGTGCAAATTTTGGTTCTAGCAGTTTTGGTGAGCTAATTTCGGTTAGCAATTTGACTAGGTTATGGTCAGAATTTGGGTTTGTGTTCTTCAAAAAATTTGTTCTACTATTTCTAAGCTTTCCAAAGGTTCAAAAATCAGGTCATTTAGACCTCTCTACACAAAGTTATGACCATTTGAACATGTACTGTTCATTTGGTTAATTCTGCCCAGAATCAGGGCACCAATTTCAGATTCAACTAAATTTTAGACCAACTTATGGTAAGTTTTTGGGCAAGATTTCTTCATAAGAAATGTTTCATAATGACCCTAATTTCATCTCCAATTGGCCTCACACCAATTGGAGCAACACAACTTTACTTATAGTTGTTTAAACTTGCTGGACTCATTGGTTCAGAATTCAGCCATGCTACATTCATAATTCATTCCAATTTCGTTCATCAATTTACACTTATAAGTACACGAATTGACCATAATTGAGCATTGTAAAATCAATTGGTCAACAATTCTCAAAAATCTCCAATTTCTCCCAATTTCCATAGACCCTAATTTGCTATCTTACTAATCCATGCAATTTCATGAAATTTCACTTCACTAAACACATATACCACTTCATCTAAGTTCCAATTCACATCTAATTAAACTAAAGCATATTAAAACCCTAGTAAATTATGGCTGGCCCAAATTCACTTGTCAATTTCACACATGATTTATTTCCATTTCTTAATTATTTATTCATATTCAAATTAAATTTCAAGAAGTAAACAAGATTAGGTAATTAACATGCACTAACCTTGAATTGATGAATTTCCTCTCTTGTTAAACCTTCACTACTTCTCTTCCTTTTGCTCCCAAAATGTTAAGCAAAGTCTAAGGTTAAATTTTTGTGTTGGGAGTTATAGAAATTAAGGTGAAAACCCAAGGGAAATTGAGCTTCAAAACTTTAACAATGGTAGAAAGAAAGAAAAAGAAAGAGAAATGGAGAGAGAGGGATGGCTAAGGGATGAAGAAGAAGAAATAATTGTTTTTTTCTTTTTAATTGGTCATCTTATGTTTATAATTATCCCATAATTTTCATAAATTTAAATTATAAATTTTTATTGTGTCATGGTTATATAATGGGTGATGTCATAAAGCATTTAATTTGAATTTTTTTTCTTTCCCTTTTTCCTTTCTTCTATTCACCTCTTCACTTTTAATCTATTTCTCATAATTTTAATTTCATACATTTTAATGGACATTTAGGCCAAGAGTCACCTCTAAGGGTGAATTGACCAAATTGCCCATTGTCGGTCTGATCAGTTTTTCCAATAACACTAGGTTGCTTCCTGAACTCTGATTCAATTATTTGAACTAGTTCTCTATTCTTTTTTGTGGTTTTCACATTACCCTTAGCTTCACAATTATCCCTAGGCTTGGAGTGTCATAGGGTCCCACACAAAATTAAGGTAGCAACTGAACTCGCAGTAGCTTCCCGATTCGGTCACCCATTGCCGGGACATCGACTCATTTAACCAATAATGCTTTGTTTTTCTTATTTCCATTTCACCTTCATATAATTTCTATTAATTTTTATTCATGGCTTTTCTAGATAACACAGATATAGTTCTAGACATCAAAACTATCTAGACAGACACTAGTCACCGGAACAGTAGAATGTATAGACTACTTAGTATGGGGGTGTTACAAATTCAGTCGAATTCTGGCATAAATTAGAGTATCTTTTGTCTCTTTAAAGTCTTGTTTTGAGTTAGTACTAATGAAAATATAATATAATTATTTAGGTGATTAGGGTCAGCCCTCTTTCTCCCCTCAACCATCACAGTAGCTTCTAGTTAATTAGCGAGTACATGTTAATTTTATCTATAATTTTAATATTATTATATATTCAAGGCATACTCATGCATTGACTAATAAATATATGTATATAGTTAATTATTAGGCATGCCTTGTATTGCATATGTAAATGATGAATTTGTTGTGGACGTTGCTTTACAGTAATTTAGAGCTGTGTGTGTGAGTTGGCGTGTGTGTGGTATGATTATGGATATGAGTAGGATGAGTCGACGCAGTTGGAGCTTGACTTGCTAGGACACAATCCTTTCTATGGATAAATTGGGGTGAGTATGGCTTTGAGGAGTATGGCTGTGAGTTGATCTTGCTGACCCCCACAATTGGATATTAAGAGAAAGTTTAGCTTTGAGTTGATCTCGTTGGCAGAGATTAGAATTAAGAGAGTTGTATAGGGGATCAGCTCCCATATATATGTGTGTATGGATTTGACACACGGGTGTGTGAGTACTCCAAATTACCTTTTGTGTGAATATTATTTGACTTGTTTGAAATATGTAAATGTGTTGCATTTCATCTTTAAGGATGTATTAGACTTAGATAGTTATAGAAATTGTATCTAAAATCAATATCTTACTCTATGAGTCGAATGCTCACTCCTGTTTACCTTATTTTTCAAGGCTACAGGAGGGTTTTTTGTTAAGAATAACCTACCTTCTTTCTCCCAGGTTTAGTTAAAGAAGTTTAATTGCATTTCTATTTTCCTTAAATCTCTTTGCATGTATCAGCAGTGTAATATTTATTTGGATTTGTAATAACTAAATTCTGGGTTGTAATATTATTTATGTGATTGTGTATGGAAACATGAGATGGATTGTGTTTGGATGAGGGAGTTGAGCTCCCATTTGTTTGATTGACTATATTGAGAATTGTGAGGGTAAGCTGAGCTCCCTAATTTGAGATATGCTAATTATTTTATATTTACAAGTTAAGTGAGCTAAAAACTACCCGTTGGATAGTCCAATTTATGGCTGGATTCTATCTGTTTGTTTTCTTAAAATTGGACTACAATGATAAGCCTCATAGTTGGGTTAGAAATAGTTAGGCTTACTACGGGCTTTGGGGGCCTAATCCTGACCCAAGTCCTAGTACCTGTCCGACCCATAGTTTGGGTCGTGACAAAGTTGATATCAAAGCTTAGGCTCTAGATTCTTAGGAAAGTGCACATCTAGGATTTAAGAAGAGTCTTGTTAGGAGGTCACATACAGAGTGTAGGATCTTGTTTTGTCTTTTTTATAATTCCTTACTTCTAGTTCCAACGTTTCCCCTCAGTAACATTCCTTGGTGTGTGTCCAATGTATATGTTCTCATGGGAGTACAAGTGATATTATTTGAGTTAGCAGATGTGTTGATATCTACTATAGTGATAAGTACCATAAGAGATAATGCGATTAGTCAGTATAGGGCCATGTTGCATAATTAGTGCAAGGCACGAGTGCATAAAAGGAGTCATGATAGTGTGGCTGCCCTAAGAGTGTGTGTGAATACTACTATGAATGCTATCAGTGGGCTGCTTAGTTAGGCAAGTTTATGGTATTAATTAAGTGTTCTATCATGATAGCTCTCATTGTTTGTGCTATAAGCTATAGGTTGTAGTATGGACATGAGATTATGGTGTAAAGTTGTGTGCATCCCCATGGTGTTCCATGATGAGGTTTTACAGACATCCCCTAGTTTGGTATAGTTGTACTTTAATAGAATTCTGTTCTTGCAGGAGAGTTAGGAATTCCTAGTTATGGTTTAGAACCCTTGGGATAGAGTATCATATGTTGCTTTTGGGCAATAATTAGAGTCGGTGATTCGGTTATCCTATCTTGAGCACAGAGTTACAGCATGAGTTGTCATGGGATTAGAGATTTAGTAATAGTATGAGAAGAGTTAGGCAAGGAATACAACCTAAGCAAGTTGCAATTAGATAGTGTGCAATGGTGTCTTGAACTATCTTGTCAGGTTGAGAGACAGAACTAGTAAATAATAAGTTGATTATGGTCAATGTAATGGATCATATAGGTATGATGAGAGAATAGAAGGGTAGGTAATGACACATAGGCGTTAGGTTAGACTATTGATATAAGGAGATGGTAGTTGAAGGTTTACTATGAATGTCAGGCGAATATTTTAAGTGTGATCAGTAAAGTCACTTTGTAGTAAAGCAATAATGATAGAACAACAGTAGGGGTGAAACGAGAAGCAATAGGTATAGGTGGTTATAAATCACTAGAAAGTTCAAGGATCACAATAATGATTATAGGTAAGGGTGGAGTTAGTACTAGAAGAATCTATTAGTGAGAGATATCCTTCAGAATATAGTAAAGGTTAGGGGCATAATACAAATGATGATAACTATGAAATATAGAGCGAGTATAAGCAAAGTTAATAAATTATAAAATGTTATGTCAGGTAGGACGGTGGTACAATAGAAGGCTAATGCGGTTGATACCTTATAGGCAGAGCACAATTTGCAAGGAGATGATAAAATTTGAAGAAAAAGACCAAGAGATATGGGTTAAGCATTATTATACTAAATCGTATGTAGTTGACTGTAGGTGGATATTTCTCCTTCTCTTCAAGTTTAGCTCTTGCTTTTGGCTCTAGGGGGTTATATAAGGAATGGAGACTGGGTTGAGTTGACCCAATTATTTAAGAGTTTAGTAGGCACCAGTTCATATACAACCTCCTGATATGAGAATAACAATAAGTGCATACCTAATGTCAAGAATGGATGGACGACTAAGGTAGTAACAGGAGTCAGATTAAGTTAGTTAGTAGGGCTTGTAGCCCTTCTGAACTATAAGCTGGAAGGAGTGCTATTTGCAGATGAGATTTGATGGATGAAACTTTTGCTGATGGGTAAATTTGAGGCTGAAGTTTGAAAAGCTATGGGCGGTAGGTGTGGCTACATCAGGGAGAATAAACACATGAAATATCTTATCTGGGATTATGGTACAACACACATTTCCCACTACCATGTTAGTTCCAATGGAACTTATAGTTTAAGGAGCCCCTAACTAACTAAGATGAGCAATTTACTACAAAGGGTAGTAGGGAATAATAATGTTCTAATGGTCAAGTTAGGGAAGGAGGAATAGCAGGAACCTTCCATGGTGAATTGCATATGTTGTAGAGCACAAGTAGTAGGTCGACATTGCAGTGTTATACAACATGAAGGGTGTGTTAGTAGGAATAATTAAAAAATTCTAGAAGTAATGAAGTTAGTAATCATGTTAAACTAAGAAATAAATAAAGGCTCAAATTTGATGATGGGATGGACATCTTCAAAGAAAGAAGCACAACGGTGAAAAAGGAAAAGTTATAAAAAATAATAGTTTAAGAGAGTAGTGGAGCCTTGATCTAAGTGTCAATGTGTTAGAAAGTACATCAAATAATAAGAAAATTTTAGGTTGAAGTCATACAACTCTCATTCTAGAGGAATGAGAAATGATAAAGTCATGCTAACTAAGTGGTTCTGGAATACATAGACTTTTGTCAGGTTAGAAAAGAGACCTAGTCCACTTTCCAATGTTGATGATAATATATGGATGTTCGACACTTGGATGGAGTTATAAAATGCTGGTTACATAAGATAAGCAGGAGTTGGTACAAGGACCTCATGGTAAAAGTAGATTGGAAGCTCAAAATATCATGGAATTAAGAAGTATAAATGCTTTAAGCACAGAGAAAGTCCTGCTAAAGCTTTAATGACCAAGAAGATTAGCAATGATCTCGGGTAAGATGCAGGTAAAAGTAGCTACTTCAGAAGTGGATTAATAGATGAGACAACTTTGGTCAAAGCAAATCACTATGGTAAAAGTTTTGTGGAGGAGCCAATCAGTGGAGGAGTGCACTTGGGAGTCAGAGCATAACATGCGCTGTAAGTACCCTTATTTGTTTAATATGTAATCCTGATGTATTACTCTGTCTTGTATAAAATTCGAGGATGAATTTTCTATAAGGCGAAAGAATATAACACCTCAAAATTTTAAATAATTATTTTATATGTAAATTATAATATTTTATTGTATTAAATATTATGGAAAGTAAATTGGAATTTTTTGAATTTTTAAAATTGGGTTTGATTTTCTTGGTATAATAAATTTTATCGATTTTAAAAATTAATTTAAAGACCACGTGGCAAATTAAGAATTATATTTGGACTCCATAAATTTTTCTAAATTTTTTGTAATTTTTTTCAGAATTTTTGGGCCTCATTTTGGGTCTCAAAACAAAGTAAAAATCAAATTTCGAGTATCCTAAATTAAACCAGCAAAATCAAATCGGACTGAATTAAACTAGTCGAATCGAATCGGTCCATTTTCTCCTTTTCTCCTCTCCCTGGAACATTCTGCCACCCTTCCTTCCCCTCCCATTTTCTCTCTCCTCTCCCCTTTCCACCACCAACCGACCACTCCCTCGTTTCCTCCACACATCGGCGCCCCAACAGCACCCCTCCCCACTGTCGGCTACAGGCCCAAACACCAAAAAAAGGCGCCCAAAGGAGCCTTCATGCGCAGCGCGGCCTTTGATCATCCAAGGCTGATTCTGGCCAATTCGGCCACCAATCAGACCGGGTCAAGTCCCAATCAAGTTCTATTCTCCAAGAGCTTTCCAAAGACATAAAAAATGCTCATTTTTATCAAGCGGTTTGCCTGATTTAAGCTCGAAAAATTTTTGCCCATTTCTAATTTTGGGCTAAATTTCTACCAAACCGGTAACCTCAAGACAATTCTGAGACCACTGGCATGCTCTACTTGACGAGAGCTTCGCGGTGATATAAATTTCAAAATTTTCTGACATAAAAAATTCAGTGGGTCCTATAAACTTTGCAGTATTTTTTTGAGCCTTAATGAGCTTATGTAATAAAATAAAAATTATATTCTAACTTCTGGTGTTGTGGGCTTCGCATAGATACTTTCGTTTTGCGGAAATTCCACCTGAGCATAGATCTACATTTTTAGGCCAAACAGACAAGCTGTCGGAGCCACTCCAAAAACGTGTCAAAATTACTATGACGCCCCTTACCCGTCTACAGTGTAGCCAAGCAAGGTGTGCCACATTCGGTGCCGAAGCACCCTATCTTATCTTGTCATGTTCATTGTTAATTTTAAACTCTTTCTATTCATATTATCCATGTGTGAAATTTTTTTTTTTTACAATTTATTTTATTGGAGACCAGGACAGAGTTTTCTCTGTTTTATTTGTATATAGCGGGTTTCACTATTCACTTGTTAAAATCATTTATATCTATTTCACATTTTCATATGTCATCTTTACTCATACAATCTCAAGGGAATCATATATATATATATATATATATATATATATATATATATATATATATATATATATATCATTCATATAAAAATTCATTTACACAATAATTTACAATTTATTTACAATCCAAAATGATATACATCATTCACTCATGTACAGTAAACAAAATACAAAATCTAATTACATGGGCCCTACCAAAACAAAATACATAGGTGACTCTCAAATAATGGCAGATCTGGTCAAAACTCTATCAGAGCACTACTGCTGCGGCTGCTGTTACAGCTGCTTGATACACTTGAATTGTATAGATATTTTTAAGCACATTTGTATTCTAATTCATAGCATTTAGGCAAGTATTTTCATGCATAGTAGTTGATTTCATTAGTTTTTGTAAATTCTATTGCCAAGCCCTTAATTCCATGTTTTCTGCATTATTTCAGGTGTTTGGGTGAAGCCCTAAAGAATGGGCATGCAAAGGAAAGCTTGGAGAGGTAAAAAGACAAAGAATTGCTGCTGATACAAAGTACACGGGTCGTGTAAACCAAGCCTCAGACCTGTGTAACTCTCTGCCAGAAGAAAGCCAAGAGAATCGATGAGAAACACAAATACACAGGTCATGTAAGTAGACCTGTGTATTCTACAGGGACCCGTGTAAGTAATTACCGGGCGCAAGCTTGAAGAACCTTATGGGAACAATTGTACACGGCCCGTGTAACCAGGCCAGTGTATTTGGCACAGACCGGTGTAACTTTCTGTGCCAAAATAAGAATTCACAATTCTCCTCCAACAAGTTACACGGCCCTACATTACGGGACCCGTGTAGTGACACACGGGTCATGTACTATGCTGCAGCCAGTTTTCAGTTTTGTAACCCGAATTCCCCTCCTGTTTTCTGATTCAAACGAGACTCCTAAAGCCTTTTGGACTCAAAATGACCTAACCCTAGAGCAACTAATATAAATAGAAAAGCAAACATCAGGAAGGGGAAGTCGGTCACTGTCATCGGGACTGCTGCTGAAGGTTGCTGTTGTTGGGCTCTACATCAGTACCAAAAGAAGTTTTCCAACTGAAGCTCCACAAGATCAAAGCTGCAAACTCTCTTTGGTTCCTTCGTTTCATCTCCTTAGACAGATTTTTATTATTTTATTTCTTCTGCATAACTCTCTTTTTATTGTTTTTACTTTTTATCATGACATTTGCTTAATTCACCTTGAGTGAGTAGTTTTCTTATTCTGGATTTGGGAGAGTAGCTCTTGTAATTATTATTATGGATGAACACTGAGTTTTATTTATTGGATTTGAGATTCATTTCTTGATTTAATTTCTTGCGATCTTAATGCATGCTATGTGTTGGTACCCACTTAGTTATGATTGTAGATGTTAATTGAAGGACTGAAAGGTGAAGATTAACATTAGAAAATCAAGATCTTGAACCTAAGAATTCTAACCTAGACAGAGGCTGATACCTTTGTGGAACCTAAAAATTGGTCAAAGGTCTTAAAAGATTTTAATTAATTTGATCACCATGAAAGTAGGGTTTGAGTTAATTAGAATACACCCTAGATGCCTTGAGAGAGGATTTAGGATAACTTAAGACTGATTTCCATCAAGGAAAATGATCCTCAGTTCAGTAAATAAATGAGATAACATCCCTAGTAAGATTCAAGCGTAAAATCTTAATTCCAGAATTACTTCAAATAAATCATTTCATTTTAAGTTTATCATTTTAGTGTTTAAAGTTAACAAACTTCATTCCCTAAGTATTCGATAGCCTAGACAATCAAGATTTCTGTGTAGATTGGTACTTGCTAAACAAAATTCCTCATGGGAATGATACTCTACTTATCACTTTATTACTTGTTAGCGATACGTGCACTTGCAGTGATTGCAAAATAGCGAAACAAGTTTTTGGCGCCGTTGCCGGGGAATTTTTGGTTTTAGTAATATCAAGCGATAGGCGATTTAGTTGATTTAGGCAATTATATTTATTATTTTATTTTATTTTACTGGTTGTATTTCTTTTCTTTTCTCTTAGGTGCCTGATCTGGTATATGACCAGAACAAAGCCAGAAGAAATTTTGGATTGTGATCCAGAAATAGACAAAACTTTGAAAGCCATCAGGAGGGAAAGGAAACATCAAGAGCACAATCAAGGAGATCCTGAAATCCCAACCATGGCTGGTAATAATGACAGACCAAGACTCTTGAGAGATTACGAAGCTCCATCTGTCCAAGGATTTCAGCCCAGTGTCACTAGACCCACAGTGGAAGCCAATAACTTTGAATTAAAACTAGCATGACTCCAAATGATTCAACAAACCCAGTTTGCAGGTTCACCAACTGAGGACCCACACTATTACCTCTAGTGCTTTCTTTCCCTATGTGATACATTAAAGATGAATGGAGTGTCTGATCAAGCAATAAGACTCAGATCATTCCCATTCTCCCTTCGGGACAGAGCAAGGAAGTGGTTACTTTCTCAACCAGCTGGAACATTCACTACCTGGAAAAACCTCTCTCAAGCTTTTCTAGCAAGGTATTTCCCACCTGCAAAGACTGCAAAGCTGAGGCTTGAGCTCAACACCTTCAGACAAAAGGAAGGAGAGTCACTCTATGATGCATGGGAAAGATATAAAGACTTGTAGAGGGAATGTCCACACCATGGCATATAAGATTGGCTATTGGTGCAAAATTTCTATAATAGATTACTATCTTCTATAAGGAGCACAGTTGATTCAGCTGCAGAGGGTGATCTAATGGAGAAAACAGTGCCACAAGCACTTGAACTTCTAGAAAGGGTTGCATACCATAATTATGAGTGGTCAAATGAAAGAGGAAATGCAAGAAGAATTGTAGGGGTCCTAGAAGTAGATGCCCTAAGCATGATAAATGCCCAGTTTGATCAGCTCACAAAGAAACTTGAAAGAATGCAAGCCAACGCAGTTGGTACAAATAGTCAACATGAGGACAGCTATGAAGGAGGATACATGAACTCAGAATTTAGCAATTTCAATGAACCTACAGAACAGATGAACTATGTGAATAATGGAGGAAACTTCAACCAGAGGCAGCCAAACAATCCGTATTCAAATACTTACAACCCTGGATGGAGAAACCACCCAAATTTCTCATGGTCCAATCAGCAGAACCAGCCGATAAACAAGCAACAAGGGTACAAACCTCCAGCACCCCCTGGATTTTAGAACAGAGGTCAGAACTTTGCACAACCATTACTACCTCTCCAACCTCAACAACCTGAATCGAAAATGACCATGGAAACCATGATGGAAGGATTCCTAGTAGCTCAACAATAACAAACTGAATTGATTAAACAGTTGACTTCCAGAATGGACTAACTTGCTACCCATAATAAGATGCTAGAGAATCAAATCGTTCAGCAAGCAAGTTCTTCAAGTAAGGCTGCTGGCAAACTGCCTAGTCAACTAGAAATTAACCCAAGGGAGCATTGCAAGGTAGTTGCACTGAGGAGTGGGAGAACTCTAGTACAACCAGAGGTAGAATCGACAGAGAAAACCATAGAAAAATCTAAAGACCAAGCAGAGAAAAAGGAGGAAAAAGCTAAGAAAGATCAGGAAGAGGAAGCAAGGAAGACAAAGAAATTACAAGAACCATACTAGCCTCCCCTACCTTTTCCTTAGAGATTTCAGAAAGCCAAACTGGACAAGCAATTTGGGAAGTTTTTGGAAGTTTTATAGAAACTTTACATCAACATCCCCTTCACTGAAGCACTTTCTCAGATGTCATCTTATGCCAAATTTCTTAAGGAAATTCTGTTAAAGAAAAGGAAGCTAGAAGACTATGGAACAGTGGCTCTAACAGAGGAATGTAGTGCCATTCTGCAAAACAAACTGCCTCCAAAGTTGAAGGATCCAGGAAGCTTCTCCATACCCTGTATCATTGGTAACAAGAAAATAGATAAGGCCCTCTGTAATCTTGGGGCAAGCGTCAATTTGATGCCACTATCAATATACAAAAAGCTAGAGATCGGGGAACTGAAACCCACAACAATCTCATTGCAATTGGCTGATCGATCCATTAAATATTCTGTAGGAATACTTGAGAACATCCCTATCAAAGTGGGCAAATTCTTCATTCCAGTGGACTTTGTTGTCCTTGAGATGAAAGAAGATGTCCAAATTCCTATTATCTTGGGAAGACCATTCTTGGCAACCGCCGGAGCCATCATAGACATAAAAAATGGACAATTAACCCTCAAGGTACAAGAAGAAGAAGTGGAGTTCAACTTGTTCGACACAATAAAACACAAATTTGAACCTGATGAATGCTTCAAGGTTGACATAATTGACGAACAAGTTAAAGAGGAATTTCATAAGACACATCCTAAAGATCCTCTTGAAGTATGTATTGTGCACAGTCACACAGTGGATGATGAAAATACAGAAATAGCAGCATGTGCATAATAGTTGGCAGCTCCTCCACCCCTACCCTTAGCTAAGGCTTCTGAGATAGAGAAGTTGAAGGAGGAACAAACCAAAGGTAAGCTCCAGGAAAACTCCAAATAGGTAGAGCTTAAACCTCTCCCATCTTCACTAAGGTACGCATTCCTGGACTCAAAGTCTAATTATCCTGTTATAATCAATGCTAGCCTGTCTAAGTTTGAAGAGGAAAAATTATGAAGAGAACTTAGAATCCATAGCAAAGCATTAGGGTATAAAATAGAAGACCTGAAGGGGATCAACCCTTCGATTTGCATGCATAGGATACCCATGGAAGAAAACAGTAAACCCACAATCGAAAATCAAAGAAGACTTAACACAAACATGAAAGAAGTAGTTAAGAAAGAAATTTTAAAACTATTAGATGCAGGTATCATATACCCAATTTCTGATAGTAAATGGGTTAGTCCAGTACATGTAGTTCCTAAGAAAGGTGGGACAACTGTTATCCAAAATGCAAGCAATGAA
Source organism: Hevea brasiliensis (assembly GCF_030052815.1). NCBI lineage: Eukaryota > Viridiplantae > Streptophyta > Magnoliopsida > Malpighiales > Euphorbiaceae > Hevea > Hevea brasiliensis. The sequence goes on from NC_079494.1 coordinate 9,892,152, forward strand.
CTAATCCCTACTAGAGTTGTCACTGGTTGGCGAATGTGCATAGATTATAGGAAATTGAATAGTGCCACCAGAAAAGATCATTTTCCTCTTCCTTTCATCGACCAAATGTTAGAAAGGTTAGCAAAACACTCTTATTTTTATTATCTAGATGGGTACTCGGGACTCTTTCAAATTCCTATTCACCCAGAAGACCAAGAAAAAACAACGTTCACTTGTCCCTATGGAACATTTGCATATAGAAGAATGCCTTTCGGTCTTTGTAATGCCCCTGCTACCTTTCAAAGATGTATGATGGCTATTTTTTCTGATTATATTGAAGATATCATAGAAGTTTTTATGGATGATTTTTTTGTCTATGGAACTACTTTTAATGATTGCCTAGCTAATTTATCTAAGGTGTTGCAAAGATGTGAAGAATCAAACCTGGTCCTAAATTGGGAAAAATGCCATTTCATGGTAAGGGAAGGCATAGTTCTGGGACATTTGATATCAGAAAGAGGAATTGAAGTTGATAAGGCAAAAATTGAGATCATTGAAAATATGCAACCCCCAACATCAGTCAAGGGAGTGCGAAGCTTTTTGGGACATGCAGGATTCTACAGAAGATTCATCAAAGACTTTTCCAAAATATCTAAGCCACTTACTAACTTGTTAAGTCAAGATGTTCCCTTTGATTTTGATGAAAATTGCCTTGTCTCCTTTAACAGAATCAAAGAGGCCCGGATATCAGCACCAATAATGCAACCATCGAATTGGGAGCTACCATTCGAGGTGATGTGCGACGCGAGTGACTTTGCAGTTGGAGCAGTGCTTGGGCAAAGAAAAGATAAAAAGCTCTATGCTATTTATTATGCTAGCAAGACACTCGATAATGCACAAATCAATTATGCTACCACAGAGAAGGAATTACTAGCAGTAGTATTTGCAATGGACAAATTCAGATCTTACCTCATCGGGTCAAAGTCATTGTATTCATAGATCATGCTGTAATCCGATACCTTATGAATAAAAAGGAAGCAAAACCAAGACTAATTCAATGGATTCTACTCCTGTAAGAATTTGACCTTGAAATTAAGGACAAAAAGGGATCCGAAAATGTAGTAGCTGACTATCTTTCCAGACTAAAATTGGAGTACACAGAGGACTTTGAAAATTTGCCAATTGATGATTCATTTCCTGATGAGCAATTACTTGCATTCTCCAAAGCTCCATGGTACGCTGACTTTGTTAATTTTCTTGTATGTAGGGTACTACCTCCAAACATGACTTATCAGCAAAGGAAGAAATTCCTACATAATGTGAGATATTACTTATGGGAAGAACCCCTACTGTACAAGAGATGTAATGATGGGTTGATAAGAAGGTGCATACCAGAGGAAGATATCAAAAGTATCATTTATCACTGCCATTCATCACTATTTAGAGGACATTTCGGCACTTCAAAGACCGCAGCCAAGATTTTACAAGCAGGGTTTTACTGGCCACATTTATTTAAGGATGTAAGATCCTTTGTGCTAGCTTGTGATCAATGCCAAAGAACAGGTAACAATTCAAGAAGGAATGAAATGCCACTGCATGGTATACTTGAGATAGAATTGTTTGATGTATGGAGAATAGACTTCATGGGCCCATTCCCCTCTTCCCGTGGAAACAAATATATTCTTGTTGGAGTTGATTATGTGTCAAAATGGGTAGAAGCTATTGCAACACCAACCAACAATGCTAGAGTGGTCACCAAGTTCCTTAAGAAGAACATCTTCATAAGATTTAGCACACCATGAGCGATAATTAGTGATGGAGGAAGCCACTTCTGCAACCAACAATTCGAAACACTACTGAAAAAGTATGGAGTAACTCACAAGGTGGCCACACCTTATCATCCTCAAACCAGCGATCAAGTAGAAATATCAAACAAGGAACTGAAGCAGATTCTGGAGAAAACTGTAAATAGATCCAGGAAGGACTGGTGCATGAAGCTAGATGATGCACTATGGGCATACCGCACTGCATATAAAACCCCAATTGGCACAACACCCTTCCGACTGGTTTATGGAAAATCATGCCATCTCCTTGTTGAACTTGAGCATAAAGCCTACTGGGCAATTCAGGTACTAAACTTTGACCTCAAAGCTGCTGGTGAGAAAAGGCGCTTACAACTGAATGAGTTGGAAGAAATCCGACAAGATGCATACGAAAATGCCAAAATCTTTAAGGATAAAACTAAAAATGGCATGACAGGCGCATAGCAAGGAAAGAGATAAAAGAAGGAGATCTTGTCCTCTTATTCAACTCTAGATTGAAACTCTTTCCAGGGAAGCTGAAATCAAGATGGTCCGAACCTTTCAAGGTCACCCAAGTCTTCCCACATGGAGCAGTAGAGGTATGGAGCGAAACCTCAGGCGCATTCAAGGTTAATGGGCAGAGGTTGAAGCCTTACTTTCAGGGAGAACCCATAGAAACGGGAGTCAATTGCACTCTCAATCCTCTTACTGACAGACCATAAACAAGCAAAGTCCAGCTAAAGACTATAAACGAGCGCTTTTTGGGAGGCAACCTAAAATTTTTTTGAACTTTTCTTCTTTTCTTTTTTCTTTAATATTGAATTTTTGTTTCATACTCATTAACATTTCATTTTTTAGGATTTTTGAAAAGGGGAATAGAGATCAAGAGAGGAAGGGAATCACCAAGTCAAAACCACAAAAGGCAAAATTGAACAAAACCAGGGAAGTAACTCTATTGTTAATCTTTGCATCCATTTTATGTGTTATGATGATAAAATTTTTCATTTGCCAAAGATTTGAAAAATCAGAAAATTACACGGGTCGTGTACTAGTTTTACACGCCCCGTGTAACTTTCTGGAAGTCCATAAATTTCATGCAATTTCAACTCTTCGGGAGACAGAAATTACACAGGTCCATAGCCCAATTTACACGGACCGTGTAATGTCTCTAGTAGAATAACTAAAAGATAGAAGGTTACACGGGGCTCCTTGTATTTTACACGGGCCGTGTAACATATACAGTAAAAAAACTCAAGAGACAGAAAGTTACACAGGTTCCAAAGATCATTTACACGGGCTGTGTACTTCAACAGATTTTGTAAATATCGGGCAGAAATTTACACGGCCCTACATGTCGGGACCCGTGTAGTGATACACGACCCGTATATTTCGTCACAGACGCGACTCCTGGGATGCGAAACGTATGAAACGAAGAGTCCTAACGGCTCTTTAAATGCACCCCTAGCATTAAAACCCTTTATAAACACAAAACCCTTCATCTCCTCCCTTCCTAGCTTATAAAAAGCTCTCAAATCTCATCTCTCTTCATCAAAATCCTACTCTTCTCCTTCCAAAAAACCCATCCATGGCTCCTACGAAGAGATCTGCAAGAAGGATCGGCTCGTCTTCAAGGCAAAGAGGAGAATCCTCACCTTCTCCACCCCAGCCTCTAACCCAACGTCCAAGAACGAGGGTAACCACTCCCCAACCATCTCAACAAGCCCCTCCTCCATATCAACCACAGCCACAACCCGCTCCACAACCCGAAATCTCTATTCCTTGGGGATTTCGTGAAGATGCCCACAAAGCAATGTGCACCAGACTTTATGCCCGAAAAATATCCTCCACCAAGTACATAGATTTTCCACTTTTGGAGCAAATAGGGTTGCAAAATGAAATTAATGGGCTACTTGATAGCATTGGGTGGACAAGGTTTCCACCCAACTCTAGTTCCCAGCGTACAAGGACACCACGCTGGAATTTTTGGGTAGCTTCAAGGCCAACTTATGGCCTACCGATAGGGAAGACAGGGGCAGGATTGAATTTCACCTCCTTGGTGTCGACCGGGTAATGAACATGGACGAGTTTAATGCCATCTTTAGTTTTGACAGCGCCGGTCACCAAGAGATTCCAAGGAACCGCATGCTGTACAACAACATTAACTTCTGGAGTTTCATTGCCCCAAACTTAGAGCCGTACAACTTTAGCAAATCCAAATCAATGGGCTTCACTAGTCCAGCACTGCAATACATGCATCAGTTCGCCGCCCACACCATCATGGGTCGTGGTGATAGCCTTGGCGTTGTTAACGCCAATGACCTCTTCTTTTTGTGGTGTATGGTCACCGGACAGTTTTGCAGCACCGGCTTCTTCTTGTGCAACCATCTCCGATGCCTTTGCCATCAATCTACCGGCCACATTGTACTTGGTGGCCTTGTCACCACCATTGCCCTGCACTTTGGCTTCGTTCCAGGACATAACAGGCTATGCTTTGTCATTGGAATGTCACGAATTGATCAAACTATTTGCATATCCATGGGGATATGTAAGAAAGTGGGCAACACATGCTACTTGGCGGCTGCCGAAGGAAACACCATTCCTCGGAGAGACGAAGGAAGAGAAGGACCCGGCAAAACTTCCCAACCTCAAGAAGAAAGGCAAGAGCGAATGTTTGAAGAGTCCCCTATCCGAATGCCTCCATACACACCACCACCGACAGACTCGGTCCTTGCATACCTATAGCGCATGGAAACCAAAATATACGGTAGGATGCGAGCTATCGAGGATAGCCTCCAGGAAGCACACAACAAGCTGGACATGCTAATGGACAAACTAGATAAGGAGGATGAGGAGGAAGAGGAGCCAAGATCACCAGCATCACCATCATCATCATCAGAGGCCTTTTAGAGCTAGGACTATAGGATATGATCTTTATTGTAATATATCACATGCCCTAGTCCTAACTTGCAACCATAGGTCTCTTTTATTTGCTTTATGTTCAAAAATTTTCCATGCTTAATAAAAAAATATGATTCCTTAAATTTTTGTACGATTGCTCTAATTTTGCACATTATGATAACATTGAAGACAATGTTTGGTTTGAGTTTGGGGGGGGGGAGGGGGGGGGGGAGGGATACAATTGCATTTGCATATCATTACATGCACATCATTGCATTATTTAAATTCAGCTACATTATTCTTGTGTATTAAAAATTTTTTTGAGAATTTTTGAAAAATTTTGGATTTTAAATTATGAAACTTAGCACTATAATCAAATTTTAGTAAGCTAATAATTGGGCTCCACAGGATAGAGGAATGAACGTATCTAGATAGGAAAAAAGGGATTCTAAAATGTTATTTTTAAAGAAACTAATCTCTTTAATGGAACTAGACTAGTTAAACCTCTTCATAACTATTAATTTATCACATTGAACTCGTAAAATTAGGAGAAAATTTTTTGAAATACAAGCAAACCTAAAAACTGCCTCACTAGCTCTAGAACATATCTCTTGGACCTATCAAGGTGAAATCCTGGCATATGCTTGATGAAGAAATGATTAAGGCATTCTTTGATATAGCCTCACTAAGCCTTAGCCATCCCTAATTTAAATTTATATCCCTTGTAGCCAACTTGAAGCTTATGTTTATCCCTTAGAATCTATTGATTACCCATGTTATTTACCTAGCCCCTAGCCTAAACACCTACCACACCCTTTTGAGGAAGCAATATGCATAAGGAAAATGAAGAGAGGATGTAGTACTCAAGAAAGAGTGCAAGTATGCAATTTAAATCAAAGAAAAACTTGCCTTTCCAAACCAGCAAGGGCAATAAGTTTGGGGGAGAGGACAAAAGGAACATAAAAAGAAAGGAAAAGAAAAAAGAAAAGAAGTCCCAAGATAAGTATCATGAAAGCATGCTTAGCACTGTAAAAAGCCAAAAGCCCTTCCTCTCCATACAAAGTCAGTATTTTATGCATACACGCTATCATCACATTTGCATTCCCTAAAGACCTTTCATTAGCAACCAAGTCATTATCCCTTAGGCCCATTACAACCTTTTTGAAGACCTTTTGATCTTTTGAAAAGTACATGCTATATTAGTGGAGATAGAGAATTGAGATATGCCTATGGAGTTGGATTTGAATCACTTCTCCACAATTACTCTCAAAAGAGGCAAATTTAGGAGAGTTAGTGTTTTTAAATTCTATCCCGATAAAACAGGGTATTTATGGCTTATTAATGGTCTTGTAAAGAGGAATAATTAGTCAAAACACCATGAAAGAAGGTGAAAATTCTAAATAGGCAGCTATTAGAACCCTTATGCCTTGAAAGAGGGGAGTTGGTATGAAGGTTGGAGGAGTTCAATTCTATGCTTATTAAATTGATGGTTGTATTCCTAAGTATCCCCTAAAATGTGCTTTAAAACAGAGTTTTATTTTGCTTGAGGACAAGCAAAAGTTTAAGTTTGGGGGTATTTGATACACTTGAATTGTATAGATATTTTTAAGCACATTTGTATTCTAATTCATAGCATTTAGGCAAGTATTTTCATGCATAGTAGTTGATTTCATTAGTTTTTATAAATTTTGTTGCCAAGCCCTTAATTCCATATTTTCTGCATTATTTCAGGTGTTTGGGTGAAGCCCCAAAGAATGGGAGTGCAAAGGAAAGCTTGGAGAGGTAAAAAGACAAAGAATTGCTGCAGATACAAAGTACACGGGTATTGTAAACCAAGCCCCAGACCCGTGTAACTCTCTGCCAGAAGAAAGCCAAGAGAATCGATGAGAAACACAAGTACATGGGTCGTGTAAGTAGACCTATGTATTCTGCAGGGACCCATGTAAGTCTCTGCCGAGCGTAAGCTTGAAGAAACTTATGGGAACAATTGTACACGGCCTGTGTAACTAGGCCCGTGTAGTTGGCATAGACCCATGTAACTTTCTGTGCCAAAACAAGATTTCACAATTCTCCTCTAGCAAGTTACACGGCCCTACATTACAGGACCCGTATAGTGACACACGGGCTGTGTACTATGCTGCAGCCAGTTTTGTAACCCGAATTCCCCTCCTGTTTTCTGATTCAAATGAGACTCCTAAAGCCTTTTAGACTCAAAATGACCTAACCCTAGAGCAACCAATATAAATAGAAAAGAAAACATCAGGAAGGGGAAGTCGGTCACTGTCATCGGGACTGCTGCTGAAGGTTGCTGTTGTCGGGCTCTACATCAGTACCAAAAGAAGTTTTCCAGCTGAAGCTCCACAAGATCAAAGCTGCAAACTCTCTTTTGTTCCTTCGTTTCATCTCCTTAGACAGATTTTTATTATTTTATTTCTTCTGTGTAACTCTCTTTTTATTGTTTTTACTTTTTATCATGACATTTGCTGAACTCACCATAAGTGAGTAGTTTTCTTATTCTGGATTTGGGAGAGTAGCTCTTGTAATTATTATTATAGATGAACACTGAGTTTTATTTATTGGATTTGAGATTCGTTTCTTGATTTAATTTCTTGCGATCTTAATGCATGCTATATGTTGGTACCCACTTAGTTATGATTGTAGATGTTAATTGAAGAATTGAAAGGTGAAGATTAACATTAGAAAATCAAGATCTTGAACCTAGGAATTATGACCTAGACATAGGCTGATACCTTTGTGGAACCTAAAAATTGATCAAAGGTCTCAAAGGATTTTAATTAATTTGATCACCACGAAAGTAGGGTTCGAGTTAATTAGAATACACCTTAGATGCCTTGAGAGAGGATTTAGGATAACTTAGGACTGATTTCCATTAAGGAAAACGATCCTCAGTTCAGTAAATAAACGAGATAACATCCCTAGTAAGATTCAAGTGTGAAATCTTAATTCCAGAATTGCTTCAAATAAATCATTTCGTTTTAAGTTTACCATTTTAGTGTTTAAAGTTAACAAACTTCATTCCCTAAGTATTCGATAGCCTAGACAGTCAAGATTTCTGTGTAGATTGGTACTTGCTAAACAAAATTCCTCGTGGGAACGATACTCTACTTATCACTTTATTACTTATTAGCGATACGTGCACTTGCGATGATTGCAAAATAGCGAAACACTACTGCTGGTGGTCTCCAGTATCTATGCAATGGAAAACCAACACCCTAAGCGAATTGCTTAGTGGTGCATAATTTAAAATAAAAGTAACAAAATAATCTAACATAATTAATCTATGTATAATTGCATAAATTTTTGGTCATTTACATATTTATTAAACTTTGGGAATAATTAAATTTATCAGTATCTTTTATATTTATTCCTCTCATATTCTGTCTAATTAAATTCATATCAATGCCCAAGTAACCTATAACAAATTATACAGATTGGATACCCAAGAGTATACTAGTTAGACATCCGTATGTCTATCAAGTATACATCGGTCATGTCAGGCATAAGGCCAATGGGCAGGCACAAAGCTAGAAATGATAATAGGCACTATGGCCAACAGGCAGGGGTAAAGCCAGCAGAACAACCATCTCAGACATTTATTGTCTGTCAATGGTCATTCATGTGAGCAGTACTACAATCTATAGTCCCTATTTGGTATCCAAGCTCTATACATAAGTCTAGGTATACTTTGAGCAATTTAGTATTATTACTTATTAGAAATTTCATGTGAATTTGTTATGGAAAAGTAGGTCCCACATACATCTTTCATGTAATTTATACATTTAGCAATTCTTATAAGTAATTACATATCGTGTATTAGGCAATTTCTTAAACCTTCCTTTAGGTTCAGTTTTGGTATTTTGGATTAACCTATCAATTTGATCAATATGTGGCCACTTTTTGGCCACACTTCCTTCATGGAAGTTGTCCTCTATGTCTTGTCTTTGTTTTCCCTTTTGAATCATGTCATTTGGAGTTTTAGAATTCAAGTTATGGCCAAATAAACACAACTGGTTCATTTCCTTATTCTGGTTCTATAATTAGGTAGATTTTGGAGTTACATTTTACCTAATTAATTTGACATATTGCAGCCACTTTTAGGCTTAATGTTCCCCATAGAAGTTGTTGTCCTATGTCTTATGGTCACTCAAAATTTTTAATTACAATTTTTCCAATTTTTTAGAATTAATTATAGCCAATTAACTGGCCTGGACTCATGTACCCTGTACTAACAGGATTCCAGGTTTAGTCAGTGGATTTGCCTCCAATTTTAGGGTCCTTACACTCACAATTTGAGGAAAGTTTCTAAACTAAAGTTGGATCCATGTTTCTTAGGTTTCCAGAACAGTTTGGCTCATCCCAATTGGAGTTTCCTCGTGAGAGATATAATAAAAAAACTATTCTGGGGTCAAGTGTAGTTTGGTAAAATTCTAGGTTTTGATGTGCTAAATTTTTCTAGTCATTTGACCTAGTTCCTTTGGGTTCTGGGTTTTGGTCCAACCATCAATATTGTAGATTTATGTCTTACAAAAATTTTTCCATTGGATTCACTACATTTGGATTTTTGTAGACCAAGTTATGGCCTTTTTGCCAAAACTGGTCGGGTATGTCTAAGTCCAGAATTTCTGGGCAGTTTGGTTCTAGACAGTTTTATTGACCTAATTTTTTCTATCAAATTGGTTTGGTTAGAGACAATTCTGGATTCTGTGTTCTTCATGAAAAATGTGCTCCTATGTCTAACCTTTTCAATGGTATAAAAATCAGGTGATTCTGACCTTTCTAGAGGAAGTTATTGCCAAATGAACATGTACATTTGTTCATTTTTCTGGGTTTAGGTTATGGTCATCCAAATTCAAGCAGTAATTAGGTCAAGTTGTGAACAGTTTTTGGTTATAGTTTCTTCATAAAAAATGGGGCATTTTGACCCTAGTTTTATCTCCAATTGGCCTCATACTAATTGGAGCAACACAATTCATGTTATGGCTCAATATACACACTGGACATATAAGTCCCAAACCTGCATGAAAATGTACACTACCAATTTCATTTCCTCCAACTCCCAAACTTCAATTAACATACATGGCGCTTCTAATAGGCAACAATCAATCTCAACAATACCAATTTCAAGCCATAACATAAAAGTCCTAAAGTTAGGTCAAAACCCTAACTCAACATCACCATCTCATGCATTTTCCATTCAATTTGATTTCTACCATACACAAATTCATCACATGTTCTCACTAACCATTTCAAAACAATTAAAATCATCAATTTCACACACTTCCTATGGCTACCGAAAATTAGGGTTTCCCCTACTCATGGTATTCATTTTAATTTCATGGAATTTACTTCAATTTAGCATACTAATCATACTTAGAGAAAGAAAGAAGTGTGTATAGTGCACTAACCTTTATGGACACTTCTTGGACTTGTGAAAACTTTAGAATTTCTTAATTTCTTAGCAGCCACTATCTTCCTTATGGTGTGGGGATAATTTTTAATAAAGGGACTTATGAAAATTATGGTGAGAAAGGGGGAGAAATTGAGCTAGAAAAGAGAAAAATGGAGGAAAGGGTTTTCTTCGTGTGGTTCAGCCATGGAAGACTAAGGAAGAACATGACTTCTTTTTCTATGTAATTTGTCTCTTTTTAATTCTTTCTTATCCCTTTTATGTAGTTGTTAAATTCCAATTGGTTAGAATTTTTAATGATGTCATTATGACATCATGCTTAGGTAATAAATGTTATTGCTTTTCTTTTCTTTTCTTTTCTCATTTCTATTGCATTTTTCATGATTTTAATTCATTTTATGTGTTTTAATCTCTCTCATTTTAATTGACATTTATGTCAAAATTCAACTCTAAGGGTGAAATGACCATAATGCCCTTCGTTTAACTTATCGGTTATAATTTCCCTTTATCGATTGGCTAATTTTCTTAAATTTTCTTTGATATTTTTAATGTCATTTAATCCTCATAAAACCTTCAATTTAGTCTAAAATATTTATTTCATAGGGTTCCTCATGGGTCTAGGGTCGGCAACTGTCTTCACAGTCGCTTACTGGTACAGTCACCCATCGTCGGAACCTCAGCTCTTTTAATCTATTGGCATTTCATTTCTTTTATTTTTATTAGCTTTTACTTGGTCTTTATTCCATCATTTTGTTTTTTCTCACTATAGTTTAAGTGTAGTTCCAGACAACCTGAATGTCCGAACAGACGTTAGTCATCGGAACAGTAGAATGTACGGACTCTGTCCATTTATTTTCTTGAAATTAGACTACAGTGGTAGGCCTCATAGTTGGGTTAGGAATAGTTAGGCTTACTACAGGTTTTGGGGGCCTTCTACTGATCCAAGTCCTAGTGCTGGTTCGACTCATAGTTTGGGTCATGGCAACAACCAATTGCAGTCAGTTACAATAATTGGTTGTAAAACTGATTATTTTTTGTAGTGTCATTAGATAATATTTTATAAAAAAAATTATATTATAATAAATTTGATTATTAACTTTAATATATATAAGTTTTTAAAAAATATGAATGAAGGAAAATGTTATTTAGAAATTAAAATGATAAAAATAATATTGCATGAAAGTTGGTGAATTATATTAATTGATGATATCATCTTGAAACAATTTCTTTTATTATATATAAACTTAAACAATATTTTTAGAGATATATTCTTTACATGTTGTAGCTTTATTATATATTTTGTAGAGTAAATATATCTTATATTATAAAAATAATCAATGATTTAAATATAAAGTAATAGAAAAATTAGAGTCCTATAATGAAAAATAATAGCATATTATAAATGTATTTTAATACTCAAAAATTATAGCAAAGTTTAGTAAAATAGAGTTATATACGAATCAAAATTATAAATTACATAGTATTAATTTATTTATATATTATATTATCATCAATAAAGTTTTTTTTTCTGTTATTACTTTTTTAAGCCACATTTCAAAGAACTAAAATTTTATTTTTTAAGAAAAAAATTATTATTTAATTCTTTTATTTTAATAAAAATAATTACTTAATTCTCTATTTAAAAATATATTATTTAGCCTTTATATTTTTATTTCATTTACTCTTTAATCCCTCTTTTCAGGTTAAAACAAGTTTTTTTGTTGATAAATAAATTAAAAAAAAAGAGAGAAATTATTGTTATAAGTACTAAATAGTTGAAACTTAGAAAATAGGAGAACTAAATTGTTCAAGACTTAAAAATAGAGGGACTATATAATTGTTTTCTTTTTTTTTTTTTTAAATTATAGAGATTAAATGAAATTCAAACAAACGCCTAAAATGACCAGAGAGACTAAAGAGTAAATGGAATAAAAATATAGCGATTAACTAATATATTGATCAAAATAAGAGGACCAGTTAATTTTGTTAGAATAGAAAAACTAAATAGTATAATTTTTCTTTTTTTAAAAAAATTAAAGTGACTTCAATAAAGTTATCCAGTATTTTTTTTTAATTAAACGTAGAGTCATATATGTTAGACTTAGGATATATTCTATGGTTACTTTATTTCATACAAAGTAAAATTACTTTATTGCCAAAAAAAAAAATTATTTGACATAATTTTGCAATTTGTCTCACTAAAATAATTAATTATGAAAATTTATAAATTTAATGGAAAAAAATAAAATTTCTTAAATTAAAAAAAAACATATAAAAATGTTTTTCAAAAATCCAATAAATATATTACAAGTGGCAAATTCTATTAAAAAATTATAAATATAATATTATATACACTAACACTAATAAGTTATCCACTGAATATGACAGGCTGCTTATAAATTATAGAAAATATTAAAATAAGTAAAATAATATTAACATCTTAAACTTTTCTATAAAATTTATTATTTTAATAAAATAATATATTTTAAATTTAATATGTTATATTTTATTCGATTATTATTTTTTACTAATATTTTATTTTATAATATCACTAAAAAAATTTATATGTTTTCTTTCCTTTATGAAGTAATTTTTTGTTAGGTTAATAAATTTTTTATAATTAGTTACTTCACATAAAAAGAATATCAATTTATTAAAATATAGTAAGGTGAACTATAAAATTGTATTAAATTATTTTAAATTATTTATAAAATTTTATAATTATAATTAAAATTATGTATTTTAAAAATAAAATATTAGATAAGTATATCTTATTGGGTGTTATCTATAATTAACACATTATAATTTTGTTGTGTGCAGGTTTATGTCCTACAAGCTTGGGTTTGTTGCTGCAAGACCGTTTGGATTTTGGTTCTCAGCTGGAATCACGTATCCCTCAATAGAAGCAGAAGCTCATAAGTCAAGGGCCAGGGCATTAATAGAGAAATCTGGCTTTCCGTCAATAGGATCATCAGTCTCGGGCGAAGTCATTTCCCGTCTACGGAAGACTCACCAGCACTTGCCCTTCGTAAACTTACCGGAAATTTAGTGGCCCTTGCACTCACCAAGTTATGTAGGAGTGGCAAAAATGAGTTGATCTTGATTGAGGAAGTCCCATTTGCTATTTCTTCTCTCGTTTCTGATGATGTATCTCTTCATTGAGTTTCAATGATATTTGATTCTGTAATATATATATATATATATATATATAATTTAACCCTAAAAATCTAAACTCTAAAATTTCAAAACCTTAAACCCTAAAAATCTAAATTAATTTTAAAATCTAAACCCTAAAACCTAATATTCTAAATCCAAAAATTCTAAACTCTAAATCCTAAAAATCTAAACCTTAAACCCTAAATTGTAAGCTCTAAAATTCTAAACTTTTAATCCTAAACTCTAAATTCTAAACCCTAAATTCTAAACCTTAAAATTTTAAGACATGTGTAGTTGGGTCATTTAGCATTTTCCTTAAATATATTAGCTTTGCATGGTGTCATAATTTTAGACACTTCCATGAATTTTTTTTTATTAGACAAACAAAATATTTTTAAATTTATGAATTTCAAATTCTAAATTTTAAACCAAACATTTGAAATCCAAATTTCAAATATAAATTTTTTATTAAACCAAAGGCAACCTAAAGAAATTTTATTTTATTTTTTGTTAAATTAAAAATTTTTTAATTAATTATCTTAAAAAATATCATTTTACAACAATTTCACGAAATAAATTATAAAATTATGTTGAATTTTTTTTAATAAAGCAATTTTTTTACTTTTTTTGAAACCATTTAACTATAGAAAACACCTAGATTTAAAATACAAGAATGTCATACTTGCTTTTTCAATTTTACTCAAAATGTTTAATTTCGATTAATTTATTTAAAATTACGAAATTAAAGTTACTTTTATCCAATGAAATAAACTGATAAAAATCTATTGTTCCTCTCCTCTTACTCTTTGCTATCTCCGACGCATGCAAAACTAAAATGAACTTTTTATTAAGTTTACTAATAAATATTATTTTTTTATTTTCAATTTTTACTAATGAGTAATGTTACACCACAATTTAATTCCATTATTTTGGATGTGAATTAATTAATGGATTTGATATATAAAATTAAATTATTCAATTAAAATGGCACAGCCCATAATTTAAGCTGGTAGAAAATAAAAAAAAAAAATAAAGTGCAATAATTATTGTAGAGCAAGAAGCAGTTAAGGTAGTTACTTAATCAAGAGGTGGTTGCACAGGATAAGGAAGCTGTTATAGGATAATGCAACATTATCTAGGGGTTTCCTGAGAGCAAGCAACAGTGGATAAGGTTATTTTAGATAGTTATCAAGTACAATAAGTGGTGAAAGTGTTTGATGTAAGTGGTTATAGACAACAAAAACTACATGATTTTAATGAAATACTGAATGCAGCAATGAATTCAAGGTGCAGAAAATTGATGTAGTAGATGCAACATACTTGTTTACCAAGTTTTACTTGATGCAGTTCTTGGTCAACAAGCAACCTGATTCTATAAATAGAGGAGCAAGTTTCATTTTAAGGGAGAACAAAATCAACAAACAATCAACAACATAAACACAATGTTTTAGATCAATTTTCTTAGTTCAACAACATTTTTGCTTTTCATTAGTCATTTTAGTTTAGCTTAGCAATCATTTTCAATTTTAATTCTGTCTTTACATTTCAAGTAATCAGTTTTCAATTTCACTTTACAATTTCTTGCATATATTTACAATACATGCAAATAGGTTCTTTAGCCTTCAATTTCAATTTACAATTTCTCTGCATATATTTACATTTCATAAATCTAACTCTTTAATTTCCTGCAAGCTCAATTTATACATTTCTGCAAGCTCAATTTATATTTTCTTGAAAACGTTTACATTTTCAAGTAGATCAGTCATTCAATTTTTCAAAACTCTCACTTGCAGTTTTTGTACATAATTACACTTTCTCATTAAGCAATTTAGTCTTTCAATTAAGTGCACAATTTGCATTTTCTGCACTGATTTACTTTTCAAAAAGATCTTTTAATTTTCCAGCAATGAACAACCTTTATTGGGGTGAGTATAATTCGATTAAAAAAAAAAAAAACTAACTAAACTGGTTCAATTTTAATTTATAAATTTTTTAGTTATTTCAATTTAGTTCGATTTTTAAAGAAAAAAAAATCAATAAAACAAAACCAAACTGATATAAATTTAATTGGCAAATCTATTTAAGAACTATTTCATCTCTAGCATAGTGATAAGGTGCTTCTTTTTGTATGCACAAGTTAAGAGTTCAAAACCTAGCATTGTATTTTTTTTTTTTTTCCTTTTACATAATTACTATAGTCAATCCTAACCGTCCATTTAATCTAATCTTAACGGTTAATGCCATATTGAATATTTCAATTCGGTTGATTCAATTTTTCCCCCTTTTTAGTTTTGAGTATTTCGCCCTTTGAACTGAATGTATATTTATTTGTATATATATTTTTTTTGTGTTATTGTTTTCTTTTGTAGAAGCAATTGAAAAATAATGAAAATAATGAAATTTGACTATGGATGTTCTATATGGGTTCTTATAGAAATATCACTGTTTTAATGTTGTGTTTCTTGTAAATTTGATCTTGAATTAATTAGATTGAACGAATATTATTTTTTGAAAGAGTGTTACGCTGCTAATATTGAGAAGTTTCTGTTCATCTACAAAAACCCTCTAATTCGAGAACCTATAAATCAAATCAAACTAAATTGGATTTTTTCGGTTTGATTTAATTTGATTTTTTTTCTCTATTTAGTTCGATTCAGTTTCAAAAATATTAGGCTCGGTTTATTCGGTCTCTATATTTTCAAACCGAATTGACCGATACTCACCCCTAGTCTTTTTTTTTTTTTAAGCACAACATTTATTTTTTTTTCATGCACAAGTGAATTTTCAATTACTAGAAGTACTCAAATTCCAGTTTTCTTAATCTTTCAAAGTTAATTCAAGTAGAGTTCTTGATGAAGCACATCCTAGTGGAGTCAAAGAACCCAAAGGAAAATTTGGTCATTTATGAAATAGTAATGCACCAATTATAGGAACAATTCATCAATAGGTACAAGATTTGGTAATTTGAAATTTTTTCTTTAACCTAGTATTTCATGCATCATGCAATTACATTAAGCTATTGAAAAAAAAAATCATTTAGACTCACTAAATCATGTTTCTATTGCTAGATAGGCCTAATTGCCATTAGAAAATAGTTTCCCCAAATTACACCAAGCTAGGGTTTTGGAGATAACATACTCTCAAGGCGCAGAATCAACAATTCCCAATAAATCCGGGTAGTGAAGACTCTCAAATGCTAGTCCTCTAGCTTGTCCACACAAACACTTGACCAAAGCAACCTTGATCAGCTAAGAACTCTTTCTTGTTCTTCAAAAGGGGGCAGCTAAGAAGAAGGGAGGAAGAGTATATTGTGTTTCGAGGAATCTCTAATTGGAACTAAGGAGAAACAATTTCCCCAAGGTTTTGTTCAAGAGTAACAACAATTGATGCTCTTGAATTTTATCAGGGATGAAGATGAAACTAAAGAGGAGGGAGAGGAAGGCTGGCCGGTTAGCTTGAGGAGAAGAAGATGATGATATTTACTTCTTCTTATCTCCTTTTAATCTCTCAACTAATATTAGTTAACAAATTGTGAATATTGATTGGTCAATCAAAATTCTTGTCTTAATCTCATTGGTCCATTTGTCAACACTTAATATTAATCAAGAAATTAAGATCTAATTGATTAATTAGGCCAAGATTAATTAATAAATCATCATTAACTAATTAATCTTCCTCTTACTTTGACTAAGTCAAATTTGTCAACATTTGACCATGTCAAAATTCTCCAAAATTCATTTTCTTCCTTTAGTAAATTTTCAAGTTTTTATTTAAACTATTTAAATATTAACTTGTATATTTCATTAGATAAATTTAGTTTCAAGTGATGCTAGAGACTTTGAAATCTTATTACAAACTAAATTTGTTAATTCAATTAATCAACTAAACTCTTCAATCGATTAATCAAATCGAGTATACTTTGATCGAAATGCTCTTATATGTGTGACTTACTAGGTTCATCACCAATTGGTAATGAGATTGGAACCATTCCAAAAATTAGAATAAAATTTTGGATTTCATTAAAGTTCTCATAAGTCATAGTTTGCATCTAGCATTATGTGCTATGACTACCCAACTATTTATGAATTATATCTCCAATTTATGAACCTTGATCATACATGCCATGCACTAGAATCTCTCTGTTACAAAATTTCAATTTTAGCTGGAGTCATGGTTTATATCAAACTCTAATTGCATCGAATATTATGTTCTCTTTTAATTCCAAATCTTAATTAATAAGACTTTCTTGTCAAAAACTCTTTTCTAACTAAGTCTATCTGTCCCGTCCAGGAACTTAAATCATCAAGAATAATTAAATGAACATAGGATTTTATCCCTATTTACTTAGGGTAACAGATCCCTTCTTGACTAACACCTATCTCCATATATAACTAGTAGGAGCCAACATGTAATGCCCTGAATTTACAAACTGTATCCAGTATATTTTAGTAAGAATATCAAATATTGAATATGGTATATAAATTAGATAAAATGAGGGGTTAAATTAAAAGTTTATAAAAGGCACCTATGGACTTTGTTGCAAAGTTAGTGAAGCTTGGGGGAAAAATTGAAATTTTCCCACCTTAGCATATAATTGAGTTTAATTAAGATCATTAAGTGTGATTAATTAAGTTAATTAATCACTAATTAAAATAAGTGCAAGTGAGGACAAATGTCAAAGTGACACATGGCAAGATGGGATAAATATCTTAGAGCACTTCAATTGACCAAAAAAAAAAAATTGTGTCTTCTTCTTCATGCTCTAGCCAAACCACCTCTCTCTCTTATTCTCCATTTTTCTTTCATCCAAGCTCACATACAAACCCTATTTCATGAATCTAAGATGATGTTTTATAATGGAATTGAAGGAATTGATGAACAAGCCATGAAATCAAAGCGAAAGTGTAGGAAAAATTCAAGAATTGGTGAGCTGAATTTAAGTGGGAAGGATCTAAAATTTCAAAAGGGAAAACAGCTAGGGTTGAACTTCAAATTCAAGGTAAGAATACTACTCTCTACTTAAGTCTTGTACATATTGAACTTGAGTTGAGAATTGATGGAAATTTTGGTAGAAATGATGAAGGAATGTGAAGTTAGAGTGAGCTGAATGCAAACCAAAGGTGAGGCAGAATTGTTGGTGTGGATAATCAAGGCCTATACACTAAATTGGGCTTGAGATTTTTGATGAAAAGTGATTGCAATTGGGAGTAAGTTACTGGAACTAAGTTGAGGTAAGTATTTGTCTAAGCTTGTAGGCAAAATTGTTACTTTATGAATCATAAGTTGTAAACTGCCAGGATTAGTATATCCAATTAGCAATTTGTACTAATTTGTCTATAAGTTAAGTTATAGAGCTTCAATTGAGATGTAATTTGAACTAAAATTTTCTTAAAATATAGACCTATAATTTTTATGTTTTGACCTGGACTTAATTTTAAGGGTAAAGTGGCTAAAATTTTAGTGAAAATTGGTATTACAAACCTAGAATTTCACGAATTCCAGCAATCTTGTCCTGTGACCTTTGTGTTGTAAATAGGGCATATATCCCTCCGTACATCTCTAATTGAGGTCTTACAAGATGCATTGGAAACTTAAGACATAGGCCTAAAATATTGCTTGAGAGACCCTGTACAAATTCTGAGTCTAAAGTACCTGAATGTTGAGTGCAAATTTGAATTAGAAATCTGGAAACCTGAAACTTTCAGGAAAAATGTATCTAGAAATAGTAGTTATTAATTTAGCTATAACTCATGAAGTAGGTCTCCAAATTAGGTGATTATTAAACTGTTGAAAACTTAAAACATATAGGAAAATATTTTATGAGGACTACTTTGATTGAATCTATTTTTAAAATGGTAAAATTAGCCTATAAATAGGAACCATGAATCCTATTTGTAGCCAAAACCAATTATATAAAACTAGACAGTATGTAGAAATGGGAGCATAACTTGAGATCTAGACCTTGGAACGAGGTCATTCTTAATTTAAATGAAAGGTAAGACTCCAAGCTACAAATTGTATGAAGACCATAAAAGCTAATTCTGTAATTGATAAAAAATAGGATACCATATAAATGTTCCTCCTGAAGTTGTAACTCTCCTTTTTGAACAATTTGTAAATAAAGGGTTATAAATGAATTTCTACATGTCTAAATGCTAATCAAATTGATTTCTAATGAAAGTTAAGACATAAATTGACATGTTTTATGAAAGGAATTGGTCTTGAAAATGACTTTCTCTAGGTCTAATTATGATTGCAATATGAGTTGAGAAATTCGCCTTATTGGAAAGTAATATGATTGATCCTAAATGCTATGTGATAGAGTGTCACTACTTTGCTTAAATGAAATGACATGTTACATGGTTATATCTTTATTCTAAATATGTAAACAATTATGTGATGATGACAAATGATGTTAAAATGATGAATGACAATCCTTTGTGGATGTAAGAATGGTTGAATTATCTAAGACCATGTTATAAGACTTTTAAGGCCCAAAATTCCACCTAGCTTAAAAGTTGAAATTGGATAGTTTGGCATGCCAAATAGGGAAGCAAGTTAGCAGATCTGCAAACCAAATTAAATCTATAAATGTGATAATTTATAGACTGTATCTGAAAGACGGTGTTGCAATGTATATTCTGGTTCTAAATGGATCACGTAAGACAATACCTGAAATAAGGTCTTGCAGTGGTAAAAAGGACACATAAGATGACATCCTAAAGAAGATGTTATAGTGGTAAAAGAAAATATAAGACGACATCTGAAAAAAGGTGTCGCATTAAAACCCTAATATCTGGGATAAGAAAAAAATTATACTAGGGAGGAATTGGGCTACTAAATAGAAATAATGAAAAGACAAGCATTCATGTCAAATAAGTTGATCATTTGTTTGTAAATTTGGATTTTACTTTTTATCAATAGATAACTGGTCACTGTATGCATCTTTCATGAGCAAGATTCGTGAAATTCAGTTTAAAAGTTATAATGGAATGCTTTATTCATTTTTTTGTAAAATTGTTGCAAATTATTACATGCTTGAAATTATCTTAATTGCTTGATTAACTATTTTTGGTATGTATAGTTATAGACGACTATTAATTAGCCGTCTAAAGCTAGACACAAACCACTAAGCTATATGCTTAGCACGATGGGTTTTTATCTCGTACAGGTACTGAAGTCGAAGGTTCGCAGAGAGCATATCATTAAAGTCTGCGTCTGAGGCATAGTATTTTTATCAAAGTTGTAAATAGCTTTTGAAGAATTTGCATATGTAATTTTTGATGATAAAGTTGTATCTAAGTAATTGATTTGGTTGTAACTATTGTATTTTTCTTAAACCACTTGTGAGAAAATGTTTACTTAGTAAAAGTGGATTATTCATGTGCACTTAAAATATGATCTTTATTACAGGTTATGAAAATTATAAGTAACGCTCTCAGTTCAGCCATTATGCTGCCGGATTAGGGGTTGTTACACAACACATGCCCATATGCTCATACATAATACAAGTATGAAAGCAGTATTAAACTCAAACCACTTATATACAAGAAAACTGTGTTATTTCAGGTCAAGGGATTATATGCACTAGCATGATCTTTGTAACATTGCATTGACAAAAGTAAACTCCATGTGCATGTCATAAGTGTTACTGGTTCAACCTACTCATCAAATGAGTGCCCACCATGTTTGTCTTATGGTATATGACTCACTATTCCATCCCATTAGTATCTCATACTAATCTATGGAAAGAAACATAAATAACAACCTTTTCAGATAAACGGACAAGAATTTTGATTAACCAATCAATATTCATGATTTGTTAACCAATATTAATTAAGAGATTAAAAGGAAATAAGAAGAAGTAAATATCATCTTCTTCTCCTCCTCAAACTAGCCGGCCATCCTTCCTCTCCCTCCTTTTTAATTTCATCTTTATCCTTGATAAAATTCAAAAGCATCAATTATTGTTACTCTTGAACAAAACCTTGGGGAAATTGTTTCTCTTTACTTCCAATTAGAGATTCCTTAAAACATAACATACTCTTTCTCCCTTCTTCTTGGCTGGCCCCTTTTGAAGAACAAGGAAGAGTTCTTGGCTGATCAAGGTTGCTTTGGTCAAGTGCTTGTGTGGACAAGCTAGATAACTAGCATTTGAGAGTCTTCACTACCAGAATTTGGTGGGAATTGTTGATTCTGCACCATAAGTGTATGTTATCTCCAAAACCCTAGCTTGGTGTAATTTGAAAAAACTATTTTCGAATGGCAATTAGGCCAATCCAGTAATAGAAACATGATTTAGTGAGACTAAATGATGTCTTTTTCAATAGCTTAATGTGATTGCATGATGCATGAAACACTAGGTTAAAGAAAAAATTTCAAATTGCCAAATCCTACACCTATTAATGAATTGTTTCTATAATTGGTACATTACTCTTTCAATTAGTATCAGAGCCACTCTACTTTGCCATTAGGAACATAATACATGTTATAGGCAGCTTGGGACTATGTCAAGTTACATAGGATGTAACTTGAATACAAGTCAAATTAAGGTAAAAAATTGAAGATGCACAAAGTTATTATTCATCCAAGTGGTACGGCCAAAATTAACTTTTGTGTATACAATTTTATCTTTTTTATTTGACTTGATTAATGGTGTTGGACATGCATATGATGATGTCTAAAACCATTAGATAGCAAGAAAAATCACAAATTTTGAGTGAAGCACCATTATGCCAAGGTGGAAAGTCTATATGGCTAGTGAGGTGTTTCAATGACTTTTATGAATTTTCTTGGTGATTGAATTGTTCAATCTAAGTCCCAAAATGAATATGACATAATTGTGAATGTGATTCATGATTGAATAGGTTAATTTTGAATATGTGATATTTAGGATTAATAGTATGTTCAAGTGTTGAATATATGAATTGGCATGATGGGTGATCATGGACTTTAGGATACCAATGTGAATGCTTCCCTATTCAATTTTATGGGCTTGTAATAATTAATTTTAATTTTTACAAGGCTTGTATCATAAGTTGTTATAATTTCTTAGGTTGTACATTTATTTATTTGAGCTTATATGCTCAACTCTTTTGCAATTTCACCTTGGCATGCCAAGGATAATATATATAATTACCTTGGTGATTCTACAAGAAGAAATGGAGTCCAAACATTGATGGAGATTAGTGGGAGCACAACACTTCAAAAGTTGAAGAATTGTGATCAAGCTTCATTAGATGGATGTTAACCTAGGATGCCCTGAATTCAATCCTTATGGCTAGGGTTGAATTCTCATAGAATAGTCCATGATCATGTCATTTACATTACCATTGTATGAATGTATGTATGTGATATATATTTTCATGATGTGTATAGGATATGCATGAAAAATGGTTAGTGTGCAAAGTGGGAGCAAATAGTAACTAGGCGGCCAAAGAAATCTTCCAATAAAATGATTAAGTTGGTAATGATGTAATTTTGGAAATAACATCATGGCTCTCCAGTAAGGCAATTATTTAAGAGATTTTAAACACTTGCATTGTTGGTTATAGTTGCATAAGAATGATGCATTTGGTTTAAAAGACTTTCTTGAAATAATTGTTAAGCATAATATATTGTGAGTATGTAAATACCTTAGTGGCCAAGAATGGATGTGCCTGAGGTCATTGAAGTTCAAATTTGCATGCTTGCTGACCTAGTGGGTTCAACTTAACTAATGCAAAATAAACGAAGAATGGATGTGCCTGAGGTTTTGAGCATTAGGGGCCAAATTATTAATTGAGCCTTATGTGAGATGTGATGGGCAAAGAGTTGCTCACTTGTATATTGTTATAAATCCAAGAATAGATGTACCTAAGGATGAATAATAAGTCTATAAGAATTCAATCACCCACTAGAAATTTAACCCAACTTAAATTTTCGTTTCCTACTTTGAAAGTGTAGGATCCGCCAAATTAGTGGGAGGACCAATTTAATTAAAAGACCATAATCATTTTGATAAATTACTTGATACAAATTACTAATTTAAATCTTGTTATTTTCTATAGTATCTAATTTGATAAAATGAGTACACAACCACAACTATCTAGCAGGCTTATTAGATCATAATAAGTTAACTAGACCTAATCTTTCTGATTGGCTAAGAAACCTAAAACTTATCATGAATTTAGAACGTATTGAATATGTTCTAGATTTAAGTGTTCCTAGTTCCTTAGCTGTTGGGGCCTCACAGGAGGAACATAATACATTGGACAGGTGGAGGAGCATGATCTAAGGGCAAGGTATTACATGCTGGCATCAATGATAAATGAGTTGCAAAAACAGCATGAGAAGATGTAAAGTGCATTCGAAATCCTCACTCATCTGCAAGAGTTGTATTGTGAGCATAGTAGGCATGCGAGATATGAGATATCAAAGCAACTATTTAGAATGAGGATGACTGAGGAACAAAATGTTAGAGACCACGTTCACAAGATGATCTGGCTTATTGAATAACTGGAAGATCTTGATTTTAACATAGACTTTCAACTGCAAATGGATTTGATTCTTCTATCCCTCCCTGAGTCACTTGGGAATTTTATTACAAATTTTCACATGAAAAAACAGGAATGCACCTTGGCTAGGTTGTTGAACCTACTTGTGATTGCCCAAAAGAATATGCTGGATAATAAAGGAAAAGAGATAGCTTT
The DNA here is from genome assembly GCF_030052815.1 of Hevea brasiliensis. NCBI lineage: Eukaryota > Viridiplantae > Streptophyta > Magnoliopsida > Malpighiales > Euphorbiaceae > Hevea > Hevea brasiliensis. Next base: position 9,916,106 of record NC_079494.1, read on the forward strand.
AGTTACTTCTTCTTCCACTGGAAAGTCTAGGAAGAAGAAAGGCAATAAGAAAAAGAAACTTTCTATTCTTGGACCTTCAGGTCGAATTGCCAAGACACAGAAAAAGAAAAATTTGAAGTTGTTCCTGACAAAGGAAAGTGTTTTCATTATCAAAAAGATGCGCATTGGAAGAAAAATTGCCCTGAGTATCTGGCAACTCTAAAAGACAATAAAGATAAGCTTTCTAAAGGTATGTCTATTTCTTGTTATTTAGACTCAGATGATACTCCTAATTCATCTAAACCTTAGGTATTAGATACTGATGCGAGTTCTCACATATGTTTCAATATATAGGAACTAGCAAGCAGTAGCAGCTTGTAGGCACAAGATGTTAGACTCAGAATTGGCAATGGAGTAACAGTTGCAGCCTTAGCCATAAGGTCTAAATCTTTGCATATATCACAAAATGTTTTATATTTAAATCATATATTATATGTACTTGATGCTTTTAAGAATATTATTTCTGTATATAGTTTGACTAGAAGTGGATATGAATTCTAATTTGTAAATGATGTTTGCAATATTTATTGTAGAAATAAAATTGTTGGCATGAGTTATTTACATGATGGACTTTATTATTTGGATAATAATAATAAATACAAAACCAGTGCATGCAATCAAATTGAATTTAATGCCATAATCAAATCCAACTCTAATCCAAAATATTTTTGGCACTTAAGATTAGGTCATGTTGTAAAAGATAGGATCACAAAATTAGAGAAAATGGAAATTTTATCTTCATTGGGTTCTGACCCTACTCCAACTTGTGAATCCTACCTTCAAGGCAAAATGACTAGATCTCCCTTTGTTGGACAAGGGTTAAACGCTAAAAATATTTTAAAGCTAATACATTCTGATGTATGCAGCCCATTTAAAGAAATGGTAAAAGGTGGTTATCACTACTTCATAACCTTTACGGATGATAAATCTAGGTATGGGTACTTGTATTTAATGAAATACAAATATGAATCCTTTAAAAAGTTCAAAGAATTTAAATCTGAAGTAGAAAATCAAATGGGAAAAAGTATTAAAACTCTTCGATCAGATCGACTAGGAGAATATTTGAGTACTGAATTTAATGAGTTCCTAAAGGAACACGACATTATTTCTCAATTAATTCCTCTAAGAACATCACAACTAAATGGTGTATCTGAAAAGAGAAATCATACCCTATTAGATATGGTACATAGCATGATGAGCTATACAGATTTGCCAATCTCCTTATGAGGATTTGCACTAGAAACAGCTTTACATATTCTTAATAGGATTCCATCTAAATCAGTCTCTTTCACCCCATATGAGATATGGCATGGAAGACAATCAAGTCTTAAACATGTTAAGATTTAGGTTTATCCAGCTTATATTAAGAAGCTAAAGACTGATAAATTAGAAACTAAATTTGAAAAGGGATGATTTGTTGGATATCGAAAAGAAGGTTTTGGATATTATTTCTATCTCCCTTCATCACAAAGGGTTGTGATAAGTAGAGATACCATTTTTCTTAAAAAAGAGTTTATTCAAGAAGATGGTAAAGGAAGGCGGATAGAATTAGAATTAGAGAATTCCAACCAAACAACATATCAAATAGATATAGATCCATCCAGTCAATCTAAACCTATTGATGATTCATCCACATCACTTCCTCAAAGATTAACCCGCATATCTCATCCATCATAGAGATATGGTTTTCTTCATGAGAATGAACAAGATTTATTTCTCTATAAGAAAACAGATCATGGAGATGATCCTTAACCTATGAAGAAGCTATATCAGATATAGATTCTTCTAAATGGATCGAAGCAATGAAATCTAAAATGTATTCCATATACAAGAACCAAGTTTGGGATCTTGTAGACCCTCCTGAAGGTATTGTATCTATAAGGAATAAATGGATGTTCAAGAATAAAATTGATTCTCATAGAAAGGTAGAAACCTATAAAGCAAGGCTAGTTGCGAAAGGGTTTCCCCAAAGGCAAGGGATTGACTATGAGGAGACCTTCTCGCTTATTGCCATGCTTAAGTCTATTAGGATTTCATTAGCTATAATTGCATACCATGATTATGAAATTTAGCAAATGGACGCCAAAACAACTTTTCTCAATGGTTGCATTGAGGAAGACATATTCATGGAACAACCTAGGGTCTTTGAATCCCAAGAAGGTTCTAAAGTATGCAAGCTAAAATGGTTGATTTATGAATTAAAACAATCTTTGAGGAGTTGGAACATCCGTTTTGATGAAGCCATTGAATCATTTGGTTTTATCAAAAATGAGGATGAACCATGTTTATACAAGAAGGTTAGTGGGAGTGCAATCACTTTCCTTGTTTTGTATGTGGATGATATATTATTAATAGGTAATGATGTCAGTATGCTTACTACTATAAAAGTCTGGTTGTCAAATATATTCTCCATGAAGGACTTAAAGAAGGCAACCTGCATTCTAGGAATTCACGTCAATAGAGATAGAGTGAAGAGAATGATAGGTTTATCTCAAAGTTTATATTTGAAAAAGGTGTTAAAGAAGTTTAATATGTTTAATTCCAAAAGAAGATTCTTACCGGTAAGATATGGTATCCATCTTTCTAAGGATATGTTTCTAAAGACACTTGAAGAAAGAGATCATATGGCCAAGATTCCATGTTCTTCGGCTATTGAAAGTCTAATATACGCAATGTTGTGTGCTAGGCTAGATATCGCTTACGCTGTTAGTTTGACTAGCAGATTTCAATCTAATCCAGGTTTGGAACACTATATAGCTGTCAAGAATATCCTTAAGTACTTGAGAAGAACTAAGGATTTAATCTTGATATATGGAGGAGGTGATCTTCAACTAGATGGTTTTACAGATTCTAATTTCTAATCAGATGGGATGATAGAAAGTCTATCTCCGATTTTGTGTTCATATGTAATGGAGGTACAGTTAGTTAGAAGAGTTTCAAATATAGTACAACTGCTGACTCCACTACAAAGGCTGAGTATATTGCTGCATCAGATGTTGCAAAAGAAGCTGTTTAGATAAAGAAATTCATAACAGAACTTGGAGTGGTCACCTATATTCAATCACCAATCCCTTTGTTTTGTGACAATAATGGTGCTATGTTTCAAGCAAGCAAACCCCAATCTCACCAGAAATTCAAACACATAGAAAGGCACTATCACATTATCAGAGAAATAGTTGGGCGTGGCTATGTAGCCATGCAAAAAATAGCATTAGTTGATAATCCATCTAATCCATTCACGAAAACCATGACACAAAATTAATTAGACCGACATCTTGAGAAGATGGATCTTAAATATTGTAATGAATGGCTCTAGCGCAAGTGAGAGATTATTAGTAGTATGCCCTAGAGCGTATCATTTATTTGTATCTTGTAAACATTTATTCATCAATAAAAGCAATTATTCTTTTTTGTTAATATAAATTGTTTATGTTTAATTGAAAAAGTCCTTTAATATATTGTTTGATGTTCTATTCTTAAAGTGTTAAGAATATGAGTGATAGAACATACTTGTACAGGTATTATAAATTATGGTTCACAATCTAGGATACTTCATATAGGACATGATTTATAATACTTATGCAAGCATGTTCTGTCACTCATATTCTTAATACTTGAAGAATAGAACATCAAACAAGATATTAAAGAACTTTTTCCATTAAACATAAACAATATATATTAACAAAAAAGAATAATTGCCTTTATTGATGAATGAATATTTACAAGATACAAATAAATGATATGTTCTAGAGCATACTACTAACAATTTATTCCTCGCTAATCGTTCATGTTACAAGTCAAATTGGTGCATTCACATTACACACTCAGGATCTCAGAGTCTCTGACACTCCAGCAATCCAACATACACAGGAGAAAAAGGTCATACATGCTTAAATTAAGTAAAATCAATTTAGCACGAAAACAGTAAAATTGAAACAAATTTTGTAATTTTAGATAAATTAACCAAAATTAAAAGGTTTAATAAAATTAAAAAATATATATCAAAGTTTTTTTTTTCCATATCATTTGTCCTATATATTATACTTTGGCGGCTTTTTCTATAGACAAATTGCTATTAATTAAACATGGTGCAGCTGGGTATTCAATATATTTATTTTATATATTAGTTTTACATATGGGTGTAAATGAGTCCAACAGGTTTTGAATAGCTCAACCTCATTATATTTCTTTCTAGTTTTTATTTTGACTTGAGCCTTAATATTATGGTTAGCTCGTTTTAAATATAGTAAGCTCGAGTTCAACTCGTTTCAAGCTTATTTATATTTTAAATTTTTATTATTTTTTTCTCGCTTTTCTTTTTTATTTTTTTTTATTCCCTTCCATAATTCCATGAGTCCCATAGGTTTGATCCTGTAAAATCTGACCCATTTTCTCATTGTTTTCTAAATTTAATTCAAGCTCGAATCATCTCAAACTCATATATGTCTATATAATATATAAATGTGGGCTGGGAGAGGAGGATCATTAGGTTTGCCCAGAATACCTTTCGTTATTTATATTATTGATAATTTATAATTATATAGTTTTTTATTATTTAAATTATTTTTTAGTGTTATTATAAATTTAAAATTCTTAACCTACTTGTGTTTAACTTCTACTTCATTCAAAATAAAATTTTACAAGAGTTAATTAAAATAAAAATTCATGTGTTTTAAAAAACAATTCGCATGAAAATTTTTTAAAATATATATATATATATCAATTTTATGAAAACTAATTGACTAAAAAAATCATAAATTCATATGCTTTTAAAACAAAATGGTAAGTTTTATGTTTTAATTAATTATTAAAATTTATTACTTTGTTGTAATATATGAAATATATAAATTTAAATTTTAATCTTAAAATTTTATTCTAAAAACAAATTTCATATATGTGACGAATCTTATTAGTACCAGCTATGCACATTTATTCAAAAGTCATGATTGTGGTATATTATAATCATTCTAATTAATTCAAAATAAAATTTTATAAGAAATAGTTAATTATATTAAAATAAAAATTCATGTTTTCTAAAAAACTTCATTTTGAAGTTTTAAAAAAATTATTAATTTTGCAAAAATAATTAACTAAGAAATCATAAATTCACATTAAAAAAAATAAATATCTAATTTGCATTGAAACTGAAAATATTACAAAGGCTGATTTTTAATTATAAATTTCAATATACTTAGTTAAATATAGTCACATCATCTATTGGTTAGATAATATATTTATCTACATTAATATTAAATTTTAATGAAATCTTATGAATGTTTAATTATATTATATATAATTATATTATTTTTTATTATTTAAATTAAGTTTAGAATTTATATAAATTTAAATTTCTTACTTTTACTTTTATTTACCTTTAAAGGTTTTTTTTTTTTTTATTGCAATTCAGTTTCATCTGGAATAAATACTCTAAGCGTCGTATGGAGTAAAGTATTTAGTGGCAATAGCTGTAAAAGGCAAGTTGCGGTGGATGTTCATTAAGTGAGGTAAGTTGCGGCTAAAAATAATGTGACTTATATTTTAGTTTTGCAGATTCAAATATTAATCCAGAAAACAACAATTGGTTTTCCACCTCCATAAAGACAACTTCCTTTCTTATAGAAGATAGTTTTTTAATGGCAATAAGTAGGGCTGCTTTTTTTTTTTTTTATGAGTATGGGCACTAATGATTTTCTTCAAATTACTACTTGGAGTCAATTCACTCCAAGCAATTTACTATAGAATAATACCAAAATTACTTGGTGTCTCACATGATTAAGGTCTTCATAGTGTATATATAAAATTTTTTACTTGGTGTCTTTTATTTTATATTTGCAAGTCAAATGATTTAAGTTGATTATATAAATTTTATGATAAAATGGGTTAATTTTTGTGATTTTATGCATGTTAGGCACAAAATTTTTTTATATGTCCAACTCCATTGTGTATACACACAAGACAACTTAATATTTAGTGATGAAAGTTCACAAAATTTTTATTGATACCTAATTATCTATATATGCATTATTTTTTACAAAAAGCTCCTAAATTAGAGAAATTATTGAGTATATTTAATTTACAGGATCTTAATGCATTTTTTTACTTACATATATTTGAATTTCTATGAAATGTGAATTTTTATTGATACTTAATTATCTATATATGCATTATTTTTTACAAAAAGCTCCTAAATTAGAGAAATTATTGAGTATATTTAATTTACAGGATCTTAATGCATTTTTTTACTTACATATATTTGAATTTCTATGAAATGTGAATTTTAACTTTTGTTTTAGACTAATGTCACAGTTAAAAATAATTTTTTCATATTTTTACATAATAAAAATTAATTTTCGAAATATTTATCCATTAATTTTTTAAATATTTTTTAAATAATTAAAATTAAGAATAAAAAAAAGGAGTAAAAACTTCAAGTATCCATATTTTCTCGCAACTTTTGTGTTTGAGTGTTTTTGTTACCTTTTATTTATTTTATTTTTAATTTATTTTGTATATTTTATAATTAAATTTTAATAATTTATTTAAGAATATCAAAATAAAATATATTTTACAAAAGAAAATAAAATTAAAAGTATAATTTAAATATTAGTAAATTTATTAATATTACTTTTTAATTAAATAATTACTAAATAAATTAAAAATAAATATATTATAAATAAAAATATAATTAATTTTAATAAAAAAATAAATAAATTGGTGCATGTGTAATGGTAAATTAGTACTCTCTGTTTTAATTAGCTAAAAATAATATAAAATATTATTATTATTGAAAAAAAATTAATTTGATTGGTTAGATTAGTTTTCTATTTAAGTCTAAATTTTATTCTGTTAACCATTTTTAGTTGAGTTGATAAGTGAATTTCTTTAAGATTTAATCTAAGGTTAAAAGCTATAAATTTAATTGAAAAAAAGTCATTTCATTAATTTTTTAAGTTATATAATTAATGATGAGGAATTGCATTTATATAGACAAAAATGTATAATAAAATTTATTATATATTTCAAATTTTAATTAATTATATCATTATGTTATTATTTAATAAATTTAAAATTAATTAAAATAAAATCTTAAAATTTTTAATAATTTTATACTTAATAATATTTATCTTTCAATTTTTTTTCTTTGATTAGCAAATTCATGTAATATTTTTCTTGTAATTAAATCATATATGTGTAAGAATTTCTATAGTTAATAATATAAATTCTTCAATTTTTCCTATAATTTACAAATGCAAGTAATTTTTTCTATATTAACGAAAAAAAAACACAATAAATGAGATATTAAAAATAATATATTTAAGTAATAAAAATTTCATAAAATTAAATAATTAATTAAATATAAAAAGTTTATTTTTATAATAATTTTAATAAGTTTTTTAAATATTATATTTCAAATCATTATAACATTATTAAAATATAAATTATCAATAAAATTATATATATATAAATTATTAATTAAAATATAAAAACTAAATGAGTTTTAGTATTTAAATAATATAATCAAATTTGAAATTGATGTGTCATTTGTGATAAATTTTAATTGAATTCATGAATACCAAAAATATTAATTAAATTTGAGTATGATAATTTTTGTAATTACTCTCTGTGTTGTCATTCCAAATTTCAAATTTTATTAGGAATGTATAATTTATCGGTTCAATTATTAACTAGACTAATTGAAAAAAAATGAAAGTCTAAAATATAAGAAAAAAATCAAATTGAATTACATAAAAAAAAAAAACAGAATAAAAATAATTCCAATTCAGTTTATTGATTTTTCAATGCACATTATACAAGTAGAAGTTATGTCAATATCCAATTGAGATTAAAAAAAAAAAAAAAAAAAAAAAAAAAACATACAAAGCAATACACACAATTCCCATTAAAGAGTTCTCAAACACATAAACAATCAATAATAAACACAACATATAAGAATGAGCTGAATTGATTTTAAAATTTAAAAAATTTATAAAAATTAATTTTATAACTCAATTTTTTAATTAAATTAATCAATTTAAATTTAAAATTAATTAAAAAATTTATAAAAAACTGAATTGATAAATTAAAAAAATAAATTAATGTAACTAATTTTTTTTTTATTTAAAATCGTTTAGTACTCAATATGCTTTCCATGTTTCACATTATATTGGAGTTTCTAGAGTTGCTGTATGTAGTATTTGGGCTATACTAAGCCCATTTATTTTTTTACATATATATATTTTTAAAAAATAGGATTACCATTTTTTTTTATCTGTAACTGCAATTGCATTAATAAGAGGGCAAAATTACATAATATGGGCCTAAAAACAAAAACAAATTGAGACAATGAAGCCCAAAGTCAAGTTCACAGCCCATACACAAAGACAACCTAGTCCAAAATTCCCACTCAAAAACCCTATAATTGAAGAAGAAAACTAGCACCGCCGCATTTCTAACTACATCAATCTCCACTGCCGATAAGGATGGAAAGCCAAATCTCAAAGAAATCTTGCACAAGCACTAAAGGGACATTAGGGCTCACACCCCAATTGGCACCTAACCTCCAGTCTAGTCCAGATAAAAATCGCTGGCATGAGCTAAAGGGTGACGTAAATGTGAATCTAATTTAAGAAATATGATTATAATTTAAGAAATGTTGAATTCTACCTACACATTTCCGTAAAAAAATGTTGCAATACCATACATGGCATATTGCTATACAAATGCAATTTATTACTTACTATTTACTACTTGCCACTTTTATTGAACCTATTTACTTTATTCAGTTATGGGTTCAATTAAGAATTTTTTTTTTATAAAATAATTTGTAAATCAAATGAAGCGTTAATTTGATTCAAATCAATACAATTGATGTAAAAAGTACAAGTTGCTTAGGGCCTGTTTGGTTTAACTGTTGAATACAACCGATAGCTGTTGGCTGATAGCTGTTACTGTTAGCTGATAGCTGATAACTGATAGCTGATGATAGCTGTTTTATGTTAAGTGTTTGGTAAAATTATATTTAGCTGTTGCTGTTGATATGTGAAATGACTAATAAGGGTATATATCATATAATTTATTTTATTATTTAAATAAATATAAAATTATAAATTTATTACATTATATTAAATATATAATTATTAAATTAATATATTATATTATTTAAATAAATATATAATTATTAATCTTTTATATTATATCATTTATTTTATTATTGAAATAAGAAAATAATTATTTTTTAAGATAATTAAATAATTTTAAAAATATAAATAAAATAATAAAATAATTATTATTGTTAATAGAAAAATTTATAATTAATTTTAAGTTTTTAGATATAAATAAATATTTTATATTTTATGTTATTAATAAAAAAATATTTTATCAAAATTAAAATTAGTTAATTAAAATGTTAAAATTTAAAATGAAAAAATAAAAATATTAATAATATTAATTTTTTAGTTAAATAAAAAAGGATAATATAGTCAAAATAAAAAATAAAACCAAATCAGCTATCAGCTGATGAGAAACAGCTCTAAAAATAGAGCTGATACAAATCGGTGATGGGTATCATATCAGTTGCCCATCAGCTATCAGCTCTATTTTTTTGAGCTTGCCAAACACTATAGTTCACCTGTTTGGGTGTCTATCGGCTATCAGCTGCACCCAACAGGTAAACCAAACACCCCCTTAGGAGTTTTGATCAATGAATGAATATAGAAAGATAAAATAGGATATTGGAATGGACTGCAGAGATAAGATGATACCATGAAACTAAAACTTTATTCTATATAAATTGGCTTAATTCAATTAATATTTTTTTTTTTAGCATCAAAGCCAAAACAAAATTGAATTGTTGGAAAAATAATTTAAAAAAATGTTGAAATTAAAATAATTAATTTTAACAGGAAAAACCAAAATTTATCCATTTGGTTTAATTTTTTGACTTAAAAATCGGATAATATTCTTAGTATTAATTAGCCCCATACATGTATAGTAATTTGTCAAAAATTTTCTATCTCTTTAATTTATGGTCCTTGATAAATCCGTCAAATTGCTATTGATTTGCTAAGTAGTTTGTGCTTAGCAAGTTCCAAGCCTAGATAAAGGAGGAGGGTTGAGCTAGGTGACAACCAGTATAAAAATTTCATCACATCTCATGATATGGATTCTTATGATATAAACGTTAGGGCGACCTCTACTTATGACGCGTTATATCGGAGCCCAGGTGTAGTGAGAAATATGCAAGGGTGTAGGGTGTTTACTAAAAGTGATGCACCATGCCGACGCTTGGATGTGGTGTTAAATGAGCAAGGGTTCCCATATAATGGATAAGTGTGAGTAAAAAAGTTAGTCCATAGAACAGATAGTGGAACAGAACACAAGATAGGCATAGAGAATAATAGAAGATATCATAGAAGGAGATCAATTAGGAAGGAACATGATATAAAAAGAATCAGGATTGGTACTTAGAATGTTGGATTACTTACTAAAAAATTAATAGAGCTTGTGAATTCTTTGAAAAGGAGAAGGGTGAATATTGCTTGCATTCAGGATACCAAATGGGTAGGAGAGAAAAACAAGAAAGTGGGTAATTCAGGATACAAACTGTGATTTGCCGGAAAGGAAAGGAACAAGAATGAAGTGGGCATAATCATAGACAGGATATTGAAAGATGCCATAATAGCTGTAAAAAAAATAAGAGGTAGAGTTATACTAGTAAAGCTTGTCCTAGAAAGAGAAACAATAAATATAGTTAGTGCTTATGCCCCACAAATAGGACTAGATAGTGAGAGTAAATAAAGGTTTGGGAAGATATGGATGATCTAATACAAAGCATACCGAATGAAAAGAATGTTCTCATCAGTGGAGATTTGAATGGACATGTAGGAAGTGATAGGCAATGTTATAAGAATGTTCATGGAGGTTTTGGTTTTGATAGCCGAAATGAGAAGGGGAAAAGCATTCTGGATTTTGCCATGACATATGACCTAATACTAGCAAACACCTACTTTATAAAAAGGTAGTTGCATTTAGTGACTTTTAAAAGTGAACAAAATAGAAGCTAAATTAACTTCTTCTTAACTAGAAAGACAAATAGAGCTCCATGCAAGGATTGCAAGATTATTCTGAGAGAGGCTTTAACAAGTCAACATCAGTTAGTGGTTTAGGAACAATTCAAGTAAGGCTAAAAAAAAATATTACAGCTCGAACAAAGTAGTAAGAGTTCAAAGGAGTAAAACAAGTGAAGTTCAAAAATGAGCTTCTCAAGTTCGAAGCATGGAAGCTGGATGTAGAGGCCAATGGTATGTGGATACAGATAGCATCAAAGATTAGAGAAGTAGCTAGAAAATTACTTGGAGAGTCTAGAGGACATGGATTATCCTCAAAAGAGAGATGGTGGTGGAATAAGGAAGTACAAAAGGTAGTGAAGAGAAAGAGGGAATGGTATAAGAAATTACCTAAGTGTGATAATAATGAGGCTTATGAATAGTACAAGACAGCAAAGAAAGAGGCAAAAAAGACGATTAGTTAAGCAAGAGCATAGGCCTTTGAAAAGTTCTATGAGAAACTTGAAACTAAAGAAGGAGAAAAAGATATTTATAGATTAGCAAGGAGGAAAAAAAAGAAATATCAAGATCCTAATCAAGTTAGGTGCATTAAGGATAAAGAAGGAAAAGTGTTAGTGAAAGATGAGAATATTAAAGAAATATAGAGAAATTATTTTGATAATCTCTTTAATAATAGTCAAAGTGGTAATAGCGTGAATATAGACTACAAAGCATTAGAAAGAATGTGAATTACACTAGAAGGATTAGATCTTCAAAAGTAAAGGAAGCACTTAAGAAAATGAAAGTAGGTAAAGCCTGTGAATCCGATGGAATGCCAATTGAAGTGTGGAAGTGTTTAGGAGATGTGGGAGTGGCATGGTTAACTAAATTATTTAATAAGATTCTAAACTCAAAGAAAATGCTTGATGAATAGAGAAGGAGTATTTTAGTACCTATTTTTAAAAATAAGAGAGACATACAGAGTTGCTCAAACTATAGAAGAATTAAACTCATGAGCCATATTATGAAGTTGTGGGAGAGAGTTGTGGAACATCAACTACATCACTTCTATCTCTCCCAATCAATTTGGCTTTATGCCTAATCGTTCAACTATGGAAGCGATCTTTCTCATTAGAAGCTTGATGGAGAAATATAGAGATGTGAAGAAAGATCTACATATGGTTTTTATTTATTTAGATAAGGCTTATGATAATGTTTCATGATATATCTTATGAAGAGTGTTAGAAAAAAAGAGGGTATCTATTAGGTACATACAGGTATTGAAAGATATGTATGAAGGAGCAACTACTATTGTGCGCACAATGAGAGGAGACACAAGAGATTTTCCTATCTCAGTTAGATTACACCAATATTCAGCTGTGAGCCCTTACCTTTTTACATTAATTTTAGATGAATTGATGAAACATATACAAGAGAGTATCCCTTAGTACATGATGTTTGTGGATGATATAGTTCTGATAGATGAGAAGCGAGAATAAGTCAATAAAAAGCTAGAGCTTTGAATAAGTACGCTAGAGTCAAAGGGCTTTAAGTTAAGTAGAATGAAGAAAGAATGTATGCATTGTAAGTTTAGTGAAGGCTGAACTAGTGATAGAGAAGGAGTTAGTTTGGATGGAGTGGTATTGCCTCAGAGTAATTACTTTAAATATCTCGGCTCAATCGTTCAAGTAGATGGGGGATGTGAGAAGGATGTTAGTCATAAGATTAAAGTCAGATGGTTGAAGTGGAGACGTGCCATGAGAGTTTTATGTGATCACAAGATTTCTAATAAGTTGAAAGAAAAATTTTACTGTACAGCCATACGACCGGCCATGTTATATGACAGTGAGTGTTGGGCAATGAAGGAGCCATATGTATCTAAGATGAGAGTTGCAGATATGAGAATGTTAAAGTGAATAAGTGGTCATACTAGACTAGATAAAGTCCATAATGAGAGTATTAGATAAAAGATATGAGTGGTGCCAATTGAGGATAAGTTGAGAGAAGAGAGATTGAAGTAGTTTGGTCATGTGAAGCGTAGACGTATGGGGGCTCCAGTTAGATAAGTGGAACGCATTGGGTTAAAGGATAGAAAGAAAAGAAGGGGTAAATCTAAACTAACTTGGAGGAGAGTAGTACAATATGACCTAGAAACATTACACATTTCCTAGGATTTAACCCAAAATCGTTTAGAGTTGAGAAAGAGAATCCATATAGCCAACCCCAAATTTTTGGGATAGAGGCTTAGTTGAGTTAAGTTGAGTTGCATATATATATATATATATATATATATATATATATATATATATATATATATATATATGAAGGGAGAGACATTGGTTTTTCTAATAATACCCTTCATGATGTATATTTTTTATAAAAATGCCAATAAAATTGTATCTATAGGGACAGTTGTATATATTTGTCATTAATGATATAAAGTAGTGGCAAAAATTCCAATAGTGTATTTGTCGCTAATACTTTTAGCAGCAAGAAGATATTCTATACAAATTTATCGTTAATAAGTTTTAGCGATTAATATCATTTTAACATAAAAGTGCATTTTACATATGATTGTATGAGATTTTAATTTTCTTGGTTCTATTTAGGGGGTGTTAGGTACAAGGTTAATAAGGGGTAATTCTTATCCTTATAACTTTAACTCTCATTAATGTTATTTGAATACTTAAAGAGAATATATTAACTTTTCACCCCATTAATATTTATGCAAGGTTAAATGTTAACCTTGGAGGTTTAGGTTAATAATTACCCTCCTTAAATATTAAAATTCACAATGGTAACATTTAATCTTTAATTTTTTAACTTTTTACCAAACACACCTTTAGTTTAAATGTAGATTCATTACAAGTTGTTAATATCCTTAATTCCTCATGAGCATGAACATATTTTTTATTTTTAATTTATTAGTCAATCTTAGTTAGGCCGTTAATTTTGACCATATGATTATAAGAAAGCCTAATTATATTTTTGTATATATTTATGTGAAAAGTTATACTCATATCAACATTAATGGAAAGTTGTTATGTTTTGGATCTTTAAAATAATGAAAATGAAAGGAAGATACAAAAAGAAAAATAAGAAAAAAATAATTTGACTACTTAAAAGTATTAATTATATAATTAATATGAATTAACTAAAGATGCATGATTAAATTTATATTTATATTTGTATTTTAATCTATAACGTATTTATAATATACATAATATAATCTATAATTTAAAAAAATAAAATACTTATTAAATAGGTTTTAAAATTATTTTTATTAAACAATAAGACAATATAAAATTTCAAAATATCAATAGAATGAAAGGTAAAATTTTATAATGCTAATGCACTAAACTACAAAATACATTTTAATTATCCTATTTTTTAATTTTATAAATAATTTTTTTTACATTAATCTAGCTATATATGCAACCTCATTACGTAAATTAATATTATTTTAAATTATAATAAAATATAATATAGGCAAATAAAACTTTTTAAAGTAAAATAACAAAGTTTGAATAAATTTTATTCAATGAGCTAACTTGTTTTTTTTTATTAATTTATTTCAATTTTTAAACATCTTCATCCATTATATTTACATTTATAATTATGTTATTATTATATGTAATACATAACTTTCATAAAAAATGATTCAATAAAAATATAATAATTTTAAATTAATAAATATTTTATCTGTATAATTAATTAAAATAACAGTAAAATAATATGTTAATTTAAATAATTAAATATAATCCTTATAATACTATGATAATATTATATCATATATAATAAATTAATAAAAAATTATATATAAAAAATTAAATCACAAATATGTATAATGAGAATAATAATGTGCAATGCATGTTGTAGAAAAAACTATTGATAAATAAATGAGTAAATTCAAACTTGAGTCATCTTAAACTCGTTAATATTATTATATTAAATTAAAATTTAATTTAAATTATTTTAAAATTTAATTCAAATTAAAATATAATTTAATTTTAAATTATATTTAAATTAAAAATAAAAATAATTAATGGACCTAAAATAGGCCCCACATGATGGCTTATGCTATTAGGAGACTTTCAAATTATTTCATATTGAAAATAAAATTAAAAATATTTTAATTATTTTTTGTTATAATCAACAATATGTTAGATGAGGATGAGGAGACTAATTTGTTAATGGAGAAATTAACTTACTTACTTTAAAAACAAAAAATTAAGCTATTAGTTTCTTGGGTAAATTTAATTTGTGATGCATGAATTTTGGGATTGGTAACAATATAATATATAAACTTTAATTTTTAACCTAAAACCCCACAAACTAGAGTAAAAGTAATTTTAAAAGTAATTTTAAACTCCATATAACCTGTAATAACTGAATTAAAGGTAAAAGAATGATGTAACACATCTAGTTAGCGTTAAAACTTTCTTTTCCTTTATTCTCTCTCCTCCTATGTGGGGTACTTTATTTACTTTGAAAAAAAACTACCCCTTTCATTTGTGTACCTATTTCTATAATATAAGAAATTATTATTGAAATATTACCTCAGCACAAGTTGACACCTTTTAATGAAAGAATTTTATCGAAAATGAACCTTTTTTTTTTTTGCCTTTGTTCTCAAATAAACTATTGTTATAATTATTTTTTATTGACCCAAAAATTTTCTAATATTTAAAATTTTGAATTTTTTTATTGACCTAATTAAATAAATAATTTAATGAGCCCATATTCTAATAATTTAAAATGGTTCAATTGTTTATCCCATTGTGAATAAATCACTTAAAATAAAATAATATAAACATTTACTCTTCAATAACAACCATGTTCAATATATCTATGGTATGCTTCAACATTGAATCAATAAGTCATTCATTTGATTCAATATTTGAAATACAAAATGAAACAATTTAACAAGCCATTACCTACTTATGCTTTTGGTATTACGAGAAACACCATAAAAAATAATCAACTAACGTCCATAAATGTATCATTCACAAAATCAATAACTAAAGACTCAAAATACATCATCAATCTTCAATTGACTTTGCCTCATTTGCATTTGTCCTACCTTTGTGTTGGCCTCCTCTCACTTATGCTTTTTTTTCCCCCTTTTACCTTAGATGTGTGAGGCCTCTCTACTATTAAATGCATTTGATTGACCTGCAAAATATAAATTAAAATAATTTAGTTAAAAGTAATATCTTTTTAGTAAATATACCAATTTGTTCTTATTTTTAAGATCTAGTTGTTGCTCTTATTTTTAAAATCTAGTTATGTATTAATCTTGATAATGGTGCAAAGAAAAATTTTATTTAAAATCCATCATCTAATGAATAGTTAATTTTGTTCAGACATTATTCTATCCTACACATATGATTCAGTTTCTGTCCCAGATGCCTGCAACATTGAAAATAATTCACAATTGGTGCTAACATGATTCAAATTCAATTAGATTTAAATAGATTGACTTTAATGTGCCATTAAAATAACCTATACCTATCCTTAAGTTGTTGTCCAAGTTGTTTCATTTATATTGAATTCGTGTGTACTTGTAGATAATTGGCTTATCCCTTGCATCTAAAATGTATTTGTTTAAAGAAGACACCAAGATTATTGGTTAAAATATCACAACATACTTCAATTTTAAACAAAGAACTGCTCTAATCCTCACAAGTCTCTCTCTTAACCACTCTCTTGTCTCTGGTTTTCTCTTCCATTTTGCCCAACCAATCTAACCTAGCTGAATATGGAGACCTAGCAATATTCCACAATAGCATGCTTCAAATTAGTGTATAGATGTATGACACAGAACCTATAGTTAGCATTAGGGAATAACACACACTAATAGCACCAATCAATCCCCAATATTATCAAACCACAAAAAACAAATAACAAAAATTAATAAGTATTTAAATAAAAGCGATAAAAAGAGAATAGATGAATAAAAGCGACACAGAACCTATAGTTAGCATTGGTCATATAATTATTTAAAAAAATTCCTGACAAAAAGCCATAAAGAAATTGGATTGGATGATGAATAAAAGTGATAAAAGCCTTGCCTATTGAGGAGAAACATTGAATTAACATACCTACCCACCGAAGAAATCAGCATAATCATTCAAGAAAAGCTACAAGAAATGCCATACCTTAGCCTAATCAAGTGCGCAAAGTTAAGAACAAAACAACAAGCTTTAACTGATGATGAGAGCTACGAGTAATATAGTTATTGTGGTAATACACAATCAAGAAGAGAGAATAGATGTAAGAAAGAGTGTTAATAGCTGGACATGCCACGTCACCATTTCACATTCAAACCGGCTATAGCAGGTTATATGTGATATAAAGCTACCTTTAATGTAATTCAGATGTTTGAGGTAAAAATTAAAATTCATATACTGTGTTGTTATCAAATCTAAAGTTCTTGTACAGTAGATAAAATTTACCCTTAGTTGCTTTCAAACTTTAGCATTGTATTGTAAATAAAAAATAAAAAGAAATAAAATAATAATAATAAAAAAAAACAATGTTTGTCATTATTGGTCAGTGGCACAATCATCCTCCTAAAGTAACAGACAAGGACGGATATGCCGCGTAAACCAACCCGCGCTCTCTCTCTTTTCTCTCGCGCATGAAATCTTGCCAAAAATGCATGCAAAAGAAAAGCTTTTATAGGCGTAGTAATAGCAGTAGCTTTGTGCTTGTGTTGTCTCTCCGGTCTCAATTCTCTCTCAACTCTTTCCATAGTCTTACTCTCCATCTATGACTCTCTGAGAGTCAATTTCTTTCCATTTTTATGTATAAATACATTTGCCTAATTAAATCTTTCTTCCTTCTTTTAAGAATTCCTATTTTCTATACATTATTAAAACCCTCTACAATTCCAAAACCCTTCTAATCCGTTGCTCTTTACCCAACCTCTTTATCTCAATCTCTATCTCTCCTTTCCTCTTACATTCTCTTGCGGATATGGAGCACCAAGGCAACAGATTCCCATCGAGAACGATCCCATTTCAAGCTTCTGTTTCCCATTCAAGAAACGCCTTTTTCCGCCACCTTAATGAACGAACTCAAACTTCCCCACAAAACCCTTTTCAAGATAACATTGAATCTTTGTTTTCTCGGCTCACTCTCTCTCGTCACAATGGCCAACCTTCGTATCCGGCTTCATATGGTGATATCTTTGCGGGTTCAGTTCTTGATCGTCCGTTTGTGGGAGGCCAGCCGTTTTCGGTTCTAGACATGGGCCAAAATCTACGGAGGAATGGTGTGAACGCTATGGGGTTTCAAGATTGTGTAAGTTATCCAGATACGCCTGGCTCTAATGTTGATTTCTCGGATGGTTTTATATCTGACGTTAATGGATCCTCGGCTGATTCAAGAGGATTTTCAAACGGTTCACTGAATGGCTTACTGTCAAAAACCCAGAATTCTTTTAGGTCTAGTTTGTATAATAGGAGGCCTCATTGGCTGCAAGAAACTTCCAACTACTTGCCTTTGGAGTATTTGAGGGGTAGCATTGTGAGATTGGCAAAGGATCAAAATGGTTGTAGATTATTACAAAGCACCCTTGACAGTGTAACACAGGAAGGAATTGAGATGGTATTTTTGGAGGTGATAGACTGTGTAGGTGAGTTGATGCTAGACCCATTTGGGAATTATGTTGTACAAAAGCTTGCGGATGTCTGTAGTGAGGAACAGAGGACTCGGATTCTGCTAACGGTGACTAAAAGTGAATTTCAACTTGTTAGGATTTGTCTTAACATGCATGGGTATGTATATATGATGTTTATTTTGTTCCTTTATACTTGTTTGATTTGGATTGCTTGAAAATATGCAAAATTAAAAAAATATGGGACTATAATTTTGAAATTGGACATGCAGGATCATGGTCCTTTTTTGTGTATGCACTGTTTTATTCATCTGTTCTTTCTTGTTGATAGAACTCGCGCTGTACAGAAGCTGTTGGAACGTATTACCTCCAAACAGCAAGTCTCTGTAGTTATGTCAGCTCTAGGCCCCGGTGCAGTTGCATTGGCGAAGGACATGAATGGCCATCATGTAATCAAGCATTGCTTGGAGCATTTCTCTGATGAAGACAATAAGGTGATCTTCAATCCATTACCTCCAAAATTGAAGCCTTATGTTCATTCTGGTTTGTTGTATGTCCCGTTCCCAAATTGTGACATGATGCTATGTGAATTAAGCCATATGTAATCACGTGATTTGCACCATCAATTTATTATTTCATCACTACTGATTAGTTCTCATTCTTTTCATAATCCGAAATGTGTCTCTTTTCTATCCTAATTTTATGCATTGACATATGAAGGAATTGAGTTTTATTAGTATGTACCATTTTTTGTCATATACGAGTGTGCATGCATGTTTTATCTCCTCCCTTACCCTCCTTCCCCATTAACTTAATCTCTCTTGTTTTGAATAAAGAATGATTAGCAATTGCTTGAATGTACACTCCTAGAACTTAGGATATTTTATTTTTTTCAGTCTTCAATTTCTGATAGGCCTATTGCTAGCATTTTTAAAAAAAATTTTGTTCCATTTTTGTTATTTGGCTTGCTTTGATCTCTGATGGTCTTGTTGTTTCAAGTGGATCATTCAGTAGGTAGTGGGACAGTTAAATTGAATATGCATGAGGGTATCAGATACATTTGTTCCTGATGTTGAATGAATGATGGGATCTAAAACAAGTTTATATAGAGTTATAGGACAATTTAAGATGGACAATAAAGTCCCGATAAGAAGTTGGTGAATTTAAGACATTTGTGTTGCACTGAATGTCTGATACTTCCATATAGGCAACTGTGACATTACAAAATTTTGTAAGAGGGAAGGTGAAATGATAGGACGAGAAAAAAGGCGGTGGTTGTTTGCATAAAGAGACAAGCTGTTTCAGATATTAGGGCCTTGGTTTTTGAAATGTTAGGTACTATCACTAGAGGATTTCAAATTAAGTCTGAGGATGCTAAACCCTGAAGTGTCTCCTTCTCAGCAACTCCTTTCTCTTTTCTGAAATGGCAGAGTGCATGACTGGCATCTGAGGGAGGATAGGTGTACTGAAATTAGTGGTTTGAGCCCTCTACACTGAATGTTATGCATGGTTACTCGTGAGGAGGAAACTTTCATAGAATCTCAAATTGGCTTGTTAGTTGTTGTCAGAGCAATTTCTTTTTCCCCAGTTTATATCATGAATTTCTGAGAAAATATTTTTGATTGGCTATCTATTTCTTTAGAACCGCAAACCATTTTGTTTATAGCATCAATTTGATGTGCTTAAAATTGAAAAGTTGTAGCATCAATATTGTTAGACACTGCATCTTTCAAGGCATCTTGACAACCTAGATGTTCAGTACTTTTTTTCTCTTTTTTTTTGCTCCTTTAAGGAAAATTGAGTTTGGCTTTCTCTTGAGCCAAAAGTTCTAGATGCTTTTGTTAAGAGCACATAAAACATGGCATCTTAAACATTTTGATGGCTTATTGTCTTTCCCCTCCTGTGTTTTATGCTCAATGCTCTTTTGATCACTTAGGATATGGGGATTGAACATATTATGAGTTCTAAATCTTATAGTTAGATAATGGGAAAAAATAAAAAGGATAATAAAAACTAGGAGATTTATTTAATTGTATAATTCTCCGTGACTTCCTAAAGTTTCTTATTTCTACACCTTCTGATTTACTTTTGAAATTAAGAAAGTGACTCGAATCTGAATCTTGTATTGCAGTTTAAGGTGTAAACTAAAGATTATTATAATTCCATTAACTTAATTTTGTTTTAGGGCCTAGGGCAGATCAGCATGCACATGATAACATCTGGTAACTATTATTAGAACATTTGAAAAATGTAATAATGGAAATGTTACTTGATCTTAGAATCCTCATTTGTCTCCTCAGTTTTATTTACTTATTTTATTTGAATACGAGGGATGGAGAAAATTTAGTATGCTTCTTTGTGTTACTATATTTTATCAATTCCCATTTTACCTGTTATCACACAAATTATGTTGCTTATTTATGTGTGTCGATTGGTTTTTCAACAAGGACCTTTTTTTTTCCATAGTGGTGTTGCCATATCATTAAATTTGAATATCATTTGATATAAGAGGGATCAAATAACCCTTGCAACCCTTGCATGTCAGTCAGAAGTTTTGATATGTACCTGTGTATATATATAATAACCCTTGCATCTATCAATCCTCTTTCCTCGCAATGCAGTTGTTTTACATGTTTCTCACATAAGCTTTCTCCAAATGGAAAAGTTACTTAAAAACAAGTCATAAATCTGGCTTCTTTATGTTTCTGATGGTGGATTCTCTGTGGCAGTATCTTCTGAATGTGGTGGCAGAGAACTGCTTTGAAATTGCAACAGACAAAAGTGGATGTTGTGTACTTCAACAATGTGTTGAATTCTCTAAAGGAGAAGCTAGAGAACGTCTGGTGGCCGAGATAACAGCAAATGCATTACATTTGGCTGAAGATGGATATGGGTTTGTTTTAGTTCTAAATGTAATCCATTTTTCGTTTTTATTATGATGGAATCTATAGTTAATAAGGTTTCTCTGCATTTTTCTTTTTATTCTCTGCAGAAATTATGTAGTACAGCATTTACTTGGATTGAGGGTCCCACAAATCACAGCAAATCTTCTCAGACAACTTGAAGGGAGTTACACTGCTCTTGCGTGCAACAAGTATGGCAGCAATGTTGTGGAAAAGTGCTTGTTTGAGTCAAGAGAGGAGCAATCTACCCAAATTATTTGGGAGTTGCTCAGGAGTTCAAATGCTTCTATGCTCCTTGTGGATTCTTTTGGAAACTATGTCATCCAGTCTGCATTATCAGTATCTAAGGTCAGATAATTGCAACTCTCTCTGTATATATTCACCTGTTTGTTTGGTGCAGCCATAGTTATTAAGGCGCACCTCAGGCTCTAGGCTCACTAGGCCCCAGCCCTAGCGCCTCTATAGGAGAAAGGCGAGTGACATTCACCAAGCCCTCGCCTTATGCTCCTAGACGTGTGCCTTGTTCAAGGCACAAGGCTCTAGAAAGGCACACCTTTTTTACTTCACATTCAGTAAGCACTTCCATTGACAAAAAAGCACTACAACTAAACTCGAAATTTGGTGATCTAGAAGTTTTCAAAATTAGTATCGCTAATGATAACTAGTCACTAAAATCTCATCAAACTAACACACTCAGGATCTCAAACCTCCTATATTTCCATTTTCAATACTACTACTTATTATCTTTTCCAAAATAAAAAAATTATATCTACACCAATTTCTAGATCTATGCCAATCTAACTTGAGAGAGTTAAATAATACTCCTTTAGTTCTTAAAGACAAGGGAGATGATGAAGTTATTGATTTTGAAAATGAGTATAAAGAGGATGAAAGTGTAGAAAAAGATAAAGAAGATATGATACTACTCTTGATAAAGATTGAAGAATTGTTATTTTATAATTGCTTAACTTTAGCTATGAAACGCTAAAAGATTATTTAAGTTTTAATATATTAGTACTTTAATGCTTATTAGTTATTATTATTTGAAGTTTGATGAATATTTATGTTTATTTGAATTTGAATTTTTTTTGTGGGCGCTTCACCTTGCTCAGGTGAGTGCCTGTTCCTTGCTCCTAGGCTCCAAAATCCCTTGGTGCCTTAGTGCACCTTGAGCCTTTAATAACTATGAGTGCAGCTGCAAACTAGTTTAATTCAGAGCTAAAAAAGTTCCTTCTATTTTGTTGTGATTTCTGGGCCAAATTGTTTGACATAGGTTCTTGGACAAATGATTTTAATTCTTAAATTGTTTCATAATGCTTTGCCTACTCTGAAATCGAACATTTTAATGCTAATGGGTAAATTGGATTTCCCTAATCAAAGTGCTTGAATGGATCTAAACTACATACTGAATTTCCATTAGTTCTCTGTCGTGTTGTATAGGAAGTATATTTATCTCATGAGAAATTAAGGGCATTCTATCCTGATTTTTCAGAATGCATGTGCACTAATCTTTGTTTAGTGGAATGGGGTAAATAGGAAGAGATTAAGAATTTTGGAATGACTACTACTTCTTGAAATGCTTAAGTGCTGCTTAACAGATCTTTTAACAAATTAAGTTCCTTAATCCTTGGTGCTGCAGAAAGGAAATAATTTCAATTCAAACATCTAAATTAAACCTGATGAGACTTTGTTCAACAAACAGCATCTCCACTGCTGCTTCATGCATGAGTTTATTAGGTCTAATAACCTTGTAGTATATGAAGTGTGGAAGTATATGAAGTGTGGATTAAGTAGAAAATGTTGGGTAGGCTTTTGATCATTTGTTGTGACCTTTATTCCATTTGTCACAATTGCAGGGACCACTACGGAGAACTTTGCTAGAACTGATTCGAGTAAACATTCCAAGAATGCGCAGCAACATTTATGGAAAAAAGGTGCTTTCTTGGCTGTACAGGGAGAAGCTGGTATATTTTTAGACATGTACATTTTTGAGGAAGTACTTTAATCAGAATAATTCTACATTTTTAAGTGCTGGGAGTATGATTTTGTTGCTTTCAATTAGCTGTTGGTGAGTTTGGTTCATATTGTCCTTGTATGCTTCAGCATAGATTTTTAACTTGTAATTTTGAGATGTGGAAGGATGTAGGATTGGAACAAGGGGATTAGAGAGGTGATGGAAAATCTGCTTCTCATTAGGAACTAACTTGAATTTTGTGTATGCTTTGCTATAGGGAATAGAAAGGGATGATAAATTGATTTTTAACTGTATATTTTTAGATTATCCTACTGTTGCTTGTGATACTTTGTACACTAATTACCCCATATGATTATTTCATTTACTAAATAGCATTTTGATTTTATATATACATATCTTTTCATGTTGTCATGGAAGTTTTACAACCCATGAGAAGCAAATCCTTTATTTGAGTATGGGATTGAGGAGAGCGAGGACTCAAACGTGTTCTGTCAAGTGAATAATATACTTTAGTTTTGCCACTAGACCATGGCTTGGCTTTGAAAATATTTATGGAAGAACTGAATTTGGTAAATAATCCTGGGTCAGAATGCTTAACTCGATAACTTGCTTATTTGACTCGAATGGTTGTTTACGCACATTGGAAGTTCCAATTTGGAAGAGCGTTTGGTAAATGGTGGGAAGGAAATTTCTTAGGTATTGAAACTCATGACCCACAGCTACATTATTATTTGTGGGCTGATGATACAAAACTTAGGTAGTTTTAATTTACTTTCGGGTTTGTACTTTATTTAATTTAAAAGGCAGACAAAAGAACATTCATTAAATTAATATTCCATCATAATTAATTATGAAGTTATAATCTCTTCCATGTTTCTGATAAAAAAAAAAAAAAAAAACATAATCTCTTCCATGTGCTTATTATTAAGCTATGATAACATTAATTGTTTATTTAGGTTCTGTGTTTTTCATAAAATAACTTATACATAGAAAGTTTTTTATGAAAATTTTTTTTGAAGAATATATTTTTATTTTTTAACTGTACTATTAAACTAATGATAGATATTTATATCATATATGTAACTGTTTTATATTTTAATAGGATTATTGAAGCTAGAAAAGTTATTTTTTTTTTAAAGGAAAAAAGTCATTTTCTTTAAAATAACTTTATTTTTATTGACCCACTTTTTAAGTATCGAGAATGCTAAAAATGTGAAATATGTTTTATATAAAAATATTTTCCGCAAAGCAAAGCCTTTGATGATAGTTTTATTCAATTGAAATTAGAGTGATAGCACTGTGCTAATGATTTTCAAAGAGATGACTTAGATATATTATCTTTACAAATTATGAATGATATCTATTAATAAATTGATAGCCGTTTTTTTATATCTATATATATATATTTTTTTAATTGGTTAAAAACACACATAAACATGCGAGATAGGAAAGGCACACATCTTTTGATAAAATTGTGATAATTTTATCAAAAAATGCTAAACTTTAGGCTGTGTTTGGAACGGCGTAATCAAAGTTATAATGTAATTATGATTATATTGCATATTTGATTATATTGTTTGGTTACACAAAAAATTTTCATGCAATAGAATGGCAATTATATAATATAATCAACTATACTTAAATAACGTAATGATTATTGCATATAAAAATGAATGTAATTATAAATACTTATTTTGATTTTTTATTTATTTATTGTTACTACTACTACCATTACTACTTGGCTACCGCTGTTACTACCATCACTATTACTTGGCTACCACTGCTACTACCATCACCACCTCACGTTGTCACCACCACCACCACAATCACCACTACAACTGTCATCACCACCACTACCATCACTTTACCATCGCTATCACCACTTAGTCACTATTACCTCTATCACTACCTAGCCACTATGACTACCTCATCTTGCCACCATCACCACTGTCGTCGCCACCACCACCACCAATTAACTTAATACTACCACTTAACTATCAATTACTGTAACTTCTACCATTTATTATTAATATTATAAATAAATTAAATATTAAAATTAAAATTATTATTACATTACACTACTTATATTTTTTATTTTGTAATCAAATATAGGAAAGTAATGATAATTACACTACATTATATAATAATTTTGATTGTATTACATAATTGATTACATTATATTACATTACTTTCTATCAAACGTAACTTTATATCACATATGCAAGTTATGCACAACTTATGTGAGTTTTGGAAGGATTAGCCTAGTCATCTGGAAGCAAATAGACACCCCATTAAATATACTCAAATTTATATTTTTTTAATTAGTTAAGAACACGCATACACATGCATATAAGATAGGGAAGGCATGCACCCTTTTACAACCACTAAAATAGCACAAAAAGACGAATAACTGATTATCGATTAACGAATAACGTGTGACTTGAATCAAGTAACAATCAGATACTCACGCACTCAGACAAAGAATTACTCAATCATATTTATAATTCTCAGATCATTTTATGAGAATAAGAATCTTATGATATCCATCGTAATCACAGTTTCATCCATATGAGAACTCAATCAACAAAGTGGACTCATGGTTCCACTCAATAACAGACTTTTAATCCTAATAATAATTTACATCAAAGCATTTTGGAACGGTGATTAACTAACTCACCTAGTGTTCTCTTTATCTTGCAGATCCAACCCCTGATATCTTCATCCTACACCTATAAAAGAGAAGAACAGTATCTAATAGTTTTTTATAAAATAGATAAATGGGATTTTATTATGCGATCAATTTAGATTTTTATTTTTACTAAACTTTCTATTTTACAAGTCTTTTACCTTCTCCTACTCTCATTCACAGTGATTTTTTTTAATACAATTAGCTTAGACTAAAATTAAACTCAAAATTTCAAAATTTTAAAAAATATCAATTAGCTTGAGCTTATTGTTGAAACTTGAAAGTGACTTCTATTATTACCCTTCATTATAATATTATATAGTGTTATTTGTTCCAAACCAATCCAAATCAAATCCTATTTAATTTCTTACTATTTTTGGATTAAAATTATTTATAATATTTAAAATAAAAATTTCTTGAAATAGGTAAAAAAAATTATAGTTAAAATTTTTTTTAAAATAAATTATTTAATATCAATAAATAATATTTCTTTAATATTTTATAATTATTAGTTTTCTATTTTATTTTATAATATTAATTAAAAATAATTTTTAAAAAAGAAAATAGAGAATTTAAAATTGATTACGGAGGGGAGAAGAAAACTAGCTGTTTGACTGGCTGAATTCCTTTTGATTGGTTAGTTACTCTACCGACAATTGCAGCCATTTGCCATTACTTCTTTCTTCGATCCTCTCTACCAGTTTCCAACTCATCCTTCGTTGACTGTTGTCTCCGCCATGGCTTGGCCGCGCTCTTCCATCCTCTATTACTCGTTGATTCTGTTAATCATTCAAGGCTTCGTTTCTTCAGCTCTCGATTTCGACAATCAGAGGCTCCCGGTGATAATTCCCCTCCATCTCTCAACCCCTAACGTTTCCTCTCATCGTAAAGTATTCAGCAGCGACTATAACAGGCGGCAACTCCAAAATTCTGACCTCCCCAACGCTCGTATGCGCCTCTACGACGATCTCCTCTCTAACGGGTATTCTATCCTCGTCTTCACTGTATATATTGTAGCATTTGGTTTGTTCAATTGAATTATATAGCTGATTTTGTTGGTTCTTTTTATCAGTTACTATACTACGAGGCTATTTATTGGGACACCTCCACAGGAATTCGCTCTTATTGTGGATACAGGCAGTACTGTAACATATGTTCCGTGCTCTACATGTGAACAATGCGGCAAGCATCAGGTCTGTTCTCATTCGCGTGCTATAAAGGTTTTGTATTATTTTCATCAATGGAACTATGCGCTACAGTTCTTCTTTCTCGAATATGTGTAATTTTGCATTTATGCAATTGTGGATTGGTGTCATCTACTTTATTACTGACATGGTTTTATTTAGCTGAGACTCTGAGAATAAAGAATTAGAAGTGGATTTCTAGAATTTCTATTTCTATTTTTAGCAGGCATATCGAAATCTTATTTCGTTTCTTTACTACTTAGAATTTTCCGCAATTTTGAGGAACATCCTTGGTAGAATTCCCCTTTCTTTTGCAGATTGAGTTTATTGTGTCAAATGAGAATTAATCGTTTAAGAGCTATATTTGTTGTTATCTAGGATCCAAGGTTCCAACCAGAGGCATCTAGCACCTACAAACCTATAAAGTGCAATCCCAGTTGTAACTGTGATGACGAGGGAAAGCAATGCACTTATGAGAGACGGTATGCTGAGATGAGTTCTAGCAGTGGTGTGCTTGCTGAGGATGTTATTTCTTTTGGAAATGAAAGTGAGCTCACACCTAAGCACGCTGTTTTTGGCTGTGAAAATGTCGAAACTGGTGACCTTTTGAGCCAACGTGCTGATGGAATAATGGGGTTGGGTCGTGGTCGGCTCAGTGTTGTAGACCAGCTTGTTGAAAAGGATGTTATTAGTGACTCATTTTCTTTATGTTATGGTGGGATGGATGTGGGCGGTGGGGCAATGGTTCTTGGTAGGATTTCTCCACCCCCTGATATGGTTTTTACCCAATCAGACCCTTACCGTAGGTATGATGCTTTCTTGACATCATGGTCATCGATTGATTTTTCTTAGAAGTCTATTTTAGTGCATCTCACACATTTACTGTAGTTTTTGGATGATGACAGTCCATATTACAATATTAAGCTGAAGGAACTACTTGTGGCTGGGAAGCGATTGAAGCTAAACCCAGGAGTCTTTGATGGAAAGCATGGAACAGTTTTGGACAGTGGAACTACATATGCGTACCTTCCAGAAGAAGCTTTTCTTGCATTCAAGCATGCTGTAAGATATTATAGTGTTCAGTTCAATATTCTCTTGCTTTAGTTGGTTCAAAAGTCAAGTTTGTATTCTGTTGTATTGTTCTTCACTGGCTTATCATGTATTGCTTTCAATTAATGACCATATAATATACCTGTAATTCTACCATGGAGTACCATCTACAGTTCTCACTGGTTTGTCAAGGCTGTAAAAAACATGCCAGCAATGGTACATGTTAATGGGATGATGACAGATCTGTTAAATATACATGCCAACTAAATTAATCTTATAGTGCTTATAATACTTGTCGGACATTCATGAACTAAAGAATCATATTTTTTATACACAGAATTTCAAAATGGCTTCTAATTTTAATTATTACTTTCAAATTGCTGCTATGCTAATTTTCTTATATTCTTCTGAGAATTTCTAGCAGCACTTTTAAACAGTGTGATGATATATTTGTCAACTGTAAGCTAATCTTTATGGCTAGAATTTTATTGTAAGTTGTCTTTATGCTTTGTTGTTGTACTGAATGCAGATTATGAAGGAAGTCCAATTCCTTAAACAGATCCATGGCCCTGATCCAAATTACAATGATATTTGTTTTGCTGGTGCTGGAAGGTATTGTCTTTAACAAAAGAAAAATATTTATGTCTAGCATTTCTCATTAATGTTTTCTTGGATCTAAGATTTGATAAATGTTCTCTTTTCACTTAATGTTACTAAGGGATGTTTCTCAACTGCCAAAAGCTTTTCCTGAGGTTAATATGGTATTCAGCAATGGTCAAAGGTTGTCCCTGTCCCCAGAGAACTACCTTTTCCGGGTAATTTGACTAGTTATAATTCTAACATTTCTTCTTAACACCCTCCCGCCATACCCCCACTGGGGTCATCTGCTGTCATTTCAATTTGTCCTTCATTTGCACTGTAACACTTGTCTTCTTCTTGTTTATCTCTGTTTCCCCTTTTCTCTACATGATATGGTCCAAAGCATACAAAGGTTAGCGGTGCATATTGCTTGGGAATTTTCCAGAATGGGAATGATCAAACTACTCTGTTAGGAGGTATAAATCATTTACTGAATACACTTTTCGTTCTCTCTCTGCCTTGCTTGTCATGATATTTACAATTATTGTGGCTGAATCCAATACTCTAAATTCTACTTACGTAGGAAAAGTTATGGTTTATTGTAAACCTCCATTTCTACTTCTCTGTTCCTCTCACATTGTTGCTATTTGAGACAGGAATTATAGTACGGAATACTCTTGTGACTTATGATCGGGAGAGTGATAAGATCGGTTTTTGGAAAACTAATTGTTCTGAACTATGGAAGAGACTTAAAGTTTCTGGTGTGCCTGTGCCTGCACATGTAGTTTCCCCTAGTGGTAACAGAAGTGAAGGAATGCCTCCTGCTCAAGCTCCAAGCAGATTGCCTTCAGATTTCGTTCCAGGTAAGCTCATAGCCTTGTACACTCCATACTTTATTATAATGGGAGTTGAGGCAGGACTTTGGGTAAAAGCAGAAATTTTCAGTTGTTTTTTTTTTTTTTTTTTTTTGGCCTTACTATCACGTGCTTGGAACCTTAGTAGTTTGAAAACGTGCTGAATATGATCTGAAAAACAATTATGGCACCTCTCAGCCAGGTTCCTTTTTTATTTTCAAGTCCACAGTTGTCCTTGTTTCATTTGATCTTCGTTGTCTATATTCAAAAATAGTCAAATAAGTTTTTGTATTCTATCTTTTTGCATGCCTTCTTAGTTTGCATACTTTTGATACTTTATAATAGATGGGAAATAACTATAATGAACTTATTCTTGTTTCCTGTAAAACACACTTAATATTTATGGGTGTATGAATTATGATGGTTGTCATTATTGATTAGCTAGTAAGGTAGTTTTCTCAACCATTGTCATGTACAGTTTATCATGCTTTGGTTTGGGATTGACGAATAGTTGTTGAATTGAGACTACTGTCAACATGCTTTTTGATGTATAAATCGTGTTGCAGCTTATTTTATTGAATCTCTAATATTTTGACTCCCAATGTGTGTTTTCAGGCGAAGTTCGAATTGGAATTATAACATTTGATATGTTGATTAGTGTCAACAACTCTTACATAAAGCCCAACTTATCTGAAATAGCGGATTTCATTGCCCTTGAGTTGGAAGTTGCTAATTTGCAGGTATGGTCTAAGTTATCGTGCCATGGCATGATATAAGCTGTTTTAACCCCTGCACATGAGGAGGTCCCTAATCTTATTACCTTAGCTAAGAAATTGATCTTAGTAATGAATAGTTAGTAATTACTGTTTAGCACACAATCAAACTCAAGTGTGGATCAACATAGTGTTGTTTGGTGGTTCTATATTTCCAATTCTATTATTGGTGTGTAACTATATGTATTACTCGGCATTATCAAATTATGCGTAAACATGATTTGTTCCAACACTCATCAATTGCTTGATTTTCAGGTTCGTATGTTGAATTTCTCCTCAGAAGGAAATAATTACCGTGTTAGATGGGGCATCTTTGCTGCTGAATCTGCTGATTACATTTCTAATACCACTGCAATGGTAATCATGCCATTACGAGAAGATAGTTTACATACAACTCGATTGCTCCCCATGTGCAGTCTATTATATTATAATGTCTGCCTGTTAATTTTATTGTGTGCAGAACATAATTCTGCAGTTAAGGGATCATCGACTGCAGTTTCCTGAGAAATTTGGGAGCTACCAATTGTTGGAATGGAAGATTGAGCCTCAAAGAAAGCTGTATGTTGTGTCCTTTTGTAGTTATTTTTGTAACGTACAACTCAAATGCTAAAGCCCTGTTTGGCATTGAGGTTCTGGACACAAAAAGTGCTTTTCAGAAAAAGCGTCATTTTAGATGTTGTTGAAAAAAGCAGTTTGGAAAAAACTGTTTTGTTATTTTTGAGTTCTTATAACTAGAAGATATCAAATTTAATTTTAAATGAATTTTAAATACCCACTAATTAACATATTTAAAAAAGCATTTTTCTCAACTGTAGTTTCAACAACAATACCAAATAGGTCCTAAGTTTTGAATTGCTTCTAAATTTTTACATTCCTTTATGTTGAAATTAAGCATCTTGTTTATTGGGTGCTAGGATTGTTAGAAATCCTAAAAGTTTAGCTGCATGGTTTAGAGTTCTAACCAGTGCCTTGCGTTTTGATTCCATAGCTGTTATAATTGTTCTGAGCATTTGTGGATATAGGGTTTGACTATAGTGGGTGTTTTAACTTAGGCTGCTGCTCTGGTGCAATTGCAGGACATGGTGGCAGAAACACTTCGTAGTAGTGGCAATTGGAGTTTTGTCAGCCCTGCTTGTTTGTTTATCAGGTATTGGCATATGGATGGTATGGAGACATAGACAACGAGCACTTGGTACGTATGAGCGTGTTGGTGTTGTTCCTGAACGAGAGCTTCAGCCATTGTGATCTCAAAAGTTTTCATCTGGGGCTGGATGGTTCTAGCGTGCATTTATACACTAATTAATTCTACTGGCTGATAATTTTGGGGTGATAAAATTTGCTGTTCCTCTGTTGTAAAATGCATAGAATGAAAGGAAAAGGAAAATAAGAAAAATAGATTGATTAGATACTCATTGTTCTAGATGTTCTGAATGTGGATGCGTGTATCATGGGCATGATAATGGAACATTTACCTAAAGAAATGCAAGATGTATCCTTTTTTGTTGAATTGTGAAGAGGGATTGTAGTATGTGGTTTTCTTTGTTTCCTTGATTTGGTCCATAATTATTGAACATGGTAGTGTCAATTAATTTTAATCTATAACATAAAGGTTACTTTATTAAATGTTAAGGAATTTCCTTATAACTTGACAGCCTAATTAATTTCTGAAGGCCCGACACCAACGATCGTGAGATCTGCAGCCTTGTTTGGGCTTGTCATGAATTGGATGACCTTTATTTCGGCTTGAATTTTGAGAATGTTTGATTTAATTTATGATAATTAGTTAAACTAAGATTATGAGTATTTAAAATTTTAAGTAATTAAATGTCAAGTTAAAATGTTTATAAGTAATCAATACAAAATTAACACATTGAGTATAAAAATAGTTTATAAATACATATATTATTAAAATTATTAAAAAAAAGATATTAAATGATATATGTGGTAAAATTTTATGAGTATATTAAGAATAACATAATAAAATACTTGTCAAATTAGTTTATAAACATATGACTTATAAGTACTAAAAATTGATAGCTAGTATCCCACCCTAGTGTTTTTTTTATTCTTTTTTTTTAGCTTATAACTCAATTCATGAGTGTAAAAAATGTTATAAACAAACAAGTAAACTTATAGTGCTTGGCTTACCTTTTGAAAAATAGCTTATAATCTAATTTGAGCTTAAATTACGTAAAATAACTAAAAACTTAAAAATAAGATATGTATTAAAATTTTAAAAATTAAATGAAGGCATTATGATAAAATACTTAATCAAACTAGTATATAAGCACCAAAATGAAGAATTAATCACCCTAACTTTTTTTTTTTTTAGCTTATAGGATCGACTTATAAGCTCAAAAATGTTATAAATAGATAAGCTTATTTTTCGAGTTTATAAGCTGATTTAACAAGGTTATAAGTTAAGATTAATACATTCTTATTTTTAAAACTTATAAAATAATTTGACCAACTTATGAATTTAAGACAAATATCCTCTCAGTTGCCTTGTTTTGTTGATTGTTCACTTTTTTGTTTATGATATTTCACTGCATTGATTCTCAAAAATTGGTGGGCTTTTAGGAAAGTAATAATTCAAAGAGCCCCTTGGAGGTATAAATATCGTTTTTTTTTTTTTTTTTTCTGCTGTATTGAAAAGAAGATATAAAGTATTAATGAAAATGGAGCTCTCTATTATGGATATATTTAGAAGTCACTTTTCTTTTGTTTCTTGAGATTAGTATAAAGGCGTTATTCTAGTTGATATTAGTTATTTTACTAACTGTCAGCCGTTAATAGTTTGTTATTTATATAGTAGTTTAAAATAGAAGTGTTTGATAAAAATAACTATTATATTAACGGTTAAATGTAAAAATAGTGGTATCATCTTTTTAATCCTAATCAAAACACTAAACATTACCTTAAAAGTTAGGAGGGTAAGCATTTCATGATTCAATCTCTCAACCTTTATTCACTAGTATAAACACTTGTACCACCGAATAGTAAAAATAAGTGACGCTTAATTTATTTCGTGAAACTTTAATACCTTATAGTAACACACAGTTGGCATTTAATTGATAACCCATAATCAAATTAAAAGTCATTAGTTGCATGTCAACAAGTGAATCTCACGTTAGAAAAATAAAAGTTAAAAATTAAATTTTCGCAACAGGTGTCTAGCTAATGGGCGTCGTTAGATCCTTTGCCAACAATAGAGTTTCGGGGTGTCACACAATTTGACTCATTTCAAGGCAATGATCATGGCAGTGTATTGCACACGTCATTGGTCATGGTGGTTCAAGACAAATTGAGGCTCAAAGCTTCGATGGTTCTTTGAGTTTGAGTGATCTACCTCCTCTAGCTACCTTAACTATTGCTACTAGTCATGTTTGAAAGCTGAGATCTCGACAATGCTGAGGCTAGTGTATATTCACATTATGTCATTCATTAATGATTGTCAATGGTTTTAAAACCAAGCCAAGGAAGGGTTAAATAGGTTGAGAATAACCTTTAAGGTATTGCAAAGTCAATACTTGGGAATGAAATGGCGAAAAATAGCTAGAAATCAAGCTAGTCATCGATGATTTTTTCATCATTGTTAATTAGGTGGAGGGAGATTTTGTTAATTTTTTGTTTATTTTTCATAATATGGGACCCATTTTGCTGACGTGTAAGAAAAAATAATTTTTAATGTGGCAAGTCAACTTCCCAAATAGCTTTATAGAATTTATTGTTAACCTCTCATAATTTCTAGCACATGAGCTAAGGGAGATATATAATAATAATTTTTTTTTATCAAGAAAGTTATGTGATCAACATATAAATTCTCTAGCTATTGTCTCAACTCTAATTCTCTCCTCTCTTTCTTTCTCCTTTTCCCATTCTTCCTCTTCTCTTTCTCTGCTATTTCTTCTCTTTTCTCTCTTTTATTTCTTACTTCCCCTTAATTTCCCTTTCTTTCTAATTGTCCAAACACCTTGGTTAAGCCACCAAAATCCTAAGGCTTAGCAATATCAAAGTAGGCTGAAATGATAGGAATTATGCTTCTTGCCCTCCCTCTATTTCTATTTTCAATCTCTCTTCTTTACCTTCCTTTCTTCTTATTTCTCTCGCTTTCTCATTCTTTCCCTCCTCAATTTTGTTTTTCCTTCTCTCTTTAACTTCCAATCTATCTACAATAATGCAAGGCAAAGTAAGAAATCTTAAGGATCCATTCCAAAGTTTTCCCAAAGATTCCAAATTCCAGATAAAATGATTTATCGATTTTTGAAGAAAATGAAATAAATGTCAACAAATGATAGAAAATCAAAGAAAAATTCAACAAAAGATGAAGGAAGATTAGAGAAAGTTATTTGATGAAACTTAATATAGATTGGTGAAATTGCTTGGAGCTAAAAGCCAAGAATGGATGCCACCAATATTCCAAAAAAGAAAAATATTAGAGATTTGGGGAGCCCAAAACGCTTGGAGAGAATCCTTTTTTATGGGTCTTATGAAAGAACACACTCATGGGCTCAACACCATATCTAACCTAAAACCTTAAGGCAATGGGTCCTTCCCACTTATATGTCTCTCACTCATCCTATCTTTTTCCGATAAGGGAATTCCACACTTGTATATTTCCAACAATCTCCCTCTTTCCCCAATTACTCCACCAAAACCATTCGAGCATGCACCTTTACGAGCCACGCCAGAGCCATCACATGTTCCACTATCACGTGAATCGAAAGTCTTCACTCTATCGGTCTGCTCTTCTCTAGAAGAGTGCCTTCTTGCTCCATTGAGCCTACCAGGAGTCTCCTTTCCATCCACATGTTAGAGCATCATGGGAATCACTAACCACCATTTCCATACTCTTCCCTTACCAAACCATCGAGTCTAATATCACTTGTTAGAGATCTAGGGAGCTTAAAGTGTCTAGAGAGAATCCTTCTTAATGAGCCTTATGAAAGAATACACTCATAAGCTCGACATCACATCTAATCCAAAATCTTAAGGTAATGAGTCCTTCTCACTTATATGTCTCTCACTCATCCCATTTCACTTATCCCATCTTTTATCGATGTGGAAATTCCACACTTGCATATTTTTAAAAAAAATATTTTAAAAGTTTTCTAAGTAATAAGATTGATCAAGAACACCAATTGAAGATTGGAAGCTCGTTGATATGATATCCAAAAAAGAAGCAAACTTGAACCTAAATTGAAGGATAGTGAGTGCTTTGTTATTGCTAGAAAAATTGAAGAATTGTATTGTTCTTCCTAAAATTATTGAAATTTTTAGAAAACCTTTATGTTGCAATTAAAAAGTTATGAGTTTATACACTTTTTTATTGTTGAGATTCTTAGAGGCATTAATGGGGTTATAGAAATTGTGAGTGTTGTCAGAAAGTTGCAGAATTTAGGGAGATATGATTATAAGTTCTTTTCTTTTGATTTTCTGATTCTCATGCGAGACAGATGAGAGGTATCAAGAAGGTAAAAGAACAAATTAGTTCTTATGGAAGATGTATTTGCAACCCAAGATGATAATAAAGCAAAGAAAGAGATATATGGTGGAAGATGGTACAATATTTATGGTGGCTATAATTTTTAGTTAAGATATATTTATTTTGTGACTTAAAGAAGATGTTTTTGAAAAATGAAGAAGGCAAAGAAAGAAAGGCAAATTTTTTGTAATTAGAGAAATCTTGTTTTAAAAGTTTTTGTCATAATATTATAGTTATTATAAGAATGAACCAAAAAAAAAAAAAAGAATAAAAGGCATCTCTAATATTTGATTTTGTGATTTTTGATATTAATTAGATGGATATGGAGGTTAAAGCATGGAGTTTTGATGATATTACAACTTATGTTTTATTTAATATTATTTTTGGCTTTTCAATTTTGTTGGTGGGCAGTTATGTTGTTGGATATGCATTTGTTGTAACAGCAAAAAAATATGCTAAGTTGTTACAAAAGAATAAGTTAAAGAGGTTGATTAGTTTTCTTTTGATGTATTAGTAGTTGTTATTATATAATGAGATTTTTGTGCACTTTGTTAAATTTTGAGATATATAAATACCAAGTTGATCAATAAAAGTTAGTAGATATTGTTCAATCTCACTATAATCTTTCGTTTGTTGTCTTTCTTTCATCTATGTTGACACTCTTTTTTAAAAAAAAAAAAAAAAACCAATAATGGTATCGGAGTGTATTTCTTAAGGGCCTGTGAAATTGAGAGAAGTTGAAGAGATATCTCTCTCTCTCTCTCTCTCTCTCTCTCTCTATATATATATATATATATATATATATAGAGAGAGAGAGAGAGAGAGAGAGAGAGATAAAGAGTGCTATGAATCACAGAGATTGAAGATGAAAAAAAAATGAAGAGTCATGCTTTACAAACTATGTGCTAGAAAAAAAAAAGTGAGATGAAAAAAAAAACAAGAAGAATGCCTAACAAAATATACACAAGCAGAAGGCAGGATTGAAGCAAGGCAGCCAAAGACTCTTTTCATTCAGTCATATGAAGAAAAAAAAGACAAATATAAACTAAGAAAAAATTAGGAGGAGAACAAGGATTTATCCAGAAAAACAAAGTCAAACTAAGAACAAGCTATAAATGCAAAATGCAAATAACAATAAAATATACATTAATGTTAATAAACAAATGTTATAATGCTACAGCCAAGGCCATGTCAAATATGCAAAATGCTGATTTATAACCAAAGCCATGCCTAAAGCTAAATTTGAAGTTTTAAGAAATAAATTTAGAGTTAGCAGCAAAAGATGCAATGAGTGTTGGATATGCATATGTTGTTGTAGATACCCCAGGTGACATTAGACTCGAAAGGCAATAATCATAGAGGAACTAACATATCTATAGTGCAGGTACCTCAACCAACTGCACTAACGTCCCAGGTATTGGCACCTATGGTCCAGCTTCCTAATATCACAATTTCAATTGTTAAGACTTTAAACAAGCCAATAATCCTACAGGCGATGGAGGAAAAATTTGGTCTTCAAGTTCTTGCAGCTTCTAATGACTAATTCCTTAAGTAGGAGGAGCCAAACTTGACTTCTAGGAGTATTAGGGAACTCGAGGGGCACCAGCCCAAAATTCCCCCTGGGGGTAATATAAGAGGGATCAATATTCCCATAGTCCATATTCCTTTTATGACAATTGCAATTGCTCAAGTTTTTAAGATAACAGTTCAAATGACGCAATTGTGCAAGTCCAAAGTCATCGCACCTTGCAAAAAACCGATGGAATAACATCGAACATAAAACTTCTAAGGCCGATCCACATCCTCTCTTATGCTGACCCACAGACTCAAATAGTCAATCCCATAGTTTTTCTTAGGCTCACCTATAATTAATGTAAAGACAAAGCCGACATGATAGCTAACACATTATAATATTTATTTATATGTAATTAGGTAGATAAAAGGTAACAAATAGGCTTTATGGCCACTCTCATTCATAAATAAAAACCAAAACATGGCTTATTGTTCAACAAATATCCAAGTATTACATGTGTTTTGAACTTATTACATCAAAATATGATTATGGCATGCAGAAAATCCTTAGATGAAGCTTAAAGTCAATTGGTAGCTTTAGAACAAGGATGGATAGATAACTCCTTAGTATTTCCAAAGGAGAAAGGTGATACTGTCACCTGACAAGGAAGTTCTCAAATCCTCCATGTAAAGATTGCAGTACCTAGTCAAGGAAAAATTTTAAGAGTCTCCCCTGCACTGGGAAGGTTCAATATAGGTTCAATGAGGAGAACTATCTTTGGCTAATATAGAAAAAGGGTTGATGCTGAATATCAAAAAGCTTGATTATGCAAAGACCTTTAGTACAGAAGAGGAACTAAAGCCCTAGTACAGAGGTGCTCAGAGGAGATATGACCAAGGGAGGGGCCGCACCAGTATTAGTAGCAGGGGCTATACCATGTGCCGCAGTAAGTGTTATGGTAGGTGTTGTACCAAGTGTAGTACCAGATGATATAGTAGGTGTTGTGTCAAGTGCTATGATAGGTGTGGTAAATAACATTTTCACCATATAAAAGCTGAAGATAGACACAACATCAACAGAGTATCTATTGCATCCTAAGTGCACAAATAAAGCTCAAACCAAACAAAGGTACCAAATTCATTCTCAAAATAGAAAAATTCAAGGTACCTGCAATTTCTTACAAATTTTCTCAAATTCTCAACAAATTGACAATGCTTAGACAACACCCAATACCAATTTTGCCAACAAATGGTCATTAAAACCAAGAAATGGCTAAAACGGTATGAGATTAAAGTAAAAGTAGCAGAAGAGTGTTAGTAATATGCCTTAAAGCATATCATTTAGTATGTATCTTGTACATATTTTATTAACAAAGTGCAATTTCACTTTTCCGTTCACATAATGTATTTATGTGTAATAGAAAAGGTCAATTGATATTTTGTTGGAAATTCTATTCTTAAATTGTTAAGAATATGAGTGACAGTATTTCTAGCACAAAGTATCATAAATTGGTTCATAATCGAGGATACTTCACACAGGACATGACTTATCCATAAAGAATGTATTCATGTTTGTTCCCAAGGTATTTATATGAGATATAAATAAGATGGAATGGTGAGTCTCATGCCATATAATAAACATGATAGGCACTTATACATGATAAGTAGGCCGAACCAGTGATGCATATGACAAGCACATGGAGTTTATTTTTGTCAATGCATTATCATATATCATATCAGTGCATATAATCTTTAGACCTGAGATAACACAATTATCTTGTATATAGGTGGTTTGAGTTTGATACTGCTTTCATACTTGTACTGTGTATGGGTATATGGGCAGGTGTTGGCTCTTATTAGTTATATATGGAGGTAGGTGTTGACCAAGATGGAATCTATTACCCTAAGTAAATAGAGATAAAATTCTATGTTCATTTAATTGTTCTTGATGTTTCAAGTTCCTGGCCAGGACAGACTGATTTTGTTAGAAAAGAGTTTCTGACAAGAAAATCTAATTAATTAAGAACTGGAATTAAAAGAGAGCATAATATTTATAGCAAATGGGGTTTGACATGAACCATGACTCCAGCTTGAATTGGGATTTTGTAATAGAGAGATTTTAGTGCATGGTAACATATGATTATAGGTTCATTTAAAGGTATTCCTTGTTACTGATTGGGTGGCCATGGCATGCTATGCTAGGTGTCAACCATGGTCTACGAGATGCCTAAAATGATTTAGAGAAATCATTTATGGTAAAAAAGAGTTCTGATGATATTAAGAGTTAATATCATATCTCATTGCCAATTAGTGATGAGCCTAGTAAGTCACACACATACACAAGTTAATCACTAAGTAAAATGTAATTTAATTGATTAATTAAAGAGTTTAATTGATTAATTAAATAGGTTTGGTTTGCAATAAGATTGCAAGGTCCCTAGCATGGCTTGAAACCAAATCTAGGTTATTAAATGTGTAGTATAAGTTAAATTTATATTTAAAGTGTTTAAATATGAATTTAATTGTGAGAAATTAATTGATTTATATTTGATATAAATTGATTAGAAGAGGAGAAATAATGATTTTGGGTTGAGAAC
Organism: Hevea brasiliensis; assembly: GCF_030052815.1. NCBI lineage: Eukaryota > Viridiplantae > Streptophyta > Magnoliopsida > Malpighiales > Euphorbiaceae > Hevea > Hevea brasiliensis. The sequence goes on from NC_079494.1 coordinate 9,956,412, forward strand.
TCAAAATTACAACATAAGGGTAATTTGGTCATTTCACAGAGTGACATGTGGCACCATGAGATAGTGACACATGGTATCATATAAGTTTGCCATTTGTCTTCCTATCATGCAAGGTGATCAAAGTCAAGATTAAATTTAGCTTTGATACTTGCTTAATGAGATTAAGTTAATTAAAAATAAGATGTAATGTGGTGGTGACATATGGTAATAGGTTTAAATGATGACCTAATTATAAAAGGGAAAATAAAAGAAGAAACACTTACTTTTATTCTCTCCTAAAGGTGGCGGCACACATAGCTCTCCCTCTCCTCTTTCGCTTTTCTCATCAATTCAAAGAGAATTGCCCAAATTTCTTTGAATTAAAATTATTAGAAATTGTTTCTAGTGTCCTATACACATCTACAACCTCTCTAAAGGCAAAAACCTAATTTATAATTGGTTGGCAAGGCTTGAGAACCAAGATTGGGGGCTGCCCATTGATGATCTTGGTGTGGACAAACTAAAGGGATAATATTTGGGGTCCTAGGTACTTCCTAAAGGTGGTAATTACATCACTAGTGCATCAAAAGTTTAGTGCACATATTTTTCTTCTAAACTAGGGTTCAATTGAATTAATTTGTTAATTTAAAAATCTTAAATGGCAAACATAGATCCTAATACATATTAAAAGTGTTTTAATATGCAATTAAGCATTGAAATTGATTAGGCACATAATGGATGTGGCATGATGCATGAAATCCTAGAAGAAATTTTTGAAATTCAATGCTCTAATCTAACAATTTACATGCTTCCGCTCCTTCAATTGGTATCAGAACTACTATATTTGTTATTTAGATTGTTTAATATAAGATTTAATTGTGTGATTTGATCAAAAGTTTATTGATTAATTGCTGGTTGGACCAATAAAGGTTGCGGCATGTGTGTTTGCACCATGGGTGCCCATGGCTTTGGGCCATTTAAAGTGTGCGCATGGTTTGGGCTTCATGATGCAATTGTTGTATGACTTAAGGCCCATAATTAGGCTCATACTTAATTAAATTGTTTAATTAAGAATTTTAATCACACAATTAAATTTTGATTCAATTGTTTGAATGAGATTCAAATCTAAATTTTTAAATTTGTTTGAATGAGATTCAAATCTGAATTTTTAAATTTGTTTAAATGAGATTCAAATCTGAATTTTTAAATTTATTTGAATGAGATTCAAATCTAAATTTTTAGTTGAATATGAGATATTCAATTTAATTTTAGTGTGTATGTTTTATTTAATTGTTAAATGGTAATATGCATGATGGATGATCATGGACAATAAAAGACCAATGTGATTGGATTTATTTCTTTTATTTTTCTTTGGGTTGTAAAATAATTAATTTTATTTTTGGTGGCATGTATTATAAGTGTTGTAATGATTTGGATTGTAATTTTATTTATTTAAGGACTTTAAAGTCTATATTCTTGTAAATTCGCCTTGGTATGCCAATGATTACAATGTAATTGGATTGCAAGAAGATCAAGGATGTCAAGAGCATTGATGGAATCAGTGGGAGAAATTCAAGATCAAGTGTTGATTATGTACTTCTTCAGCAACTCTTGTAAAATAAATGAATGGAATGCACCTAGGAATGCCCTGATTCAATTCTTGGTAGCTCAGAATTGAATCTCTTAGAAAGTCCATGATCATACCATATTATATGTTTATCCATGTATGCATGAGATGTATAGGAATGTATACAAGTATATGATATATGCATGCTAATTGGATAATATGCAAAGTGAGACCATAATAGTAAGTAAGCCGACCACTAAATCTTCCAAACAATTGATTAAGTTGGAAATGGTATAATTAAGGTAATTATATCATGGGCCCTCCATTGAGGCAATTATTTTAAGAAATTTTAAATACTTGCATATGATGCAATTAATTTAAGAGATTTTATTAAGAATAATTATCAAGCATAAGATTTTGTAAATATGTAAATGGTTTGGTGGCCAATAATGAACATGCCTGAGGACATTAAAATTATTTGCATGTTTACTGGCTTAATGGGATCAACTAAACTAATGCAAGATAAGTCAATAATGGATGTGCTTGAGATTTTGAGCATTAGGGGCTAGGTAAATTATTGAACCTCACATGAGATGTGATGGGCAAGGAGTTACTCACTTACAGTTTATTGTAATTCCAATAATGGATGTGCCTGAGGATGATCAATAAGACTATAAGAATTCAATCACCCATTAGAAATCCATCCAACTAGGATTTCCGTTTCCTACTTTAGAAGTGTAGGATTCGTTAAGTTAGTGGGAGGACCAATTTGATTAAAATACCATAATCATTTTGATTAATTACTTGATATATTTACTAATTAATCTAGTTATTTTCTGCAATTATTCTTCTGATAATAATGAGCACACAACAACTACCACCATCCAATATCTTTGCGAACATACTTGATCACAATAGGTTGACGGGACCTAATTTTTCAGATTGGCTAAGAAATTTAAAATTTGTTTTGAACCTATAACGTATAGGATATATTCTAGACTCAAATGTTCCTGGTCCCTTACCTCCAGAGGCCACTCAAGAGGAACATGACACTTTGGACAAGTGGAAGGAGCATGATATGAGAGCCAAGTGTTACATGCTCGCTTCTATGAGTAATGAGTTACAGAAACAACATGAGAACATGCAGAGTGCTAGTGAGATCCTCCTTCACCTACAAGAGTTGTATGGTAAGCATAGTAGGAATGCTAGGTATGAGATATCTAGGAAATTATTCCGCATGAGGATATCTAAGGGACAGAATGTTGGGGATCATGTCCACAAGATGATTCAGCTTATAGAGCAATTGGAACATCTTGACTTTAACATGGATTTCCAACTGCAGACAAATTTGATCCTTCAGTCCCTTCCTGAGTCATTTGGAAATTTTGTGACAAATTTCCATATGACTAAGCAGGAATACACCTTGGCTAGTTTACTTAACATGCTAGTTATTGCCCAAAAGAATATGTCGAGCAATAAAGGAAAAGAGGTAGCTTTGATTGTATCTTCTTCTACTGGAAAGTCCAACAAGAAGAAGGGAAATAAGAAAAAGAAACCTCAAGTTCCAGGACCTTCCAAGAAGATAGCCAAATAGAAAGGGAAGACCAAAGCTGATGGATGCAAAGGAAAGAGTTTCCACTGCCAGAAGGATGGGCACTGGAAAATGAACTGCCCAGAGTATCTTGCTTCTCTGAAGGATAAGAAGGATACACCTTCAAAAGGTATGTCTATATCTTGTTATTTAGATGCTGATGATGCTCATAGTTCATCTACAGCTTGGGTTTTAGATACTGGTACCAGTTCTCACATTTCTTATGATATGCAGGAACTAGCAAATAACAGTAACTTGCATTCTTGAGATGTTAAACTCTGGATTAGCGATGGCTCAACTGTTGAAGCTTTAGCCATAGGATCTAAATCTTTTTACATTTGTGGACATGTTTTGTATTTGAATAATATTTTGTATGTGCCTGATGCTTTTAAGAATATCATTTTTATATCTAGTTTGACTAGAAATGGTTATGAATTTTAATTCACAGATGATGTTGCAATATTTATTTTAAAAATAAATATGTTAGCTCGGATTATATGTATGATGGTCTTTATTATTTAAATAATAATGATAAACACAAAATGAATGCAAGTAATATAAAAGAATGCAATGCCATGATGAAAATCAACTCAAGTTAAAAATATCTTTGGCACTTAAGATTAGGTCATGTTGGAGAAGATAGGATTGCAAAACTGGAGAAAATGGAGATTTTATCCTTATTGGATTCTAAACCTACTCCAACTTGTGAATCCTGCCTTCAGAGCAAAATGACTAGATCACCCTTTGTTGGACAAAGACTAAGAGCTGAAAATATTTTGGAGCTAATACATAGTGATGTATGTGGTCCATTTAAGGAAATGGCTAGATGCGGTTTTCATTACTTTATTACCTTTACTGATGATAAATCAAGGTTTGGGTATTTGTATTTGATAAAATACAAACATGAATCCTTTGAAAAGTTCAAAGAATTTAAATTTGAAGTAGAAAATCAAATAAGAAAAAGTATTAAAACTCTTTGATTAGATCATGGAGGTAAATACTTAAGTACTGAATTTGATGAATACTTGAAAGAGCATGGCATTGTTTCCCAGCTGACTCGTCTAGAAACGTCACAGCTGAATGGTGTATCTAAAAGGAGAAATCGTACCCTATTAGATATGATACGTAGTATGATGAGCTATACTGATATACCAATCTCTTTTTGGGGATTTGCATTAGAATCAGCATTACATATTCTGAATAGAATTCTATGAGAATCAGTTTCTTCCACACCTTATGAGATATGGCATGGAAGAAAACCAAGTCTTAAGCATGTTAAGATTTGGGATTGTCCTGCTTATATCAAAAAGCTGAACACTGATAAATTGAAAACCAGATCAGAAAAAAGTCAATTTGTTGGATATCCAAAAGAAAGTTTTGGATAATATTTTTATTTTCCTGCATCACAAAAGGTTGTGGTAAGCAGAGATGCCATATTTCTTGAACAACAGTTTATTCAAGAAAGAAGCAAAGGAAGGCAAATAGAGTTAGAATTGGAGAATTCTAACCAACCAACAGATCAAATGGATATAGATCCATCTAGTTAACCTATACTTATTGATGAAACATCTACAGTAATTCCTCGCAGATCAACCATGATATCTCACCCACCAGTGAGATATGGTTTTCTTCATGAAGATGAACAAGAGTTGTTTGCTCATGAAGAAATAGATCATGGAGATGATCCACTTACCTATGAAAAAGCTATATCAGATATAGACTCTTCAAAATGGATTGAAGCTATGAAATCCGAAATTGATTCCATGTATTAGAATCAAGTTTGGGATCTTGTTGACTCACTTGAAGGTATTATACGTATAAGGAATAAATGGGTTTTCAAGAAGAAAATTGGTTTTGATTGAAAGGTAGAGACCTATAAAGCAAGGCTAGTAGTGAAAGGATTTCGCTAAAGGCAAGGAATCGACTATGAGGAGACTTTCTCGCCTGTTGCCATGCTTAAATCAATTAGGATTCTATTAGCAATAGCCACATACTATGATTATGAGATTTAGCAGATGGATGTCAAAACAGCTTTTCTCAATGGATACATTGAAGAAAACATTTTCATGGAACAACCTAAGGGTTTTGAATCCCAAGATGGTTCCAAGGCATACAAGCTAAAGCAATCCATTTATGGGTTGAAACAAGCTTCGAGGAGTTGGAATATTCGTTTTTTGATGAAGCCATTAAGTCATTTGATTTATAAAAAATGTGGATAAACCATGTATATATAAGAAGGTTAGTGATAGTGCTATCACTTTGTTTGTCTTACATGTGGATGATATTCAATTGATAGATAATGACATAGGTATGTTGACAACTGTTAAGGTATGGTTGTCAAATACATTCTTGGTAACTGTGTTGTGTGTCCGCAAGTGCACGGGTCACAGTAGTATAGTTTTAAAAAATGATATCGATCCCACAGGGAATTGTGCTTAAATTGGAAATAAAAGTATAAGCTAATTAGAATGACAAAAATTAAAAGATATTAAAAATAAAATCTAAAAATTAAAATTAAGACAAAAATTAAAGATGTAAAATGAAATTTGGAATTAAAATTGGTATTTAAGGAATTAATGCTAAATCAAACAATTAACTAAAATTAATTAGACTAGATTACCAAAAATTAATTTGAAATTTCTATTTATGAAATTAAGAAGAATTAAATCTAAAAAAATAAAGTAATTCTAGATATTGGATTTAAATTGAAATTGCTATTTATGAGATTTGGAGGATTTAAATCTAAATTCAATGAAAATTAAATTGATTCTAGAGATTGGGTTTTCAATATTGTTTGCATGTGGTTTATCATTAATTTAGCCAAACACATGAGAATTGCAATTTTGAGGGAAATCAATTCTTAAATTTTTGAAACCTTTTTCAAGCATCTCAATATTGGTTTTCATTAAATCAAACCCTGTTTTCACGGTATTTCAAATCTAACAAAAACCCAACTAATGCATAAAATTGATTTTTGGAAAATTCCCCTTAATCTTCTTAGCTTATTTCTAACACCAAGAAAATAAAGTTTATTGCAAGATTATCCATCCCCAATATTCACTTTTCAGTCCATCTATTAAGGATTAAAACTTAACTTAATGAGGGCCCATTCATCAAGCAAGGCAATAAGCACACAAGCAATAAATCAAAATATAACAAATCCCATTTAAATGGCTAAATCAGTTCAAAACTACAATACAAATCAATATTTACAAACCCATCTCTAGAATCTCAATAAACTACTCACAAATCATTGTTTAAAGACAAACCCAAATGAAGAAATGAAGAAATAATGGAAATGTAAGCTAAAGGGGTAGAAAAACCCAGCAAATTGCAGAAGATTCTGCTGCACAAAAGTGCAGAAACGTGATCTGCAGCTGCTGGAAAAAGAAATGCAGAAAGTGCTCCTTCTTCTCTCTTTCTCACTTTTCCGAAAATGACTCCCTTGCTCTCTATGAAAAGAAAATGATAAAATGGGTCTTTATATAGGCTAAGGGTCTGCCATAGAATGGATAAAAGGGGGAAGGTTCCAGAGAAAGTGAGGTAAAAAGCTGGAGTAACGAAAATGCCACGTCAATAATTTCTAGTAAAAATGACATAAGCCGAGTCAGTTGTGTCGCGGGTTATGTCGCTCTCGGCGTGAATATCTGACGATCGACACAACCTGCGACATAAGCTAATTCGGTTGTGCTGCAGGTTGTGTCGCTCTCGGCCATTTTTTTACTTAACTTCAAAATTTTTGCAATTCGACTTTAATCTCCTCCAATTGGCTACTCTGATCAAAATACATCAAATTTCTCCAAATTTACCCTACAAAACAAATAAATTCCAAAAATTAAACTAAGAAGTGTGAAAATTATAAAATTGACTAAATATATACTATTATCTATAATAATAGCTATGAACAAGGGTAAATTATGTGCAAAAATTACTCCTAAATGATGATCTAAAATGCATGCATCAAATTCCCCCATACTCAAACTCTTGCTTGTCCTCAAGCAAAATTTCATTGAAACTCATTTGGAAGGGAATAGAATCAGTCTTTGAAAACACAAAATTCACTAATCCAAACTACCAACTTACCTCTAGTCACCAACATTCCAAGTTCCCACCAGCAAAAGCACAAAGAATGAAGCAAGCACTCTCAACAATTACAGAATAGCTAAGAATTAACCAATCAACCCAAGCAACAAATACCAACCAGCTACAAGAGTCAATTGTGCCAAAACAAACCTAAATGAAATAGATAGCCAATGTGTCTCAAATAGATGGTGAGTAATGTATGGAAGATTATATTGCCAAACCCATATGCAAGCATAAAAGATCTAACTCTACTAATGTAACAAGCATTTTTCAAAGAATCATTAGGTCTTTTTAAGGGTTGTAATGGGGTCTAATAGGGTAAGATTGTGGTTAACAAAGAAAGGGAATAAGGTAAACAAAATATGAGAATAATATTAATCATGAAACTCAAAGTGCATCTTTTTTTTTATTATTATTATTATTATTTTTTTAATATCAAGAGGAAAGAAATTCACAATGAATCTCAAGTGCTATCACAATGATTATACGAAGGGACTACTTTTTATGCTTATTTATTTTATTTTATTTTGATTTTGTATGTGTCCCTATTTCATGTCACACCCAAAATTACCTTTGGGATATTTTGGTGACCTTTTCAACTTTTCACAATTACTCTAGCACTTTTCAAGATGTTTCAATCCTCCGAGATTTTTTTTTATTATTTTATTATTATTTTTTTTTATTTTATGCACTTAATTGCTAAAATATTATTCTCATAGATAGGTGGTAGTGTTTAGGTTTTATGGCTAGGTAAATGATTTGGGTTCCAAAGAAATTAGGGAATTAAGGTTCAAGGGGGTTTGCAAGGGTTAAAATGAGATTAAGGTAGGTTAAGGCTAAATGCGAGGTTTAAAATATGAAGGAATGCCTAAATCATATTCTTATCAAATGCAAGTTAAAAATTTCGCTTTGAAAGATCTAAGATGCTTGTTCTAGGAATGGTGAGACGACAAGGACCATTTTCTTCCTTAAAGGCTTATCCAGACACTCAAAACTCAAAATAACTAATCAGAATCTGCATACCTAGATGAATGTATTAATTTTCAGCTATTAAGTAAGAGAAAGAATAATGCTTAAGACTTTGTACCCAGCTGGAACTTTCATTCCACTAACCATCTAAAGGCAAGTTGGATTGCTTGAATAAGTGGCTTATGGAATTCAGAGACTGGTTTAAAAATCCAAAAATTTTAAATGAATGAATGAACTGCATGAGTGTAAATGTATAGTCAACCTATATGCAACTAAGTATGCATAACTAAGTATATGAAGCTATATGCAATGTATGTGTGTGAATATGTACAAGTATGAAGTAATGAATGAGTATGTCACTATATGAAAAAGAAAAATAATTTTTGCAAAAAATTTACCCTCTCCCCCATACTCAGAATGAACATTGTCCTCAATGTTAAAAGAGTGCAAGGAATGGGATAATTTGGCTATATGTGCATAAAGAATTATTACCCTGTTGCATAAGCGATAGCACAACTTGTGTTGAAAGTGACACAAGCTGAGATGAGAATTGTTACCTCATTGAAGTGCAGCCAATTTAATTAGATAAAATTTGGACAGCTGCTGCACTCATTGCAAAAGAAACAGTGCGATGGAATCCATTAAATCAATTAAACTCAAAAAGTTGAAATAGGAAGTTAAGCTCAAAAATGTAACCATCAAGTGTAAATCCGAAATAGCAAATCAAAGCAAGTGAGCGATGTACTAAAGATATAAAAATTGTATTTTATGAGGAACTAAAAAGAAACTGAATAAGTAAACGGTTCAAGTAAAAGAAAAATAACACAAGCAAAATATTAACTAAATAAGTTCAAAACATACTAAGTAATTAAGCAATGAAATTAAAGACATGAAATTTTTTTTTTTTTTTTTTTTTTTTGCTCATTTGCTTGCAATGCATTGTATCCCATTCAAAATTTCATGGAGAATGAGAAAGATAGCAAGTTTCTATCTTCTCAATTGGCTCACCAACTGAATAGTGCCTCAACCTTTGCCCATTTACCTTGAAATTACCCGATTTTTCACCAAAAATTTCAACAGCACCATGGGGGAAAACTTTCATAATTTTAAATGGGCCGGACCACCTTGATTTTAATTTTCCTGGAAAAAATTTTAACCTTGAATTGAATAAGAGAACTAAATCTCCTTCTTTAAAGTCCTTTTTCTTGATATGCTTATCATGCCATTTTTTTGTTCTTTCTTTATAGATCTTAGCATTTTCATAAGCATCAAGTCTCAATTCTTCTAACTCATCAAGTTGCAAAAGTCTTTTGTGTCCAGTAGCTTGTAAATCAAAATTGATTGCTCTTATGGCCCAATAAGCTTTGTGTTCTAACTCTACGGGCAAATGGCATGATTTCCCAAAAACTAACCTATAAGGTGTAGTTCCTATGGGGGTTTTAAATGCTGTTCTATATGCCCAAAGAGTGTCATCTAATTTAAGGGACCAATCTTTTCTGGACTTGTTGACAGTTTTCTCCAAGATTTGCTTGATTTCTCTATTTGTGATTTCTACTTGGCCATTTGTTTGAGGGTGATATGGTGTGGCAATCCTATGCTTTACCCCATATTTTCTCATCAATTTTTCAAATTGGTGGTTGCAAAAATGGCTACCACCATCACTGATTATGGCACGTGGGGTACCAAACCTGGTCAAAACAAATTTTTTCAGAAATTTCACCACAACTTTTGCATCATTGGTAGGTGTAGCAATAGCTTCTACCCATTTAGATACATAGTCCACCCCTACCAAGATATATTTATTCCCATAAGAAGATGGAAATGGCCCCATGAAATCAATTCCCCACACATCAAATAGTTCAACTTCTAATATGGACTGTTGGGGCATCTCATCTCTCTTGGATGTTGCCTACTCTTTGACACCTATCACACCTGCTTACAAAGTCTCTCACATGTTTAAACATTTTAGGCCAATAGAAACCTGATGTCAAGACTTTTTCAACAGTTTTTGAGACACTAAAATGACCACCATATTCAGAGGAATGACAATGGTAAATAACATCATTTATTTCTTCCTCTGGTATACATCTTCTAATTATTCCATCATTGCATCTCCTAAACAAAAGAGGTTCTTCCCAAGAATAAAATTTAACATCATGCAAGAATCTTTTCTTTTGCTGCCAAGATAAATCAGGTGGCAAGACACCACAAGACAAGAAATTCACAATATCAGCAAACCATGGAAGTGCAGAATTCAACACATACAACTGCTCATTCATGAAAAATTCATCAATTGGCACAATTTCATCATCTTTATTTTCAGTTTTTATCCTAGAAAGGTGATCAGCCACCACATTCTCAACACCCTTTTTATCTCTTATTTCCAAATCAAATTCTTGAAGTAACAATATCCATCTAATCAACCTAAATTTAGCTTTTTTCTTGCTCATTAAATACTTTATTGCTGCATGATCAGTGAAAACTATTACCTTTGAGTTGACCAAATAAGAACGGAATTTATTGAGTGCAAATACTACCGCAAGGAACTCCTTTTCAGTTGTAGCGTAATTGACTTGAGCTTCATCAAGGGTTCGGCTTGCATAGTAAATGGCATAAGGTTTCCTATCTTTCCGCTGGCCAAGGACAGCTCCAATAGCAAATTCGCTTGCATCACACATAATTTCAAATGGCAAAGTCCAATCCGGGGGTTGCATAATAGGAGCTGTTGTTAAGGCTGTCTTTAACCTGCAAAAAGCAACCATACAATCTTGATTAAAATCAAATTTAACATCATGATTCAAAAGATTTGTTAAGGGTTTAGCAAGTTTAGAAAAATCCTGAATAAATCGCCGGTAAAACCCAGCATGTCCAAGGAAACTCCGCATTCCTTTGACAGTGGTTGGAGGGGGCATTTTTTCAATAATTTCTATTTTAGCTCTATCCACTTCAATTCCCCTATTTGAGATCAAATGCCCTAAAACAATCCCCTCTTGGACCATAAAGTGGCATTTCTCCCAATTCAACACCAAATCATTATCAGCACATCTCTGCAAGATTTTAGACAAATTAGTCAAGCATGAATCAAAATTAGTGCCGTATACTGAAAAGTCATCCATGAAGACCTCCATAATTTCTTCAATAAAATCAGAAAAAATGGCCATCATGCACCTTTGAAATGTGCCAGGCGCATTACACAATCCGAATGGCATCCTTCGATAGGCAAAGGTGCCATAGGGACAGGTAAAGGTAGTTTTCTCTTGGTCATCAGGATGTATTGGAATTTGAAAGAAACCAGAATATCCATCTAAGTAACAAAAGAATGAATGCTTGGCTAATCTCTCTAACATTTGATCCATAAAAGGAAGGGGAAAATGGTCTTTTCTTGTGGCATTGTTCAACTTCCTATAGTCTATGCACATTCTCCAACTCGTAATGATTCTAGTGGGTATCAATTCATTATTCTCATTTTTAACAATGTCACCCCACCTTTCTTTGGTACAACATGCACAGGACTATCCCACTCATCGCCGTAAATAGGGTAAATAATTCCATGACTAGTAATTTTAGGATTTCCTTTTTCACAACATCCTTCATTGTAGGATTCAATCTTCTTTGGTGTTCAATGGAAGGTTTACTATTTGGCTCAAGGAAAATCCTATGCATACAAACTGTTGGACTAATTCCCTTTATATCATCAATTGCATAACCCAAAACTCTTCTATATTCTCTCAAAACTCTCAACAATTTTTCTTTCTCAATATCAGTCAAACATGCATTAATTATAACAGGATATGTTTCATTCGGTCCAAGAAAAGCATACCTGAGGTTGGAAGGAAGAGGTTTAAGATCTACCTTTGGGGCATCCTCTACCTTTAATGATGGTGGTTTGATCTCCAAATTTTGCACTCCTTCAAGTTGAAAAATTGTGGCTTCAGGATGTGGTGGAGAGCTCTCCAAGTGTTGTGCAAAAATAGCCATGTTGTGATTATCATCATCAATGCTCCCACCATGGACTAAGCAATTTTCAAGTGGGTCTTGTGGATAGCTTTTTCTGAAATGCTCTTGAACAATCTCTTCAATAATGTCTACCCGCAAACAAGACTTAACTTCTTCATGTTTCCTTTTCATGGCAGGATTGATGTTGAATATCATTTGATCATCTCCCACTCTAAGTGTCAATTGCTCACCCTTCACATCAATTAATGCACCAGCCGTTGCCAAAAAGGGTCTTCCCAATAAGATAGGAACTTTTGTGTCTTCTTCCATATCCAAAATGACAAAGTCCACCGGAATGTAAAATTTCCCAACCTTGATAGGCACATTTTCAAGAATGCCTTCCGGATACTTAATTAAACGGTCAGCCAGTGAAAGATACATGTTTGTGGGCTTCAACTCTCCCATATTCAACTTCTCATAAATTGAAAGAGGCATTAGGCTGACACTAGCTCCAAGGTCACATAAGGCATTTGCCACACAATTATCACCAATATGACAAGGAATGGAAAACACACCCGGATCTTTGAGTTTGGGAGGTAACTTCTTCTGAATTATAGCACTGCATTGCTCTCCCAAGTTGATGGTGTCATAATCTTCTAGCCTTCTCTTGTTGGAAAGAATCTCCTTCAAAAACTTGGCATAACTTGGCATTTGGGATAGTGCCTCAGTGAATGGCACATTGATATACAATTTCTTTAGCACTTCAAGGAATTTGCCAAATTGTTTGTCTAGCTTGTGCTTGATGAATCTTTGTGGGTAGGGAAGGGTGGGCTTGTAAGGTTCAGGTGGGATGTATGGTTTCTCTCCCTCATCTTGCTCACTTTTGCTTTCTTCTTCTTTTTCATTTTTCTTGCTCTCAACTGAATTTTCTTCTTTTGTGCTCTCTTTTTCTTCTCTCTTGTTTTCACTCTCTTGACCAACTTTTTTACCACTTCTCAAGGTTACAACCTTACATTGTTCATGAGGGTTTTGTGGTTGGCTAGGTAGTTTCCCATAGGAATTGCTTCCTGATGAGCTTGCTTGTTGAGCCAATTGAGTCTCCAACATGCGGTTGTGGACTTGTAATTGATCCATGGTTTGTCTCATGTGTTGCATTTCTTCCTCCAATTTTCTATTCATCTTACTTTGTTCAGCAAAAAATTTCTCCATCATGCTTTCCAAGGTTGGTTTCGATTCATGAGGTGGAAGGGATTGTTGTGCTCTTGCTTGATATCCAGGTTGCGGCTGCCTTGTGGGCTGAAATTGAGGATGAAATTGAGGCTGAAATTGAAGCCTATTTTGCTGCATAAACTGCTGGTTATGAGGATAATTTGAGCTTTGGCCTTGTTGAGCAAAAGTTGCTTGGGGTCTCCATGTTGAGTTGTTCACATTAGAATAAGCATTTCCCATAGGTTTCTGTTGATAACCTCCTGCATAAGCAGCTTGTTCTTGCAAATAATCATCTCCATAAGAAGAGTAATCAACTCCACAACTTTGAGTTCCATCTGTGAAGGCAACTTGTTGCATAGTTGTAGGAGTTGAGGTTGTTGCCTTTGTGCAAAAATCACTAAGAAGCTGAGTCAACTGGTCAAATCTTGCATTCATGTAGCTAACTGAGTCTAGTTCATAGATCCCAGCTTTCTTTGGCTCAAGTGCTCTAGGATTTCCCCATAAATGGGTATTATGAGCAATCTTCTCTAATAGATCATAGCATTCTTCACTTGTCATTCTCATGAAATCTCCTCCTGCTTGTGAATCAATTGTGTTTCTTATGGCTGGAGTAACTCTGGTGTAGAAATTCTGAACAATCATCCATTTCGGTATTTCATGATGAGGACATTGCCTTTCAAGCTCCTTAAATCTCATCCAAGATTCATACAAAGTTTCATCATCTCTTGGTTTAAAAGCTACCATCAAATTCCTCAAATGAGTAGTCTTCCCAGGTGGGAAAAATTGAGATAGAAAAGCTTGAGATAGCTGCTCCCAAGTAGCTATAATAGCTTATGGAAGCGAGTCATACCACTCCAATGCTGAATCCCGAAGAGAGAATGGAAATAAGGTGAGCCGAATAACTTCTTCAGAAACTCCAGGTTGTCTTTGTGTGCCACATATCATTAAAAATTTCTTCAAATGAGAATGAGGATTTTCAAGTGGACTACCTCCAAATTGTGAATTCTGAACCATTTGAATAAGACCAGTCTTCAACTCAAATTGATTAGCTCCAATGATAGGTCTGTTATCTCTCACATCTGCACATCTAGGAAAAGCATAATCCAACATGGATCTTCTTTGAGGATCATTTTGATTAGCAACTGCATTTTGCCCGTTTTGCTCATTTCCTCCATTATCTCCACCAATAGCTCTATTTTGATTCTCCATATTTTCTATTGTCACCTCTTGCTCAAATCTTTGTTGTTCTTCTTTTTCTGCTTCTTTTCTTCTCTTGAATTCCTTTTTGTTGGCTCGACAGAATTTTTCAATTTCAGGATTGAACAACAATTCGGTATCACTTGTGCTTTTCGATCGTCTCATAAACAAGAAAAGTACCTGAAAAACACAAGGAACAATAGTGAAAATAAAAGAAAATAAAAAATTCTAATCAGCTTAAAACAATTAAAATCCAACTTAAAACAAACAATTCCCCGGCAACGGCGCCAAAAACTTGGTAACTGTGTTGTGTGTCCGCAAGTGCACGGGTCACAGTAGTATAGTTTTAAAAAATGATATCGATCCCACAGGGAATTGTGCTTAAATTGGAAATAAAAGTATAAGCTAATTAGAATGACAAAAATTAAAAGATATTAAAAATAAAATCTAAAAATTAAAATTAAGACAAAAATTAAAGATGTAAAATGAAATTTGGAATTAAAATTGGTATTTAAGGAATTAATGCTAAATCAAATAATCAACTAAAATTAATTAGACTAGATTACCAAAAATTAATTTGAAATTTCTATTTATGAAATTAAGAAGAATTAAATCTAAAAAAAAAATAAAGTAATTCTAGATATTGGATTTAAATTGAAATTGCTATTTATGAGATTTGGAGGATTTAAATCTAAATTCAATGAAAATTAAATTGATTCTAGAGATTGGGTTTTCAATATTGTTTGCATGTGGTTTATCATTAATTTAGCCAAACACATGAGAATTGCAATTTTGAGGGAAATCAATTCTTAAATTTTTGAAACCTTTTTCAAGCATCTCAATATTGGTTTTCATTAAATCAAACCCTGTTTTCACGGTATTTCAAATCTAACAAAAACCCAACTAATGCATAAAATTGATTTTTGGAAAATTCCCCTTAATCTTCTTAGCTTATTTCTAACACCAAGAAAATAAAGTTTATTGCAAGATTATCCATCCCCAATATTCACTTTTCAGTCCATCTATTAAGGATTAAAACTTAACTTAATGAGGGCCCATTCATCAAGCAAGGCAATAAGCACACAAGCAATAAATCAAAATATAACAAATCCCATTTAAATGGCTAAATCAGTTCAAAACCACAATACAAATCAATATTTACAAACCCATCTCTAGAATCTCAATAAACTACTCACAAATCATTGTTTAAAGACAAACCCAAATGAAGAAATGAAGAAATAATGGAAATGTAAGCTAAAGGGGTAGAAAAACCCAGCAAATTGCAGAAGATTCTGCACAAAAGTCGTAAACGTGATCTGCATTTCTGGAAAAAGAAATGCAGAAAGTGCTCCTCCTTCTCTCTTTCTCACTTTTCCGAAAATGACTCCCTTGCTCTCTATGAAAAGAAAATGATAAAATGGGTCTTTATATAGGCTAAGGGTCTGCCCTAGAATGGATAAAAGGGGGAAGGTTCCAGAGAAAGTGAGGTAAAAAGCTGGAGTAACGGAAATGCCACGTCAATAATTTCCAGTAAAAATGACATAAGCCGAGTCAGTTGTGTCGCGGGTTGTGTCGCTCTCGGCGTGAATATCTGACGATCGACACAACCTGCGACATAAGCTAATTCGGTTGTCAGGCCGCAGTTGTGTCGCTCTCGGCCATTTTTTTACTTAACTTCAAAATTTTTGCAATTCGACTTTAATCTCCTCCAATTGGCTACTCTGATCAAAATACATCAAATTTCTCCAAATTTACCCTACAAAACAAATAAATTCCAAAAATTAAACTAAGAAGTGTGAAAATTATAAAATTGACTAAATATATACTATTATCTATAATAATAGCTATGAACAAGGGTAAATTATGTGCAAAAATTACTCCTAAATGATGATCTAAAATGCATGCATCAATTCTCCATGAAAGACTTAGGGTAGGCAACCTATATTCTTGGAATTCGCATCTATAGAGATAGAGCGAAAAGAATAATTGGTTTATCCCAAAGTTTGTACTTGGAAAAGGTATTAAAGAGGTTTAACATGCTTGATTCCAAGAGAGGATTATTACCAGTGAGACATGGTATCCATCTTTCTAAAGAGATGTCTCTAAAGACACTTGAAGAAAGAGATAAAATGGCCAGGATTCTATACGCTTCGGTTATTAGAAGTTTGAAGTATGCAATAATGTGTACTAGGCCGAATATCGCATATGTTGTTAGTTTGACTAGCAGGTTTCAATCCAATCCAGGTTTGGAACACTAGATAGCTGTTAAGAACATCCTTAAGTACTTGAGAAGAACTAAGGATTTATTTTTGATTTATGGAGGTGGTGACTTGCAATTAGATAGTTATACTGATTCTGATTTCCAATCAGATATTGATGATAGAAAGTTTACCTCTGGGTTTATGTTCATTTGTAATGGAGATGCAGTCAATTGGAAGAGTTCCAAACAGAGTATGACTGCTGATTCCACTATAGAGGCCGAATACATTATTGCATCAGATGCTGCAAAAGAGGCTGTTTGGATATAAGGAACCCCGATCTCACTAGAAATCTAAATACATTGAAAGGCACTATCATATTATCAGAGAGATAGTTGGGCGAGGCGATGTAGCCATGCAGAAAATAGCATCAGCTGAAAATCCAGCTGATCCATACACTAAGCCTATGTCACAAGCTTAGTTAGACCAACATCTTGAGAAGATGGGTCTAAGATATTGTAATGAATAGCTCTAATGCTAGTGGAAGATTGTTAGTAGTATGCCCTAGAGCATACCATTTAGTATGTATCTTGTACATATTTTATTAATAAAAGGCAATTTCACTTTTCTGTTTACATAATGTATTTATATATAATAGAAAAGGTCCTTTGATATTTTGTTAGAAATTCTATTCTTAAGTTGTTAAGAATATGAGTGATAGTATTTCTAGCACAAAGTATCATAAATTGGTTCACAATCGAGGATACTTCACACAGGACATGACTTATCCAGAAAGATTGTATTCATGTTTGTTTTCAAGGTATTTATACGAGATATAAATAAGATGGAATGGCGAGTCTCATGCTGTATAATAAACATGATAAGCACTTATACATAATAAGTAGGTTGAACCAGTGACGCATATGACAAGCACATGGAGTTTACTCTTGTCAATGCATTGTCATATATCATATCAGTGTATATAATCTTTAGACCTGAAATAACACATTTATCTTGTATATAGGTAGTTTGAGTTTGATACTGCTTTCATACTTGTACTGTGTATGGGTATATGGGCAGGTGTTGGCTCCTACTAGTTATATATGGAGGTAGGTGTTGATCAAGATGGAATCTGTTACCCTAAGTAAATAAGGATAAAATCTTATGTTCGTTTAATTATTCTTGATGTTTCAAGTTCCTGGCTAGGACAGACATATTTAGTTAGAAAAGAGTTTCTGATAAGAAAATCTAATTAATCAAGAACTGGAATTAAAAGAGAACATAATATTTATAGCAAATGGGGTTTGACATGAACCATGACTCCAGCTCAAATTGGGATTTTGTAACAGAGAGATTTTAGTGCATGGTAACATATGATTATAGGTTCATTTAAAGATATTCCTTGTTACTGATTTGGTGGCCATGGCATGTTATGCTAGGTGTCAACCATGGTCTATGAGATGCCTAAAATGATTTAGAGAAATCATTTATGGTAAGAAAGAGTTCTGATAATATTAAAAGTTAATATCATATCTCATTGCCAATTAGTGATGAGCCTAGTAAGTCACACACATACACAAGTTAATCACTAAGTAAAATGTGATTTAATTGATTAATTAAAGAGTTTAATTGATTTATTAAATAGGTTTGGTTTGCAATAAGATTGCAACGTCCCTAGCATGGCTTGAAACCAAATCTAGGTTATTAGATGTGTAGTATAAGTTAAATTTATATTTAAAGTATTTAAATATGAATTTAATTGTGAGAAATTAATTAATAGAGATTAATTAATTAATTTATATTTGATATAAATTGATTAGAAGAGGAGAAATAATGATTTTGGGTTGAGAACTCAAAATTACAACATAAGGGTAATTTGGTCATTTCACAGGGTGACATGTGGCACCATGAGATGGTGACACATGGTATCATATAAGTTTGCCATTTGTCTTTCTATCATGCAAGGTGATCAAAGTCAAGATTAAATCTAGCTTTGACACTTGGCTTAATGAGATTAAGTTAATTAAAAATAAGATGCAATGTAGTGGTGACATATGGCAATAGGTTTAAATGATGACCTAATTATAAAAGGGAAAATAAAAGAAGAAACACTCACTCTTATTCTCTCCTAAAGGTGGTGGCACACATAGCTCTCCCTCTGCTCTTCTTTTTTTCTCATCAATTCAAAGAGAATTGCCCAAATTTCTTTGAATTAAAATTACTAGAAATTGTTTCTAGTGTCCTATACACATCTACAACATCTCTAAAGGCAAAAACCCAATTTATAATTGGTTGGCAAGACTTGAGAAGCAAGATTAGGGGCTACCCATTGGTGATCTTGGTGTGGACAAGCTAGAGGGACAATATTTGGGGTCCTAGGTACTTTCTAAAGATGGTAATTACATCACTATTGCATCAAAAGGTTAGTGCACATATTCTTCTTCCAAACTAGGGTTCAATTGAATTAATTTGTTAATTCAAAATTCTTAAATGGCAAATATAGATCCTAATACATAATTAAAAGTGTTTTAATATGCAATTGAGCATTGAAATTAATTAGGCACATAATGGATGTGGCATGATGCATGAAACCCTAGAAGAAATTTTTGAAATTCAATACTCTAATCTAACAATTTACATGCTTCCGTTCTTTCAAGGAGTACCTAAACTGACGTTGGGCAAGACCCAGAGAGGGTGTAAAAACTCACATGGAAGGATAGGAGATAAGCAAATGAGGCCTTCAGACCTTAGCGGTGGGTTTTGGTCAAAGGAGTGGCATGCCGCAAATGGAGAAGTAGAACCAAAAAAAAAGACAAAAATTATGTAAAGAGAAGAAAAAGAAAAGAAGGAAAAAAAAATGAATAGAGATTTAAGAGAATGAGAAAATAAAGTAAAAATTTTATGGAGAGAGTTTTATGGTGTAGAGTCTTATGGAAAAGATGGTTTGGGAAGACAAAAAGTAATTTTGATAAGTGTGAAATTAATGATATGATGGGATAAAGATAGAATATTCTTTAAATATTCTTATCTTTTATTTAAAGTTGGAATTTTTTAGAGAAAATGACTTCATTTTATTTTCAAATTCTTATTAGGAGGTAAATCAGGGACTGTGATCAATGACTGGACGTTGACCTAGATGTATGACTCATGGGTGCTGGTACCAAGGGAGTTAAGCAGGTGTAGGGGAGTTTAAGGAAAAGTCTGAAAATTTAAAATTTCACATGGAATGGCCTAATCGGCCAATCCATGTGTGGGGGGCATTGTTTACACCAAAAATTTATCAGCTAAAGGGAATTATAGGAAACTAAGTAGCTGAAGGAAGTTATCAGATCATGGGCAAGTTATCAGTAGTTAAAGAACCAGTGTAGGGGAGCTACAATAATTGCCAAACATGCGACATGGGAAGGTGCTAGTTCTAAAACCTTTATAAAGTCGATCAAGTGCTGCTTTAAATGTATTCTACTGTGCAATGTTCAAGGCCTTGAGCAATCAACCAATCAATAACAACAGACTCCAATAGTCTATCTATCTTTAAATTTATCTGTCTTTTAATTTTTCAAGCCTTGCATTTATTTTTCAAGCTTTATACTTAAATTTTCAGCAATCAATGCAATTTTCTGTTACTTTAATTGTTCAATTTGAAGTGAGATATTGACAAAATTGTGTCTAGTCAAATTTTTATAAACATTTGAGAGAAGTCAGAAAAGTGCACAACTAATACGCTCAGTATCTGACACGGCCACATTTCCTAAGCTGTTAGCCAGCCAAGTTATTTCCCAAGCAAACACATGGTGATTAGGTTTTAATCATTTATTACCACTAACATTGTAATATTAGTCACAATGGAATGGTAGGGAGATATGATATTGATGTCTTCTTCCATTGTTGTTGACTAGTTTTATTAAATACGACTCCTTATTTTATCTTACTGTCATGTCATATTAATACCGTAGCACATTATACTTGCTTTTGATTCTGAATTTTATGGTTACAAGATGCGAATTTTTCTCTTTGTGGGAAGCACTCTATTGATTTAGCGTCCTAGCACGCATGTCATTCATCTCTGACCATATAAATTTGTTACCATATCAAATGTCTCCCGGAGAGTCTGATTTGAGAGGAAAAGCCTCGTGTGGTCGATTGATCTAGTGACCAATTTGAGAATATTTAAAGCTCAAAATAGGCACATCCTTTATTTATCTTTAGTATTTTCTTCAACTTCGAACGTCGCATTAGCTTTATTTCAAATCTACTTCAAAATAGTTGCGTCGTTGGGGACTAAGACCATATAATGTAAGTGCTGCAATTCGCCCTAGTCTTTTCACATTAAAGTCATTTCTTCGAATTTCAAGGGCTCATCCATATTGTCTGATTGAAACATGATGTTTTGCTTCTAGTTGTTTGAACAATTGTGCATCTTTGTGTAAGTGGGGTTCTTGACTTCAAATCATCTTTTCATTTCTAAATTCCTTTTTCCCTATTATACCTTTTTTTCCAAGAATGTAAGCTTTCGCTTTTTTTGTCACTTCTTCATGAAGTATGTGTCTTTCTTTCCCAGTTTCCCACATTTGTATTCATTTTATTCATGGGTCAATGCGACTCTATTTCAATGGATCCCTGGATGATGGCCATGTAGCATTTGCATATAATGAGCAAAGGTTATGGTGAGAAGGGAGGCTCCTCACCGTAAGACTTACAATGATTAAGTTAGAAAATTGGAAATGATTGAAATCAAATATGATAAGGAAAAGAATTCACTTCAAGGGGTTAGCAATTTTCTTTGTCCTTTGGCTTTTTTGAAATCATTCTCTTTATTTGAAATCTTTTTCATCTTTTTATCTTACTTCCATGGTTTGAAACTAGTAGTATTTATACCTAAGGATCCAATTTGTGATTGCCTAATTGTCACCTTCTCAATAATGGAGTATTATAGAATTAATCCAAGGATAGCTCCTTAGAATTAAGTCCCTGTGTTGGAACTACTCTTCGGTGTAACTAAATGTGTCCATAGGATGAGTCAGTACGTATACACTTTGTGGATATTAGAGTTTAGTTGAAAGTGTTCATATGTTTTGTAATGTTAGATGAGTCAGCTGCTGGAAGCTTCTTATTCTTAATGCCTAATTGTTTATTATGGGTTCTTAAGTTGGTTTTTATAAGGAATACTCATGTTATGATGCAAGGGTTTACATTGGCAGTAAAATTATACTCTATATCAAGAAATCATTTCTCTCAAGTCAGACTTCTCTAGCCCATTTATATGATTTAAGAGATTGGTAAAAATGTAATCATTTAAGGAACCGATCTATATGATGTGTATTAGATTTTGTAACTTAAGAAAAAAGGCTTTTGAAAGGTGAAGAAGTCAGACGAAGAACAGCAAATTTTCTATAATTTGAGGAATCTTACTTTAAAGGTGTTTGTAAAAATATTATAGTGGTTAAGGGAATGAACAATAAAAGAATAAAGGCCTCTCTAATGTTTGATTTTGCAATTGGGTTATTAATTAGATGGATATCGAGGTTCAAGCATGGAGCTTTGATGATATTGCAACTTGTTTTTTGTTTAGTTATTTTTGGCTTTTGAGATTTATTGATGAGCAAACATGCTAGGGCCAAATTTAGCAATTTGTCTCTTGCAAGCTTAGAGCATCAAAAGACAGCCATGCCACTGAATAAATATTAGTGCAGTTGACTAAACTCATATATAGCTACTTGGGAATGCTAAACTGCTACACAAGAATCAATAATATGCAATTTCAGTTTTCTATCTATCCTTGGGAACAAGGATGATCTTCATAGGAAGGGTACAGTTAGGAAATAATAGTTGGTGACTCGGTTAAGAAGTAGTAACCTCTCTTAGATTCAAGCATTTGAGATGAGAATTATGCGACCAATATATAAATTAAGTAGCCATTCTTTCAAATCTAATTCTCCTCCTCTCCCTCCCCTCCCCCTACCACACCCCACACCCCCACACACACCCCATCCCCTCCTTTTTCCATCGTTTTCCCCTTTTTCTCCTTCTATATTGTTTCTTCTATTTTTTTCTCATTTCTTTCCCATTAACCATCACTTTTCCTTTCTTTCTCACTGTCCAAACACCTTAGTTAAGCCACAAAATATAGGAGTATAATAGTCATTTAATTGCGAAAGGCACAATACCACAAGGTATTAAAATGTCATAAAATACTTTAACCCCCACAAGTTAATTTTCTCTAAAATTAAGTTCCCTGCAAAATAAAATAGTAATGTTGTAATTCTCTTATAATTTATTAGAGAGGGAGAAATAATTGAGCAGATATCAATTATAACCAAAATACCAAATTGATCTGTTCTAATTCAATTTTTTTTATTTATACTATTCAGTTCAGTTTAAAATTTCCACAAACTTAGGTTTTTGGTTCAATTTGATTATTTTACTTAAAAATCGACTTAAAATTAAATCCATCCATTAAATTGATTTAATAAAAAAAGAATGCTCTTGTCCCTGCAAGTTTTATAGCCTACATTTTCAGCTTTTGTATAAGGTCCAGCCCAATGGCCCATCTTCACTCACTTCTAACATCCAAATCCTAATCCCTAATAAAAAAATCGATTCCCCCTCCACCTCTCCACTGCTCCAGGTCTCCCTTGTCCTTCCCTTTTCATCCCTTCGTCATAGTTGTTGTCTCCTTTCACCCCAGTTCTCCTTCTAGTCTGTTTGGATGAGATGAGAAAATGACAAGTAATATAATGATAAAAAAGGGTAAGGAGGATTACAATAAAAAAATTATATATATATATATATATTTAGAAATGGATAAATTAATGTAAAGATAAAGAGATGTGATGTGTATTTTTTATGTTTAAAAAAATATGAAGAAATAGTAAATTCAAGGAGTGTATAAATAAAAATAGTCATAGCCCTCACCTCCCTCTCCTTATACCCCAAATTAGTTGTAAGAAAAATTGAGATTTAAAGGGTAAAAAAATGTAAGACTTACTCTTATCCTCCATTAATTCACCCTTTTTCAAACAGAGGTGCATAACTCACTTACTCCTCCTTACCTTTATCTACCCCTCCTCCAACCTCTACAAAATGTTTTCCTTCTTCTGCTTTGCATTTTGCCTTTGTTAATTGAGACCCTCTTATCAAATACTCTATGTTTTTGGACCTCTATTTAAATTTTTTCCCCTCTCTAGAGTTTAGACCCTTTCCATCTACTCAAAGCTCAATAAGGTAATTGGCCATTACTTCTCATCTTCTACTGAGTGCCAACATTCTCCTCCTCAAAATGGATTTATTTTCCTTTCGTTGAGTGTCAACGCCCTTCTCAGCTCCCCTTCGATTTGAATTTGTTTGATTGTTGGGTACTTGGATTTATTTGATTATTGACTTTATTTGAAAAAAAAAATTAGGCTTTAATTATTGAAATTTGTTTGGAGTTTGATGGTTGAGTTTGTTTGCAAAACTAATGAAAGTAAATTTGATTATTAAATTTGTTCGGATTAAATATTATAATATTTAATTATTGAAAGGAGTTTAAGTTTGGTGTTGAAATCTTGATTTAAAATTTTAGTTTGAAAATTTTTAATTTTGTGGAGTATCATCAAGAATAGAATGCAATCTGCAAGTTAAGAGAACTTATATAAGTAAACTAATTTATATTGATTCGATTTGATTCGATTTGGATCTGTTTAATAATATTAATTGTTTTAGTAACTATTAGTTATTTTAGTAGCTATCAGATATTTTAATAGCCATTAATTTTTAAATTTTAACTATTAAGAATTAAATGTTTGTATATAGTAAAAGAAAAGCATTCAATAAAATTATATATTGTATTAACTGTTAAATATAAAAATAGTGATATTATTAAAATTAAAATACTAAATATTATTTTAAAAACTATTATCAAATATGTCTTTTTCTTTTCAATTTGATCTTATTTTACTTATTATAAAGTATATCTTGATTCTTGAATTTTTGTGTTCAAATCGATTTTTTGCATAATCTTATCCAGGCAAAAGTATAATATGCAGTGGTTGTTACCTATAAAAATTTATTTGAAATATCAAGCCAATAAAAGATATAACATATATCAATACAATTATTGAAATTTTGTCTTAAAAAAATTTATAATTATAATTAACGAGATTTTTTTTTACGAAAAAAAGATAAACGATAGCTTAATTACGAAAATAGACCATTATTAAAATTATGATAATTTTAATAAAGATTTTTTTATATATAAGCCACACATATACTAAATCTACAATTGATGTGGAATCTTGAAGGATCAGTCCATGGGGCATCTCTACTAACTCGCAGATCTCAGCATACAATCACACAAAAAATAAGATTCTTCACGTGTTTTCACTTGTAAAGTTTATTTTTTTATGTAAAAAAAAAAAAAACAAATGACGACTTAATGATCAAAATAAACTGCTGTTAAAATTATAGTAATTTTAATAAAAAAAAATTTTTCCATATAAGTCATATACACGGGATTCATGCATCTGTTTGTTGTTTTTTTTTTTATTGACTACATTATAATTTCTCCGTAGGGAGAGGGAAGAGATTTTCTTTTCCTTCAATAATAAATAGAGTGTGCCGTGGTTCTTTTTGAATTTAAAAAAGAAGTGGGCCAAAGGTAATTTGATGTAAATAGTGGCCGTATCATCACGTGGCATAAATCGGATGGTTATCATAAAGAAAGTGGCAAGCGGGATCCGGAAAAGCCAAAGTGCCCCTTGCATCTTCGCACACTTCACATGAATTATTTGCCAGATACTTGGAGACTAACAACGAGCCTATGCGCTTCTCCTCCAATTCTCTGCACTCAAGTTTCAGGCATAGTTATAGATCCGGCTCGGACATTGACTGGCTGGAGAATTCAGTTGATGAACCACTTAAGGAATCATAAATACATTTAATTAAATATTATATATTTATTAATATAACATTGATTTCAGTTTTGCCCTTCGCTATTCCATTCACCAAACGCTAATAGGTGCAGAGAGCAGACCAGACCATTGAGAAAAACAAAAATGATACGCAAGTGCAAAATAACCCATATGCATGCTTACCATTTAATTTCATTTCTTAAGCAAATCCAAATTAACACCACGCAAGCCAACTTCATGTTCAGAAGGCCGGGGCTATCTCTCTTTGGCTGATCGGAAAACCATTTTCTAGCTAGTAAACTTTTGCACCGGACATTTGAATATCATCTCATTCTTTAATTCAAATCCTAGCTAATCAAGCAGTAATAGATTTTTAAACTAAAACTATCTAATTTATTTTACCCAGGAACAGTAGTAGATTACAGTAGATACATATATAATATATCCAATAGCCATGCCAGTACCAGAGAGCAAGAGACAAACCGTCCACTTCCTAATTAAAGGAAGTATGTACATCACTTATTCCATTGATATTCCAACTTCTATACATGAAGCTGAATGTATAGTATAAATCTCTACAACAACCATGTAATAAATTATAAACTCTAGGTATTAATTCTTTATAGCTCCATTACTATGAATTCGTAATTAAGGCCGATCGGTATCACCATCATTTCAAGGGCACTTGGGCTTGCCCTTGGAGTTCTTCATGTCCCTGTAACAAGGGCACTCGTTCTTGTTCCCATAAGTTCCAGAGGGCACGCACTTGCACTTTTCACAGCATATTCCACAGTACTTCAAGCACCGATCTTTCACTCCTGCTTTGGCGCACCTTACCTTACACTTTGAGTCACAGAATGCTGCACATCCACAATATAACAATACATTAAAAAAGCCACCAAACAATTAACCGAAGAAATTAAAAAGTGGGTTTGGCAAATTAATCATCTATACCTGAACCAGCCACCGTAAGCTCAAAGAAAGAGGAAGTAAGAACAATACAGGCCAGCAAAAGGATTGCAAAGAATGGCTTCATTTTTTCTCTCCTCAGTATGACTCGACTGTTGCCGAAAGATCACTTATGAATGTAGTACAAAGTTGCGAGTGAGTATGCAAAGAGATGAAGGAGAGGGGAGGTATTTATAGTGCCAAATGGGTTAGGTGAAAGGTTAGGAATGCGCCCTCTGGTTCCCATAAACAGTAAAACACAGACTGTCATGTGGCTTTGATGGAAGAGCCTTTCATGGTGGTGTATTCATTTTTTCCCCACAAGGAAATCAAATAGTTTAAATAATAAAGAGATTAAAAATTCTCTCAACAAATTTTAAAAATATATTTTTCTAATGTTAAATCTTGATTAATATATATATATATATATAGGAGTGTTTCAAAAGCAACAATAAAGAGCAATCCTATAGTATGATGGAGTTCCTTGTTTTCTAATTAATAAACCGCGTGGCATTCATTAATTCTTTAGATTTCTTATATTAAGCAAAAGTTAGCAGGGCCATTACGTGAAGCTAAATCTGGTCTGTTACTAACTTGCCTTAGTTCTGCTTTTTGCATAGTTTTAACCATAAAGGCAAAGAAATTCATAACTTTTTTTTAGGAAATATATATATATATATATGACATGTAATTAACATCATGCAATGGGCATGATGGATGGTTGCAGTTTCCTAAATTATGAAGCAACACCTTGGCAATTGTCACTTTTGTTGTAAGCTTAAGAAGTCTCTTGAATGTGGAGAGAGAGAGAGAGAGAGAGAGAGAAGTGGATCCTAAGAGATGAGTATGGTCGGTAACTCGGTATCCTCGGCATCGTCGGCCAGGTCTTTCCCCCAAACCAAACCCCGCCCCCTCCATTTAGGTTCATTAAATCCTTCCATTATTGTTTATGTACAATGACCAGATTACGTGAAACTGAATTTCAAGAAGCAAGCACACAATCATATGTTGACTGTTGGTTCACAGAAATCTTACTGTTTTTTAATCTTTTAGACTAATCACTTGCTAATCTCTTAAATTAACTTGAAAACTCTAATGGATAGACAGCGAGACGTCATTAAATTAAACGCTTTCAAATTAAAACATGAATACCATCATCTCAGAATCTCAGTCTTAACCACCATACCAACATTTCATGAATTCAGGTAATTATTTATTATTTCACTGAGCCAGGGAAAAAGTTTGGCTGGATTCTAAGCGGTGGATGGGTCATGGAAGTTAGCCCATGTATCCAGACTACCAATTTGTTTTCCTATCCACCGATTTGAGCTGGTTTTTAATGATTTGAATCGAAATGCTACCTAAACTTATTATTCAATTAATAGCCGAATAGTTCGAGCATTTATCTTGTCATATAAAATGTAAAAATACAAATTTTGATAGCATTTATACTTTAAAAATTTTAAAAAAAAAGAATAAATAAATAAACAACTATAATATTATATGCCTCTAGCTCATTCTGTAGTGGGAATTAGGGCATATGGTTTGATGTCATTATTTGTGTAAATAAAGCCAAATCAATGAGGTTTAGATTTGAAGTTATATTTAGTAGAGCGTAATATAATGTAATTAATTGCATAATATATATAATCGAAATTGTTATATAATGTAATTATCATTATATTTTTTTGTTTGATTATAAAATAAAAATATAAGTAGTATAATGTCATGATAATTTTTATTTTAATATTTAATTTATTTATAATGTTAACAATAAATGGTAATGGTTTCCGTGGTTGGTAATCGAGTGATATTGGTGGTGACGACAACAGTAGTTACATGGTGATAGCAGCGGTAAGGTGAGATAGTGATGATGGTGACAATAACTAAGTGATGATAATGATAGTCAAATGATAGTGATAGTGAGATGAGGATGGTAATGGTGGTAGTGGTGATAATTTGATAGCAGTAGTAGTGGCTAGGTAGTAGTAAAGGTAACAATAACTAAGTGATGATAATGATGGTGAAGTGATAGTGATAGCGAGATGAGGATTGTGATGGTAGTGGTGGTAGCAATGTGATAGTAGTGGCAGTGGCCACGTACTGATAAAAATGACAATAACTAAACGGTGATAACGGTGGTCAAGTGATAGTAATAACGAGATGAGAATGGTAGTGATAGTGGTGGTGGTGACAATAGTAATAGTGGTGATAGATAGGAATGGTAGTAGTAATAACAATGGTGACTGAGTTATAGTGATAGTGATCGTATGAATAATAAATAAAAAAATCAAAATAAATAACTATAATTACTTTTATTTTTATATATAATAATTATTATCTTATTTTAATATAATTATTTATGTTACATAATTATTATTTTATTTTATTAATTTTTTTTATTAAATAATATAATTAAATATATAATATAATAATAATTACGTTACCATTTTAACAACATCACCAAACATGGACCTTATAGTGTAGAGCATCAAGAACTTTGCCCATGGACCCAGATTTTTGCATGCAGTCAATAAGCTCTCAGGGTAGAAATCTTTTATCTAATCTCACTTAAAAAGAAGAAATCTTTTATCTAATCTCACTTAAAAATAAAATTTAGCTGTAAAGCTAAACGTACATTCTTGTTCAATCATTGCTGATATGATCCTTTGAACTATGTTTCTCTTGAGGATCAAGACAAGCGTGGATCTGTGGGCCTCTTGGGCAATGATATTTTATATTTAGCTTCCCAATTCGTGTCTCTTCTTCAGCCCACTGAACTGTCCCCCACCCACTGTTTTTAGTTCATCATGATCCAAGTACTGAAATTTCTTTGCAAATCTCTGATTCTTGATTTCGCCTGGACACCAAGTTTCCTCGAAAGGCATATCACATTCGGCCCAGCCCAGATACCTAATGGATTGCGAATTTCTTCTTGGACTGTGAAAATAGAGAAAAAGAAGTAGTCCAACATAATTTTCTTGGTATCCAAAATCTCGATTATGGATAATTTTAATAATCATGATTAAATTAAATAAAGAATAAACTTGGAGAGTTACATATGATACCGTCAATGGTAGCCTATTGCATTGGCAATTAAAACAGCAAATGGGGATGGCAAAAGTACCCCCATCTAATTGTATTAGGAAATGTTTTGGATAATTGTGTTTAAAATTCGAGTTTTGAGAAATAACACTCATATTAAGTTTAAGTAGGGTTTAAATTTTATATATTAGATACTCTTTTATATAAATAATTAAAATATGAAATATATATTTTATAATTATATTTGTAAATTTTATTATAATATTTTAATATTAAATAAAATAATTTATTAAACTTATTTATTAAAATAACTTAAGTTTATTTATTTAACTATTAATTGAAGCAATTTAAGTTGTTTAATAAGTTTAACTTAAGTTATTTATTAAGTTATAAACTAAGTTTTCCTACAAATAGGAGTCTGTCCTTTTTTTTTCACAACATAACAAACCAAAATACTAAGAAGAAAATGCATGGAAAGAGTTTTAAAAAATAAAAAAATTGGTAGAGTTTTGGATTCAACTACTAGAGCAAAGTTAGTTTGAATCACATTATAAAATTATCAGGCTGTTATATTATAGAGGAGACAAATCAATATATAATGTCTGCTACATTGATTTATAGGCATTGCCTATCGCAGAAAACTTGAACCTCCTTAAAGAGAGTGAAATATCTGTGTTTCAGTTTGATCGATTTCATTAATTTATTTTTTATATTTTTTAATTATTATTTAATTTATTCTCTATATTTTATTTATTATTTTAATTTATTGTAATTTCACTAAAATTTTTATATATTATATTTTGAATAAATAAATAAAATTTAACATTTTATAAAATTCTTGAACTTTAAAATATAAATTGTTAATAAAAAATATATTTTATGTAAATTATTAATTAAAATATAAAAATTAAATAGATTTAAATATTATTCAAAAAACAATAGTCAAATTTAAGATTATTTTAAATAATTTAAAATAAATTTTAATTAAGTTTAAAATGATTCAAATAAATAATAATAATAATAATAAGTTCGGGTTCGAGTTTAGATATAGTTGATATAAATTTTTATTTTATGATTTTTCTCTCTTAGTAAAAAAAATTATCAGTTATTTTGTCTATATATTGCGTAGATTATTTATTTTTTTTATTTTAATAATAATATATATTTTTATATTTTATATTAATGATAATATTTTTAATTAATTATAATTTTATTTCATGTGATAATAAATTTTTTAATGCCTAAAATTATCAACTTAAAAACTTCAAAAGTTTTAAAAACTACTGTAAAAAAGAAATTTAAATATTTTTTTTTAATATAAGATAAGATTTTAATAGTTAAAATTTAAAGAACCTTAGAAATTAATGTTTAATTCCGTTTCCAATTTAATTACAATTATTATCACTTAAGCCTGATCTGATCTACGTATTATAAATTAATTTTTTATATAAAAAATATAAAAATAAAAATAATAAAGAGATTGCACCACATTATAATTTTTTAAATAATTTTAATAATTTAGATAGCACACTATTATAAATCAATTTTAAAGCATACCGGCGATTGAAAGATGTGGAAAATGGCAAAGTAAATAGGGTTAGACAAGTCTAAGGCAAAGACAAGACAGATTCTGAGCCTAATCTTTTTACTACTTTTGCGCTGGAATTATTAGAATAAGCAAAGTCATTTTGCGCAATTTGCTAATTTACGACGAAGGAGTTAGTTACGTCTATTATCCATTTAGTCCTTTTTTTTTTTTAAATATTATCCATTTAGTCTAAAGTCAGCCAACAAGGAATATTTGAACTTGCATTTTAGGTGTAATGATCATGTACCCCACCGTCCACCTATCCTAATACAACATCAATTGCATATTTCTTAATAATTTAGAATAATTATTAATATTTTCAGAGTTTATTATAATTAAACTATTACTTTTATTCTTTACATGATTTAAAATGTCAGGAATTTAAAGTATAATCAAGGATTAAATGTGAAAAAAAAAAATCATAATTTTCTAGTCAGGAACTAAAATTCTGGCTAGTTTATTAATAAATTTTAGTGCTTAAAAGTTCAAATTTTTAAAAAATAAATATTAAGATATGCTTAATATGACAAAAAAAATAGAAAAAGAAATGAAAAATAGGTTGCTTTTTTTTTTTTTATCGAAGACTTATGGTTTATTAAATAAAAAAATAAAAAAAACCTTGGAACCGATATAAACAGCCAGAAAAAAATAAAATAAAATAAAAAACAGTCCACGTATAAGTCCACAGCTAGGGGCCCTACACTGTAGAGAAGGGTCTAAAAAAATCCAACCCAAATATAAATAGGAAAGGATAAAATGCTTGCGGAAATAAAAATAAATAATAAAAATTTTTATGAGACAGATAAAATAATTAGTTTTTAATTGAAGCTAATTTAAATTTATATAAATTTTTATTTGAAAATTTTAATTATATTAATCTATATTATATATAAATATGAAAAGAGAAAACATTAACTTTGTCAAAAATGTCATCCATCTTTTAAATTAATTATAATTATATTTTTATTATTTAAATTAATTTTAATATTTGAGTAAATTTAAAATTTTTAATTTTAAAATTCATATAAATTTAAAATTTTTAATTTTAAAATTCATATAAATTTAAAATTTTTAATTTAAAATTCATATAAATTTAAAATTTTTAGTCATATTTATCCAATAACTTCAATTATATGTAAAATTTATAAGAAGCAATTAGTTAAAATAAAAAAATTAATAAGTAAAAAAATAAAAAATAATTAATTTGTAATGAATTTATAATAATATCTACTTATTTATATAAGATAATTTATTATTTAAAATAACTTAAAGTTTATCTAAATTTAAAATTCTTAATTAAAAAATTTCAATCTAAATATAGTTAAATTAATAATTAAAAAAAGGCAACGTTAAAGTAAAATAATATATATATATATATATATATATATATATATATATATATATATATATATATATATTATCATGATTAGAATATAAATTCTTAACTAAGTTGAATTCTATTTTACAACTAATTTTTTATATATGCATAATAGAAAAATTTCTAAATGATATTAATTAATTAAATATAAATCCTTAACTAAGTTAATTATATTAAATAATTAATTTTTTATATATAAATAATGGAAAATTTTATAAACCACATTAATTAATTAAAATGTAAATTTAACTAATTAAAAACGTATCTACAGTGATAGATAGACAAATAACTGTTGCTAATTCACATTTCATCGTCACTAAAAACTTTAGTGACGGCATATTCGTCACTAATGCAAAAGATAAAATTTGTACTGTTTTGTTGCTGATAATTTTTAGCAACAGCAAATTCGTTACTAAATTCATAGATAATTTTAATTTCAAATATTACTATATTTAATATAAATTAAAATTTTAATATTATTTTAATAATAATTATACTTATTCTAAAAATTATATTATAATTTATAATATAATAATTATATCCTCTCAACCCTATAAGTATTATTAAATCATTAAAACTATGTAATTTAATAAAATAAAATAAATAAATACCTTAAACGTCGAATCTCACATCCATTAATTTTTTTAATTGTTTTAAATATTTACAAACTTATAACATAAAATAACTAAACTTATTTTAACTATATAAAAATAGAAATGAGGGAAACATTGGGATTACTAAAAATACCCATAATAATTTAATATTATGAAATAATGGATGAAATTTAATTCATTATTAAAATTTAATTAATTAATTTTTTATTAAGAATATCAATTTGCTTGAAAATAAAATATAAGTAAAGTATGAATCAAATTTTTGAAAGTACGATAAAAATCAACCATTTAGATATTATATAAGAATGATCTATTAATTAATAATTTTATTAATTTATTAAAAAATTTCGTAACTTAAAACCCTACCACTATTCTTTTTAATTTTTGAAAACAAAATGCTGTAAGCATAATTTTTATTCTTTTTATAATATTATTCTTCTAATTTTTTTTAATTATAACTTTATTAATTATAATAGTCTTAATTTGATAAATAAATTAATATATTTTAAGTGAATAATACTGATCAAAATATAAAATATATATTAAAAACAAACTAATAAATCCTAATTTAAATACAATTAAGTTAACAATTTAATTTAAAAAAAAAACAAAATTTTACGTAAGAAAGGAAAAAAAATGAAAATAAAAGATGAAATATTATATTTTAAAATTTTTTTTTATCTATAATATTATAATTTTAATGTCATACAATATACTTAAATTATAGAAAATATTGCAATCCTTTTAATAAAAAAATAAAATATAGATTTTTTTTTATAGTGTAATTCTATTATAACTTGGAAAGTAATGTAAATATACTTTAAAAAATAATGAGTAAAAAATAAATATAATAAGAATTGTATTAAATGTAAAATTATTATATATTAAATAAAAAATCTATTTATATTTATAATTTATAATGAATAAAAGTAATAAGGGAAAATAATAAGATAGATAAAAGTAATTATGATAAATTGTTATTATGACAAAAATGACTAAAGTTGATTGATTATTGAAAATCAATACATTTTAAATAAAATAAAATATTATAAAATTAAAAAAATAAAGAAATTTTAAATTGATTAAATTTACCTTGTATTTTTATGTTAATAGTAATGTAAAAATTTAAAAACTTATTAACATCAATTATTTAATAAATTATATTTTTTTTAAGAAAAATGCTTAGAAATAAAATAGTTGAGTTTTATTATATATATATTATTAAAAAAATCTTAAATTATATAAAAAAAGTGGAATCAAGGAGGATGATTTAAAAAAATACAAAAAGTAAATATATAAAAAATTTGAAAATATAAATAAATTTAATTAAATAAAATATAATTATTATCATTTATTATAATGATAATAAATAATTGAATTTAATTATTTATTAAAAATAAATATATTATAATAATATTATACTATATAAAAAATTTAACATAAAATTATATGAAAATAAATTTACAAGAAATAACGTTCATGTTAAAAAACAAAAACTAGTCAAAGATAAACGAAGCTGAATGATTTTGGTTGGGAAGGGGGCAAAGAACCAATGACAATTGAGAAAGGAAAGATAGGTAAAGGGCCCACACGCCTACTAATGATAAAAGGCGCTAATGGTGAAAGCATTGTTTGTCAAGTTGCATGGAACTTATTAGGACAAAGAAATGATGATCAACGGTCAGCAATTTCATCCAAGGGCTGGGATCTGAGGTACTTTACATCGAACATCACGTTGACAGAAACTGACGGATTTGTTATCAAATAAGATTGTAGCGAGATCTCTCAAGATTTCTTTTTATCCTCTGCATCTTATAACATGTGACTCCTTTTGTATTATTTGCTTTTCCGCTCTCCTGCCCTTTTTTTTTTTTTCTCTCAAAAGTAAATATATACACATAATTTAAAATAAGGTATATTTTTTAATAAAATTATAATAATTTTATTAAAATATATTAATTTATATAAATTATGTATACAAATATTTACTATCAATATGAGAGCCTAAAGGTTTAATCCCATCAAGAGATTTATATAAGTTAAGTCACACTCACATATACTAACCCACTTCCTCATTGACTTGTTTGCAAAGATTATTAAATTGAAGAATCAAATCCATCAAATTCATTATTAAACTAAATTTATTTTTATTATTTTAATTTAATTTTAATTTTTTTATTAAAAATTATATCAAAAATCAAATTTATAATCAATTTTATAGATATATTTTTTTATAATTTATTTAAATATATTATATTTTCAAATTAATTACACATTCACATACCATTAATATTGCAATACATACATTATAATTATTATATCATATATATTATAATTACATACAACTAATATTATTATGGAAAAGTATAATTTAGCACTATGTATTTTTGTATTTTTTCAATTCAAAGATTAAAGAAAATTTCGTGAGATACCATAAATTGAATTACGGTGTCGTTGACACTTTGAGGATTTAATAGTTAATGTCGTTAAGTGCATTGACATGACATTGATGTGTCATACTGATATCAACAACATATTTAATGTGGTATGATAATGTCAGTACATTGTTTGACATGACTTGTTGACATTAACAATTTCAGATGATGTGGTGCTTATGTCAATATGACACATCAATGTCACATTAGCACACTTAACCATATTAGTCATTTTTCCCTTAATTTACTAATGGTTAAATAATTTAATTCTTAATTTGTTATGAAACTTTCAATTCTTGAATATATAAAAATACAAGATACTAAATTGTACTTTTTCATATTATTTTTCATTCATTTTTTTTTCTTAATATTTTTAATAATAAATACATTAAATTAGTTTATAGTTTTTAAATATAAGTGTACTAATATATTATATAATATATATAATTCTTAATTAAATACTATAATAAGTTAATTGAATTTTTTTTTAATTTTCATAGTGTAAATGATAAAAAGATTTATTTTTTACAAAAAAAAAAACATTTATTTTAAGTTAAACCTTTTTATTTATTTAAAATTAATTATTATATATTAAAAAATGATATATCTTTCATTATTTAGTTGATAATTATTATTACTAAATCCAAATTCATTAAGCTTTTATATATATATAAAACCTTGACTTGACTTAATTCACCTACTTAACGAGCCTGGCAAGTGGCCATAGCCCTTAACCAATCTAATCAAAGATTAGCTTAATAATTCGCTGGGTTAATTTGTTTTTGAGTTAAGGCCAGCTTGGCTCAAATCTATGATATCTACTATATTTCCGCTCATTTTAATAAATTTTGTCTTTTTATTCCCAATTATTTAGTTATATGATATACATATCAGATTTAAAAACATCTCAACCAATTCATTTTCTTAAAAGAATTAAGTGTGTGTATATATATATATATATATATATATATATAATCAAACTCACAATAATAAGTTGAATAACAGAACAATATCAGTAGCTGGCTAGCAAATATGAAATTCCAAATTATAATTTCATTAATCTATGATAAAA
This sequence comes from Hevea brasiliensis, assembly GCF_030052815.1. Classification (NCBI taxonomy): domain Eukaryota; kingdom Viridiplantae; phylum Streptophyta; class Magnoliopsida; order Malpighiales; family Euphorbiaceae; genus Hevea; species Hevea brasiliensis. The sequence goes on from NC_079494.1 coordinate 9,993,109, forward strand.
TTAATTTCATTTGTTTATTTACAAATGAATTTCTTTGTGTGGTATATTTTCTATCAAATATGAAATTTATATTAAATGAAATAAATTTTGTGTTTGGTATAAGAGAAGAATTCAATTTAAAATGTTTTTTTTTTCAAAAATACATTTCTATATCTATTATTACATGCATGTTCTTTCTTTTTCTTTTAATTAAAAGTATAAACATTTAAAATAATTATAATGCATTTGTTTGTATATGTGTCTATCTGTCTATATATGTGTTTATTTTCATCTATATCTGTATTTGTGTCTGTATCTATTTATCTACATCTGTAAATATCTATGCCTATAACTGCATCTGTGTTTGTGTCTATGTCTATATTTGTCAGTCTATTTTTGTATATGCTTGTTTGTATTGTGTCTGTGTCTGTCAATCTACATATATTTATGTTAGTGTATTTGCGTCTGTGATGGTTGGTCTATGCTTGTGTCTATCTATTTTTGTGTTTGTGGCTATTTATCTACGTCTATACATGTTTCTATCTATGTTTGTGTCTGTATTTGTATTTGTGTCTGTAGACGTCTATATATGTCTGTTTGTCTACATCTGTAAATATACATGTCTATGTTTGTGTTTGTGTTTGTTTGCCTATCAAAGTTTGTATATGTTTGTATTTGTATTTGTATACGTGTTTATCTATGTACGTCTGTATATAATTGTATCTATATCTGTATTTGTATTTGTGTTTTTGTTTGTATTTGTCTATCTATATATGTATTTATTTATTTCTATCTATATTTGTGTTTGTATTTGTATTTGTGTCATTTGTCTACGTCTATATATGCATGTGTCTATCTATATCTATGTCTACTTGTCTATACGTCTATATATGTGTTTGAGTTTATATAAGTGTCTGTTTATATCTGTCTCTTTGTCTGTCTATGTTTTTGTGTGTGTTCGTTTTTATGTCTGTCTATTTGTGTTTGTGCTTGTCCTTGTGTATATTTGTTTGTGTGTTTATGTTTGTGTTTTTACTTGCATCTATATTGGTTTGTGTGCCTATGTATGTCTATCGTATAGACAAAATGAGAGAATGTAAATGAGAAAAGAAAAGAAAATAGAATGATATATAATAAGGGCAATTTGGTCACATAAAATATATATGATTTTAAATTTTGAATCCATTTGCAATTTAATCAAGGAGTTGATTATTGAAAATTTCAAACGAATTTTAATTTAAACTAAACACTCAAATTTTAAATTTATAAATAAATTACATAAAATTTTGTGAAATTCATGTATACCAAACGTACCTAAAATTTAAGATCAAATTGAAAAAGTTGGATGAGGTATCAAATGAAGATTTAGCTTTAATTTGAGTCATTAGAAAACTTTGAAGTGGAGGACATAAGGAAAAACTCTTTGATTCCAATGTAACGTCATCATTGATAAGTCATCTCTATTTTAAGAGTTCCTCTTTATTATCTATCTCTTTTTATTGGTAAGAATCAATCTAATTAAAGTCACAAACTTGTTTTTTTAATAAAAAGAAGTTTGCACTAAATCACAATTATAGTCAATTCTTTTAATTTTTTGTTTTGTAGCCAAACATTCACAGTTATAGTCAAAATACTAAATTGAATTTGGAAAAGTTAATGATAAATTATAATATAGTCCTTAAATTTTATTTAATTAACAAAATAGTCCATAAATTTAAACTTTATATTTAAATATTTGTTATTTATTATATGAAATATATTTTATATTTATTTTTAATTTAAATTTTATACTAAAAAATCATTTTTATTGATTAAAATATATTTTAAATCAAAACATTACATTAATTATGTAATGGGAATAATTTTAACGCCTAACATAATTCAAATTTGAAATTCCAACATAACATTTGTCACCACCCGATTTCTAGATCAAACCGACACTAGGACTTGGGTCAACATAAGGCCCTCGAAATTCGTAGTAAGTTTAACTATCTCTAACTTGACCATAAAGCCTAATAAGGTAGCCCAATTTCAAGAAAACAAATAAATAGAGTTCGACCATAAATTGGATTATCTAACGGAAAGCATTAGCTCACCTGATCGGTAAACAAATAATATCAATAATAAATCAAAATAAGAAACTAAAGAGTCAAAGACACCCTAAATTTATACTGAAAAATCTGATAGAGTTTTCATTGTACCTAGGTGTAACACCCTCCCGGTAATCATTCCGTACATTCTACTGTTCCGGTGACCGGTGTCGGTCCGGGCAGCTAGAACGTCCGGAAAAATAATTAAACTTAAGTCAGGAACCATAATTAACTCAAATATTAATAAGAAAAATTTAGTAAAAATTTTAAAAAAATAAAATACAACCAAGTTAAATGAGCCGGTGCCCTAGCGATGGGTAACCAGAGGGAAGTTGCGGTTCTCGCAACGAGGAGCCCTAGACCCGGGGGAAAAATTATAAAATAATTTTTGGGACTCCAGAGAAGGGTCATTGAGGTTCCTATGACATTAGAATGCCAAGAAAATACCCAGAAAAATTTTTCTATCGGTACAGAGGATTTTGACCCGTTAAGCCAAACAGAGGGCATTTTGGTCATTTCGCCTTCAGAGGTGATTTTTGGCCGACTTGTCCAGTTGAGTAAATAATTAATATGACATAAAATATGAATAAACATTACTAGAAATTAAATTGAAAATGAGTAGTGGAGGAAAGAAAAGAAAAATGAGGAAAAAGCTTATTTATGACATCATGGTGATGTCATTAAGAAAATTTGAACCAATCACAATTAAACCATTATTTGACTAACTAATAAAGAGACTAAATGAAGACTAAAAAATAAAAAATTACAGCAGCCATCCTCCCCAAAAGAAACCAGCCGAAACCCTAGTCCCATAGCCACCTCCATGAAAGCTCTTTCAAGCTTTAAATTTCCATGCTTCCTCACCCTAAAACCCATAAGTCCCTTCATCAAAAATTAATCCCACACCTAGACAAAGCTTTTGGCAGCCAAGAAAAGGAAGAAAAGTGAAGTTTAAGGGCTTGGAAAATTCTGCCACTTGAGGTTAGTGCTCTATATACTTAAAACTCTTTCATTTCATAAATAGCAACTTGAATTTAGTGAGAAAATGTAAATTAAATGAACAAAAATTCTTGTGAAGGTGTACATGAATTTCGGCTGCCCTAGCTATGGAATAGGAGGAAGTGTTTTTGATGAGCTTAAAGTGAATTAGAAATCATGTTTGAAGTTTATAAACATAAGAATGGTGAATTAATAGCTAACTAAGGTAAAGTGTAGAAATCATGACTTGGAACTAGGATTTTTGGAGTAAAATGTGAACTTGGCCTATGCAATTGTTAAAGAACCTTTTAATGGTCAATTAGTGACCATTTTAGGTAATTTGACTAACAAATGGACTGAAAAATGAGGTTGCAAAGTGAGGCTGCAGGCTGCCCTAGGACAGCAGCATAGGGACTGAAAATTCAGTCCATTTGCACTGCCATAACTTGGGCTGTGTTAGTCTAATTGGTGTTTGGCCAATTGGACATGAAACTAGGCTTATAATGGCACATTTTTGCTGAAGAAACCATGCCCAAAATACCAAAGCAAGAGGACCAAAACTTGGCCCCAATCCGGATACCCTGCAACTGGTTCTGCAGAATTGACCAAATGAATAGTAACTGTTCATTTAGCCATAACTCACTGTAGAAATGGTCAATTGACCTGAAATTTTTACAGCAACAAGTTAAGACATAGAAAAACAACTTTCATGAAGGAACCTACCCTAAATTATGGCCAGAACCTAACCCAAATGGTAGTGGAAGTTACTGTTTCTGTTACTGTAGATATGGTATTTTCTGCAGAATGGGAATCCGGCCAGCTGTGGTTTTTGGACCATATCTGGAGCTACAAAACTCCAAATGGAGTGATTCAAAAAAGGAAATTCAACTAGAAAAAATAAGGAACAACTTTCATGTTTTACATTTCTTCAAATTCACACAGTAACAGTGTCCGTGTCACCTCACTACCTGCAGTGCATTGGTAGGGCACTAGGTATCATTTTGTCATTTTGATATTTTGTAGCAGATTTTTACTTTCTCATATGTATTTGAACTCATGTAATATATTTTGATGTTCATGTAAATAATGAAAGTTATGGCTATGAATGCAAAAATTTGAGCATGTATTTATCGCTTGTATATGAGAAATGGATGTTTGAGAAATGAAAAGATTATTGAGAATTGAAATTGAGAAATATTGTTGAAATTTTGGATATTGGAGTTGGAGATGATGAAATACAAATATTGGAAGTGTTTTTAACAGGTTCCGAAGAACTGTTTTCTCCATTTTTAGCCGGTACTCCGCCGGATTTTCTTTAAAATCTTCGGAACCTCAAATGAATAATGCTTTTGATAAATGGTTAAAATAAATCATATTTCATAAATTAACTTCAAAAGAATGATATAAATGAATTGAGGAATATTAGAGTGTGCCAGTACACCGTGTGGCATTACTTACTCGGGTATACTGTACACGGGTAAGGGGTGTCACATTTAGTGGTATCAGAGCACGGTTTAGGCGTTTCTGGTCCTAGATCGAGTCCATACCATGCATTGCATTTGTAAGAGTCGAGGTGACACTAATGCAGATCTGTTTGTTTTTCTTATTTTGAATAGGATATGGACCCTTCATCTCAGAGGGCCGTTGAGGAGGAAGTGGAGAGTCATGCTCCACCTGCAGCAGCTGAGACTGGGGGTAGGGGAGAACCTACTCCGCCAGCTCAAGCAGAGCCTGCTCAGCCTCCACAGGCCATGTTTCAACAAATGGCCGACTTCTTTAGACAAATGGCCGGAGTAATGCCAGCACCACCACCACCACCAGCTCCACAGCAGAAATCACACCTGGAAAGGTTAAGAAAGTTTGGGGCAGTGGATTTCTATGGTAAGAGAGAAGATGACTGCATTGCGGTGAGAATTGGTTGAGCAATGGTGCAGAGTCCTAAAACAACTCCACTGCACCCCAGAGCAGAACTTAGAAGCTGCCATATCTTTGCTGCAAGACGATGCATATGAGTGGTGGGACACTGTGTCCAGTGAAGTGCAGCCAGAAGCTGTAACTTGGGACTTTTTCCTCTCCGAATTCAAGAAGAAGTATGTGGGTACTGTATACCTGGAAGAGAGAAGGAGAGAGTTCATTAATCTGAGGCAGAGGCAGTGGTCAGTGGCCGAATACGAGAAGGAATTTGTCCGATTAAGCCGCTACGGAAGGGAGATAGTCTCTAATGAAGCTGAAAGGTGCAAGAGATTTGAAGAGGGACTGAATGACAATATCAAGATACAGCTCACTGCCTTGGGAATCACAGAATTTAGCAAGCTAGTGGAAGCAGCAATAAGGGTTGAAAAAGTGAGAATCAGTGAGCAGACCAGAAGGGAGAGACAGCAGAAGAGGGGACCCGGTCAGTCTAGCTCAGCTCCTGCATTTGGGAAGAAGTTCAAGGGTCCTCCTGCACAGAGTTCAGCTCAGCCACATGGTCAGGGTCAATCTCAGGGGCCTGTGCCACGTTCCTCAACTGTTTAGATTGTAAATTTCGAGGACGAAATTTAAATTAGAGGGGAAGAGTTGTAACACCCTCCCGGTAATCATTCCGTACATTCTACTGTTCCGGTGACCGGTGTCGGTCCGGGCAGCTAGAACGTCCGAAAAAATAATTAAACTTAAGTCAGGAACCATAATTAACTCAAATATTAATAAGAAAAATTTAGTAAAAATTTTAAAAAAATAAAATACAACCAAGTTAAACGAGCCGGTGCCCTAGCGATGGGTAACCAGAGGGAAGTTGCGGTTTTCGCAACGAGGAGCCCTAGACCCGGGGGAAAAATTATAAAATAATTTTTGGGACTCCAGAGAAGGGTCATTGAGGTTCCTATGGCATTAGAATGCCAAGAAAATACCTAGAAAAAATTTTCTATCGGTACAGACGATTTTGACCCGTTAAGCCAAACGGAGGGCATTTTGGTCATTTCGCCTTCAGAGGTGATTTTTGGCCGACTTGTCCAGTTGATTAAATAATTAATATGACATAAAATATGAATAAACATTACTAGAAATTAAATTGAAAATGAGTAGTGGAGGAAAGAAAAGAAAAATGAGGAAAAAGCTTATTTATGACATCAAGGTGATGTCATTAAGAAAATTTGGACTAATCACAATTAAACCATTATTTGACTAACTAATAAAGAGACTAAATGAAGACTAAAAAATCAAAAATTACAGCAGCCATCCTCCCCAAAAGAAACCAGCCGAAACCCTAGTCCCATAGCCACCTCCATGAAAGCTCTTTCAAGCTTTAAATTTCCATGCTTCCTCACCCTAAAACCCATAAGTCCCTTCATCAAAAATTAATCCCACATCTAGACAAAGCTTTTGGCAGCCAAGAAAAGGAAGAAAAGTGAAGTTTAGGGGCTTGGAAAATTCTGCCACTTGAGGTTAGTGCTCTATATACTTAAAACTCTTTCATTTCATAAATAGCAACTTGAATTTAGTGAGAAAATGTAAATTAAATGAACAAAAATTCTTGTGAAGGTGTACATGAATTTCGGCTGCCCTAGCTATGGAATAGGAGGAAGTGTTTTTGATGAGCTTAAAGTGAATTAGAAACCATGTTTGAAGTTTATATACATAAGAATGGTGAATTAATAGCTAACTAAGGTAAAGTGTAGAAATCATGACTTGGAACTAGGGTTTTTGGAGTAAAATGTGAACTTGGCCTATGCAATTGTTAAAGAACCTTTTAATGGTCAATTAGTGACCATTTTAGGTAATTTGACTAACAAATGGACTGAAAAATGAGGTTGCAAAGTGAGGCTGCAGGCTGCCCTAGGACAGCAGCATAGGGACTGAAAATTCAGTCCATTTGCACTGCCATAACTTGGGCTATGTTAGTCTAATTGGTGTTTGGCCAATTGGACATGAAACTAGGCTTATAATGGCACATTTTTGCTGAAGAAACCATGCCCAAAAGACCAAAGCAAGAGGACCAAAACTTGGCCCCAATCCGGATACCCTGCAACTGGTTCTGCAGAATTGACCAAATGAACAGTAACTGTTCATTTAGCCATAACTCACTGTAGAAATGGTCAATTGACCTGAAATTTTTACAGCAACAAGTTAAGACATAGAAAAACAACTTTCATGAAGGAACCTACCCCAAATTATGGCCAGAACCTAACTCAAATGGTAGTGGAATTTACTATTTCTGTTACTGTAGATATGGTATTTTCTGTAGAATGGGAATCCGGCCAGCTGTGGTTTTTGGACCATATCTGGAGCTACAAAACTCCAAATGGAGTGATTCAAAAAAGGAAATTCAACTAGACAAAATAAGGAACAACTTTCATGTTTTACATTTCTTCAAATTCACACAGTAACAGTGTCCGTGTCACCTCACTACCTGCAGTGCATTGGTAGGGCACTAGGTGTCATTTTGTCATTTTGATATTTTGTAGCAGATTTTTACTTTCTCATATGTATTTGAACTCATGTAATATATTTTGATGTTCATGTAAATAATGAAAGTTATGGCTATGAATGCAAAAATTTGAGCATGTATTTATCGCTTGTATATGAGAAATGGATGTTTGAGAAATGAAAAGATTATTGAGAATTGAAATTGAGAAATATTGTTGAAATTTTGGATATTGGAGTTGGAGATGATGAAATACAAATATTAGAAGTGTTTTTAACAGGTTCCGAAGAACTGTTTTCTCCATTTTTAGCCGGTACTCCGCCGGATTTTCTTTAAAATCTTCGGAACCTCAAATGAATAATACTTTTGATAAATGGTTAAAATAAATCATATTTCATAAATTAACTTCAAAAGCATGATATAAATGAATTGAGGAATATTAGAGTGTGCCAGTACACCGTGTGCCATTACTTACTCGGGTATACTGTACACGGGTAAGGGGTGTCACACTAGGACTTATCCAACCTACAAAATACTCAATTAACACTTCTCAATCCACAAGGCCTCAGGCACACATTACAACAACAACACAATGCCCTTCCTGGGCCTGCCAAACCAGTTAATTCTCACATAAAATAATTATTTAAAAATTCCAAATGTTACATTCTTCACTTCTTATAGAAAATTCATTTTCAAATTTTTATACAAGGCAGAACAAATTCACTGAGTTACATAGCTTTAAGAGATGTGCTTTACATACTAAACAAGTATGAGTACTCTACAAATTGACTTCTCCACAGGACTTTAATCAGAGGGATCTGTTTTGACAGAAGCTGCCTCATCTGATAATCCACTAGCCGCTGGTTGTTCCTCAAAGGTCAAGTTCTCATTTAACTCTACTGTATTTGGTTGCAGCACATGAGAAGGGTCGGGAACATATTTCCTAATCATGGAAATGTGAAATATTGGGTGAACATAAGAAAGATTTAATGGCAACTCCAACCAGTAGGTAACTACTCCCATTCTGTTTGCGATCTCAAAAGGTTCTATGCAACGGAGTGCCAACTTGCCTTTCTTTCCAAACTTCACAACTCCCTTCATAGGAAAAACCTTTAAGAACACATAATCAGCCATTGCAAATTCTATATCTTTTTGTCTCGAGTCTGCGTAAGTCTTTTATCTGCTAAAAGCTATTTGTAAATATTCCTTGATCAAAGGAACTATCTCTAAAGTGTACTACACCAAATCTACATCATGTTCTCTTGCCTCTCAAACTTCTGTCTAACATGGAGGGGATCTGCACTTCCTACCATATAATGCCTCATAGTGTGCCATTCTAATACTGGAATGATAGTTGTTATTATATGCAAACTCTACCAAAGGTAGTTGATCATCCCACTAACCTCCAAAATCTATGACACACATACGAAGCATATTCTCTAATGTCTGTATTATCCTTTTAGACTGTTCATCTGTCTGTGGGTGAAAGCTGTGCTAAAATTTAGTTGTGTACCAAGTGCTTCTTGTAACTTTCTCTAGAACCAAGAAGTGAACTGGAGCCCTCTATTAGATATTATGAAAGCAAAAATTCCATGCAATCTGACTATCTTACAGACGTATAACCTTGCACACTGAGCAAAAGAAAAGGTGGTCAGTATAGGCAAAAAGTGAGCTGACTTAGTCAAACAGTCCACAGCACAAGGTAACCTAGTCACAAAGTCTATAGTGATCATTTCCCACTTCCACTCTGGAATGGGAATGTCCTAAAAATTTTTTGATGGCTTATAATGCTCAAACTTTACTTTTTGATAAGTTGGGCACTTAGACACAAAGTCTGCTATGTCTATTTTCATACCATTATACCAGTACCTATCCTTCACATCATGGCACATCTTTATAGATTCTGGGCGAACACTATAAGGTGTGTCTGCATAATCTCATTTCTTAGGTTGTCCACATCAGGAACACATGCCTTGGAGCCTTGCGTAAGAGTACCATCTCCATCAAACCCAAATTCACAATCTTCTCCCTGTTGTACCTTTTCCACGATTCACATTAACTGTGGGTCCTTATGCTAGGAACTAATTCTGTCCCCCAAATTTGGCCGTACTCTGAAATGTGCCAAAAGTGCACTCGAAGCAGTTATATCCAATATCAAACCTTGATCCATCAGCTCATGCATCTCCTTTATAAACGGTCTCCTCTTTGTTATTATATGAGCCAGGCTACTAGAAGACTTCCTGCTTAAAGCATTTACCACCACATTTAATTTACCAGGGTGATACTGGATAGTGTAGTCATAGTCCTTTAGAAGCTTCATCCATCTCCTCTCCCTCAAATTTAAACCCCTTTGCTAAAAGATATACTTAAAGCTTTTATAGTCAGTGTATATCTTACAAATTTCACCATACAGGTAGTGCCTCTAAATTTTTAGTGCAAAGATAACAGCTACCATTTTCATATCATGAGTGGGGTAATTCTGCTCGTGCTTCTTTAACTGTCTAGAAGTATAAGCCACTACTTTACCATGCTCTATCAAAACACACCCCAACCCAACTTTAGAAGCATCACACTACACCATATACCTTTCTCCACTCATAGGCAAAGTCAACACAGGAGCTGTATTTAAATAGTCCTTAAGCTTTTAAAAGCTTTCCTTACACTCATCTGACTAGAAAAATGGGATATTCTTTTGAGTCAACCTCGTCAGAGGAGCTACTATCCTAGAGAAATTCTATACAAAGTGCCTGTAATAACTTGCTAGGCTAAGAAAATTTCACTACTTCAATTTTCTATTATCCTCGATGATTGTAGTAGGCCTAAGCCAATCATTTACTACAATTTTCTTCGGATTCACTTGAATGCCTTTACTAGAGACCACATGTCCTAATAATGAAATACTTTCTAGCCAAAACTCACACTTTGAAAACTTTGCATACAGCTAATGCTCCCTCAAGGTCTGCAACACCATCCTCACATGCCAAGCATGTTCTTCTTCTGTCCAGGAATATACCAAATTGTTATCTTTGAAAACAATGACAAAGTGATCTAGGAATGGTCTAAACACCCTATTCATTAGATTCATAAAGGATGCTAGTGTATTAGTGAGTCCAAACGATATCAACAAGAACTCATAATGACCATACCTAGTCCTAAATACTATTTTTGGCACATCCTTACTCCTTATTCTTAACTAATGATAGCTAGACTGTAGCTCTATCTTAGAGAAGTATCTTGCTTCTTACAGCTGATCAAACAAGTCATCAATCTATGGGAGCGAATACTTATTCTTAATTGTTAGCTAATTCAGTTGTCTGTAGTCAATGCAAAACCTCAAAGACCCATCCTTCATCCTTAAAAAAAAATAGGAACACCCCAAAGTGATGTACTTGGCCAGATAAAACTCCTGTCCAGAAGCTCTTGCAACTGATCTTTCAGTTCTTTTAACTCCGCTGGCACCATCTGTAGGGTGGCATAGAAATGGAGTTCATACCTTGCACAATATTTATGTAGAATTCAATCTCCCTATCAAGTGGCAACCTAGGAAGCTCCTCTAGAAACATGTCCATAAATTCCCTAATAATAGGTACATTTTTCAAATTAGTACCTTTAACAGATGTGTCTCTCATTAGTGCCAAATGACATTGACAACCATGCTTTAACATTTTTCTGGCACTTATGACTGATACTAAATTATATGGAGCTACACTCTTATCACCATCAAAGCTAAACTCTTCCACTCCAGGAATATGGAAGTACACTCTTTATTTCTACAGTCTAGTGTGGCATAATGGGTTAACAACCAATCCATTCCCAACTTCACATTAAAGTCCATCACCAGTAAGGGAACTAAATATGTTGGGAGGATCTCTCCATCTACTATCACTAGACTTCCAGGAAAAACCATAGCCATGTAACAACCTCACTGTAGCAATTCCGTACATTCTACTGTTTTGGTGACAGGTGTCGATCCAGACAGCTAGAATATTTGGAAAAATATGTAGACTAGAGTGAGGAGTCATAAATAACTCAGATAATAATAAGAAAAATTTAAGAAAAATTTAAGAAATAAAATATAACCAAGTTAAATGAGCCGGTGCCCTAGTGATGGGTAACCTAAAGGGAAGTTGTTGTTTTCGCAGCTAGAAGCCCTAAACCCAGAAGAAAATTCATAAAATAATTTTTGAGACTCCAGAGAAGAGTCATTGAGGTTCCTATGGCATTAGAATACCAAGAAAAGGCTTAGAAAAATTTTCAAATCGGTACAGACAATTTTGGCTAAATAAGCCAAACGGAGGGCATTTTGGTCATTTCGTCTTCGGAGATGACTTTTGACCGACTTGTCCAGTTAAGTAAATAATTATTATGACATAAAATATGAATAAATATTGTTAAAAATTGAATTGAAAATGAGTAGAAAAGAAAAGAAAAGAAAAATGAAAGAAATTGAGAATTATGATATCACATGATGTCATTAACATGCCCCCACCCAATCACAATTTGACAAATTAAATAAAGAGATAAAAATGATATAAAAACAAAAACCAAACAGCCATCTTCCTCATTTCCTTCTCATTGCCGAAAATTTCTCATCTCTCTCTTCCATGAAAAATTTCTTCATCTCTCTTAATTTTCATTGATTTCCCTCCACGAAACCTTAGACCTCCTTCATTAAAACTTGTCTACACTACTTGAGAAGGTGTTTGGCTGCCAAGAAAATCAAAGAAAGTGAAGGAAATTGAAGGGAAAATTCTGCCCTCCTAAGGTTAGTGCTAACTCTTATATTTCTCTTTTTGTTCCATGTTAGGAATTTCAAGTGAATGAGAAATTGTTAAGAAATTGAATAAAATACTTATGTAGGAGTATGTATGAATTGTGGCAACCACAAGAGGGTTAGAGTTTTGATGGTTTAGTTGCAATTAAGTTTGTATATTAATGTCAATTAATGTATACATATGGATTGGAGTTGAATGGAGTTGAATCTTTTTGAGTTTGTATGAGAATGAGATTTGATCAATTAGGGTTAGTATGAAAATTGGAGATATTGTGTTTGAATGGTTAATTGGAGTTCTAATGGTCAATTAGTAACCATTTGATGAAGTTTGACCCTAAATTGGAAGTAATTGTGGCCTTGAAATTGAAAGCAGTATGCTGCCCCCATTGTGCCGGAATACTAGACTTGAGTCCAGTGTATTCCTAGGGTTATAACTTGAGCTATGTTACTCCAATTGGTTCAAGGCCAATTGAAAATGAAACTAGACATAAAATGGCATAACTTTGATGAATAAACTTGGCCCAAAAAACTAACCTAAGTTGCCCTAAAAATTGACCTAATCTGGGTGATTAATATGTTGTCCCTGGAAATTGACCAAATAAACAGTGTTTATTCATTTAGTTATAACTCACTGTAGAAATGTCCAATTAACCTGAAGTTTATATCAATAGAAAGCTTAGACAATTTAGGACAACTTTCATGAAGGACATAACTCCAAATTTTGACCAGAACTTAATGAAATTGCCCACCAAACTCAGGACACTAAAGCGCGAATGGATTACGCCTAGAAATTGCAGTCTTGCTATACGGCCAGTTATGGTATTTAGGCCATAACTTGAGCTACAAAACTCTAATTGGAGTGATTCAAAAAGGAAATTAAATAAGACACATAAAGGAACAACTTTTATGAAGAAAGATTTATCAAATTTTTACTGTAGCAAGGTCCAATGGAATAGTGAATTTGGACCTAAAGTTTTGAAAATTTGAAATAAAACCTAGGAGGCTAGGAATTGAGTTTGGCAATTAATGCCAACAAAAATAAAATACAAAATGTGGTATCTTGGTAAACTTAGGCTCCACAAATTTATTATAAATCAAAAAGTCAACCTTTGAATGGAAATAGTCAAGTGAATAGTAACTTCTAGGACATAAGTAAAAGATTAGTTGGAACTTGTTGATAAATAGAGCTTTGGGATTTTAGTCTATCATAGTTGTTAAAGAGCTAGAATTTTCTCTAGAAATGTGATATTATGGGTTAGAAGCTCTATATTGAATTAGAAGTGTGTTAATTATTAAATTATTTTAATTAAAGAATGAGTTTAGAATCATACCATATTGATGGTAAATGGAAGTTCTAATGGTCAATTAGTGACCATTTGGCCGAGTATAATGAGGAATTGAAGTGAATGATATATTGGGATTTGAGGTTGGGTGTGCTGCCTTGAGTGCCGTGCAGGTCTGGATATGAGTCTAGCATGTTTGGGCAGCTATAACTTAGGTTTTGTAGGTTCAATTGGTGCAAGGCTAATTGGATATGAAATTAGACACATAATGGCATAACTTTGATGAAGGAACCCTGTCTAGAAACTAAAATTAGGATGCCCTAAAAATTAACTAAATCTGGGTAGCACCAATTCTGCCTGGGCAAAATGACCAAATAAACAGTGTTTATTCATTTGGTCATAACTCAGTGTAGGAAGGTCCAATTGACCTAAAATTTGTATCAATGGAAAGCTGAGGCAATTTGGAACAACTTTTATGTTTACCACAAACTCTAATTTTGGACTTAACCAAATGAAATTATTGGCCAAAGTTGAACTACCAAATCTAGTAGAATGGTATTCTACCCAGAATTTCTGGGTAGATACTAATCCGGCCAGCCTTGCTCAAAGTGGCATATCTTGAGCTAGAAAACTCCAAATTAGGTGATTCAAAAAATGAAATGTAACTAGACAAAATAAAAAACAACTTTGATTGCGAACATTTAGCCAAATTCTCACTGTAGAATGGCCTAATGAAACAGTGAACTCTAACACCCAAAATTTGAAATTTTTAATTTATTTTCCATTGGTTAAAAGTATGGATTGGCAATTAATGCCAACACTTTTGGGAACCAAAATGTGGTAAATCTATGTGATTAAAACTCATGTAACTATTATATATGAGAAAGTCAATATTTTGACTTAAATGACCAAATGAATAGTAACCTTACATGTTAAGTACAAATATTCAAGAAATAACTTTGTAATATGCCCTAGTAGGCCTATTGTGATTGGTTTGGATAGATTGGCATGCCAATAGGGTTCTGATAGCAGTATTGTGTATGGCTTCATGCCATTCTATGATATGATAGCCTATGGCTATACTGATTATGATGTTATACTTGGCTTTATGCCTTATTGCTTTTATGGCTTATTAGCCATTTTGTCTGCACACTGGGAGACACATTGTGACCGATGGTATGATGGCCCGAGGTACCTGGTACCCAGTGCTAGTTTACCCTTTTATCCAGTCCGGTCAATTTGTATAGGTTACTTGGGCATGGAAAAGTATAAATGTAATTGAATTGATTATTGAAGGAAGTAAGGAGATTAAATATCAAGATAAAGAACGAGAATGATTACAATAAAAAGAGGCTCAAAGTCATCAAGAAAACGATTAATAAAATGCTAGAAAGAATTAAAATGAACTGGACTGATGATAAAAAAAAAGGGGATATTAAATTTTAAAAACCTTATTGAAGCATAATTAGATCTAAATTTTCTGAACCATATTTTATTTTTATTTGTATTTTGTATATTATTTCTTTGTTATATTATTGCACCACTAAGTAGCAATGCTTAGCATGATGGGTTTATTTTCTCGTGCAAGTACTGAAGGCAAAACCCAGTGGATATTAGACTGGGATTTTGAAGTCCAGATCTGCAGAAGTGTCAGAAGGGTTCAAGGTTGTCACCTCCTCAGCAATGCATGTAGATAGGGCCCATATAAGTTATTTTGTGTATTTTGTATATTATGTAAATTATGAACTTGTGTAATTAGTTTATAAATCATGTAAATTTATGTAATATGAAAATTTTTACATATGAATTGAGTATGAATGGAAATGTATGGAAATGATTATGAAATTGAAATATATGGATGAGATTTGAAATATGAGATAATTATGAGAATTATTGATGAGATAATTATGATTAGCATGGATAAGATTTTATTATGAAAATATTATTGAATTTCAAGCAGGTAAATATTGAAATACGCCAAACGATAATAAAATAGGGAAAACTCCGTTAGTTTCTCAATCGAAAAATAATTGATATTAAAAGATAAAAACTTGAAAATGATTAAAGGATTAAAGTAAGATAAGATGGGTGCTCCGGTACCGAATGTAGCACGCCTTGCTCGGCTACACTATAGTCAGGTGAGGGGTGTTGCAAGCTACATCTATAGTATGACTAAGAGGGGTGGTTACTAATAGAGGACACTCCAAAGCTATAGGATTTCTACCCAATCTCAAGGCAAACACAGGAGAAATAAACGAGTGCATAGCACTCAGGACTACTAAAACACGTACCTCAAAAAAACAGACTATGGGAATACCTACTACTATTGCATTTGAAGCCTAAGCATCCTAATGCGTTAAGGTGAAAACTTGAGCCTGTCCCTTACCATGTGGTATAAAACCCTGAAACTAGCTTCTCCCACTAGATCTACCTCTATAACTATGTTCCCCTTGCCCACGGCCCTACAAGCCACTAAACTAGCTACCCGACATGTTAGAAGTACTAGGGAGTAGTTGGCGGGGTACATTGGCTACAGAACCCTGGGATCCCATCTGATGCTCACTAAACATGGGGCATTCCCTAACAAAGTGACCCAGCTGGCCACACCTAAAACATCCTCCTATACTTACTAAGTAGGGTATTGACTGTACTTCTCCACATTAAGTACATGGTGCAAAAGAGGATCCCAAACCAGACCCTAAACTACTATAACTAGGGCTTTGCCCACTGCTAGAGCTGTATCTTGATCTCAACCACCTAGTTATGTGTCTAAAGCCCTATTTCTTATTGCCACTGACTCTGCCATTGTAATTACTTTGGCTACCTCTGCCCATCGAGCTCATATAGAGCATACCAGATGACCCTGCAGCTCTGCTGTTCTTAGGTCTACTTCCATTATCACCCATGTAGCTCATCTCTATCTGTTGGGCTCGATCCACAACCACATCAACAGGTTGGTCTACCAGCATAGCCAAATTAGCATACTTTCTATCCAGTCCCTTCATAAACCTCTTCACCTTTATAGCCTTAATAGCTACAGTAGTCGGGGCATATCTGCTTAGCTCTAAGAACTCAGATGTATACTCATTAACTATTCTTCCATTCTTCTTCAAAGATTTAAAGGCCCACTATTGCTGATCCCTAAAAATTTTTGGCACAAATCTGTTTATGAACAACTCCAAAAACTGTGCCCAAGTTAACTCCTCAATCTGAGGAAGCACATAATCTGTCATCCATTGCTAAGGTACAGGCCTCAATGCATGCTGCACACATTCAATTAATCTTTTATTTGTCAACTGTAGCTCTACCCTAGGCTGTTTATAAGAATCCATAAATCTCTATGCATCACCTACACTGTCGTATTCCCCGGGCACTAGCTTCTTAAAATTGATTATCTGCTTGTAAGGCTCTGCCCTTTGTACTAAGGCCTGCTGTGGAGGGTTTATCATTTATTATTCCATCATTTTAATGGTCCTCTGTAGTTCTATAAGGGTAGCTACCATAGGATCTATAGAACCCTGGGCCATGTATGGCTACTCTTCTGGTTGTGGCTGCTTTTCCACTTGAGTAGCTCTAGGTCTCCTGCCATGCCTCTTAGGAGTCGGTGCCTCATTCTGCGTCGATACTTCATTTGGCACTTCTGACTCCTGTGCCGTAATAATTCTTCTTCCTCTGTGCATACTTCCTAAAATTCAACTATTTTAGCCCACAAATACTAAAATAACATGTTATACATAACTATACAACTATAAAAACATGTAAGCATGCAAAGGCATAAGCTAGATGCAAGGATGACAAACAAGAATGAGTATGGACCCTACACTCTGCATGTGACCTCCTAAGAAGACTCTTTTTAAGGTTCTAGGATCCTATGCTCTAATACTAACTTTGTCATGATCTAATTTCTGGGTCGGACTGACACTAGGACTTAGGTTAGTATAAGGCCCCTGAAGCCCGTAGTAAGCCTAATTATCTCTAACCAGACCATAAACCCAATAAGGTAGCCTAATTTCAAGAAAACAAATGGACAAAGTCCGGTCATAAATTGCACTATCTAATAGGGAGCATTAGCTCACCTGACCTGTAAACAAATAATATCAATAATAAATCAAAATAAAGAACTAAAGAGTTAAAAACACCCTAAATTTATGCCGAAAATCCCGACGAGGTTCCTCTATACTTAAGACTTACCCAACCTGTAAAACATTCAACTAATACTTCTCAATCCACAAGGCCTCAGGCCCATAACACAACAACAATATAATGCCCTTCTTGGGCCTGCCAAATTAGTCAATTCTCACATAAAATAATTATTTAAAAATTTGGGACATTACATTTTTTTTTTATTTGGAGAAGTTCCAATTTATCATAAGCTATCTATGGGCATTATTTTAATTATATATATTATTTTTAACACTTTTTTTAGTAGAAAGTTTGAAATATAGATTGAGGAACAAATTAGAGAGACATTTTGGCATGCTCATAAGTGAAATATATGTAAATAAAAACTTACAACATACATACACTTTTGGATGTTCATAATTTTGTGGTTTATTATAAATTAGTATAGTTGATATTTTCTTGATATTTTAATTTTGCAATTAATTTGTGCTTTAATTAAAATAAAAAAAATTTACTTACAATTGAAGATTTATTGATCATGCGTCTAATATATTGTTCACTTTAATTAACATGTGTATATTCTATTTAATGAATGTCACAATTCATGTAGGATACATTATTTTCAAATTTAGTTTTTAAAATGGCATGAATTTATTTTCACATTTTACTTTTGAATACATGGATTTGTTTGACTTGATTCATCAAAAGATAATTACGTCAATTTCAACCAGTAAAACTATTTTTTAGTATAAAATTTAAATTAAAAATAAATATATTTTATATAATAAATAAAGATATTCATTTATTACATATAATAGATGTATAATATATTTTTTTAAAATATGAAATTTAAATCAATTGACTATTTTGATAATCAAATAAAACTTCAAAACCCATATTGTAAATTATTGTTAACTTTTGCAAAATCAATTTAGCCCTTTTCATTACAATTATGAGAAAAAATAAAGGTTTGGCTATAACATAAAAAATTGAAAGAATTAATTATAATTGTGATTTAACACAATCGTTTGGCTTTTTTTTATCCATTAATTAAGCTTTTTACATTTGCTAACCAATTACAATAGGTACCTACTAATGCAGAATAGGAAGATGATATTCCTATTACAATTTATGAATTATATTTCATGCAAAATTAGGAAATTTAAGAGTTTTATTTTTTAAGAATTTTATTCATATTAGAACTATTATTTAGGAATTTTATTGTTTCCTAGTTTATTTTGGTTTAATTTAGTATTCTTAATTAGGATTAAATTAGGGTTCTAAAATCCTAATGTGATTGGGATTCTTAATTCTATAAATAAAATCTTGGGTTTCTATTATTAGATGAAGTTTTGCTATGACAATTTCTATGACCTTAATAATATCTTGAGAATTAGTTCTCTTTTCTTCAAGGATTGGTCCTTAATTTTTCTTTGTTTTTGATTCCTTCCCATTGTTCAACATCAATTTTGGTATCAAAGCCTAAATTTAATTCAAATTTCCATGAACTTCTGCAAACTTTTATTCCTTCTACCGTGCCCTCAAAATTTCCCTTTACTCTTTATCCAAAATTTTTAGCCTTGTTTACTATTTAAAAGGAAAAAAAAAAAAAAAACAAATAGAAAATAGAAAGCTTTGAGAAATAGAGAAATCCAATGGGCACTCCCACCCTTCACTATACACCACCATCCGACCATCAAACCCAAATATTGCCACCACCAATCCATCAGTGATATCCATGCAATCCTTCCAGCGCCTTTTTGATCACCTGCAACTTCCTAGAAAAGAAGATCTGATTGGGTCAGATCTTAAGTAGAATCTAAACCCGTAAGTTTTCCAAATTTCTCGACCCTACCCAGCCCTTCTTCAATTGTTGATCTGCCCATCTTTGTTGTCGAAACTATTGTCCGACTTCCCAATTGCAAAAATCTATTGGGTCAGGTCAAGGAATCTGCTGGATTTTTTTTTTCAATGAAAATAACTCCTAAATTGCTAAAATTTCAATTTTCTTCAATGTGGTATGCTTCTTTAAATTGAAATCATAATGTGGTTTGATAATGGACAATGGAATGACTCTAATGATTCATCGGTGCAACTAAATGAATTATGGGATACAATTCAAGGAATACAAACAGAGATTGATGGATATTATGAACATATTATTTAATAGATTTATATAGTGGTCCTTGTGGTTTATTTGATGAGTATCAAGATATATAAATAATCTTACAATATAGGGAGAAAACACTTAAAAAATGTAGAAATGAATACCATGTTCAACAAATTCATCAACAAGCTAAAGATGAAGAACATGAAGAGTTTGAAGCATAGAAGGAAGTGCACATATTTCAATTGAGAGAGCAATTGGATACAAAAAAAAGTATTAAAAATATAAAAGCATGAAGTTTTGAAAATGCAAGGAAACTACAAAAAGAGTACGGAAAGCAACTAGAAATTGAAGAACAAAAGAGAAAGTTGAAGATGAAATTGAAGAATCCAAAGTTGTGGTTGTTGGGTCTTCACCTATTGAAGAGTCTATTTTAGAGCAAAAATTCAATCAGGTCTCAACAGTTGTTTTAATTGATTTTATTTGCCCAGATGTTTCTAGGAATACAAAAGAGAGCGCAAACTTCTTCAAGTCATTCTTGTTGCTATCGTCCAAGAAGAGCATATTGTGTGTTTTCCTTAATTGATTCTTGATCCTTCAACACTTTAGAACTTGAGGACGAGTTTTTTCCAACAATGGGAGAATAATGCAGAATAAGAAGATGATATTCCTAACGAATTATATTCCATGTAAAATTAGGAAATTTAAGAATTTTATTCTTATTAGGACTATTATTTAGAAATTTTATTATTTCTTAGTTTATTTTAGTTTAATTTAGTATTTCTAATTAGGATTGACTTAGGGTTCTAAAATCCTAATGTAATTGGATTCCTAATTCTATAAATAAAAACTAGGGTTTCTATTATTAGGTGAAGTTTTGTTATGACAATTTCTATGAGTTTAATAATATCTTGAGAACTAGTTCTCTTTCCTTCAAGGATTAGTCCTTGATTTTTCTTTGCTTTTGATTCTTTCCTTGTGTTCTACATCATCCAAATTCTCTCAAACTTCATTTTAAACATCCATTATTTAAAGATGTATTTTGAGAGTTCATCTTTATTATCCAACTCTTTTTACGGCCAAGAATCAATCCAATTACAATCACAAGCTTTTTCATGGTGCTTGCTAGCCAATTACAAGAGTTACCTAACTCTCAACTTCTCTCAAGCTTCATTTTAGGTGCTTAATCATCTTTATATAATTATTATATAGATGTTTGTGTGTGATTTGAGTTTCTTCTAACTCATTTAATACAATTCGATATGACTTAATAAATAGAGAGATGATTTGCCAAGGAAAAACAATAATCAAGTATGAAAGTTATTATCAAAATTTGATAGAAAATTCTCACTAAAATCAATACTTTTCATATCCAAAAGTTAAAATAATAATAATAATAATAATAATAATAATAATAATAATAATAATAATAATAATAATAATAATAATTTTTTTTTATATGAATTCAAAAATTAGTCGTTACTCTTTAAAAATTAGATTATTGCTCTTATTTTCTCTTTTAACGCGATTCTAATCAACTTGTTAAATTATACAAGATTATCATGCCACTTTTAAAAATGATGCATTGTTTTTTGATTATATCTCGACAATAGGAGAAAATATCAAACCATTTTTAAAAATGATATGATATTTTTGCTTTTGTATAAAAAGCAGCAAAAGTAACAAGCTACTTTTAAAATTGGTATGATATTTTTATTTCTGACTTAAAATATTTAATTTTTGAAAATAAATTTTAGAAAAATATTTTAACTCAATGGAACATCATATCTTATAATAAAAAACAAGTCCAAACTTTTAAAATAGTTTGTCACTTTAAAAATATAATTTAAATTGGCTTTTTTTTTTTTTTTTTTTTTTAACGAACAAACTAAGCATAGGGTGCTAAAATTTCTAACCTTTCACTATCTATTTTCAAGCTATACTTCCTTGCTTTTGCATTCACTTGACAACTTATAACTTTTCTTGCAAACTTTGTTAGTTAATTACTTTAAGTTTTGATATCACTAAAATTATGCTCCTCTTTTTTTTTATAATTGAGTCTTAAACTTGAGATCTCACAACTCTAAGTATCATTCTAATACCCCTAAATTAAAACTCATTGACGAAATGCTCCTTTGATGCATGGGGTGAACACATGCTTGTAGAAAGAGATGATTCTCATTGATTTCAATTGATCTGTACATGGGTATATATATACAATTAATTTCTATAATTGTGTTCTACTAATTAGGAAGAAATCCTAAATAAGAAATCCCAAATAGGAATACAGAATACAGAATATACAGAGAAATAATATAGTAATTGACTTTCCATAATACTCCCCCTCAAGTTGGAGCATAGATGTTAATCATGCCCAACTTGTTACAAATGTAGTCAATCCTAGTTCCATTCAGAGCTTTTGTGAAAATATCTCCTAACTGCTCTCCAGTTTTGATGTGTCCTATTGAGATGATCTGTTGTTGAATCTTTTCACGAATAAAGTGACAATCAATCTCAATATGTTTGGTCCGCTCATGAAACACCGGATTAGAAGTGATATGAAGAGCAGCTTGATTATCACACCACAATTTCGTAGGTAGGGAGGTCTTAAAACCTGTCTCATCTAGTAATTGAAGTATCCACATTACCTCACATACTGATTGTGCCATGGCTCTGTATTCGGATTCAGCACTAGATCGAGAAACTACACTCTGCTTCTTGCTTCTCCAAGACACCAAATTTCCTCCAATAAAAATATAATATCCAGTAGTTGACCTCCTGTCAACCTTAGATCCAACCCAGTCGGCATCTGAAAAACATTCAATATTCAAATGCCCATGATTACCACATAGCAAACCTCTTCCTGGAGCGCCCTTCAGATAACACAAGATTTGTTCCAAGGCTTCCCAATGAGCAACAGTTGGGGAAGACATAAACTGACTTACCACACTAACGGCATAAGCAATGTCGGGAAGAGTGACTGTAAGGTAGTTCAATTTTCCTACCAATCTCCTGTATCTCTCTGGATCTTCAAACAACTCACTATCCCCTGCTAACAGTTGTAAAGTTGGAGTCATTGGTGCGCTACAAGGCTTAGCACCTAATTTTCCTGTCTCTGTCAATAGATCGAGGACATATTTTCTTTAAGACAAGAAAATACCCTTCTTACTTCTCATAACTTCGATACCCAAGAAATACTTTAAAAATCCCAAGTCTTTGGTCTGAAACTGAGTTTGGAAGAAGGTTTTAAGAGATGAAATACCTGCAGAGTCACTCCCAGTGATGACAATGTCATCCACATAGACTACCAAGAGAATTAGACCAGCCTCAGATTGCCTATAAAATACTGAGTGATCACACTTACTCTTTTGCATACCAAATTCCTGTACTGCTTCACTGAATCTCCCAAACCATGCCCTAGGACTTTGTTTCAAGCCATAAAGAGACTTTCGAAGCCTACAAACTTTACCCAACTCCCCCTGAGCAACAAACCCAGGTGGTTGCTCCATATACACCTCCTCCTGAAGATCGCCATGAAGGAAAGCATTCTTGATATCCAATTGATGCAGGGGCTAATCATATGTAGCTGCTAAAGAGATAAACAAGAGAATAGAAGTAAGTTTAGCTACAGGAGAAAAAGTATCAGAGTAATCAACCCCATATGTCTGAGCATATCCTTTTGCTACAAGGCGTGCTTTTAACCTAGCCACAGAACCATCAGGATTTACCTTTACTGTAAATACCCATTTGCAACCAATAGCTTTCTTACCAGTGGGCAATGGTAATAGTTCCCATGTACCATTAGCATCTAAAGCCTCCATTTTCTCTTTCATAGCATCACACCAGCCAGGATGAGACAATGCCTCATCAACAGTATTAGGGATAGGAACAGAGTCTAAAGAAGTAACAAAACACCGAGAACAAGAAGACAATTGATTATAAGAAACAAAAGAAGAGATAGGATAAGTACATGAATGTTTACCTTTACGAAGAGCAATGGGTCAGTCTAGATCAGAATCATGGTCAGTATGAGGTACAGGACCTCCCAACGAAGTAGCTGGTGGAGGATCTGAGTCAGGAATCTCCAATCTCCTGGAATAAACATGAACAACGGGAGGTCGAGTGGGTCTAGAGACAGAAGGAACAGGCTGTGGGAGAGGACTAGACATTGGTTGGACAGTATATATTAAGAGATCATCCTCCTCCCCCTGACTCTCATACACAGATGATGGAGAAAAAAATGGAGTGGACTCAAAAAATGTGACATCTGCAGAAACAAGATAACGATTAAGAGTAGGAGAGAAACAACGGTACCCTTTTTGGAGCCGAGAGTACCCAAGGAAGACACATTTGAGAGATTTTGGATCCAATTTAGTAACCTGTGGACGAACATCACGCACAAAACAGGTACAACAAAAACTATGGGGTTCAGTAGGGAACAAAGATTTTGTAGGAAATAAAGTAGTATAAAGAATATCCCCATTAAGGACAGAAGACGGCATACGATTGATCAAAAAATATGCCGTAGAAACTGCATCTGCCCAAAAGTGTTTAGGTATTTTCATCTGAAAAAGAAGAGCACGAGTTACCTCAAGAAGATGACGATTTTTTCTTTCGGCCACTCCATTTTGGGATGGGGTATCCACACAGGAAGACTGATGAAGAATGCCATTTTGTGTCATATAAGGCTGAAATTGTGCTGAAAAGTATTCTTTGGCATTGTCACTTCTTACTATGCGCACAGAAATATTAAATTGAGTTTTGATTTCATTACAAAAGGTACAAAAGATAGAAAATAACTCAGAACGATTCTTCATTAAATATAACAAGGTAACACGAGAGTAATCATCAACAAAAGTAACAAAAAAACAAAATCCAGTTTTAGATGTAACAGAACAAGGACCCCAAACATCAGAATGAACTAACTCGAAAGGGGATGAAGCCTGTTTATTGACTCTAGACACAGAAGGCAAATGATGATGTTTTGCAAACAGACACGACTCACATTCTAGTACTGATAAAGACTGAAATTGAGGACACAGCTTCTTCATGGTAGACAAAGAAGGATGACCCAATCTACAATGAGCTTCAAGAGGTGTTAAGGTGCTGGAGCAAACAAGCGACCGCGGTACATGATTTTTCAGAATGTAGAGACCACCTGACTCGCGTCCTCTACCAATAATCTGCTTCGTCGTAAGATCCTGAAACAAACACTGGTCAGGAAAAAAGGAAACAAAACAATTTAAGGTACGAGTAAGTTTACTAACAGAAAGTAGATTAAAAGAGAATTTTGATAGACACAAAACAGAAGACAAAGAAATTGACGAAGTCGGGTTCGCAGTTCCAGAACTCATGACACAAGAAGTAGAACCATCAGCTAAAGTAACAGTAGAGGAAGTGAGATTAGACTGAAAAGCAGATAGAAGACTAGAATTACCTGTCATGTGATCTGTCGCACCAGAATCAATAACCCATTTGATGAAGAAGACACAAGGCATGTAGTGGATTTACCTGACTCAGCGATCGCGGTGACAAGGAAACTGGTAGGCTTTAGAGATGCCTGATACTGGGAAAATTATGTAAAATCCTCTGCAGATACCAAAATAGTTTTCTCAGAGGAAGATACTGTAGAACTCTCTGCTGCCATATTTGCCATCTGTGATCGCTGATTTTTCCTCTAAAGTTGCGGACAATTATATTTTGTATGGCCAGACTCATGGCAATAATAACAAATGACTCCTCTTGAGTCCTGATTAGAACTAGCCTCTCCATTACGCTAATTACTTCTATTACCTGTAATTCCTCCTCTACTTCCTCTTCTATTACCTTGTTGTCCATTTGGATTACGGCTAATAAGAGCACTACTGGCAGGCTATGAAGATTGAGTACTCTCTGTATGAAGGACCCGTGTGAATGTTTCATGCAAAGAGGAAATCTCAGGACTGGAGAGAATCTGAGATTTAGCAGTCTCATACTCTGAATGAAGGCCTGCAAGAAAACTCATAACAACCAGTTGCTCCCGTTGGGCCTGCTGAACTTTCACATCAGGACTAAAAGGCAACAATACATTAAGTTCTTCATATACTCGTTTAAAATCCATAAAATAAGCCGTGAGAGACTTATCCTCTTTCTCAGCACGATAGAATGCCTTACAAACATCATAAATATGGGAGATATTTCCTTTACCAGAATACAGAAAATCTAAATAATCCATCAATTCCTTAACAAATTCACAGTAATTAATTAAACTAATTACCTCACTATGAATCTAGTTCCGAAGCTGCAAAAACAAACGAGGATCCTCCCTTAGCCAAGTTTATCATGTATCATCAGTGGGTGGATCTTTAGTAAGGTGATCATCCTTATCAATGCTACGCAAATAGACCCTAACAGTCTTACTCCACTCCAGGTAATTCGAACTATTAAGTTTGTATTCCGTGATCTTAGTCATCACCGGAATCACATCAGAAATAACATTCTTATTGTCTGCCATTTGTTGAGACAAAGAAAACTAACCGAAACGCTAATCCAAAGTGCTTATAGCAGCAAAATAACCCAAAATCACAAATCAAGCAAATACCAAAATAGGATCTCAAAAGTCCTTTAATGGTATACTGGATCAAGCAACAGCACACAGTGGTGGAATGAGGGGGTTGAGGAGACGCCGGCGATGTTGATCGGGGTTGAAACGGCCGGTTGGCGGCCAAGGTCTCTCCTGAGCTGGGTAGTGAGAACAAATAGTCACCCTAGATTGATGACCTGTTCTGATACCATATAGAAAGAGATGATTCTCATTGATTTCAATTAATCTATACATGGGTATATATATACAATTAATTCCTATAATTGTGTTCTACTAATTAGGAAGAAATCCTAAATAATAAATCCTAAATAGGAATACCGAATACAGAATATACAGAGAAATAATATAGTGATTGACTTTCCATAACATAGTGATTAACTTTCCATAACAATGCTAAACATTCTTTACTCACTTTTTGAAATCCAACTTAGCCTACTTTTAATTGTCTATTTGTTTTCGTTGTAGTGCAACATAATTAATACATACTTTCATGTATTGGTAGCTGTAGAAACTAATGCATCGTGTGCCTATCACTGCTAGCTACCATTTGATTGGTTTGGCAAAGTTTAAGAGGTAGTCAATTTATGGCAAAATGTTTAATTTAATCTTATACTTATCGAACAAGTTTAATTTAATTTATTTTCAATTTTTTATCTAAATTAACTCAAAAGTTTCAATTTACACTTAATTTAGCTTAAAAATTAAAAATTTTAGGCTAAATT
The DNA here is from genome assembly GCF_030052815.1 of Hevea brasiliensis. Lineage (NCBI taxonomy): Eukaryota > Viridiplantae > Streptophyta > Magnoliopsida > Malpighiales > Euphorbiaceae > Hevea > Hevea brasiliensis. The sequence goes on from NC_079494.1 coordinate 10,020,152, forward strand.
TTTTGATTTGTTGATTTAAATAAAAATTCAAAAATTTCAACTTATAAATTTGAAGATTAAATTTCTTGATTTTTTTATTTAAGTTCAAAAATAAGAAGCTAAATTAATTAATTTTCTTTATTTTTAGAGTAAATTGAACATGAATTAAATTAAACTTTTGAAGGATGTAATTGAGCTTTATGCCGTCCATTTATTCATCCACCAATATTGCCTATTGTAGCTTGAAGACTCCAATTTCTGTTGCGTAAAGATGGCGATTGAGATAGATAGAGAAACCAAGCACCAAGTTGGAACAACATGCTTTGTTATATGCTCAAAAGTGGATATAAAATGATCTTGCACCAAGAATATATTTCTTTGAGAGAACACAGAACTTGAGAAATGCTCAGGAGAAGCAAAACACTGTCTTTATAAAATGAAGATTCTGACTTAATTATTGCTTAATTAAACACTCTCTTTATTAATTTATAGGTAGGAGATGCGTTTGGAAACGGGAACTCAGTTTATCAGTAATCAAGAATTGGCAAGTACACTTGATTGGAAGTCTCCTCCTTTCTGGCTAAAACACTATATATATATAAAACGTTTTAGGAGGTGTTTAATTCACCTGTTAGGTATAACTGATAGTTGATAGATACCTAAATAGGTCAACTAGAGTATTTAGTAAGTTTAAAAATATAAAGCTGATAGCTGATAGGTAACTAATATGGTGTTCATCAACGGCAGTTTATATCAGCTCTATTTTTAGAGCTATTTCTCATCAACTAATAGCTAATTTTATTTTATTTTTTATTTTGATCATATTATCTTTTTTTTTTTATTTAATTTTAAAATTAATATTATTAATACTTTTATCTTTTTTATTTATAATTTTAATATTTTAATTAATGCATTTCAACTTTGTTAAAATATTTTTTATTAATAACATAAAATATAACATATTTATTTATATCAAAAAAACTTAAAATTAATTAAAAGTTTTTCTTTATAACAATAATAATTGCTTCATTATTTTATTTATATTTTTAAAGTTATTTAATTATTTTTTTTAAAAAAATTAATTAATTTCTTATTTTAATAATAAAATAAATGATATAATATAATAAATTAATAATTATATATTTATTTTAATAATATAATAATGATATAATATATTAATTTAATAATTATATATTTAATTTAATAATAAAATAAATAATATAATATAATAAATTTATAATTTTATATTTATTTTAATAATAAAATAAATTATATAATATATATCTTTATTAATCATTTCATATATCAATAAAAATAATTAAATATAATATTACTAAATACTTAATATAAATTAACTATAATTAATTATCAGTTATTAATTAATAATAATAATAATTAATTAATAGTTATCGATTATATTAATTAAATATAATATTAATAAATATTTAATATAAATTAATTATTATTAATTATTAATTATTAATTATTAATTATTAATTATTAATAATAATTAATTAATAATTATTGACTATGTTCAACTGCTAAAATAAATATGGCCTTGATGCTTTGGATCCGTTTGAGTTGTCCCCACCATAAACAATTATGTCAATATGACTTGTAACCATGTATGGATTTGCAAATTTCAAAACAAAAATATATAAATATTGGGAAAAATAAGCAGACAGCTGCCCGTGATTGGAGTCGTTGATTGAGCAAATACTGCCAAAAAAAAGTGTGCGACTGTGCATGTAGTATTGAATGGGCGTGTTCCAGCGGATGACAATCGTTCCCAATTCATGTGAACCATCAGCATCAGATTAATTTTTTGTGCTTGGGTGGAGATGAAGAGGGCTAGGGGTGGCCACGGTCTGATTTTGAATCGAAATCGAATTGAAATCGATTCGATTAAAATTAGATCAAAATTAATTATAATTGGAATCGATTTCAAATCGGACCGAAATCGTCCTTCTGTAGTTTGATTTAGGTTCATATTTTTTAAGAATCGTGAACAGACAGTTTCGAATCGGATTGAACCGACGATTTCAAACTGGATTAAACCGGTGATTTAAATATAAAAAAATTCAATAAATATGTTACATCGCTCCTAATTCATTTATATATATCATTAATTCTCTACACAATTATTCTCTGCATTTTCTTCGATTCTTAATATTTTTTCAATTTTTCTCAAATTCTTTAAATAATTATTTTCTACACTCATTTTGATTTCCAATACTCTCTTAATTTTCCTACTTTATTATTTTATATACTTACTGAAATTTTCAATACTATCTCAATTACTTTGTTATTACTTTAAATCCTCAAAAATTTCTAATACCCTCTATTTTAATTTTTTTTCTCTTTTATACTTTTTAATTATCAATTATTATATAATTTTTTTAAAAAGGCAAGTAATAGAACTAGAAATTTTTATTCCTCTAAATTCTAAAGGGATATTTAGGTAAAATTAAGTTCATACACTTTTTGCTAATTTCTTTAAAAAAAATTAATTTCATCTCTAGTTTTTTAATCAGGTTCAAGTCTTTATTTATTAAATTTTTCTTAAAGATAAATTATTTTCTTTCTTTTTTTTCTTATTTTATTTTAATTGAAAGATTTATAAGAAAAATTAAAATATTTTTACAAATATAACTTAAATTTTGAATCAATAAAATTTTTCTCTAATTTTTTTTTGCCTAAGCTACCCTTAAACCATCCCTAAACCACTTCCAAACCGTCCTCCAAACTGTCTTGAACTGTTCTTTTTTGAACCGCCCTTCAAACCGTTTTAAACCGGGGCTTAAACCAGAATCGGCGGTTCAGGAACCGTCTTCCAAACCGTCCCCTGACGGTTTGGTTTAGGTTCATAATTTCATTGAACCTAAATCGGCGGTTAGGAACCGTAACTGACGGTTCCTGAACCGTGGCCATCCCCTGACGGTTTGGTTTAGGTTCATAATTTCATTGAACCTAAATCGGCGGTTTAGGAACCGTAACTGACGGTTCCTGAACCGTGGCCATCCCTAGAGAGGTCATCTCCATTCTGAATCCCGTTTATTATTATTTTTTATTAAAAAATAATTTATATCAATATATTTTTGTATTTAAATATTAAAATTTTAGAAAAAAAACATATTCTTAAAAATATGATAAAAAATAGTTTTGATTTATATATTTTTTAATAAATAAATTATATTGTATACTAATAAATTGTTTTTTTTTTTTAAACAAGAAAAAAAGTGAAGTTTTTGTGGAGAAATTCATTCTGCCCTGCTCTTTGACGAGGAAGTCTTTATGCTTACCCTAAACTCATGTAGGACTAAAAAGGGGAGAGTGATCTCACTACAAAAAAAAATAATCAGTTTTAAATTCGATTATTGTAACTGACTGAAATCGATTGTTATTAATAACTAATTTTAAAACTAATATGTGATTTCAATTTTTTATAGTAAAATAGTTAATTTTAAAAAAATTTAGCAATCAATTCATGAATCGATTGCTAAATCAGTTATTATTAGCAATAGATTTATAATTAGTTGATAAAATCTGTTACTAATAGGAACTAAGTTATAATTGATTGCTAAATCGGTTGCTAATCGATATTAGAAAAATATTAAGTATATGATTAGCAACCGATTTTAGAATCGGTTGCTAAAATCTGTTGCTAATAGCAATTGATTTTAAAATTAGTTGCTAACAGCAACTGATTTAGGGAATCGGTTGCTGAATTAAAGAATTATTTTGATTGGCTCTAGAGTTAACAACTAATTGTAAAAATTAGTAACCGATTTATAATTGGTTATTAAAATCAGTTATTATTTGCAACCAATTTCTTGTTGATTACTAATATTAATCAATTTTTACAATCAATTATAAATCGGTTGCTAATTTTTTTTTCTAAAAAAATTTTAGGCCAATTTTTTTTTTTCTGTTTTTAATTTGCAACCGATTTGCAAATCAGTTGCTAACAGCAATCGATTTTTACAATCGATTTTATGACTAATTTTTTTCCTCTAAAAATTCCCGCCCAATTTTTTATTCTTTTTTTTTTAATTTGCAACCAATTTGTAAATCAGTTGCTAATAGTAATAAATTTTTAAAATAAATTAAAATTAGTTGCTAATAGCAATCAGTTTTATAATCAATTTTTGCAATCGATTAAAATCGATTGATAATAGCAACTGATTTTTTCTCCAAAAATTTTTGCCTAACTTTTTTTTTATTTGCAATTGATTTGCGAATCGATTGCTAACAATAACCGATATTTGAAACTGAAATCAGCTACTATTAGCAACTGATTTTGTAATTGATTTTTTCACCCCAAAAATTTCTGCCCATTTTTTGTTTTTTTTTTTTTTAATTTTAATTTGTAATTGATTGAAATCGATTGCTATTGGTAATGGATTTTGCAACCAATTGCAAATCAATTGCAAAATCTTCCCCCTAAAAACAAACTAAAATTTTTCTTACAACTGTCACATGGAGCTTCTTAAAAAAAGCTTGATTAATTTTTTTAATGTTATTATATTAATAATCCTTTAAGTTATATTTAAAATTAATAGATATTATAACATATATAATTAATTAATAAAAAAGTAATAGTAGTAGTAGGTAGCTGATGGCTATTTATTTAATAACATAGTTTTGAGACAATGGCCAATGAAAGAGTTATCGCCATTCAATTGAACATTTGCCCACAGAAGAATTATGGCATTTAAAAGTATAAATTTTCAAATACAGTGGCCAATTTAAATGGCCAAGTTTAATGGGCAATGTTTCTTATTAAAATTATTTATTGATGAAATTAAATCTGAATTTGAATTTTCTATTTTATCGTGTTTATAAATAGAGAGTACTTTGTGATGCTTTTGTAACGCCCTACATTCATAGTCCTGTGCATTTCACTGTTTCGGCAAGCGGTGTTGGTTCGGACAATTAAGAGGATTAAGACCATGTTTAAGTCATATAGAAAAGTTGTAACACCCCTATATGCATAGCCTGATATATTTCACTGTTCCGATGACCGGTGTCGGTTCAGATAATTAAGAGAATTAGAATCATAATTAAGTCACCTAGTAAAGCCTTGAATTAGAATAAATAGTAAGTACCAGATGGTCAAATAGAAAATACAAGAAAAATAAAAGAGATGACATGTAATTAGATTAAATGAGCCGAAAACCGTAGCGATGGGTGACCGCACCGAGAAGTTACGGCGAGGACGGTTGACTAGCCCTGGACAGCGGGGAACCCTGGAAAATATTTTCGAAATCTAATTAAAGGTCTACTGAGGTATAATTGACATTTAAAATGTCAAAGAAAAATTAGTAAGTCAGTATAAATGAAAACGAAAATTTAAGAAATCGGCGGGACAAGGATTAAATCGGTGTTATCGAAAAATTTGAAATGCAACCCGAAAAGGGGCATTTTGGTTATTTGACACCTAGAGTGGACTTTTGACCTAATATCCATGAAAAATAAGTAGTATTAAATGTTGAAAATGCCATAAAAATTAGAAGTCAAATATATAGAATAAATAAAGGAAATTTAAGGGATGTAATTGAAATTTCTTAAGATTGATTATTATAATCTAATGGTGATTTGGTGGAGCACTAAGGGGGTATTTAAACAACAAATGGACATGTGTATACCCATTCACTATCTTCTTCTTCATCATTTTTCACTTTGGCTGAATTCCATTTCTCATTCAAAACCTCCATGGTTGTCCTTACCTTAAGCTCTCTCTCTCATGGTTTAAGCCACCATTTTTCAATCTTCCTTCACTAAAGTTTGTCTATACATCTTGGTCAACATATTGGGAACATGAAAGAAGAGTTTTGGTGAAGATTTGAGCAAACTCTAAAAGAGGTAAGTGTCCAAACTCCTTCCTTTCTTAAGTAAAGTTTATGTTTAGCTTTGATGAAGAAATTTTGAGGTTTTGATGAGTTATTGTTATGTGCTATTTTCGGCAGCCATGGAAAGGGAAGGCAAGTGAAATTTTCTTCATGTAATTGATGATGTTTAATGGGAATTAAGTTTGATTAAAGAAATTTGATGTATTAGTTAGTTAATTCCATGTGTTATATATTTGAGCAATTGATTTTGGGAACTTGAAAGCAATTGAGCGAGACATTTGCAATTGGACAAATCGACAGCCTTATGGTGTAATTAGGAGTGTTTAATTTCATGGAATGGTTTGATGAATTATGGTACCAAGGATTGAAGAATGTATATGTAAATCATTAGTGGGATTTATATGTGTTAATTAGGTGTGTTATGTGTATATATTATTGAATTTGGACTATGTAATTCTGAGTTGTATTTGGTATATGGAGAGTTTGTATATTCTGCCCAAATTGACCATAATGTGATGTGATGAATGGTTATGGTTTGGTACAAATCCACAATGAGGTATAGGAAGTGAAATTATAACAAGTTGAATGTACATTGGTTGGGGTATGAGAATTGTGTTTAAGGGCAGTATACATTTTAAGCCATAAGTGAATTTGTGTGTCCCCAATTGGTATGAGGCCAATTGGAGGTAAAACTAGATATAAAATAGGCCAAATTTCATGCTAGAAACTTAAAAATATTCCGTCTGGAAACTGCCCGTAAAATTGACCTAATCCGGAATTGCAAACTTGGTAACCCTAAAATCTGACCATATGAACAGTAGTCAGTCTTTTGGCCATAACTCACTCAAAACAGGTCCAAATGACTTGAAATTTATACCGTTGGAAAGCTTAGACATAGGGCTACATCTTTTGTGAAGATCACAAAACCCAGAAATGCCATTTACCAAGTCAATTTGCTTACACAAGTTCAGTCACAAAATCTGCCAAAATTAGATTGACCTAAAATTGACCTAACTTTGCATTAAAAATGCAACATGTTTAGCTTTAGTAAATTGACCATATCTTGGTCTATACAACTCAGAATGACTTGAAATTAGTGGCAAAAATTCAATAAGATATAAACCTACAAATTTGCTCTTTTGACAAGAACCTAAAAACAAAAGGAAAATAAGACATTTAGCTAGATCAATCTAGCATACAAAATCTAGAAATTTACCATTACTATACAATAAAGCCTTAGAAATAAAATTGGCAATAAATGCCAACTTGTGAGAATTGTAAAATGTACTATATTGAAAACATATTAGAATTATTATGAGATGTGATACTGAAACACTGTAAATTGTGTGTTTCAGTTGAAAAGGATATTGAGAAGCATAAGGAATATTGAGTCAAGGCCTAGAGGCGACTCAAATTAGGTTTGTGCACAATAAATTTATTTAAGTATTTCTTATTGAAATTTGATTTAGTATGTAATATGAATAGTTTTTTATTTATTTTGGCTTTGAAAATTTTATTTGGAAATTATTGTGTTGCCTACTTTATAAATGAAAATTTTGAGATAAAATGCGATTTGTGGTTTGTATGAAATAATTAAATATTGTGATTTGAAATTATTTTTGATTCACACTTGGTATGGCAATATCACTATGTTCCTCTTCCATTTAAGGGGTGAGTTTGACTATATTCCTCCCTCTCTGGCTTGCCAGTCTGAGATGAGTTTGGATGAGTACTCATTAGCTAGCTAGCCACCTCTCTCATTGATTTCGATTAGCGGGGTGAGTCTGTCTTGTCGTGGTGTACAACACTGCATGTTTAAAAATTTTGTGTCATGACCTAAGTTGTGTTATTGATTGGCAATACTGTGTTTATTAAATTTGTGTTAGATGAGCTTTGAAAATTATGAAAAGAAATTGTGAAATATTTGAATTGTGATTTGTCTATGGATGTTTATATTAAGCATTTTAAATTTTTATTGTGCACTATTGAGTAATTTATACTCAGCGATAGCTTCTTTTGCTGTTGCAGATAGAGGCAAGGAGAAAGTAACAGAGTGAGCTACTATTGATAGGGTTGCAGTGCCTTTTTGATGTAAATAGTTTAGTGTCATATGTATTAATGTAAAATTGAGCAGTTGTACAGTAAATTGTAATAATATTATCTTGTGATTTTTATGTCTGTAAATTAAATTTGTGAATGTATATTAAATATTTTGAATGCAATGTGTATGAATTATTTTGAAATCTTGAGATGACAATTTTGAGTTAAATTGTAGATTTTGAATTGAATTGTTGTTGAGGATGTTTTATTTGAAAATTTTGGAGGTTGGGTTGTGATTGAAACTTATTTGGAAGTGCTTTTCTACAGGTTTAAATTTTTGGTTTTTCTCAATTACAGCCGGCACTCTGCCGAAATTTTTACAAAATTTGCGGAAAATAGAAATTGTCAAACATTTTACTTAGTTTTTAAACTTCAGTTAAAAGTTTTTAATTTTTACCAAAAATGCTCGTCACCTTCAAAAAGGAATAAAATTATTTCAAAATCCCTTGTAGTATATTTAATGGGTTATCGGTAGGCGAAGTTCGGTAATTAATTAAGTATACTACAAGATCATGTTATGCTTTATAGAAGGGTAAGGTTTTTTGGTCATTTGACACCTAGAGTGGACTTTTGACCTAAATGTCCATGAAAAATAAGTAGTATTAAATGTTAAAAATGCCATAAAAATTAGAAGTCAAATATATAAAATAAATAAAGGAAATTTAAGGGATGTAATTGAAATTTCTTAAGATTGATTATTATAATCTAATGGTGATTTAGTGGAGCACTAAGGGGTATTTAAACAACAAATGGGCATGTGTATACCCATTCACCATCTTCTTCTTCATCATTTTTCACTTTGGCCGAATTCCATTTCTCATTCAAAACCTCCATGGCCATCCTCACCTTAGGCTCTCTCTCTCATGGTTTAAGCCACCATTTTTCAATCTTCCTTCACTAAAGTTTGTCTATACATCTTAGGCAACATATTGGGAACAAGAAAGAAGAGTTTTGGTGAAGATTTGAGCAAGCTCCAAAAGAGGTAAGTGTCCAAACTCCTTCCTTTCTTAAGTAAAGTTTATGTTTAGCTTTGATGAAGAAATTTTGAGGTTTTGATGAGTTATTGTTATGTGCTATTTTCGGCAGCCATGGAAAGGGAAGGCAAGTGAAATTTTCTTCATGTAATTGATGATGTTTAATGGGAATTAAGTTTGATTAAAGAAATTTGATGTATTGGTTAGTTAATTCCATGTGTTATATATTTGAGCAATTGATTTTGGGAACTTGAAAGCAATTGAGCGAGACACTTGCATTTGGACAAATAGGCAGCCTTATGGTGTAATTAGGAGTGTTTAATTTCATGGAATGGTTTGATGAATTATGGTACCAAGGATTGAAGAATGCATATGTAAATCATTAGTGGGAATTATATGTGTTAATTAGGTGTGTTATGTGTATATATTGTTGAATTTGGACTTTGTAATTTTGAGTTGTATTTAGTGTACGGAGAGTTTGTATATTCTGCCCAAATTGACCATAATGTGACATGATGAATGGTTATGGTTTGGTACAAATCCAGAATGAGATATAGGAAGTGAAATTATAACAAGTTGAATGTGCATTGGTTGGGGTATGAGAATTGTGTTTAAGAGCATTATACATTTTAATCCATAACTGAATTTGTATAACCCCAATTGGTATGAGGCCAATTGGAGGCAAAACTAGATATAAAATAAGCCAACTTTCATGTTGGAAACTTACCAAAATTCTGTCTGGTAACCCTAAAATCTGACCATATGAACAATAGTTAGTCTTTTGGTCATAACTCACTCAAAACAGGTCCAAATGACCTGAAATTTATACCATTGGAAAGCTTAGACATAGGGCTACATCTTTTGTGAAGATCACAGAACTCAGAAATGCCATTTACCAAGTTAATTTGCTTGGAAAATTTCAGTCACAAAATTTGCCAGAATTAGATTGACCTAAAATTGACCAAACTTTGCATTAAAAATGCAATCTGTCCAATTTTAGTAAATTGACCATATCTTGGTCTATACAATTCAGTATGACTTGAAATCAGTGGCAAAAATTCAATAAGACATAGACCTACAAATTTGCTCTTTTGACCAGAACCTAAAAACTAAGGGAAACAAGACATTTAGCTAGATCAATCTAGCATACAAAATCTGGAAATTTTCCATTACTAGACAATAAAGCCTTAGAAATAAAATTGGCAATAAATGTCAACTTATGAGAATTGTAAAATATACTATATTGGTAACATATTGAAATTATTATGAGATGTGATACTGAAATACTGTAATTTGTGTGTTTCAGTTGAAAAGGATATTGAGAAGCATAAGGAACATTGATTCAAGGCCTAGAAGTGACTCAAATCAGGTTTGTGCACAATAAACTTATTTAAGTATTTCTTATTGAAATTTGATTTAGTATGTAATATGAATAGTTTTTAATTGTTTTGGCTTTGGGAATTTTATTTGGAAATTATTATGTTGCCTACTTTGTAAATGGAAATTTTGAGATAAAATGCGATTTGTGGTTTGTATGAAATATTTAAATATTGTCATTTGAAATTGTTTTTGATTCACAATTGGCATGGCAATATCACTATATTCCTCCTCCATTTATGCGGTGAGTTTGACTATATTCCTCCCTCTCTGGCTTGCTAGTCTGAGGTGAGTTTGGATGAGTACTCATTAGCTAGCTAGCCACCTCCCTCATTGATTTCGATTAGCAGGGTGAGTCTGTCTTGTCGTGGTGTATAACACGGCATGTTCAAAAATTTTGTGTTATGACCTAGGTTGTGTTATTGGTTGGCAACACTGTGTTTATTAAATTATTTAATCAAATTTGTGTTAGATGAGCTTTGAAAATTGTGAAAAGAAATTGTGAAATATTTGAATTATGATTTGTCAATGGATGTTTATATTAAGTATTTTAAATTTTTATTGTGTGCCACTGAGTAATTTATACTTAGCGATAGCTTCTTTTGCTGTCGCAGATAAAGGCAAGGAGAAAGCAGCAGAATGAGCCGCTATTGATAGGGTTGCAGTGCCTTTTTGATGTAAATAGTTTAGTGTCATATGTATTAATGTAAAATTGAGCAGTTGTACAGTAAATTGTAATAATATTATCTTGTGGATTTTTATGTCTGTAAATTAAATTTATGAATTTACATTAAATATTTTGAATGCAATGTGTATGAATTATTTTGAAATCTTGAGATGACAATTTTGATTTGAATTGTGGATTTTGAATTGAATTTTTTTTTAGGATGTTTTATTTGAGAAATTTGGAGGTTGGGTTGTGATTGAAACTTATTTGGAAGTGTTTTTCTACAGGTTTAAATTTTTGGTTTTTCTCAATTACAGCTGGCACTCTGCCGAAATTTTTACAAAATTTATGGAAAATAGAAATTGTCAAAGAAATTACTTAGTTTTTAAACTTCAGTTAAAAGTTTTTAATTCCTACAAAAAATGCTCGCCACCTTCAAAAAGAAATATAATTGTTTCAAAATCCCTTGTAGTATATTTAATGGGTTATTGGTAGGCGAAGTTCGATAATTCATTAAGTATACTATGGGATCATGTTTTACTTTACAGAGGGGTAAGGTGTGACAAAAGCCCTGAATAAAAATAAATAGCCACAGTGGGTGACAAGGTATTCCTCAAAGTTTTCCCCTGGAAAAGAATTGTGAGATTTGGCAGAAAGGGGAAACTGAGTCCTCGCTTTATTGGACCCATATGAGGTTCTAGAGATAGTGGGTCCTTTGGCATACCGATTGGCAATACCTTTAGAGCTAGAGATGATACATAATGTCTTCCATGAGTCCATATTGATGAGGTATAGATCCGACCCATCTCATGTTCTACCTATTGAGGAGATCAAGGTTAATCCAGACCTCTCTTATGAGGAAGAACCCATAGAGATTCTGGCATATAAGGTGAAACAGCTGAGGAATAAGCAGATACCATTTGTTAAAGTGCTGTGGAACCATCATTCAGGCCAGGAAGCCACATGGGAGCATGAGGAAGACATGAGGAGACAACACCCACAACTATTCAGAGACTAAAATCAGGTAAAATTTCGGGATAAAATTTCTTTTAAGGGGGGCAGAATTGTAACACCCCTACATTCATAGTCTTGTGCATTTTACTATTCCGGTGACTGATATCAGTCCGGATAATTAAGAGGATTAGGACCATGTTTAAGTAATATAGAAAAGCCCTAAATAAAAATAAATAGCCACTATATGATGATGAAATGAAAATTCATAAAACAAAATATAAAAGGTTAAATGAGCCGGGGGTCACAGAGATAGGTGACCGTACCGGGAAGTGAATGCGAGGTCAATTGCAACTCTAATTTCGTATGGGACATTATGACACCGCAATCCTAGGAATTATTACAAGGCTAGTGGAAATGAGAAAACTACAGAAAAGAGTTGAGAATAAGGTTAAATAATTAGATCAGGGTTCAGGAAGAAATACAGTATTATTGGTAGACCAGATCAGACCAGCGAGGGGCAATTTAGTTAATTCACCCTTAAAGGTAACTTTTGGCCTAAATGTCCAATAAAATGTAGAAAATTAAAATATTGAAAATTAAATTCAAAGTGAAGAGGTTATGGAAAGAAAAGAAAAGAATATATATATATATATATATATATATATATATATATATATATATATATATAGTAATTATGATGTCATGGATGACACAATAAATATTAATAATTAAAAATTGATTTATGGGGATAATTTTTAGCCTTATAAGACCAAAAAAAAAGTCTTCTTCTTCAATTAGGCCGCCCCACCTCTCTCTCTCTCTCTCTCTCTCATCTCTCTCATTTCTCTCACCAAAACTCCATTAAAGCTCAATTTTGAGCTTAAGCAACCCCCTAATTTAGCCATAAATCCCATAGTTCCCTTAATTAAATCTTGTCTTTGAGTCTTGAAGAGAAGCTTGGAACAAGAAAGAAAAGGAAAGATTGAAGAAATTGAGAAGAATTGAAAAGCTCCATAAGGTAAACTTCTCTTTCATCTTGATTAGTTATGTAATCTTAGAAATTGAATTGTTAGGAGGAAATTTAATTCAAAATAATGAAAGAAATCAATTGGTATGATAAGGAAGTAAATTCGGCAGCCATGGGATTTGAGTGGAAATGATATGTTTTAGTTAATAGATTATGTATACAAGTTCAATGAAGGTAGTAGATGTGATTAGAATAATTTAATTTCATGTATTATGTAATTTAGTGAAATTAGGGCTCTTGAACCATTGAATTTTTGGAAAAAAATTAGGGATTTTGGGATTTGATGCAATTGGACCTAATTGAGGCTTGAAATGGTCAATTGGGGTCATTTGGAGTGTGATTGAATGCATAGATTGAATTGAAAGGGTGAATGGATGCTGCCCCAATTGGGCAGTTTGACCTTGGTCAACTCAAGAGGGCATAACTGAAAATTTGTTGCTTCAATTGGTGTGAGGCCAATTGAAGATGAAAACTAAGACCCAAAACTACAATTTTCATGTAGAAACCCAACCCTAAAATTGAACGCAAAGTGGTGTAAAATTAGGTCAAATCCGGGTAATGCACACTGCCACGCACAAAACTGACCATATGAACAGTACATGTTCAAATGGCCATAACTTGGTGTAGAAAGGTCCAAATGACCTTATTTTTACACCATTGGAAAGCTATGACATGGTACTACAACTTTTATGAAGAACACAAACCCAAATTCTGCCCATAACCAAATTGAATTGTCAACCAAAATTGGTTGCTCAAAACTGCCAAAACCAGGAATTGCCCAGAATTTCTAGGTTATAACCAATCCGGCCAGCCCTAGAAAATAGGCATAACTTGAGCTACAAAACTCCAAATGGAGTGATTCAAAAAGGGAATTAAAGCTTGTCTCATGGTATTTTGTGGTCGCCTGGACGAACACTCACCGAAGTGGGAAAGAGTGAGGAGTCGCCACTTTAATTTTGAGGGAAATTAAAGGAAACCATTTGTACACAAAAAAAAGATAAATTAAAAGAAACCACTTCGAAAACAGAAATTCTAGGTTCGGGGTCCATATACGGGCGAGGAAGGTGTTAGGCACCCCACCTCGTCCCTCTATGAGGGTAAACAGATTTAACATTATGCTCTTTACAAATTAAAATCGGAAGTTAGGGGGGGTTAGAATGATAGTGTTAATCCCTTTGATAAAAGGGAATATTTGATTTTTCACTGTTTCAGGTTACCCAGATACATAAGTACATGAGACGACCCTTAGTGAGTTGGTGTTGTGTAGCGGTTTTGGTTTAGAGGGTTACTTTGCGTGTTGTGTTATTTTAGTTTGGATTTGAGAGAATCCGGGTAAAAGCCTCTCCCGATCTCTAGGGGTAATCCGTTTAAAGTTTGAGTGAGGAATCTCGGATAAGAACTCTCCTCCGATCTCTTTAAGCATTTATTAAAATTTTGGTTGAGAATCGGATAAGAACTCTCCTCCTATATCTTTGTAATTTTAGAGTTTTAATGAAGGATCTCGGATAAGAACTCTCCTCCGATCTCCACATATTTATTAAAATTTTGATTGAGAATCGGATAAGAACTCTCCTCCGATCTCTTTAAGTTTGTAATTTTAGAGTTTTAATGAAGGATCTCGGATAAGAACTCTCCTCCGATCTTCACATATTTATTAAAATTTTGATTGAGAATCGGATAAGAACTCTCCTCCGATCTCCTTTTTTGTTTGAATGAGGATCGGGTAAGAACTCTCCCCCGACCTCTTAGAATTTAATTACGACCGTATATCGTAAGAACCTTAGACTAAGGGTTCTGGCATCCGAAAACGCTGGGAACCCGAATAAGGCTTCTCTTAACCCATTGACACCTTATAACTAGGTAGAGGATACCTGACTGAATTTTTACTGATCTCCTTTGTGATCGCCTTACTAGTACCTTTTGATAGACAATGTTCTATCTCTTTCGCTTACTAGTCTGGGATCTGATCTTACCTCGATCCCCCACTATACCAGGCTATCTCCTGAGCTTGTTTAGTGGTTCGACTTCATAACTTTTCCTCCGATTTATTATCCAAACTTTTATATTTTAAAGAAACTCTCGTGTTAAGATACAGCTACCAACATTTTATCAAACTACCTACACATTACCCGCAACTAGAACAACTACATTTGAAGGTAATAAAGGCTAAGAACAAATAAATAACATGAACTGATGAACAAAAAGGTAGACTCAAGAGGATAACCACCTTCATGGGGGTCTTTAACATAACATAAACTTGATGAAAATTACGAGGATGAAAACAAAGAAAATAAAAATGAGCGCTTGATAAAGCAACGGTCTAGACGCTCACCTGTAGGGGGTTGAATCTATTGAACTAAATATTGTGGAGCTGCGTGCTAATAGTCTGGGGACTAATGCTTGCCTTGAAATGAAGAATACCAAGTTAGAATGCAGTCAAGCTAAAGTAACAGTAACCAGGTTGGAATGAGATTGAGCTTGGAAAATAAAAAGTGGATATAAAGATGATGAAGACAAAACTGAAACTGAGAGATGGTATCGCAGAGTAATGAACAAACTGAAAATGAAGAGTTTCAGTGTCCAACACTCCTTCAATGGAAATACTTTAGAAAACTGGTTTCTGAAGTTTTTCTATTTTGAAAGCTTAAAAATAGCATAGCAAGATTGAATCAAATTTCAGAGCCTTTCCACTATAATCACCACCCCTTTTTTTCGTCCTCCCTACAGTTTTTTTTTCATGCAGGTAATGAAGGGTCAGGATTTCCCCTGAGGGAGATGGAAGGTTTGGATTTTAAAGGACATGATCTGATGCCCGAGAATTGAAGAGAATCAAAACGAATGGCTGAGATCCTATTAAGAATATTTGTCCTTTCTCTTTTCTAATCCAACAGCTCCAAATTTTCTTATCAAGGGAGATCCGAGGGCCGGGAATAAAAGACGCCGGTCTTGTCATCTTCTCTTTGATCCAAGGGCTCCGGGCTTGTCCTTACAAGTAAGATCAACGGTGGAGATCGAGATGTACAGGACTATCATGACATGTCCTGGTACCTGTCAGCAATGTGGGCAATTCTACAAATGAGGTGTGCGGTGGAGATTTGATCTCGTCTGTAACGCTTTAACTACCTCGGCTCTGATTATGACGACAGTTATTGAAAGTTGTCTCATCCTCTCCTTGCTTTCCGATCTCCCATCCCTTCCGATCTTTCATCATAACCTTTTCCGATTTCTCATACCGGGCCCTTCTCCCGATCTCTCCGATTCCAGAATCTTCCCCTCTATCCGAGCTGCTTTAGTCAAAGCATTTAATCCTTCGGTTACGGATGCATCCGCTTCGATTTCCGCTAGTAATAAATGCTCAAACCCCCTATATATATGCCTCATCGGGGAATTTCTCCCACATTCCATTTCTCCTCCTTCCATTTCTCTCTTCTTCTGTTCTAATTTCTCCGGTAACATTCTAGCCATGGTGACTGCTTTTGATCTTTTTCTGACTATTCTCTTAGCTCCCCGACTGAAAATTTATGACCCCGGTGATCGGAAAATCATGATAACCACATCTGATGACAATAAGAGAACCGGACTAATTTACCGATCAAGATCGAAAATATCGATCATACCGATCTCGGGTCGATTTACCAATATAATCGGTGAGCCGATTTTGGGCGAGAAGACTGCTAATTTTCCTCTTAACATCGGTGACTACCTTTTGAAGTTCATTTGGCTCCTCACTACATCGGGCGTCCCGACTGCAGCTCGGTTCTGGTTGATGACATCGGCTATGACTCCTCATCATCATGAGAGTCATAGCCACCCCCTCTGAGCTGTACATCTATCTGATGCCCATGGCTGGCTTTCTGATCACACATCTTTTGATTCAGCCATGAGACTAGACTTTGACATTGGTCCCTACTAGGTAGGATGTACTGCCAATCTTTAGAGATCGCCCAAATGATGTAATCTTACCTTTAAAGGTTCTTAATGATGTAATCCGATCTCTTGAGATCGCCCAAATGATGTAATCTGCCCTTTTGCAAATGAAATGAAATTTTATTTTGACAGTTATCATTTTATTATGCAATGGTTATTTTCCGATCTCTAATGTGTTTATCCGATCTGATTCCTAACTGAATCACCCATATCCGATCTGTAACGCCGAACATGTGCCTTAATCCACCAATTTTTAACTAGCCGATCTCCTCTTATTTTATTTTGTTTCTGGAATGTTCTTGCGACGTGTCAGAAAAGCGAGCAAATTTCGCTAACTGATGCGCCGCTTGGGACACTGTGAGCATTGAATGCTCAGACGGGTATAAATAGGGGAAGGGTCAATCAGCTGCTCCTTTATGTTATTTTCAGTCTTCCACGAGTGATTCCAAAATCCTCTCGTTTCTTCAAGTTCTTCCGATGTCGATCACATTCCGATAAGGGTTTTGATCTTTCTCTTAGTTAAACTTCTTCTGTTTCTTTGAAAATGAGTGGCGCCGAGGGTCAGAGAGCGGTGAGCCCCCCTTCCGTCCATGTCTCGTGGTCATCGGATGAAGTTGAAGTGGTCGAACCAAGTGGGTGATCTGAACCTCCCACCACTTCCGCTTTAGTTCGTGGTCGAGCCACTCAATCAAGGCAGACATCTTCCTCGGGTAGAGAAAATCTCCCGGTGGATGAGTTGCCATCAGTCCTCCAGGAGACCGATTTGCAATCCATTAGTCAAGAATACAACCTTCGAACCGATTCCTTCGAGCTTATCAGAAGCCATGGCAATCTCAAAGTCGATCACTCTTTTGAGGAAAATGATGCAATCATGGTGTATAAAGAGCAATAAAAAACCAGGCTTCGATTTCCTCTTGACGACTTTTTCAAGGACGTCTTAAAATTTCACCATGTCTCGGTGGCCCAAGTACATCCGAACTCATGGCGGATCCTGGTAGCATTCAGAGGCCTCTGTCGAGCTAAGGGACTTGATCCTACAGCTAAGGTGTTCGCTGAGTTGCATAGGCTCACTCGTCGAAAGGACAATGAGTACTGGTTCTTTCAAGCAAAACTGCACTGTGGGCTCTTTACCGATCAGCTCTCCTCACTGAAGAACTGGAAAAATCGCTTCTTCATGTTGAGGAGCAAGATTCCGAACGGTTTCGAATGTTTCCCCCGAAGCTGACAATATCTGGTCCTGCCACTTTCGAAGCATGTCGCCCTGAGTAGGGATGAGAGCGCCATGGTAATGGAGCTAAAGGATCAGGCGGTCACTCAGAAGTTCTTCTGTTTAGATGCGATGATGGCCAAACTGCACCATTGGATGATGCGGCTGGTTACCGGCGAAGAACGCGGGCTTTAGCTCTCTGACCTCGGCCCTGGTACTTTCTACATCTCTGATCTCTGGGCCTTAGCAAACTCACTGACTTTTCTTTGTGCAGGTATGGCGGGCAACGAGGCTTTCAAAGAGAGACGAAAGCGTAAGTGGGAGGTCTCCAAGAAAGTGCAAAAGATGAAGCACGTCGAGGCCTCACAGACGCCAAGGCATGATTTAAGAGAGGTGCTGGGAGGCTCGTCCCGATCCTCGGGACCACCGATCCCTGAAATAGAAGTAGTCCGGTCTCCTCCTCGACAAGAAGAACCACCGCCTCCACCTGCTTCTTCGAGTGCGGAAGGTGGTCCTTCCCAACCTACTACGAGGACCCTTTCCCGCTGCGCCCAGGTCCTCATTCATTCCTTGGAGAAGAACCAATCTGTACGGGAGAATCCAGGTTTGGCAAAGATTTTGGGAGCTTCCATATGCCTCCAGGAGGATCGGCACAGCTGACCCAGGGCAACATCGATGATCTCCTGGCCCAGACGATGAGCTTGAGTGTGGAGAGCTTGGTGAACCTGCATATCATCAGGGAAAAGGCTCATCATTTGAGGCAGGAGATCCAGAAGGCGGGCCAGGATGCAGCTTCCGCTCGAGGCCAACTTTCATCCGCCCGGGACTATAAAGCTGAAATTGAGGGGCGGATGAAATTCTATGAGGATAAATTGGCCGAGCAGGCTCATGATCTTGAAGAAGCTCGGGCCCTCCGAGCTGCTGATGTCGCTCGCCTCACTGAAGAACTTAGAGCGAAAGAAGAAGAGGCAGTGATGACGGAGGCCAGTGCTTACGTGAATGCCCACGGGGACCTTTTGGCCAAGCTCAGGAGGCATTATCCTGAGGAGGACTTTTCTTGGATGGTGGACCTGGCTCCCCAAGATGAAGAGGAGAGCGAGGAGGAGGCTAAGGGAGATAGAGAGGGTGAGCGAAATATAGAACAGGCTAAGGGTGATCCTCTAGCCGAATGACTTGTATTTTTTTTACTTTGAAATGAAATGAAATTCTCTCTTTTGTTCAATGACTTGATGAGATTGGAAAGCATCTAAGTTGTACAAGCGCCTGATTGTTTGAACATATTAGAACACCAAACTTGAAAGCGATTATTAATCTATGTATGAGAGGTCGAAAAAAATATTGTAAGCATGAGATCGGCCTAAGCCGAGAACAAACACCGAACGGAACTTAAGATTATTAAAATGGAAAACCTGATTTGAACACTTAAGATCGGAAGCACCATTAAGCCGGATTGAAACCTTAACTTTATTAAACGATTATCCACAATATTTATAAAAGGGAGATCGGAAATAAGACTGGATGGCACGAAGATCTAATGTTGGTTTGATTTCGTTTGACGAGAGATCGGAAATGTGATTGACTGGCAAGGCGACTTGATAATTGGTTTGAGAGATCGGTAATGAATTGAACGACATGGAGACTAGGTGTTGGGGATCGATTTCAAAGTCTATTGATTTCGGGGATCGGTCAAAATATGGTGTCGACAAAGCTAAGATATTAAAGAACAAATTTGATGAAGAAAAGTTGGCCAAATTCCCACTGTAGAAAGACCAATGGAACAGTATAAACAAGTGACCCAAAACTGAATTTTTGAAGTTTCACTTAGGGAAATTAGAAATTCAATTGGCAATCAATGCCAACAAATTTAACACTCAAAATGTGGTATGTGAGTGCATGTAGGACTAACAAACCTATTTAGTATGAAAAAGTCAACATTTTGACTAAATGGTCAAATGAATAGTAACACCAAAATGCCAAATATAAAGAATTCTATTTTAAGCAAATTTAAAGGTACAATCGAGTATGTATGAAATTAATAGTTAGATTAATTATGAGACATGATACTGAAACACTGTAAATTGTGTGTTTCAGTTGAAAAAGAGACTGAGAAGGAAGATAGGAGAAGCGTGAGTCAAGGCCTAGAGGCTACTCATACGAGGTTTGAGCACAATGCCTTTTCAATTTTGATTTTGCTATGAGAAAATTTGTTTGAATATATTTTGACATAATTTATGCTGAATAATGACTTGAGAAATGCTGTGTTGCCCACTTTGTGAATTGAAATTTGAAATGGGAATTTATTTAATGTTTGAATGAAATGTTTGAATAACTTGATTTTAAATTAGTTTGGATTCACACTTAGCATGACAATATCACTGTGTTCCTCCTCCGTTTATGGGGTTGAGATCGATTATATTCCTCCCTCTCTAGCTTGCCAATTGAGGTTGAGATCGGATGAGTACTCATATAGATAGCTAGCCAGCTCCCTCATTGATTTTGATTAGTAGGGTTGAGATTGCTTTGTCGTGATGTACAACACGACATTGATCGGAAATTTTGTGTCATGACCTAAGTTGTGTATGGATTGGCAATACTGTGATTTATAAATTATGTTGACAAAATGGTATTACAAAAGTTGACTTGAACCTTATAAATTATCTTGTGCAGTTGTTTAAATTTATGTTTATGGATGTATGTTTTGATATTCAATATCTTTAAATTTTTATTATGCACCACTGAGTAAACATTACTCAGCGATAGCTTTTATTTGCTGTCGCAAATAAGGGAAAAGATAATGTAGTAGAGTGAGCTGCTAAGTTGTTAGGGGAGCTACTTTGAGGATTTTTGTACGGGTATTATTTTATACCCTTGTAAATTAGTTTGATGTAAATATTATTTTGTTCATATATATCTATGTAGTTAATTGAGCAGTTGTACATTAAAGTCTATAATAATATTATTTTTAATTTTCTTTCTGTGAATTGAAACTTGTTTATGTAAATTAAATCAAAAGTAATGATGAAGAATTTTATTGAACTGTGTTGAGTTGTGTATTTTGAAAAGAGATTGTGTTGACTTGTGTTGATTTGAGACTATATTGGAGTTTGTGGATGAAAAACCAATTTATTGGGAGTGTTTTTACAAGTGTTTGAAGAACTATTTTTCTCAATTATAGATGACACTCTGCCGAAATTTTTATAAAATTTGCAAAAAACAAAAGTTACCAAATTTCTTACTTTGTATTTAAACTCCAATTAAAAGTTTTTAAATAATGCTTTAACATTATTTTACCAATTGAAATGAATTGAAATGGGTTAAAATCTCTTGTAGTGTATTTAATGAATTATCGGTAAATGAAGTTCGGTGATTCATTGAGTATACTATGGGATCATATTATGCCTTACAGAGGAGTAAGTTGTGACAGCTTCAATACACATCATGCATTTTTTTTCTCTGTATACATTCTCTTTTCATAAAATACTCTCTTTTTTAACTATGTTCTCTCAATTTTTCTTTTAATTTACTCTATTTGTTTTATAATTTTTTTTCAAGAATTATTGATCTCGATTTTCAAAACTTAATTATATTTTATGATGATTCCTGTATTCTATATAATTTTAAGAATTCATTGACTGTAACTGGATGATAGTGATTTAGGGTAGAATTATCATTAAGGACAATGTCACTATATCTCCAACTAATATTTTATTATTATTTTCTAATATAATTTAGACTTAATTATAGCCAGCTAATTAATTTATAACCTGATTAATAAAAATTAGCTTATTTAATTTTTTTATGCATAAATTAATAAACAAAATTTTTTTCTTTAAATCATTTAAGTTATTTTTTAAGACACTACTCTAAAATCACTCTATTTAGCTTTGTAAAATTGTTTGCTTGCCTCATACTTACATTCTTAACATTAAATAATTTTTATTCATTGTGGTTTCAGTTCAAAGGATTAAAATCGACAGATTCAATTCCAATTGAATTTCATTAATTTTTATATGGAAATAAGTTCAATTGACTTCTTATAATTTGTAGTAATGTTTAATTTAATTTATTTTTAACTTTTGGTTCAATTTAACCATTCTACTTTTGGTTTAAGTTCAAATTGACCTAATTGATATGCACATGCCATTTTTTAATATTTTATTTTTTTTCTTTTTTTAATATTAAAATGGTATTTTTATTTTTTATAATTAATTAAATTAAATATCAAAAATATTATTTTTATTATTTAATATTATTAATTAAAATGAAATTATGAAAAAAATATTATTTTTATATTTTTATTAATTAATTAAAAATAAATTAATTAAATTGAAAAACAATAAAAAAAATTTTAATTTCATATAATTAATTAAAAATAAAAATTATGATTATAATTAATTTTAAGTATTTAAAATAAAAAATATTATTTTATATTTTCATTTTCTTAATTAAAATTAGAAAATCATAATGAAATAAAATTAAAAATATAAAATATTATTTTTTTCATATTATTAATTAACATTAAAAAGTTAAATATAAAAATTAACTAATTATAATTATTTAATTAATATTAAAAAATATTAACTAAGTAATTAACATTAAAAATATTAAAAAAATGCAAATCACACACTTAGTGGTGAGTCAATTGCACATTGGCCTAAATTGGACATAAACTATGTCATGACCCGATCTTGCGGGCCAGATCGGCACTAGGACCTGGGCCAGTCTAAAGCTCCCGAGGCTTGTAGTAAGCCTAACTATTCCTTAACCCAATCCTAAAGCCCATATTAAACCCAATTTCAAGAATTCAACCGAACAGAGTCCGGTCATAATATGGACTATACAACGGAGAGTTTTCGACTCACCTGACCTGTAAGCACAATATATAAAACAATTTGGGGAGCTCAGCTCACCCTCCACATACTCATAATGTCATAAAATCAAATGGGAGCTCAGCTCCCTCATCCAACCCAATCATACATGCATTTAATAGATTTACGGATCTAACATGGCATTATAATACAGACCCAAATCAAATAAAATACTTCTAACACATGCAGAGTTCTATAATTTAGTAAAATCATACAAAACATAACAGACATTACTAAATGACCTGCGAAGGAGAGAGGCAGGTTAAAACTCAATAAATGACCTCCTGTATCCTGAAAAAAAAAAGGTGAACAGGAATGAGTGTTCCACTTGAAGGAGTGGAAGCGTGGATTAAAGGGAATTAAAACCTTGAATTTCAAAATTATTTCTAAGGTTACATGCACCATACCAAGTGTTTTATGATCCTAATCAATTTTCAATGCCCAATTACATACCAAAACATATTTTAGCATACATTAAAATTTCAGTTGCCATTAAAGATTATGAATTAATATTTAATTCAATTAAACCCTAACTAAAAGAGGGATTTTTAGGTACTAACCTCTTGATGTACAATTGATGCAATCCCGACTCCTAGGATGTACTTAGGACCCTAAATTTTGTCCCTCTAGTTTGTCCACCACAAGCACACACCAAAATTGCAATGGAAGCCCTTAGATTTTCTTCTCAAGCCTTGCCAATCAATTTTAAGATGGGGCTTATGCTTTGTGAAGGTTTTATGAATGTATTGGGAGTTAGAAATACTTTCTAATAATTTTAATTCAAGAGGAAATCAAAGTTTTTACTTTGAATCAAATGAGAAATTGAAGAGGAGAGGGAGACACCAAAAGTGATGGCAACTTGAGAGAAAAGAGAGAGGAGTAATTTTTCTTTATTACTTTTCGTTATATACTTAGGTGAAACCCTCACTAACTCAATTGCCACATGTCATCACAATATCCCATCTTGTTATTATTTGATTTAATCCTATGAAGCCAAGTGTTAAGCTCCATTTAAATTATGACATGTGGTCTTCCATCATAGGAAGACAAGTGGCAAGATCATATGGTACCATGTGTCACCATCTCATGGTGCCACATGTCACCATGTGAAAAGACCAATTTGCAATTACTTTTTAATTTGAGTTCTCAACCCAAAATTATAATTTCTCCTCTTTAAATCAATTTATATCAAATATTAATTAATTAATTAATTAATCTCCATTAATTAATTTCTCATAATTAAATTCATATTTAATCAAATTAAATATAAATTTAATTTATACTATACATCTAATAACTTAGATTTAGTTTCAAGTCATGCTAGGGACTTTGAAATTTTATTTCAAACCAAACCTCTTTAATTAATTAAATAAACTCTTTAATTAATAAATTAAATCACATTTTAAATGGTGATTAGCTTGTGTAGATGTGTGACTTACTAGGCTCATTACTTATTGGCAATGAGAAATGATATTAACTCTTAATATCATTAGAACTCTTTCTTACCGTAAATGATTTCTATAAATCATTTCAGGCATCTCATAGACCATGGTTGATACCTAGCATAGTATTCCATGGCCACTCAATCAGTAATAAGGAATACCTTAAATGAACCTTTAATCATATGTTACCTTGCACTAGAATCTCTCTGTTACAAAATTCCAATTCGAGCTGGAGTTATGGTTAACGTCAAACTCCATTTGCTATGAACATTATGTTTTCTTTTAATTCTAGTTCTTGATTAATTACATTCTCTTATCAGAAACTTTTTTTTGACTAAATCTGTTTGTCTTGGCTAGGAACTTGAAACATCAAGAATAATTAAATTGACATAAGATTTTATCCCTATTTACTTAGGATAATTGATTCTATCTTGATCAACACCTATCTCCATATATAACTAGTAGGAGCCAACACATGCCCATATACCCATACATAGTGCAAGTATGAAAGCAGTATCAAACTCAAACCACATATATGACAATGTATTGACAAGAGTAAACTCCACGTGCTTGTCATAAACGTCACTGGTTTAACCTACTTATCATGTATAAGTGCCTATCATGTTTGTTATGTGGCATGAGACTCGCCACTCCATCTTATTTATATCTCATATAAATACCTTAGGAACAAACATTATTACAATCTTTCTGGATAAGTCATGTTCTTTGTGAAGTATCATCGATTGTCAACCAATTTATGATACTTTGTTCTAGAAATACTGCCACTCATATTCTTAACAACTTTAGAATAGAATTTCTAACAAAATATCAATGAACCTTTTCAATTACACATAAATATATTATGTAAATGGAAAAGTGAAATTGCCTTTTTTATTAAAAAAATATGTACAAGATACATATAAAATGATATGCTTTAGGGCATACTACTAACAATCTCCCACTAGCACTAGAGCCATTCATTACAATATCTTAGACCCATCTTCTCAAGATGTCGGTCTAACTGAGTTTGTGACATAGGCTTTGTGAATGGATCAGCTAGATTTTTGGCTGATGCTATTTTCTGCATGGCTACATTGCCTTGCTCAACTATCTCTTTGATAATGTGGTAGCGCCTTTCTATGTGTTTGGATTTTTGGTGAGACTTGGATTCCTTAGCCTGTATGACCACTCCACTGTTGTCACAGTAAAGAGGAACTGCTGACTCAATGGAATGAACTACTACAAGTTCTGTCACGAACTTCTTTATCCAAACAGCCTCTTTTGCAGCAATGTTCTCGGCCTCTGTAGTGGAATCAGCAGTCGTACTCTGTTTGAAACTCTTCCAACTAACTGCACCTCCATTATAAATGAACAAAAACCCAGAGATAGACTTTCTATCATCGATATCTGATTGAAAATCAGAATTAGTATAACCATCGAATTGCAAGTCACCACCTCCATAAATCAAGAATAAATCCTTAGTTCTTCTCAAGTACTTAAGGATATTCTTGACAGCTATCCAGTGTTCCAAACCTAGATTAGATTGAAACCTGCTAGTCAAACTAACAGCATATATGATATCCGGCCTATTACACAATATTGTATACATTAAACTTCTAATAGCCGAAGCATATGGAATCCTGACCATTTTATATCTTTCTTCTGGTGTCTTTGGAGACATCTCTTTAGAAAGGTGGTACCATGTCTTACTGGTAACAATCCTCTCTTGGAATCAAGCATGTTAAACGTCTTTAACACCTTCTCCAAGTATAGACTTTGGGATAAACCAATTATTCTTTTCGCTCTATCTTTATAGATGCGAATTCCAAGAATATAAGTTGCCTCCCCTAAGTCTTTCATGGAGAATGTATTTAACAACTATACCTTGACAGTTGTCAACATACCTATGTCATTACCTATCAATAAAATGTCATCTACATATAAAATAAGAAAAGTGATAGCACTCTCACTAACCTTCTTATATACACATGGCTCATCTGTATTTTGGATAAAACCAAATGATTTAATGACTTCATCAAAACGGATGTTCCAACTCCTCGAAGCTTGTTTCAATCCATAAATAGATTATTTTAGCTTGCATACCTTGGAACCATCTTGGGATTCAAAACCCCTAGGTTGTTCCATGAAAATGTTTCATCAATGTTTCCATTGAGAAAAGCTGTTTTGACATCTGTTTGCTAAATCTCATAATCATAGTATACAGCTATTGCTAATAAAATCCTAATTGATTTAAGCATGGACATAGGCGAGAAAGTCTCCTCATAATCAATTCCTTGCCTTTGGCGAAACCCTTTCGCAACTAGCCTTGCTTTATAGGTCTCTACCTTTCCATCAGAACCAATTTTCTTCTTGAAAACCCACTTATTCCCTATAAATACAATAACTTCAGGTGGGTCAACAAGGTCCCAAACTTGGTTCTTATGCATGGAATCAATTTCGAATTTCATAACTTCAATCCATTTTGAAGAATCTATATCTGATATAGCTTCTTCATAGGTAAGAGGATCATCTCCATGATCTATTTCTTCATGAGTAAACAACTCTTATTCATCTTCATGAAGAAAATCATATCTTACTGGTGGGTGAGATATCCTGGTCGATCTGTGAGGAATTACTGTAGATGTTTCATTAATATGTGTAGGTTGACTAGATAGATCTATATCCATTTGATCTATTGGTTGGTCAGAATTCTCCAATTCTAACTCTATTTGCCTTCCTTTGCCACCTTCTTGAATAAACTATTATTCAAGAAATATGGCATCTCTGCTTACCACAACCTTTTGTGATGTAGGCAAATAAAAATAATATCCAAAACTTTCTTTTTGATATCCAACAAATTGACCTTTTTCTAATCTGGTTTCTAATTTATTAGTGTTCAGCTTTTTAATATAAGCTGGATAACCCCAAATCTTAACATGCTTAAGACTCGATTTTCTTCCGTGCCATATCTCATAAGGTGTGGAAGAGACTGATTTTGATGGAATTCTATTCAGAATATGCAAAGCTGATTCTAATGCAAATCCCCAAAAGGAGACTGGCATATCAGTATAGCTCATCATACTGAGTACCGTATCTAATAGGGTATGATTTCTCCTTTCAGATACACCATTCAGTTGTGGCATTCCTGGAGGAGTCAGTTGGGAGATAATGCCATGCTCTTTCAAGTATTCATCAAATTCAGTACTTAAGTATTCACCTTCACGATCTGATCGAAGAGTTTTAATATTTTTTCCCATTTGATTTTCTACTTCATATTTAAATTCTTTGAACTTTTCAAAGGATTCATGTTTGTATTTCATCAAATACAAATACCCAAACCTTGATTTATCATTAATAAAGGTAATAAAGTAATAAAAACTGCCTCTAACCATTTCCTTAAATGGACCACATACATCACTATGTATCAATTCCAAAATATTTTTAGCTCTTAACCCTTGTCTAACAAAAGGTGATCTAGTCATTTTGCCTTGAAAGCAGGATTCACAAGTTGGAGTAGGTTCAGAACCCAATGAGGATAAAATCCCCATTTTCTCCAGCTTTGCAATCCTATCTTCTGCAACATGACCTAATCTTAAGTGCCAAATATATTTTGAACTTGAGTTGATTTTCATCATGGCATTACATTCATTTAGATTGCTTGCATTAGATTTGTATTTAACATTATTGTCTAAATAATGAAGTCCATCATGCATATAACTCGAGCTAATATTTATTTCTAAAATAAATATTGCAAATATCATTTGTGAACTGAAATTCATAGTCATTTATAGTCAAACTAGATATAGAAATGATGTTATTAAAAGCATCAGGTACATGCAAAACATTATTTAAATACAAAACATGTCCATTCATGTATAAATATTTAGATCCTATGGCTAAAGCTTCAACAGTTGAGCCATTGCCAACTCGGAGTCTAATATCTCGTGACTGTAAGCTGCTACTACTTACTAGTTCCTGCATATCAATAGTAATGTGAGAATTAGCATCAATATCTAAAACCCAAGCTGTAGATGAACTATGAGTATCATCAGAATCTAAATAACAAGACACAGACATACCTTTTAAAGGTCTATCCTTCTTGTCCTTCAGAGAAGCAAGATACTTTAGGCAGTTCCTTTTCCAGTGCCCATCCTTCTGGCAGTGGAAACACTTTCCCTTGCTTTTGTCAGCTTCGGTCTTGTCCTTCTATTTGGCTATCTTCTTGGAAGGTCTAGGAATTTGAGGTTTCTTATTCTTATTGCCCTTCTTCTTTTTGGACTTTCCAACAGAAGAAGAAGATGCAATCAAAGCCACCTCTTTTCCTTTATTGCCTGGCATATTCTTTTGGGCAATAACCAGCATGTTAAGCAACCCAGCCAAAGTACACTCTTGCTTTGTCATATGAAAATTTGTCACAAATTTCCCAAATGACTTAGGCAGGGACTGAAGGATCAGATCCATCTGTAATTAGAAATCCATGTGAAAATCAAGATTTTCCAGTTGCTCAATAAGCCGAATCATCTTGTGGACATGATCTCCTATATTCTGTCCCTCAGACATTCTCATGTGGAATAGCTGTCTAGATATCTCATACCTAGCATTCCTGCTGTGCTCATCATACAACTCTTATAGGTGAAGGAGGATCTCACTTGTGTTCTGCATATTTTCATGCTGCTTTTGTAACTCATTAGTCATAGAAGCAAGCATGTAACATTTGGCTCTCATATCATGCTCCTTCCACTTTTCCAAAGAGTCTAGTTCCTCTTGAGTGGCCTCTAGAGGTAAGGGATCAGGAACCTCTGAGTCTAAAATATATCCAATACGTTCTAGGTTCAGGACAAGTTTTAAATTTTTGAGCCAATAAAAAAGATTAGGTCCCGTCAACCTATTGTGATCAAGTATGCTTGCAAGGATATTGGATAGTGGTGGTTGTTGTGTGCTCATTATTATCAAAAAAATTAACTGCAGAAAATAACTAGATTAATTAGTAAATGTATCAAGTAATTAACCAAAATAATTATGGTCTTTTAATCAAATTGGTCCTCCTACTAACTTGGCGAATCCTACACTTTCAAAGTAGAAAATGAAAATCTTAGTTAGATGGATTTCTAGTGGGTGATTGAATTCTTATAGTGTTATTGATCATCTTCAAGCACATTCATTATTGGAATTATAATAAACTATAAGTGAGCAACTCCTTACCCATCACAACTCCTTAGCCCCTAATGCTCAAAATCTCAAGCACATCTATTATTGATTTGTCTTGCATTAGTTAAGTTGATCTCATTAAGCCAGTAAACATGCAAATAATTTTAATGTCCTCAGGCACATCCACTATTAGCCACCAACTATTTACATATTTACAATATCTTATGCTTAACAATTATTCTTAAGAAAATCTCTTAAATTAATGCATTATTCCCAAGCTTATATAGCTAATAATGCAAGTATTTAAAATTTCTTAAAATAATTGCCTCAATGGAGGGCCATGATACAATTAACATAATTATACCATTCACAACTTAATCATTTGCTTAGAAGATTTTGTGGTCGGCCTAATTACTATTATGGTCTTATTTTGCACATTATCCAATTGGCATGCATATATCATATACTTGCATACATTCATACACATCTCATGCATACATGGATAAACAAATAATATGGTATGATCATGGACTTTCTTAGGGATTCAATTCTGAGCCACCAAGAATTGAATCAGGGCATTTCTAGGTATATTTCATTCATTCATTTTACAAGAGTTGCTGAAGGAGTACATAATCAACCCTTAATCTTGATTTCCTCCCACTAGTCCCACCAATGCTCTTTACCTCTTTGTTCTTCTTGCAATCCAATTATATTGTAATCCTTGGCATACCAAGGCAAGTTTACAAGAATATGGATTTTAAAATCCTCAAATAAATCAAATTACAACCTAAATTATTACAATATTTATAATACATGCCACTAGTATAAAATTAATTATTTTACATCCCAAAGAAAAATAAAAGAAATAAATCTAATCACATTAGTCTTTTATTGTCCATGATCATCCATCATTCATATTAAAATTTAACAATTAAATAAAATATACATGCTAAAAATTAAATTGAATATCACATATTCAACCAAAATTAAATTTGAATCTCATTCAAATAATATTAAATTTAGAAATTTTTTTCCAAATTTAATACCTTGAAAAAAATTTTTCAAAAATTAATTGTGTGATTAAAATTCCTAATTAAATAATTTAATTAGGTATGAGCTTAATTATGGGCCTTAAGATATACAACAATTGCATAATAGGCCCAAAAACCAACACGCCCCTGGGGCGTGTATCTCGCCCAACACGCCCTCTTGAGCACCCAAACCAGCTTCAAATTAATCCAAATTTGATCCAATTACACAATTAAGCCTCATAAACAATCTTAATGGCAAATATAGTGGCTCTGATACCACTTGAAGGAGTGGAAGCATGGATTAAAGGGCATTACAACCTTGAATTTCAAAATTATTTCTAAGGTTACATGCACCATACTAAGTGTCTTATGATCCTAATCAATTTTCAATACCCAATTGCATACCAAAACATATTTTAACATGCATTAAAATTTCATTTGCCATTAAAGATTATGAATTAACATTTAATTCAATTAAACCCTAACTAAAAGAAAGATTTTTAGGTACTAACCTCTTGATGCACAATTGATGCAATCGTGACTCCTAAGATGTACTTAGGACTCTAAATGTTGTCCCTCTAGTTTGTCCACCACAAGCACACACCAAAGTTGCAATGGCAGCCCCTAGATTTGCTTCTCAAGCCTTGCCAACCAATTTTGAGATGGGGTTTATGCTTTATAAAGGTTGTATGAATGTATTGGGAGTTAGAAACACTTTCTAATAATTTTAATTCAAGAGGAAATCAAAGTTTTTCCCTTGAATCAATTGAGAAATTGAAGCAGAGAGGGAGACACCAAAAGTGATGGCAACTTGAGAGAAAAGAGAGAGGAGTAATTTTTTCTTTATTACTTTTCTTTATATGGTCAAACCCTCACTAACTCCGTTGCTACATGTCATCACAAGATCCCATCTTGTTATTGTTTGATTTAATCCTATGAAGCCAAGTGTCAAGCTCTATTTAAATCATGACATGTGGTCTTCCATCATAGAAAGACAAGTGGCAATATCATATGGTGCCATGTGTCACCATCTCATGGTGCCACATGTCACCATT
This sequence comes from Hevea brasiliensis, assembly GCF_030052815.1. Classification (NCBI taxonomy): domain Eukaryota; kingdom Viridiplantae; phylum Streptophyta; class Magnoliopsida; order Malpighiales; family Euphorbiaceae; genus Hevea; species Hevea brasiliensis. The sequence goes on from NC_079494.1 coordinate 10,051,760, forward strand.
TGAAAAGACCAATTTGCCCTTACTTTTTAATTTGAGTTCTCATCCCAAAATTATAATTTCTCCTCTTTAAATCAATTTATATCAAATATAAATAAATAAATTAATTAATTAATCTCCATTAATTGATTTCTCATAATTAAATTCATATTTAATCAAATTAAATATAAATTTAATTTATATTATACATCTAATAACTTAGATTTAGTTTTAAATCATGTTAGGGACTTTGCAATCTTATTGCAAACCAAACCTCTTTAATTAATTAATTAAACTCTTTAATTAATAAATTAAATCACATTTTAAATGGTGATTAGCTTGTGTATGTAATGCTCTCACTGTAGCAATTCCGTACATTCTACTGTTCTGGTGACTAGTGTTGGTCCGGACAGCTAGAACGTCCGGAAAAATATTTAAACTAAAGTGAGAAATCATAATTAACTCAAATATTAATAAGAAAAATTTAGGAAAAATTTTAAAAATAAAATACAACAAAGTTAAATGAGCCGGTGCCCTAGCGATGGGTAACCTAGTGGGAAGTTGCGGTTTTCGCAACTAGGAGCCCTAGACCTAAGGAAAAATTCAAAAAATAATTTTTGGGACTTTAGAGAAGGGTCATTAAGGTTCCTATGGTATTAGAATGCCAAGAAAATGCTTAAAAATGTTTTTCAATCGGTACAGACAATTTTGGTCTATTAAGCCAAACGGAGGGCATTTTGGTAATTTCGCCTTCAGAGGTGATTTTTGGCCGACTTGTCCAGTTAAGTAAATAATTATTATGACACAAAATGTGAATAAATATTACTAAAAATTAAATTGAAATTAAGTAGACAAGAAAAGGAAAGAAAATGAAAGAAATTTAAATTATGACATCATTATGATGTCATTAAACATCCTCCCACCCAACCAAATTTTGACACATCATTATAAACTACTTAAAAATGAATAAAAGAAGATAAAAATTAAAGAACTAAACAGCTATCTTCAACCTTTAGGGTAGCAAAAAACGTAGAGAGAGAGAGAGAGGAAGGAAAACTCCATTAAAGTTTCACCAAGCTTGAGTTCAGCACTCAAATCACCCCAAAACCCTAGCTTCCCTTCACAAATATTTACCCTTATACCTAGAGCAAGTCTTGGGCAATAAAAGAAAGAGAAAAAGATGAGTTCTCAAGCTTTGGGAATTAGCTAAATCAAGGTTAGTGTCCAAACTTTTGCTATTTTGATTAAATTCATGTTTAATGGCATGAAGTAGGAAATGTAAGAAAACAAGATAAAAATGTGTGTGTGTGCACTCTAAAAATTTTGGTAGCTAGGGTTAGCTAGGGTTTGCTCATGTAATGGTTTATTAACCTTGTAATGGTCAATTACTGACCATTTGAATGTGTGTGAGAAGGAATTGAAGTGAGTAAGGGTGTTGGATTTAAGTTTAGGTGAGCTGCCTTGGCTGACCTGCAGGACTGAGTATGAGTCCAGTAGGTTTGGGCAGTTATAAATGGAGTTGTAGAAGTTCAATTGGTGCAAGGCCAATTGGACATGAAACTAGATACATAATGGCACAACTTTGGTGAAGAAACCCTGCCCAGAAAACCAAACCAAGTTGGCTTAAAAATTACCTTAATCCGGGTGACTTGCATTCTGCCTGGGCAAAATGACAAAATAAATAGTGTCTATTCATTTGGTCATAACTCAGTGTAGAAAGATCCAATTGACCTGAAATTTTACCAGATGAAAGCTGAGACATAGACCTAAAACTTTTATGAAGAACACAAATCCAAATTCTAAACATAACCCAGTCAAATTGCCAACCAAACTTAGGTTACCAAATCTGGCAGAACCAGTTTTGCCTAGAATTTTGGATTCTGTCCAATCCGGCCAGTTATGGTTTTTAGGCCATAACTTGAGCTACAAAACTCCAAATGGAGTGATTCAAAAAAAGAAATGTAACTAGACAAAATAAGGAACAACTTTCATGAAGACAACTTTGTCAAATTCCTACTGTAAAAATAACAAATGGAATAGTAAACACAAGGCTTGAAATCTGAAAATTTTGAACAACTAATATTAAGCTTAGAAATGGTATTGGCAACCAATACCAACAACTTTAGAATGCAAAATGTGGTATGTTGGGAGTATTAGAACCAATGTACCTATTGTCTATGCAAAAGTCAATATTTTAGTTGACTAATAAAATGAATAGTAACACCTAAACTTAAATTTCAAGAATTGTAAAGTTTAAAAGTGTAACAAGCCCTAGTACACCTAGCAAGATTAGTTTGGATAGGTTGGCATGCCAATAGGGTTCAGTTAGCAGTACTGCACATGGCATTATGCCATTTTGTGATTTCGTGGCTTTTAGCTATTCTGAAATTGTGTTGAGACTTGGCTTTATGCCTAATGTTATTATAGCTTATTAACTGTTCTGTTGCACACCGGGAGACACACATGTGACCGATGATGTGACGGCCCGAGATACTTGATACCCAATATCAGTTTACCCTTTTATCCAGTCTATTCATCCAGTATAGGTTACTTGGGCAACAAAAAATGAAAGTTGATAAATTTAATGAAATAATGAATATAACAAGTACCAAATAAATAAGACTGCCAATAATTATAAAAAATTTGTCTGCATGAGACATCAATACACTCACTGCATATATTTTTTTTATTAGTTCTTTTTATTTTATTATTGGCACCACTGAGCATTATTGTTTAGTGTGTCACTTTTTGCCACACGTAGGTTCTGGAGAGACAGACAGAGAGCCCAGCAGACCATAGATTAAGTGAGGTCACAAATCTGCCTAGCTCAGAGTCACCTGTCATCTACAGTGCATCAGTGGTAGGACCTTTAGGTCCCTTTTGAAATTATGTTTTTGCATTTTGTATTAGGAAGTAGTTTGTGATTTGTAAATTATGAACTCATGTAAATAGTAAATTTATGTAATCATATGTTGCTGTATATATTTTGAAGAATTTTATTAATTAATATAATTTGAGAATATTTTCATAAAATTTTAGTTGATTTTGAATTTGAATGAAATTGTGGATTAATGTTGAGAACTTGAAATGATTGCTAATGTTGAGACCATGTTGATGGTTATTGGAGTTTGAGAATAATAAGAAATGATTATTGGAAGTGTTTTTCGCAGGTTCCAAAGAACTGTTTTCTCCATTTTTAGCCGGTACTCTGCCGGATTTTCTATAAAATTTTTAGAACCTCAAATAAATTATAATTTCAACAAATGACTTAAATAAATTATATTTCATAAATTGTACTTCATAACTATGAAAAAAATAAATTAGAAAGAATAAAAAAATGATTGAATTAAAATAGGGTGTTCCGGTACACCGCATGGCATATCTTGCTCAGCTACACTATAGAAGGGTAAGGGGTGTCACATTTAATGGTATCAGAGCACGGTTTAGGCATTTTTGGGCCTAGATTGAGTCCATACCATTCATTGTATTTGTAAGAGTCGATGTGACACTAATGCAGATCTGTTTGTCTTTGTTATTTTGAATATGATATGGATCCCACATCTCAGAGTGCAGTTGAGGAGGAAGTGGAGAGTCATGCTCCACCTGCAGCAGTTGAGACTGGGGGTAGGGGAGAACCTGCTCCGCCAGCTCCAACAGAGCCTGCTCAACCTCCACAGTCCATATTCTAGCAAATGGCCGAATTCTTCAGACAAATGGCTAGGGTAATGCCACCACCACCACCACCTCCACAGCAAAAATCACACTTGGAAAGACTGAGAAAATTTGAAGCAGTGGATTTCTTTGGCAAGAGAGAAGATGATTCTGTTGCAGCCGAAAATTGGTTGAACAGAACAGGAAGGGTTTTAAAACAACTCCACTGCACTCAAGAACAAAATCTAGAAGCTGTTGTATCTCTGTTGCAAGATGATGCATATGAATGATGGGATATGGTGTCCAGTGAAGTACAACCAGAAGCAATAACTTGGGACTTCTTCCTCTCTGAATTCAAGAAAAAGTATGTGGGTAGTGTATACTTGGAAGAGAGAAGAAGAGAATTCATTAACCTGAGGCAGAGACAGCTGACAGTGGTCGAGTATGAAAAGGAATTTGTCAGACTGAGCCACTATGGAAGGGAGATAGTCCCTAATGAGGCCGAAAGGTGTAAGAGATTTGAAGAGGGATTAAATGACAACATAAAGATCATGATTACTGCCTTAAGAATCACATACTTCACCAAGTTAGTGGAAGCTACAATAAAAGTTGAAAAGGTCAGAATAAGTGAGCAGACTAGAAGAGAGAGACAACAGAAGAGGAACCCAGGTCAGTCTAGTTCATCTCCTGCACCTGGGAAGAAGTTCAAATGTCCACCTGCACAGAGTTCAGGCCAACCTCAAGGTCAGGGTCAGTCTCAGGGGCCCAGGCCACAGTTCACCCCAAGGAGAGGTCAGTCCACACCATCAGTGGGCAACTCTCCAGGGATGGGGTTCAGGGGACCAGCCCCAGCATCTTTTGCATGTCTGCATTACCTGAAATGGCATAAGGGGGAGTGTTGGAGAGTGACTAGTGCCTGCTTAAGGTGTTGGTCAACTGAGCATCAGTTGAGAAATTGTCCACGCAGAACTGCTACAGCTGCTCCAACACAAGCAGACAAACCTGCTCCTGCACCACAAAGGGGTAGGAAATCTGGCAAATCTGAGGCAGTGGGACCATCACAGAGGCCTGTATCTAAGCCAGTAGAGAGGCCTGAGGGCAGACCACCTGCCAGAGCCTATGCCATGAGAGCTCAGGAGGAGCAAGATGCCCCGAACATCATCAGGGGTACGTTCTCCCTCTACAATACATTTGTGCATGCATTGGTGGATCCAGGATCCACTCATTCATACATCTGCATCAACCTACCCGTAGAAAGGGGGATACTAGTAAGGGAGAGTGACCAAGACATTCTGGTCACTAATACATTGGGCCACAGTGTAGTGGTGAACAAAATGTACAAGGGTTGACCGTTAAGGATTTAGGGGTATAAATTCTTGACAGACATGATTGAGTTGCCTTTCCATGAGTTTGACGTGATTTTGGGAATGGACTGGTTATCACGTCATCAGGCAATGGTTGATTATAAACTGAAGAGGATTTCTTTGAAAACTCCTGAGGATAATGAGATTACAGTTGTGGGGAAAATGACAAATTTCTTGGCTAATGTCATCTTAGCCATAGTTGCAAGAAAACTGATGAGAAAAGGCTGTGAAGCCTATCTAACACATGTAGTGGATACTAGGCAGGCTAAACCAGATCTGTGTGACATACCCACAGTAAAAGACTTCCCAGATGTGTTCCCTGAAGAATTGCCTGGCTTGCCACCAGAAAGGAAAGTTAAATTTGCTATTGAGATACTGCCGGGTACAACACCAATCTCTATTGCTCCTTATAGGATGGCACCCACAGAATTGAAGGAACTAAAAATCCAGTTACAGGAGTTACTGGATAAGGGGTTCATACGCCCCAGTGTATCACCATGGGGAGCTCCAGTGCTGTTTGTAAAGAAGAAGGATGGGACTTTAAGGATGTGCATTGATTACTGGCAGTTGAACAAAGTGACTGTGAAGAATAAATATCTGTTGCCTAGAATTGACGATCTGTTTGATCAGTTGAAGGGAGCAGGAGTATTTTCCAAAATTAATCTCAGATCAGGGTATCATCAGTTAAGGGTGAATGATGCAGATGTGCCAAAGACTACATTCAGGACCCGGTATGGGCAATATGAGTTTCTGGTGATGCCCTTTGGCCTAACAAATGCACCAGCAGCATTCATGGACCTTATGAACCGTATCTTCCATCCATACCTAGATCGGTTCATAATGCTCTTTATTGATGATATTTTGGTGTATTCCAAGACCAGTGAAGAACATGATAAGCATTTGAGGATTGTTCTACGAACCCAGAGAGAAAAGAAACTGTATGCTAAGTTGTTCAAGTGTGACTTTTGGTTGAATGAGATTGCATTCCTTGGACACATAGTGTCAGCTGATGGGATTAGAGTGGATCCCAAGAAAATAGAAGCAGTGATGGAATGGAAGCCTCTCAGGAATACAACTAAGGTCAGAAGTTTCTTGGGGCTAGTTGGGTATTACAGAAGATTTGTGAAAGGATTTTCCTTAATAGCTGCTCCAATGACCAAGTTGTTACTCAAGAATGTTAGATTTGACTGGAATGACAAGTGTCAGATCAGTTTTAAGAAGATGAAGGCTATGTTGACAGAGGCACCAGTGTTAACACAGCCAGTGTCAGGAAAGGACTTTGTGGTCTACAGTGATGCCTCTCATAATGGGTTAGGGTGTGTACTGATGCAAGAAGGGAAGGTGGTCGCTTATGCTTCCAGGCAGCTAAGGCCTCATGAACAGAATTACCCTACCCATGATCTAGAACTTGCAGCAATTATCTTCGCACTGAAGATATGGAGGCACTACTTATATGGTGAAAAGTGTTACATTTACACAGACCACAAAAGCCTAAAATACTTGCCAACCCAGAAGGAACTCAACCTTAGACAGAGGCGATGGATTGAGTTCCTGAAGGACTATGATTGTGTGATTGATTGCCGTCCTGGGAAGGTAAATGTAAATGTAGTTGCTGATGCTTTAAGCAGAAAATCCATCACAGCTTTGAGATTATTGAATGCCCGTCTATCCTTAGTTTGAGATGGAGCTATTTTGGCTGAGTTGCAAGTGAGGCCAAACCTACTACAGTAGATTTTAGATGGGCAGAAGGCAGATGAGAAGCTAAAAGATATTTTGAGTAAAATCTCAGATGGGAAAGAAACTGACTATAAGGTGAAAGCATATGGGTGTTTGTACTACAAAGGAAGAGTATGTGTACCAGATGATGGGGAATTGAAAGCCAGTATTCTGAAAGAGGCACATACCAGTGTTTATGCTATGCACCCAGGAAGTACAAAAATATATCATGATCTGAAGCTTCATTATTGGTGGCCTGGTATGAAGAAGGACATAGCTGACTATGTGACTAAATGCTTGACATGTCAGCAAGTCAAGGCAGAACATCTAGTTCCATAGGGTTTGCTACAGCCTATACGCATACCTGAATAGAAATGGGATCAGGTCACCGTGGATTTTGTAAGCGGTCTACCTTTCACCCAGAAGAAGCATGATGCAGTATGGGTGATAGTAGATAGATTGATGAAGTCAGCATATTTTCTGCCAGTTAGGACTGACTACTCACTGGAGAAGTTAGCAGAATTGTATATCAGTGAGATAGTTAGACTGCATGGAATTTCACTTTCCATCATATCTGATCGAGACCCAAGGTTTACATCGAGATTCTGGAAGAAGTTGCAGGAATCCTTGGGTGCACAACTCCACTTCAGCACAGCTTTCCATCCTCAGACGGATGGGCAATCAGAAAGAGTAATCCAGGTAAGCAATTGAAACCAATTGAACTAATACAAATATTGAACTGAAATGATAATAATAACATAAAATATATGTCAGGTCCTTAAGGATATGCTGAGGAGTTGTGTCATTGAGTTTGAGGGAAGTTGGGATAGATACCTCCTACTGGCAGAATTTGCATACAACAATAGCTACCAAGCTAGCATCCAAATGGCCCCATATGAAGCACTGTATGGGAGGAAATGTAGAACTCCAGTGTGCTGGACTAAATTGGGTGAAGATAAACTGGTAGGGCCAGACCTGGTGAAATAGACTGAGGAGAAAGTAAAACTAATGAAAGCCAATTTGAAGGTTGTCTCAGAGAAACAAAAATCTTATGCCAACCTAAAGAGGAAAGAAATAGAATATGCGGTTGGCGACAAAGTGTTCCTCAAGGTGTCACCATGGAAGAAGATACTAAGGTTTGGAAGAAAAGATAAGTTAAGCCCTAGGTTCATTGGCCCATATAAAGTCATTGAATGTGTGAGTCCAGTGGTCTACAGGCTAGCTTTACCACAAGAGCTGGATAAGATCTATAATGTGTTCCACGTATCTAGGCTAAGAAGATACCACTTAGATCCTTCACATGTCATCTCCATGGAAGAAATTGAAGTGCAACCGGATTTGACATATGAAGAAAAACCCATATGGATCCTGGCTTAGGAAGTGAAAGAGTTGAGGAATAAGCAGATTCCACTGGTGAAAGTGCTTTGGAGGCACCACAACACTGAAGAGGCAACTTGGGAAAGTGAAGAGACAATGAGGCAATAGTTCCCTCAACTGTTTGCATCAGGTAAATTTCGAAGACAAAATTTAAATTAGAGAGGAAGAGTTGTAACACCCTCACTGTAGCAATTCCTTACATTCTATTGTTCCGGTGATCAGTGTCGGTTCAGACAGCTAGAACGTCCGGAAAAATATTTAAACTAAAGTGAGGAACCATAATTAACTCAAATATTAAAAAGAAAAATTTAGGAAAAATTTTAGAAATAAAATACAACGAAGTTAAATGAGTCGGTGTCCTAGCGATGGATAACCTAGTGGGAAGTTGCAGTTCTCGCAACTAGGAGCCCTAGACCTGAAGGAAAATTCATAAAATAATTTTTGGGACTCTAGAGAAGGGTCATTGAGGTTCCTATGGCATTAGAATGCTAAGAACATGCTTAGAAAAAATTTTCAATCGGTACAGACAATTTTGGTCTGTTAAGCCAAACGGAGGGCATTTTGGTCATTTCGCCTTCAGAGGTGATTTTTGGCCTACTTGTCCAGTTAAGTAAATAATTATTATGACACAAAATATGAATAAATATTGCTAAAAATTAAAATGAAATTAAGTAGACAAGAAAAGGAAAGAAAATGAAAGAAATTTGAATTATGACATCATTATAATGTCATTAAACATCCTCCCACCCAATCAAATTTTGATACATCATTATAAACTACTTAAAAATGAATAAAAGGAGATAAAAATTAAAGAACTAAACAACTATCTTCAACCTTTGGGGTAGCAAAAAATGTAGAGAGAGAGAGAGAGAGAGGAAGGAAAACTCCATTAAAGCTTCACTAAGCTTGAGTTCAGCACTCAAATCACCCCAAAACCCTAGCTTCCCTTCACAAATATTTACCCTTACACCTAGAGCAAGTCTTGGGCAATAAAAAGAAAGAGAAAAAGAGGAGTTCTCAAGCTTTGGGAATTAGCTAAATCAAGGTTAGTGTCCAAACTTTTGCTATTTTGATTAAATTCATGTTTAATGGCATGAAGTAGGAAATGTAAGAAAACAAGATAAAAATGTGTGTGCGTGCACTCTAAAAATTTTGGCAGCTAGGGTTTGCTTATATAATGGTTTGTTAACCTTGCAATGGTCAATTAGTGACCATTTGAATGTGTGTGAGAAGGAATTGAAGTGAGTAAGGATGTTGGATTTGAGTTTAGGTGAGCTGCCTTGGCTGACCTTAAATGGAGTTGTAGAGGTTCAATTGGTGCAAGGCCAATTGGAAATGAAACTAAACACATAATAGCACAACTTTGGTGAAGAAACCCTGCCCAGAAAACCAAACCAAGTTGGCTTAAAAATTGCCCTAATCAGGGTGACTTGCATTCTGCCTGGGCAAAATGACCAAATGAACAGTGTCAATTTATTTAGTCATAACTTAGTGTAGAAAGGTCCAATTGACCTGAAATTTTACCAAAAGAAAGCTCAGACATATACCTAAAACTTTCATGAAGAATACAAATCCAAATTCTGACAATAACCTAGTCAAATTGCCAACCAAACTTAGGTTACCAAATCTGGCAGAACTAGTTTTGCCCAGAATTTTGGATTCTGTCCAATCCGGCCAGTTATGGTGTTTAGGCCATAACTTGAGTTACAAAACTCCAAATGGAGTGATTCAAAAAAATAAATGTAATTAGACAAAATAAGGAACAACTTTCATGAAGACAACTTTGCCAAATTCCTACTGTAAAAATGACTAATGGAACAGTAAACACAAGGCTTGAAATCTGAAAATTTTGAACAACTAACATTAAGCTTAGAAATGGTATTGGCAACCAATAACAACAACTTTAGAATGCAAAATGTGGTATGTTGGGAGTATTAGAACCAATGTACCTATTGTCTATGCAAAAGTCAATATTTTAGTTGACTAATGAAATGAATAGTAACACCTAAACTTAAATTTCAAGAATTGTAAAGTTTAAAAGTGTAACATGCCCTAGTACACCTAGCAAGATTGGTTTGGATAGGTTGGCATGCCAATAGGGTTCAGTTAGTAGTACTGCATATGGCATTATGCCATTTTGTGATTTCATGGCTTTTAGTCATTCTGACATTGTGTTGAGACTTGGCTTTGTGCCTAATGTTATTACAGCTTATTAGCTATTCTGTTGCATACCGGGAGACACATATGTGACCGATAGTGTGACGGCCCGAGGTACTTGATACCCAATGTCAGTTTACCCATTTATCCAGTCTAGTCATCCAGTATAGGTTACTTGGGCAACCAAAAATGAAAGTTGATAAATTTAATAAAATAATGAATATAACAAGTACCAAATAAATAAGACTACCAATAATTATCAAAAATTTGTCTGCATGAGACATCAATACACTCACTGCATATTTTTTTTATTAGTTCTTTTTATTTTATTTTACTTTTGGCACCACTAAGCATTATTGCTTAGCGCGTCGCTTTTTGCCACGCGTAGGTTCTGGAGAAGCAAACAGAGAGCCCAGCAGACCACAGACTGAGTGAGGTCACAGATCTGCCTAGCGTCAGAGTCACCTCTCATCTACAGTGCATCAGTGGTAGGACCTTTAGGTCCCTTTTGAAATTATGTTTTTTCATTTTGTATTAGGAAAGTAGTTTGTGATTTGTAAATTATGAACTCATGTAAATAGTAAATTTATGTAATCATATGTTGATGTACATATTTTGAAAAATTTTGTTAATTAATATAATTTGAGAATATTTTCATGAAATTTTAGTTGATTTTGAATTTGAATGAAATTGTGGATTAATGTTGAGAACTTGAAATGATTGCTATTGTTGAGACCATGTTGATGGTTATTGGAGTTTGAGAATGATAGGAAATGATTATTGGAAGTATTTTTCACAGGTTCCGAAGAACTGTTTTCTCCATTTTTAGCCGGTACTCTGCCAAATTTTCTATAAAATTTTCGAAACCTCAAATAAATTATAATTTCAATAAATGACTTAAATGAATTATATTTCGTAAATTATACTTCATAACTATGAAAAAAATAAATTAGGAAGAATAAAAAAATGATTGAATTAAAATAGGATGTTCCGGTACACTGCGTGGTATATCTTGCTCGGCTATATTGTAGAAGGGTAAGGGGTGTCATAGTGTATATGTGTGACTTACTAGGCTCATTACTTATTAGCAATGAGAAATGATATTAACTCTTAATATCATTAGAACTCTTTCTTACCGTAAATGATTTCTCTAAATCATTTCAGGCATCTCATTGACCATGGTTGACACCTAGCATAGTATGCCATAGCCACCCAATCAGTAATAAGGAATACCTTAAATGAACCTTTAATCATATGTTACCATGCACTAGAATCTCTTCGTTACAAAATCCTAATTCGAACTGGAGTCATGATTAATGTTAAACCCTATTTGCTATGAACATTATGTTCTCTTTTAATTCCAATTCTTGATTAATTAGATTTTCTTATCAAAAACTCTTTTCTGACTAAATCTGTCTGTCCTGGCCAGGAACTTGAAACATTAAGAATAATTAAATGAACATAGGATTTTATCCCTATTTATTTAGGGTAACAGATTCCATCTTGATCAACACCTATCTCCATATATAACTAGTATGAGCCAACACATGCCCATATACCCATACACAGTACAAGTATGAAAGCAGTATCAAACTCAAACCACCTATATATAGGATAACTGTGTTATCTCAGGTCTAAAGATTATATGTATTGATATGATATATAACAATGCATTGACAAGAGTAAACTCCATGCGCTTATCATAAGCGTCACTGGTTCGGCCTACTTATCATGTATAAGTGCCTATCATGTTTGTTATGTGGCATGAGACTCACCACTCTATCTTATTTATATCTCATATAAATACCTTAGGAACAAAAATGATTACAATTTTTCTGGATAAGTCATCTCCTTTGTGAAGTATCCTCGATTGTGAACCAATTTATGATACTTTATTCTAGAAATACTGTCACTCATATTCTTAACAACTTAAGAATAGAATTTCTAACAAAATATTAATAGACCTTTTCAATTACACATAAATATATTATATAAACGGAAAAGTGAAATTGCCTTTTTTATTAATAAAATATGCACAAGATACATACAAAATGATATGCTCTAGGGCATACTACTAACACCACTTAGAAAGTAAAATACTGATTTTAAGTACAATTTCTATAGCTATCTAAAGCTAATGTATCCTAAAGAGTGGAATGCAACACCTTCATAGTTTTCATACAAATCACATCATAAACAATAAAAAGGTAATTTGGAGCACTCACACACCTGTATAATATTCAACCAGTACATATATGGGAGCTGATCCCCTATACAGCTCTCTTAATCCAACCACTGCCAACGAGTACATCTCAAGCTGGACTTTCACTTAATAGACCAAATGCGGGGGCCAGCAAGATCATCTCGAGTCATGCCTACCCCGACTTATCCATAAAAGGATCGAGTCCCAGCGAGCTAAGCTCCAGCCGCGTCTACCCGTCCTATCCATATCCAATGTCACACACCACACACACGCTAACACACACACACTGCTGATGCATGCATTTTATATTATCATTTAGATATAATTTTTGCACATAATTTACCCTTGTTTATATCTATTACTATAGATATTAACATATATTTAGTCAATTTTGCCTTTTTACACTTCTTAGTTTAATTTTTGGAATTTATTTGTTTTGTAGGTTAAATTTGGAGAATTTTGGTTGAATTGCAAAATTTTGAAGTTGAGTTAAAGAAACAGAAAGTTGCACAACCTATGACACAGCTTGTGTCATTGTCAGATATGAGGTTTTTTTCAGGCAGAAAGTTACATAACTTGCAACATAAGGCACAACACAACTGACTCAGCTTGTGACGTTTTAATGAAAATTATTGACGTGGCACTTTCGTCCCTCTGATTTAGTACATCATTTTCTCCTGAATCTTCTGTCTTTTTAACCCATTCTAGGGCAGACCTCTGCACCATATATAAACACATTATTCTCTTTCTTTCGAAAAGAAGAAAAATAAGGAGATTTTGTAAGAGAGAGAGAAAGGAAGAGGAGCACGTGAGATCAAGTTCTACAGCAGCAGAGGACGCCATCTGCAATGTTCCAGCAGTAGTTTCTTCATCATTTTACTGGGTTTTTCTTTCCCTAAGCTTAGATTTTCATTATTTCTTTATTTCTCTACTTGAGTTTGTCTTGAAACTATGATTTGTGAGTAGATCTTTGAGATTCTAGAGATGGGTCTGTAAATATTGCTCTATATTGTGGTTTTTGAACTGATTTAGTCATTTAAATGAGATTTGTTGCATTTTGATTTATTGCTTGTGAGCTTATTTCCTTGCTTGATGAATGGGCTCTCATAAGTTAAGTTTTAATCCTTGACAAATGGACTGAAAAGTGAATGTTTGGGATAGATAATCTTGCAATAAACTTAGTTGTCTTGGTGTTAGAGATAAGCTAAGAGGATTAAGGGGGCTTTCAAAATCAATTAGAGCTTTAATTGGGTTTTTGTCAGGTTTGAAATACCATGAAAACATGATTTGATTTGATGAATGCCAACTTTGAAATGCTTAAAAAAGGTTTCAAAGAACTAAGAATTGATTTCCCTCAAAATTGCAATTCTCATGTGTTTGGTTAAATTGGGGATAAACCACATGAAAACAATATTGAAAACGCTATCTCTAGAATTACTTTATTTTTTATTGAAGTTAAATTTAATTTCTCCCAATTTGATAATTAGTCATTTTAATTCAAATTTTAGTCATCTAGTTTAATTAGTTTAATTGGTTGTTTGATTTGGCTTAAATTCCTCAAATACCAATTTTAATTGTAAATTTCATTACCAATATCTTTAAATTTTAGCATTCTAATTAGCTTATTCTTTTATTTCTAATTTAAGCACAATTCCCTGTGGGAACGATATTTTTAAAACCATACTACTATGACCCGTGCACTTGCGAAAGCTATTTCACAGCTAACATCAAGTTTTTGGTGCCGTTACCGGGGAATTATTTGTTTTAAGTTGGATTATAATTGTTTTAAGCTGATTAGAATTTTTATTTTTTTTATTTTTACTGCTATTCCTTGTGTTTTTTAGGTACCTTTCTTATTTATGAGACGATCGAAAAGCACAAGTGATACTCAATTGTTGTTCAACCTTGAAGTTAAAAAATATGGAGAATCAAAATAGAGCTATTGATGGAAATAATGGAGGAAATGAACAAAACAGGCAGAATGAAGTTGTTAATCAAAATTATCCTCAGAGAAGATCCATGTTAGATTATGCCTTTCCTAGATATCCAGATGTGAGAGATAACAGACCTATCATTGGAGCTAATCAATTTGAGTTAAAGACTGGTCTCATTCAAATGGTCCAGAATTCACAATTTGGAGGCAGTCCACTTGAGAATCCCCATTCTTATTTGAAGAAATTTTTGATGATATGTGGCACTTAAAGACAGCCTAGAGTTTCAGATGAAGTGATTCGGCTCACCTTATTCCCATTCTCTCTTTGGGATTCAGCATTAGAGTGGTATGACTCACTTCCACAAACTATTATAGCTACTTGGGAGCAGCTATCTCAAGCTTTTCTATCTTAGTTTTTCTCACCTGGGAAGACCACTCATTTAAGGAATTTGATGGTAGCTTTTAAACCAAGGGATGATGAAACTTTGTATGAATCTTGGATGAGATTTAAGGAGCTTGAAAGGCAATGTCCTCATCATGAAATACCCAAATGGATGATTGTTCAGAATTTCTACAGCAAAGTTACTCCAACCATAAGAAATAGAATTGATTCACAAGCAGAAAGAGACTTCATGAGAATGACAAGTGAAGAATGCTATGATTTATTAGAGATGCTCATAATACCCAATTTTGGGGAAATCCTAAAGCAATTGAGCCAAAGAAGGCTGGGATTTATGAACTTGACTCAGTTAGCTACATGAATGCAAGATTTGATCAGTTGACTCAGCTACTTAGTGATTTTTGCACAAAGGCAATAGCCTCAACTCCTACAACTATGCAACAAGTTGCCTACACAGATGGAACCCAAAGTTATGGAGTTGATTACTCTTCTTATGGTGATGATTATTTGCAAGAACAAGCTGCTTATGTGGGAGGTTATCAACAGAAACCTATGGGAAATTCTTATTCTAATGTTAACAACTCAATATGGAGACCACAAGAAACTTTTGGTCAACAAGGTCAAAGCACAATCCATTCTCATAACCAGTAGTATATGCAGCAGAATAGGCCTCAGTTTCAGCCTCAATTTTAGCCCATAAGGTAGCCACAACCTGGATATCAATCAAAAGCACAACAACCCCTTCCACCTCATAAACCAAAGCCAACCTTGGAAACCATGATGGAGACATTTTTTGCTAAACAAAGCAAGATAAATAGCAAATTGGAGGAAGAAATTCAACACATGAGACAAATCATGGATCAATTACAAGCCCACAACCATATGTTAGAGACTCAGTTGGCTCAACAAGCAAGCTCATCAATAAGTAAATCCTATGGCAAACTACCTAGCCAACCATAAAACCCTCATGAACAATGTAAGGTTGTGACCTTGAGAAGTGGTAAGAAAGTTGGTCAAGAAAGTGAAAGCAAGAGAAAAGAAAAAGAGAGCACAAAAGAAGAAAAATCAGTTGAGAGCAATAAAAATGAAAAAGAAGAAGAAAGCAAAAGTGAGCAAGATGAGGGAAAGAAACCATACATCCCACCTGAGCCTTATAAGCCCACCCTTCCCTACCCTCAAATATTAATCAAGTATAAACTAAACAAACAATTTGGCAAATTCCTTGAAGTGCTAAAGAAGTTGTATATCGATGTGCCATTCACTGAGGCACTATCCCAAATGCCAAGTTATGCCAAGTTTTTGAAAGAGATTCTTACCAATAAGAGAAGGCTAGAAGATTATGATACCATCAACTTGGGAAAGCAATGAAGTGCTATAATTCAGAAGAAGTTACCTCCCAAACTCAAAGATCCGGGTGTGTTTTCCATTCCTTGTCATATAGGTGATAATTGTGTGGCAAATGCCCTATGTGACCTTAGAGCTAGTGTCAACCTAATGCCTCTTTCAATATATGAGAAGTTGAATATGGGAGAGTTGAAGCCCACAAGCATGTATCTTTCATTGGTTGACCGTTCAATTAAGTATCCAGAAGGCATTCTAGAAAATGTGCCTATCAAGGTTGGGAAATTCTACATTCTGATGGACTTTGTCATTTTAGATATGGAAGAAGACATAAAAATTGCTATCTTATTGGGAAGACCATTTTTTGCCACAGCTGGTGCTTTAATTGATATAAAGGGTGAGAAATTGACACTTAGAGTGGGAGATGATCAAATGATATTCAATATCAATCCAGCCATGAAAAGGAAATATGAAGAAGTTAAGTCTTGTTTGGGCATAGACATTATTGATGAGATTGTTCAAGAGAATTTCAGAAAAAGCTATCCACAAGACCCTCTGGAAAATTGCTTAGTCCATGGTGGGAGCATTGATGATGACAATCCTTATAAAGCTGCTTATGCACAACACTTGGAGAGCTCTCCACCACATCCTAAAGCTATAATTTTCAACTTGAAGAAGTGCAAACTTTGGAGATTAAACCACCATCATTAAAGGTAGAGGATACCCCAAAGGTAGATCTTAAACCTCTTCCTTCCAACCTTAGGTATGCTTTTCTTGGACCCAATGGAACATATCCTGTTATAATTAATGCATCTTTGACTGATATTGAGATTGACAAATTATTGAGAGTTTTGAGAGAATATAGGAGACTTTTGGTTTATGCAATCGATGATATAAGGGGAATTAGTCGAACAGTCTGTATGCGTAGGATTTTCCTAGAGCCAAATAGTAGACCTTCTATTGAACACCAAAGAAGATTGAATCCTACAATGAAGGATGTTGTGAAAAAGGAAATCCTGAAATTACTAGCTGCTGGAATTATTTACCTTATTTCTGACAGTGAATGGGTTAGTCCTGTGCATGTTGTACCAAAAAAAGATGGGGTGATAGTTGTTAAAAATGAGAATAATGAATTAATACCCACTAGAACTATTACAGGTTAGAGAATGTGCATAGACTATAGGAAGTTGAACAATGCTACAAGAAAAGATCATTTTCCCCTTCCTTTTATGGATCAAATGTTAAAGAGATTAGCCAAGCATTCTTACTCTTATTACTTAGATGGATATTCTAGTTTCTTTCAAATTCCAATCCATCCTGATGACAAAGAACAAACTACCTTTACTTGTCCCTATGGCACCTTTGCCTATCGAAGGATGCCATTTGGATTGTGTAATGTGCCTGCCACCTTTCAAAGGTGCGTGATGGTCATTTTTTATGATTTTATTGAAGAAATTATGGAGGACTTCATGGATGACTTTTCAGTATATGGCACTAATTTTGATTCATGCTTGACTAATTTGTTTAAAATCTAGCAAAGGTGTGCTGATAATGATCTGGTGTTGAATTGGGAGAAATGCCACTTTATGGTCCAAGAGGGAATCTTTCTAAGGCATTTGATCTCAAACAGGGGAATAGAAATTGATAGAGCCAAGATAGAAATTATTGAAAAAATGCCCCCCTTCAACCACTGTCAAAGGAGTCCGGAGTTTTCTTGGACATGCTAGATTTTACCAGTGATTTATTCAAAATTTTTCTAAAATTGCTAAACCCTTAACAAGTCTTTTGAATCATTATGTTAAATTTGATTTTAATCAAGATTATATGGTTGCTTTTTGCAGGTTAAAGACGGCATTAATAATAGCTCCTATCATGTAACCCCCGGATTGGAATTTGCCATTTGAAATCATGTGTGATGCAAGCGAGTTTGTTGTTGGAGCTGTCCTTGGCCAGCCAAGGATAGAAAACCTTATGCCATTTACTATGCAAGCTGAACCCTTGATGAAGCTTGAGTTAATTATGCTACAAATGAAAAGGAGTTCCTTGCGGTAGTATTTGCACTCAATAAGTTCTGTTCTTATTTGGTCAACTCAAAGGTATTTTCACTGATCATGCAGCAATAAGGTATTTAATGAATAAGAAAGAAGCTAAATCTAGGTTGATTAGATGGATTTTGTTACTTCAAGAATTTGATTTAGAAATAAGAGATAAAAAAGGTGTTGAGAATGTGGTGGCTGATCACCTTTGTAGGATAAAAACTGAAAATAAAGATGATGATATTGTGCCAATTGATGAGTTTTTATGAATGAGCAGCTGTATGTGTTGAAATCTACACTTCCATGGTTTGCTGATATTGTGAATTATTTGTCTTGTGGTGTCTTACCACCTGATTTATCTTGGCAGCATAAGAAAAAATTCTTGCATGATGTTAAATTTTATTCTTGGGAAGAGCCTCTTTTTTAGGAGAAGTAATGATGGAATAATTAGGTGATGTATACCAGAGGAAGAAATAAATGATGTTATTTACCATTGTCATTCCTTTGAATATAATGGTCATTATAGTGTCTCAAAAAATTTTGAAAAAGTCTTGACATCAGGTTTCTATTGGCTTAATATATTTAATCATGTGAGAGACTTTGTAAGCAAGTGTGATAGGTGTCAAAGGGTAGGCAATATTTCCAAGAGAGATGAGATGCCCCAAAAGTCCATATTAGAAGTTGAATTGTTTGATGTGTGGGGAATTGATTTCATAGGGCCATTTCCATCCTCATATGGGAATAAATATATCTTGGTAGGGGTGGATTATGTATCTAAATAGGTAGAAGTTATTGCTACACCTACCAATGATGCAAAAGTTGTGGTGAAATTTCTGAAAAAATTTATTTTGACCAGATTTGGTGCCCTACGTGCCATAATTAGTGATGGTGGTAGCCATTTTTGCAATCACCATTTTGAAAATTTGATGAGAAAGTATGAGGTAAATCATATGATTGCCACACCATATCACCCTCAAACAAATGGCCAAGTAGAAATCACAAATAGAGAACTTAAGCAAATCTTGGAGAAAACTATCAGCAAGTCTAGAAAAGATTGGTCCCTTAAGTTAGATGACACTCTTTGGGCATATAGAACAGCCTTTAAAACCTCCATAGGAACTACACCTTATAGGTTAGTTTTTGGAAAATCATGCCATTTGCCCGTAGAGTTAGAACATAAAGCTTATTGGGCCATAAGAGCAATCAATTTTGATTTACAAGCTGCTGGATAGAAAAGGTTGTTGCAACTTGATGAGTTAGAAGAATTGAGACTTGATGCTTATGAAAATGCTAGGATTCATAAAGAAAGAACCAAAAAATAACATGATAAGCATATCAAGAAGAAGGATTTTAAAGAAGGAGAGTTGGTGCTCTTATTCAATTCAAGGTTGAAATTTTTTCCAGGAAAATTAAAATCAAGCTAGTCAGGACCATTTAAAGTTGTCAAAGTTTTCCCTCATGGTGCTGTGGAAATTTTTGGTGAAAAATTTGGTAATTTCAAAGTAAGTGGGCAAAGGTTGAGGCATTATTCAGTCGGTCAGCCAATTGAGAAGATAGCAACCTGCTATCTCTCTTATTCTCCATGAAATTTTGGTTGAATAAGGTCAAGCTAAAGACCTAAACTTAGCATTTCTGAGCATAACCTACAATTTTTTTTTATTCTTTATTTCTTTCATATATTTGTTTTAATTTTTTCTATACTCTTTATTCAGAGTTTGATATTGTTCTAATTTTCTTGTGCAGATGGGATACAATTCATTGCAAGCAAATGAGCTTTTGTCATTTTATTTTAGTTCTAGTTTTAAATTTCAGCTTTAAATTTTAGTTTTCAATTTGTTCCTTTGTACTTTCATCTTTCTATGGTTGAATATTTGCTATTTGGTTTTGCAGGACTCATTGCTCTTTTTGTTGATATTAAGAGGAAGTTTCTCCAAACTTTTTCATCTTAGTTTAAAAAGAAAATTATTTGAATGTGGATGTGTGAATTGGTGCTTTGTAAATTTTTAATGAGTGTTTAATGAATACAGTAGGTTGAGCAATTAGAACTCATGTTATGGAGGTCTGATCACTTGAAATTTAATTTGTCTCAATTTTTCAGGTACTGTGCAATTTTGTCAAATTTGGACAGAAAGTTACACAACCTGTGACACAACCAATTTTTGTTTGTGTCGTAGCATGTGTTCGCTGGACACTAATTTGGACAGAAAGTTCCATAACTTGCGGCACAATCGATTTTGGCTTATGTCACAGCTTATGTTCACTGGGCACAATTTTGGACAGAAAGTTGCATAACTTCCGGCACAACTTGCATCCCTGTGTTCTAACTTGTGTCATTTATTGGATTTTGCAGGTTGACAACCCAATTCACCAGAATAGGCCCGCATCCAAACCCTTCAGCCCACCTGATTTCTAAGCCCTTTGCACCTTTCATTTTAAGGCCCTACCAATATTTATCAAAATAAAGCCCACCCATTTTATATTTTAAAATCCATAAACACATTTATTTTTAGCTCAAAAACCCACTAACCCATGTTTATTCCAAAAAAAAAAACCCATTAACTAACTAACCATAGCCCGTAGCCCACTTCATCAAACCCATGCCCAAAAGCACATTATCATTTTCTTTTTACCAAAAGGCTACACCTAATTAACAAAGCTCAAAGCCCATAACCCATATCTAAAACCCCTCAACTTTAATCCGTAACCCGAACTCATACGCAACTTCCATAATCCCCACTGCCTCCTTCTTTCTCTCGCCATAACCCCCGACATAACCCACGCCGCTCCCTTTTTTTCCCTCATGCCACAATCTCCGCCACCCACGATCCACGACTGCATTCTTCTTCTTCTACTCCTTCTTTTTATTTTTCCTCCTCATTTTTTTTATTCTGCTCCCTCTCTTCCATTTTCACCATGACCGATTCCCCTCTTTCCTTCAAAAACTCTCCTCCCCAATCCTCACACCCTATGCCACAACCTCCACCCATCCACCCCATGGATACTGACTCACCGGCAACCCATTCTAGTGATGCCCCTATTGCTACATATAAGAAGAAGAAAGCCAAAAGTATTAAGCCACACAAAACCACAAGCGGCACAAAAAGAAAGGAACCCGAACCACCCACCTAGCCTATTTCTGCCGTACCTAGTGCTCACATTGGAATCCTGAAATAAGTGGTAAAGCGCCCAGGGAAGTCTTCAGGTAATCCCACTATTCCTTCATCTGTAACTACTGCCAAACAATGGGTGTTGCCGATTGTCGAAATGAAGAAAAATAAGAAAAGAATTGAAAGTAGAGAAATTGTTTAGACTCAGTATTTAGATGTGTTTACACTTAAGTCTCTGAATATATATGATGAAATGCAGAATCTGTTGGATGCTTTGGGTTGGGTGAGATTTGTTCGTAAGCAGGAATCGGTTTACCACACTTTAGTGCAGGAATTTATGGCTTCCCTGTCCACTAATGAACATAAATATGAATTAGATCATAAGTTGACAATGAACTTTAGATGCTTGGGTCAAGATAGGGTATTGTCAATGGATGACTTTCATCATATATTCAGGTTCCCCACTGATGGTTTGATTAGAATGCCTACCAGTAAAAAGGAATATAATGGCCATGAATTCTGGTAGTAAATAGCACCCTTAGGAGGTGTTTTCAAACCTGGGCATAGTAAGGCCTCTAAAATTGAGAGTCACTCTTTGCGGTTGCTTCAAAGGTTAATTGCAATCACAACTTTAGGAAGAGGAGCAAGTGTTGGCACAATGTCTCAGTATGACCTATTTTTTTTGTAGTGTGCCAAAACTGGTAAAAAGGTCTCACTTGGTTATTATTTTTGCCGCCATGTGCTACACCAAGCTATTAGGGGTACTGGTAAGATTGTGTTTGGCGGTTTAATCACACCCATTACACACTATTTTGGTTTTGACCCTCAAGTTCATAGGTGTGCTGTCATCACAACTGGCTTGCTGTATTTGGATGGACCTCACTTGGCCAACCAAAAATTCTGTGTTAAAAATGAGACTACGCAACTTTATGAGATTCCAACACCAGCAGCAACACCACCAGGTTCCCCTACTGCAATTAGCTCCTCTACACCATCTGAGCAGGCCTCTACACAACCTCCACGTCAAGCTCCACCAGCTGCACAAACTGTTTCATCAATAGTTTCTGGACCCTCTATGGCAACCCTCCTGACATTCATGGAGAATCTCAGTGATGAGATATACTTCTTTTGCCAGATGACAAATGTCTCTTTTCAGACATTAAGGGATTTAGCTGATATATATTTGGGCAAGAGTGCTGAAATGCAAGATGAGTTGAAAGCCATGCGAGCTAAGCTAGAGCAGATAGAAACTAACCAGGCACTCATTCTTAGCATCATTTCTCCACAGCAACCACCAAAAGCACCACCACCTCTACCAGATGGCAAGGGCAAAGGAGTTATCATTTGTGACTGAGCAGCTTTAGTTTCAGTTTACATATTTCATGTTCTTATTTTAGTTGCTTAATTAATTAATGTTTTTAGCGACTTGTTTAGTTAATATTTTTCTTGCGTCGCTTTTCTTTTATTTGAAACATTTGCTTAATCAGTATTTTTTTTAATTGCTTATAAGTACATTTTTTTTATTTTGAATCCTTAATGCTTTGCTCACTTGCTTTTGATATGCTACTTTGGAAATTTCACTTGATGAGTGGATATCTCATGGTTATATTTTTTAGCTTAACCTCCCTATCTCAACTTTTTGAGTTTAATTGCTTTAATGGATTCCATTCCCCTGTTTCTTTTGCAATGAGTGCAGCAGCTGTCCACATTTTCTTTAATTAAATTGGCTGCACCTTCAATGAGGTAATAATTCTTATCTCAGCTTGTGTTATTTTCAGCACAAGTTGCGCTACCACTTATGAAATAGGGTACCCCTTATCCACTTTCTTTTAAGTTCATTAGGCTTACTTATCCATTCTTTATGCACATATTAGCCATCAATTTCCTATACAGTATTTGAGTGAACCATTGAATTTATAGCCAAATTATCCCATTCCTTGCATTCTTTTTGTCACACCTCACCCCTCTGTAAGGCATGACATGATCCCGTAGAATACCTAATGAACTACCAAACTCCACCTACCGATAACTCATTAAGTATCCTACAAGGGATTTTAAAACCATTTTCTTACATTTTGGAAGTGGCGAGCATTTTAGTAGGAATTAAAATCATTTATTCGAAGCTTTAAAACTAGTATAAATTTTTGTCTATTTTTATTTTTCCACAAATTTTAGAAAAATTTCGGCAGAGTGCAGTCTGTATTTTGAGAAAACAGTTATTCAAATACCTAAAAAAAGTACTTCCAATAAATTTTCCACAACTCCCAACCTTTAAATAATCTCAATTCAATTCAAAATTCTCAGATCAAACCATTTCAAAATAATTCCATCAACATTGTATTCAATAAAGCTAATTTACATTCACAAGTTTAATTTACAGATATAAAATTCAAAAATAATATTATTATAATTTATAAATACAACTGCTCAATTTTACATTAATACATATGAACAATATTTATTTACATCAAACTAAATTACATTTGATATAAAATAATACCCGTACAAAATCAGCAAAGGCTTTTCCAGTTCAGCAGCTCACTCTGCTGCTTTTTCCTTGCTCCTATCTACGACAGCAAAATAAGCTATCGCTGAGTATAAAAATACTTAGTGGTGCACAATAAAAATTTGAAATACAGTATATAAAACTTTCATTGATAAATCACAATTTAAATATTACACAAATCATCAAAACTCATTATAGCATAATTTTGGTCAAACAATTTAATAAACATAGTATTACCAATTCATACACAACTTAAGCCATGACACAAAATTTTCGATCAATACCATGTTGTACACCACGACAAAGCGATCAACAACCCCACTAATCGAAATCAATGAGGGAGGTGGCTAGGTAGCTAATGAGTACTCATCTGATCTATAACATCAACTGATAAACCAGAGAGGGAGGAAAAATAATCGATCTCACCCTATAAATGGAGGAGGAATAATAAGGCACTTTCATGCTAAGTGTGAATCAAAAATCTATTTCAAACATTTTATTCAAATAATTCATGAGAAATCCTATAGATTTCCAAAGTCATAGTTTCATTCACAAAGTGGCAACACAATTCATGATTAACACCAAATTTTCATAAATCATACCAAATCAATTTTTCAATGACAAAATGCTCAAATAAGATTTATTGCGCACAAACCTGACGTAAGTCGCCTCTAAGTCTTGACTCAGTCTCTCAGACCTTCTGAGTCTTTTTCAGCTGAAACACAAAATTTATAGTATCTCAGTATCTTTACTTCATAACAATTCCAATAACTAATTCCAAGATGTTTAAACTTACATTCTTGTAAATTTTCATGTTGAGATTACTATTCATAGTACTATTCAAGTTAAATATTGACTTTCTTATACTTAAAAGGGGGAACTCCAACTATACTCACATACCACATTTTAGTCACCAATTTTATTGATTTTGGTTGTTTTCTCAAAACTTAGGTCTTTTAGGCAAAATTGCAAATTTTCAGTTTTGGTGTCCTATTTTGTACTATTCCATTGGTCATGTTGCTAATAGAATTTGGCTAAGTTTCCTTCATAGAATTTGTTCCTTATTGTCTTTAAATTTATTCTCCTTTTTGAATCACTCCATTTGGAGTTTTGTAGCTCAAGTTATAGCCATTTGAATCATGGCTGCCAAATTGGACTTACCCAGATTTTTGGGCACTAAAACTGGTTCTGGCAGTTTTAGGTCACCAATTTTGGGTGGTTAAATGACTTGGTTAAGGGCATAATTTGGGTTTGTGTTCTTCATGAAAGTTTTAGGTCTACATCTCAGCTTTGCACTGGTAAAATTTTAGGTCATTTAGACCTGCCTAGCCCAAGTTATGGCCAAATGAACAAATACTGTTCATTTAGTCATTTTTGTACAGGTTAGATTGCCTAAGTCAGGATTTGGTTAATTTGTTTACTAGGTTTTGGTCACTTGTTGGGCATGATTCCTAAATGAAAAATGTGTCATTTTGTGTCTAGTTTCATTCCCAATTGGCCTCACACCAATTGGGCTTGTAAATTTTCAGTTTAGGGACCTTGGTCATGCTGCCTGCATACTGCCCACATCCAATCCAAATCTAAACCTAATTCTAACACTTCCAACACACATCAATTGGTCACAAATGACCAGTTTTCATCTCCAACAAAGTCAAACACATCATTTAACAAATTTTTACACTTTTGTCTTCCAAAACCTAGGTTCCAAAACCCTAACTACACTAGTTGTTACATTTAACCAAATCTAAGCATATCAACATCACCTCCACATTCATACAAGCTTGCCTACACTTTTAATCCAATCAAATTCATGCATTACCATAGCAAACCTAGCTGACCGAAATTCATGATTAGTCCTCCACACTTGTTTTTATTTCATTTTAAACATATTTCTAAGTTAAT
Source organism: Hevea brasiliensis (assembly GCF_030052815.1). Taxonomy (NCBI): domain Eukaryota; kingdom Viridiplantae; phylum Streptophyta; class Magnoliopsida; order Malpighiales; family Euphorbiaceae; genus Hevea; species Hevea brasiliensis. Next base: position 10,077,429 of record NC_079494.1, read on the forward strand.
TAGACTAAATATAAACACTAGGCTACAAATTCCAAGTTTAAATGACTAACCTCAATCTTTGATGTCCAATTCTTCAATTCTCTTCTTTTTTCTTTTTCTTTGCTTCTTTAGTCTTCTTCTCAAAGCCCAAACACAAGGTTTTATGAAGTGGTTATGGGAGAAATTAGGGTTTAGTAGAGGTTTAAAAGCTTGAAGCAAGCTTTAATGGAGTTTTGTGGAGAGGGAGAGTTGAGAGAGAGAGGGACGGCAATGAAGATGAAGACCTCTTTTTTTTTTTTTTTCTTTTCTTTTTCTTTTATTAATTTATCCTTTATGGAAGACCACAAATTATCCAAATTTATTTTTTTTAATTAGTGTTTATTGCATCATGCATTATGTCATGCATTATGTCACAAATTTCCACTTTTCCTTTTTCTTTTTTTTTTCTATTTATTTTTCCATTAATTCTTTAATTTAATTCCCGATTTTGAAATTTTCTTTTCTTTGATTTTATTTGACAGTTAGGTCAAGAGTCAGCTCTAGGGGTCAATTGACCAAATTGCCCCTCGTCGGTTCAACCCGGTTTGCAAATAATTCAATATTTCTTTCGGATCCCTGACCTAATTATTTGACTGGCTTAACAGTTCTTTTTCATGATTTTCTCTTTTTCACTGTGTTCGCAATAGTCCTAAGGACCGCAGCGTCACATTTTACAGTTCAAAATTTGAGTTTAAATCGACTTCACAGTCTTTCTCGAGAAGGTCACCCATCGCTGTGACTCTCGGCTCGTTTAACTTCTTATGTTCTGTGTCACACCTTACCCCTCTGTAAAGTATAACATAATTCCGTAGAATACCTAATGAACTACCGAACTTCACCTACTGATAATTCATTAAGTACACTATTAGGGATTTTAAAACCATTTTCTTACATTTTGGAAGTGGTGAGCATTTGGGTAGGGATTAAAATCATTTAATTGAAGTTTCAAAAATAGTTAAAACTTTTGCCCATTTTAATTTTTTTACAAATTTTACAAAAATTTCGACAAAGTGCCGTCTATATTTTGATAAAACAGTTCTTCAAATACCTAAGAAAAACACTTCCAATAAATTTTTCCACAACTCCCAACCTCCAAATCAACTCAAAATTCTCAAATCAAACCACTTCAAAATAATTCCATAATTTAATCCAAGTTTGTCATCTCAAAATATTTCATCATTTCATTCAATAAAGCTAATTTACATTCACAAGTTTAATTTACAGATATAAAATACAAAAATAATATTATTACAATTTACTATACAACTGCTCACTTTACATTGATACATAAAACATTACAATATTTACATCAAATAATTACAAGGGTATAAATAAATACCCATATAAAAAGGATCAGTGAAGTCCACTATCTTAGTAGCAGCTCACTCTGCTGTTTTCTCCTTGCCCTTATCTGCGATAGCAAAATAAACTATTGCAGAGTATAAAAATACTCAGTGGTGCACAATAAAAATTGAAATATAGTACATAAAAAAATTCACTGATAAATCATAATTTAAATATTTCACAATTATATTTCACAAATTATCAAAACTCATTATAGCACAATTTTGGTCAAACAATTTAATAAACATCGTGTTGCCAATTCATACACAACTTAAGCTATGACACAAATTTCCAATCAATGCCGTGTTGTACGCCACGACAAAGCAATCTACAACCCCACTAATCGAAATCAATGAGGGAGGTGGCTAGCTAGCTAATGAGTACTCATTCGATCTACAACCTCAACTGGTAAACTAGAGAGGGAGGAAAATAATCGATCTCAACCCCATAAATGGGGTATTAATATGGCACTGTCATGCTAAGTGTGAATCCAAAATCAATTTAAAACAATTTATTCAAATATTGCATACAAAAATCAAATCAATTTCCAAAGTTACATTTTTATTCACAAAGTGGCAACACAAAAGTTCTTAAACTCATAATGCGTACTAAATCAATTTTTCAAGGATAAAATGTTTAATTAGGGTTTATTGGGCACAAACCTGACATGAGTCGCCTCTAGGCCTTGACTCAGTCTCTCAGACTTTCCAAGTCTTTTTCAGCTGAAATATAAAATTTATAGTGTCTCTGTATCTTTACTTCATAACAATTCCAATAACTAATTCCAATATGTTTAAACTTATATTCTTGTAAATTTCATGTTGATGTTACTATTCATGGTACTATTCAAGTCAATTTGTTGACTTTCTTAGGCTTAATAGGTATGGGAACTCCAACTTCACCCACATACCATATTTTGGTTATCAAACTTGTTGGTTTTGATCATTTTCTCAAAACTTAAGTCTTTTAGGCAAAATTGCAAATTTTCAGTTTTGGTGTCTTAGGTTACACTGTTCTAGTGGTCATTTTGCTGTTAGAATTGGGCTATGGTTTCTTCATAGAAATTGTCCCTTAATGTCTTAAATTAATTCTCCTTTTTGAATCACTCCATTTAGAGTTTTGTAGCTCAAGTTATAGCCATTTGAATCATGGCTGCAGTTGGACTTAACCTGATTTACGGGCACCAAACTGGTTACAGCGGTTTAGGTCATCAAATTTGGGTGGCCAAATGACTTGGTTAAGGACATAATTTGGGTTTATATTCTTCATAAAAGTTTTAGATCTATATCTCAACTTTCTACTGGCAAAATTTCAGGTCATTTAGACCTACCTTGCCCAAGTTATGGCCAAATAAACAAACACTGTTCATTTGATCATTTTTGTACAGGTCAGATTGCCAATTCTGGATTTGGTCAATTTGTTCATTAGGTTTTGGTCACTTTTTGGGCATGATTCCTAAATGAAAAATGTTCCATTTTGTGTCTATTTTCATTCCCAATTGGCCTCACACCAATTGGACTTGTAAATTTTCAATTTTGGTCCCTAAAAGGGACCTAGGTTAGGCTGTCCAGAATTAGACCCCCACCTATCCGAATTTGGTTTTTCTTCTAACCATTCAAACACATCCTAATTTGTCTCAACTGACCATTTTGAGTCTCATTTAGGTCAAAGTAATTTAATTTACCTATTTCTTAAATTTCCTTCCAAAATCCGTCAAGAACCCTAATTCCTCAATTTCCTCAATTCATGAATTCTAAGTGTACAAGTCTTACTTACTTACTCAATCAAGCATGAGTAACTCTTTAATTCCAACAATTTCTATCAAACCCTAATTAATTTCATGCTGACCGAATTTCATAAAGCTTCATACATGAGTGATTTCTTGAGTTTCTATGTAATTTCCTACTTATTCAAGCTCATTTCTACACATTTTACTCAAATTAAGTTAGAAAGAGGGACTTACTTGTTGAGCAGAATTTGTAATTCCAAATCTTCACTTCTTTTTTATCTTTCTTATTTCTTGTCTCTCTATCAAAGCCAAAGAGCAAGACCTTACTTTGGTGAGTATGAAATTTATGAAGAAATAATAAGGTTTAAGAAGCTAAATGACCATTAATGGAGGAAATTGAAAAGAAAAAGAGAGAGAAAAGGATGGGAGCCGGCTGAAATTTGTAGGGAAGAAGAAATGATTTTTCCTTTTAATTTTTTAGGTATTTTAAGTGTAATTTTAGTATTTGACTTGGTCAAAAAAAGTTGGGAAATTAAAATTGATTTTTGACATCACAATGATGTCATCCACATGATGCAATAAACCTTTTTCTTTTCTTTTTTAATTTTCTTTAATTTTTCATTAGTTCTTTAATCTAATCTTCGATTCATAAATTTTTATTTCTCTGATTTTATTTGACAATTACGTCAGAGTCAGCTCTCGGGGTCAATTGACCAAATTGCCCATCGCCGATTCAACCCGATTTGTAAATAATTCAATATTTCTTCCGGCTCTCTTACCTAATTATTTGACTGGCTTAACAATTCTTTTTCGTGATTTTCTCTTTTCCAATGTGTTCGCAATAGTCCTAAGGACTGCAGCGTCACATTTTACGGTTCAAAATTTGAGTTTAAATCGACTTCACAATCCTTCCCGAGAAAGTCACCCATCGCTGTGACTCTTGGCTCATTTAACTTCTTATGTTCTGTTTTTCTTATTTATACTTAACTAATTGGAAATTACCAATTATTTGTGTTCAGGGCTTATCTAGTTATCTTAAGTATGGTTCTAATCCCCTAAATTATCTGGACCGACACCGGTCACCGGAATAGTGAAATATACCAGGCTATGCAAATAGGGGTGTTACATTCTGTTTTTCTTATTTATACTTAACTAATTGGAAATTATTAATTATTTACATTCAGGGCTTATCTAGTTGTCTTAAGTGTGGTTCTAATCCCCTCAGTTGTCCGGACCGACACTGGTTACCGGAACAGTAAAATATACCAGGCTATGCAAATAGGGGTGTTACACTTTTAACATTGAGGACAATGTCCATTCTGAGTATGGGGGAGAGGGTAAATTTTTTGCAAAAAAAAAATTATTTTTCCTTTTCATTTGCATATAGTGATATACTCATTCATTAATTCATACTAGTACATATTTATACATATACACTGAATATAGTTTCATATACTTAGTTATACATACTTAGTGCATATAGGTTCATTATACATTCATACATTCATGAATTTCATTTATTCATTTAAGAAAAAAAAATTTGGATTTAAACCTGTCTTTGAATTCTAGAAGTTGCTTATTCAAGCAATCTAACTTACCTCTAAATGGTTAGTGGAATGAAAGTTTCCAGCTAGTTACAAAGTCTTAAGTATTATTCTTTCTCTTACTTAATAGCTGAAAATTAATATATTCATCTAGGTATGCAGATTCTGACTAGTTATCTTGAGTTCTTGAGTGTCTGAATAAGCCTTTAAGGAAGAAAATGGTCATTGTTGTCTTACCATTCCTAAAACAAGCATCTTAGATCTTTCAAAGTGAAATTTTTAACTTGCATTTGATACGAATATGATTTAGGCATTCCTTCATATTTTAAACCTCATATTTAGCCTTAACCTATCTTAATTTCATTTCAACCCTTGCAAATCCCCTTGAACCTTAATTTCCTAATTTCTTTGGAACCCAAATCATTTACCTAGCCATAAACCTAAGCACTACCACCCATTTATGAGAATAATATTTTAGCAATTAAGTGTACATAAAAAAAAATTGAAGATGATAAAAAAAAAAGGTCACCAAAATATCTCAAAGGTAATTTTGAGTGTGACATGAAATAGGGACAAGTACCAAATCAAATGAGTATAAAAAGTAGTCCCTTCATATAATCATTGTGATATCACTTGAGATTCATTGTAAATTTCTTTCCTCTTGAGTTAATATATATATATATATATATATATATATATATATATATATATATATATATATATATATATATATATATATATATATATTATTGAAAAAAATTAAAAAAAATTAAAAATGGAAATAAAAATAAATATTGGATGCACTTTGAGTTTCATGATTAGTATTATTCTCATATTTTGTTTTCCTTATTCCCTTTCTTTGTTAACCACAATTTTACCCTATTTGACCCCATTACAACCCTTAAAAAGACCTAATGATTATTTGAAAAATGTTTGTTACATTAGTGAAGTTAGATCTTTTATGCTCGCATATGGGTTTGGCAATACAATCCTCCATACATTACTCATCATCTATTTGAGACACATTGGCTATCTATTTCTTTAGGTTTGTTTAGGCACAATTGACTCTTATAGCTAGTTGGTATTTGTTGCTTGGGTTAATTGGTTAATTCTTAGCTATTCTGTAATTGTTGAGAGTGATTGCTTCATTCTTTATGCTTTGTTGGTCGAAATTTGGAATGTTGGTGGCTAGAGATAAGTCGGTGGTTTGGATTAGTGATTTTTGTATTTTCAAAGACTGATTCTATTCCCTTCCAAATGAGTTTTAATAAAATTTTGCTTAGGGACAAGCAAGAGTTTGAGTATGGGGGAATTTGATGTATGCATTTTATATCATCATTTAGGTATAATTTTTGCACATAATTTACCCTTGTTTATAGCTGTTACTATAGATATTAGCATATATTTAGTCAATTTTGCCTTTTTACACTTCTTAGTTTAATTTTTTGGAATTTATTTATTTTGTAGGTTAAATTTGGAGAATTTCGGTGTATTTTGATCAGAGCAACCATTTGGAAGAAATTAGAGTTGAATTGCAAAATTTTGAAGTTGAGTTAAAGAAACAGGAAGTTGCATAACCTATGATACAGCTTGTGTCATAGGTTGTGTCATTGTCAGATATGAGGTTTTTCTCAGGCAGAAAGTTACACAACTTGCAACACAAGGAGCAACACAACCGACTCAGGTTGTGACATTTTAATAAAAATTGCTGACGTGGCACTTTTGTCCTTCTAATTTAATACATCATTTTCTCTAGAATTTTCTGTCTTTTTAACCCATTCTAGGGCAGACCTCTACACCATATATAAACACATTTTTCTCTTTCTTTCGAAAAGGAGAAAAATAAGGAGATTTTGCAAGAGAGAGAGAAAGGAAGAGGAGTATGTGAGATCAAGTTCTGCAGTAGCAGAGAACGCCATCTACAACGTTCCAGCAACAGTTTCTTCATCATTTTACTGGGTTTTTCTTTCCCTTAGCTTAGATTTTCATTATTTCTTCATTTCTCTACTTGGGTTTATCTTGAAACCATGATTTGTGAGTAGATCTTTGAGATTCTAGAGATGGGTCTGTAAATATTTCTTTGTATTGTGGTTTTTGAGCTGATCTAGTCATTTAAATGAGATTTGCTGCATTTTGATTTATTGCTTGTGAGCTTATTGCCTTGCTTGATGAATGGGTCCTCATTAAGTTAAGTTTTAATCATTGATAGATGGACTAAAAAGTGAATGATTAGGATAGATAATATTGCAATAAACTTAGTTTTCTTGGTGTTAGAGATAAGCTAAGAGGATTAAGGGGACTTTCAAAATCAATTAGAGCTTTAATTGGGTTTTTGTCAGGTTTGAAATATTGTGAAAACAGAGTTTAATTTGATGAATACCAACTTTGAAATGCTTGAAAAAGGCTTCAAAGAACTAAGAATTGATTTCCCTCAAAATTGTAATTCTCATGTGTTTGGCTAAATTGGGGATAAACCACATACAAATAATATTGAAAACCCTAACTCTAGAATCACTTTAATTTTTATTGAAGCTAGATTTAATTCCTCCGAATTTGATAATTAGTAATTTTAATTCAAATTTTAGTCATCTAGTTTAATTAGTTTAATTGGTTGTTTGATTTGGCTTAAATTCCTCAAATACCAATTTTAATTGTAAATTTCATTACTAATATCTTCAAATTTTAGCATTCTAATTAGCTTATTCTTTTATTTCCAATTTAAGCACAATTCCCTATGGAAATGATATTTTTAAAACTATACTATTGTGACCCATGCACTTATGGAAGCTATTTCACAGCTAACATCAACTGCTCCAAATTACCATAAAACATTTATAACCTTTCATCAAATAAAGATGCAATATAAAACGTGCTTATTATTTAACTACATAAATATATATATTTATAAGTGATGCATGGGCATGCCTGAATATATAATAATATTGAAATTATAATTAAAATCAATATTTTACTCACAAACGTAAACCGAGGTCACTGTGGTGGCTAAGAGAAGGATGAAGGCTATCCTGGCTCACCTGACAATTACATTACAATTATTTAATATAATTGACTCAATACAAGTTTAAAAAGAACTAAAAATACCCTAAGTCATATCGAAAATCCGGCGGAGTCCTCCCTACACCTAGGACCTACCCAACCTACAAAGTAGCTCAGATAACACTTCTAATATTCCAAATCTCAAAACCACATCTCAACAATATTATATGGCCCCTCCTGGGCCCACCAATCTAGTCCAACTCATGCAATCAGACAATTCATTTATAAGGCTTAAAACTGATATTTTCCAAAAAAAAAAAACCATTCAAACTAATTTTAAAAATTCTATAAACTTGTCCCTTGGTCCTTAACAATATTATAAAGCTATTGTAAAAGAAATTACAATTTTCTAATTTCCCACGAATATTTTATGAATTTGTCCTCAACCTTGTATGAAGCAAAAAAATAAATAAATAACTTGGAGTTAGAGTTTACCTATGCCAAATCTGACACCTGGAACACATCCAGAATGTTTGAAAATACTAGAATCAATTGTAATATTGACTAGGTTCAAGAAGGAGCTGTCTGGCGGCTGAGTCTGCCCGAAAACTCAGTCCTGGGTGTCAGTGAGCTATTATCGATCCGTTCACACCTACATGATGCCCAAAAATTTTCAATAACTATCATAAAATTATTTCTAAATTTTTCTGAGTTGAAAAAGCTCGAAATTCTCACCAAGCAATTTTGACCGTTCGATGATCGCCTTTTTCAAACGGTGTTTGATCGGAGCGGGACTGGTCCTATCTCAAAGATTTTGCCTTTCCAAGTCCATTGGTAGTCTCGAATTTTTTATCCGACGGTCGGATTGCCGAAAAAATGGCTGAAAAGCCACTGCCATCACATTCTCTCTCCTCTTTCTCTCTCTTCGTTTCTCGTCAGAAACTTCATCATTCCGGGCATGGCTGGTCAAAAAATGGAGCTGGGTTTGTGGGGAGTTGAGGGTAGCTTGGATCTCCAATGTTGGTGGCCAGAAAACGGCCTGAATCTCTCTCCCTCTCTATTCTTTTCCTTCTCTCTCTTTTTTCTCTCTCTCTTCCTCCTTGCCGCCTGCTACCATGGGCTACTGCTGCTGGACGTCATCCTGAGGGGGAGGAGTCCCACCGGTGCCTTGCCGGCATTGGTGCTGGCCAACTGACAGGAAAACGAGAGGGAGAAAGTAAGGGGGAGGAGGGAGTGACGCGGGAGAGGAGAGAGAGAGAGGGGGGGGGGGGAGAGGGGCTGCTGCGTTTTGATTTTTGGGTTTTTTTTTTTTAATTACATAGCTAGTCCCTAAAATTTCATAAGTTATTCACTTAGGTCCAAATTTTTAATTCTTTGAAATTTTAGTTTTCAATTAAAACAACAATGATGATAATGATAATAATAATAATAATAATAATAATAATAATAATAATAATAATAATAATAATAATAATAATAATAGAGGGGGGGGGGGAGAGGGGCTGCTGCGTTTTGATTTTTGGGTTTTTTTTTTTAATTACATAGCTAGTCCCTAAAGTTTCATAAGTTATTCACTTAGGTCCAAATTTTTAATTCTTTGAAATTTTAGTTTTCAATTAAAACAACAATGATAATAATAATAATAATAATAATAATAATAATAATAATAATAATAATAATAATAATAATAATAATAATAATAATACATAAAAAATGATACCCATTTAACAAAAGTTATCATTGGGAAAATATTAATTTAAATCCGTGAATAAAATATTAATAGATTATCAGCTTAATAAAAGAAAAATAAAAATATATTTATTAAAAAAATTGGGTTGTTACAAACTAAAACTAAAAGGGAAAAATTGGACCAAAAGTTAAAAATAGACTAAATTAGACATTCTCAAAAAGTACGGGGACAAATTGAGCCTATTTTCATTATTATATTCATACTAAATTTTCTTCTCTAATTATTTTAAATTAGGAAATTGTCCGTGCTAATGTATAGATCAACTAAAAATTCTAATGTATAAATAATTTTAATTTATATATTTTTCTTTTATTTTTAATATGTAACATAAAATAATGTCTTCAACTTTTTATTAAATAGAAATATTGATTAAAGATATAGAATTATTTGAAGTTGGTTTAATTATATGATTATTTTCATCATTTTAAATTTCAAAATTTTTGTTTTAACTTCTTAAATTATTTGAAATTGGTTCAATTGTATGATTATTTTCATCATTTTAAATTTCAAAATTTTTGTTGTAACTTCTTAATATATTAAAGCAATACATTATATTCAATTATTATCCTTATTTACTAATATTAATATTATTATTAAAACTAATATTAATGATCTAAAAAAGCACAAATATAATGTAAAATGAACAACTTCTCTCCTCTCCTCCTCTCCTCTCTCTTCTCTCTTTCTTCTTTTCTCTTCTAGATTTTTTTTTTGGGTGTCCACAAATGAGTTTCTCATAAGTGGCTACCCTTAGATCATTTCTCCTTTTCCTTTTTTGGTTTTTGTTATTTTTTTTCTAATAAACTCTTAGATCTGTATCCATTTGAAGCATATCTGAGTTTCTCTCCTCATACTTGTGTCCTTTAAGAATAGATTTGAGGTTCTTTCTCTAGTATTGGAGTCCTGTTTCTCCCCATTATTGGACTTTTTTTTTTTAGTATTTGAATAGGTTTTTTGGCAATTCAAAATATAGCATGGAGAGAGAGTCAAATATAGGTGATGATCTTCTATCAATAAAGCCTAGTTGTGTGGTCTATTTCTCTATTGACGTTTAGTGGTTTAACATCTTATGTGGGCCACAAAAAGGTAACAAGAACCAAAATGGCTGTATTACACAAGATTTCTTTATTTGTCCAAAATAAAAATGGACTAGTTACTACATGGAAGATTATTCTACTTTATCTAGATCATCTCTGAATAAAATATTTTAATTATCTATATTAGTATTATTTTCTCTTATAAAAATATTATGCTGTACTCATAATGTTATTCTTATTAATAAACTATCAAATTTTTATCTAAAAAAATATAAATAATTAGTGGAAAATAGAAAAAAAATTAATGAAATTAAATAAATTATATTTTATAAATAAATTATCACTTGGCATAATTTCATAATCTTATATGGCAGCATCAGGAGCATGCTATATATCTTATCTTTCATTAAAAAAATAATATAGTAATTTGTAAATAAAAAATTTAATAACAACCTTGAGTTTATAATAATAATAATAATAATAATAATAATAATAATAATAATACTTTAAAGAAAAATAAAAGAGAATTAAATTTAGTATAAAAAAATAATAATTACTAAAGTTAATTTTTTATGGAAAATGCCATGCGGTGATACCTTAAAAAACTATGCTACGTGTCAGCATTTTGAAAATATATGCCTACTTTATATAAATAGATTATAATTTTAAATTTTATTTATTCAAATATTAATCAAATTTCTTTAATTATATTATAATCATATAATATTTTTCTTTAATTTTTTTTATCAAATTTCACAAATTATATTATAATTATAATTAATTAAGAATATTTTTCTTAAATAGTTTGGTTAAAATTTTATTTATATTACTATTATAATTAATAAAAAAATTCATACATATAGAATTCTTTTATGTTTTTCAAAATTTTAATTTATTATTTTCTTAGTTTGAAATAAATTTAATTGACAATGACAATTTCAATTTCAAACAGATTGAATGATAAAAATTATTTGAAAAAATATTATTAAACTAATATAAAATTATAAATTATCGATGGAACTAAATTTTAAATTTAAATAAATTAATTTTAGTTCGGTTTCAATTTGAAGGAAGGTGGCCATCCCTTAGACATGACCCTTATGCTTAAAGAGCTCACTGCTCACCTTAAAAAAAGAGGGTAAAAATTCATATGCATATTCATTTTTATAAAGTTTATTGTGTCTTTGTTATATGCAAACAATATTTATTTGATAAATAACGTTGGAACTAATTTTAAAAAATTTCAATATAATTATAAACATTCAATATGTATTAAACATAATGGATTATAAAAAACTTTATAGTCATGAATTAATTTCTTAAAGTAATATAAATAATATAAAAACAAATTCACTTCAGATTATTGGGTTCAATGTTTAAATTGGGGTATTTTTTTGATTTAGTTTGATTTGAAAAATTAAAAAAATTAAATAAATAAAAATCTATAATAAATCTAATTAAATTAAATTTAGAGTTGGCGTAAAAAGTAGCTATCAAGAGCTAGTAAGGAAGTTTCATTGAAGACCATAGCACAGTCTATTCCTAACTATGTTATAGGGGTTTTCCTCCTACCTTTGTTGCTGTGCGAAGCGATTGAAAGGATGCTTTACTCTTTTTGGTAGGGCAATGGGAGAGAGCTGGTGCGGGTGTTAGATGGTTGTGTTGGTCCTATATGTGTAGCAACAAATCAGAGGGTGGTCTAAATTTTAGGGGACTTCATGAATTTAATATGGCAATGCTAAGTAACCAAGCATGGAGTCTCCTCACAAATCAACAGTCCCTTGTTCTCCTTGCTAGACTCTTCAAAGCTTGTTATTATGCCCATTCGACTTTTCTGTGTGCCTCTCTTAGTCAGAACCCAAGTTATGTATAGCAGAATTTATGGGCAACTTAAGATTTGTTAAAGTAGGCTTGCCATTGGAGAGTGGGTAATGGAGTGGATATGTGTGGGGAGAGCCATTTCTTTTAGATCCTAATGATCATTTTGTGTCTTCCCCATTGTCTCCTGAGTTGAAGGGATTAAGGTTGACTGATTTAATGCAACTTAAGAATAATGCTTGGAATTGGAGCTCTATTAATGCTTTATTTAATGAAAGGGATAGAGATTAGATTCTCTAATTCCAGCTAGGAGGGATGGTATGAAGGACATTTGGATATGGATAATGAATAGGAAGGGGATTTATACTATTAAGAGTGCCTATAAGATGTTAGTAGGATAGAACTGAGTTGCACATGGCTCAAGAAATCTAGGGTGGTATAAGGTTTGGAGTTTTTAGATCCCTCCTAAGGTTAAAAACCTTATATGGAGAGTGTCTGTGAAAACCCAATTCATTTGGATAATATTATCCACTTTGGCCCATCTGGCCTTATGGATTTATCCCTTAGACCCCTTTTTTAGGCCCAAAAGCACATTATCCAGTGAATTCATCTCTCCTCTTATAAGTACCTTAACTTTCTCCTCTTTTTTCAATAGAATTCAATTAATTCTTGCCCCCTCTTTTGGTCTTAAAGTGAAGAATCACTTTTCTCATGAACTTATGGAAAGTTACAAGCCTACCAACTTTTGTCCTAGTTCTTCCCCAAACTACATTGTATTGGGGGAGGTCTGGCTTTGATACTAATTGTGACAACACGTTCAAACTGGATAGTATTATCCGCTTTGGCTCACCTAGCCTTATGGATTTGCCATTTGGACCCTTTCTTTGAGGTCTAAAAGAATGCTAGCCAGTAAAGTGGTCTCCTCTCTTATAAGTACATTAACTTTCTCCTCACTTTTTGATGTAGGAATTCAATTCATTCCTCCCGCCTTCCTTCGATCTTGGAGCAAAGAATCACTCTCCCATGAACTTATAGGATGTTATAGTGTCGTGAAAGTGTCCCTATAGTGCACTTGCTGATTTGAAGGCAAGTTGATGATAATCCTATTTGCCTTGTATGTAATGAGAATGAGGAGTCATGTTATTAAGAATTGTGTTAAAGCAGCATCTTGTTGGACCAATTGTGATATTGATTTGTGAGTTCCAAATTATGAGTGGTTTTGGGACTGGTTTGCTGCAATTTTCAATAAATTCTCAATGAAAGATGTCCATAAAATTTGCTTGGTTATTTGGTCTTTGTGGAGGGTGATAAATCAGAAGGTGTGGAATAATATGGATGTTGATTCAGTTTCTGTCATAAGAGTTATTGTTATTTTTATGAATCAGTGGAAGCAGGCTCATCTTTCCCTAGTCAATTTGGAGTAAATAATCACTCTCTTCATGAACTTACAGGATGTTACAGTATCACAAAACTTGCTGATTCAAAGGCAAGTTGATGTTACTCCTATTTGCCTATATGTAATGTGAATGAGGAGTCCATTTTCCATGTTACTAAAGATTGTGTTAAAGCAGCATCTTCTTACACCAATTGTGGTATTGATTTACGTGTTCCAAACTGTGAGTAGGTTGGGGATTGTTTATTGCAATTTTCAATAGATTCTTAATGGAGGATATCCAAAAAATTGTTTGATTATCTAGTCTCTATGGAGGGCAAGACATGAGAACATGTGGAATAATGTGGATGTTGATATAGGTTCTGTCATAAGAGTTCTTGTCACTTTTATGGAACAGTGGAAGCAAGCTCATCTATCCCCAAACAAGTTGCAAACTCTTGCTCCTAAGCTAGGAGAGCAAACTAACCCTCTATAATGGAGCTATCCACCTGAGGGTTGTGTTAAATGTAACTATTGATGCCTCAATCTCATAACTAGGTGTTAGTGTATGTGCACTGTAGCTAATGTGTTAGTTGCAAGTGTGATCACTTAATTATATGTGTGTGTGTGTGTGTGTGTGTGTGTGTGTGTGTGTGTGTATTGTAATTAATAAAGGTTGTTTTATCTTTAATGTTTATCTTAATTTTAATGATATCAACTAATAAAGATAGAATCCATGGGATTTATATGTGTACTAGTGAAAATTATACTGTGGTTATAATTATGAGACTCCGACTGCATTATAACATTATTCCAAAAATATTCCTAGTCAATGTTATATTGAGATTGGACATTGATATAACTGTTTAAATCAGTACACATTGCATTTTTTTTTCCTTTATGAAAGGAAGCAGTAAATCTCATTAAGTTGAGATATATAGAATACTTAAAACCAACGTGTAGGTACTTATGGTGACGAGTTCACTGAACTGACCCGCATGAGGATTCTCTATAGAAGTTTACCTGTGTTTATAGAAAGACTCATGTAACAGTCATGTAAGTGATCCTTAGACTTGAGACCCTATATTATCATATATAGGAATTACTATATTTTGATACTGCTCACATGTCATTCTATATAAGGATAACAAATGTGGCAATTATTAGATATAGTATGAATTATATGGAGATATTTAACTATCAAGAGAGAATTCATCACCTTATGTAATTAAGGAAAATATTTTAATTGTTCTTAGCTAGTGTGAATTGTTAAATCTTGTGCAAGGTAAAACAAGTTTGAGAATCTTATTTAATTAATCAATTACACTGGAAGAACAGAAATTATTTATACATAGTAGACACATTACATGCATCAGTGTATAAATCAAAATATTATGATAAGGGGATATTAATTACACTGCCAGACTAATCACAAAAAAGTTAGTCAAACTATTTTGACAAGTTATAATATTTGGGTGGTCATTACACATTACTAAATGTCAATAATGATCTACAAATATAATTAATCAATTATGAATTGATAATAAGATTAACATATTAATTTTATTTAATTATATTTTGTTGCCAACATATGCTAGGAATCTAATGGGTCACACACATATAGATTGTAAGTGAAGAATTAAATTGGATTATCAAGTTGGACTTGATTAAAACAAAATATAATAATTAAGTGTAGACTTAATTTAAAGTTTCAATTATTGTATGACTTAATTATGTGACTTTTAATTCCTATAGGGGTCAATTTATAATTGATCAATTTAATGGGTTAAATTATTAATTATAATTTTTGGCTCATCTAAAAGGAGCCTTGCCTTCCTTTTCCCAACAAGAGAAGCTTTCTTTTTCACTTGAGCTAGCACTCAAATTTCCCTTTTCTCTAAGAGAGTCTTAGAGAATTTCTTTACAATTAGTATGCGTAGATACTATTGGCGGTCTGACATTTGGACGGTTGGTAGTTTACTACAACCCTATTTGGTGGTTAATAAATTTTGAAAGTTAATTGGGGTAATTTGCTTGATAATTAACTTTAATTATCACTATTTCATAAATTAATTAAAGTTGATTTTGGGATTTAATTTTTTGCTCAATTTATTGTGCGATCAATATTTATTAATAGTGTGCAAGGGTGGTTATGGTTTGGTTCTTCAAAATAGTGAAGGTGAACTCATTCATGCTATAATTTGCCCACTAGGTTGCCTTGTTAATTCGCTTCTTGACGAGGCTCTTGGTGTTAGAGAAGCTCTTAGTTAGCTAAAGGATCGAAACATATCAAATGTCATTATTGGAACTGATTATCTTCTAATTGATTAAGACTTGTCTAAAGAGCCGGATCATTATTTTTCTTATTTTGAGATTGTTATTTTTATTTCTTTTTTTTTTAACATGAAATTAGAATTCCATTAAAATAGAACGAAATACTAGGGGGTTAAGGTCTAAGCCCAAACTAGAAAAAAACAACCTAAAACCCATCAACCTAGAAGTTTGAGCTAGTCCATAACAAATCAAAGGGAACCAGAGAGAAAATCTCTAGAACATGCTAGGGAAGATGAACCAGAACCCTTCACCAGAGCTCTGCTGCACGGCACCGTCAGTAGATTGAAAGAGCACCCATAAGCACACCTATATCCATAGATCGTACTGCACAGCACAACTAAAACCCAGCCAAACCCAAAACAAAGATTATCAACACAGAGATACCTAGAAACGGCGAGAGCATTCTAGTAGCCAAATCATTCTCTCTTGCTTGAGAAGACAATGAGTGCTTTAACAATTTGAGCTTCCCTTGCTAAGCCACCCGTCGAGGACAACAGATCTGACGTCAAAAGGGGATGCTGGATGACATAAGGATCTACCACCAATAGCTTTTTTAATCCCCATCAGATTTTATCCCCAAACATGAAAGGCCACTGATTCTCTGATTTTGTCATCGCAACCTCTACACATATCTGCTTCTTATCGCTTTCACCATGAAGACTCTTAGATCTACAATAAACAATGACCCAAAAGACTATTTATTCTCAATCCAATTATAGGAGGAAAAATCACAATTAGGTAAGAAAATAACATTTTCCCTTGCCCTGAAGGGCAAGGGAAGGCTTCAACAAATGAAAAGCTAAGCGACTTAAGAGAAACGACAAAGATAAAAACTTTGAGAGAAATATTATCTTTCTAAAAGTAGAGAGAGAGAGAGAGATTCTTATTAAATGGAGATTATTTCGAGATCGTTATTAGGGATTGTCATTTTCTTCTCTCTAAGCTTAGCAATTGCTCAATTGTTCATGTTAAGAGATCAGCAAATACTGTTGCGCATGTTATGGCAAAGGCAATAGATTATAATTCTGGTCTCCAAGAGTGCTTCTCTATTCCTCCCACTTTCCTTGTCAAGATTCTTGCTTTTGATCTATACTAATGGACATTCCTTTTAGTTTTCGAAAAAGAGAAAAAAAAAAAAAGAAGAATCAAGTTAGAAAAAAATATTGAATCGAATTAAATTAAATTGATTTGATTTATTGATTGAGACATCATCTTAAGCATATTTTCAAATGATTTCTAACTTAATTTTAAATTTATTAACAATTAATAAAAGATAAACCATCCCATTTGTTTTTACCAATTTTTTAGAGAATTACACTAAATTTAACAAATCAATTTTTTAAATTAAAAATTACATCAAATCTTTAAAAAAAATTTAAATTAAATTAATTAAGTAAAAATTACTATTTAATCCCTTTATTTTAATAATACTAATTACTTATTATTATATAATGAAAAATATATTAGTTAATCTTTACATTTTTACTCAATTTATTCTTTAATCCTTTCAATTATTTTAAGTGTTAATTTAAATTTTATATTTAGTCCTTATAATTTGTAAAAAGTAAAAATATAGTCCATTTATTTTCTAAATTATGAACTATTTAATCATTGTAAAGATAATTTTTCTCTTTTTTGAATACATTGACTGACAAGTCCTGTCTCTAAGAACGGGAATTGAACTCTATGAGATCTAATCTCCCGTTGTTCTTCAGTAGCTCAGTGGTAGAGCGGTTGACTATTAACTGACTGGTCGTACGTTTGAATCCTACTTGGATAGATTTGTTCATTTCGAATTAAAGAATTCAGAATGAAAAATAAAAGGGTTCGTTTTAACCATTAAGTGTAGGTAACTTGATCCTGTGTCTTTCTTTTAATTACATTCTATCTCATCATATTATATTCTGTTTTGTGATATTTGAGAAATATATTGATTAATAAAAATTTTAATTTAAATTAAACAAAGTGACTAAAAAAATAAGTAGAATAAAATATAAAATCTAAATAATATATTTTTTAAATTAAAAAGATCAAATAATTATTTTTATTAAAATAAATAGATTAAATAATAATTTTTCTCATTTAAGCCAATCATGTATATATCAAGTTTAAATCACAATACAAGTTATTATTTAAAAAAAAAAATCAAATAATTTTAAAATTAGATTTAAAATAAAATAAAATCATATATTTTTAATTAAAATTAAATAATTTATTAATTAATAAAATATTACTTTTTTAATTTTATTTAATTTTTTTTCATTATTTTTTCATGAAAAAGAAGTCGTCGCTTGCCCGCGTCGTGTGCTTACCATTTAGCAAATACCAATAGCAATAACATTTGCTGCTAGTTACTGATCATCACAGCCGATGCTTATTTAAAAAGATTTATTTTCTTTCATTGTTTTTCTGACCGTACCTAATCACAATTGACCGTTGCTAACGGCGCTAATTTTCCCAGTCATGCAAATGTTTTCATGGAAAAGTCGTCGTTCCATTTTCCGTCAAAGAGAAAACAAAATACCCGCCACCAGGTCCAGTATGGCTTGTCCCTTCGTAGCAGTCCTACAGAAAGCTACGACAAAACCAAACAAAGAAATAATAAAAAATAAAAAAAGAAGGAAAGAAAGACAGAATTTTAGTAAACAAAGCCTTAATCCTCACTGTAAGCTTACAGTTTTCGTGTCTCGCGGCGACATTATTATAAGTATTTTTATCATTATCATTTATTAAACGCCATTCCTGTCTTTCTTGTTCTCCCTCTGATCTGTATTGGTTCTCGGTTAGGTCTGCCCTGGTATCTCTGTGAACACTTGCATTTGAGGGTAAGTGGCAGAGTGTTAAAATGGAGAGGAAGCAGGGGTTCTTTTCGGCGTTAAAGGAGGAGGTGGTTAGAGGCTTGTCGCCGCGTAGGTCCAGAGCCAAGAGTCCGGTAAGGAGTGCATCCCCAATGTCGAGTTTGTTACGGAGGAGAAAGGGACGTAGACACCACATGGCGCAGCCGGAGCCATTGATTATAGCAAGATCGGGGACCTTGAGGCCGGTGGAGGCTTTATCGCCGTTGAAGGAGGGGCCGGATCAAGATGTTGATGGAGATTCGAGGATGGAAGGGAGTTGGGGCCACTGGATGAAGGGACAACTGTCCAGAACACCGTCCGTTTCGTCGTCTAATGTGTGCAAGCGGTCCGATCTGAGGTTGCTGCTGGGTGTACTTGGTGCGCCGCTTGCTCCGGTGCACGTCAGCTGCGCCGAACCTTTGCCTCATCTTAGTATAAAAGATACTCCAATTGTTAGTCCTTTTCTTTATCTCTTTATAATGCTGCATTTTACGGGTTATTTTAGTTAAATGCGATGCTGAATTTGAAGGCTTTGGTCATTCAGATACACATTGATTAGTTCTATTTTTTTGCTCAGGTTTCATTCTTTCGTTTAATTTATTTTTATTATTTGTTAGATTATAAGATAAGAAAATTTGCTAATTCTAAAAGAAAAGCTTAGAAAGGTTATTAGCAAATATTGGTATGGTATTGCAATGCTTCACTGAAGTTGCTCTGTTCTTGTGCATGTTTTTTCATTGAGGACATGTGAAAAAAAATAAAAGTGGGTTGCTTTGTCTTCAAGTTGTTTACGAGAAGAACTTCTTCTCTTTCTTTTTTTTTTTTTTTTTTTTTGAAAAAAAATGTTTCTTGAATAGAGAACTCATGGTTTACCCTGTTCATGTACTGTATCTATATTGTTGGGACTTTATATTCCTGACTTTCTAGCAATATACGCAATATAATGAGTCCACAATTCGTTGCTTGTAATTGTAAATCAAAAAAGGGATTTGTTTTATATTTTGTTTTTGTGGGTGGGATGTGCTTGGAATTTGTTCCCCCAAGAAATAATTTAGGATTAGGTGAATCGTAGAACATGGTTGGTACTCACTGGCATAAAGAGGAAAGAAGAAAGAAAAATGACTGTTGTAATGGTTTTGTATGTACAACATTGAAATGTAGATACATTCATTATTTACAATTTTCGAAATGCTCTTCGTTGCATAGTCATTACATTTAATGCTTTTTGCTTAAGGACTACCAAATGAATATAGGGAATTTGAGCTGTCTCAAATGGCAGATTTCTATATTCTAATCATATGCATCCTTTAAGTTGATTGTCTGAGGTGTGATTGCAGGAAACTTCATCTGCTCAGTACATATTACAGCAGTACACAGCAGCTTCAGGAGGGCAAAGAGCTCAAAATTCCATCCTCAATGCTTATGCAATGGGAAAGGTGAGGATGATAGCTTCTGAGTTTGAAACAGCAAACAAGGTCACTAGGAATCGGAATTCCTCCAAAGCTGCTGAGTCTGGTGGGTTTGTCCTCTGGAAAATGAATCCAGACATGTGGTATGTTGAGCTTGCTCTTGGTGGCAGCAAGGTTCATGCTGGCTGCAATGGGAAGCTTGTGTGGAGGCACACACCCTGGCTTGGAGCACATGCTGCAAAAGGTCCTGTTAGACCATTGCGTCGTGCACTTCAGGTGAAGCCACCTTTTCTAGTTTGTTCAATTTACTTCTTACAATGCGTAAAACCTTTTACTTAATCATCACCAATTTTTTCATAGGGTCTTGACCCAAGAACAACTGCAAGTATGTTTACCAATGCAAGATGCATTGGGGAGAAGAAGATCAATGGAGATGACTGCTTTATTCTCAAGATATGTGCAGATCCTGCAACTCTAAAGGCTAGGAGTGAAGGACCAGCAGAGATCATAAGGCATGTTTTGTTTGGCTACTTCAGCCAGAAAACTGGGCTCCTTGTTCACATAGAGGACTCCCATTTGACACGCATTCAAAACAATGGAGGTGATGCTGTGTACTGGGAGACTACAATCAATTCCTTCCTTGATGATTATAGGCCTGTGGATGGTGTTATGATTGCTCATTCAGGGCGTTCTGTAGTAACCCTTTTCCGGTTTGGAGATACAGCAATGAGCCACACCAGGACCAGAATGGAAGAAGCATGGGCAATTGAGGAAGTAGCATTCAATGTCCCAGGCCTGTCAATGGATTGTTTTATTCCTCCTGCTGAATTAAGATTTGCTTCTATGAGTGAAACCTGTGAGCTTCCTCAGAGTCAGAGGGTAAAACCTGCAGTACCTGCTGCAGCATATCGTACCAAAGTTGCTGCATTGGACGGATCCCGTGATAACATTGCTAACAATAACGTGTGGAAAACATATATTTAGGAAATGGAAAGAGCTTTTGGCATGCTGGTGCACAGCAAAGGGTAGGTGTCTAGTTTACTGGACCAATCAACTAGGAGGCGAACTGGTAATGGCAATAGTAGGTAGTCGTTTGCAAAGTTTTGGCATTGAATCAATGTCTCTTTGAATTTGTAAATAGAGCAGAGTCATTTTGCATATTTTCTCAGGTTCTGATTAAATAATTAGTATTCTCCAAGGAAGAATTCCAATATGGACTCAGAGCTTGGGTTTATAGTGGGTGATAGAGCTGACGGAGGTTTGTTTCTCCATTTACCCAGTTGCGTAGATGTCTTCGTTAGTGAAATCTAAAGTTCTTCTTTGTTGTATGGTTTTATCATCAATGAAGCAATTCAAGTGTAGTAAATCACTTGGCATCTTGTTGAAGTGTAAATTGTAAAGGCAATTTGAAAACAATCAGATAGAGTTGTTACTTTATTTCAAGAAAAAGTTAATAGAGTTTCTCACAGGGAGTTTCACTTGATACCAGAAGCTTCTTGGGCATGGAAGCATGTTTGTTGCAAAAATTGCGGAGAGAGAAAGGTCTAAAGTTTAGGCATACCATGAGTGCTTTATTTATTGCGGTCATTTTCGCTTGTACAAGATGTGAAACACATTGTGGGGAGGACCCATGCGTATGCAAATTCTGAATGGCTACCCGACAATGTATTCGCAGTGGCGCTGCTGTTTTTCTAGTCCTCTCTCTCTCTCTCTCTCTCTCTCTCTCTCTCTCTCTCTCTTTCTTGTGCGATTTTAACCCGATATAGAATGGTAAAAATTTCAGAGTTGAGATGGTTAATATCTCATGTTGGTTTGAAATAGAGACGATGTGTTTATTACATGGCCTTAACACTTATTTTTTAAAATTTGGTCTATTTTTTTATTTGGGCCTATCAAGAAAATTAAGAAAAAATGAATTTCTTGAATTTTGGATGAAGTCAAGAAATTTAGTTCAAAAATAAAAAATTAATAAAAAAATTGAACTTTTTTAATTTTAATGTAAATCAATAATTGAAAATTTTAATTAAAATATTTTAAATTTAAATTAAGATGAATTTATTGAAAATTTTAAATTAATTTAAATAAAAAATTTAAAATAATTTAATTTTCAGTAAGTGCAGAAGTCAAATTAAATATTTTGCCATCCATATTTTTTAATTTCGTTTACTTAAGTTCCATTATAAAATTTTCTGTTAGTCAAAGTGCTCAAACTTGTGAAATACCGTAAATAACATCTTAACAGATATAATTGCAAAATTACCTTCAATCCCCACCCCTTATTAATTGCCCAATTCCTTCTTCGCTTCTGCTGAGAGACCTCTCCTGCTTCATCTTTCCTACAAAAAAAGTCAGTTACTAATAAAGAATTGGGAATTTGCAGGTGCAGGTTTGTTCACGTCTAAAGTGCTCAAATTTTTGAGAAATTATTGTTTATTTATGACTAAGAAAACACTATTTTATAGTGCTCTCAGTGTATTATATAATTGATTCAATAATTTGTTTAAATTCTCTCTCACGCACGCAGAGATAGCAAGAGGAGAAGATAAAAGGATAAATATGATAAAGAGGTAAGGATAGAATCTTTTCCTCTCATTTTAACAATAAAATAGGAACTTTTTAGATGGAGGTAGGGGCGAGCAGATTTCGATTTAAACCGAAAAATCAAATTGAATCGAATCAATTTGGTTTAATCGGTTCGATTTTAAAATTCAATCAGTTCGATTTTATATTATAAAAATTTCAATTATTTCGATTCGGTTCGGTTTTGAAGAGAAAAAAAATTAATTAAACCGAACCGAACTGAATAGTAATTTTATATATTCAAATTGAACCAAATCAAAAGGAATCAATTTTTGAATTGATTTATTTTTATAGAGAATTTATGAATTATATTTAATTATATATATATAAATTGTTTAATTTCATTGATTAATAGTTATTAGGTTCAAACTAAAGTTAAAATTTGACAAAATAACTTGAAAATCAAATTTAAATTAAAAAATCAATTAAAATCAAAACCGATCGATTTAAACTAAATCGAATCAAAATAGAGTAGTTCGGTTCGATTTAATTTTTCATCTATTTGGATTCGTTTTGATTTCTAAAATATGTAATTCAATTTTTATAATTTAATTCAGTTCGATTGGGTTCGGTTTAAACCGAATGCTCACCCCTAGATGGAGGGTTAAAATTATTAATAAAATCAAATTGGAAAGATTAATTGATATAATTTGCAAAATAAAAATATCAATTAATTAGTATGCTTAAAATTAGGAGATTAAATATTTATTAAACATGAAGAGACTGCAAAGGTGCTTGACTTTATTCTTAAAATCAGCTTACACTTATAAGTTAATTTAAACTTATAAGTATTTAAAATTTTAATTAATTATGTATTTAATTAAAGTATTTATAAGCTATTGATAAACAGATGATATATTTAATAAAAAATAGTTTATAAGAATATTTATTATTAAAATAACTAAATAGAATATTATATAAAATTTATAATAAAATTTTAAAAATTAAATAAGGATATTATATAAAATATTTTATTAAATTAATTTATTAGTATAAAAATAAAAAATTAATCTATTTATAAATAAATAAGTAAATTTATTTTTAGAGCTTACAGATTGATCGGACAAGTTTACGAGTTAAGATAAATAAATTATATACAACTACACAAAAAATTTATTATGAATTATGTATGGGCCGGACCTCCTGAGGTTATCTTAAATCGTGCAAAATTCAACAAGTTAGGGCTTTGTATAGGCAAGTTGTCAAGACAGACCAAGGATGCGATGAGTGACGTCAACGTATTCAGAGCATTTTCACTGCTTCATCCCAAGCGAAGCTTCCCACTACAACTACAAGATAAATAAATAAAAACCCAAGCAATCAACAGGCTGAAAATTGAAACTCATTGCATGACACATTAGGTATTCGGTAATATGACGATGCAATTAACAGTGATGCAGTTTTCTTCGAGGAGCTTGAAGTCTCAAATCATCTTTCCAAGTTCATACGCCTTCTCATGCTGTCATGTGCTCTCTATTTTCTCTGAAGGTAACAATTGAACCACTCTTTACATATTTTTATAGCATTTTTTTAATGGGTATTGGAAATTCTTAAGGTAGGGCAAATCCCTAATATTGGGCTACTACTATTAATGTCATTATTTACCACAGCGAAAAATTCTTGCCTACTCTTAATTACAAGAAAAATTTTTTATTTAAACTCAATTTATTATTTATCATGTACAGTAAAACTCACGTATTAAATATGTGAAAAATAATTTATATATTTATATTTTAAGTTACGATGAAATAGATTAAAATAAGTTTTTCACTTTCATAACATTTTAATTTTAGTTGTCTTTTCTAATAATTAATGATCATATTCACATATTCATATATATTTATCCAATCATTTTTTCATTTACTTTTGCTTATATTAATTCATGGCATTGGTGCTAAATATGGCCTGTTTAGTATTGTTATTGAAAAAAATTAATTTTTTAAATATGCTAGTTAGAGTATATTAAAAAATAATTAAAAATTAAATTTGATAAGTTTTAGTCATAAGAACACTAAAATAACCAAACAACTTTTTTAAACTATTTTTTTCAATAGCATTTAAAATAGTACTTTTATTCAGAAAAATAGTTTCAACCTATAGAACTCAATGCCAAACAAGCTATAAGCTGTGTGTATTAGACTTGACCACAGGTCGGTTCAATTTATGAATCAAATTGGAATTGTACTATTTAATAGTTTTGGTCTTTGACTTAGGGATAGAGGACTTGTTATGGTTTCCTCTAATGAATCAGAATAAGAATATACCAATTCAAATTGGTGATTTTGAACTAAAATTGGCCCGATTTAATTTTTTTTTTTTTAATTATATTGCATTTATATTTGTTTTCTTTCAATTTTTTAAATTAGAAAATAAGTAATGTATCTAAAACTTTAGTATAGTTTGATAATGCCAAAGTTTGAATTGAAAATGAATTGGAATTAGACAGAAATCATTTCGAACTGGAAAAATCCAGACCGGTTCCGAGCAAAACGGCCAAAAGCCACCGAACCAAGCCTAGCATGTACTATAAGATTTAAACATATCTGGGTGTCTTCGAGGTAGAGCCTAGCCCTAGAATCTATTTAGGGTTCACCATACGCAAATCCTGAAGGTGCTAGAAGCCAGATGCAAGAGATTCCTCATACTGCATAGAGCAGATCCACCATACCCAAATCAAGCGTCGATCGACACTCTTCCAATTTCAACCAACCAAATCGATCTAGAAAATCAAACAAGAGAAAAACTAGATGTTCCCCTTTTTGGCTTTTGTTGAGAGACCTCTCCAATAAATTAAAGAACTCAAAAAACCCATAGTCACAATGCAATTCGTCTCCAACCTAACTCTCTCCATATCACCTATTAGTAGAAATAATATAAGTGATGATGGAAAAGATTGTGTATATATACGCTGTCTTATTTGCAGAGATACTATATCTATTTATACATGAGAATATGAGCTAATTTTGACAAGAATAATAATTGCTGTAATTATGCTAAATAAATCTCCTATAATAATGTAAAGACATATTTTCCTATAATCATGCTAACACCTCCCCCCCCCCCCCCCCCTCTCAAACTCAAGGTGGTAGCACGGGTGCCAACTTCAGTTTGCTTAAGAGATCCTGAAATCGAGCGGGAGGATGCATTTTGGTGAATATATCAGCGATTTGGTTGACAGAGGAGACAGGAATCAAATATATGATGCCATGAGCAACATGATGACATACAAAATGACAATCAATTTTGATGTGTTTGGTACGCTCATGAAATACATCATTATGAGAAATCTGTACGACACTTCTATTATCGCAATGAAGCATTGTGGCAGAAGAATGAATGACACCCAAATCAGTTAATAGCCACCGTAACCAAAGTAATTTAGATGTAGCATCAACAAGAGCAGAATATTCAGATTCTATGCTAGAACGTGCAATAATAGTTTGCTTTTTGCTACGCCAAGAGATAAAAGAATCACCTAAGAAGAAACAATAACTAGTTGTAGAGCGACGGTCTGTCAAATCACCAACCCAATCAGCATCAGAGTAGCCAGATAATACTAGGGAGGAGGTAGAAGAAAAGTGCAAATCATGAAAAAGAGTGCCTTTGATATAATGAAGGATCATAAACTGACTGACTAGATGAACAGCATATGAAATATCAGGTCTAGTAACTATGAGATAAACAAGACTCCTGACAAGCTATCGATATAAAGTAGGATCATCAAGAGGAGTGCCATCAAAAGGTGTAAGTTTGCAATTGAGCTCCATTGGGGTTGATACTGTTGTGCTATCAGTGATGCCTGCTCGAGAAAGTAAGTCAGATGCATACTTGGCTTGAGAGAGATAATAGCCATCAGAATTTTGAGAAACTTCAAGACCCAAAAAATAGCTGAGAGAACCCAGGTCTTTCATTTCAAAATGTTGATTGAGATAATGTTATAACTCTGAAATACCATATGAATCATCTCCTGTTATTATCATATCATCAACATAAAGCAATAGAACAATAATACCACTGTCAGTTCGGCGAGTGAATAATGCAAAATCATGTGGACTAGAGAGAAAACCAAGTTGAGCAAGAGTGGAACTAAATTTGGCAAATCAGGCCCTAGAATATTGTTTTAATCCATATAAGGCTCGCTGAAGTTTGCAAACCTTATGAGGAGAATGATAACCAAGAGGAGGATGCATATAAACCTCTTCTGTTAAATCACCATGAAGAAAAGCATTTTTGACATCCATCTGGAAAAGTTTCCATTTACGAACTGCAGCAATAGCTAAGAGACTGCGAACAAATGTTAATCGGGCCACTATAGCAAAAGTTTCTTCATAGTCGATACCATACTCTTGAGTGTACCCTTTGGCTACTAAGCAAGCTTTGTTGTGTTCAATAGTTCCTTCAGAATGGGTCTTAATTTTGTAAATCCATTTGCAACCAATAGGGGTATTGTTTGGTGGAAGATCAACTAAATCTCAAGTATGAGTTTTCTCTAAAGCCTGAAGTTCTTCAGTCATAGCTTGCTGCCAAAGAGGGTCAGTACTTGTCTCACAATAAGAACTAGGCTCATGAAGGATTGCAATAGTAAAGTAACAGTGAAAATCAGAAAGATAACAAGGAGTTTCTCTTAAACGGATAGAACAACAAAGAGTACTATTAGGAGGAAATGCAGGTGCAGGTACTGGATCAACAACTGGTGCAGGTTCAACAGGGGCAGGTGGAGTTGGGCTAGTATTAAGCACATCAAAATCACCTGGATCAGGACTTAGAAGAAACAGCTCTTTGGATGAGTCTGTGAAAAATAGAGAGTCAGTATTGACAGAGTGATGAAATTTGAAAAGAGAAGAGAACATAGTATTATCCTAAAAGGTAACATGACGAGAGATGTGTAACTTATTAGAAACAGGATCCCAACAACGATACCCTTTGTGTTCAATGCCATAACCAAGAAAACAACATAGAAGAGCATGGGATTCTAATTTGGTATGTTTATGAGGTTGTAAAAGAATAAAAGAAACATATCCAAAAGGTTTAAGGATGGAATAGTCAGGAGGTTGTCCAAACAACTTTTCAAAAGGAGATAAATTATGAAGAACCAAGGTAGGAAGATGATTAATAATATAAACAGCCTGAAGAGCTGCTTCTCCCCAAAATTTTTCTGGACAAGAGGCAGAAGGAAGAAGAGTATGGACATAATCAAGAATATGGCAATACTTGCGTTTGGCTCGCCTATTCTGTTGAGAGGTGTGAGGACAAGAACGTTGAACAACGGTGCCTTGTTGACTAAGAAACTGAAGTAAAGAAGAATCCCAATATTCCATGGCATTATTTGTTTGGAGGATTTTTAATGTCACAAGAGAACTGAGTTTTAATCATTTTTGCAAATGTGATGTAAATTTGTGATAACTCAAATCGATATTTCAAGAAATATATCCAAGTAAACCGAGAATAATCGTCAATAAGTATCACAAAATAATGAAAACCATTTATTGAAGAAATAGGAGAAGGACCCCAAATGTCAAAATGAATTAAGCCAAAAGGAGTGTCTGAAGTAACATTATTATGAGAAAAAGACAATGCAGGTTGTTTTGCAAGCTGACAATTTAAACAATTAAATGACTCAAACTTAGTAGATCCTAATAATCCACAAGAAATTAAAGGTTGGATTTTACTGATAGAGGCATGACCAAGATGAAGATGCCATTGGTGAATGGAGGAATTGGGGATTGTAGCTGCAGACACAAGTCTCTAAGGAAGATGTAAAGATGCAAGCTCAAATAATCGACCCACCCTGCGACCCATCCCAAGAACCTGTCCCGTTTGTGGATCCTGTACTTGGACACCATGGGGAGAAAAAATAATATTTAGTCCTTTTTCACACAACTGACCAACAGAAATAAGATTGAGTGCCAAATTAGGGATATAATAGTGTCATGGAGATGAAGATTTGAGGTAGACACATGACCAGTATGTGTGATGTTCATTTTAGTACCATTTGCAGTATGAATTGGTGGTAAGGAAGATACAGGTTTTGCAGAAGATAAGAATTTA
Source organism: Hevea brasiliensis (assembly GCF_030052815.1). Lineage (NCBI taxonomy): Eukaryota > Viridiplantae > Streptophyta > Magnoliopsida > Malpighiales > Euphorbiaceae > Hevea > Hevea brasiliensis. The sequence continues at coordinate 10,106,246 of NC_079494.1, forward strand.
AGATTAGTGGTCATATGATTACAACATGCAGAGTCAAAAAGCCAATTAGAATTACCCGGAGTGGCAGACATGATAGCAGGGGAATTAGAAGAGATAACATATTTGAATAGTGCCTCAAGGTCACTCATGGTGATGGCAGTAGAACCCTCAGTAGCAACAACAGTAGTGACAGAGGAAGATCCAGGCTTTGAGACATTCTTGAATTTAGAATGCCCTCCTTTTGGTCTTGGAGGGCATGTGGGACAATGTTCAAGAATATAACCGTAACCATGACAATATTTGCATTCTATAATAGGACAATAAGCAAAAGCATGATCAATTTGATTACAATTCTTACAGAGTTGATTGCCAGATCTCTGATGTAAGGATTGAGTAATTGCAAGAGCTATTTCAAATTGAGAAGTTTTATCCAAACTGAGATGAGTCTCTTCAAAAATAATCTCTTGAATAGTAGTATCCAATGATGGGAGGGGATTTCGATGTAGCAGGAACGCTCGAACAACCTCATATTCTGGTCGAAGAGCCATTAGAACTTGAATGAGATGAAGATGATCTTCGCTGATTTTGGCTTGAGATATTTGATTCCAAATGGGTTGGACCTGGGCAAGAAAATCATTCACAGATTGACTTGCTTCTTATTTCAGATTATGAAGAGTAGTCCACAACTGATAATAGTGGGCAAAGTCCAGTAGTCTGATATCGATTAGCTAAAAAATCTCAAATTTCTTTTGCAGAGTCATAATTAGCAAATTGGATGTGAATGAACGGGACAGAGGTATTGCAAAACTATGTGATGATCTGATGATTTTTACTATCCCAATCCTCAAGATGGTTAGCAAATTTTGCATTAGTTTCATTGTTCTTTTTTATTGGCATAGTGATATCTCTTGTAACAATATGCCAAAGCTTGCGACCTATCAAAAAACTTTTCATTCCTTGAACCCAAATATTATAATTGAAACTAGTCAGAAACATTGCAATAGGTTTTGAAATATCAGATTTCTCCATTGGTTTTCTGGTCCGTAGCAGAGTGTAGATTGATAACAAGATAAAGAGAAAAAGTGATATAATAACAGGAATGAAAGAATGAACCAGAACAGGTTGTAGAGAGAGAAGAGAGACCCCGTAAACTAGGAATAAAAGCCTTAAGGCTCTGATACTATATTAGCAGAAAGAACACAAGTGATGCTCGAAAAGATTATGTATATATATGCTGTCTTATTTATAAAGATACTACATCTATTTATACATGAGAATATGAGCTAATTTTGGCAAGAATAATAATTACTGTATTTATGCTAAACTAATCTCCTATAATCATGCTAATTGCTGTAATTATGCTAAACAAATCTCCTATAATAATGTAAAGATAGATTTTCCTATAATCATGCTAACATCACCCATACCTGCAAAACCATCACCAAAACCACTATTTGAGCTCAACAAAAGTGAAGGAGGGCAGGGGAAGCCTTGGGGAAATTAGAAGCTCAGCAATTCCAAGAGAAATCTTCGAGAGAAAAACCAGACGAGAGAAAAATCAGATGTTCCCTTTCTTTGCTTATGTTGAGACACCTCTCCAACTTCATCTTTCCTACAAAAAAGTCAGCTACGAATAAAGAATTTGGAACTTGTTGGGGTAGGTTTGGTCACGTCCAAAGTGCTCAAACTCTCACGCACATAGAGACAACGTAAGTAGAAAAAGAAAGAGGGTGAATGTGATAGGGAGAGGTGGGGGGTATAGTCTTTTTCTTTCATTTTAACAATAAAATAGGGACTTTTTAGATGGAGGGATAAAATTATTAATGGAATCAAATTAGAAAGATTGATTAATGTAATGTCCAAAATAAAGATACCAATTAAATTTTTTTTTTTGACAAATAAGATACCAATTAATTAGTATGCTTAAAATTAAGATGCCAAGTACTTACTAAACATGGAAGAGACTAGCTGGACCAAAAATTTATTATGAATGATGTATGGGCTGGGCCTCCTGAGGTTATCTATTATCGTGCAAAATCCAACGAAGTTAGGCCTTTGTATTGGCAAGTTGTCAAGACGGACCATGGATGCGATAAGTGATGTCGATTTATGTTTCTTACCGTAGGCAGAACATTTTCACTGCTGCATCCCAAGCCAAGCTCCCCAACAAAACCACAAGATAAATAAATAAAAACCCAAGCAATCAACAGGCTGAAAATTGAAACTCATTGCATGAAACTTTTTTTTTTTTTTTAGTGGAAATGCATGAAACATTAGCTAGTAATATGACGATATAATTGGCAGTGATGCAATTTTCTCCAAGGAGCTTGAAACCAAATCGTCTAAGTTCATGAGCCTTCTCATGCTGTCATGTGCTCTCCATTTTACCTGAAGGTAACAACTCAACCACACTTTACATATTCTTTACAGCATTTTTTTATGAATATATATTTATCCAACCATTTGTTCATTTGCTTATATTAATTCATGGCATTTGTAGTAATTAAGCTGTATGCATAATGTAAGATTTAAACATATCTAATTGTCTCCTAGCTACAGCCTACGCCTAGAATCCATTGAGGGTTCACCATACTCGAGAATCTAAACTACCTCTCTATTCATGCTTTTTATTGAAAGAGTAAATTAATCGAAGCTTCTTTACTTAGATACTCTAAATATTATATTATAGAAATTTGTTCATACTTTCAACATGAAAAAATTACAGAAGCAAATCTATAATTTCACAGTTTCACTTCATAGTTAAACGTGACTAGCTAGATTGTGTGTATCTAGTCTTCGTCATCATGAGCTTAGAAACCAGCATACTTACTTTCCACGCCTACTGTACAAATTAGCAATAAAGAAAACGAAAACAATGTGCATCCCATTAGAGTCTTGCTAGTTTGAAACTGAACTTTACATAAAATGTTCAAGTATAATTTATAATTAAGCAGATTTTTTTAAGCTAATCACCATTACTGGGGATAGATTAAGGTCTTTATGCAAGCTTTACATCTTCATGTGGGATGTTTATATACTAGCCACACATTCTTGAGACCTTAAACTTTTGTACTTTAAACTGTTTTTAATTCATTTCCAAACTTCTGTTCTGAGCTTTGCTAGTTATGGTTTTAATATTTATTTGAAGCTGTTAGTTGAGAGTTGTGAGGGGACCACAATGTGCTCCTGGTTTTGCAGAGACAACGGTCCTTATTCAAGCTGTGGTCCCCCGCTCCTTTTTGTAGCCCATTTGATGGCACAATACATTAACAATTTTCATAGTAAAATTGAAGTGGCAGAACCAGAGGGCTCTTCAGGACAAAGATTGAGTGGATGACCACACCAAACTAAAAAAAGACCAAGCCCTAGTATAATAACTCAGCATTAGGTGTTGATGGAAGAAAGATCATAGAAAGTAGCTAGCTAGATTTAATATTTTATCTATTACATTTATAAAGTGTTTCCAAATGAGTTATTATGAAAATGGTTATCTAATACAGCAAACCTTTTTAAATGAGTTATCTAATACATTTATGAATTAATATTTATTCATAAATATATATTCTGCATAAATAATAAGTCAATTTTCATTAAAATAAATTATATTCAAATTTTATTTTTCTAATAAAATTTCTTTGCTTGTAAAAAAATTGCATTAAAATTAAATTTAAATATTCTATGTCAAATCATTTCATATAAATATACACAGAGATGAAAAATACAAAAACGAAAAATGATATAGATTTACTGATATATTTCTCCTATATCTAATTTTTTTTAAGGCCACCTATGGTGACAAAAATATGAATATGTGCAATTTACATGCAAAATATATAAATACTATCATATATCTTGTGTTTTATTCTATTATTGACAGATTTAAATAAAAAAAAATCCTAAATTTACATGTATATATTGCCCCACTAATAAAAATTTCTAGATCCATCCCCCTCCTTCCTTCCACTCTGAGAATAAACTCTTACATTTACATTTGCCCTTTTAATTCCACTCCCATATAGATAGTGCTAAGATTTTCTTTCCTCGCAGAGTTTTTATATGTTCCTTTTGAATAAAGTGGGGGCTAGAACACTAGTGAGAAGTTAGAATAGCATTAGAGAAGTTGACAAAGGGACTTGAACGAAAATCAAGATTCTAGACAACATGATGAAGAATGTGCATAGAAAATCAGGAAATTTTGTTGTAACATGAACTTAATTCTCGTGTAGTGTCATCAAGGATATTTAGAAAATTTGTATTCTCGCTTTCGTGATCCTTCCCTGCGCGCATAAGACAAAAGACCTTTGTACAAAAAAGGATTTAGAAAGCTAAAAAAGTAAGCAAGTGTATGAAAAGCTAGGTGTTGTGATACGGTGGCCTAAACCCTAACAAAGACTGATAAAGACCACTTATGGGAAGCACCTGGATAGCATATTATGAAGAAATTGATGCCCTCTTAGACATTTTGTTTGTGTCGAAGAAAAACTCAATTATTAACATTATTTGTTTGTGGAATATATACCTTCACATATTTTTCGAAACAAAGGCAATTCAATAATTGACTGTCCTACTCTCTTTTTTCTCTTCATAAGCTCTGGGCATTTTTAGTTCTCAAAGGTTACTATTGGCCTTTCTTTAGCTGACAATAACTCTCTCTCTCTCTCTTTTTTTTTTTAGTTTCTTAATTTTTTTTTAATAAATAAGGTAGTTCTTTTATATTTATGATTTTTTTTAAGGATTTAATTATATTTTGCTCTCTTTAGTTGAGATTTTGGTCTGGTATAGCTTTTGTTACTGTCTTCTTAGGTGAATTTTTCAGCTTAGAAGAAGAATTATTTCTATAAGTTTTTAAAGATTTATGCCTCGACCAATTTGATAGAAAAGATAATTTTCAATTAGTCATGAACATCAATGTGAACTTTTGTGATGTCACTAGTTTGTGCATGGTAGAGAACTTTTTGGACCGATTTACTTGAATATGAACGCAATTTTCACCCGTCTACAGCAGCATCTACATATGCAAAGGTAGATAAAAAAATATATTTTCTTTTCTATTCTTATTTTTCTTTCTTTTTTTTTTTTTTTTTTTGAACTGCAAATATTGACTATTACATTTCAAGGCATATAAGGCTAACTTACAAACTGAGTCCAATTACAACACAGTAGAAGAGAAATTAGAGACCCACAAATCAAGCCCTACAATAGAACAAGTCCAAACCATGGTAGCCCACCACCAATCTAAGAACCCTAAACAAACAGAAAAGGGAACAGAACCAAGCTGTCCATCTGCCACAACAAGCTTGATTGTCGATTTGGAAAATGGGAAGAGAAACATTTCTTCATCCCCAACCAAAGCTCTGATGAAGCATTTGAATAGCCAAAGGCCACCCAGAAAGACACAGAAGCTTAAACAGCATCAGATCTCCAAGGCTCCACCACCCAACATTGAAAGCACAGCTCAATCTCTCCAGGAAGGTGATGCAGCAGAGCTCACTGGCCTCTCAATCTCATATAGCCATAAGGGTGAGCTTCCATAAGAGAAGAAGAAGCATAAATCCCCGGAGTTGCAAACGTCCACCTATGATTATCCCTCCCTTCAAGCAGAGCACAATAACTAGACCCAAGATAAAACCAACACATGCTGCAAACTCATCTTCTTACCTGCAGAACATCAACAAATCACCCTCTTCATGAAGATCCAACTTCTGCTATCAACAAAACAAAACCAGAACTATACAACCAACCTGAGGTGAGAGGGAAGCCACCAACAAGCCGGATACACCATCTTCGAGACAAGGGAAGCCAACCAGAAAATAAGCTAGGCTAACCCGAGAGGACATAAAATATGACCAAGAGAGTTGAGAGGATTTTCTCTCTCTATCAAACTAGAGAGAGATAATTTTTCAAATCTTTGCAAGGGTATCTCTGTTCATCTTCAAGTTTTGTTGATGAGTATAGATGTAAGAGCAAAATAATGTATTTTATGGATTTTATCCCATGAATATTTGAATGAAAAAGTGCCTAAAGTTAATTCAAATTAAGAAAAAAAAACACTTATTTTATAGAACTTTTTGGGGGATATGCTCAAAAAATATTAGTAGACGTATATAACGAAATTATTAGTTTAGTATATACTAGGTTTATATCATTTGAATCTGTATTATGAGGTATGATGAAATTTTTACGCTGATTGTAGACCTAAACTGACTTGGAGGAGAGTAATACAATATAACCTGGGACATTTGAGGATTTAACTCAAAATCGTTTAGAATGGAGAAAAAAAATCCATATAACCGACCTCAAATTCTTGAAATAAGATATAGTTGAGTTGAGTTGTACAGTTAGATTCTTCAATTCATAAGCTCGCAAACATATGTAATGAAGTACAATCTCTGTCAGAAACTGTGGATATGGAGTCTAAACCTTTCTCCAAGAAAAAGGTACACATTTCAAACACGGTAAACACTTGTATAAGAATCTAAACTTGTGGATTATCATATACATATTTTTCATGCGCCGCAGGGTACCACTCCACCACTTTGGGTCACCCACTTTAATTGCCATTTCATCTTTGGTAACCCTAAGCCTATCAATATCAGAAAAAACCAGACTAAAGACTAAACTATGGGTTCTCTGAAGAAGGAGAGGTTAACCTCTACCTCTAACACTGCCAACTCTAATACTGCTAATATGAATAAGAAGCAGAGTTGCACCAATCCTGGTTGCTTCTTTTGCTCCATGAAAGAGCAAAACTTGTCACTGAGGCGAGCTGGAATAGGCAGTTGTTTCAAGGAAATGCCAGTCAAAGACAGTCAAGAACACGTTCTGGTGCTTAGTGGTCTATGGAACATTGCTATGACACAGCCAGATGATCCAGAGTTCCCATCCCTCGGCATCTTCGATTGCATGGCAAGGTTGATCCAAAAAGGTATTAATGATAGAAGTTGGCTTCTTAGGGATGAAAACATATATGTCCCTTATTATGCAGCTCATGTAATCGGCTCTTACACTATGAACAAAGTTGAGTTTGCAGAGAAAGCTGTTGAATCAGGTGTCATACCACCATTAATGGAGCTTTTACGAGGAAAGATTAGTTGGGTGGAGCAAAGAGTAGCGGTTAGAGCACTTGGTCATCTGGCAAGCTATGAAAGAACCTTTGCAGCAGTAGCAGCGTACGAACGAGAGGTAGTGCAATTAACCATAAAGCTAGCTTCTACTTGTCTTGATGCGGTGTTTGCTAATTTTGTTGGGGTGAAGGATGTAGAGAAGAGGTTGAAGTATCATAGTAACTTGCTTACAAGAGGAGTTGGAGGGCTAGACATGGAGAACAGAAAGGCGGAGGAGTGGGCCAGCCAAATTCAATGCTGGTCTCTTTATCTTTTAAATTGCTTTGCTTGCAAAGAGAGGTGTTTAGATCTCATTTGCAGGCAAGAATTTTTAAAATATTTGTGTGGAATGTGTGGTGGATTGGTGAATCATTCATCACCTGCAGGAGTTGGACTCATTAGAATATTGTGCTACAGTAAAAATGGCAGAAAGAGCATTGCTGAATCAAAAGAAGTTATAAACAATATATGCAATCTCTCGAGATCTTCAGATGATTGGCAGTACATGGGCATCGATTGTCTTCTGTTACTTCTCAAAGATCAAGATACCAGGTATAAAGTCATAGAAATTACCACCTTGTTTCTTGTAGATTTGGTTGAACTTAAAAGCCTTGGCGATAGATTAAATGTGGGTGAAGCAATAACAAAAGCACTTCTTTTAGACTATAAACAAATCAAGTTGAAGGTAAAGAACAAAAATGTTCTAAATGTGTTACAAGAAATGTGGAATTTGAAAGTAGAGAGGAGAAGAAGAGAGAAATTAATGCTGTCAGAAGAAAAGGCTGAGGAAAGGAGAGTTTTGGTGGGATTAATAAAGCAACAAGGAAACCACATGTTTTGGTTAGGAAATATAGAAGAAGCATTAGTGAAGTATACTGAAGCACTAGCTATGTGCCCGCTAAGGTTGAGAAAGGAAAGAATGGTCCTTCATAGTAATAGAGCTCAGTGTCACTTGCTGCTAAGAGACCCAGATGCAGCCATTAGTGACTCAACTCGAGCTCTTTGCCTATCCAACCCAGCAAACTCTCATAGCAAAAGCCTTTGGAGGAGATCACAGGCGTATGACATGAAAGGGTTAGCTAAAGAGAGCTTGATGGACTGTATAATGTTTATCAATGGCTGCATCAGAACTGAAACAAGCAAACACTTGAAAATCCCATACTTTGCAGCACGTATGATCAGCAAACAGACGGAAGCAACGTGGCTATTTGCGGGTGCCAAGTCAAGGGCATCAATAAGTCAAGTGGATCAAGCAGTACAAGAATTGGATGGTGATCATGACTTGCAGAAATATGAGGAAATAATGAAAATTAGGATGAAGAAAAAAGGTTTCATATCTCTGGTAAGTATAAGTTAAAATCCCATATATATCTGCCCATAGTACATAATTTTTTCTGCTATTATTTCAAATTTAATGCTCTTTCTTTTTTATTAAAAAAACTCTCAAATATGGCATGCTAAGGTGTTGATGAGTTCTGCTCTTGGAGCTTTTTTCAGGTCTGTCAACCATAATGGAAGAGCCGCTCGTGGGAAAAGAGGTGAGCAAAAGAAAGCTGGGGAGGCGGCCAAGAAGGCGGAAAAATCTGGTTATTGTGGCCATGGCAAGGCTTGTGGTGGGTACTTTAGGTTTTGGCCTTCTGTTTAGCCTTATAGAAGTTGGGATTTGGACCATCATGTTGATTTTACAATTAAGTTGGAGAATGAAATTAGGGAATATTACTAATTTCTGAAATTTTATTCTCCGCGCACCTCACAAGCAAATATTGTGGAGAGGACCACTTGATCATAGTAACCAAAAAAAAAAACAATAATAATAATAATAATAATAATAATAATAATAATAATAATAATAATAATAATAATAATAATAAGGGCAACTTATAATTAAGTCTTTAAAATATAAGTAAAACTTACATATTAATTTTTTTTAAGTAATGATTTAATTTTTAAATTTTAATTCTATTAATAAATTAGTTCAGATCATTAATTGCTTTCAATTTAAAATAATTAATCTCTGAAATTTTATTTTATTATCAAAATATTTTCTATATCTAAATTTTATATTTAATTAATTATTTATTTTACTTTTAGATAATTAAATAAAATTATTTAAATTATTTTATATAATTATTTAAATATAAAATAAATAATTACTGAAATATAAAATTTACATATACGGACAATTTTGTTAATAATATAAAATTTTAAAAATTAAATTATTTTAAATTAAAAAGTACTTAACGATTAATTTAAAACGTATTGACTAATTTATAAACAGAATTTAAATTTGATGATCAAAATGATGCTAAAAAATATATAAAAACTAATATATGAATTTTAGTATACCTCAAAGACTTAATTATAAATTACCCAAAAAACCAACGTTCCATTAACGTCTAAGAAATATAATCCTAGCTTAGTTCTTACATGTGACAAATTTCAAATTCAAAATCATTGATTTTTTTTTTTGAATGTTTCAACGTCTAGAATTGATGTTGTTATTAATGCTTAAATTATTTTTCAACACTAGCTATATTGAATCATATAGTTAGACACGCGAGTCATTGGTGTAAAGTTAAAAGTTTGATTGTCTTTGTGCAAAATTTCAAAGAAATCATGGTTGTTTTGGGCTGGGTTAGGCAGATTGACACCAGCATGCAACTATCGACAATTTTTGTTTTGATGTCTACCGCTTTTTTATTTTTTAGCTTAATTATTTTTTAATTTAATATTTTTTACAAAGTTTTCAAATTCCATCCGATTATTGTAGTGATAATCATAGAGGGTTAAGTATTAAAGTTTAACACTATAAAAATAAAAGCTCTTTCAGTGACAAAATAAATCCGTCGTTGCAAGTCTAAACTCTGTCGCTAAAATTATTGTGATGGTAAAAAGTTCTGTCGGTAAAATCCTCATTGGTAATTTTTTTACGAAGGGAAGTGAGTCTGTCACTAATTTTAGTAATAGAAAAAGTCGTCGTTAATCAGTTTGGCATACAGCTGTTGCTTAATTCCATTGCTCATTTAGGATAGAAGAAATCTGTCACTAATTTATTTTGTCTCTTAATCCGTGTTCATTTAGTAAAAAATTTATTATTTTCATCTTAGGTAGGATACCTACAAAATGAAAGAAATTTGGTCAGAGGTCTATTCAAAATATTTCCAGTGCGAATCGTTCGACACTCAAGTTAAAATTCTTAGTTTTGCAGGTAAAAGTATAGAGATAGAAAAAGTGTAAAGAGAAATAAAAAAAGAAACTCCTTATTTTTTACTCGGCCCTATTATATATTAAGGTATATTTTATAAATAGGAGCATATTTTTTAACATATTTTATAAGTGAGAGAATATTCATTAACTAGAGATATATTCTTTGGGTTATTTTTTTTATATTGTATCACAACTCATAATTAAAGACAACATACCAAATACAATTAAATACTCCATATAAAGTATCTTATGTTTATATTAAGTAATGAATAAATTATAACTTACTATGTTAAGTTTTTCCTGAATTAAAATAAATAAAATTTTAGCTTATTAAAAAAAGTAATAACTAAATTTACATTAAAATTAACTAAAAGGTACCACTAGTATTTTGCACATTATAAAGTGCAAAAGTTAAACAAATTGTGAATATAAAATAATACAATCACTTATATTTATCCTCCTGTGAAATGCAGAATTTGAAATGGGTGGCTTTGAAGATGCGGTAAACTGAGTCCCAATAGTGGCCATGAACTCCTTGCGAACCTGTTTAAATATCTTTGCTCTCATTCTATTTGTACGTTCTTCTACCAACTGCTCAATTTCTTCATGTGTGATGATAGGCTGTAAAGATGAACTAGATGAGCAAATGTGTATGACTGGGAGCTAAATGTTCTGGCAAAGTTGGATTTTGGAATCTTAGAAGACTCAAAACTACACACTCTTCCCTTATTAACACCGTCAGATACTTCAATACATTGATCCACATCAAATGTAGGTTTCTAAATATTAATTTTTTGGGATATATTTTTTTTAAATCATCCCTTAAAAAGAGAACTTTCTTCTCTTTTTCACTAGAAATTTTGAGACAAAAGTATATATTAAGAGATGAGTTTGGTACGTTTTATAAAATTTTTAGTTAACTATGGCTAACAAAGAATCTCTAATTGATTTTCATTTAAAGGCAATTTGTAAATATGTCTCTAAAGATATCATTTATCCCGCTACTTTTTTTTAATAGCTGCCAGAGAAAATTGAAAATCATTTTGGGACGAAAAAGTTGCGTCACCAATATATATGCGCTAAGTGACGATTTAAGAAAACCTCACTAGTTGGTCTTAAGAAATATTAAAAAACAAAAAACTACACCGTTTTAGAATTAAGCAACTAGCCCTAAACCTCGAGCATTTATCCAGCTGCAGCCCTCTCCCCCTCCAAACCTTCCTCATCCTTCATTTTTCCCTCAACCTTGCTCAATCTCATTTCCCTCAACCATATTCTTCCTCGTTCAATTCTTCCCGTAACCTTTTTATTGATAGCTTCTTATTCCCTCAACCTGTTCATCCTTCATTTATTCTCTCTGCTTCTTCGGTTCTTGACTCATTTGCTCAATGGCTCCTTTTCCATCTCTATATATCTATTTATATTCGATGAATTGGTTCTTATTTTTTAATATTATCATCGCTCTGCTTATTGTGGGAATTTTTTTTAATCTATTTATATTTTCTCTGTGTTTTTAGAAAATAGTGTGACAAACAATAATTTTGTTTATTTTTCTAATTCTATTTCAAAATCACTGAAAAATAGTGTGATAAAATGAATTAATAAATAAACTTAAAATGAATTAATAAATAAACTTACTTCGACTTGTGGAGATTTGCCATCAATGAATTATTGCTACCCTTTTTTGTATGAGTTTAATATTTCTAATTTATCACATTTTTATATTAAAGTATTTATTCTCTATCTTAGACTTGACTAAATCATTTTAATCGACACTCTCTCATTTCATCCCCAATGTGTATTACATGTACTTTTTGGCAAATGTGATTGTTTCTAGTTTTATCTTTTATCATAATACTAAACATTTGTCTTAACATTTGAATTTTACTCAACTCATCTTGTGAATATGTCGTATCTTATATGCCTAACATTTACTCAAATATAACATAACTGACCTCACTACGTTTCTATAGAACATAATTTTTACTTTGCTAAAATTCCTATAGTGGTATAAGATCGAATAAGATACCCTTTTACTCTTCTAATTCATAAATCCTATTTTTATCTTGTGAATTGCATTTTTTTAATAATAAAACCAAAATACTTCTCACCTATTAGTAATTAACAAAAAAAAAAAAAAATCACTTCTCAAACGATGTTAAAGACGTCCATTTTTATACTACGGTGGTTAGCTTAAACACACTAAAGATTAAGTTTCTTTCTCAGGTAATTTTAATTAGACGTCAACTCCTTAATTTGAAATAGGTTCATTTAATATTATTATTTCTATAATATTCATAACAGAATTATTTTTATTAATTCAACTAATCCTGTGGCCGGCGATCTCTTATGTGGGAATAAATTGCAAGTGATGATACAGTTTTATGGGAAAATGAAACTTGATTTGCTGTGGTTAGCATAATTTAATGTTAATAATTTAGGTTTTCAAATGGATCGATTGTTTATAAATTTTGCTAATTTATTGTTTGAGTTATTACGTAGAGTATCTAAATTTTAAAAGCAATATAAAAAGAGAACATGTATAATGCTGTCTAATCAAGGATGGAATACCACCATCGTGGCTTGTGAAAGGAGAATTAGATAATTTCGAATGTGTCATTTTTAGAATAAATAAACTTTACATCATATCACATATATTCTAACAAGTTAGTGTCAAGGAGGCAATTAATCGTTTAATATGTAATATATTCATAAAAGTTGAACTCATATTAGTATTTGCAAAACTTAGTGGTAATTGCATATATATATTAATTTGAGAGACCCAAGTTCAACTCTTCCCACTCCCATATATGTAATTGATGTTGCCTTGAGCTCTTTTGACCAATTTGGATGTGATGTGGGACCTATAAGAAGGCATAAAGTGAGGTTGGTGGCTCTTAGGCAATCATTGCGGCACTCTAAGACTATTACTGGTAAGAGAGCTTGGTATGAAGAGAATGTTCGTAGAGAATTGAGTAGAGTAACATACCGGAGGTTTGGAGTTGCTTTGATATATATATATTGAGCTAGGTGAAGATTGTAAGCGGTTGCTAAACATCTGCAAAAATGCAAGATACAACTGTGTGATCCTAAAATTCTCGGTGGGGTTATCTCATGTCAAGTGCGGTCTTTATCTAGACTATCATTTGAGCCATGATTGGGTCTCATATCTAATAATTCGAATGATCCAAGCAATTGAACTATATCCGCGCATCCCACTAAGCTCCCGAGTCACATAGTGCCAAACCGAGTATCCGAGTCATCAAATATAAACCATCTACCCCTTTGACTATTTTACTGAACCAATTTACTATTTGACCGAGCCACATTAGTGTGTGTGTATATATATATATATATAATTGGCTGGTTCTTATCTTGACCAACATAATTAACTTAGGATGTTTTGAATTCTAACTACCTTGTTGAATTGTTACCCTTGATGAAATATCCATTATACTTGTCGAAGTCAGTACTCAACTAGCTGAAATTCACAGAGCCACTCACGGCCTAAAACCTTTACCACATCATCGATTTTGTTCGTTGTTGCAGTCTCGCCTGTTGAACTCTCAACCACGGGTCACAACCTCCTCCCATACTCCATTTTTCCTTCTTTCTCCGTCTCACACTTATTGTCACACCGTTAACTTCACCCATTCAACAGATTTCAATGTCAATTCTTCTATTCAGAGCTTACTCCTGCAGAATATGAACAATTTCAGTTTGAGTTTGTCTTTTGCTTTGATTTCTTGTCCAAAAAAAATTTATGATTTTTAATTAATTAATTTTTTTTTTTTTTTGGAGTTGAATGGATTTTTGAGTTCTTTAGTTAGATCATGATGAGATTGAACTTTTGCTATTGAATGTGAAGAGTTATATAATATATGGGCTTGGTTCGATTTCTATATCCCTTCGAGGAAAGGGACTCCCAGTTCTTAGACACCTGTCTTAGTAGACTGGGTTAGGTTCATTTTGCTTATGTACTGGGCTTTACCTAGCCCATGAATGAAGACTTAAAGTTGTTGAAAAAAGCAAAATTCTTTTGAAGAATCACAAATTTTATGATTCATTTTCACTTATTATTTTGATTCATTTAGTTTCAAACTCACTAAAGCTTATTAATACATTTTCACTGATTTTCTTTCATGATTTAAGGTGTCATTATGTTATATTAAATAGCTGAGCTCATATAGCGCAATACAAATATATGGAATGATTATACAAGTCTTTATAGTAATTAGTTCTTTCAATGTACGTTATTCGTTATTATACTTATTATACTTATTCATAATTTAAAATTAAAATTTATATGTAATTATTTTTATTTTTTTACCTTTGATATTTTTAATCTAATATTTTAAAATTTATATCAATTTTTTTAACTTAATCAAATAATCAAATTATAATAATGTTCTATTATTTCATTAATTTAAATAATAAAAGAATTTCTCACTCTCATCTTTTTTTTTTCTTTCTTTTCCCTTTCATGAATTATTTCCCCTCTCATATCTCTTCAGCTTCACCTTAATTTTTTTTTCACTTTTAAATACTATTTTGCTAAAAAAATTAATAAAATTGTTATTGCAAAAATATTTTTTTAACTTTTATTTTGTTGAATTAAGTTTAAATGTATCAGATTGACATATTTAATATAAATTTTTAAAATTATGATAAAATTATTAAAATTTAATAGAATATAATCTCTTTTTTATCTTAAAAAACGTATTTCCAATTAGTTTATCAATATGTTTATTTTTAGGCCCCTCGTACTAAACACGTTTCATCAAAAGCTTTAAGATATACTGTCTTCTATATGATATTTAATTAATTTAAAATAATTAGATGAATTTCAATTTTTGAAGTACGTATTAAATTAATTAATTATTAAATTTATCATTATAAGTCATCAAAATATAAGAAATTAAAATTCTAAATATAATTCTACTACCCTTACCGAAATTGTCCAAATACAATATAAATTAAAAAATTAAAATCTAAACATTCTATTAATTTATTTTTATAATTTTAAAATGAAAAAACCAATGCACCAACTAATTTTAAATTTTAATGATTATATTTGTTTTTAATATATTAATTTAATATTTTTATGTTTTCATGTATATTGATAAAATTCAATCTTGTTTAATATATATTAAAAATTATGAAAGATCAAAAGAAAAAAAAATATTTTCAAAGAAGTCTATTTTTATAATTTAACGTGTTTTTTAAAATGTTATATAATATTTTTTTTCTCTTATATTAATAATTTTCTGTTTTAAAATATATTTAAATTGTTTATTAAGTCAAGGTGTAATTCTTTTGGAAAATGAATTATATTTAATTTGTTTTTTCTTATTCTTTTAATTTTTTTTAATTTTTTTAGTTTATTTGTATTTTGATAATATTGTAAATAATTTAAAAAATAAATATATTTATAGAATTATTTTAAAATATATTGAAAAAATTATTAAAGAACAAAAGAAAAATATCTCTAAAGTAGTTTTTTTTTTTTTAATTTGATGTGCTTATTAAAAAGTTATATAATATTTTTTTTCTCTTATATAATAATTTTCTGTTTAAAATATATCAATATTATTTATTAAGTTAAGGTAGAATTTTATTAGGAAATGACTGCTATTTATTTGGTTCTCATTTCTTATTCTTTTAACGTTTTTTCCTTAAATTTTTTAGTTTATTTATATTTTACAATATTGTAAATATTTTTTTTCCAAATTTTTTAATATGCAAGATTTTTGAAAAAAAAAAAAGTGAATTGAATTTAATATCCACTTCAAAAATGTCACGACCCAACCTATGGGCCGGACCGGCACTAGGACCTGGGCCAGCCTAAAGCCCCCGAGGCCTGTAGTAAGCCTAACTATTCCTCAACCCAACTCTAAGGCCCATTTGGGCCCAATTTCAAAAATTCAACCGGACAGAGTCCGGCCATAAAATAGACCTTTTATTGGGGAGTTTTTGACTCACCCGACCTGTAAACACAATATATAATCAATTTGGGAGCTCAGCTCACCCTCCACATACTCATAATAACATAACGTCAAATGGGAGTTCAGCTCCCTCATCCAGTCCAACATACATGCATATAATAAGTTTATAGGTCCAATATGACAAATTATATTACAGACCGAAATCAAATAAATATTTCTAACACATGCGAAAATTCTAGGAGTTAACAGAATTATACAAATATTACAGACATTAATAGACGACCTGCGAAGAAGAAAAGCAGGTTAACCACAACAATAATCCTCCTGTAGCTTAGAAAAATAATGAATAGGAGTGAGCGTTCGACTCAGAGAGTAAAATATCAATTTTAACCATAATCTCTATAACTATCTAAAACTAATACACCATGTGAAGTGAAATGCAACACCGTCATAAATTTCATACAAATCACATCAAAAAGGCAATTTTGAGCACTCACACACCCAACACTGTCAAACAATACATATATGGAAGCTGATCCCCTATACAACCCTCTTAATCCAACCTCTGCCAGCGAAGATCTCAAGCCAGACTTTCGCTTAATAAACCAATATGGGGTCCCAGCAAAGAACTCAAGCCATTTCTACCCGTCCTGTCCATATCCAACATTATACCACACGCACGCCAACGCACACACACTACTCCAAATTACCACAAACAACATCCATGGCACTTCAACATTTATAAATGCAATGTAAAACGTGCCTAGTGTTTAACTACATAGATACATACATATAAGTGATGCATGGGCATGCTAGAATATATAATAATATCGAAATTACAATTAAAATTAATATTTTACTCACAGACTCAATCGAAGTCACTGTGGCAGCTGGGCGGAGGAGGAAGGCTGTCCCGACTCACTTGATAATTTTATTACAATTATTTAGTATATTTGACTCAATACAAGCTAAGAAAAGACCAAAGATGTCCTAAGTCGTGCCGAAAATCTGGCAGAGTCTCCCCTATACCTAGGACCTACCTAACCTATAAAAGGACTTAAAACGCACTTCTATATCCACAAAATATACACCCACAACTCAATCACATCACACAGCCCCTCTTGGGCCCATTCAAACAGTCATCAATCATAACATGTAAAATTACAGTTTAGTCCTTATAATTGACCCTTTTGCAAAAACTACCCAAATGAGCTCTAAAAATTCTAAAACTTTGTCTCGCGGTCTTTAGCAATATTACTAAGCTAATGTAAAAGGGATCATAATTTTCTAAGCTACCATGAATATTTTACGGATTTCTAATCCAATTCAAGCACTAAACAATTAAGAAAAAGTAAGGTTCGGATTTACCTATGCCAATTCCGACTTCGGGGACGCGCTTGGGACGTCTGACAATGGTAGGCTAGCCAAAATCTCGACCCAATTCCAAGACTTTTTCGATAGCCTGTCTGTCTGGCCGGAAATTCACAGACCTGGGCAACCGTCGAATTTTTGTGAATTGAAGGTACTTACACGAAGCCCACAACACAAGGGTTAGTACATAATTTTACAGAATTTTCTAAGCTCATTTAGTACTCAGAAAAAATACTTCGAAGTTTCGTGGGACCCACTGAAAAAACGGTGTCAAAAAATTTTGAAATTTATATTGCCGCGAAGCTCTCAACGAGTGGAGCGCGCTGGTACTCTCGGTTTTCTCGTGGAGTTCACGGTTTGCAAGAAATCTAGCCCAAAAATCGAAATGGACTAAAACTTCCCGGACAAAAATTGAGCAAATCGCTCAATGGATTTTGGTGTTCTTGGTGTCTATGGAAAGCTCTCGAGATGTAGATAAGTTTAGACACAAGACCCGGCCCAAACGGTTGCCGGATCGGCTGGATTTTGGCTAGGAAGCCAAAACAGCCCGCGCACATAGGTGGGTTTTCGCGCGTGTTCCGACAGCCTGGGACGTCGGCCGGCCGAGGGAAGGCACTGGGGTGGCACGCCGGCAAGGTGGGGAGGGCTAAGTGGCGACGGTGCGGCGCGGGGAGGAAGGAGGAGAGAGAAAACGGGAGAGAGAGAAAGAGACGGGAATGCGCGGGGAAGGGAAGAAAAGAAGAAGAAGGCCAATTCGAACCAGTCCGGTTAGATTCAATCGGTCTGATCCGGTCTGGTTAGATTCAATCGGTTTGATTCGGTCAGTCCGATTCAAGATACAAAATTTTGAATTTTTACTCTGCCTTGGGACCGAAAACGAGGCCCAAAAATTCTGAAAAAATTCTAGAAAACTCAAAAAAATTTGTAGAGTCTAAATATATTTTTATTTTTGTCACGTAGTCTTTAAATTAATTTTTAAAAATCATTAAAGTTTTATATTTTCAGAAAATCGAACCTGATTTCTAAAATTCGAAAAATTTCAAATAATTTTCTAAAATTTAAATAAAATAAAATATTAATATTTTCCCACAAAATAATAAATTTAAAAATTAGGGGTATTACATTCTTCCCCCCATACAAAAAATTCGTCCTCGAATTTTACACAAGGCAGAATAAGGTACAGAATTACACATTGAATATATAAGGGTATTTACTACGCATGTCCACTCTGATTCCCAGGTGCACTTTTCCATTGACTGACTCCTCCACAAAACCTTAACTGTAGGGATCTATTTTGATCTTAGCTGCCTCACTTGGTAATCCACTATGGCTACAAGTTGCTCTTCAAACATCAGGTTTTCTTTCAATTCTACTACATCCGGCTGTAGCACATGAGAAGGATCAGGTATGTATTTCCTGAGCATGGAGATGTGAAATACAGGATGAACATGAGAAAGGTTAGGAGGTAACTCCAACCTGTAGGCAACTGCTCTAACTCTATTAGTAACCTCAAAAGGTCCAATATACCGAGGTGCCAACTTGCCCTTCTTTCCAAATCTCATGACTTCCTTCATCGGAGAAAACTTCAGGAATACATAGTCGCCTACTGCAAACTCTACATCCCTCTGTCTGGGGTCTGCATAACTCTTCTGCCTACTGAAAGCTGTTTTCAATCGTCCCCTGATTAAAGGAACTATCTCTGAAGTGTACTACACTAGGTCTACATCATGCACCTTCGCTTCTCCCATTTCTGTCTAACACAGAGGAGAACTACACTTTCTGCCATATAGTGCCTCATAGGGTGCCATCCCTATACTGGAGTAATAACTGTTGTTGTAGGCAAACTCTACCAAAGATAGCTGATCATCCCATTGACCTCCAAAATCCAAAACACTCGTGCAAAGCATGTCTTTCAGTGTTTGGATTATCCTTTCGGACTGTCTGTCTGTCTGAGGGTGGAAAGCGGTACTAAAGTTCAACTGCGTGCCAAGTGCCTCCTGCAACTTTCTCCAAAATCGAGAAGTAAACTGGGGCCCTCTATCAGATATTATGGAAGCAGAAACTCTATGCAATCTAACTATTTCTAGAATATAGAGCCGAGCGTACTGTGCAACAGAATATGTGGTCTTCACAGGCAAGAAATGAGCTGATTTAGTCAGACGGTCTACAATTACCCATATCGAATCATATTCCCACGTGGTACGAGGCAACCCAGTCATAAAATCTATAGTAATTATTTCCCACCTCCATTCTGGGATAGGGAGCTCTTACAGCTTCCCTGACGGCCTCTGGTATTCAAACTTCACCTTCTGATAAGTCAAGCACTTGGACACAAAGTCTGCTATGTCTCTCTTCATGTCATTCCACTAATAGCTATCCTTCACATCATGGTACATCTTGGTGGAGCCTGGGTGGACATTGTACAGTGTATAGTGTGCCTCTCGTATGATTTCATTTCTAAGATTGTCTACATTGGGCACACATATCCTGGAACCTTGCATAAGGGTGCCATCACTAGCAAATCTAAACTCACCACCTTCACACTGCTGTACTATTTCTATGATCTTCATCAGTTGTTGGTCTTTATGCTGGGAAACTCTGACTCTGTCTCGCAAGTCTAGTCTCACTGAAAAATGAGCCAACAATACCCCCTCATCTTAAAGATCTAAGATCAAACCTTGATCCATCAACTCATATACTTTCTGAATCAACGGTCTCTTCTCTACTGATATGTGCGCTAAGATGCCAGAAGATTTTCTGCTCAACACCTCTGCTACTACATTGGCCTTCCCAGGATGGTACTGAATGGTATAATCATAGTCCTTCAGAAGCTCCATCCATCTCCTCTATCTCAAGTTTAAATCCCTCTGTTGGAAGATGTACTTCAAACTCTTATGGTCGGTGTATATCTCGCACACTTCACCATCCAGGTAGTGTCTCCAAATTTTTAGTGCAAAGACTATAGCCGCCATTTCCAAATCATGGGTGGGGTAGTTCTGCTCATGCCTCTTCAGCTGCCTTGAAGCATAAGCCACTACTTTTCCATTCTGCATCAAAACACACCCTAAGCTAATTCTGGAGGCATCACAGTACACGGTATATCCTTCACCACTCGTCGGTAGTGTCAACACAGGGGCAGGAGTTAGACACTCCTTAAGCTTCTGAAAACTTTCTTCACAGTCATCTATCCAAATGAATGGAACATTCTTCCGAGTTAACTTAGTTAGGGGAGCTACTATCCTGGAAAAATCCTGCACAAAATGCCTATAGTAGCCAGCTAGGCCCAAAAAACTTCGCACCTCAGTGACTGTTATAGGCCTAAGCCAGTTAGTTACAGCCTCAATTTTCTTGGGACCCACTTGAATGCCTTCACTAGAAACCACGTGTCCCAAGAATGAGATGCTTTCTAGCTAAAATTCACATTTTGAAAATTTGGCATATAGCTGGTGCTCCCTCAAAGTCTGCAACACTATCCTCAAATGCTACACGTGTTCTTCCTCGGTCCGAGAGTATACCAAAATATCATCTATGAATACGATGACAAAAAAGTCTAGGAATGGCTTGAATACCCTGTTTATCAAGTCCATGAAGGCTGCTGGTGCATTAGTGAGTCCAAAAGACATCACCAAGAACTCATAATGACCATATCTTATCCTAAATGCTGTCTTGGACACATCCTCATTCTTGATTCTCAACTGATGGTAGCCTGATCGTAGGTCTATTTTGGAAAAGAATCTAGCCCCTTGGAGCTGATCAAACAAATCATCGATCCGAGGAAGTGGATACTTGTTCTTCACAGTCACCTTGTTCAGCTGTCTATAATCAATACACAACCTCAAGGATTCATCTTTCTTTCTCACGAATAGAACAGGAGTGCCCCAGGGTAAAGTGCTCGGACATATGAAACCCTTGTCCAAAAGCTCCTGTAGCTGCTCCTTCAGCTCTGTCAATTCTGCTGGTGTCATCCTGTAAAGCGGCATTGATATGGGGTTTGTACCCGGAACAACATCAATACAGAACTCTATTTCCCTTTCTAGTGGCAACCCTGGAAGCTCCTTAGGGAAGACATCCATGAATTCTCTAACAACAGGAACATTTTCCATGTTAATACCTTTTACAGATATATCTCTCACTAATGCCAAATACCCTTGACATCCATGCCTCAATATTTTTCTAGCACTAATTGGTGACACCAAATTATATGGAGCCACGCTCTTGTCACCATCAAAGCTAAACTCTTCCATACCAGGTATGTGGAAATACACCTTTTTATTTTTGCAGTCTAAAGTGGCATAATGAGTTGCTAACCAATCCATTCCCAAAACTACATCGAAATCCATTACTGGTAGAGGAACCAAGTCTGCTGGGAGGATTCTTCCATCCACTATTACTGGACTACTCGGAAAAACCATATCTATATCTATGTTGTCACTAAGCGGGGTAGCTACAGACAAAGGGCATTCTAAAGTTGTAGGGTTCCTACCCAATCTCATGGCAAACACTGGGGAGACAAATGAGTGCGTAGCACCCAGATCTATCAAAACACGAGCCTCATAGGAACAGACTAGAAGAATACCTGCCACAACTGCATTGGAAGCCTGAGCATCCTGGTGGGTCAGGGTGAAAACTTGAGCTTGACCCATACCCTGCGTTGTAGAACCCTGATACTGACTTTTACCTCCTGATCTGTCTCCAAATCCATGTCCTCCTTGTCCTCGGCCCTGTTGGCCATCGAATCGATCACCGCCATGCCGAAGCACTGTGATACAACTGTCGAGGAACATTTGCAACAGAACCTTGTGACCCCATCTGTGGCTCACTGAACACGGGGCATTCCCTAGCAAAGTGACCTGGTTGGCCACACTTGAAGCATACTCCTGAACCCATCATACAGGGTCCTGAATGTCCTCTTCCACACTGTGCACGAGGTGCAAAGGAGGATCCTGAACCAGACCCAGAACTGCTGTACCCCAAACTATGACCACTGCTGGATCCATACCCTGGTCTGAATCCTCGAGATTTGTATCTAAAACCACTCTTCTTGTTCCTACTTCTTCCTCTGTAATGACTTTGGCCTTCGCTATCCGTAGTACCCATGTGGGGAACACCTGAAGAACCCTCTGCTCTATTTTTCTTTGCCCTTCCACTGTCATCTCCAGTGTAGCTAATATCAATCTGTCGGGCTTAATCAACTACCACATCAAAAGACTGATCAGACATCATGGTCAGGTTTGCATACCTCCTGTCCAGCCCCTTTAGGAACCTTTTCACCTTCATACTTTCTGTAGCCACTGCTGTAGGGGCATATATGCTCAATTCCAGAAATTTTGTAGCATATTCATCTACAGACCTGCCATTCTGCCTTAAGGCCTTAAAGGCCCACTGCTTTTGATCTCTGAAACTTTTTGGTACAAATCGATTGATAAATAGTTTCACAAACTAGGTCCATAACAAACCTTCCATCCGAGGTAATATATAGTCATTCATCCATTGTATAGGTATAGGCCCCATGACATGCTGCACACACTCTATGAGCCTCCTGTCAGTCAACTGCAACTCCATCCCTGCCTGTTTGCAGGAATTCAAAAATCGATAGGCATTATCTGACACATCATATGTACTAGGCACCAACTTCTTGAAATTAATTATTTGTTTATAAGGTTCCTCTCTTGGTGCGGTGGACTGCTGCTGTTGGGGATGGTGGACCATATACTGTGCCATCATATCGATGGTTCTCTACAAACCAGCTAGAGTAGCTGCCATTGGGTTCATGGGACCCTGTGCCATAAAAGACTGATCCTGAACTGGTGGCAGCTGCTCTTCTACTTGAGCAGCTCTAGGCCTCTTACCCCGCCTCCTCGGGGCAGGTGCCTCATCTTTGCCGACACCTCGTCAGGCACATCTGATTCTGGTGCAGTGGCAGCTCTCCTACTCTACACATTTTCCTGAAATTCAATAGCATTAGCCTACAAAATTTCAAAATGGCATGTTACACAACTCTATAGACTCATATTTACGCATAATTATGTAAGGTAGAAACTGTAAGCAAAGATGACAATGCAAGACGAATGCAGACCCTATTTTTCGCATGTAACTCCTATTAGACTCTTCCTAACACTTCAGACAATTTTTCCCTATGAATCTGGAGCCTAAGCTTTGATACCACATTTGTCACGACCCAACCTATGGGCTGGACCGGCACTAGGACCTGGGCCAGCCTAAAGCCCCGAGGCCTGTAGTAAGCCTAACTATTCTTAACCCAACTCTAAGGCCCATTTGGGCCCAATTTCAAAAATTCAACCTGACAGAGTCCAGCCATAAAATGGACCTTTTAACGGGGAGTTTTTTACTCACCCGACCTATAAACATAATATATAATCAATTGGGGAGCTCAGTTCACCCTCCACATACTCATAATAACATAACGTCAAATGGGAGGTCAGCTCCCTCATCCAGTCCAACATATATGCATATAATAAGTTTACAGGTCCAACATGGCAAATTATATTACAGACCCAAATTAAATAAATATTTCTAGCACATATGAAAATTCTAGGAGTTAACAGAATTATACAAATATTACAGACATTAATAAACAGCCTACGAAGAAGAAAAGTAGGTTAACCACAACAATAATCCTCCTGTAGCCTGAAAAAATAATGAACAGGAGTGAGCATTTGACTCAGAGAGTAAAATATCAATTTTAACTATAATCTCTATAGCTATCTAAAACTAATGCACCCTGTGAAGTGAAATGCAACACCATCATAAATTTCATATAAATCACATCAAAAAGGCAATTTGGAGCACTCACACACCCAACACTGTCAAACAATACATGTATGGGAGTTGATCTCCTATACAGCCCTCTTAATCCAACCTCTGCCAGCGAAGATCTCAAGCCGAACTTTCGCTTAATAAACCAATGCAGGGTCCCAGCGAAGAACTCAAGCCATGTCTACCCCGAAGGACAGGGTCCCATCGAAGATCTCAAGCCGTGTCTACCCATCCTGTCCATATCCAATCTATACCACACACATGCCAACGCACACACACTGCTCCAAATTACCACAAACAACATCCATGGCACTTCAACATTTATAAATGCATTGTAAAACGTGCCTAGTGTTTAACTACATAGATACATACATATAAGTGATGCATGGGCATGCTGGAACATATAATAATATCAAAATTATAATTAAAATTAATATTTTACTCACATACTCAACCGAAGTCACTGTGACGGCTGGGCGGAGGAGGAAGGCTGTCCCGACTCACCTAACAATTTTATTACAATTATTTAGTACATTTGACTCAATACAAGCTAAGAAAAAATCAAAGATGTCCTAAGTCGTGCCGAAAATCCAGCAGAGTCTCTCCTATACCTAAGACCTACCCAACCTGCAAAAGGACTTAAAATGCACTTTTATATCCACAAACTATATACCCACAACTCAATCACATTACACAGCCCCTCCTGGGCCCATCCAAACAATCATCAATTACAACATGTAAAATTATAGTTTAGTCCTTATAATTGACCCTTTTGCAAAACCTACCCAAATGAGCTCTAAAAATTCTAAAACTTTGGCCCGCGGTCTTTAGCAATATTACTAAGCTAATGCAAAAGGGATCATAATTTTCTGAGCTATCATGAATATTTTACGGATTTCTAATCCAATTCAAGCACTAAACAATTAAGAAAAAGTAAGGTTTGGATTTACCTATGTTGATTCTGACTCTAGGGACGCGCTCGGGACATTTGACAACGGTGGGGATGTGGGGTAGCTAAAATCTCGACCCAATTCCAAGACTTTTTCGGTAGCCTGTCTGTCTGGCCGGAAATTCACAGACCTGGGCAACCATCGAATTTCCCCGAATTGAAGGTATCTACATTAAGCCCACAACACAGGGGTTAGTACATAATTTTTACGAAATTTTCTAAGCTCATTTAGTACTCAGAAAAACACTACGAAGTTTCATGGGACCCACTGAAAAACGGTATCGAAAAATTTCGAAATTTATATTGCCGGGAAGCTTTCGACGAGTGGAGCGCTCTGGTACTCTCAGTTTTCTCGTGGGGTTCATGGTTTGCGAGAAATCTAGCCCAAAAGTCGAAATTGGCTAAAACTTCCCGGACAAAAATTGGACAAACTGCTCGATGGATTTTGGTGTTCTTGGTGTCTACAGAAAGCTCTCGAGGTGTAGATGAGTTTAGACATAAGACCTGGCCCAAACGATGGCTGGATCGGCCAGATTTTAGCCGGGAAGCCGAAACGGCGCGCGCACGCAGGTGGGTTTTCGTACGCATATTCCGGATGCTTGGGACGTCAGCGGGCCATGGGGAGGCACTGGGGCGGCGCGCCGGCGAGGTGGGCAGCGCTCGGTGGCGGCGGCGCAGCGTGGGGAGGAGGGAGGAGAGAGAAAGCGAGAGAGACACAAAGAGACAGGAACGCGCAGGGAAGGGAAGAAAAAGAAGAAGAAGGTCGGTCCGATCCAGTCTGATTCGATTCGGTCGGTCCGATTCAAGATATAAAATTTTGAATTTTTACTTTGCCTTGAGACCGAAAACGAGGCCCAAAAATTTCGAAAAAATTTTAGAAAACTCAAAAAAATTTATAGAGTCCAAATATATTTTTAGTTTTTCCACATAGTCTTTAAATTAATTTTTAAAAATGTCACACCTTACCCTTCAGTAAGGCATAACATGATCCCGTCGAATACCTAATGAACTACCGAACTTTACCTACCGATAACTCATTAAGTACCCTACAAGGGATTTTAAACAATTTTCTTACATTTGACAAGTGGTGAGCATTTTCTAATAGGTATTTAAAACATTTAGTTAAAATTAAAACTAGTTAATATTTTTGGTCCATTTTAGTTTTCCGCAAATTTTATAAAAATTTTGACAGAGTTCTGTCTGTATTTTGAGAAACCAGTTCTTCAAATACCTGTAAAAAGCACTTCTAAAAATTTTTCTCAACAACTACTTCAATTTCACAATCAAACTCAATCCATTTCAACAACTTCACAATCATTTCAATCAATTTCTCAAGTTCAAAATTTAATAATCCTCAAAATACTAGCAATATATTTCACTCATATTTCATTAGAGACAAAATAATTTATATACATCCTTACAAAATTTACATCAAAAGAATTACAAACTAAACTTTATTACAGACTTCATACGAATTTTGTACAAGCTGCTCAAGACCCTTTTACATGTCCATACATTTATATGTAATACATACATCAAAAGAAATATTTATAATTAGGGTATAAATTATACCCGAAACTTCAAGCTGAATGATCTTTAATCCTTAGCAGCTCAGTCTGCTGCTCTTCTAGTCTCTATATCTGCGAAAGCAATAGAAGCTATCGCTGAGTACTAGGACTCAATGGTGCACAATATACTAAATTAATCTTTATGCAAAACTTAAATCACATTTATTCAAAAATTTAGCTGAACATGAGAATTAAGTACAAATCATCCATTATGAGATTTTAATCCCAAACAATTTTGTTTTGAAGTATCAAATCATATTTCATAAAACTCACAGTTAGTTCATGCCATTCGAAACAAATAAAATCTCAATAGCCAGAGGCTAAGGAGAAATCACATCACAAGGCTAGCTAGCTCAAATATATGGATATCCATTCACATCCTCTTCTACTGGCACACCTCAACACTTCTCCAGAGAAGGAATCAAAATTCGAAACTAATTATCCCCACTAGTCGTGCTAGTGAGGTGTTCAAATATATGGTCATGATACTATGGTTTCAAAACTTATCTTAACAGTTTGCTAAACATTGTCATTTCAAATATACACAATAACTTTTAACAATTTTGATTAAAGAATCATAAATAATGTCTCAATTCACTTTTTCAAATCATTTAAAACAATATGCAGCAAATAATTTACAAAAATTACACGTTGTGCACAAACCTCAAGCGAGTCGCCTCTTGGCTTCGACTCGGTTCCTCGGGTTCTTTCCCGGTATTCTTTCCAACTAAAACACACAATTTTATAATGTTTAGTACTAGAACTTAAAATAAATCTAAAATAAATTTAGCTTCACTTTTACCTAGCTCTAACGCGCTTAACTCGATGTTCTTGAAATTTTGTGTTTCGGGTTACTATTCACTACACTATTCAAGTCAAATTGTTGACTTTCTAAGGCTTAATAGGTATGGGAACTCCAACTTCACCCACATACCACATTTTGATCACTAAATTTGTTGGTTTTGGTCATTTTCTCAAAACTTAGGTCTTTTAGGCAAAATTGCCAATTTTCAATTTTGGAGTCCTAAGTTGCACTATTTCATTAGTCCTTTTATTGTTGGAATTTGGAAAAACTTTCTTCATAGAAAATGTTCCCTATTATCTTAAGTTTATTCTGCTTTTTGAATCACCCCAGTTGGAGTTTTGTAGCTCAAGTTATAGCCAAAATACAGTTATTGTTCATGCTGCAGAATTTAGTTCTACAGATTTATTGCTCCAACTTCGTTCAGTAATTTGATCAAGTTAAGTCCATAATTTGGTCTAATTTTCTTCATATGAAATGTTGTACTATGTCTTAGGTTTCCATCGGTTCAAAAATCACCTAAATCGAAGTTTTCTAGAGAGAGTTATAGCCATTGAAACTTTACTATTCATATGGCAAATCTGCAGTTCTGCAGATTCAGTGACTCAAATTTGTTCAGTAATTTGATTGGGTTAATGGCATAATTTGGTTTTGTGTCCCTCATGAAAGTTTTAGGTCTATATCTCATCTAACCACTGGTAAAATTTCAGGTCATTTTGACCTGTCTAGCTCGAGTTATGACTAAATGAACAAACACTGTTCATTTGGTCAGTTTGTGCAGGGCAACCTGTAATTTTCCAACTTTGGTCAATTTGTTCACTAGGTTTTAGTCACTTTTTGGGCATGCTTCCTAAATGAAAATTGTGTCATTTAGTGCCTATTTTCAGTCCCAATTAGTCTCATACCAATTGGACTTGTAAAATTTCATTTTTGGTCCCTCAAAGTTGACTTTTGGTCATGTTGCATACCCAATCCGAATTTGGCTTTGATTCAAACACTTCTAACACACTTAATTAGGTCACAAATGACCATTTCTCACTTCACATTAGGTCAAAAACACCATTTCTCCAAATTTTATCTCCCAAACCCTAGGTCCAAAACCCTAACTTCCATGTTTAGCTCATTTCATGCAATTAAACTATATAAACCTCAACTACACCTTCAATCAAGCTTGCCTACCTTTTTAATTGTATCAAAATCCATCAATTTCAAGTTACCTCTAAGCTGGCTGAATTTCATTATATTCCTAAATATGTTGTTTTTATTTTATTTTCATCAATACTAGTTCACTTCAAGTGCAAATTCATGAATATAAGGAGAATTGAGAGGATTCTTGACTAACCTTTAAGGAAGTATTCCCAAAGCTTCAATTCTTCCACTCTCTGTTAGTAGTATGCCCTAGAGCATATCATTTAGTATGTATCTTGTATATATTTTTATTAATAAAAGGCAATTCCACTTTTTCGTTTACATAATATATTTATGTGTAATAGAAAAGGTCCATTGATATTTTGTTAGAAATATTATTCTTAAGTTGTTAAAAATATGAGTGACAATATTTCTAGCACAAAGTATCATAAATAGGTTCACAATCGAGGATACTTCATAATAAGGACATGACTTATCCAGAAAGATTGTATTCATATTTGTTCCCAAGTTATTTATATGAGATATAAATAAGATGGAATGGTGAGTCTCATGCCATATAACAAACATGATAGGCACTTATAAATGATAAGTAGGCTGAACCAGTGACACTTATGACAAGCACATGGAGCTTACTCTTGTCAATGTTTTATCATAAATCATATCAGTGCATATAATCTTTAGACCTGAGATAGCACAGTTATCTTGTATATAGGTAGTTTGAGTTTGATACTGCTTTCATACTTGCACTGTGTATGGGTATATGGTTATCTGTTGGCTCCTACTAGTTATATATGGAGGTAGGTGTTGATCAAGATGGAATCTGTTCCTCTAAGTAAATAGAGATAAAATCCTATGTTCATTTTATTGTTCTTGATGTTTCAAGTTCCTGGCAGACAGATAGATTTATTGAAAGAGTTTCGATGAGAAAATCTTTTTAATCAAGAACTGGAATTAAAAGAGAACATAATATTCATAGTAAATGGAGTTTGACATAAACCATGACTCCAGCTTGAGTTGGGATTTTGTAACAGAGAGATTCTAGTGCATGGTAACATATGATTATAGGTTCATTTAAGGTAAACCTTATTACTAATTGGGTGGCTATGGCATGCTATGCTAGGTGTTAACCATGGTCTATGAGGTTCATAAAATGATTTAGAGAAATCATTTATGGTAAGAAAGATTTCTGATGATATTAAGAGTTGATATCATGTCTCATTGCCAATTAGTGATGAGCCTAGTAAGTCACACACATACACAAGTTATCACCTATTTAAATATGATTTAATCAATTAATTAAAGAGTTTAATTGATTAATTAAATAGGTTTGGTTTGCAATTAAATTGCAAAGTCCCTAGCATGACTTGAAACCAAATCTAGATTATTGGATGTATAGTATAAGTTAAATTTATATTTAAAGTGTTTAAATATGAATTTAATTAATGAGAAATTAATTAATAGAGATTAATTAATAAATTTATATTTGATATAAATTAGAAGAAGAAAAATAATTATTTTGGGTTAAGAACTCAAAATTAAGACACAGGGGTATTTTGGTCATTTCACAGTGTGACACGTGGCACCATGAGATGGTGATACATAGGATTACACATAAGCTTGCCAAATGTTTTTAATCATGTAAGATGATTAAAATCAAGATTAAATATAGGTTTGACACTTGGCACAATGTGATTGGGTCACTTAAACCTAGAGCTAATCAAAGGGTGACATATGGCAAGGGTTTAATGTGTTAACCTAGCTATATAAGTGTTGTTATGAAAAGAAAAATAACCAGCAGCCACTCCTCTCCTTTGTCACGCCATTTTGAGGCTCTCCATCTATTTTTCTTCATCTCTCATCAATTCAAAGAGATTAGCCATCAATCTCTTGAATTAAGAACACTAGAAATTGTTTCTAGTGTCCTGTTTACATCTCTAATCTCTTAAAAGGCAGAACTTGAATTTCTAATTAATAGAAAAAGCTTTAGAAGCTGTTCAAGGGCTGCCATAGGTGTTCTTGGTGTGGACAAACTAGAGGGACAACATCTGGTGTCCTGAAGACAAATCTCAAAGGCGCAGACACGCTGCAATGCATCAAGAGGTTAGTGTAATCGTTCTTAATTTAATCTAGGGTTCTAAAATTAATCTGATTAATTTTAAAATCTTAAATGGCAAATACAGATCCAAAAACATATTAAAAGAGTTTTAATATGTTGTTTATCATTGAAATCAAATAGATAAAAATAAATCTTGCATGATGCATGTGACCCTAGGTAAAAATTTTTGAATTCAATGGTATAAACTTGTGTTTTTCACGCTTTCGTTCCTTAACTTTCTTCCCTCCTATTCTTCTTTAATCTTCTTTTCTAGGGTAACTTAGAAACGTTTTAGGGTTTAGGGTTGAAATTTGTGGGGAAGAACTAAGTTTTTCAAGCTTTAAAAGCTTATTAATGGAGGAACCTTAGGAGAGAAAAGTGAGAGAGAGATGAGGACGTTTTTTGAAGAAGAAGAAATGATTTTATTTCTTTTTTTATGAATTTTTAAGTCTTATGGAAGACCAAAAATGTAAATAAATAAATAAATAAATTATATTCTTTATGGCATCATGCATGAGGTCATGCATGATGTCATCACCTTTTGACTTTTTCATTTTCCATTTTCTTCTTTTTTTTCTATTTTTTCAATTAGTTCTTTAATTTAATTCTCGATTCCGAAATTTTTTTTCTCTGATTTTATTTGACAGTTAGGTCAGGAGTCAGCTCTCGGGGTCAATTGACCAAATTGCCCCTCACCGGTTCATCCTGGTTTGCAATTAATTTCATATTTCTTCCGGCTCCCTGACCTAATTATTTGACTGACTTAACAGTTCTTTTTTGTGATTTTCTCTTTTCCACTGTGTTCGTAATGGTCCTAAAGACCGCAGCGTCACATTTTATGGTTCGAAATTTGAGTTTAAAACGACTTCGCAGTCGTTCCCGAGAAGGTCACTTATCGCTGTGACTCTCGGCTCGTTTAACTTCTTCTGTTCTGTTTTTCTTATTTATACTTAACTAATTAGACATTACTAATTATTTGTTTTTATGGCTTCTCTAGTTGTCTTAAGTGGGGTTGTAATCTCCTTAATTATCCGAATCGACTCCGGTCACTGGAACAGTGAAATATACCAGGCTATACAAATGGAGGTGTTACAATTCTCTCTCCCTTAAAATAAATTTTGTCTCGAAATTTTACCTGGTATTAATCTCTGAACAGTTGTGGGTGCTGTCTCCTCATGTCCTCCTCTCGTTCCCAAGTAGCCTCCTGGCCCGAATGATGGTTTCACAACACTTTTACTAACAGTATCTGCTTGTTCCGTAGTTGTTTCACCTTATAAGCCAGAATCACTATGGGTTCTTCCTCATATGTGAGGTCTGGATTCACTTCAATTTCTTCCACTAGTAGTACATGAGATGGGTCTGATCGATACCTCCTCAACATAGACACATGGAAGACATTATATATCTTCTTCAACTCTAGAGGTAGTGCCAAACGATATGCGAAAGGACCCACTATTTCCAGAACCTCATATGGCCCGATGAAGCGAGGACTCAGTTTCCCCTTTCTGCCTAATCTCATAATTCTCTTTCAAGGAGAAACTTTGAGGAAAACTTTCTCACCCACCACATACTCAATATCTCTTCTTTTCAAATCAATGTAGGACTTCTGACGGTCTGATACAGTCTTAAGTCGATCTCTGATCACCCTGATTTTCTCTTCAATCTGCTGAACAATTTCGGGTCCAATCATCTTTCTTTCACCCACGTCATCCCAACACAACGGGGTTCTACATTTTCTGCCATACAAAGCTTCATATGGAGGCATCCCAATGCTTGATTGATAGCTGTTGTTGTAAGCAAACTCAATCAAAGGCAAGTGTGTGTCCCAACTGCCCTCAAATTCAATCACACAAACCCGTAGCATGTCCTCTAAGATCTGGATTACCCTCTCAGACTGGCCATCTGTCTGTGGGTGGAATGTAGTACTGAAGTTCAATCTAGTTCCTAGGGCTCTCTGAAGATTACCCCAGAATCTAGAAGTGAACCTAGGGTCTCTGTCTGATACGATGGATACTGGCACCCCATGCAGTCTCACAATCTCATCGATGTACAACCTAGCCAATCTTTCTAAACTGTAGTCCATCCGAACTGGCAGAAATGAGCAGACTTGGTTAATCTGTCAACAATGACCTATACTGCATCATGACTCTTCTGTGTCCTCGGAAGTCCCATTACAAAATCCATCGTTATTCTCTCCCATTTCTATTCTGGTATTGGTAGTGCATGTAACAACCCAGCGGGTACTTGATGTTCCGCCTTTACTTGCTGACAAGTTAGGCATTTGGAAACATACTCCGCCACATCTCTTTTCATACCCATCCACCAGTAATGCTCCTTTAGCCCTCTATACATTTTTGTACCACCAGGGTGCATGGCAAAAGGAGACTCATGTGCTTCTTTCAAAATGATCTGCCTTAAATCAACATTATTAGGAACACACATTCTGCCCTGGTGTAGCAGTAAACCATCATCTCTAATTGAGAATTCTGGTTTTTTGCCCTACCGGACTTCTTCCAACGACCGATACCTTTCATCATTACGGCGACCATTCTAATCTGATCAATCAATACTGGCTGTACATGCCATGCAACTGCTGTCTGCCCATCATCATTAATCTCTAAGCTGGCATGCAATGATCTTAACTCACGTACCATAGACAAAGGAGTAACCCATAGACTTGCCATAGTCTTACAACTTAAGGCGTCAGCCACAACATTAGCTTTCCCTGGCTGATAGTCTATCAGACAATCATAGTCTTTTATCAACTCTAACCATCTCCTCTGTCTCAAATTCAGCTCTTTCTGGGTGCCCAAATACTTCAAACTTTTATGATCTATATAGATGTAGCACTTCTCCCCATACAAATAATGTCTCTAGATCTTAAAAGCAAACATAATGGCTGCAAGCTCTAAGTCATGTGTCAGATAATTCCTCTCATGCGGTTTTAGCTGGCGTGATGTATAGGCAATGACATTTCGATCATACATCAATACACAGCCTAACCCATTGTGAGAAGCATCACTATAAACTGTATATTCTTTACCCAGTGTAGGTAAAGTAAGGACTGGAGCTTCAGTCAAACATCTCTTCAATTTATCAAAACTCTATTGGCATTTATCCGTCCACTGAAATTTCACATCTTTTCTAAGCAGCTTGGTCAATGGAGATGCCAACATGGAGAATCCCTTCACAAATCTACGGTAGTATCCAGCTAAACCCAGAAAACTGCGAATCTCTGTAACATTTCTGGGTGGCCTCCAATTAAGGACAACTTCAATCTTACTTGGATCTACCTTAATGCCCTCTTCTGATACTACATGTCCCAAGAAAGATATTTCCTTCAGCCAAAATTCACACTTCGATAATTTGGCATATAGCTATTTCTCCCTCAAAGTTTGCAATAAAATCCGCAGATGTCTATCATGCTCTTCTGCATTCCTCGAATAAACCAATATATCATCTATGAATACCACAACAAACTGGTCGAGGTATGGTCTGAAGATAGTGTTCATCATATCCATAAAAGCAGCCGAAGCATTAGTCAACCCAAATGGCATGACCAAGAACTCATAATGGCCATAGCGGGTTCTGAAGGCAGTTTTAGGAATACTTTGCTCTTGTACTTTCAGCTGATAATAACCTAATCTCAGGTCAATTTTGGAGAACACAGCTGCACCCCTCAACTGATCAAACAAGTCATCAATGCGGGGCAATGGATATCTATTCTTTATTGTCACCTTATTCAACTGCCGATAATCAATACACAAGCGGAGAGTGCCATCCTTCTTCTTTACAAAAAACACTGGCGCTCCCCAAGGTGATACACTAGGGCGGATAAAGCCCTTATCAAACAATTCTTGCAATTGCACTTTCAACTCTTTCAATTCTGCAGTTGCCATTCTATGGTGTTATGGAGATTGGGTCCACACCAGGCATAACATCAATTTCAAACTGCACCTCTCTTTCTGGAGGTAATCTTGGCAATTCATCAGGAAACACATCCGGAAAGTCACATACAGTAGGGATGTCCCTCAGTGCTGGACTCCCCACTTGGGTGTCTATCACATGTGCCAAGTATGTTTCACACCCCTTTCTGATCATTCTTCTAGCTACTGCAGCCGAAATGATGTTTGATGGCAGTAAATGCCTCTCCCCATGTATTACCACATCACCGTACAGAGGGAGACCAAAAGTGACTGTCTTCAGTCTACAGTCAATCATGGTGTGATGCCTGGCTAACCAATCGATGCCCAAGATAATATCATAATCTCTTAAGGGCATTTCTGTGACACCCCTTACCCATGTACTGTATATCCGAGTAAGCAATGTCACACGGTGTATCGGCACACTCTATTTTACCTTAATCAATTTTTGTCATAGTTTTGAATATAATTTATGAAATATAATTTATTTAAGGCATTTATCGAAAATTATTATTTATTAAGGGTTCCGAAAATTTTATAGAAAATCCGGCAGAGTACCGGCTATAAATGGAGAAAACCGTTCTTCGGAACCTGTGAAAAACACTTCCAATATTCATATCCCATCACTCTCAAAATCCAATATCAAAATCTCAACATTTTTCAATTTCATTTCTCATGTGATAATCAAGTACAATTCACAGATAGATATTCACATTTTCCATTCACAAACACAATTTTCATTATTTACATGAACATCAAAATACATTACATAAGTTCAAATACATATGAGAAAATAGAAATTGGTTACAAAATACCAAATGAAACCTAGTGTCCTACCAATGCACTGAAGATGGTGAGGTGACACGGACACTATGCAGAACTGTGAACGGCCTTACCCATTCTGTGCTCTACTGGGCCCTCTGTCCAAATCTTCAGTACCTACGCGTTGCAAAAGCGACGCGCTAAGCATAAAGCTTAGTGGTGCCAATAATACAAGAAAATATAATATGCAAATAAAAATAATAATTTCCTAGCTATTGTGTTCATAAAAAAAAAAAATGAATAATTACTAACTTATTGTTTAGTCGAGGGCTAATTATGTTTTATGATATCAATTCTTCATGATCTTGAGCTTC
Source organism: Hevea brasiliensis (assembly GCF_030052815.1). Classification (NCBI taxonomy): domain Eukaryota; kingdom Viridiplantae; phylum Streptophyta; class Magnoliopsida; order Malpighiales; family Euphorbiaceae; genus Hevea; species Hevea brasiliensis. The sequence goes on from NC_079494.1 coordinate 10,142,250, forward strand.
TTTGTATTTTATTGTAATCATTCCTGATCTTTAATTTTTTTTTTATTTTCTTTAATAATCAATTCAATTACAGTTGTACTTTTTCATGCCCAAGTAACCTATACAAATTGACCGGACTGGATAAACGGGTAAACTAGCACTGGGTACCAGGTACCTCGGGCCGTCACACCATCGGTCACAATGTGTCTCCCGGTGTGCAAACAGAATGGCTAGTAAGCCATAAAAGCAATAAGGCATAAAGCCAAATAAAACATCATAATCAATATAGCCATAGGCTATCACATCACAGAATGGCAATGAAGCCATACATCATACGCAGTACTGCTATCAAAACCCTATTGGCATGCCAACCTATCCAAACCAATCACATTAGGCCTACTAGGGCATTTTGCACTTTTAAGTTTCACAATTTTTGAATTTCAAGTTTTGGTGTTACTATTCACTTCATTAGTCAACAAAAATGTTGACTTTTGGATAGAAAATAGGTGCATTGGTTTTAACACCCCCAATGTACCAGATTTTGCATTTAAAACTTGTGGGAATTAATCACCAAATCCATTTCCAAGCTTAGCACTAAGGGGCAGAATTTTCAGTTTTTGTACCATAAGTTTACTGTTCCATTAGGGACTGTTACAGTGGAAATTTGAGGAAATGGTAAACATGAAAGTTGTTCCTTATTTTGTCTAGTTGAATTTCTTTTTTTGAATCACTCCATTTGGAGTTTTTTAGCTCTAGATATAGTCCAAAAACCACAGCTGGCCGGATTGCAAAACTGCAGAATTGACCATATCTATAGTAAACTGAACAGTGACTGAGAGTGCCTTGTTGGATAGGTTCTGGCCATAATTTGGGATAGGTTTCTTCATGAAAGTTGTTTTTCTATGTCTTATCTTGTTGCTGTAAAAATTTCAGGTCAAATGGACCATTCTACAGTGAGTTATGGCCAAATGAACAGTCAGTTACTGTTCATTTGGTCATTCTGCAGAATTTGCTTGCAGGGTATCCGGATTGGGGCCAACTTTTGGTCCACTTGCTTTGGTCTTTTGGGGATGGTTTCTTCAGCAAAATTGTGCCATTATAAGTCTAGTTTTATGTCCAATTGGCCAAACACCAATTGAACCTACACAGCCAAAGATATGGCAGTCCAAGTGGGCTGGACTCACAGCCTCCTCTGCTGCCCTCACTAGGCAGCCTACCATTTCAGTTTGTAACACTCTAGTTCACTTCAAATTATGGTCAACTTAACCCAAATGGTCACTAATTGACCATTAGAATGTTCTTTAACAATTTCATAAGCAAAGTCAAATTTTCACTCCTAAACCCTAGCTCAAATTCATGGTTTTGTACAAACTACCCTAGTTAACTAACTAATTCAATATCCTTATGTTTATATACTTTAAACATGATTTCTAGATCACTCCAAGTCCATAAAAAACACTCAATCCTATTCCTTCCTTAGGGCAGCCGAAATTCATAGAGTACATATACATAAATTTCATTCATTTGATTCACAAATTCTTACTCATTTTAATTATCTAACATGGAATAAAAGTGATATAATTATAAATAGGCACTAACCTCTTGTAGGGCAGAATTTTCCAAGCTCAAACTTCACTTTCCTTCCTTTTCTAGGCTGCCAAACACTTTCCCAAGATGAGTGGACAAGTTTTAATGAAGAGAGGAAGGGATTTTATGGTGGAACAAAGTGAGAAATGGAGCTTGAATGGAGTGTTAATGGAGGTTTGGCATAGGGTATAAATTTCGGCTGGTTTTGGGGAAGAAGAAGGCTGATAGGTTTTTAATTTATTTAGTCCCAATTGTCTCTTTTATTAGTTAATTTAAATGGTTTTTTAATTATGATTGGTGGGAACCTTTAAATGACATCATCATGATGTCATAATTTGCATTATTTTGATTTTTCTTTCCTTTTCTTTTCTACTAACTTTAGATTAATTTTTCATCAACATTAATTCATATTTTATGTCATAATAATTATTTACTCAACTGGACAAGTCGGCCAAAAATCGTCTCTGAAGGCGAAATGACCAAAATGCCCTCCGTTTAGCTTAATGGGTCAAAATTGTCTGTACGATTGAAAAATTTTTCTAAATATTTTCTTGGCATTCTAATGCCATAGAAACCTCAATGACCCTTCTCTGGAGTCCCAAAAATTATTTTATGAATTTTTCCCTGGGTCTAGGGCTCCTAGTTGCGAGAACCGTAACTTCCCTCTGGTTTACCCATCGCTTGGTTACTGGCTCATTTGACTTGGTTGTATTTTATTTCTAAAATTATTTCTAAATTTTTCTTATTAATATTTGAGTTAATTATGGTTCCTCACTTTAGTTTAAATATTTTTCCGGAAGTTCTAGCTGTCCGGACCGACACTGGTCACCGGAACAGTAGAATGTACGGAATTGATACAGGGAGGGTATTACAATTTCAATCAAGTCTGACAGGAAAACATGTCCATGGATCACCAAAGGATAGTCTCTATAGATTCTGTTGACCCGAACCTCTTGTCCTAACGGACTAGTTACTAGCACTTCAAAACCCATTTGCATACATAGAACAGCAAGTGAACAGACTATGCTAGCACTAACATATGAATGGGTTGAACCTGGATCAAACAATACAAATACTTCTTGATCGGAGATAGAGAATGTACCAGCTACCACATCAGAAGTTTCAGCCTCTTCTCGCTGTCTCATCGTGTAGACTCTGGCTGAAGCACTTCCTTGTGCTGATTGACCAACTGTACCCTAACTGCCTGAATCAGTGCCTCTACCTCTGCCTCTTCCTCTGCCAACTGACTGTGAACCTCTGGGAGCAGGACTCTGAATAGATCTCTCGGCAGTAGTAGGAGCTGGACCATATCTCGAAGACGAAGCACTAGTGCAGTTTCTTGCTAAATGACCCTTGCCTCCGCAGTTAAAGCAGGCTCTAGTGGCCCAATAGCATTCCCCCCCATGAATCTTGCCACAAGTCTCACAGGGGCAAGCAGAATGTGAACCCCTGCTCGACTGCTAACCAGACCTAGGGGGTCTCTGTCCGGAAAATCTGCCCCTACCAAATCTTCCACCTTGACCCCTACTGGGTCCACTAAACTTCTTTTTCTTTCCAGAGGTACCACCAGAACTCGGCTCTACTGACTTTTCCCCCTTATCTTTTTTTGATTTCTCAGCTTTCTCTAATTTTTCTTTCACTGGGGTTGCTTCTGATTCAATTCTCTCCAGCTCAAGTGCTTGAGACATAAGTTCTGAAAAATTGCTGTGTCTGAATCCCACAAATTGCATCCTTATACTGGGCTTCAAACCACTCTCAAATCTCATGCATCTTGCCTTGCTGGTAGTAAGGAGACTCCCAGCATAGTGACTTAAGCGGGAGAACTCCCTCTCATACTCCGCCACTGATCGGTTCCCTTGTTTCAAACTTAAAAATTCTTACAGTTTCTGATCAACATATGCATCTGGGATGTATTTCTATCTGAATTCTCTGATGAAGTCATCCCAGGTCAGCACTGGTGGTTCAGCTAAGCTGTGGGGGATGGTCTTCCACCAATCATACGCATCCCCTTGCAGTAGCGACACGGAATACTCAAACTTTAGTTCATCTTGGCATTGCAGCTTCTTAAATACTCTGTCCATTCTTTCAAGCCATTGCTCTGCCTCTAAAGGGTCCACTGTACCCTTAAATTCTGCAGCCCCATACTTCAGTAATTTATCATACTGTCTGGCTGGAGGCAGTGGTTGTGCCACAGGTGTCTGGGGTGGAGCTTAAGCAGGCATACCCCCAGCCATTTGTTAAAATATCGTAGCCATCTGCTGTGCGAACTGTGCAGGAAACTACAGCATTTGCGGGGCTGGTGCTACTGATCCACTGACATTCAGTAAAGCTGGGGCTTCCCCTTGTGCCTCAGCTTCAACAGACTGCTCAACTAAGCGATCCCCTTCTTCCATTTCAATATGAAGTTAGGGTATCTCCTGAACAAGTAACACAAGGAGATTTCCCTCCGTTAATTCATATTCATGATGTAATGCACTGTATGTAACAATTATGGACATTGAGCAGTTGTACTTAACAAGAAAGACACAAATTCTCAAGTTAAAATATACTTTAAAAATTTTGCTCTGATACCACTAAAACATGTCACACCTTACCCCTCAGTAAGGCATAACATGATCCCGTAGAATACCTAATGAACTACCAAACTTCACCTACCGATAACTCATTAAGTACCCTACAAGGAATTTTAAACAATTTTCTTACTTTTGACAAGTGGTGAGCATTTTCTAATAGGTATTTAAAACATTTAGTTAAAATTAAAACTAGTTAATATTTTGGTTCATTTTAGTTTTCTGCAAATTTTATAAAAATTTTGACAGAGTTCTATCTGTATTTTGAGAAACCAGTTCTTCAAATACCTATAAAAAGCACTTTTAAAAATTTTTCTTAACAACTACTTCAATTTCACAATCAAACTCAATCCATTTCAACAACTCCACAATCATTTCAATCAATTTCTCAAGTTCAAAATTTAATAACCCTCAAAATACTAGCAATACATTTTACTCATATTTCATTAGAGATAAAACAATTTATATACATCCTTACAAAATTTACTTCAAAAGAATTACAAACTAAACTTTATTATAGACTTCATACGAATTTTGTACAAGCTGCTCAAGACCCTTTTACATGTCCATATATTTATATGCAATACATACATCAAAAGAAATATTTACAATTAGGGTATAAATTATACCCAATAACTTCAAGCTGAATGATCTTTAATCCTTAGCAACTCAGTCTGCTGCTCTTCTAGTCTCTGTATCTACGATAGCAATAGAAGCTATCGTTGAGTACTAGGACTCAGTGGTGCACAACATACTAAATTAATCTTTATGTAAAACTTAAATCACATTTATTCAAAAATTTGGCTGAACATGAGAATTAAGTACAAATCATGCATTATGAGATTTTAATCCCAAACAATTTCATTTTGAAGTATCAAATCACATTTCATAAAACTCACAGTTAGTTCATGCCATTCGAAACAAATAGAATCTCAATAGCCAGAGGCTAAAGAGAAATCACATCACAAGGCTAGCTAGCTCAAATATATGGATATCCATTCACATCCTCTTCTACTGGCACACCTCAATACTTCTCCAGAGAAGGAATCAAAATTCGAAATAAATTACCCCCACTAGTCGTGCTAGTGAGGTGTTCAAATATATGGTCATGATACTGTGGTTTCAAAACTTATCTTAACAGTTTGCTAAACATTGTTATTTCAAATATACACAATAACTTTCAACAATTTCGATTAAAGCATCATAAAAAATGTCTCAATTCACTTTTTCAAATCATTCAAAATAATATGCAGCAAATAATTTACAAAAATTACACATTGTGCACAAACCTCAAGCAAGTCGCCTCTTGGCCTCGATTCGGTTCCTCGGGTTCTTTCCTGGTATTCTTTCCAACTGAAACACACAATTTTACAATGTTTCAATACTAGAACTTAAAATAAATCCAAAATAAATTTAGCTTCACTTTTACCTAGCTTTAACGCGCTTAACTTGACGTTCTTGAAATTTTGTGTTTCGGGTTACTATTCACTATACTATTCAAGTCAAATTGTTGACTTTCTAAAGCTTAATAGGTATGGGAACTCCAACTTCACCCACAAACCACATTTTGATCACTAAATTTGTTGGTTTTGGTCATTTTCTCAAAACTTAAGTCTTTTAGGCAAAATTACCAATTTTCAGTTTTGGAGTCCTAAGTTGCACTGTTTCATTGGTCCTTTTACTGTTGGAATTTGGCAAAACTTTCTTCATAGAAAATGTTCCCTATTGTCTTAAGTTTATTCTCCTTTTTGAATCACCCCAATTAGAGTTTTGTAGCTCAAGTTATAGCCAAAATACACTTACTGTTCATGCTGTAAAATTTAGTTCTGTAGATTTATTACTCCAACTTCGTTCAGCAATTTGATCAAGTTAAGTTCATAATTTGGTCTAATTTTCTTCATATGAAATGTTGTACTATGTCTTAGGTTTCCATCGGTTCAAGAATCACCTGAATCGGAGTTTTCTAGAGAGAGTTATAGTCATTGAAACTTTACTATTCATATGGCAAATCTGCACTTCTGCAGATTCAGTGACTCAACTTTGTTCAGTAATTTGATTGGGTTAATGGCATAATTTGATTTTGTGTTCCTCATGAAAGTTTTAGGTCTATATCTCATCTAACCACTGATAAAATTTCAGGACATTTGACCTGCCTAGCTCGAGTTATGACTAAATGAACAAACACTATTCACTTGGTCAGTTTGTGCAGGGCAGCCTGCAATTTTCCAACTTTGGTCAATTTGTTCACTAGGTTTTAGTCACTTTTTGGGCATACTTCCTAAATGAAAATTGTGTCATTAAGTGCCTATTTTCAGTCCCAATTAGTCCCATACCAATTGGACTTGTAAAATTTTATTTTTGGTGCCTCAAAGTTGACTTTTCGTCATGCTGCATACCCAATCCGAATTTGGCTTTGATTCAAACACTTCTAACACACTTAATTAGGTCACAAATGACCATTTCTCACTTCACATTAGGTCTAAAACACCATTTCACCATTTCTCCAAATTTTATCTCCCAAACCCTAGGTCCAAAACCCTAACTTCCATGTTTAGCTCATTTCATGCAATTAAACTATATAAACCTCAACTACACCTTCAATCAAGCTTGCCTACCTTTTTAATTGTATCAAAATCCATCAATTTCAAGTTACCTCTAAGCTGGCTGAATTTCACTATATTCCTAAATATGTTATTTTTATTTTATTTTCATCAATACTAGTTCATTTCAAGTGCTTCATGAATATAAGAAGAATTGAGAGGATTCTTGACTAACCTTTAAGGAAGTATTCCCAAAGCTTCAATTCTTCCACTTTCTTCCCTCCTATTCTTTTTTAATCTTCTTTTCTAGGGTAACTTAGAAGCTTTTTAGGGTTTAGGGTTGAAATTTGTGGGGAAGAACTAAGTTTTTCAAGCTTTAAAAGCTTGTTTATAGAGGAACCTTGGAAGAGAAAAGTGAGAGAGAGATGAAGATGTTTTTTGAAGAAGAAGAAATGATTTTATTTCTTTTTTTATAAATTTTTAAGTCTTATGGAAGACCAAAAATATAAATAAATAAATAAATTAATTAATTCTTTATGGCATCATGCATGAGGTCATGCATGATGTCATCACCTTTTGACTTTTCCATTTTTCATTTTCTTCTTTTTTTTTATATATTTTTTCTATTAGTTCTTTAATTTAATTCTCGATTCCGAATTTTTTTTTCTTCGATTTTATTTGACAGTTAGGTCAGGAGTCAGCTCTCGGGGTCAATTGACTAAATTGCCCCTCGCCGGTTTATCCCGGTTTGCAATTAATTTCATATTTCTTCCGGCTCCCTGACCTAATTATTTGACTGACTTAACAATTCTTTTTCGTGATTTTCTCTTTTCCACTGTGTTCGTAATGGTCCTAAGGACCACAGCGTCACATTTTACGGTTCGAAATTTGAGTTTAAAATGACTTCGTAGTCGTTCCCGAGAAGGTCACCCATCACTGTGACTCTCGGCTCGTTTAACTTATTCTGTTCTGTTTTTCTTGTTTATACTTAACTAATTGGACATTACTAATTATTTGTGTTTATGGCTTCTCTAGTTATCTTAGGCTCCTTAATTGTCCGGACCGACTCCGGTCACCGGAACAGTGAAATATACCAGGTTATACAAATGGGGGTGTTACAAAAAATCATCAAAATTTTATATTTTCGAAAAAATCGAACCCGATTTCTAAAATCCAAAAAATTTTAAATAATTTTTTAAAATTTAAATAAAATAAAATATTAATATTTTCCCACAAAATAATAAATTTAAAATTAGGGGTTTTACAAAAAAGGGCATAAATTTGCATATCAAGGAAAATAGAAAAATTAAATGATGAATATTAGTTGATGCATTATAACAATAATTTGGCTAGTCATTTTGCTATTAAAACAATTCAATCACTTATATAAGCTAAATTCAAATGAATTAATCTATAATTCTTTCAAAATTATCTTCAAATTTAATGTGGTATCAGAGTTCGATTTAAGTTGCAGATTTCAACCATCTATAAAACTTTATGATTAGACTTGTATTGTGTTAAATATTAATTGATTGTCAAGTGACAATCATTTGCTGTTGGGCCCATGTTGAGGAGTGGCTTTTTTTTTTTTTTGAGATAGAGGAGTGAGTGCTGATATGTAAAGCAGCTTAATCACTTATATAAGTCTAGATTAAAATGAATTAATATGTAACTTGACCAGCACTATATTCAAATTTAATAGTTATTTCAATAAGCGTTTAATATCCATTAATTTGGCTAGTCATTTTGCTATTAAAACAATTCAATCACTTATATAAGCTAAATTAAAATGAATTAATCTATAATTCTTCCAAAATTATCTTCAAATTTAATGTGGTATTAGAGCTCGATTTAAGTTGCAGATTTCAACCATCTATAAAACTTTATAATTAGACTTGTATTGTGTTAAATATTAATTGATTGTCAAGTGACAATCATTTGCTGTTGGGCCCATGTTGAGGAGTGACTTTTTTTTTTTTTTTTTGAGATAGAGGAGTGAGTGATAATATGTAAAGCAGCTTAATCACTTATATAAGTCTAGATTAAAATGAATTAATATGTAACTTGACCAGCACTATATTCAAATTTAATAGTTATTTCAATAAGCGTTTAATATCCATTAATCAAATTTGAACTTATTATTTTAATATCCACTTAAAAAATTTAAATTTATTATTTTAATTTCCCATATCCTCTATATATATATATATATATATAGAGAGAGAGAGAGAGAGAGAGAGAGAGAGAGAGAGAGAGAGAGAGAGAGAGAGAGAGAGAGTAAGTAGTTCTAATTAAAATTGAATTTATAAGTCCTAAAAATTTTAAATTTATATAAACTCTAAAATTAAATTAAATAATAAAAAAATATAATTATAAATACTATAAATAATGAAGGATATTTTGGGCAAAACTAATGTCCCTCCCTCCTCCCTCACACATTTATACATTATATAGATAGATATGCTTTAATTCTTAAATTCTAAATTTCACTTCAATATTGTTTACCGTAATTATCTTAATAAAATTTAAACTTATAATATAATTAACAATATATTAGAAATATAAAATTAAGGTATCTGCACTAAAATAATTAATTTTATTTATTACTTATTTTTTAGCTTAAGATTAATTAAATAAATTTTTTATAAGATTAATTTAATTAATTAATTTTATTTCATTGGTTTAATCTGTTAAATGCCTGAGATAGATTAATAGATAGAGATGGCTGAAGATAAATATCAAGATGAGTTAACAGATATGGATGTTTAGGACAGCAGTTAAAAGAAGGATATGAAGAAGTTATCTGTGAAGTGGGGAGTTCAGAGGAGTTAGAGTAGTAAGCAATAACTTCCCTCGTAACGTTAAACGTGCTTTAGCGATAGCTTTCAGATACTTCCAATTTTCAAATAATTCAGGCACATGCATGAAGAGTTACCAATATCAGCCAACAACAACAACCAACTAGTCAAACCAATCAATGAATCAACGACAATTTAAAGACTTCAGCAGTCCAATCATATAAGATTCCAGCACTTAATCTTTCTTTACATTTATTGACAATTTTAATTAAAAGTAATCTTTAATTTTTAAATCGTTGTATTTTAATTTTTAAGTTTTTAATTTTCTTCGGATATCAATATAATATTATTTTTTAATTTCAATTATTTTTTATTATATTGTATTTAAAAATAAAATTACGTTCAGTATAATCAGTTTTCATAATTATTTAATTTAAAAATTAGAAAGCACAACCTCATATTTGATATGTTTAGTATATGGTACATTTATATTTAAACTGCTTGTCAACCAAGCTATTTTTTTAAAGTAAACATAAGGTTACAGTTATTATAAGCTCAAATTTATATTTTATAATATTTAAATTAAATATTTGTATTAAAATTTATACGTTTATTTTTTTTAATTATGTACCATCTTTTTTAAAATTGTTTGAATTTCATTATAAACATTTGATTTTAAAATTGTTATTTTTACATAATTTGAGCTTATATGAAATGTATATTAACAAAATAATTAAATAGTCTCACAGAAAACATTTCAATATTAAAAACTTGAGTAGGCTTAAACTTAAAATAGAAAACTATAAGAGCGAGAGAGCTGCTTTTCTTAGTTAAAGAAGAAAATAAGAATATATATATATATATATATTAATCATACTTAAAATGAAAGGCACAAAGTTAATGTCCAAACCAAGCAATGCATATTTTTTTTTTCCTTTCCGATAAAATATGTGCAATTGACTAATGTCCCGTTTGGATTGAGAATATCTAATATAAATTTAGAATTAAATTTAAATTAAATTGAAATTATATTTTTTACTTTTTTTTATTTGAATTAAAAGTAAATTGAAATTCACCAATTTAATTTTAGATGATCTAAATTAACTTTGCAGATAAATTTGATCGGGTTTAACTCTACTCTAAAAATTAGTTTAAGAGAAGAAAATTGGCTTAAGTCATATATTTAACACAAAATTTTTATTTCAAATTAAAATAGGACAACACATCAACACATCCAAACAAGGTATTGAAGCCTGAAGCTTACATACAAACACATTTGCGTGTGGCATAGGGTAGATTCTGATATAATTTAAAGAAAATATATTGAGTTTTTATTTCAAACCAAATCTTATATTTAACACAAAGTATTTATCCAAATCAACATGAGATAATAAATAAATAAATAATTCGACTTTTAAATTATATCAAAATTGAAATCTAACTAAAATAAAAATCAAAAGTGAACCTACAATTCAATATTGCATACTCACGCATCATAGAATTAAACAAATAAAATGAGTCATTCATGAATCATAATAAAATCTAAAAAATATATGAATAACTCAAACCGAACTTAATTTTGTCTAATAGTCAAAGACATATTACTTAATAAATCTAAATTCGAATCTCACCCAATCTTGATCTCATACCCCCTTCTCTCTATCTCTCTATATATATTAATAATTTATTTTATTAAAATGTTAAATTAAATTATTACATTATTTTTATATGCAATATAAAGTAAAGTATATAAAATTTTTATACTTGTTGTATAATTTTATTATATTAATATTTATTTTTCATTGACGTAAATAATTTTATTATTATAAAATTTTAATTTTAAATAATTCTTTATTATAAATAATTTGATATTATTAATTAAAATTTCAAAAAATGATTTTTTACAAAATTATTTATATATATATATAACTTAATTAAACTTATCAATTATAATGTATCATTATTATTAATTTTATAATATATATTTAATAACATATCAATTAAATCTCAGTTCGACTTTGATTCAACCTTAAACTTTCAATCATTTGCCTTTGCCGTTGAAAGACCGATTGAATCTGAAAACATTGGATAAAAGAATAAGAAAAACCAACATAATTCAGGAACAGTAGAAGTAGTTATGATTTGTTTTACTCTCAGTTCTGTTCATCTTTTGCTTACAAGTTAGAAATCTGACTAGTCAAAATTGAAAATGTAATGTTAAAAGATAATTAGCCACATGTATGTGGACGCTATCATGCTTTTATTCAGACTGCAGTGAATAGGAGCACAAAGCAAAAGTTAACGCAAGATAGATAAACGACCAATGAGCAAGTCCACGTTAATTAATTAAAATTTATTTAATTTGTTATTTTATATATAATGAATTTATTATAAAATAATAATTACCATTCTTATATGGATAAGATATATATGATTTAGTTAAAAATAATAATTAATAAATTTAAATATATAAAAAAATAAAAAATAATATATTCTTAAAAAAGATAGAAAAAAAAGGAATTAAAAGGTATATTTTGCATTGCCAAAAAAATTTTTAAGTATTATTAATGAGTTATATTTAGAGTTTTTTTTTTCAGTTAAAGAATAAATTTTCATTGATGGATTAAAAAAAATGAAAATAATATATAAATAATGATATAAAAGTAATTAAGTTTTGAATTTAGAAAAATGAGATGCACAACTTTGTGAAAGAAGTTTTATATACATATCGAAAACCTAATAATTTGTTTAATATAAAAAAAATTAATTTATTTTTTATTAATAAAAGATATATTTTTCATTAAAAAAAGAGACTTCATATTTAAATTTATGAGTGATTAATTTAAATAAATATGTAAATATGTTTAAAAAATTAAGAAAAAAGAGATCAATTGACAGTATTTTATTATAGTAAATCCACGGTTGTATCTTAGAGGTGTTTATCCTAGCAAACTAGCTTATATGACTTTAAAAATAAGCTAACTTATTTACTGACTTATTTGTTTATAAATATTTTTGGCCTTATATATATATGTATTTTCGAAAAAAATGTTATATGATACTTTTTTTAAAAAGTTTACTACACGTCATTTTTTATTAATAACTTTTTTACACTCTTTTATAATAATAATAATTTAATTCTTTTTATTTCTTTTTTGGTTATCAATATTATTTATAATTCTATCTTAATATTTATAATTTTAATTATTATTTTTTTAAAATTTGTTTTTTAAAAATTAAAATCTTTTATAATTAAATATAATATTTAAAAATTATTTATATTATTTTTTATATAAATTTATTTACGAAAAATATTATTTGCCACATATCACCCTCAATAATAATAATAATAATAATAATAATAATAATAAACAATTTAACAACAATGACAATAATAATAATAAAATATCAATAATAACCATTAATTTAATGAAAATTAATTATTAATTTATTATTTCATAATCAATTATCATATAATTTAATTAATATTAAATTATTTTATACCTTTAACAAATATTTTTATTATATTGCTATATTTTTATTATTTTTATTATAAAATCTTTCTTAAAAAATTAGAGAAATAAAAATGTAGTCTATATAAAAGTTATAAAAATAAAATATAAAGATTTGACTTATTTATAATTAGTATATACTAATTTTTATATTAATAATTTAATGTCCTTTTTGTTTCACTTTTTTAATATTAATTAATGCTTATTATTATTATTATTATTATTATTATTATTATTATTATTATTGTAGTTAACTTATTGCCATGAAACGGCTAAGTAAATGAAAAATATTTTATTATTATAAAAATTAAATTTAAATACTTTTATTATCATTTTTTGATTAAATAATATTTAATTATAAATTTTAATTTTTATTTAAATTATTTTTATTTATTTGCCTATATATAAGATGTCATACTAGGCATTTGATACATATTAATCACTCTCCTCCCACTAAATATTTTCATTTCACCTAAGTACTCTCAAATTTTCTTTTGATTTACTATGTTTTTTTATTATTTCTTTTAAAAGTTATTAATTATCATTCTTAAAACTTATTTATTTAAATATATTTAATTAATATTTATTTAATTACTAATTTTTTAATAATTTCTTATTTAATATTTCTTAAACTTTTTAATATTTTTTTTCATTATAGTTATATATCAAATGCAATTATAACTAATATTTAGATTATCTATATTTTATTATCATTAATTTTCAATATAAATATTTTTAAATTTTAATTAAATATCTAAATTTTTATGTATAAATTATCTTTTAATTATATTTTTATATAGAAATAGAATTTTAAAAATAAAATGTAAATATAATTACATCGAAAATTTAACTATAAGTAAATATGATTAAAAAAAATAAAATTATAATATTAAAATTATAGAATCTGCCTTTTAAAAAATAGTATGTATTTCTAATCTTTATTATATTAATAAAAATATAATATTTTAAAATTATAATTTTTATGAAATATATTTATCTTATATCATAAATTTATTTATCTTATATCATAAATTTACGTAAATCAATAACCAATTTTACGAAAGAATTATTTTATAAAAAATATATAGAATTAATGAAAAAAATTTACACTTTATAAAAATTTAAAGATATAATATTTTCTAAAAATAATATAATAAAATGTTATTCTTTAATTAACAATAATATTATATATTTTCATTATTATTAAAATTAAATAATTTAATTCATTATTAGTAATTTAATATATTTTTTTATATCAATAATAAAAGAATTATATTTATATATTTTTTAAATGACATTATTTTTTCATTAAACTAATATATTTTTTTAATTTAAAAAAAATCAATTTACATAAATTATAAAATAAAATATGAAAATTTCATGAAATTGAAATTATTTTTGAATAAAGTAATTTATTACATTTTAATTAAAATAATCATGAAAACTATTATTAATATATGTATAAAAAGAATTAAATAAATATTTTAATTAATTATACCATAAATTAATTAAAAATATATTATTATAATAAATAAAATTTTATTCAAATAAAATTAAATAAGAAAGAAATTTTAGTTAAAAATTAATTTAATAATAATTTATTTTATTTAAAATGTAATTAAATATGAAATTAAAAAATAAAAATTATAAATTATTCATACATAATATGAACATTATGCTAGTTGAATTTATAAATTAAAAAAAATAAATTAAAGGACTTAACATTTTATTTTGATTATACTTATAAGCTAGTTTTATTAAATATTTTATTATACTATCTTTATCTAAATTTTAAAGTTAAAACATAAATTTTATTTTATTTTTTTAATTATTTTAATAATAAATATATTTATAAATTATTTTTTATAAAATATTTATTTATAAATTAATTTTTATAAGTTAAGTTAAAAAAAAAATCTTAAAAAAAAGGAATCAGAAACAGATAATGTTATATAAATCATTTAATGTTGCCACACCGTTCGTCCGGTCTGAACTTAATAGTTCATGTGGTGTCGCTGCCGTGTGTGGTCGGCATTATTACAAATGTTAATAAGAAATATTTTTAAATATATTTATGAAAAATTAAATTAATAAATTTAGCCTTTTAATTATTTTAAAAAATATTTAAATAAAAAATATATTATTATTATTATTTTAAATTAATTAAAAAAATATATACACACACAGTAACTCCGCCTAAGTAGTTTGCGCTTAGCCGGTCCCAAGCCCGGATAAAGGAGGAGGGTTGCGGTAGGTGACAACCAGCGTAAAAATTTCGTCACACCCTATGATATGGATTCAAATGATATAAACGTTGGGGCGTCATCTACTAACGACGCTACATCGGGCCGGTGTAGTGATAAATATGCAAGGGTGTAGGGCGTTCACCGAAGCGACGCGCCATCTGCGCCGGGTGGTGTTAAGTGAGCAAGGGTTCCCACATCATGGACGGGTGTGGGTAAAGAAGTTAGTCCATAGGACAGATAATAGAATAAATAGTGGAACAGAACACAAGATAGACATAGAAAATAATAGAAGATATCATAGAAGGAGACCAATTAGGAAGGAGCAGGATAGGAGGAGGATCATGGTTGGTACTTGGAATGTTGGATCACTTACAGGAAAATTAATGGAGCTTGTGGATACCTTGGAAAGGAGAAGGGTGAATATTGCTTGCATTCAGGAGACTAAATGGGTAGGAGAGAAAAGTAAGGAAGTGGGTAATTCAGGGTACAAATTGTGGTTTACCGGAAAGGAGAGAAACAAGAACGGAGTGGGTATAATCATAGACAGGACATTGAAAGACGCAGAGTAATGTGAAAAGAGTAGGAGATAGAATTATACTAGTAAAGCTAGTACTAGACGGAGAAACAATAAATATAGTTAGTGCTTATGCCCCACAAATAGGACTAGACAGTGAGAGTAAATAAAGGTTTTGGGAAGATATGGATGATTTAATGCAAAGCATACCGAATGAAGAAAATGTTTTCATTGGTGGAGATTTGAATGGACATGTAGGAAGTGATAGACAAGGTTATGAGAATGTTCATGGAGGTTTTGGTTTTGGCAATGAAATGAGGAGGAAAAAGCATCCTGGATTTTGCTATGGCATACGACCTAATACTAGCAAATACCTACTTTATAAAAAGAGAGTCACATTTAGTGACTTTCAAAAGTGGGCAACATAGAAGCCAAATCGACTTCCTCTTAACCAGGAAGACAAATAGAGCTCTATGCAAGGATTGCAAGGTCATTCCAGGAGAGGCTTTAACAAGTCAACATAGGTTGGTGGTCTTGGATGTCAAGTTTAGGAACAATTCAAGTAAGGTCAGAAGAAATAGTGTAGCTCGAACAAAATGGTGGGAGTTCAAAGGAGTAAAGCAAGTGAAGTTCAAAAATGAGCTTCTTGAGTCCGAAGTATGGAAGCTAGATATGGAGGCCAATGATATGTGGATACAGATGGCATCAAAGATTAGAGAAGTAGCTAGAAAAGTACTTGGGGAGTCTAAAGGACATGGACCACCCTCAAAAGAGAGATGGTGGTGGAATGAGGAAGTACAAAAGGCAATAAAGAGAAAAAGGGAATGGTATAAGAAATTACCTAAATGTGATAATAATGAGGCATATGAACAGTACAAGATAGCAAAGAAAGAGACAAAAAAGGCAGTTAGCCAAGCAAGAGCACAGGCCTTTGAAAAGTTATATGAGAAACTTGGAACTAAAGAAGGGAGAAAGATATTTATAGATTAGCAAGGAGTAGAAAGGAAATGTCAAGATCTCAATCAAGTTAGGTGCATTAAGGATAAAGAAGGAAAAGTGTTGGTGAAAGATGAGGACATTAAAGAAAGATGGAGAAATTATTTTAATGATCTCTTTAATAATAGTCAAAATGGAAATAGCGTGAATATAGATTATAGAACAATAGAAAAGAATGTAAATTATACTAGAAGGATTAGATCTTTAGAAGTAAAGGAAGCACTTAAGAGAATGAAAGTAGGTAAAGCCTGTGGACCCGATGAAATACCAATTGAAGTGTGGAAGTATTTGGGAGATATGGGAGTGGCATGGTTAACTAAATTATTTAATAAGATTCTAAACTCAAAGAAGATGCCTGATGAATGGAGGAAGAGTATTTTAGTACCTATTTTTAAAAATAAGGGAGACATACAGAGTTGCTCAAGCTATAGGGGAATTAAACTCATGAGCCATACTATGAAGTTGTGGGAGAGAGTTGTGGAGCATCGACTACGTCATGATACTTCTATCTCTCTCAATCAATTTGGTTTCATGCCTGGTCGTTCAACTATGGAAGCGATCTTTCTCATTAGAAGCTTGATGGAGAAATATAGAGATGGGAAGAAAGATCTTCACATGGTTTTTATTGATTTGGAGAAGGCTTATGATAGTGTTCCAAGAGAGGTCTTATGGAATGCGTTAGAACAAAAGAGGGTATCTATTAGGTACATACAAGTATTGAAAGATATGTATGAAGGAGCAACTACTATTGTGCATACGGTGGGAGAGGACACAAGAGATTTTCCGATTTCAATTGGATTACACCAAGGATCAGCCATAAGCCCTTACCTTTTTACATTAGTTTTAGATGAACTGACGAAACATATACAAGAGAGTATTCCTTGGTGCATGATGTTTGCGGATGATATTGTTCTGATAGATGAGATACGAGAAGGAGTCAATAGTAAGCTAGAACTTTGGAGAAGTACTCTAGAGTCAAAGGGTTTTAAGTTAAGTAGAACGAAGGCAGAATACATGCATTGCAAGTTCGGTGAAGGCCAAGCGGTGATAGGGAAGGAGTTAGTTTGAATGGAGTGGCACTGTCCCAAAGTAATCACTTTAAATATCTAGGCTCATCCTTCAAGTAGATGGGGATGTGAGGAGGATGTTAGTCATAGGATTAAAGCGGGATGGTTGAAGTGGAGACGTGCCACGGAGTTCTATGTGATCGTAAGATTCCCAATAAATTAAAAGGAAAATTTTACGTCTGACCATACGACCGGCTATGCTATATGGTAGTGAGTGTTGGGCCTTTGAAAGAGTAGTATTCATCTAAGATAACAGTTGCAGATATGATAATTTTAAGGTGGATGAGTGGCCATACTAGACTAGATAAAGTCCGTAATGAAAGTATTAGAGAAAAGGTAGGAGTGGTGCCAATTGAAGATAAGTTGAGAGAAGGGAGATTGAGGTGGTTTGGTCATGTGAAGCGTAGACATACGGAGGCTCCAGTTAGACAAGTAGAGCACATTAGGCTAGAGGATAGAAAGAAAAAAAGGGGTAGACCTAAATTGACTTGGAGGAGAGTAGTACAGCATGACTTAGAAGCATTACACATTTCTGAGGATTTAACTCAAAATCGTTCAGAGTGGAAAAAGCGAATCCATATAGCCGACCCCAAATTTTTGGGATAAAGGCTTAGTTGAGTTGAGTTGAGTATACACACAGTATAAAAAAAAATTACTGTATACATTTATATTTTTAGATAATTACTGATTAAAAAATAATTATACATACGCTTATTATCTTAAAATATAATGTTAAATAAGGTAAATTAATTTAATTAAATTTTCTTTATTTTAAAATATAAAATATAAAAATTTGAAATTAAAATTTTTTTATTAATTTTAATAAAAAATTAATTTTTTATAATCAGTCAATTAATATTCATTTTTATTAAATAAATAAATAAATAAAAAATTTTTCAGGCTAATCTGGAAGCAGATTATCTTAAAAAGCACATGTCATGGCTCATGTCACCTGCTTGCTTCTTGTTTTAATTTTTAATTTATTTTATCTATCTTCCATATAAATAGCATCCTCTCATTTGCATCCTCACTTCTTGCTATTCCAATTATAACCGCGAATCAAAGAGGGACTGTTAGGCATTTCCAAACACCACAGCCTACTGAATTAAATCCCATCGCTTCTCCTCCGACGATAATGACCTCATCAACATGAGCTGGTGGTGGGCCGGCGCTATTGGCGCCGCCAAGGTAAGAACAAACCCTTCCCATCTCCATGTCTCTTAATTTTGCATTCTCTCAATTGGTTTTAATTGCCACAATGGAGATGTGTTCAAGTGGAAGCATTTCTGGAAAATTTTGTCAGAGGAGTTTGGGATTGAGAAACACGGGTTTGAGGAAGGAGAAAAGAGATTGAGTTTGGTGGAGATATAATGAAGGATAAGGGTCCAGTCTGGGAAGAGATAGTGAGGGAGTATCAACTGCAGCCCACCAAGTTGAAGGAGCTGGGCGTGTGGTGGTTTGCTGATTTGATATTGGGTGGTGAAGCTGTGATATCGAGCATGAATAAGAGCAAGGAGCACGGGCTCTTGGGGTCCAGAAATTCCAAGAATTCCTTCATTTACTGGATAGATAAAATGAAGGCTTATATGATTGTGCCTTGATGATGTTGATGCAATTTGAATATAGTATTATATTATATTATTTTTTAAATATATAATCTTAACCTTTGTAAAATATATAAATAATAAATAATTAATTATTTTGTAAATTAATTTTATATATTGTCATAAACCTAATAAAGTATCATTGTGTGTTTATCTTTGAAAAAAAAAAAAAAACACTTCCCTGGCCTTGATCTACTTGAATGGGTTTACCAAAATAAAAGGGAAACCAATACATCCACTCTAATATCATTTTTTATTTTAATTAATAAGACAATTATGGATAAAAGCATGGTTATGAAAATTGGATTGTATCGGTCAGTTGAACTAATTTAATTGTAAACTGAATTATTGTTTGATTTGATTTAATTTGAAAATTTTATTTTGACTGAATTGGAATAAATTCATGTAAACCGATCAAATAATCAATAAATAAAAAATCCAACCGATTTGAATTGGATATTCTAATTCAAACTGGCCATTCACTCTTAACAAAAGAAACAAAAAAACCCACAACCTGAGTATCTTTTGTTAGCTAGTTACCATGTGAGCTATAAGTTATATTTAATATTTTTTTTATAATGACAACATATATTCCATTCAATAATTTATAATATAAAATTATTTCTTTTATTAAATTATATTATACTAATACAAAATAATTAAAAATGAAAAATAAAAAGTTTTTAGTTTCACACACTCTTGTAATTTATATAATTAATAGTATTAATAATTTAATTTATTAGTATGTTAAATTAAATTATTAAATTATTTTCTATATACAATGTAAATATATAAAATTTTTTGTATTTGTTGTATAATTTTAATATATTAATATTTATTTTTCATTGGCGTGAATAAATTTATTATTATTATAAAATTTTAATTTTAAATATTTTTTATTATAAATAATTTGATATTATTAATTAAAATTTCAAATGATTTTTTAAAAAATATTTATATATATAAAACTTAATTAAACTTATTTTAATAATTATACTTTAGTTGAAATTTAAACTCTTAATCTTTTGTTTTTACAGTTTAAAGACCAGACCAGATATGAAAACATTGGATAAAAGAATAAGAAAAACCAACTTAATTCAGGAACAGTAGAAGTAGTTGTGATTTGCTTTACTCTCCTTGAGTTCTGTTCAACTTTTGCCTAGAAGTTGAAATCTGACTAGTCAAAATTGAAAATATAATGTTCAAAAGATAATTAGCCGCATGTATGTGGATGCTATCACACCTTTATTCAGATTGGACTGAATAGAAGCACAAAGCGAAAGTTAATGCAAGATAGATGAACGACTAATAAGTAAGTCCACGGGTTTTATTTTTTTTTTTAATATTATTAAATATATTAATTAAATTTTATTTAATTTGTTAATTTATATATAATGAATTTATTATAAAATAATAACTATTTTATATATAGATAAGATATATATGATTTAGTTAAAAATAATAATTAATAAATTTAAATATATTAAAAAATAGAAAATAATATATTCTTAAAAAAGATAGAAAAACAATAGGAATTAAAAGCAATATTTTGCTTTGCCAAATAAACTTTTAAGTATTATTAATGAGCAATATTTATCATTTTTTTTTTCTGTTAAAGAATAAATTTCATTGACGGATTATTTTTTTTTTCAGAGTGAATACATAGGTAAATTGTCTAATATATTTATCATATTAAAAAATAATATATAAATACTGATATAAAAATACTTAAGTTTTGAATTTAGAAAAATGAGATGTACATCTTTATTGGTATAGTTGTATATACATCTCGCACACATGATAATTTGCTTAATATAAAAGGTCAATTAATTTTTTATTAGTAAAAAAAATATATTTTTGATTAAAAAAATTTAATACTTAAATTTATGAATGCTTAATTTAAATAAATATATAAATATATTAAAAAAAATTAATTGACCGTCTTTTATCATAATAAATTTATCATTATATTTTAGAGGTATTTATTTTAACAAATTAGCCTATAAAATTTTAAAAATAAGTTAACTTATTTATTTATAATTATTTTTAAACTTATCAATTCAGTTTACAAATTAAAAAAAATAAAATGAACGACTTAAATTTTTATTTTGATTATTTTTATAAATTAATTTGATTAAATATTTTATTATATTATTTTTATTTAAATTTTAAAATTATCTCATAAATTTTATTTAATTTTTTTAATTATTTTAATAATAAATATCTTTAAAAATATTTTTTTAATTAAATGTTTAAAAGTTTTTATTTATAAATTAATTTGTACAAGTCAAGTAAAAAAAAATCTTAAAAAAAAAAAAAGGAATCAGAAACAGATAATGTTATATAAATCATATAATGATGCCACGCCGTCCGGCCGGTCCGAACTTAATAATTCATGTGATGTCGCTACTGTATGTTGTTTGCATTATTACAAATGTTATTAAGAAATATTTTTGCATATATTTATGAAAAATTAAATTAATAAATTTAACTTTTTATTTTTATCTTAAAATACAATGTTAAACAAGATAAATTAATTTATTAATTAAATTCTCTTTATTTTAAAATATAAAATATAAAAATTTGAAATTAAAATTTTTATTTATTTTAATAAAAAATTATTTTTTTATAATCAATCAATTAACATTCACTTTTATTAAACAAATAAAAAAATAAAATAAATTTTCAGACTAATCTGGAAGCAGATTCTCTTAAAAAGCACATGTCATGGCTCATATCACTTGCTTGCTGCTTGTTTTAATTTTTAATTTATTTTATCTATTTTCCATATAAATAGCATCCTCTCATTTACAATCCTCATTTCTTGTCATTCCAATCCATAGCCGCGAATCGTAGACGGACTGTTAGGCATTACCAAACACAACACCCTACTGAATTAAATACCATCGCTTCGCCTCCGACAATAATCACCTCATCAACATGAGCTGGTGGTGGGCCGGCGCTATTGGCGCCGCCAAGGTAAGAGCAAACGCTTCCCATCTCCATGTCTTTTAATTTTGCAATCTCTCAATTGGTTTTGTTTTCTCTGTTTGCAGAAGAAATTTGACGAAGATGATGCACCGCGAAGCTTCCAGAGTGTGGGCCTTGTGTTGGGCGTGACTGGCATCGTCGGTAACAGCCTAGCTGAAATCCTCCCGCTTTCTGACACCCCCGGTGGCCCGTGGAAAGTTTACGGTGTCGCACGCCGTCCCCGGCCCAACTGGAACGCCGACCATCCTGTAGAGTATGTCCAGTGTGACATCTCCGATCAGGCTGAAACCCAAGCCAAGTTATCCCAGCTCACTGATGTCACTCACATCTTCTATGTCTCCTGGGCTAACCGATCATCGGAGGCCGAGAACTGCGAGATTAACGGTAGCATGCTCCGGAACGTCCTTCAGGCAGTCATCCCCAACGCCCCTAATCTCGGCCACATCTGCCTTCAAACAGGGACTAAACACTATGTGGGTCCATTCGAGTTGTTTGGCAAGATCCAACCGCATGATCCGCCGTTCACGGAGGATCTACCCAGATTGAATGTGCCCAATTTTTACTACACCTTAGAGGATATCTTGTTTGAGGAGGCAGCGAAGAAGGAGGGATTGACTTGGTCCATTTCCAGACCTGATCAGATTTTTGGGTTTTCTCCATACAGCTTGATGAATATTATTGGTACACTTTGTGTTTACGCCGTTATATGTAAACACGAAGGGTTGCCTTTGCTGTTCCCTGGAACTAAACAAGCCTGGAATTGTTACTCGATTGCCTCAGATGCTGATCTGATCGCGGAGCAACATATTTGGGCATCAGTGGATCCTTACGCAAGAAATGAAGCCTTTAATTGCAACAATGGAGATGTGTTCAAGTGGAAGCATTTCTGGAAAATTTTGGCAGAGGAGTTTGGGATTGAGAAATACGGGTTTGAGGAAGGAGAAAAGAGATTGAGTTTGGTGGAGATAATGAAGGATAAGGGTCCAGTATGGGAAGAGATAGTGAGGGAGTATCAGCTGCATCCCACCAAGTTGGAGGACGTGGGTGTGTGGTGGTTTGCTGATTTGATATTGGGTGGTGAAGCTGTGATATCGAGCATGAATAAGAGCAAGGAGCACGGGTTTTTGGGGTTCAGAAATTCCAAGAATTCCTTCATTTACTGGATAGATAAAATGAAGGCTTATAAGATTGTGCCTTGATGATGTTGGTGGAATTTGAATTTGCTGTTGTCCAAAAATAAAGTTGAAGAAAATAATGTATCCGTACAATGTGTGTGTTCTGAGTTCTGTTTGTTTTGTCATGTTTAAAGAAAATAATTTATGTGCATTTCTGAGGTCTGGTTTTTTGGTTTGTTGCAGCTGCAGCTGCAGCTATGACCTTTGCTCCTGGAAGAATTGGTTGGGTCATGCTCAGCTAACTTACATTGTTCTCGATTTTTGAACTTGCAAACCATATACAAATTGTGATGCTAATAAAGCTTTTGGGTTGTTTTTTAAGAGTGAGTTAAACTAATGGCTAATATCATATGAACTGTAATTATAAGCCACTTGTAAACATATTTAATTGTTGCAACTATAATTTTGTTACCTTTACATTAATTTTTTCATCTTTAACTCTAAATAGAAAATTTTTAATATTTTTAACAAATTCATAGTGCTTCATGTTTAAGAAAATTAAATAATTTCACTTAGTAAAGGAAGAATAAGAGGAAGAAAGTAGGCTTAGGAAACAACATTGAGTTTTTCTTAACAGCATTCAAAAATGCTTACTTTTAGAAGTAAAAAGGCTTTTGGGTCACTTATTCGTAAGCTGAAATTCCTCATCAAATCTATTGTGGAACTCTCAACTCTGTGTCGTGACTCGCAAGCATCAAGTTAACTGCTGCCCTTGTTATTTCTGCACACTCCTTTCACCCTTTCTTTTGCTTAATCTCTCTTTTTACAACCATCTTGCTCATTTAATTTAAGCAGGGTATTGAAATTGAACATATTATAAAAGTCAGCAATTGATAGTTTCAATGTACATCCTTTTCCATCACATATCAAAGTGTGCTAACAATTATTTGAAGGTTTAGGGATAAATTTTAACAACTGTCCCTGAACTTATATAGTTATAACACTACAGTCTTTTAATTTTAAAATGTAACATAAAATCTCCTAAACTTTTAAATTTTACACGGTAAAATCCCTCTGACTTTCAATTACTGATTTTTCAGTTAGAAACTGATGTAAATAGCTCCCGCATGACACTTAGTCAATATTTCTTTCTCCTCTCTTATGCAAAGTGTAAAATTATTCTCTTTATGCATGAAAAATTATTATGTCTATAGAGAGAAAAAGAATTCAATTTACACATGTCTTGAGAGAGAAAAGAGAAATACTGACTAAGCTCCATACTGGAACTATCCAGGTCAACGTCTAACTGAAAAACTGGTAATTGGAGGTTATAGAGATTTTACTGTGCAAAATTTGAAAGTTGATGGGGTTTTATGTTACATTTTTAAGTTGAAGGACTGTAATGTTATAACTAGATAAGTTCAGGGACAGTTGTCAAAATCTATCTGAAATTTTAACATGTTCTATTGTTATTATTCTTGTAAAATAAACCTTAACATGTCATCATTGACTCGGGCATAATAAAATTGTAGTTGATTTTAAAGTTTTGCATTTTACTCCTTCCACTATTTGCAGGAAAAACTCCCAGAAATATGATGCCTTCGAATTTGGAAAGACATAAGCTGCCTTCTAATTAGATTTAAAACAATGTATAGTACCTTTTTTATTTTGCATAATGATCCCATATCTTTAATTTAATTAATTGGTTGGATTAATATTTCTATTACATTTGGTGTTTCATCTAAGCTTCCTAATAAATTAAAGATTCTGCTTCATCTTTGTGAAATCCGCCCTTCATGTCTTGATACTGAGCATTTTATTACTAATGTTCAATGCTCTGTGGTGCAGGAATGCCTATGAATGTTTTGGGTCTAGGAGTAGATACATCATTTACATCCCTTTGCTCAAGGCAAAATATCTAGTTAATCTATCTCATGAAATTCTAATTGATGAATGTTTTAGATCCCTGTATAAACAATATTAGAGTTAAATCAAGTACACTGCATTTCAATTTCTTCCTTGTGAAGACTTACAGTTGGACCAAGTTGATATTAGCCTTGGTCAAAGAAAATGGCCACACAGTTGTCTTTAATCATCACATGCTAACATATGCCGTTTGCATAAGTCGGCACTTTTAGGCCATCCTTTCATTGCCCATTCAATAGCTATATATATAGGGATTGTATTTAGCATTTTGTAATAGAAGCGTAACTGAATTTTGAGAGAAAATTGTGAGGAAAATTTTAAGTTAGCTCCAACGAGTTAACAAGTGAAAAAGGTCTTACGAGCTGAGTGTGTGAGGAGTGTTTGTACTATTTTTCAATTAATAAAATTATTTGAGTATTTGTGTGTGGATTAATTAAATCTATTTTATCTAGGCAATTATTGTTTTTTAATTGCCAACATTTGGTATTAGAGCCATGTGATAACAAGATGACTTCGAGTTCAAACACAGGAGTATAACAAGTTCAGCAGGTACAGGCAACAATTTTCAAGTTTGATGGAAAAAATAATTTTGCGATGTGGAAGCATTTGATAGAATTATTTTTGAAGTGCAATAGCTATGGAGAAATTTTGGAGAAAGGCTTTGTTGAAAAAGAAAACCATCAGATGAAGAAATACAACAACTAGTTCATTATCGTTCTCTCAATGAAAAAGCCTTATTCTTAATCTGCCAATCTGTTGAGTTGATAGTTCTTGAAAAAATATTTCATACTAAAACAACAAAGGAGGCATGAAGTATTCTACTCAAAACATATGAAGGAGCAAATCCAGTTAAACAAACTAGACTGAAAGGTTTAAAAAGATAGTACGAGCTAATAGAGCAAGGCAAAGATGAAACTATTTGTGATTATTTTTCATGAGTGCAAAGGCTAGTCAACGAAATGAGAGATAATAGTGCCAAAATGAAGGAGAAAAAAGTGGCTTAAAAAGTTTTCTGAATGTTGACAAATAAATTCGATTATATGGCAAGAGCTATTGAGAAGTCCAAAGATGTTGAGACATGACTCTGAGTGACACTTGAGATGTGGATGAACGAAAGGTTGCAAAACTTAGCGAAGCAAGCATTAAAGGTCCATGTGAATTTAAGGAGTGAAAAGGAAACCACTTTAACCAGAACAGAGTAGAATCAAAAGGGCCTAAACTGTCATGATCCGATTCCACGCGCAAGACCGGCACTAGGTCTTAAGTCGGCTTAAAGACCTGGAAGACCTAGTAAGCTTTAATGTTTACTAACCTATAACTAGACCTAAAGTCAAGGCTCAACACACAAAAATAAAATAATGTAAAATATTATTTTTGAAATTTGGAGAGTCCAACTCAACTCAAACATAGTACAGCAATATGGGTAGCCTAGCTCAATCCTAATATCCATCACATTTATTAAATACCATTTCTTATATCCAAATAATATATTATTTATTAGTATCACAGCGGAGTTCTGAGAATAAAATAAAATAAATACATAATTAAATATAATAGAACTACTAGCATCACTGCAACCTATGAAGGAGAATACATGATAGATTTTGTATGACAAAATGCTCTTTTTGTAACTTAGGAAAAATATATTGAACAAAAGTGAGCGTTTGACTCAGTGAATTTAGATATTGATTATAAATACAATTTCTACACCTATCTACAACTAGTGCAACCCTACCATAAAATGCACATTCAACACATATATTAAATAATTCACTCAATATTCGCATGAGAAGATAATTTGGAGCTACTCATACACCCAGTGTATCACATCAATATATAAATATGAGAGCTGATTTCCTATATAGCTCTCTCAATTCAAATACCACTAGTGAGCTCAACTCAAGCCGGACTTTTGCTTAAATCCAAGTGTAGGAGCCAATGAGATCAACGCAAAGTCGCTCCTCATTCTGACTTTTTATATCCATATGGACCAAGTTCCAGCGAGACTAGCTCAAGCCGCGATTACCCGTCCAATACATATTCATATACACCATATATAAATAATACACCTAGCTCCAAATTATCCTCAAGGCGGCAATTACAAATAAATAATAAAAATTAAATCTGCAGTAATCAAAATACCCTTAATATATTAACTATTTATGTGCATAATTAAATATTTATAAAATACATGAACATGCTAGAAATATATTTAATATTGAAATTACAAAAGTAATCAATATCTAACTCACAGACTGGTCGACCAGATTGTGGCTAATCCAACTGGAGAGAAAAAAGGCTAACCGGCACCGATCACCTATACAGATACACTGACATCTATCAAATTTACTGACAAAATTAACTAATTAATTTAATAAAAGAAGCAAGAATAATTCCTAAGGTCTTGCTGAAATTTTGACAGAATCTCTCCTATAACTGGACCTATAATTGGACCTAACCCTTTATAGGAAAAACTTAAAAACAGCAACACACAGGGTCTCAGGACAACAACAATATTTATAATGCCCATTAGGGGAATATAAGGAACCTAATCTAAGTCCAATTATCTAAACTCCAGCTTAGATCTCTAATTCTTTTACAGTCTAAATTCATTATTTTTAGCACTTCAAAAATTTTAAAAATAGTCTTAGAGGTCCTTTACATCGCCCTTGTATTAATTAAATTCATTTTACTTAATTTTTCAAAGTAAAAAATATTTTATAGACTAAACAGCTAGCTCAAAACAAGGTGAAAACTACATAAATTAAGTTAAGGACTACCTTTATAAATTCTGTTACCTGGAATGAATATGCAATGTCTGAAAACCTTAAGATTGACTGTAAGCAAGACCCCTTTCTGGGGACAGTCCATTAGACACGCATACCAGGCCGAAAGCTTGGTCTCAAGTCCGATGAGCCATTATCGATTCAATTACACCTTAAAAGAAGCCCATAAATTGTTAATAATTATCATATAGTTATACTTAATTTACGGGCATCGAAAAACTCAAAAATCTCACTAAGCAATCTAGATTGTCTGATGATTGCTTTTTATAAATAGTGTCTGATCGGAGTGACGTTTGTCACACCTTACCTTTTCATAAGATATGACATGCTCCCGTAATATGCCTAATGAATTACCGAAACACCCTCTACCGATAATCCATTAAACATATTACAAGGGATTTAACGATTTCAAATTCATTTTCAAGTTAAACTTGTTGATAAAAGGTTTAATAGTTATTCTAAGGTTTAAGAAAAATACCATGAAATTAAATAAAAAGAATAAGTATTTTTAAAACTTAAAGAAATTAGATGAACATCTGGCGTGGTGACGGCTAAAAATCTGTCTATCCAAAAATTTTAAACCTGTTAACAAAAAACTGTAGTAATATATTTATGTCACCAAATTTGTCAAATCAACATTTCAACAAATGCTTTCCTCATTCACAACCAAAAGAAATAAATCCTTACAAATTTACATTTATTTGATATTAATAAAATAATATTACATCATCTTTATATAACTGCTCAAATATTTCTTGCATACATTTAGTCATTATTTATATCAGAGAAAAAAAATTCAAAAGTGTAATACTAGAATTATACGCTGCTTGCAAAAAGAATATAGTGTCTATTGCGCTCACTCAATGGTCTTTTCCTTTCCTTTACCTGCAACAACATTAAAAGAAAAAAAACCATTGTTGAGTACAAAGACTCAGTGGTGCACAACTATCAATTTATAAAACCTCACATAAAACATAAATATCATTTCATAATAAAATATTTCATTGATTCACAATTTCATAAAACATGAAAATAATAACAAAACTTTCAATAACACATTTCTTATACCATTTAAAAATAGTTAGTATTGCCAACATCTCACAATTTGTGCAATGACAAAATTTTTGACCAATGTTGTGTTGTACATCACAACAAAGCTATCTCAACCCAAATAGCCGAAACTAATGAGGGAGATAAAGCTAGCTAGCAAATATGAGTGCACCCATCCGATCTCAACTTCAATTGGTAAGCCAGAGAGGGAGAATAATATAACCAATCTCAACCTTATAAAGTGAGGGAGGAAATCAAAATCTGTCTTGCCAACTGCAGTTTTAAAACAATTTTAAAATAATTTTCATTCAAATAAACGAACATTTCAAATCATTACAAATCATCAGCTATGGTTGGCAACACATCAATTTTACAAATACTTTTAAATCACATACATTCAGCCACCCCTGTGCTATAATATAATAAATGGCCAACGTCCGCCTTTTCATCACAATAATGAATTCTTTTCAACATTAAAAATATTCTCAAAACAATATAAATAATTCTCAATCAATCACCATTTTTTTTTCTTTTTTTTAGACAAAGGAAATACACATTTGAGCTTATAGAAAATCTATTCTTTTCATTTGCAAATTTAAAACACAAGAAAATTAGAGTTATGCACAAACCTTATCTTAATCTCATTTTTTTTGACCTATTTCTCCCTTTACTTCCAACTTCTCTTCTCCATTGAAACATACAATTTCAAAAGATTCAATACTTATTCTAACTTCCGATAGTAACTAACCAAAAAAATTCCTAGCGTTATTCCTAAAATAACTACACATTCTAACTATTCCACCAATAATTAGCATAGGTAAAAGCAAGCATTTGCTTGTGCTTTATTCATAAGATTTTTAGATTTATGTCTTAGATTTCATTATAATTTTGAATCACTCAATTTAGAGGTCTAAATCATTAGTTATAGACAAAATACCATGTACTGTTCCTGGGTGTCTTATCTTGAGATTTTCAGGTTTCCAGATTTTTACTTGAACTTGCACTCAATATCCAAGCACTTCACACTCAGAATTGGCACAAGGTCTCTAAAGCAATTTCAAGGTTTATGTCTTAAGAAAATTTTGGTTCAAATTTCATCTCAATTGGAGTTGTATAACTCAACTTATAGGCAAATTAGTACCAGCTGTTCACAAGTCACAATTTCAAATTCTTAGTCAATTATGGCCAATAGGGCAGCAAGTGAAAAATTCTACCAAAAATTATAGAAATAGGATTTGGTTGTCATATTTTCCAAAAATCAACTTTCACATGTCTATTTAAATCTCCAATTTGAAGTACATCAAAATCAGAGCTCTGTTTCAAGTTATGACTAGAAATATGCAACCTACTCTAGATTCCAGTCTCAGTCAGAGTAGTAATAAGAAATGCAAAAATATCATCATACAGCCAATAAAATCAATTCTTGGCCATAACTACAAAGTTTTAGAGCTCTCATCAAGCTTTCCAGTAACTTAAGAATCACACCATTTTGAGTTCTGTAGCTCAAGATATGAATTTTTAAAATTGGCTATCCTTTTTCTGGAAATCATCAAGTTAGTTTTTCCAAAGTTGAGTAATAGAAAGTTTTGCTTTCAAACACCATCCTAACAGGGGAATTAGGACTGGCACAAAACTACAAAGTTTTAGAGCATTCTCTAAGGTTTCTATAGGCATAAGAATCTCAACAATTCAATATTCCTAGCTCAAGTTATGAATTTTCAAAAATGACTGTCTCAGCAGCCTTCTGGATAGAACCAAACCCTAACACACACTTACAAGCTATCTCTATCATTCTTTTGTATTTCTTTCCTATCCCTAATGAAATTCCTACTCAAACATGATCAAAATAAGTAAGTTATAACACTAACCTTGGTTGAATCTAGCTGCTGCCCTTTGTTCCCTTTAAATCTTCTCTAATCCTTTAAGCAATCACTTCCTTCAAGCTTGATCTTTTAACTCTTCTTGCCCCCTTGTGCTTAAGCTTTTAGAGTGTTGCTTTCTAGGGTTTGATTTGGGGTTATTCTCCTTCAATTTTTCAAAAAATCGGCTTTTGAAAGAGGAAAACGAAAATGGGAAATTAATGGGGTGTTGGCCGGTTGGAATGGGGAAATAAGAAAGGGTATTGTCCTTTGGTTTTTACCCATTGGTCCTTAGTGAGCTTTCAACTTCTAATTGGTTGTTCATTTATCATTTCTAATTTTTCCCCTCACTTTAAAATTTATTCAACTTTTTCCTCCTATCTTTTAATTGCCCCTAAAATTTTTTAATTAATTTAATTTAATCCTTAAATTCTTGGTGATCACTTCCTATGTATGGGTGAAAGTGATTGCACACACTACTAATTTTACAATTTATGTGAGTACCTTTTTTTTTTTTTTTTTAAGTAAGGTGAGAACATTGAAATGAGGATGAGGGTGTTACAACACTACAAGAAAAAAGGACATTTGAAACCGAATATTCGGTTTCAAATCAGTGAAAATCGGTTTCTAAATACATTTAGAAACCAATTTGAAACCGAATTATTCAGTTTTAAATCCGCAAGTTTCTAAATAAATTTGAAACGGAAAATGGTGTCTGTTTCAAATTCTGAAACTGTTTTCAAACCACTATTCCGTTTCAAATTTAGAAACCACATATATTCGGTTTCAAAATCCGTTTCAATTTAAAAACTGATATTTTGGTTTCAATTTTTTTGAAACAGAAATTCCGTTTCAAATCGGTTTCTAAATTCTGAAACCGATCCTTATGCTATTGGATTAGAAATGGAAAAATTCGTTTCTAATCCGTTTCAAATTACTAGTAGAAAATTTTTATTTTTTTATTTAATATATTATTTCCTGTATTGAAGCATATAATATAATATTAATTTTAAATGCTCAATATCAGAATATTTATAATATCAGGCTGTCAAATATCAAATATCAAATATCAGTCAATATTATATATAAATATGACAGTGAAGGGTTATGACAATAATGTACTGTATGGAAAAATAAAATATCATAATAACAAAAAAACAAGCTACTTGTCATCAACAAGATCATCACTCATCACCACTATCAGCCTCTCTACCATCATCTTGATGAGTTGCATCTGGAGTTGGGGTTGTAAACTGCGTACCCTGCATCATTTGTGACATCATGTTTTGCATCATTTGTTGCATGCGCTCCTCCAGTGTCTGCTCACGTTGTCTGTATCTCTCCTCTAGCATCAACTCGCGTTGTCGGTCTCTCTCCTCCATTGCAACCAAACTATCCTTGAGCGTTGCAACAGTCTGATGCAATTGTTGAATCTCTTCCTCCATTGCCTCCGATTGAGCGCAATAGGATGCAGTAGAAGATGATCCATGTGATGAGCTAGGGTAAAAAATTGATGCTTGAGATCCAATGCCATAAACCCTGTTTTTCTTCTCCCCCCCCCACAACTTGATAATATAGTGCGACCTCATCTACAACAGGAGGGTCATTGCACCCCTCTTGTGGTTGAGACGATTGCTCCTTAAGCGCCAAAAAAGCATCCTGCATAAGTTAATACACATATTTTAAATTTATTTTTCTTGGCCATCGAATAAACAAACTCACTTATTCATTTTTTTGGTATAATTGAAAGACATAAAATACTTGTTCACTTACCTTAATTGATTGCGCTCGTGAATCAACCATATCAGAGGTGCCTTTCCCAGTGTGGGTCTTATGGAAAAGTTCATAAGGAAAAGGTCTTCGGCCAAGCTGGGCTTCCTGAAAAGATATAATGATTTTAGTGATGTTTATAATAATGTTCAATTATATGCTACTACTACGTAGATAGACAATAACAAAACCAGTAAATATGAAATCATTACCATTCTATCTGCGTGAGTAGCATGTGAAACTGAACCCCCTGTGTGTCTAGAGATGCCTGCCCCAACTCCCCCTATCTCACTACAGCGGTTAGCAGTGAACTGATGGCTCTTGGCTTTAAACTCTGGGCTACTCCATGCCTCCTTCCATTTTTGCATTGTACTATTAGGCACAATGACCTTGGATTTTCCTTTCCTGACATTGCACATTAGCGCCTTGTAGCGCTCTGCAGCCTTACGCCTCCAAGCTTCCTTTACTAGTGGAGTCACCTCTTGCCAATCAAAGTATTTCTGTTATAAAACAAATAAAAATTAAGACAGTTGTATTAGTATGATAATATTTTAGAAAAAAATTGACAGCATTTCCCCTTAATTTTGGACAATCCAGCCTAGTTATTAGGTATTAATTGCACCTGTTAAAAACACTTCATATATTCTCAACAACAAATAACATCCACCCCAACTACAACAACTCACAACAATATATATTTTCAACATCCTCAACACACAAGCTGTACATAGAACATTTAAGAATTAATATACTTCAATTGTGTTCTTTTACATTAATTCACAAATTCTCATCACTTAAATGATATTTGTTCGTAGCATTCTTTTTTGAGGTTTCATAAACTATGCAAATTAGTTATCTGATAGTTAATTATATTTAAATATTTATTTTATTACCTGAAATTCATCCCAATAAAACTCTTTTATTTCAGGCGTGATAGTTTTCCAACAGTGCCCCTCTGGGTCCATCCTCTCCTTGAAGATATTCTTCATCTTCTTAGCACATTCCTCAGATGGATGTAACCTGTACAAAAGAAAGACAGCAAATATATTGATTTTATGTAAATGTAGAAACATGGTACTTCAATTGCCAATAATATGTAATACCAAATCATAGATAAAGTTAATTAATTTTTAATACTTACGTGCCATTAATGAGCTTTATTCGTTTCTTTCTTCCAAATGTAGTGAGTGATAGGCCATCCATTGATGATATTGGTGCTGCCCCAACTAAATGACCTTCATGACCAGAGGTTGATCCAATTGCAGGCTCAGAAGATGGGGTAATAGGTGGTGGCGGTGGAGGTGTAGCTCGTTCTTTGTGTTGAAGCGATGAGCCCCTCTGGATCAGTGTCGACCTCCCGGTGGATCGTGAAGGAACTGAGGTGACCTGTGTAGATTGTTCTAGTTGATCATTGGGCTCATCACCGCAGTGAATCGCCTTGACTGTGAATGACCCAACAAACCTCCCCTGCGACCGTTGCCTTGCATCCTGCATAAATAATTGTATTAATTAGTTAGCTTCATTCAACTTATGATACATAATACAGACGAAATTTTCCAATAGTTATAATTTATACTTCAAGTTTAGAAATATAAATTCATTAAGAGAAATACCTAATTCTAATTAGTATCACTATCATATACATCATCGCATTCCTCATCGCTTTCTGAGTCCAACTCAAGCTCTTCTTCATCTTCAACATCCTCTTCATTAATTTCAACTAGAACACCATTTTGATCATTCAAATATTGTTGTTGATCATCATCATCATCAATTTGAATCAAAGGGACTTCCATTTCATCTTCTTGAAATGGTTCTTCCCGTGCAGGGGGGGTTGTCACATTCACTTGCTCAGGAAGATCAATAACAGATCTCGCTTTGATTTTAAACACGGCCCACCAATCATCCTTGTCACGCTTTAAACTTGGATACATGGAATAATTCACCTGAGCAGCTTGGATAGCAAGAACAAATGGTTCATACCTATTGAAGGATCTTTTATGATTAATATCCACAAGTTTATATTTTGGATGAATCTTTGTTCCCACATTTGGTGTTGGATCAAACCAATCACATTTAAACAATACAGTTCTTTTGATTGGTAATCCAGGGTACTCCAATCGTAGCACTTCAATTAATTGTCCATAGTAGTCACTTTCATTAGTACTGTAATTAGTCCCCTTGATACATACCCCACTGTTCATCGTTGCCCTATGCGAACCATGACTTTTAGTGTGAAATTTATAACCATTAACTACATAACTATTGTAGGACATAACACTTCTTAATGGACCCTTTGATAGATCCTTTAAAAACTGGCTTGATATATTGTTGGAGGGATTGTGAACATATTTATTGAACCACTTATCAAATTCACGCTCTAGTTTCTCATCAACTTGTTTATCAATGATATTTGGATTGGCCATGTGTAACTCATTAACAAAAATGCTGCACACAATGAAAATAGTTAATTACATGTTTGGAATCAATAATGGCATTGCAACAATTATAATAATTGAATATTAGAAAAACTTACTCAATGTACGGTTTTACTTCTATACAATTCAACAAGATGTACATTTGTGCTGCTTGAAATTCTTGTTCTGTGAGATATCTAACCTTTCCTTTTCCCAGTGGCCTACCGGAATGAGTGAAAATTGATAGATTCCCTATATGTTCATCCATATGTTCGACTGTATCATCATTGCGTGGAACCTTTCGATGCCTTGTGTTGACATGGGGTTCAAAGTAATGAGCGCAGAATGACGATGCTTCTTCAACTAAGTATGCATTGCATATGGAACCTTCCACTTTGGCTTTATTTTTCACATTATTTTTTAACTTCCTAAGGTACCTGTGCCATTTACTATTTAGTCACAACAAAGTTTTTATTTCTCCATGTAATGATAGTATACAACAATACATTAAACTAGTTACCTTTCAAATGGATACATCCACCGATATTGCACAGGACCAGCAATCCATGCTTCATAAGCCAAATGCACTGGGAGATGTTCCATGGAGTCAAAGAAACTTGGAGGGAATATACGCTCTAGTTTACATAATATTATAGGAATCTCTTCATTGAGCTGTAGCATGGCTTCTTCTCTAAGTGTTGTTGAAGTTAACTCTCTAAAGAAATTGCTCAATTCGGTCAATGGTTGCCACACATTTTTTGGAAGCAATTCCCTAAATGCTATTGGGAGTAATCTTTGCATAAAGACATGACAATCATGGCTTTTCATCCCAAACAACTTTAGTTTTCGCATGTCTATACACCTACCCATGTTTGACACATAACCATCTGGGAATATAAGATTTTTAAGCCATTCACACAACACTGCTTTTGATTGTTTGTCTAATGTGTAACATGCTTTAGGATACTTTCCTGTTACCATATCCCTCTCTAACTCAGGTCGGTGACAAAACTCTTTCAAATCTTCCCTTGATTTTGCATTGTCCTTCGTCTTCCCTTCAACATTCATCACAGTATTAAAAATATTTTCAAATACATTTTTCTCTATATGCATGACATCCAGGTTGTGGCGAAGCATGTTAGTACTCCAATATGGCAAATCCCAAAAAATGCTCCGTCTCTTCCAACCCGTGTTTTTTGCTTTGCAACTATTATTCTCATCTGCACCCATATCTGTGACACACATTAATCCTAGATGTTCTATTTGTTCTAAAATTTCCTCACCAGATAGAATGGGGGGAGCACTTTTTGTAACTATCGGGAGCACTTTTTGTAACTATCTTGTTCTTTCTAAAAGCAATTTTATTCCGTCTGAAAGGATGGTTAGCTACTAAGAATTTACGGTGATTGTCAAACCATGATTGTTTACCACCCTTTGTCAATGTGAATGCATCTGAATCATCCCTACAATACGGACAAGCAGTCTTGCCTGCTGTGCTCCAACCGGATAACATTGAATATGCAGGGAAATCACTTATTGTCCATAATAAAGCAACCCTCATATTAAAATTATTCTTCTTTGATGCATCATATGTCTCAACTCCAACTTCCCACAACTGTTTCAACTCTGCAATAAGGGGCTGTAAGTACACATCCAATTTGTCTTTTGGGTTTCTTGGACCAGGAACTATTACCGTTAGGAACATATACTCTTCCTTCATACATAACCAAGGAGGCAAATTGTAAGGAGTGACAATGACTGGCCAAGATGAATATTGTTGTCCAGACTGACCGAATGGTTGAAACCCATCGGTGCCTGAGCCTTACATTAGAACCTCGACAAATGAAGGATGTGTTTTATTAAAATGCTTCCATGTAATTGCATCTGAACAATGACGCATTACCCCATCTTCATGGTCATGCTCAGCATGCCATCTCATTTCTTTTGCTGTTGCATTCGAAGCATATAATCTTTGCAATCTCTGTGTGAGAGGAAAGTAGTACATTTTCTTATGTGGCACATTGGTTTGAAAATTAGAAGAGCCTCGACTATGTCGCTTGAACCGTGGATGGTCACAAAATTTACAATTCGTTAACTCACTATCTTCAGCCCAATATAACATACATCCATTAGTACAACAATGAATCTTCTCAACAGGTAGGCCCAATGCTCGGACCAACTTCTTCGTACTGTAAAAGTTTTCAGCCATTAAATTTTCATCCGGTAACACCTCTTTCATAAGTTGACAAATGTCATCAAAACACCTTTCTGACAAATGATGTTCTGCCTTGATGTTCAACATCCTTGCAACAACTGAGAGCTGCGAATGGCTTTCACAACCTGGCCACACCTCTTGATTAACAGCTTGTAACATGTCATATAATTTTTGAGCTGATGGATTTGGAGGCTCCTCCATTACATCCTGAAAGAAATCAGGACCTGCTGCATCCATTACCAATTGCTCATAGGTATTGCTTGTGCTATTATCAACCTCTTGAACAGACTCCGCTGTCATAACATTTATGTTTTGACTATCAATATTACTTGTGCGGGGTTCCCCATGTAGAATCCATTTATAATAATATGGCACGAATCCATGCTTCATCAAATGTAACCGAATTGTATTCTCATCAGCATAATTACGATTCTGACACTTTCGATGATTACATGGACACTTCAGTTTATCCCCATCCATCCACTCTGGATGTTGCTTAGCAAATGTTATGAATTGTTCAATACCTTCTATGAATTCTGAGGTCAATAGACCATCTTTTAACCTAGCATACATCCATCTCCGATCTGATCCCATTTTGCTAATAGCTGTGTAATAATTAAGTGAATATTAGTAATGATATGTCATATATCAGGATTACATCATATCCCCAATCATGCGTTGAAAGGTAAGGCCCTAACCCAATTAGAATTGTATCATCTCTACCGATAACAGACAGATAATGACATGTCATATATTTGTAAAAATTCCGGCAGCATCTCCCATTAGTTCTCCAAGTGCACAACATAAAATTTGCACCCAGAGAACAATGTGAGATGTTACGAAATTTCTACAAATAGAAAAAATTATCACCTCAAAAATTGATATGCATGCATCTACAAATTAAAACGCCATATTAAAATATTACTTACCTGTGTGATACTGAAAGCAAGGGACAAAGTAACGAGAGATAGTGACCAAAAGAGAGTGAGACAGACTGTAGTTCCAAAAAAAAAAAAAAAAATTCTGTCAGTAAATTCTTGTATAAAATTTAACACTCAAAATTAAATAAATAAATAAATAACTACATTAAATGGCATAATAGTGTAAAATTAAAAAACATAATAATCATTAAAATTAAAGGACATGAAAAAATAGATATTAGTATAGCAATAAAATAAACATACAATCCTTTATTTGTAATTAAATATGTAAGTTTGGTTGCTAATTTACATCTGAACTATTTGGGTGTACTCATCCACAACTAATAGCCTAATAAATAACTATAAAAATAATTTTTTATTTTATTTTTAAAAAAGCTTATTTTGCTTTTATAATTTTTTTATATGTATTATTTTTTTATTTTTTTATAATAATATGATTAATTTATTATTATTATTATTATTATTATATTTGTAAATCAAATAAAAATATGACTTTTATTATAAAGAAAAAGCATAGAAAATAACTTAAAACTGTTTTTTAAATATTAGTTAAATTTTAATATATATATATATATATATATATATATGAGTTGAATATATTAGTGTCAGGAAAATCTGAAGTTCACAAACCATTAAATGCATGAGTGATACAAAGCACCAGTTAAACTAGAAGATGCTGCACCTCCCATTTTAAGGTCGGCCACTTGACCTATGGCATTAAATGATGTGTGCTCTCAATATAAATCCTGCATGCTGATATTGTGCTACAAATAAATATGGCCAAAGTTTTATTCCATTCCATTTAATTGGAAGTACAATCTCACTCCATCCCCAGAAGAGTACACACTTTTACGGTTATTTCCAAAATAAATTGATGTACTTTTCACGTTTATACACTACTCATTCATGTAATCAGTATTTACTTTAGGAAACAGCAACGCTCTTTAGATGCAAAATGCTGATAATGCAGAATTATGCATTATCAGCACTAAACTAAAACAACACACTTCATTAAAGGCTAGAATCATATTAATGATCAATGCCATAAAAACTTTTTTAATGGTTGAAACATCATTGCTTAAGAGAACAAAACATTATAATGGCCATGCTGATCTGAAATAGACCATGAGTTATGTCACTCAAGTAGGGAAAAGAGTTACTGTTATTTGATACCAACTTGCTTTCAAGCAGGTGATCGCCATATTCAACCCTCATAAGGACTTAAACCCAAGAAAAAAAATAGTAACCAAGAATCATCGTCAATCTTGTGGCATATGATGTGGCAAATAGATAAGATCCATAGCGCCTATATCAGGTGAATTCATCTAACAAGTGACCTTACCAAATAAAGTCTCTTTAAGCTATTAAGCAAAATTAGTGCTTGCAAATGATAGCTGACTTCTATAAAATTACATATTAGAAATATTTCTTAGCATAATTATGCATTACAGAGCTCAAAACCCAATTTTGTAGGGTATTAACTATTAAAAGGCATTGAAACGCAGGAGACACCTTCTCACATGTTCGACCTTCAATCTCCAAGCATATTTTCAGTTGGTACTTTACATTACTCTGACTAGTTACCCATTTACCTTCCTTTCAAAAACCATCAGCCTCTAATTTATCAGCCCCCTTGAAATCCACAGCTAGCTTACAAACTTTCTAGTATAAACAATGAACTCAAATTTCTAACTAATACACCGAAAAAATTCCCCATATTTCGGAACACATTCTCGCAGTGAGACTAAGTAAGCTCATCCTTGTCCAGAGTCGAGCATAATTTAGTCTAATCAACTTGTTAATGAAGAGATATCAGATCAAGAGAGACATCAATTCCCCAAATCTAGCGAACAGACATGCATTTATCAATTCATCCATCCCGGTACTAAGACCGGGAACCTATACTCGGCTCAAGAAACCCAGTAGAGCTTTAAACAAAAAGACAAGTTAGACAAATCAGTAACTAAATATAGAAAGAAAACATATGCTCACCAGAAGGCTTATTAGAAGAGAAAACCGAATGACCACCAAGAAAGCTTCAAATTAACGCCGGAACTGTATAATTAAGCTCCAAAAAACTAACAGATAATAAAATCCCACCACAAAAGGCAACAAAAGCAAATCACACAGTACATATTTAATAAGCAATGAATTTTTGACTTCAATCCAAAATTTCAACCTGCAATTTTCTAGAAAAACACCTCAAATCTAAAGGTCTAAATTAATACATAAAGAAGCAACAAAACCCAAATCTCCCTTTATAACCATTGTCCCAAAAGAACAAATCTCCCTACAAATCAATGGTCAATGAACTCAAAATAGAAGAAGCAAGCACAAATCTAGCAATTCAAAGAAAAACCCCTAACTACAATATGATAACAGTGGTCCACATAGAGTATAGGAGAAAACAAAAGAGTAAACGCAGAAAGAAGGAATAAAAAAAAAACAAATAAACAAAAAAAGAGAGTGAGAGAGAGGGAAATAGAAAATTACAGGAGCTTCACTTGAAAATAGAGGTAAAAATGCACAAAATTTGAACGATGAGCTTCGTGAAGGAATGCAACAGCAAGCTTGACAGCAAGACACTCGTTCAACTGAGGGCGTCGCGTCTAGGAGTGATCGAAACTTTAAGAAGCAAGGGGCGGCAATGAAGAACAGAGGAGCGTTTTAGGTTTGTTAAGGTCACCTATCCTTAAAACTACGTAGTTTTATGTAATTTAGCACTCTCATTTAAAAAAAAAATTTCTATTTTATTTGTTATTTTATAAAATTATGAAAATATTAATTATTTTTTAACTTTACTTTAATTATTATTATTCTCAATATATTTATTTTTTTCACATATTTTTACATTTCAATGATATTATAAAGAAATTTTAATTAATTTTTAATATTATTTTTATAAAAATATTTATCCAATAATTTTTTAATTCTTATAAAAAATTTTAAAAATTATTGACATAGAATGGAGCTAGTATTAAATTAGTATTTACTTGTAAATATTTTTTTATTTTTATAAATATAATTAATTATTGATTTAAATTATTTTAATAGCGTAAGTTTATGAAAGACATTTCTCTAGAATAGTATAAAAAATTAATATAGTTGAAAAAAAATTAATATAATATATATATTTGAAATTAAATTATCCCCTATAGTTTTATGAAAATAAAATTAATATAATTCTATATAATTAAAATTAAAATTACTCAACTCAACTCAACTAAGCCTTTATCCCAAAAATTTGGGGTCGGCTATATGGATTCGCTTTTTCCACTCTAAACGATTTTGGGTTAAATCCTCAGAAATGTGTAATGCTTCTAAGTCATGCTGTACTACTCTCCTCCAAGTCAATTTAGGTCTACCCCTTTTTTTCTTTCTATCCTCTAGCCTAATGTGCTCTACTTGTCTAACTGGAGCCTCCGTATGTCTACGCTTCACATGACCAAACCACCTCAACCTCCCTTCTCTCAACTTATCTTCAATTGGCACCACTCCTACCTTTTCTCTAATACTTTCATTACGGACTTTATCTAGTCTAGTATGACCACTCATCCACCTTAACATTCTCATCTCTGCAACTCTTATCTTAGATGCATACGACTCTTTCAGTGCCCAACACTCACTACCATATAGCATAGCCGGTCGTATGGCTGTACGGTAAAATTTTCCTTTTAATTTATTGGGAATCTTACGATCACATAAAACTCCCGTGGCACGTCTCCACTTCAACCATCCGGCTTTAATCCTATGACTAACATCCTCCTCACATCCCCCATCTACTTGAAGGACTGAGCCTAGATATTTAAAGTGATTACTTTGGGACAGTGCCGCTCCATTCAAACTAACTCCTTTCTTATCACCAGTTTGGCCTTCACTGAACTTGCAATGCATGTATTCTGTCTTCGTTCTACTTAACTTAAAACCCTTTGACTCTAGAGTACTTCTCCAAAGTTCTAGCTTCCTATTGACTCCTTCTCGTGTCTCATCTATCAGAACAATATCATCCGCAAACATCATGCACCAAGGAATACTCTCTTGTATATGTTTCGTCAGTTCATCTAAAACTAATGTAAAAAGGTAAGGGCTTATGGCTGATCCTTGGTGTAATCCAATTGAGATCGGAAAATCTCTTGTGTCCCCTCCCACTGTGCGCACAATAGTAGTTGCTCCTTCATACATATCTTTCAATACTTGTATGTACCTAATAGATACCCTCTTTTGTTCTAACGCATTCCATAAGACCTCTCTTGGAACACTATCATAAGCTTTCTCCAAATCAATAAAAACCATGTTTAGATCTTTCTTCCCATCTCTATATTTCTCCACCAAGCTTCTAATGATAAAGATCGCTTCCATAGTTGAACGACTAGGCATGAAACCAAATTGATTGAGAGAGATAGAAGTATCATGACGTAGTCGATGCTCCACAACTCTCTCCCACAACTTCATAGTATGGCTCATGAGTTTAATTCCCCTATAGTTTCAGCAACTCTGTATGTCTCCCTTATTTTTAAAAATAGGTACTAAAATACTCTTCCTCCATTCATCAGGCATTTTCTTTGAGTTTAGAATCTTATTAAATAATTTAGTTAACCATGACACTCCCATATCTCCCAAATACTTCCACACTTCAATTGGTATTTCATCGGGTCCACAGGCTTTACCTACTTTCATTCTCTTAAGTGCTTCCTTTACTTCTAAAGATCTAATCCTTCTAGTATAATTTACATTCTTTTCTATTGTTCTATAATCTATATTCACGCTATTTCCATTTTGACTATTATTAAAGAGATCATTAAAATAATTTCTCCATCTTTCTTTAATGTCCTCATCTTTCACCAACACTTTTCCTTCTTTATCCTTAATGCACCTAACTTGATTGAGATCTTGACATTTCTTTTCTCTACTCCTTGCTAATCTATAAATATCTTTCTCCCCT
Organism: Hevea brasiliensis; assembly: GCF_030052815.1. NCBI lineage: Eukaryota > Viridiplantae > Streptophyta > Magnoliopsida > Malpighiales > Euphorbiaceae > Hevea > Hevea brasiliensis. The sequence continues at coordinate 10,185,675 of NC_079494.1, forward strand.
TCTTTAGTTCCAAGTTTCTCATATAACTTTTCAAAGGCCTGTGCTCTTGCTTGGCTAACTGCCTTTTTTGCCTCTTTCTTTGCTATCTTGTACTGTTCATATGCCTCATTATTATCACATTTAGGTAATTTCTTATACCATTCCCTTTTTCTCTTCACTGCCTTTTGTACTTCCTCATTCCACCACCATCTCTCTTTTGAGGGTGGTCCATGTCCTTTAGACTCCCCAAGTACTTTTCTAGCTACTTCTCTAATCTTTGATGCCATCTGTATCCACATATCATTGGCCTCCATATCTAGCTTCCATACTTCAGACTCAAGAAGCTCATTTTTGAACTTCACTTGCTTTACTCCTTTGAACTCCCACCACTTTGTTCGAGCTACACTATTTCTTCTGACCTTACTTGAATTGTTCCTAAACTTGACATCCAAGACCACCAACCTATGTTGACTTGTTAAAGCCTCTCCTAGAATGACCTTGCAATCCTTGCATAGAGCTCTATTTGTCTTCCTGGTTAAGAGGAAGTCGATTTGGCTTCTATGTTGCCCACTTTTGAAAGTCACTAAATGTGACTCTCTTTTTATAAAGTAGGTATTTGCTAGTATTAGGTCGTATGCCATAGCAAAATCCAGGATGCTTTTTCCCTCCTCATTTCGACTGCCAAAACCAAAACCTCCATGAACATTCTCATAACCTTGCCTATCACTTCCTACATGTCCATTCAAATCTCCACCGATGAAAACATTCTCTTCATTCGGTATGCTTTGCATTAAATCATCCATATCTTCCCAAAACCTTTGTTTACTCTCCTTTGTCTAGTCCTATTTGTGGGGCATAAGCACTAACTATATTTATTGTTTCTCCGTCTAGTACTAGCTTTACTAGTATAATTCTATCTCCTACTCTTTTCACAGCTACTACTGCGTCTTTCAATGTCCTATCTATGATTATACCCACTCCGTTCTTGTTTCTCTCCTTTCCGGTAAACCACAATTTGTAACCTGAATTACCCACTTCCTTACTTTTCTCTCCTACCCATTTAGTCTCCTGAATGCAAGCAATATTCACCCTTCTCCTTTCCAAGGTATCCACAAGCTCCATTAATTTTCCTGTAAGTGATCCAACATTCCAAGTACCAACCCTGATCCTCCTCCTATCCTGCTCCTTCCTAATTTGTCTCCTTCTATGATATCTTCTATTATTTTCTATATCTATCTTGTGTTCTGTTCCACTATTTGTTCTATTATCTGTCCTATGGACTAACTTCTTTACCCACACCCGTCCATGATGTGGGAACCCTTGCTCACTTAACACCACACCCGGGCGCCGGCATGGCGCGTCGCTTTCGGTGAACGCCCTACACCCTTGCATATTTATCACTACACCCGGGCTCCGATATAGCGCGTCGTTAGTAGAGGACGCCCCAACGTTTATATCATTTGAATCCATATCATAGGGTGTGACGAAATTTTTACGCTGGTTGTCACCTACCGCAACCCTCCTCCTTTATCCAGGCTTGGGACCGGCTAAGCGCAAACTACTTAGGCGGAGTTAATTAAAATTAAAATTAAATAAAAATAATTAGATAACACTTTAATTTTTGAAACCGAAAGCTATCGGTTTCTAAATATAACTAAAAGAATTAGAAACCGATATAAATCGGTTCCTAATTTATTTTAAAATTTCATTGATTTTGAAACCGACAGAAATCGGTTTCTAACTTTACTTTAAAATTTATTAAATCAAATATATAATAGATAAATTTTGAAACCGAAAGTTATCAGTTTCTAAGCATCGGTGAAGAAATTAGAAACCGATAATAATCGGTTTCTATTTTGAAAATTTAGTAAATAATATAGAAATTATAAATATAATTAGAGAACAATTTAATATTTGAAACCGAAAGCAATCGGTTTCTAAATTACTTTGAATTAGAAACCGACATAAATCGGTTTCTAAATATAATAAAAGAAAATAGAAACCGATAGGAATCGGTTTCTAACGTTTTAAGTAAAATTTGAAACCGAAAGCAATCGGTTTCTAAATTTATGAGTAATTAGAAACCGAAAGGAATCAGTTTCTATTTTATTTTAAAATTTAGTAAATAAAATAGAAATTACATTACTTTTGAAACCGATATAAATCGGTTTCTAAATTTTTAGGTAATTAGAAACCGATATGAATCGGTTCCTAATTTATCCTTAAAATTTAATAAATAAAATTAATGATTAGATTTATTTTGAAACCGAAATAAATCGGTTTCTAAATATAACAAAGGAAAATTGAAACCGATAGGATTCGGTTTCTATACAGACTTTAATTTTTAGTAAATAAAATGGAAATTATATGAATGTTGAAACCGATACGAATCGGTTTCTAAATATAAATAGATAATACTTTTATTTTGAAACCGAATGAAATCGGTTTCTAAATTAAAGTGAAAGAAATTAGGAACCGATATATTCGGTTTCTAATATGACAAATATTAGAAATGGAAAATTATTCGGTTTCAAAAATCGGTTTGTAATCGGTTTATAAACAGTTGCTAAATTTGCCATCAAAATGTTCTTCATAATTTAGAAACCGACGAGTTTCCGTTTCTAATTTCGGTTTCTAATCAGTTGCTATTTGGTTTTTAATGTATTTAAGTTGTTCTACCAGATTTCCGTTTCAAAATCCGTTTCAAATTATAAACCGATATAAATCCGTTTCTAAATTCGGTTTCTATTCTGATATTTTCTTGTAGTGCAAGGTTTGTCCCATCTCGAAGGTCTCGACATGGTAAGTTTATCGGTGGTCTCAGATTGCTAATCCAATAGCCGGATCATTGGGAAAATGACCAAAAAGCCACTATTTTCTCTCTCTTCCACCTTACTGGAAATACCACCATTCCGGGCATGGTTGGTCAGAAAAGAAATCATAGAGGAAGGGGAGTCAAACACTGATTTCAGATCTGTCATCTAATGTGTAGATCACAGAAAAAAGGACGCTAGAAGTTTCTCTCTCCTCTCTCTCTCTCACTCTCTGTCTCTAAGACCACCAAAAAAACACCACCTTCCACTGCCTACCTTGCTCTTGCTACGTCGCCGGATAGTGCTGGGTGGCTTAGGTTTCGCTAGTCTCCGTTAGACGGGAGGGTGGCCGCCAAAAAAAGGAAAGAAAGGGAGAGAAGGGAAGATGGGGAGAAATGGCATAGGGGGAATGGGGGAGGGGTAGCTGGGTTTAAAAAAAAATTTTGATTCTTTAATTACTTGCTAAGACCCTAAACTTCTTAAAACTTTTCAAAAACAAGTTCTAAAATCTTTTCAATTTGGGTCCTAAAATACAAAAATATTTATAATTAAATAATAAAACATATAATAATAATAATAATAATAATAATAATAATAATAATAACAACAACAACAACAACAACAACAACAACAACAACAACAACAACAACAACAACAACAACAACAACAACAACAACAACAACAACAACAATAACAACTAAATCAAATCTTAGAACCAAAGTTAACAATAATGAAATAATATACTTTGTTATTTGATTTAATATTAATCTTCAAAACTAATCATTTAAATTAAAATTAGACTGTTAAATAATTCATAAAATATGTTTAGAAATAATATATATATATATATATATATATATATATATATATATATATATATATATATATAAATGAAAGTATTACAAGATTATAAATTAGTTAGATAATATTAAAATAATATATAAATACTATAAAAATATAAAATTTATATTTTAAAATTCAGGTTATTACATTCTTCTTCCTTAAAAAAATTCATCCTTGAATTTTAAGTAAAAAGCGCCAAGAAAAAGAAGGTGGTTGGTCATTGCTCCTCAAACTCTACTTATGCTGTCGAACCCGTTCTACTATTCTTTAACTTTGTTATAGCACCTTAGCCATCATCATCCTCAGGTAATGAAACTCTTATCTCAAACCACTCCTTAATCTTTTTCTAACATCTCTTGTACTCTTTATACTTTTACTACACTCTAATGTAGTAGCTTGAAGATCTAGCCTCTATTCCCTTCTGATACCAATCTTTATGGCGCACAAAAGTGAGTCATACTGCTTGCTTAACAATGTCTCATGAAACACCATTATAAAATAACTACCTTTGCATGCACCTTACCCGAGATCATTGCTGATCCTGTTGGCCATTGAAGCTTTGGCAAGACTTCTCTCCATGTTTAAAGTGTTGTACTTCTTAATTCCATGATATTGTGAACTTCTCACATACATTCTTCATTAACAATGTCCTTGTACCAACTCCTATCCATCTTAAGTAAACCACTATTCTCTAGCCTTTCTCTTATCCTACATTTTCATTGCTTTCTCTTTCCTATTTTTGCTACTATTAATATCCTCACTAATAATTGTACTTCCACTCTAACCCTTGCCTTGAGTTTTGAGGTTATAGTAGCAATAGTACTTAATGGTCCATCTTGTCTATCTTCTACCTTGTCCTTTCTCACCTTTGAGCCTCTTCCTTTAAAGATATCCATCCCATTAGCATTAACTTTAACCTTCTTTTATTTCTTAGTCCTAGAATGATTGCTAGCTCTATTAACTCTAGAATTCTAACTCTGCGATTAGCTCATACCAGCACATCTTTCATATAGTATCACACTACGGTACCAACTTATTATTCATATTATGGAACATAGGCAATTCACCATGGATAATTCTTCCTAAACTGCCTTCCCCTACACAATCATCAAAACATTATCATTCCGTACTACTGATTATAGGAAATTGCCTACCATGGTTAGATAGATGCCCTTGAATCTATTGGTTCCACCGGAACTGATAGGGTAGTGGTAAACGCGTGTTTTGTCACAATCCCCAACTAGATACTTTACAAGTTCATTCTCCTTAACATAGCCAAATCTATTACTCATAGCTTTCCAAACTTCAACCTTAAATTTATCGATATCTCTTGATCCTCCTATACAAATTTCATCATCTTTTTGCAATTATTGTGCTCTTTATAAGATATCAGCTGCACCTGCCCTTTGTTATACTGTTGTCTCACCTGACATATCATGTTGTTATATATTATCTTCACTTACACTCTATTCGTTTTCTATATTATCATCATTTTTCTTGTGTCCCTTATACTCTGCCATGTTTTAGAAGATACCTTTCACTGACAAATTCTTCTAGAGCTAACTTTAGCCTTAACAATAATCATTCCTTTAATCCTTGTACTTTCCAGTGACTTGTGAGGAACATCTAACCCATCTTGTCCTTTACTATTATTCTATTACCTAGTATCATACTGTCATTCATATTTCTTTACAAAGTTACCCTATTGGTCACACTAAAAATGCTTGCATAATTCTCAATTATAGACTTTAGGTCTCACTATTCTGAATTCTAACATCAAGTCTCTATGCCATTATCCATATTCTTTTCTATCATTAGGCGTATTTGAATCCATTAAGTTTACTTTTTTTTTTTTAACTTACTACCTGCTGACTTTGCTTTTCTGTCCAATAAAACAGTTCAGTTACCATTGCACATCCTCTAGCTACTACTTGCTTTGGTTGTATATCTCACCTAACTTTCCTCATACTATCAATAAGCTAAACGGATCTTATCCCGTTGCCCCTTATGCAAATTGGGGATAGAAAACTGACAAAGTCTAACCCAAATTCTATAACTCTAAGCTCCATGTTCTGGTTCCTAATATTGCACAAACCATTACCTACTCTAAGTTTTGCACTTCTAGGTTTGATACCTAACAAACGTTCTTACTAATGTGGTTTTGTTCTAAGCTTTCTATCCTTACTTTTTAGTTAATCTTGTTTACCTTTCATATAACAACAATTTGATTTCTCTGAATTTGACCCTGTTATTCCTCATCTTGCCCTATTTTGGGCCTTTTAATTCTTCTTTAATCTATCTCTTTTATTATACCCATAACATAATTTTGACTGTAATATTCCTTAGCTCTATCCTCAATATCTAACTAGACAACTATGCTAGATAATTATACCTTATAGTGTCTCTGTCAAGTCATCTACATTTCTATACTACTCAAAATTGGTCCTCTAACCACTCTTATTAATGCTTCCATTTGCTTTCGGATGATATCTCCTGCTACATCTAAACTAATCAACTCTCATTTTTTGCACTTCTTCTATCTACTAGTATTATGTGATTTGTCTTCGCAGACTCATTGCCCTTTTTCCTTTTCTCTACTTATAGTATACTTTTATCTTGAGTAATTAGAAGTTGAGAAGGAACTCAGGGAAATAGCAGCCATGCATTCATTGTGAGATTTTTGTTCTTGTCTTTTAGGCTACAGACTACCCTCTACTACCTCGAAGAGGGGACCTGTAGGAATTCTGTTTTTCCATGTCCACTCAATTACCCAAAACCTAAGGTACTGGGTACCTAAACCCATCATTAACTCAAAAGCTTTGATACATCATGATCTTATCATTTATGATTCCCATAGTGGGACTTGTATCCTCTTTAGGATACCTGAGCCCATAACTTCCTATCATACATTATAGTACCAACACTAGTAGTAACCTTCTGTCTCTCTTGAAAAGACAAGGCCATACCCTACAACACATTGCCACATTGCCACAAAGGATATACTATTCTCACTAAACTTTAGGCAAAACATCCATTGTAATGCCTACAATTATCCAAGATCTCATACCGAAGGCCAATTGATCTCACTTAATAGTGCCATCCTTACACTGCAACCATACAAAACCTCTAATCCCATGCTAATTCTTGATATAACTCTAGCCCATGTAGGATGACCGAGTCACTAACTCTAGTTACTACCTATCTGTGATCTTTGATACTCTAGCTTAAGGGTTTAACCGATAAGTGGGAGTTCCAAACTCCTCTATAGAAATAGAACTCTGTCCTGGTATAACTATGCCAAATAGAGGTTGTCTGCAAACACCCACATCATGGAAACTTCACACAATAATCTCATGTCGGTACTGTACTCTGTAGCTTACAGCATAGGCATCAAGAACATTGCATAGGTTACTATTGTACATCATAACAGACCAGGTTTCCTAACCTCTTATCTCTCTTTAACCTATTGATACCATAAATTTACTTTGACTGGGCTATCTACTAATAACTGTTAGCAGTGGTACCCTTACCCCTATCTAAGGTAGCTATACTGCCATAACTCACCTTTATGCACATGTGCCTCACACTAGATAGGCATGCCTCTTAACCCCATACTAACTGAAACACAACATTCCTTGGAGTATGTATCCCTAAGGTAGTCTTTAACACATATATTAGCCCAAACTCACATTACCAAGTATTCCATGAAAATTGAAACACTAAATTGGAGCACCCCTACACTGCCCAAGGAAAAACACAAAATCTAGATATAAGGAATTACAAAAGAAGATGAAACAAATCCTATACTTCTCCTATGACAACTCTAGGTACACACTTTATCATGAGTCTAGAGCCTAAGCTTTGATACCATATTTATCACTACTTGATTCCATAGGTTAGCTTAAAGCTCCCGAAGACTGTAGTAAGCCTTTTTATTTACTAACCCATAACTAAAGCCAAAGTCAAGGCCCAATACATAAAAATAAAATAATATTTCTCAAACTTAGGGAGTCCAACTCAACCCAAACATAGTATAACAATATGGGGAGCTTAGCTCAATCCTAATATCCATCACATTTAATTCATTAAATACCATTTCACATATCCAAATAATACATTATTTATTAGTCTTGCAGTGGAGTTCTAAGAATAAAATAAAATAAATACATAATTAAGTATAACAAAACTACTAGCATCACTAGAACTTGCTAAGGAAAATATGGGTTAAACTCTATAGGAAAGAATGCTCCTCCTGTATCCTAAGAAAAATATATTAAATAGGAGTGAACATTTGACTTAGTGAGTTTAGATATTGATTACAAATACAATTTCAATAACTACCAACAACTAATGTAACCCTACCATGAAATGCACATCCAATATATATAACAAATAATTAACTCAATATTTGCATGAGAAGATAATTTGGAGCTACTCATGTGCCTAGTGTATTACATCAATACATAAATATAGGAGTTGATCCTCTATACAGCTCTCTCAATTAAAATCTCGCCAACTAGCTCAACTTAAGATGGACTTTTGCTTAAATCCAAGTGCAAGGGCCAACGAGATCAACTCAAAGCTGTGCCTTACCCTAACTTTCTATATCCATAAGGATCAGGTTCTAGTGAGACTGGCTCAAGCCGTGATTACCTGTCTAATCCATGTCCATATATACCATATATAAATAATACACCTAGCTTCAAATTATCCTCAACGTTGTAATCACAAACAAATAACAAAAATTAAATATGCAGCAACCAAAAAGCTCTTAATATATTAACTATTTATGTTCATGATTAAATATTTATAAAATGTGTAAACATGTTAGAAATCTAATTAATATTGAAATTACAAAAAAATCAATATCTAACTCACAGACTGGTCGACTCGATTATGGCTAGTCCGGCTGGAGAGAAGAAAGACTGGCCAGTATTGGTCACCTATACAGACACATTGATATCTATCAAATTTACTGACAGAATAAACTAATTAATTTAATTAAAGAAGCAAGAATAATTCCTAAGGTCTTGTTGAAATTTTACCAGAGTCTCTCCTATAATTGGACCTAACCCCCTACAAGAAAAACTCAAAAATAGTAACACGTAGGGTCTCAGGTCCATAACAACAATTATAATGCCAATGAGAGGCCTATAAGGAACCTAATCTAAGTCCAATCATTCGAACTCCAGCTTAGGTCCCTAACCTCTCTACAGTCCAAATTCATTATTTGTAGCACTTTAAAAATTTCAAAAATATTCTGAGAGGTCCTTTACATCATCCTTGTTAAATTCATTTTACTTAATTTTTCCAAGCCAAAAATATTTTACAGACTAAACAACTAGCTCAAAACAAGGTGAAAACTACATAAATTGAGTTAGGAACTACCTTTGCAAATTTTGTTACCTGGAATGCATTTAGAGTGCTTTAAAACCTTAAGCTTGACTGTAAGTATGACCTCTTTTCGGGATAGCTTGCTGGACACCCAAACTGGGTCAAAAGCTTGGTTTCGAGTCTGATGAGCCATTACTAATCCAATCGCACCTAAAAGAAGCCCATAAATTATTAATAATTATCATATAATTATATTTAATTTGCGAGCATCGAAAAACTAAAAAATATCACTGAGAGATTTGGATAGTTTGACGATTGCCTTTTCCTAACAGTGTCTAATTGGAGCAAGGTTTGTCCCATCTTGAAGGTCTCGACACACTGAGTTTATCAGTGGTCTCGGATCTTTAATCCGACAGTCGGATCATCGGGAAAATGACCAAAAAGCTATTGTTTTCTCTTTCTTCCACCGTGCCGGAAATGCCACCATTCCAGGCATGGGTATGGAGGGAGGGAAGTTGAACACAAATTTCAGATCTGTCATCCAATGTGTAGATCGCCAGAAAAAGGGAGCCAAAAGTTTCTCTCTCTCTCTCTCTCTTTAAGACCACTGAAAAACACCACCTCCCATAGCCAACCTTGCTCCTGCTGCATTGCCAGACAATGCTAAGTGGCCTGGGTCTCCGTTAAATGGGAGGGTGGTCACCAAAAAAAGGAAAGAAAGGGAGAGAAGGGAAGATGTGGAGAAATGGCATGAGGGAGGGGGGGGGGGGGGGGCGTGGTGGGTTTGGGGGGAAGGGGTAGCTAGGTTTCGAAAAAGAATCTAATTCTTTAATTACCTACTAAGACCCTGAACTTCTTAAAACTTTTTAAACAAGCCCCAAAATCTTTTCAATTGGGTCCCAAAATACAATAATATTTATAATTAAATAATAAAACATATAACAAATAATAAAGATTATAATAATAATAATAATAATAATAATAATAATAATAATAATAATAATAATAATAATAATAATAATCGAATTAATTGCAACTAAATCAAATATTAGAACAAAAGTTAACAACAATGAAATAATATACTTTGTTATTTGATTTAATATTAATATTTAAAACTAATCATTTAAATTAAAATTTGACTGTTAAATAATTCATAAAATATGTTTAGAAATAACATTATATATATATATATATATATAAATGAAAGTATTACAAGATTATAAATTAGTTAGATAGTATTAAAATAATATTAAAATAATATTTAAATACTATAAAAAATATAAAATTTATATTTTAAAATTCAGATTATTACATTCTTCATTCTTAAAAAAATTCGTCCTTGAATTTTAAGTAAAAAGAGCCAAGAATAAGAAAGTGGTTGGTCATTGCTCTTTGAACTCTACTTGTGCTGTCTAGCCTGTTCTACTATTCTCTAACTTTGTCATAGCGCCTTAGCCATCGTCATCCTCTGGTAGTGCAACTCTTACCTCAAACCACTCCTTAATCTTTTTCTAACATCTCTGGTACTCTTTATTCTTCTACTACACTCTAATGTAGTAGCTTGAAGATATAGTTTCTATTATGTTCTATTACTAATCTTTGTGGTGCACAAAAGTGACTGGTACTGCTTGCTTGACAATGTCTCATGAAACGCCTTTCTAAAATAATTACCTTTGCACGCACCTTACCCAAGTTCATTGCTGATCCTGTTGGCTATTGAAGCTTTGGCAAGTCTTCTCTCTATGCTTAATGTGTTGTACTTATTAATTCCATGATATTGTGAACTTCCCACATACTTTTGTCATTAACAATGTCCTTGTACAACCTCCTATCCATCTTAAGTAAATGACTATTTTCTAGCCTTTCTCCTGTCCTTCCTTCTCATTACTCTCTTTTTCCTATTTTTTCTACTATTAATATCCTCACTAATAATTGTACTTCCACTCTAACCCTTGCCTTGAGTTTTGAGGTTATAGTAGCAATAGTACCTAGTGGTCCATCTTATCTATAACCTTGTCCTTTCTCACCTTTGAGCCTGTTCCTTTAAAGATATCCATCCCATTAGCATTAACTTTAACCTTTTTTTTCATTTTTTAGTCCTAGAATTATTGCTAGCTACATTAACTTTGGAATTCTGCATTCACTTTGGAATTCTAACTCTGCGATTAGCTCATACAGCACATCTTTCATAAAGTATCACACTACGGTACCAACCTATTATTCATATTATGGAACACAGGCAATTCAACATGGATGATTCTTGCTGAACTGCCTTCCCCAACACGATCATCAAAACATTATCGTTCCCTACTACTCATTGTTAGGAAATTGCCCACCATGGTTAGATAGATGCCCTTGAACCTATCGGTTCCACCAAAACTGATAGGGCAGTGGTAAATGCGTGTTTTGCCACAATCCCCAACTAGATGCTTTACAAGTTCATTTTCCTTGATATAGCCACATCTACTGCTCATAGCTTTCCAAACTTCAACCTTAAATTTACTGATATCTCTTGATCCTCCTATACAAATTTCATCATCTTTTTGTAATTATTGTGCTCTTTATAAGATATTAGCTGCACCTACCCTTTATTATACTGTTGTCCCACCTGACATATCATCTTGTAATATATTATCTCCACTTATACTCTATTCATTTTCTATATTATCATCATTTGTCTTGTGTCCCTTATACTCTGCCGTGTTTTAGAAGATACCTTTCACTGATAAATTTTTCCAGAACTAACTCTAGCTTTAACAATAATCATTCCTCTGATCCTTGTACTTTCTAGTAACTTGTGAGTAACATCTAACCCGTCCTATCCTTTGCTATTGTTTTATTACCTATTATCATACTGTTATTCATGTTTCTTTACAAAGTTACCTTATTGGTCACATTGAAAATGCCTGCCTAATTCTCAATTATAGACTTTAGGTCTCACCATTATGAATTCTAACATCAAGCCTCTGTGCCATTATCCATATTCTTTTTTATCATTAGGCGTATTTGAATCCATTAAGTTTAATTTCTTTTTAACTTACTACCTGCTGACTTTACTTCTCTGTCCATTAAAACAGTTCAGTTACCATTGCACACCCCTCTAGCTACTACTTGCTTTGGTTGCATATCTCACCTAACTTTTCTCATACTATCAATAAGCTAAACGGATCTTATCTCGTTACCCCTTATGCAAATTGGGGAGAAAAAACTAGCAAAGTCTAACCCAAATCCTATAACTCTAAGCTTCATATTCTAGTTCCTAATATTGCACCAACCATTACCTACTCTGAGTTATGCACTTCTGGGTTTGATACCTAATAAACGTTCTCACTAATGTGGTCCTGTTCTAAGCTCTCTATCCTTACTTTTCAGTTAATCTCATTTACCTTTCCTATAACAACACTTTCCCTTATTTGAATTTGACCATGTTCATCCTCATCTTCCCCTATCTTAGGCCTTTTAGTTGTTCTTTAATCTATCTCTTTTATCATACCCATAATAGAACTTCGACTGTAATATTCCTTGGCTTTATCCTCAATATCTAACCAGACAGTTATGCTAGATAATTACACCTCATACTGTCTCTGTCAAGTCATCTACACCTCTATACTACTCAAAATTGGTCCTTTAACCACTCCTATTAATGTTGCCACTGGCCTTTAAATAATCTCTCTTACTGCATCTAAACTAACTGTACTAACTCTCATTTTTTGCACTTTTTCTATCTACTAGTATTATGTGATTTGTCTATGCTAACTCATTAACTTTTTTCCTTATCTCTGCTAAGAGTATACTCTTATCTTGAGTAATAAGAAGTTGAGAAGGAACTCAGCGAAATAGTATCCATACATTCACTGTGAGATTTCTATTCCTATCTTTTAGGCTACGGACTACCCTCTACTACCTCGAAGAGGGGACTTGTAGGGATTCTCTTTTCCCATTTCCACTTAATTAGCCAAAACCTAAGGTACTGGGTACCCAAACTCATCATTAACTCAAAAGCTTTGCATACATCATGATTTTATCATTTATGATTCTATAGTAGGACTTGTACCTTCTTTAGGGTACCTAAACCAATAACTTCCTATCACACCTTATAGTACTAACACTAGTAGTAGCCTTTCGTCTCTTTTGAAAAGACAAGACCATACCTTGCAGCACAACTAACTATAAAAGAGGTACGACATTTGCCATATTACCATAAAGGATATATTATTCTCACTAAACTTTAGGTAAAATGTCTATTGTTATGCCTAAAACTATCTAAGATCCCATACCCAAGACCAATTGATCTCACTTAATAGGTGCCATCCTTACATTGCAATCACACTAAACCTCTAATCCCATGCCAACTCATGATATAACTCTAGCCCATGTAGGGTAATCAAGTCATTGACTCTAGTTACCACCTAACTGTGATCTTTGATACTCTAGCTCAAGGGTTTTACCCATAAGTGGGAATTCCAAAGTCCTCTATAAAAATAAAACTCTGTCCTAGTATAACTGTACCAAATAGAGGCTATCTACAAATGCCCTCATCATGGAACACCATGGGGATGCACACAGCTCTACTCAATAATCCCATGTTGATACACTTGAATTGTATAGATGTTTTTAAGCAAATTTGTATTCTAAATCATAGCATTTAGACAAGTATTTTCATGCATAGTAGTTGATTTCATTAGTTTTCATAAATTCTGTTGCCAAGCCCTTAATTCCATGTTTTCTGCATTATTTCAAGTGTTTGGATGAAGCCCCAAAGGATGGAAGTGCAAAGGAAAGCTCAAAGAGGTAAAAAGACAAAGAATTACTGCTGATACAAAGTACACGGTTCATGTAAACCAAGCCCCAGGCCCATGTAACTCTCTGTCAGAAGAAAGCCAAGATAATCGATGAGAAACACAAGTACACAGGTTGTGTAAGTAGACCCGTGTAATATGCACGGACACGTGTAAGTCTCTGCCGGGCGCAAGCTTGAAGAACCTTATGGGAATAATACTACACGACCCGTGTAATCAAGCCTGTGTAGTTGGCACAAACCCTTGTAACTGTCTGTGCTAAAATAAGACCACGCGATTCTCCTTTAGCAAATTACATGGCCCTACTTTGCGGGACCTGTGTAGTGACACATGGGCCGTGTACTATGCTATAGCCTATTTTTTGACTCGAATTCCCCTCTTGTCTTCTAGTTTGAACGAGACTACTAAAGTCTTTTGGACTCAAAATGACTTAGCCCTAGAGTAACCAATATAAATAGGAAAGAAAACACCAGGAAAAGAGGTTGGCCACTGTCATCGGGAATGCTACTGAAGGTTGCTATTGTCGGGCTCTACATCAGTACCAAAAGAAGTCTTTCAGCTGAAGCTCCACAAGATCAAAGCTGAAACTCTCTTTGGTTCCTTCGTTTCATCTCCTTAGACAAAATTTTATTACTTTATTTCTTTTGCATAACTCTCTTTTATTGTTTTTACTTTTTATCATGACATTTGCAGAACTCACCATGAGTGAGTAGTTTTCTTATTTTGGATTTGGGAGAGTAGCTCTTGTAATTATTATTATGGATGAACACTGAATTTTATTTATTAGATTTGAGATTTGTTTCTTGATTTAATTTCTTGTGATCTTAATGCATGCTATGTGTTGGTACCCACTTAGTTATGATTGTAGATGTTAATTGAAGGACTGAAAGGTAAAGATTAACATTAGAAAATCAAGATCTTAAACCTAGGAATTCTGACCTAAACATAGGTTGATACCTTTGTGGAACCCAAAAAAATTGGTCAAAGGTCTTAAAGGATTTTAGTTGATTTGATCACCACGAGAGTAGGGTTCGAGTTAATTAGAATACACCCTAGATGCCTTGAGAGAGGATTTAGGATAGCTTAGGACTGATTTCCATCAAGGAAAACGATCCTCAATTCAGTAAATAAAGTAGATAACATCCCTAGTATGATTCAAGTGTGAAATCTTAATTCCAGAATTGCTTCAAATAAATCATTTCGTTTTAAGTTTACCATTTTAGTGTTTAAAGTTAACAAACTTCATTTCCTAAGTATTCGATAGCCTAGACAGTCAAGATTTGTGTGTAGATTGGTACTTGCTAAACAAAATTCCTCGTGAAAATGATACTCTACTTATCACTTTATTACTTGTTAGCGATACGTGCACTTGCAGTAATTGCAAGATAGCGAAACAAGTTTTTGGTGCCGTTGTTGGGGAACTTTTTTAGCAATATCAAGCGATAGGCGATTTAGCTGATTTAGGCAATTATATTTATTATTTAATTCTGTTTTACTGGTTGTATTTCTTTTCTTTTCTCTCAGGTGCCCGATCTGGTATATGACCAGAACAAAGGCAGAAGAAATTTGAGACTGTGATCCAGAAATAGACAGAACTCTGAAAGCATCAGAAGGGAAAGGAAACATCAAGAGCACGGACAAGGAGATCCTGAAATCCCAACCATGGCCGATAATAATGATAGACGAAGACTCTTGAGAGATTACGGAGCCCCATCTATCCAAGGATTTCAGCCCAGTGTCACTAGACCCACAATGGAAGCCAATAACTTTGAATTAAAACCAGTATGGCTCTAAATGATTCAACAAACCCAGTTTGCAGGTTCACTAACAGAGGACCCACACTATCACCTCCAGTGCTTTCTTGCCCTATGTGATACATTCAAGATGAATGGAGTGTCTGATTAAGCAATAAGACTCAGAGCATTCCCATTCTCCTTTCGGGACAGAGCAAGGAAGTGGTTACTTTCTCAACTGGCTTGAACATTCACTACCTAGGAAAACCTCTCTCAAGCTTTTCTAGTAAGGTATTTCCCACTTACAAAGACTACAAAGCAGAGGCTTGAGCTCAACACCTTCAGACAAAAGGAGGGAGAATCACTCTATGATGCATGGGAAAGATATAAAGACCTGCAGAGGGAATGTCCACACCATGGCATAGAAGATTGGCTATTGGTGCAAAATTTCTATAATGGATTACTACCCTCTACAATGAGCACAGTTGATTCAGCTGCAGAGGGTGATCTAGTGGAGAAAAGAGTGCCACAAGCACTTGAACTCCTAGAAAGGGTTGCATACCATAACTATGAGTGGTCAAATGAAAGACAAAATGCAAGAAGAACTGCAGGGGTCCTGGAAGTAGATGCCCTGAGCATGATAAATGCCCAGTTTGATCAGCTCACAAAGAAACTCAAAAGAATGCAAGCCAACGCAGTTAGTACAAATAGTCAACATGAGGGCAGCTACGAAGGAGGATACATGAATTCAGAATACAACAATTTTAACGAACCTACAGAGCAGATGAACTATGTGAATAATGGAGAAAACTTCAACCAAAGGTAGCCAAACAATCCGTATTCAAATACTTACAACCCTGGATGGAGAAACCATCCAAACTTCTCATGGTCCAATCAGCAGAATCAGCCAATAAACAAGCAACAAGGGTACAAACCTCCAGTACCCCCTGGATTTCAGAATAGAGGTCAGAACCTTGCACAACCATCACTACCTCTCCAACCTCAACAACCTGAACCGAAAATGAGCATGGAAACTATGATGGAAGGATTCCTAGCAGCTCAACAACAACAAATTAGATTGATTAAACAGCTGACTTCCAGAATGAACCAACTTGCTACCCATAACAAGATGCCAGAGAATCAAATTGCTCAGCAAGCAAGTTCTTCAAGTAAGGCTGCTGGCAAACTGCCCAGTCAGCCAGAAATGAACCCAAGGGAGCATTGTAAGGCAGTTGCACTGAGGAGTGGGAGAACTCTAGTACAACCAGAGGTAGAATCAACAGAGAAAACCATAGAGAAATCTAAAGACCAAGCAGAGAAAAAGGAGGAAGAAGCTAAGAAAGATCAAGAAGAGGAAGCAAGGAAGACAAAGAAATTACAGAACCATACCAGCCTCCCCTACCTTTTCCTTAGAGATTTCACAAAGCCAAATTGGACAAGCAGTTTGGGAAGTTTTTGGAAGTTTTACAAAAACTTTACATTAACATCCCCTTCACTGAAGCACTTTTTCAGATGCCATCTTATGCCAAATTTCTTAAGGAAATTCTGTCAAAGAAAAGGAAGCTAGAGGACTATGGAACAGTAGCTCTAACAGAGGAATGCAATGCCATTATGCAAAACAAACTGCCTCCAAAGTTGAAGGATCCAGGAAGCTTCTCCATACCCTGTATCATTGGTAATAAGAAAATAAACAAGGCCCTCTGCGATCTTGGGGCAAGCGTCAGTCTAATGCCTCTATCAATATGCAAAAAGCTGTAGATCGGGGAACTGAAACCCACAATAATCTCATTGCAATTGGCTGATCGATCCATTAAATATCCTATAGGGATACTTGAGAACATCCCTATCAAAGTGGGCAAATTCTTCATTCCAGTGGACTTTATTATCCTTGAGATGGAAGAAGATGTCCAAATTCCCATCATCTTGGGAAGACTATTATCGGCAACCGCCAAAGCCATCATAGACGTCAAAAATGGATAATTAACCCTCAAGGTAGGAGAAGAAAAAGTGGAGTTCAACTTGTTCAACACAATGAAACACAAATTTGAACCTGATGAATGCTTCAAGGTTGACATAATTGACGAACAAGTTAAAGAGGAATTTCATAAGACACATCCTAAAGATCCTCTTGAAGCATGTATTGTGCGCAGCCATACAGTGGATGATGAAAATACTGAAATAGCAGCATGTGCACAACAGTTGGCAGCTCCTCCATACCTACCTTTAGCTAAGGCTTCTAAGATGGAGGATTTAAAGGAGGAACAAACCGAAGGTAAGCTCCAGGAAAATGCCATACAGGTAGAGCTTAAACCTCTCCCGTCTTCGTTAAGGTATGCATTTTTGGACTCAAATTCTAAATATCCTGTTATAATCAATGCTAGCCTATTTAGGTTAAAAGAGGAAAAACTGTTAAGAGAACTTAGGATCCATAGCAAAGCGTTAGGGTATAAAATAGAAGACCTGAAGGGAATAAACCCTTCGATTTGCATGCATAGGATACCCATGGAAGAAAACAGTAAACCCACAATCAAACATCAAAGAAGACTTAACCCAAACATGAAAGAGGTAGTCAAGAAAGAAATTTTAAAACTTCTAGATGCAGGCATCATATACCCAATTTCTAATAGTAAATGGGTTAGTCCAGTACATGTAGTTCCTAAAAAAGGTGGGACAACTGTTATCCAAAATGCAAGCAATGAACTAATCCCTATTAGAGTAGTCACTAGTTGGCAAATGTGCATAAATTATAGAAAATTGAACGGTGCCACCAGAAAAGACCATTTCCCCCTCCCCTTCATTGACCAAATGCTAGAAAGATTAGTGAAATACTCTTATTTCTGTTACCTGGATGGGTATTCGGGATTCTTTCAAATTCTTATTCACCCAGAAGACCAAGAAAAGACAACATTCACTTGTCCCTATGGAACATTTGCATATAGGAGAATGCCTTTTGGTCTTTGTAACGCTCCTGCTACCTTTCAAAGATGCATGATGGCTATCTTTTCTGATTATATTGAAGATATTATGGAAGTTTTTATGGATGATTTTTCTGTCTATGGAACTACTTTTGATGATTGCCTAGCTAATTTATCTAAGGTGTTGCAAAGATGTGAAGAGTCAAACCTGGTCCTAAATTGGGAAAAATGTCACTTTATGGTAAGGGAAGGTATAGTTTTGGGACATTTGATATCAGAAAGAGGAATTGAAGTAGATAAGGCAAAAATTGAGATCATTGAAAACATGCCACCACCAACATCAGTCAAGGGAGTGCGAAGCTTTTTGGGACATGCAGGATTCTACAGAAGATTTATCAAGGACTTTTCCAAAGTACCTAAGCCACTTACTAACTTGTTAAACCAAGATGTTCCCTTTGATTTTGATGAAAATTACCTTGTCTCCTTTAACAGAATCAAAAAGGCCCTGATATCTGCACCAATAATGCAGCCACCGAATTGGGAGCTACCATTTTGAGGTTATGTGCGATGCGAGCGATTTTGCAGTTGGAGCAGTGCTCGGGCAAAGAAAAGATAAAAAGCTCCATGCTATTTATTATGCTAGCAAGACACTCGATGATGCACAAATCAATTATGCTACCACAGAGAAGGAATTCCTAGCAGTGGTGTTTGCAATGGACAAATTCAAATCTTACGTCATCGGGTCAAAAGTCATTGTATTCACAGATTATGCTGTAATTCGGTACCTTATGAACAAAAAGGAAGCAAAACCAAGACTGATTCGATGGATTCTACTCCTGTAAGAATTTGACCTTGAAATAAAGGATAAAAAGGGATCGGAAAATATAGTAGCTGACCATCTTTCTAGACTAAAATTGGAGTACAAGGAAGATTTTGAAGATTTGCCAATTGATGATTCATTTCCTGATGAGCAATTACTTGCATTCTCCAAAGCTCCATGGTATGCTAACTTTATTAATTTTCTTGTATGCAGGGCACTACCTCCAAACATGACTTATCAGCAAAGAAAAAAATTCCTATATGATGTGAGATATTACTTATGGGAAGAACCACTACTGTACAAGAGATGTAATGATGGGCTGATAAGAAGGTGCATACCAGAAGAAGATATGGAAAGTTTCATTTATCACTGCCATTCATCACTATATGGAGGACATTTAGGCACTTCAAAGACTGTAGCCAAGATTTTACAAGCAGGGTTTTACTGGCCACATTTATTTAAGGATGTAAGATCCTTCGTGCTAGCTTGTGATCAATGCCAAAGAACAGGTAACAATTCAAGAAGGAATGAAATGCCACTGCATGGTATACTTGAGATAGAATTATTTGATGTATGGGGAATAGACTTCATGGAACCATTTCCCTCTTCCCATGGAAACAAATATATTCTGGTTGGAGTTGATTATGTGACAAAATGGGTAGAAGCTATTGCAACACCAACCAACGAAGCTAGAGTGGTCACCAAGTTCCTTAAGAAGAACATCTTCATAAGATTTCGCACACCACGAGCAATAATCAGTGATGGAGGAAGCCACTTCTGCAACCAACAATTTAAAACACTACTGAAAAAGTATGGAGTGACTCACAAAGTGGCCACACCTTATCATCCTCAAACCAGCGGTCAAGTAGAAATATCCAACAGGGAACTGAAGTAGATTCTGGAGAAAACTGTAAACAGATCCAGGAAGGACTGGTGCATGAAGCTAGATGATGCACTATGGGCATACCGCACTGCGTATAAAACCCCAATTGGCACAACACTCTTCCGACTAGTTTATGGAAAATCATGCCATCTCCCTGTTAAACTCGAGCATAAAGCCTATCGGGAAATTCAGGTACTAAACTTTGACCTCAAAGCTGCTGGTGAAAAAAGGCTCTTACAACTGAATGAGTTGGAAGAAATCTAACAAGATGCATACGAAAATGCCAAAATCTTTAAGGATAAAACCAAAAGATGGCATGATAGGCGCATAGCAAGGAAAAAGATAAAAGAAGGAGATCTTGTCCTCTTATTCAACTCTAGATTGAAACTCTTTCCATGGAAGCTGAAATCAAGATGGTCCGGACCTTTCAAGGTCACCCAAGTCTTCCTGCATAGAGCAGTAGAGGTATGGAGTGAAACCTCAGGTGCATTCAAGGTCAATGGGCAGAGGCTGAAGCGTTACTTTCAGGGAGAACCCATAGAAATGAGAGTAAATTGCACTCTCAGTCCTCCTACTGACAGACCATAAACAAGCAAAGTCCAGCTAAAGACTATAAACAAGCGCTCTTTGAGAGGCAACCCTAAATTTTTCTGAACTTTTCTTCTTTTCTTTTTCTTCAATATTGAATTTTTGTTTCGTACTCATTAGCATTTCATTTTGTAGGGTTTTTGAAAAAGGGAATAGAGATCAAAAGAGGAAGGGAATCACCAAGTCAAAACCACAAAAGGGAAAATTGAACAAAACCGGGGAAGTGAATCTACTGTTAATCTTTTCATCCATTTCATGTGTTAGAATTATAAACTTTTCATTTGCCAAAGATTTGAGAAATCAGAGACTTACATGGGTCGTGTACTGATAGTACAGGCCCCGTGTAACTTTCTGGAAGTCTATAAATTTCATGCAATCTCAACCCTTCGGGAGGCAGAAAATTACATAGGTCCATATCCCAAATTACACGGACCGTGTAATGTCTCTAGCAGAATAACTGAGAGACAGAAGGTTACACGGGCTCCTTGAATTTTACATGGGCCCCTTGAATTTTACATGGGCCATGTAATATATCCAATAAAGTAATCCGAGAGACAGGAAGTTATACGAGTCCCATAGCTGATTTACAGGGCCGTGTACTACGATAGATTTTGAAAATATCAGGCAGAAATTTACACGGCCCTACATATTGGGACTCGTGTAGTGATACACGACCCGTGTATCTTGTCGCAGACGCGACTCCTGGGGCGTGAAACGAAGAGTCCTAATGGCTCTTTAAATACACCCCTAGCATTAAAACCCTTCATAAACACAAAACCTTTCATCTACTCCCTTCTTAGCCTATAAAAACCACTCAAATCTCATCTCCCTTCACCAAAATCATACTTTTCTCCTTTCCAAAAACACACATGGCTCCTGCGAAAAGATCTGCAAGGAGAATCGGCTCTTCTTCAAGACAAAGAGGAGAATCCTCACCTTCTCCACCCCAGCCTCTAACTCAACGCTTAAGGACGAGGGTAGCAACTCCCCAACCATCTCAACAAGCCCCTCCTCCACCGCAACCACAGCCTTAACCAGCTCCACAACTCAAAATCTCTATTCCTTGGGGATTTCGAGATGATGCCCACAAAGCAATGTGCACCCGACTTCATTCCTGAAAAATATCCTCCACCAAATACATAGATTTTTTGCTTTTAGAGCAAATTAGGTTGCAAGAAGAAATCAATGGCCTACTTGATAGCATTGGGTGGACAAGGTTCGCTCAACTCTAATTTTTGGCTTACAAACACACAATGCTGGAACTTTTGGGTAGCTTTAAGGCCAACTTATGGCTCACCGATAGGGAAGACAGGGGCAAAATTGAGTTTCGCCTACTTGGTGTAGACCGGGTAATGAAAATGGATGAGTTTAATGCCATCTTCAGCTTTGACAGTACCAGCGACCAAGAAATCCCAAGGAACCGCATGCTGTACAACAACATCAACTTTTGGGATTCCATTACACTAAACACAGAGCCCTACAACTCCAGCAAATCCAAATCAATGGGCATCACTAGCCCAGCATTGCGATACATGCATCGGTTTGCCGCCCGCACCATAATGGGTCGTGGCGACAGCCTTGGCATTGTCAACGCCAGTGAGCTAATTTTCCTATGGTGCATGGTCACTGAGTAATGGTGCAGCACTAGCTTTTTCCTGTGCAACCATCTTCGACGCCTTTGCCATCAGCCTACTGGGCACATAGTACTTGGAGGCCTTGTCATCACCATTGCCCTCCACTTCGGCTTTATTCCAGGACATCACAGATTACGCTTTGTTACTGGAACATCGAGAATTGATTAGACTATCTACATATCCATGGGGATATGTAAGAAGGTGGGTAACAAATGCTACTTGGTGGATGCGGAAGGAAATACCATCCCTCGGAGAGAGGAGGCAAGGGAGGGACCCGGTGAGACTTCACAACCCCAAGAAGAAAGGCAAGACCAGATGTTTAAAGAATCCCCTGTCCGAGTGCCCCCATACACACCACCACCGACAGACCCGGTCCTTACATACCTGCAGTGCATGGAGACCACAATATACGGTAGGATGCGAGCTATCGAGGACAGCCTCCAGGAAGCACATAACAAGGTGGACATTCTAATGGACAAACTAAATGAGGAGGATGAGGAGGAAGAGGAGCAAGGATCACCAGCATCACCATCATCATCATCAGAGGCCTTTTAGAGATAGGACTATAGGATAGAACCTTTATTGTAATATCTTACATGCCCTAGTCCTAACTTGCAACCATGGGTCTCTTTTATTTGCTTTATGTTCAAAAATTTCCCATGCTTAATAAATATTATGCTTCCTTAAAATGTTTGTACATTTGATCTAATCTTGCACATTATATTGACATCAAAGACAATGTCTGGTTTGAGTTTGGGGGGGATACATTTGCACTTGCATATCATTACATGCAAATCATTGCATTATTTAAATTTAGCTACATGAAAATTTTTGGATTGTAAATTGTGAAACTTAGCACTATAACCAAAATTTTTGTAAGCTAATAATTGGACTCCACAGGATAGAGGAATGAACGTATCTAGATAGGCAAAAAGGGATTCTAACATGTTGTTTGTGAAGAAGCTAATCTCTTTTATGGAACTAGACTAGCTAAACCTCTTCATAACTATTAATTTATCACATTAAACTTGTAAAATTAGGAGAACAAATTTTGAAACACAAGCAAACTCAAAAATTGCCTCACTAACTCTAGAACATATTTCTTGGACTTATCAAGGCAAAATCCTAGCATATGCTTGATGAAGAGATGATTAAGGCATTCTTTGATATAACCTCACTAAGCCTTAGCCACCCCTAATTAAAATATATCCCTTGTAGCCAACTTGAAGCCTATATTTATCCCTTAGAATTTATTGCTTACCCATATTATTTACCTAGCCCCTAGCCAAAACACCTATCCTACCCTTTTGAGGAAGCTAAATGCATAAGTAAAAAGTATATTAAGTGCAAAAAAAAAAAATGTGGAGAGAGGATGTGGGACTCAAGAAAGAATGCGAGTGTGTAATTGAAGCCAAAGCAAAAAAAAAAAAAAAATTGCCTTTCCAACCCAGCAAAAGCAATAAGTTTGGGGGAGAGGACAAAAAGAAAAAAAAAGAAGTCTCGAGATAAGTGTCATGGAAGCATGCTTGATAATATAAAAAGCCAAAAGCCTTTCCTTTCCACACAAAATATGTAGAAACAAACTCAGTATACTTGGATTTTATGCATACATGCTATCCTCATATTTGCATTCCCTAAAAACCTTTCATTGGCAACCAAGTTTATCCCTCTAGCCCCATTATAACCCTTTTAAAGACCTTTTGATCTTTTGAAAAAGTGCATGCTACATTAGTGGAGATAGAAAATTGAGATATGCCTATGGAGTTAAA
Organism: Hevea brasiliensis; assembly: GCF_030052815.1. NCBI lineage: Eukaryota > Viridiplantae > Streptophyta > Magnoliopsida > Malpighiales > Euphorbiaceae > Hevea > Hevea brasiliensis. The sequence goes on from NC_079494.1 coordinate 10,209,785, forward strand.
ATTGGAATACTTCATCTCAATTATTTACGAAAGAGGCAGATTTGGGGGAGTTAGTGTTTCTTAATTCTATCCCGATAAAATAGGTTGTTTGTGGCTTATTAATGGTCTTGTATAGAGGAATAATTAGTCGAAACACCATGAAACGAGGTGAAGTTCCAAACAGGCAGCTGTTAGAACCCTTATGCCTGGAAAAAGGGGAGTTGGTATGAAGGTTGGAGGAGTTCAATTCTATGCTTATTAAATTGATGGTTGTATTCCTAAGTATCCCCTAAAATGTGCTTTAAAACAAAGTTTTGTTTTGCTTGAGGATAAGTAAAAGTTTGAGTTTGGGGGTATTTGATACATTTGAATTGTATAGATGTTTTTAAACACATTTGTATTCTAAATCATAGCATTTAGACAAGTATTTTCATGCATAGTAGTTGATTTCATTAGTTTTCATAAATTCTATTGCCAAGCCCTTAATTCCATGTTTTCTGCATTATTTCAGGTGTTTGGATGAAGGCCCAAAGGATGAAAGTGTAAAGGAAAGCTCGGAGAGGTAAAAAGACAAAGAATTGTTGCTAATACAAAGTACACGAGTCGTGTAAACTAAGCCCCAGATCTGTGTAACTCTCTTTCAGAAGAAAGCCAAGAGAATCGATAAGAAACACAAGTACACGGGTCGTGTAAGTAGACCCGTGTAATCTGCAGGGACCCATGTAAGTCTCTGCCAGGCGCAAGCTTGAAGAACCTTATGGGAACAATACTGCACGACCCATGTAATCAAGCCCGTGTAGTTGGCATAGACCCGTGTAACTTTCTGTGCCAAAATAAGACCACGCGATTCTCCTCCAGCAAATTACATAGTCCTACTTTGCAGGACTCGTGTAGTGACACAGGAGCCGTGTACTATGCTACAGCCTATTTTTTGACTCAAATTCCCCTCCTATCTTCTGGTTCGAATGAGACTCCTAAAGCCTTTTGGACTCAAAATGACTTAGCCCAAGAGCAACCAATATAAATAGGGAAGAAAACACCAAGAAAAGAGGTCGGCCACTGTCATCGGGAATGCTGCTGAAGGTTGCCGTTGTCAGGCTCTACATCAATACCAAAAGAAGTCTTTCAGCTGAAGCTCCACGAGATCAAAGCTGAAACTCTCTTTGGTTCCTTCGTTTCATCTCCTTAGACAAAATTTTATTACTTTATTTCTTTTACATAACTCTCTTTTTATTGTTTTTACTTTTTATCATGACTGTTGTCCCAAAGAAAGTGACCAAGAGGGGGGTGAATTAGACACTTTAGACAATTTTTCAGTCTTGCTCAAGACTTAATGAAAAATTGAGGCTTTGCACTTCTATGTATGTGTATAACTCTGTTCCTAGGATGTAATTTAAGTAATCAATCAAGTTATGCACAAATACTAGCTCATACACAAAATAATTACTTAGTATCAAGTGTATTTTCTCACATAAAACTCAGAGTTTGCAAGTTTAATTGTTTAACCTCAGTATTAACTCAATAAAATAAATTCTCAACACATTCAATATATAATCAGAGAATCAAAGTGCTGAAAATTAAAGAGTTAAGGGAAGAAGAGAATCAAATACAATGTTTATAGTGGTTCGGCTCTCTTAGCCTACATCCACTCTTCCCAAAGTCCCACTTTGAGATTCACTCCACTATTTGATCTTTTCAATAGGCAAGATTTAAAGCCTTTACAAGCTCAGCAATCTTCCCAGGTGCTTGAGGACCTTTACAACGTTTTTACTTCCCACAAAAGACCACAAGCTTCACAAGGTGCTTGAAAACCTCCCACAAGCTTCACAAGGTGCTTGAAAACCTTCCACAAGTGTATCCTCACACTTACACAACCTTAAATAGGTTTTTGTAACACCCCTATTGGTATAGCCTGGTATATTTCACTGTTCCGGTGACCGGTGTCGGTCTGGACAATTATTGGGATTAGGGCCACACTTAAGACAACTTGAGAAGCCATAAACACAAATAATTAGTAATATTTAATTAGTTAACTATAAATAAGAAAAACAGAACATAAGAAGTTAAACGAGCCGAGAGTCACAGCGATGAGTGACCTCCTCGGGAACGACTGCGAAGTCGTTTTAAACTCAAATTTCGAACCGTAAAAAGTGACGCTGCGGTCCTTAGAACCCTTATGGACACAGTGGAAAAGAGAAAATCACGAAAAAGAACTGTTAAGTCAGTCAAATAATTAGGTCAGGGAGTTGGAAGAAATATTGGATTATTTTCAAACCGGGATGAACCGGCGAGGGTCAATTTGGTCAATTGACCCCGAGAGCTGACTCCTGACCTAACTGTCCAATAAAATCGGAGAAATAAAAATTTTTGAATCAAGGATTAGATTAAAGAACTAATGAAAAATTTAAGAAAATTGAAAAAGAAAAGAAAAAGGTTTATTACATCATGTGGATGACATCATTGTGATGTCAAAAATCAATTTTAATTTCCCAACTTTTTTAACCAAGTCAAATACATAAAACTTCACTTAAAATACTTAAAAAATTAGAAGGAAAAGTCATTTCTTCTTCCTTAAAAAAATTCAGCCGGCTCCCATTCTTTTCTCTTTCTTTTTTCTTTTCAATTTCCTCCATTAATGGTCATTTAAGCTTCTTAAACCCTATTATTTCTTCACAAATTTCATACTCACCAAAGTAAGGTCTTGCTCTTTGGCTTTGATAGAGAGATTTGAAATAAGAAGGATAAAAAAGAAGTGAAGATTTGGAATTACAAATTCTTCTCAACAAGTAAGTCCCTCTTTCTAACTTAATTTGAGTAAAATGCATAGAAATGAGCTTGAATAAGTAGCAAATTACATAGAAACTCAAGAAATCACTCATGTATGAAGCTTTATGAAAGTTGGTCAGCATGAAATTAATTAGGGTTTGATAGAAATTGTTAGAATTAAAGAGGTACTCATGCTTGATTGAGTAAGTAAGTGAGACTTGTACACTTAGAATTCATAAATTGAGGAAATTGAGGAATTAGGGTTCTTGACCCTTAGGGTTTTGGGAGAAAATTTAAGAAATTGGTAAATGATGACTTTGGTCTATTATGAGATGAAAAATGGTCAATAATGACCAAAAGAGATGTGTGGGAATTGTTGGAATGAAAACCAAATTCGTAGGTCAAATGGTCATGATGCTGGCAGCATGACCAAACCCATTTTGAAGGACCAAAACTCAAATTTTACAAATCCAATTGATATGCCACCAATTGGAGATGAAAATAGACATAAAATAGCACAATTTTCATCAAGGAACCATGGCAAAAAACTGACTAAAACTTGGTGAACCAATTGACCAAAGTGAAATGAGAGCAGGCTGCCATTGCACCAAACTGACCAAATGAAACTGTTCATTTGGTCATAATTCGAGCTAGACAGGTCAAATTGACCTGAAATTTGGCCAGGAGTTAGAGGAGATATAGACCTAAAACTTTCATGAAGAACACCAACCCAAATTATGCCATTAACGTAATCAAATTATTGGGCAAAGTTGAGTTATAGAACCTGCAACTTTGCAGAATTGCCATTGAGCAGTAATGTTTGAATGGCTATAACTCTCTCTAGGAAACTCGGATTTAGGCGATTCTTGAACCGATGGAAACCTAAGACATATTAGAACATTTCATGTGGAGAAAGTTAGGCCAAATTATGAACTTAACTTGACCAAATTATTGAACAAAGTTGGATAAAAAATCTGCCAGAACCCAGATACCAGTATGAATAGTACACGTGAACAGTAAATTTATTTTGGCTATAACTTGAGCGACAAAACTCCGATTGAGGTGATCTAAAAATGAGAATACACTTAAGACAATAAGGAACATTTTCTATGAAGGAAGTTTTGTCAAATTCCAACAGTAGATCGACCAATGGAACAGTGCAACTAAGTGCACCAAAACCGAAGGCAATTTTGCCAAAATGACCTAAGCTTTGAGAAAATGACCAAAACCAACAAGTTTAATGACCAAAATGTGGTATGTGGGTGAAGTTGGAGTTCCCATACATATTAAGCCTTAGAAAGTCAACTATTTGACTTAAATAGTGCAGTGAATAGTAACCCGAAACACAAAATTTAAAGAACGTCGAATTTAGCACGTTAGAACTAGGTAATTGTGAAGCTAAATTTATTTTGGATTTATTTTAAGTTCTAGTACTGAAACATTGTAAAATTGTGTGTTTCAGTTGAAAAGAATATCGGGAAGGAACCCAAGGAACCGAGTCGAGGCTAAGGGACGACTCGTTTAAGGTTTGTGCACAACATCACTATGCTTTAAAATGTGTTGATAAAGTGAATGAAATATGTATTTTTCATTTGCTTTGAATTATTGAGAATTTATTTGTGACATTAGTTATGATGTTTTGACTTAAATTGTTGGAAGTTATTGTGTATATTTGAAATGACAATGTTTAACAAATTGTTAAGATAAGTTTTGAAACCACAGTATCATGACCATATATTTGAACACCTCACTAACACGATTAGTGGGGGTAATTAGTTTCGAATTTTGATTCTTTCTCTGGAGAAGTGTTGAGGTGTGCCAGTAGAAGAGGATGTGAATGGATATCCATATATTTGAGCTAGCTAGCCTTGTGATGTGATTTCTCTTTAGCCTCTGGCTATTGAGATTCTATTTGTTTCGAATGGCATGATCTAACTGTGGGTTTTATGAAACGTGTTTTGATACTTCGAAATGAACTTGGTTTGCATTAAAACCTCATAATTCATGTTTTGTGTTTAATGCTCATGTTTAGTCAAATTTTTGAATAAATGTGATTTAAGTTTTGCATAAAGATTATTTTAGTATGTTGTGCACCACTGAGTCCTAGTACTCAGCGATAGCTTCTATCGCCGCAGATACAGAGACTAGAGAGGAGCAGATCGAGTCACGAGGATTGAGGATCGTTTTGCTTTGAAGCTATCGGGTATAATTTATACCCTGATCGTAAATATTTATTTTGATGTATGTAATGCACAACAATGTGTGGACATGTGAAGATGGGTTTTGAGCAGCTTGTACAAAATCTGTATAAAATTTGTAATAAATTTTAGTTTAGATTTTCTTAATGTAAATTTTTGTATGATGTATATATAAATTATTTATCTTTAAAAAAATATGAATATATGAAATTGATTGACTGTACCTTGAGGACTATTGAATTTTGAACTTGAGAAATTTATTGAAATGATTGTGAAATTGATTGAGTTTGATTGTGAAACCGAAGTAGTGGTTGAGAAAAACTTTTAGAAGTGCTTTTTACAGGTATTTGAAGAACTGTTTTCTCAAAATACAGAGGAAACTTTGTCAAAATTTTGATAAAAATTGCGGAAAAATAAAATGGACCAAAATTTCCAACTAGCTTTCAACTTAATTACATGTTTTAAATATTTATTAGAAATGCTCACCACTTATCAAAAAGAAGAAAATTGTTTTAAAATCCCTTGTAGGGTACTTAATGAGTTATCGGTAGGTGAAGTTCGGTAGTTCATTAGGTATTCTACGGGATCATGTTATGCCTTACAGAGGGGTAAGGTGTGACAGTTTTGGTGTAGAAGAAATCACTCTCAATAACTCTCATATACAGAATTTAATGTTAAAAGATTGAGAGAGAAGATTTGCCACTCAAGCTCAAGAGTATTTGAATGAAAGCTTCAAAAATACCACAATAAATTCACTATGAATAAGAGCACTTTCATTGGTTAGAATTGTAGTAAATGTTGCCTTTTATAGGTGCTTTTCATTGCCAAAAACGTCTGCTGGAGAGTGTGTCTAACGACTCTTTAATTTTCAAAAAACTAGTCGTTATTACTTAGAAAGTTGTGCAGCAGAGTTGAGTCAGGTCAGATCATAAAAATAGTTAACTAAAATTTTCACCGGTTAACTAGTTTTATAAGACAGAGAATTTTAGACATCAAAACTAGTTAACTAATTTTCGCAACGGATTAACTAATTTCGTTACTGTCTGACTTAAAATTTGAAATTTTGAGTTTTTGAAGAAAGGTTGTAAAAATTATTTTGACCATTCAAAAACCTTAGAAATGATATAAAAACACTTTTTTAAACTCTTGAATCTAAAAACAAAATTGATTTTAGATCTTAAATGGCATAAATTCTCCAATCTTGTACAATGAACCTAAGAACTTAATTTCTATCCTATTTCTTTATGGACTTTGATTCGTCTTGTGTTATACAAGATGATAAACTCCTTTTATATCAGCCATGTCAATAGAATAGTCCTTCCATCAGTGTCTTTACATATCATGACCTATAAAATCACTTCAAATACTTATGCACAAAGGGTTAATGTGTATTTTATTAAGTTTTGTTATCATCAAAATCAAGCTCATTATAGCTTACAGGGCCTACAATCTCCCCCTTTTTGATGATGTCAAAACTTAATGAATCTATGAAGATCATAAGAATTCAATTGTATAACTATCTACATATGTCATGTATGCAAGAACTTGCTTTTAGACAAGCTCCCCCTTTATATATGCACATAATCATTCAAAATGCAAGAATGTTGAGAAACTACAAAATAGCTCCCCCTAAATCTGATATTCAAAGCATTTTGAAGATAATAATATAAGTAACATGTTAAGCAATTTCTAAGATTAATTCATCCAAATTCAATCATCATACATAAGATAAATCAACCATAAGTCAATCATAAAGGATCATCATTATATCTTATCTACATCAGAATATGAACCATATAACCACTGAACAAAATTAGTTAACAAAAAATGTAACCAGTTAACTAAAAACATTCTGTCAGTTAAAATATTTTCCTATCTTCTCCTGATTTCTCCCCCTTTTTGACATCAACAAAAGGATAGACTTTCTCCTATTTTCTCCCCTGGTTAAAAAAGAAAAACAACAAGACACAACTTTGAAAGTCATAAAGCATATTTCAAAAAACTCAATATTTTTCTTTGGTGCTAAGAATTCTGCCACTTCTCCTAAGGTGAGTGGGATCAACAAGTTTGGCTTGTTTCTTCTTCTTTGGGGATTCTTTTTTAGGTATGGTTACTTGGATTTTTGGAGGAATGGGTAGAACTGATTTTCTGGCTTGTTCTTTGGTTCTTCTAGGTCCGTATTGCATGGGTAAAGAGATGGTTGATTCAGGTACTGGTTGAGAGGCAGTAGGAACAGTGTTTGGTTGTTCAGAGGATGGGTCTTGTGACTGCTTTTCCTTCTCCTCTTCTTGGCTTGAACCATTTTTGCCTTCACTTTTTCCATTGTCACTGCTGCTGTTGCTTTTAGTATGAGATGAGGAGGATTCTCTTGATTTCTCTTTGTCAGGTTCTTGTTCTGCTTCTGATGCCTCTTCTGCAGATTTTTCCTTCTCATCATTTTTCTCTACTTCTTCAACCTCAGCTATCTTACTTTCTTCTTGTACCTTTTCAGCAGCTTCTACATGCTCCTCTTCTTCTTCTTCCACTTCAAAAATTTTTACTCCACTTGGTCCAGTAGCCTTTGCATTGCTAGGACCAGCAGTGCGCTGTGGGTAGCTTCCAAAATCTCCAAACTTTCCAAAAGATTCACCAAACAGCATTTGAGCCATCTTCTTCATTAAGCATTCTTGTCTATCCAATCTATTAATCAACATATCCATCTTTGCATTGTGCTAAGCCATAATTCCCTTCTGCAATTCATGAGATTATTCTAAAATACTCAAGGTCAATCCACTCATTTCTTTGATTTCCTTCATCATGTCCAGATTTGCTTTACTGATTTTCACAATATCTAACATTTCAGCTTCATTTTCTCTTTCTTCTTAGAGCTTTCCCCTTCATCTATCTTAGAACTTCTCTCTTTCAACTTGCTTATTGGGATGTCTGATTCTGTTTCAGAATTTGATTCTGATTCTGATTCAGATTCAATCTCAATCTCAGTCTCTTCTTTCTTACTCCTTCTCCTACCATCATCAGCCTTGAATATCTCCTTAATGGGGATAGGATTGCTAAACTTCTTTTCTTTGCTCAAATCAACTCCCATAGCTTGAAATATAAGAGTCAAAGGCATAGCATGTGGCAACCTTCTATGCTTACTAGACTTAGCAATCACTTTAAAAATAAAAAATGGCAAATTAAATATGATTTTGTTAAGCAAGTGCCACATAATGCATAAATCAAGGTTATTTGCATATGAGTGACTACCATTTCTAGGATTGAGCAAATATCGAATGAAGGATTGTAGAATCCTAAAATTTTGAGGCACTAAACTAATATTGGTCATTTCATTTTCAAGTGTACCCTCTGGAAAAATTGATAATTGAAATGCCTTCTCATCATATCCTTCAAGCCTCCTAGAATCTTTAAAGGTTCCAATCCTATTTCCATCATTTGGTAGGTTTAAAACAGAGGCTAAGAAATCAACATCAATAATCTGACTTTTCTTCTTAACTCTCACACTAAAACTTTCTCCTTTAACGACTTCTTTCATTCTTCCATAAAATTCTTGAATAAAATAAGGATAATAATATTCATTCAACTCAGAAAATTCCATCCAGCTTTGAAAAGTAAATAAATCTTCAAATTCATAAGGCAAGTCAGAAAATGAATCCCATTTAATGTACCTTGGCTCGAAAATATTTTGTTGCACAAAAGGTTTCGAAGCAGGGGCCTTTTCCATTTTCTTCTTTTTCTCAGAAGGCTCTGACCCAGAAATACCCTTTCCCTTTCTTTTTCTTGCTCGTTCTGCCACTGTCTCTGTTTCTTCATTACTGTTCTCAACTTCAGTTCCTTCTTTTCTTTCCTTTTCGGAACTGGCAGCAGCTTTCATAGCATCACCCATGAATTTTCGAGGTTTGGTAGTCACTTATTTTACCCTTGCCATCGATTCTTGAAAAATTTCAGGGAGAAGTAATGGCTTGAGGAAGAACGGGATTTTACCGTTTAGGGATTTTGAGAAAGAAAATTGGGGATTTTTAGTTTTGAGAGAAATTTGGGGTTTCTAAGAGAGTGGAGAATCAACTTGCAGCAGAGAAATGAGGGAGTTTTAGATTGATTGAAGTGATATGCAGTAGTTACAAAAAAAATTTTCAAATTTTGAAATTGTGTACAGCTTTTTCATGGAGAACCGGGAATCCCTTTTTGCCAAAACCCAATTTTACCCTTTAAAGATATAAAAAGAGCATAACTGTGCTCGGGGGTATATTTGTCAAAATAGAGTACAAAGAGAGCGAAAATACCAGTTAGAAAGAAAGTAATTTTAAATCAGGCGCGTTTTGTCAAATGTACACAGAGGCAAAATTAGTTAACTAATTTTGAAACCCAGTTGGCTAAATATTATACAGGTATAAAACTAGACAACTGCAGTGAGAAAGTAGTTAACTAAAAACACATGTACACAGAATATAGTACTAATAACATATTTAACCAATTTGTGCACCAAATTCATGTCAAATGCAATAAATATCATTCAATAGCATCACTCATGCCAAGTTATCTTCTAATCCTACAAAAATTTTCCTCATTTAGTGGTTTTGTAAAAATATCTGCAATTTGTTGTTCTGTAGGAATAAACTCTAACTTAATGTCACCGTTTTGAACATGATCTCTAATAAAGTGATGTCTAATTTCTATGTGCTTTGATCTAGGGTGTTGGACTGGATTTTTAGTTAGGTTGATGGCACTAGTATTATCACACCTTATAGGAACATGATCAACCTTTATACCAAAATCTTCTAATTGTTGCTTCATCCATAGAATTTGAGCAACACAACTTCCTGCAGCAATGTATTCTGCTTCAGCAGTAGAAAGAGCTACAGAAGTTTGTTTCTTACTATGCCAAGACACTAAGGCATGACCTAGGAATTGGCAAGTACCCGAAGTACTCTTTCTATCCAATCTACTTCCAGCAAAGTCAGAATCACTATATCCAACTAGATCAAATGTGTCGCATTTAGGATACCATAAACCAATTGAGTGTGTGCCAATAAGGTATTTGAAAAATCCTTTTAACAGCAATTAGATGAGATTCCTTAGGACATGATTGAAACCGAGCACACAAACACACACTAAAATGAATGTCAGGTCTAGATGCAGTTAAATATAAAAGTGAGCCAATCATGCCTCTAAATAGCTTTTGATCAACATCTTTACCTTTTTCATCCTTTTCCAACTTGATGGTGGAGCTCATAGGAGTTCCAATACTCTTCAAATCATCCATCTTGAATTTTTTTAGCATATCTTTGATGTACTTGGATTGATTAATGAAGATGCCACCATTGAGTTGCTTAATTTGTAGTCCAAGGAAAAAGGTAAGTTCACCCATCATGCTTATCTCAAATTCATTTTGCATCATCTTAGAGAAGTTTTTGCATAGAGAAGCATTAGTAGCACCAAAAATAATGTCATCAACATAAATTTGAACGATAAGCATATCATGTTTATGTGTTTTTGTGAAGAGTGTGTTGTCTACTTTTCCTCTTTGAAAACCATTATCTAAAAGAAACTTACTAAGCCTCTCATACCAAGCTCTAGGGGCTTCCTTCAACCCATATAAAGCCTTAGTGAGTTTATAAACATGATTAGGAAATTCATAGTTTTTAAAGCCTGGTGGTTGTTCAGCATAAACTTCTTCATCAATATAACCATTCAAGAACGCTCTCTTAACATCCATTTGATAGAGCATAAAATTTTTATAACATGAAAATGCACACAACATCCTAATGGCTTCAATTCTAGAACCGGAGCAAAAGTCTCATCAAAATCAATACCTTCCTCTTGATTATATCCTTGAGCTACTAATCTAGCATTATTTCTAATGACATGTCCTTTATCATCCATTTTGTTCCTAAAAACCCACTTGGTACCAATGATAGAATGATTTTTAGGTCTAGGAACAAGTTTCCATACTTTATTTCTCTCAAATTGATTGAGTTCTTCTTGCATAGCAAGAATCCAACTCTCATCACTTTGAGCTTCATTATAAGACTTTGGTTCAAGTTGAGAAACAAATGCAACGTTACCAAAGTATTTTTGAAGTTGAGCTCTTGTCATCATCTTTTGTGAAGGGCTATCAATTATGTCCTCCTTTGGATGATCTCTATGATATCTCCATTATTGAGGTAGGTCATCATGATGTGGTTCATCAATTTGGAGTTCTTTAATATTGGGCAATACTTCTTAATCACCTTCTTGATCTTTCTTATTAGCATCTTTATTGTCAACATCATTCCCAATTGCACTTTGGGGCTCAATAGTTTGACTTTGTTGCTTTTGAGTCTCATCCTTTTTTCTTTTAAAAATTTTACCTAGTTCATCATCATCACAAACAATCTTTCTTTCCAAGAAGTTGTTAGTTTCATCAAATATAACATGAATGGTTTCCTCAACTAACAAAGTTCTCCTATTAAAGACTCTATAAGCTTTGTTATGCATTGAATATCCTAGAAAAATACCTTCATCTGATTTTACATCAAACTTTTTGAGGTTATCTTTCTTATTGTTGAAAATATAACACTTACAACCAAATGCATGAAAGTAAGAAATGTTAGGCTTCCTCCCTTTCCATAATTCATAAGAGGTTTTCTTTAAGATTGGCCTAATAATTGCTCTATTCAAGATATAGCAAGCAGTGTTTATGGCTTCTGCCTAAAAGTATTTTGGAAGACTATGTTCACTAAGCATTGTTCTTGCCATTTCTTGTAAAGTTCCATTTTTCCTCTCTACAACTCCATTTTGTTGTGGGGTTCTAGGAGCTGAAAAGTTATGAAAAATGCCATTGTTTGAACAAAATTCATCAAAAGATTGGTTTTCAAACTCTCTCCCATGATCACTTCTAATGGAGGAAATGGGTACGCCTTTTTCACTTTGTACTTTCTTACAAAAAGATATAAATACACTAAAAGTTTCATCCTTATATGCAAGAAAATATGTCCATGTATACCTAGTGTAATCATCTACTATGACCAAAGTATATGCTTTACCACCAAGACTAATAGGTGTAATAGGACCAAACAAATCAAGATGTAATAACTCAAGAGGTTTAGATGTTGAAACAACATTCTTTAATTTGAAAGAAACTTTGGTCTGTTTCCCAAGAGAACAAGGCTTGCAAACATGATCTTTTTCAAAGTTAATTTTTGGCAACCCTTTAACAAGGTCATATCGTAAAAGTTTTGAAATCACATGCATACTAGCATGACCAGGTCTTCTATGCCACAACCAACTATCTTCTTCAAGAGATACAAGACATCTTTCATTTCCATTTTCAATAATATTCAAATCAAGCAAATATACATTTTCACTTCTAGGTGCAATGAATCATGTCTGATCATTATGAAAACTTCTAATCTCACAATGTGTATAATTAAAAATAACTTTGTAACCTTTATCACATAATTGACTTACACTAAGGAGATTGAATTTCAAACCTTCAACTAATGCGACATCCTTTATGCTTGGATTTTTCCCAATAGAGCCAATTCCAATGATGTAAGCTTTGCCTTTGTCCCCAAATCTCACATGTCCACCACTTTTCAAGGTAAGGTTTGAGAATTTTTCTTTGTCTCCAGTCATGTGTCTTGAACAAGCACTATCAACATACCATTGTTCATACTCTTGCTTGCTTCTAAGACATACCTGAAATTTATTGACTATTTCCTAGGTACCCAAGCAAGTTTGGGTCCTTGAGGGTTAGAGAAATTAGGAATTGTTCCTTTAGGCACCCATATCCTTTTTACTTTTGAGGAACCTTTCCTTATGGGACAATGACTAACCATATGACCATTTTGGTTACAATAAAAGCAAATGACATTTGATAATGAATGAGATGAAGCTTTTACAAAGAAATTTTTGTATTTTCCATAGTGCATGAATCCATCATAACCAAGACCAGATTTTTATTTGATAATCTTTGAGAACCAAGTAACGTATTAAGAATTTGTGTGCCATTTGTGAATTTAGCTAAATCATTTGTCAAAGATTCCACTTTAGTTTCTAAAATCCTATTTTTCTCGATGAGTTTTTCACAAGCAAATTTTGAATCTTCTAACTCCTTATTCAGCTCATCAAACAAGAGCATTTGATTTTTATAAAACTTATTTTCTTGTACAATAATGCTCATAGAATCATTTTCAGCTCTTAAGGAAGCAATTTCTTTGTTTAAAGCAGAATAATTTTTCTTATAAACTTTGTATTCTTCATATAATTTGGCAAATGCATCTTCATAATTCTCAATACAGAGAGAGTCAGAATTATTTACCTCAGTGTTGATTTCTCTTTGTTGGGAACTTTCTGGTTTATCCTCTTCTAGAGCCATGAGACAAATGTGTGCAACCTCTTTGTCACTAGAGTTATCACTTGAGGAATCATCACTATCCATCCAGCCAGCAACCAAGGCTTTCTTGCTCTTGTCCTTTGAATTCTTCTTTTTCAGTTTAGGACAATTTGGCTTGATGTGACCAGGTTTGTTGCATTCAAAGCATTTAATCTCACTTTGATCCTTGCTTGTTTCACCTTTGGGAGAATACTTCTTTAGGAATTTCTTATATTTCGAACCTCCCTTTTTGAATGCTTTCTTGAATCTTCTTGTAATCATGGCAAGATCATCTTCATCACTTGAACTATTGGAGCTGTCACTTGAGGCAGCCTTAAAAGCTATAGTTTTCCTTAATTCATCCTCTTGGCTTGACTTTAAGGCAATTTCTCTCTTTTTCTTTTCATCATCTACATTGCTCTTGCTCTTATCATAAAGCATTTCATGAGCAATAAGAGAACCAATAAGCTCATCATAAGTGAATTTGGAGAAATCTTTGGTATCAAAGATCACTGTAACTTTTGTTTCCCATGATTTAGGTAGTGACCTCAAGACTTTCTTGACTAACTCTTCTTCAGTGAATTCTTTTTCAAGAGCTTTGAGAACATTCACCAGATCAGTAAATCTTATGCTCATTTCTGAAATGGTTTCTCCAGGTTTCATCTCAAATAGTTCATATTCCCGAACAAGCCTATTTGCTTTTGATTCCTTCACTTGATTAGTCCCTTCATATGTGACTTCAAGTTTATCCGACACTTCTTTTGCAGATGTACAACCTGAAATACGATTATACTCAGTTGCATCAAGTGCACAATGAAGAATGTTTAAAGCTTTAGCGTTTGAAGAAACTTTCTTCCAATCAAGTTCATTATATTCATCTTCTAGTTTTTCTCTATAACCATCAACATGCAATTCTAATGGAATTTCAGGACCTTTAACAATTCTTTGCCATGCTTTAATATCAACAGATTGAATAAAGTTTCTCATCCTCACTTTCCAGAAAGAATAATTAGAACCATTAAACAAAGGTGGTCTAGTGATAGAGTGTCTTTCAGCTAAAGGTACAGGGATACCAGCTGTGTTAGATGTGCCAGCCATTGTAGGATCTCTCTAAGGTATTTAAACCTCAAGCAAGAGAGACAAGCACTGATACCAATTTGTTGTCCCAAAGAAAGTGACCAAGAGGGGGGTGAATTGGACACTTTAGACAATTTTTCAGTCCTTGCTCAAGACTTAATGAAAAATTGAGGCTTTGCACTTCTATGTATGTATATAACTCTGTTCCTAAGATGTAATTTAAGTAATCAATCAAGTTATGCACAAATACTAGCTCATACACAAAATAATTACTTAGTATCAAGTGTATTTTCTCACATAAAACTCAGAGTTTGCAAGTTTAATTGTTTAACCTCAGTATTAACTCAATAAAACAAATTCTCAACACATTCAATATATAATCAGAGAATCAAAGTGCTGAAAATTAAAGAGTTAAGGGAAGAAGAGAATCAAACACAATGTTTATAGTGGTTCGGCTCTCTTAGCCTACATCCACTCTTCCCAAAGTCCCACTTTGAGAGTCACTCCACTATTTGATCTTTTCAACAGGCAAGATTCAAAGCCTTTACAATCTCAGCAAACTTCCCAGGTGCTTGAGGGCCTTTACAACATCTTTGCTTCCCACAAAAGACCACAAGCTTCACAAGGTGCTTGAAAACCTCCCACAAGCTTCACAAGGTGCTTGAAAACCTTCCACAAGTGTGTCCTCACACTTACACAACCTTAAATAGGTTTTGGTGTAGAAGAAATCACTCTCAATAACTCTCAAATACAGAATTTAATGCTAAAAGATTGAGAGAGAAGATTTGCCACTCAAGCTCAAGAGTATTTGAATGAAAGCTTCAAAAATACCACAATAAATTCACTATGAATAAGAGCACTTTCATTAGTGAGAATTGTAGTAAATGATGCCTTTTATAGGTGCTTTTCATTGCAAAAAACGTATGCTGGAGAGTGTGTCTAACGGCTCTTTAATTTTCAAAAAACTAGCCGTTATTACTTAGAAAGTCGTGCAGCAGAGTTGAGTCAGGTCAGATCATAAAAATAGTTAACTAAAATTTTCACCGATTAACTAGTTTTGTAAGACAGAGAATTTTAGACATCAAAACTAGTTAACTAATTTTCGCAACGGGTTAACTAATTTCGCTACTGTCTGACTTAAAATTTGAAATTTTGAGTTTTTGAAGAAAGGTTGTAAAAATTATTTTGACCATTCAAAAACCTTAGAAATGATATAAAAACACTTTTTAAACTCTTGAATCTAAAAACAAAATTGATTTTAGGTCTTAAATAGCATAAATTCTCCAATCATGTACAATGGACCTAAGAACTTAATTTCTATCCTATTTCTTCATGGACTTTGATTCGTCTTGTGTTATACAAGATGATAAACTCCTTTTATATCAGCCATGTCAATAGAATAGTCCTTCCATCAATGTCTTTGCATATCATGACCTATAAAATCACTTCAAATACTTATGCACAAAGGGTTAATGTATATTTCATTAAGTTTTATTATCAGTAAAATCAAGCTCATTATAGCTTACAGGGCCTACAATGACATTTGCAGAACTCACCATGAGTGAGTAGTTTTCTTATTTTGAATTTGGGAGAGTAGCTCTTGTAATTATTATTATGGATGAACACTGAGTTTTATTTATTGGATTTGAGATTTGTTTCTTGATTTAATTTCTTGTGATCTTAATACATGCTATGTGTTGGTACCCACTTAGTTATGATTGTAGATGTTAATTGAAGGACTGAAAAGTGAAGATTAACATTAGAAAATCAAGATCTTAAACCTAGAAATTTTGACCTAGACATACGCTGATACCTTTGTGGAACCCAAAAAAATTGGTCAAAGGTTTTAAAGGATTTTAATTGATTTGATCACCACGAGAGTAGGGTTCGAGTTAATTAGAATACACCCTAGATGCCTTGAGAGAGGATTTAGGATAGCTTAGGACTGATTTCCATCAGGGAAAACGATCCTCAATTCAGTAAATAAACGAGATAACATCCCTAGTATGATTCAAGTGTGAAATCTTAATTCCAGAATTGCTTCAAATAAATCATTTCATTTTAAGTTTACCATTTTAGTGTTTAAAGTTAACAAACTTCATTCCCTAAGTATTCAATAGCCTAGACAGTCAAGATTTCTTTGTAGATTGGTACTTGCTAAATAAAATTCCTCGTGGGAATGATACTCTACTTATCATTTTATTACTTGTTAGCGATACGTGCACTTGCGGTAATTGCAAAATAGCGAAACACATGTCAGTACTGTAATCTGTATCTTACAAAATAGGCATCGAGAACATTGCATAGGTCACTATGGTACATCCTAACAGACTAGGTTTCCCAACCTCTTGTCTCCCTTTAACTCACTGATACCATAAATTTACTCTGACTAGGCTATCCACTAATGACTATTAGCAGTGGTACTCTTATCACCATCTAAGGCAGCTATACTGCCATATCTCACTTTTATGCACATATGCCTTACACTAGATAGGCATGCCTCTTAGTTCCTATACTAATTGAAACATAACATTCTTTGGAGTACATATCAATAAGGTAGTCTTTAATAGGTCTGTTAGCTCAAACTCACATCACCAAGTATTCCATGAAAATCGAAATATGAAATTAGAGCACTCTTACACTACAAAAAATGCGAAATATAGAAACAAGAAATTATAGAAGAAGATGAAACAGGATCCTATACTCTGCTTGTGACAACTCTAGGTGCACACTTTCTCATGAATTTGGAGCCTAAGCTATAATACTACATTTGTCACTACCTGATTTCACGGGTTAGACAGAAACTAGGTCATGGGTTGGCTTAAAGCCTTCGACCACCGTAGTAAGGCTTTTTGTTTACTAACTTATAACCAAACCCAAAGTCAAGGGCCAATACACAAAAATAAAATAATATAAAATATTATTTCTCAAACTTAGGGAGTCCAACTCAAACCAAACATAGCATAACAATATGGGAAGCCCAGCTTAATCTTAATATCTATCACATTTAATTCATTAAATACATTTCTCATATCCAAATAATTCATTTTTTTATTACAGTCATAATGCATTTCTAACAATAAAATAAAATAAATACATAATTAAATATAATACAACTACTAGCATCACCACAACTTGTAAAGCAAAATACAAGTTAGATTCTATAGGAAAGAATGCTCCTCCTGTAACCTAAGAAAAATATATTGAACAAGAGTGAGTGTTTGACTCAGTGAGTTTAGATATTGATTACAAATACAATTTTTATAACTGCCAATAACTAGTGCACCCATACCATGAAATGTACATCCAACACATATAACAAATAATTCACTCAATATTCGCACGAGAAGATAATGTAGAGCTATTCACACACACTCAGTGTATCACATCAATACATAAATATGGGAGCTGATCCCCTATACAGCTCTCTCAATCTAAATCCCACCAACGAGCTCAACTCAAGCTGGACTTTCGCTTAAATCCAATTACGGGGCTCAATGAGATCAACTCAAAACCGTGCCTCACCCTGACTTTCTATATCTATAAGGACCAGGTTCTAGCGAAACTAACTCAAGTCGTGACTGCCTGTTAAATCCATATCCATATATACCATATATAAATAATACACCTAGCTCTAAATTATCTTAAGGGCAACAATAAAAAAAAATAACAATAATTAAATATGCAGAAACTAAAATGCCCTTAATATATTAAATTTTTATGTGCATAATTAAATACTTATAAAATGCATAAATATGTTGGAAATATAATTGATATTGAAATTATAAAAGTAATCAATATCTAACTCACAAACTAATCAACCCGATTGCAGCTAGTCCGGTTGGAGAGAAGAAAGACTTGAAGGCATCGATCACCTACATAGACACATTGACATCTATCAAATTTACTAACAAAATTAACTAATTAATTTAATTAAAGAAGCAAGAATAATTTCTAAGGTCTTGTTGAAATTTTGGTGGAGTCTCTCTTATAATTGCACCTAACCCCCTGCCAAAAAAAACTCAAAAATAGCAACACACAAGGTCTTAGGCCCACAATAATAATTATAATGCCCAATAAGGGCCTACAAAGAACCAAATCTAAGTCCAATCATCCAAACTCTAGCTTAGGTCCCTAACTCCTCTACAGTCCAAATTCATTATTTCCAGCACTTCAAAAGTTTTAAAAATATTCTTATAGGTCCTTTACATCGTCCTTGTTAAAATTTATTTCACTTAATTTTTCTAAGCCAGAAATATTTTACAGACTAAACAGCTAGCTCAAAACAAGGTGAAAACTACATAAATTGAATTAGGGAATATCTTTGCAAATTCTGCTCTCTAGAATGCATCTGGAATGTCTGAAAACCTTAAGATTAACTATAACTATGATCTCTTTCCTAGACAGCCTGCTGGACACCTAAACCAGGCTAAAAGCTAAGTTCTGAGTCCAATGAGCCATTATTGATCTGATTGCACCTAAAAGAAACTCATAAATTATTAATAATTATCGTGTAATTATATTTAATTTACAGGCATCGAATAACTCGAAAATCTCACCAAGCGATCTAGATAGTTCGATGATTGCCTTTTCCAAACGGTGTTCGATTGGAGCAAGGTTTGTCCCGTCTCGAAAGTCTTGACACGCTGAGTTCATTAGTGGTCTCGGATCGCTAATCCGAGGGCCAAATTTTCTAGAAAATGACCATAAAAGTGATTGTTTTCTCTCTCTTCCACCTTACTGGAAACACCACCATTCTGAGCATGGTTAGTAAAAAAAGAAAGCATGGAGGAAGGGGAGTCGAACACCAGTTTCAGATTGATGTGTAGATCATCGAAAAAAGGATGCTAGAAGTCTCTCTCTCTCTCTCTCTCTCTCTCTCTCTCTCTCTCTCTCTCTCTCTCTTTGAGACCACCAAAAAACACCACCTCCAGTCGTCAACCTTGCTCCTGTTGTGTTGCCGGATAGTGCTGAGTGGCCTGGGTCTTGCCAGTCTTCGTTAGTTGGGAGGGTGGTCACCGAAAAAAGGAAAGAAAGCGAGAGAGGGGAAGATGGGGAGAAATGGCATAAGGGGTGGAGGGGTAGCTGGGTTTCAAAAAAAAATCTGATTTTTTGATTACCTACAAAAACCCTAAACTTCTTAAAACTTTTCAAACAAGTCCTAAAATCTTTTCAATTGAACCCAAAATATAATAATATTTATAATTAAATAATAAAAACATATAATAATAATAATAATAATAATAATAATAATAATAATAATAATAATAATCATCATCATCATCATCATCATCATCATCATCATCATCATCATCATCATCATCATCATCATTAAATAAATAACAACTAAATCAAATCTGAAAACCAAAGTTAACAATAATGAAATAATATAATTTGTTATTTGATTTAATAATAATCTTTAAAACTAATCATTTAAATTAAAATTGGACTATTAAAAAATTCAAAAAATATGTTTAGAAATAACATTATATATATATATATATATGAAAAAATTACAAGATTATAAATTAGTTAGATAATATTAAAATAATATTTAAATGCTATAAAAAAATATAAAATTTATATTTTAAAATTCAGGTTATTACATTCTTCTCCCTTAAAAAAATTCATCCCTAAATTTTAAGCTAAAAGGGCTAAGCAAAAGAAGGTGGTTGGTCATTGCTCCTCGAGCTCTACTTATGCTATCGAACTTGTTCTACTATTCTCTAACTTTGTTGTATCACCTTAGCCATCATCGTCCTCTAGTAGTGAAACTCTTACCTCAAATCACTCCTTAATCTTTTTTTGACATATCTAGTACTCTTTATTCTTCCACTGCACTCTAATGTAGTAGCTTGAAGATCTAGTATCTGTTCCCTTCTATTACCAATCTTTGTGGTGTGCAAAAGTGACTCGTACTAATTGCTTTACAATGTCTCAAGAAACACCCTTTTAAAATAACTACCTTTGCATGCACCTTACTCGAGATCATTGTTGATCTTGTTAGCCATTGGAGCTTTAGTAAGACCTTTCTCAATGCTCTTAGCGCCGTACTTCTTAATCCATGATATTGTGAACTTCCCACTTCTGTCACTAACAAGGTCCTTGTACAAACTCCTATCCATCTTAAGTAACCCACTATTCCCGAGCCTTTTTCTAGTCCTTCATTCTCATTGCTCTTTCTTTCCTATTTTTGCTGCTATTGATATCTTCACTAACAATTGTACTGCAATAGTACTTAGTGGTCCATCTTATCTATCTTCAACCTTGTCCTTTCTCACACTTAAGCCTCTTCCCTTAAAGATATCCATCCCATCAGCATTAACTTTAACCTTCTTTTTATTTCTTAGTCCTAGAATGATTGCTAGCTCTATTACCTCTGGAATTCTAACTCTGCAATTAGCTCTTAGTAGCACATCCTTTATATGGTATCGCACTATGGTACTAACTTATTATTCATATTATGAAACACAGGCAATTCACCATGGATGATTCTTCCTAAATCACTTTCCCCAATATGACCATTAAAATATTATCGTTCCCTATTACTTGTTGTAGGAAATTGTAATGGTAAATGCGTGTTTTGCCACAATCTCTGACTAGATACTTTACAAGTTCATTCTCCTTGATATAGTCACATCAACTGCTCATTGCTTTCAAAACTTCAACCTTAAATTTACTGATATCTCTTGATCCTCCTCTATAAATTTCATCATCTCTTTGCAATTATTGTGCTCTTTATAAGATATCAGATGCACCTACCCTTGGTTATACTATTGTCCCACTTGACATATCATGTTGTAATATATTATCTCTACTTATACTCTATTCATCTTCCATATTATCATCATTTGTCTTGTGTCCCTTATACTCTGCTATATTCTAGAGGTTACCTTTCACTGATAGATTCTTCGAGAACTAACTCTAATCTTAACAATAATTATTCCTCTGAACGTTATACTTCCTAGTAACTTATGAGTGACATCTATACTCGTCTTACCCTTTACTATTGTTCTGTTACCTATTATTATACTGTCACTTATATTTCTTTGCAAAGTTACCCTGTTCGTCACACTGAAAATGCTTGCCTAAATCCCAATTACATACTCTATGTCTCACCATTTTGAACTCTAACATTAAGCCTCTGGGCCATTGTCCCTCATTCTTTTCTCTCATAAGGCATATTTGAATCCATTAAGTTTTTTTTTTCCACTTACTACTTGCTGACTTTGCTTCTCTATCCGATAAAATAGTTCAGTTACCATTGCACACCCTCTTACTGCTACTTGCTTTTGTTCCATACCTCGCCTAGCTTTCCTCATACTATCAACAAGCTAAAGGGATTTTGTCCCATTGCCCCTTATGCCACTTGGAGACAGAAAGCTAACAAAGTCTAACCCAAATCCTATAACTCTAAGCTCCATGTTATGGTTCCTAATATTGCACCAATCATGACCTACTCTGAGTTTTGCACTTACGGGTTTGATACCTAACAAACATTCTCACTAATGTGGTCCTATTCTAAGCTTTCTATCCTTACTTTTTAGTTAATCTCGTTTACCTTTCCTATAACAACACTTTGCCTTCTCTGAATTTGACCCTGTTTTTCCTCATCTTGCCCTATTTTAGGCCTTTCAGTTGTTTTTTAATCTATCCCTTTTATCATACCCATAATAGAACTTTGACTGTAATATTCCTTAGCTCTATCCTCAATATCTAACTAGACAGCTATGCTAGATAATTATACCTTATAGTGTCTTTGTCAAGTCATCTACAACTCTATACTACTCAAAATTGGTCCTCCAACCACTCCTATTAATGCTGCCACTAGCCTTCGGATGATCTCTCCTGCTACATCTAAACAAACTGTGCTAACTCTCATTTTTTGCACTTCTTCTATCTACTAGTACTATGCTGACTCATTGCCCTTTTCTCTTTTTTCTGCTTAGAGTATACTCTTATATTGAGTAATAAGAAGTTGAGAAGAAACTCAAGGAAATAACAGCCATGCATTCATTGTGAGATTTCTGTTCCTATCTTTTAGGCTATAGGCTACCCTCTACTACCTCGAAGAGGGGACCTGTAGGGATTCTGTTTTCCCATTTCCACTCAATTAGTCAAAACTTAAGGTACTAGGTACCCGAACCCATCATTAACTCAAAAGCTTTGCATACATCATGATCTTATTATTTATGATTCCCATAGTGGGACTTGTACCCTCTTTAGGGTACCTGAACTAACAACTTCCTATGACACCTTATAGCACCAACACTAGTTGTAACCTTTTGTCTCTCTTAAAAAGTTAAGGCTATACCTTGCAGCATAACTAATTGCAAAAGAGGTATGACGTCTGCCATATTGCCACAAAGGATGTACTATTCTTACTAAACTTTAGGCAAAATGCCCATCATAATGCTCAAAATTGTCTAAGGTCCCACACTGAAGACCAATGGATCTCACTTAATAGGTGGCATCCTTACATTACAACCATACTAAACATCTAATCCCATGCCAACTTATGTTATAACTCTAGCCCATGTGGGGTAACTGAGTCACTGAATCTAGTTATTAGTTAACTATGATCTTTGATACTCTAGCTTAAGGGTTTAGCCCATAAGTGGAATTCCAAAGTCCTCTATAGAAATAGAACTCTGTTCTGGCATAATTATACCAAATAGAAGGTGTCTGCAAATGCCCTCATCATGGAACACCACGGGGATGCACGCAGCTCTACATAATAATCACATATCGGTATTGTAATCTACATCTTACAGAACAGGCATCGAGAATATTGCATAAGTCACTATAGTACATGCCAACATACTAGATTTCCTAACCTCTTATTTCCCTTTAACTCATTAATGCCATAAATTTACTTTGACTGGGCTATCCACTAATGACTGCTAGTAGTGGTAGCCTTACCCCCATCTAAGGTAGCTATACTACTACAACTCATCTTTATGCACATGTGCCTTGCACTAGATAGGCATGCCTCTTAGCCCTATACTAATTAAAACACGACATTCCTTGGAGTACGTATCCCTAAGGTAGTCTTTAACATGTTTGTTAGCTCAAACTCACATCACTAAGTATTCCATGAAAACCAAGACACTAAACTGAAGTACTCTTACACTACTCAAGGAAAAATGTAAAATCTAAAAATAAGAAATTACAGAAGAAGATGAAACAGGATCCTATAGTCCGCTTGTGACAACTCTAGGTACACTTTCCTATGAATTTGGAGCCCAAGCTCTGATACCATATTTGTCACTACTTGATTCCATGGGTCGGATTGGCTCTAGGTCTTAAGCCGACTTAAAGCCCATGAAGACTGTAGTAATCCTTTTGTTTACTAACCCATAACCAAACCCTAAGTCAAGGGTCAATACACAAAAATAAAATAATATAAAATGTTATTTCTCAAACTTGGGGAGTCCAACTCAACCTAAACATATTACAATAATATGGGGAGCCTAGCTCAATGCTAATATCCATCACATTTAATTTATTAAATACCATTTCTCTTTTCCAAATAATAAATTATTTATTACTGTCATAGTAGAGTTTTAAGAATAAAATAAAATAAATACATAATTAAATATAATAGAACTACTAACATCACCACAACTTGAGAAGGAAAATACAAGGTAGACTCTATAGGAAAGAATGCTCCTCTTGTAACCTGGGAAAAATATATTGAACAGGAATGAGCATTTGGCTCAGTAAGTTTAGATATTGATTACAAATGCAACTTTTATAACTACCTACAACTAGTGCAACCCTATCATGAAATGCACATCCAATACATATAACAAATAATTCACTTAATATTCTCACGAGAAGATAATTTAGAGCTACTTTTACACCCAATTTATCACATCAATACATAAATATGGGAGCTAATCCCCTATACAGCTCTCTCAATACAAATCTTGCCAGCGAGCTCAACTCAAGCTGGACTTTCACTTAAATCCAAGTGTGAGGGCAAACAAGATCAACTCAAAGCCTTGCCTCATCCTGACTTTTTATATTCATAAGGATCGAGATCCAGTGAGACTAGTTTAAGCAGTGACTACCCGTCCAATTTATATCCATATATACCATATATAAATATCATACCTAGCTCCAAATTATCCTCAGGGTGGTAATCACAAACAAAACAATAATTAAATATGTAGCAACCGAAATGCCCCTAATATATTAACTATTTATGTGCATAATTAAATATTTATAAAATGCATAAACATGTTATAAATATAATTAATATTGAAATTACAAAAGTAATCAATATCTAAGTCATAGACTGGTGGACTCAATTGTTGCTCGTCTGGTTGGAGAGAAAGACTAGCTGGCACCGATCACCTATACAGACATATTGACATCTATCAAATTTACTAATAGAATTAACTAATTAATTTAATTAAAAAAACAAGAATAATTTCTAAAGTTTTGCGAAATTTTGACATAGTCTCCCTTATAACTGGAATTAATCCCCTCATGAAAAATATAAAAACAACAATATGCAGTGCTTCAGGCTCACAACAACAATTATAATGTCCATCAGGGGCCTACAAGTAACCTAATCTAAGTTCAATCGTCCAAACTCCAGCTTAGGTCCCTAGCTCCTTTATAATCTAAATTAATTATTTTCAATGCTTTAAAAATTTTTAAAATATTGATGGAGGTCCTTTACATCATTCTTGTATTAATTAAATTAATTTTACTTAATTTTTCTAAGCCAAAAATATATTATAAACTAAACAACTAGCTCAAAACAAGGTGAAAACTAATGAAATAATATACTTTGTTATTTGATTTAATATTAATCTTTAAAACTAATCATTTAAATTAAAATTGGAATATTAAATAATTCATAAAATATAATAATAACAACAACAACAACAACAACAACAACAACAACAACAACAACAACAACAACAACAACAACTACTACTAAATCAAATCTTAGAACCAAAGTTAACAATAATGAAATAATATACTTTGTTATTTGATTTAATATTAATCTTTAAAACTAATCATTTAAATTAAAATTGGACTATTAAATAATTCATAAAATATGTTTAGAAATAACATTAATATATATATATATATATATATATATATATATATATATATATATATATATATATAAAGTATTAGAAGATTACAAATTAGTTACTATTAAAATAATGTTCAAATACTATAATAAAAATATAAATTTATATTTTAAAATTCAGGTTATTACATAAACAACAGAGGTAGAGGAGCTAGAAATTTCAGAACCACTAGTTGACAAGGAGCAAGAGGTGATGAATCTTCTCAGAACAAATATAATATTCAATACTATAAATGCAATGAGCATGGTCATTATCAATCTGAATGCAAGTTGCATATCCAGTGCCATAACTACAAAAAATATGGCCATTATAGCAGAGAGTGTCATGCTCGAAGATCAGAAAATAAAGAGTATCATTTTAGAGTTACTTAGAATGATGATCTAGAAACCTTATTGCTGGCTAGTCATGAAACTAGTAGCAGTAATGATAGCTAGTGGGTGCTAGACATGTGCCCCTCCCGACCACACCTGTAACATTGGGAAGTTTCAAACTTATAAACTCCTCAATGAGGCTTTTCACATTTGACACAATCAGAGGTATTCGAACCCAAACAAGAGCTACCTCCCATTCTAAGGCCTGACTTGATTCTGTTCCAAAACTTATTCCTTTTTTGCTTTTTGCCAAACTTCCCTCCTTTATCTTTCTTAGTTATGAATGAAGAAACAATTTGGGTTAAGCGATCAAACCTCCTTGTATCAGTAGTCTTAGGAATTATGGATTGCTCGGCTTTTGTACTTTTTAACTTCAGACTCCCTTTAATAATAGCCTCAACCTTCGTCTTTCTTGTAGCATCTACTATGGAATGGAAGCTATAGGTTTCTGCAACTAAAATCAATGAAGAGTATTAGGAGTGAAACCTCTGAGAGTACCTATGTGCCTTCTTCTTATCTGTATCATATTCTTGCCCCATATGCTATAAAAGCTTAACAAACTTGTCTGTATACTCGTCCACACTCATATCAGCAGTATACCTTAAATGTTCAAACTCCACCACCTTTACTTCCCTTGAGCTTTTTAGAAAAGCCCAATTATTAACTCTGTTAAAATTGAGACCGGATCATACTGTCAGCTCTATCAACAATATAACACTTATACCATTCCTTTACCTTTTTACATTTTAAGATAAAATCGGCCATCTGAATGGCCCTACTATCATTAGTGTCCAATTCATCAACTATCATTTTGATCACCTAACATACTTAAAAGGATCATCTCCTTCCTTGTACTTAGAAGCATCCAGCTTTAAGTAGTCTGTCATCTTTGCTTTACTTTGACTACTTGCCCCAGTCTCTTATGTAGGAACTGTTGGAGCTATAGGGAGTGGTGGTGGTACTTGCTCTCTTGTGACTCTCTCCATGGGATTTTGAGTTCCCATAGTGGTGGAAGAACTATGAGGGTATTGCTGTAGAGGATAGCCTATTGGGATAGCCTACAAACCTAGGATTTTCAAAACTCCCCTATTGTGGTTGTTGATACCCAAACCCATATTCCAATGTTGGCTATGGAGGAGATATGAACTCTGACTCATTTCCTCCTTTCTCAAAATCGTATTCTCCCATCCTTCCTACACCAGAAGGCTCTGGGTTCTCATGCTATTAGGAGAAGCCATAAGAAATCCTTCGTGCATTTGCAGACATTCTAAGTGCTTGCGTAGTTTCCCTACTGACTTCAAAGGATCTTCTAAGGCCTCTCAAAGATTCTCCCCTTCCACCTCTGTTTACTCCCTCCTTGATAATAGGGTTGGCGGGTAGTGCTCTAATACCCTCATTCTTAGGTGGAGTGTCACACCTTACCCCTCTGTAAGACATAACATGATCCCGTAGAATACCTAATGAACTACCAAACTTCACTTGCCGATAATTCATTAAGTACACTACAAGGTATTTTAAAACCATTTTCTTACATTTGGGAAGTGGTGAGCGTGTTGGTAGGAATTAAAAACATTTAATTGAAGTCTCAAAATTAGTAAAAATTTTTGTCCATTTTATTCTTTCGCGAATTTTATAAAAATTTCGACACAGTGCCGTCTGTATTTGAAGAAAACAGTTCTTCAAAAACCTGTAAAAACACTTCCAATAATTTTTTCCACAACTCCCAACCTCCAAATAATCTCAATTCAACATAACTCCAGTCAATTCCACTTCAAAATAATTCCACAATTTAATCCCAGTTTGTCATCTCAAAATATTTCATTTAATAAAGCTAATTTACAATCACAAGTTTAATTTACAGATATTAAATATAAAAATAATATTATTACAATTTATTATACAACTGCTCTACTTTACATTGATACATAAACATTACAATATTTACATCAATTAATTACAAGGGTATAAATAAATACCCGTACAAAAAGGATCAGTGAAGTCCTCAATATCAATAGCAGTTCACTCTGCTGCTTTCTCCTTGCTCTTATCTGCGACAGCAAAATAAGCTATCGCTGAGTATAAAAATACTCAGTGGTGCACAATAAAAATTTTAAAATACAATACATAAATCATTCATTGACAAAACACAATTTAAATGTTGCACAATTACATTTCACAAATTATCAAAGCTCATTATAAAAAAATTTTGGGTCAAATAATTTAATAAACACAGTGTTGCCAATTCATACACAACTTAAGCCATGACACAAAATTTCCGATCAATGCGGCGTTGTACACCATGACAAAGCAATCTACAACCCCACTAATCGAAATCAATGAGGGAGGTGGCTAGCTAGCTAATGAGTACTCATCTGATCTACAACCTCAACTGGTAAACCAGAGAGGGAGGAAAATAATCGATCTCAACCCCATAAATGGAGGAGGAATAATAAGGCATTGTCATGCTAAGTGTGAATAAAAAATCCACTTCAAACATTTTATTCAAATATTGTATACAAAAATTAAATCAATTTCCAAAGTTATAATCTCATCACAAAGTGGCAACACAAAAGTTCTTAAACTCATAATGCATACTAAATCAATTTTTCAATGATAAAATGCTGAAATAGAGTTTATTGTACACAAACCTAACGTGGGCCGCCTCTAGGCCTTGACTCAGTCTCTTAGACTTTCCGAGCCTTTTTCATCTGAAACACACAGTTTCACAGTATTTCAGTACTATAACTTAGCATAAATCCAAAAATAAATTCAAATTCACTTTTATTTAGCTTATATATGCTACACTTGACGTTCTTTAAAATTTGTGTTTCGAGGTTACTATTTACTATACTATTCAAGTCAATTTGTTGACTTTCTAAGGCTTAATAGGTATGGGAATTCCAACTTCACCCACATACCACATTTTGGTTACTAAATTTGTTGGTTTTGGTCATTTTCTCAAAACTTAGGTCTTTCAGGCAAAATTCCAAATTTTCAGTTTTGCTGTCTTAGGTTGCACTGTTCCATTGGTCATTTTGCTGTTAGAATTTGGAAAAATTTTCTTCATAGAAAATGTTCCCTATTGTCTTAATTTTATTCTCCTTTTTGAATCACTCCAATTGGAGTTTTGTAGCTCAAGTTATAGCCATTTGAATCATGGCTGACGAATTGGACTTAACCCAGATTTTTGGGCACCAAACTGGTTTTGGCAGTTTTAGGTCACCAACTTTGGGTGGCCAAATGACTTGGTTAAGGGCATAATTTGGGTTTGTGTTCTTCATAAAAGTTCTAGGTCTATATCTCAGCTATCCACTGGTAAAATTTTATGTCATTTAGACCTACCTAGCCCAAGTTATGGCCAAATGAATAAATACTGTTTATTTAGTCATTTTTTTACATGTCAGACTGCAAAAATCCGGATTTGGTCAATTTGTTCACTAGGCTATGGTCACTTTTTGGGCATGATTCCTAAATGAAAAATGTTCCATTTTGTGTCTATTTTCATTCCCAATTAGTCTAATACCAATTGGACTTGTAAATTTTCAGTTTTGGTCCCTCAAAGGGACCTTGGTCATGCTGCCTACAGCATGACCATTTTCAATCCGAATTCAAACTCACTTCCAACACTTCCAACACATCTCAATTGGTCACAAATGACAATTTTTCATCTCAAACAAGGTCAAACACACTAATTGACCAATTCTCACATTTTTGGCTTCTAAAACCCTAGGTGCCAAAACCCTAATTTTTCTAATCATCACAATTCATGCAATCCAACTACACAAATCACATATACACACTTAACCCAACTTCTCTAACACTTTAATTCCAATATTTTCCATCAAATCCAATATCTCCCTAGGCTGGCTTAATTTCCTATGGTCCCTTAACAAGTGTTTACTTTCATTTTTAAGTTGAGTTCTAGGTTAGTTAAACTAAAAACATAACTAAGAAACTAAATTTCTCAAACTAGATTACTTACCTCCAATTTCTTCAATTCTCTTCTTTCTTTCCTTTTCTTTGCTTCTTCAATCTTCCTTTCAACTCTCATACACAAGGTTTAAATAAGGAGCTTACTATCTCTATGGCTGAATTTAAGGTTTCTGCAAGCTCAAAGTGAGTTTCAATGGAGGTTTAAGTGAGAGTAAGGGAGAGAGTGAGAGAGAGACGACAATGGTGAGGAAGACAACTCTTTTTACTTTTTTTTATTCTTTCTTTTTGTTTATAAACTTATCCTTATGGAAGACCCATAATTTATCCAAAATTTAATTGTTTATTATTATGTTTATTACATCATGCATGATGTCATCACCTTTTTCACTTTTTCTTTTTCTTTTCTTTTTCTGTTTATTTTTCTATTAGTTCTGTAATTTAATACCCAATTCTAAAATTTTCTTTTCTTCGATTTTATTTAACAGTCAGGTCAGGAGTCAGCTTTCGGGATCAATTGGCCAAATTGCCCCTCTTCGGTTCAACCCGATTTGCAAATAATTCAATATTTCTTTTGGCTCCCTGACCTAATTATTTGACTGACTTAACCATCCTTTTTCGGGATTTCCCTTTTCCACTGTGTTCGCAACAGTCCTAAGGACAGCAGCGTCACATTTTACGGTTTGAAATTTGAGTTTAAATTGACTTCGCAGTCCTTCCCGAGAAGGCTACCCATCGCTATGACTCTCGGCTCATTTAACTTCTTATGTTCTGTTTTTCTTATTTATACTTAACTAATTGACAATTACTAATTATTTGTGTTCAGGGCTTATCTAGTTGTCATAAGTATGGTTCTAATCCCCTTAATTATCCGGACTGACATATGTCACCGAAATAGTGAAATATACCAGGCTATGCAAATAGGGGTGTTACAATTCTCCCCCCCTTAAAATAAATTTCGTCTCGAAATTTTACCTGGTATCAATCTCTGAATAGCTGTGGGTGCTGTCTCCTCATGTCCTCCTCTCGTTCCCAAGTAGCTTCTTGGCCCGAATGATGGTTCCACAGCACTTTCACTATCACACCTTACCCCTCTGTAAGGCATAACATGATCCCATAGAATACCTAATGAACTACTGAACTTCACCTACCGCTAACTCATTAAGTACCCTACAAGGGATTTTAAAACAATTCTCTTACTTTTGATAAGTGGTGAGCATTTTCTAATACGTATTAAAACATTTAATTAAAGTGGAAACTAGTTAAAATTTTTTGGGCTCACTTTATTTTTCCGCAAATTTTATAAAAATTTCGGGAGAGTGCCGTCTGTATTTTGATAAAATAGTTCTTCAAATACCTAAAAAAAACACTTCCAATAATTTTTCTCAACAACTTCTTCAAATACACAATCAATTCCAACCAATTTCTCAAGTTTCAAAATTCAACAATCCTCATTTCTCAATTTCCAAAATTCAGTAATCATCAAGAAACTGTCAATCAATTTCATTCAAATTAAAATAAACTATTTCCATTCATATTTCATTAAAGATAAAACAATTTATATACATCATTACAAAAACTTACATTAAAAGAAATTCAAACTAAAATTTATTACAAACTTTATACAAACTTTGTACAAGCTTCATACAAGCTGCTCAAGACCAATTTTACATGTCCATACATTTATGTGCATTACATACATCAAAATAAATATTTACAGTCAGGGTATAAATTATACCCGATAACTTCAAGCAGGTAGGTCCTCAATCCTCGTGACTCGATCACCGCTCCTCTAGTCTCTATATCTGCGGCAATAAAGAATAATCATCGAGTACTAGGACTCAGTGGTGCACAACATACTAAAATAATCTTTATGCAGAATTTAAATCACATTTATTCAAAAATTGGACAAAACATGAGAATTAAATGCAAAACATGAATTATGAGATTTTAATCCAAACAAGTTCATTTCGAAGTATCAAAATACATTTCATAAAACCCACAGTTATATCATGCCATTCGAAACAAATATAATCTCAATAGCCAGAAGTTAAGGAGAAGTCACATCACAAGGCTAGCTAGCTCAAATATATGGATATCCATTCAATTTCTTCTTCTACTGGCACACACCTCAACACTTCAGCCAGAGAAGGAATCAAAATTCGAAACTGATTACCCCCACTAGTCATGCTAGTGAGGTGTTCAAATATATGGTCATGACACTGTGGTTTCAAAACTTATCTTAACAATTTACTAAACATTTATGCCATTTCAAATATACACAAATAACTTTCAACAATTCAAAGCAAAAGCATAATACACATTTCATCCACTTTGTAAATGAATTTTAAAGCATATTGATGTTGTGCACAAACCTTAAGCGAGCCGCCTCTTGGCCTTGACTATCGTCCTCGGGTTCTTTCCCGGTGTTCTTTTCTACTGAAACACACAGTTTCACAGTGTTTCAGTATCATAACTTAGCATAAATCCAAAAATAAATTCAAATTCACTTTTACCTAGCTTTAATATGCTAAAATTGACGTTCTTTAAAATTTGTGTTTTGGGGTTACTATTCATGACACTATTCAAGTGAATTTGTTGACTTTCTAAGGCTTAATAGGTATGGGAATTCCAACTTCACCCACATACCACATTTTGATTACTAAATTTGTTAGTTGTGGTTGTTTACTCAAATTCTAAGTCTTTTAAGCAAATTTGCAAATTTTCAGTTTTGGGTGTCTTATGTTACCTTGTTCCATTGGTCATTTTTCTGTTAGAATTTGGCAAAATTTTCTTCATAGAAATTGTTCCCTATTGTCTTAACTTTATTCTCCTTTTTGAATCACTCCAATTGGAGTTTTGTAGCTCAAGTTATAGCCATTTGAATCATGGCTACCGGATTGGACTTAACCCAGATTTTTGGGCACCAAACTGGTTCTGGCAGTTTTAGGTCACCAAATTTGGGTGGCCAAATGACTTGGTTAATGGCATAATTTGGATTTGTGTTCTTCATGAAAGTTTTAGGTCTATATCTCAACTATCCACTGGTAAACTTTCAGGTCATTTAGACCTGCCTAGCCCAAGTAATGGCCAAATGAACGTACATTGTTCATTTGGTCATTTTTGTACAGGTCTGATTGCATAAGTCCAGATTTGGTCAATTTGTTCACTAGGTTTTGGTCACTTTTTGGGCATGATTCCTAAATGAAAAATGTTCCATTTTGTGTCTATTTTCATTTCCAATTGGCCTCACACCAATTGGACTTGTAAATTTTTAGTTTTGGTCCCTGAAAGGGACCTTGGTCCTGCTGCCTGCAGCATGACCCTAAGCAATCCGAATTTGCATTTGGTTCCAACACTTCTAACATACTCCAATTGGTTACAAATGACCATTTCTCACCTTAAACCAAGTCCAACACACCATTTAACACATTCTCACTTTTTTGTATTTCAAACTCTAGGTGCCAAACCCTAATTCACCTATTTGTTGCATTTAACTAGTTAAACACATATACACATGCTTCCTTAACTCATTCAAACTTACCTACACTATTTATTCAATCAAATTCGTATATTATCATCACAAACCCTAGCTGGCCAAATTTTCCTCTAGTCCTCCAACAATTATTTTCTTTTAATTTTAAGTTAAAATCTAAACTACTTGAACCAAAAACATAAAAATTAAACTAAGAAATGGAAGTTTGCTCACTAACCTCAAACTTTGATTTTCAATCTTCAATTCCCTTCTTCTTTTCTCTTTTCTTTCTTACTCAAACTCCTTTTCAAGTTGCCAAAACAAGTTTTAAGTAATAAAATTGGGGAATCTATGGTTACTTTGAAGGTTTGAAAGCTTGAATTTAAGCTTTCATGGAGGATTTTGAGAGAGAGAGCTTGGGAGAGAAAGAGACGGAAAGTAATGGAAGATGAGTGTTTTCTATTTTTTTTTTCTTTTCTTTTTCTTTTATTAGTTTATCCCTTAGGAAAACCAAAATTTAAATAAAATAAATTTTAGTTATAATAATTATTGCATCATGCATGATGTCATGCATGATGTCATCACTTTTTACTTTTCCTTTTTCTTTTTTTTTTTCTATTAGTTCTTTAATTTAATTCCCGATTCTAAAATTTTCTTTTCTCCGATTTTATTTAACAGTTAGGTCAGGAGTCAGCTCTTGGGATCAATTGACCAAATTGCCCCTCTACGGTTTGACCCGGTTTGCAAATAATCCAATATTTCTTTCGAATCTTTGACCTAATTATTTGACTGGCTTAACAATTCTTTTTCGTGATTTTCTCTTTTCCACTGTGTTCACAATAGTCCTAAGGACCGCAGCGTCACATTTTACAGTTTGAAATTTGAGTTTAAATCAACTTCGCAGTCCTTCCCAAGAAGGTCGCCCATCGCTGTGACTCTCGGCTCGTTTAACTTCTTATGTTCTGTTTTTCTTATTTATACTTAACTAATTGGCAATTACTAATTATTTGGGTTTAGGGCTTATCTAGTTGTCTTAAGTGTGGTTCTAATCCCTTTAATTGTCCAGACCGACACAGGTCACTAGAATAGTGAAACATACCAGGCTATGCAAATAGTGGTGTTACAATTCTCCCCCTCTTAAAATAAAATTCGTCTCGAAATTTTACCTAGTAATCAGTCTCTGAACAGCTGTGGGTGCTGTCTCCTCATGTCCTCCTCCCGTTCCCAAGTAGCTTCTTGGCCCGAATGATGGTTGCACAGTACTTTCACTAATGGTATTTGCTTGTTCCGTAGCTGCTTCACCTCATAAGCCAGAATCTCTATGGGTTCTTCCTCATATGTGAGGTATGGATTCACTTCAATTTTCTCTACTGATAGTACATGAGATGGGTCTGATCGATACCTCCTTAACATGGACACATGGAAGACATTATGTATCTTCTCCAACTCTGGAGGTAGTGCCAAATGATATGCCAAAGGACCCACTCTTTCCAGAACCTCATATGGCCTAATGAAACGAGGACTTAGTTTCCCCTTTCTGTCGAATCTCATAATTCTCTTCCAAGGAGAAACCTTGAGGAATATTTTCTCACCCACTGTATACTCAATATCTCTTCTCTTCAAATCAATGTAGGACTTCTGACAGTATGATGCAGTCTTAAGTCGATCTCTGATCACCCTGATTTTCTCTTCAGTTTGCTAAACAATTTCGGGTCTAATCATCTTTCTTTCACCCACGTCATCCCAACATAACGGGTTCTACATTTTTTTCCATATAAAGCTTCATATAGAGGCATCCCAATGCTTGATTGGTAGCTGTTGTTGTAAGCAAACTCAATCAAAGGCAAGTGTGTATCCCAACTGCCTTCAAACTCAATCACACAAGCCTGTAGAATGTCCTCTAAGATCTGAATTACCCTCTCAGATTGGCCATTTGTCTGTGGGTGTAATGTCATGCTGAAGTTCAATCTAGTTCCTAGGGCTCTCAGAAGACTACCCCAGAATCTAGAAGTGAACCTAGGATCTCTATCAGATACGATGGATACTAGCACTCCATGCAGTCTTACTATCTCATCAACGTACAACTTGGACAATCTTTCTAAACTGTAGTTTATCCGAACAGGTAGAAAATGAGCAGACTTGGTCAGTCTATCGACAATGACCGAAACTGCATCATGACTCTTCTGTGTCCTCGAAAGTCCCATCACAAAATCTATCGTTATTCTCTCCCATTTCCATTATGGTACTAGTAGTGGATGTAACAACCCAGCGGGTACTTGATGCTCTGCCTTCACTTGCTGACAAGTTAGGCATTTGGAAACAAACTCTGCCACATCTCTTTTCATACCCATCCACCAGTAATACTCCTTTAGCCCCCTATACATTTTTGTACAACCAGGGTGCATGGCAAAAGGAGACTCATGTACTTCCTTCAAAATGATTTGCCTCAAATCGACATCATTAGGAATACACATTCTGCCCTGGTGTAGCAGTAGACCATCATCTCTGATTGAGAATTCTAGTTTCTTGCCCTGCCGAACTTCTTCCAACAGCTTCTAATACCTTTCATCATTCTGAGCAGCCATTCTAATCTGATCAATCAACACTGGCTGTACATGCCATGCAACTACTGTCTGCCCCTCATCGTAAATCTCTAAGCTGGCATGTAATGATCTTAACTCATGTACCATAGACAAAGGAGTAATCTGTAAACTTGCCATAGTCTTGCGACTTAAGGCGTCAGCCACAACATTAGCTTTCCTTGGCTGATAGTCTATCAGACAATCATAGTCTTTGATCAATTCTAACCATTTCCTTTGTCTCAAATTTAACTCTTTCTGAGTGCCTAGATATTTCAAACTCTTATGATCTGTGTAGATGTAACACTTCTCCCTATACAAATAATGTCTCCAGATCTTAAGAGTAAACACAATAGCTGCAAGCTCCAAGTCATGTGTCGGATAGTTCCTCTCATGCGGTTTTAACTGGCATGATGCATAGGCAATGACATTTCGATCTTGCATCAATACACAGTCTAACCCATTGTGAGAAGCATCACTATAAACTTATATTCTTTACCGGGAGTAGGTAAAGTCAGGACTGGAGCCTCAGTCAAACATCTCTTTAATTCATCAAAACTTTGCTGGCATTTATCCATCCACTGAAATTTCACATCTTTTTGAAGTAACTTGGTCAATGGAGATGCCAACATGGAGAATCCCTTCATAAATCGACGGTAGTATCCAGCTAAACCCAGAAAACTGCAAATCTCCGTGATATTTCTGGGTGGCCTCCAATTAAGGACAGCTTCAATCTTACTTGGATCTACCTTGATGCCCTCTACCGATACTACATGCCCCAAGAAAGATATATCTTTCAGCCAAAATTCACATTTCGACAATTTGGCATATAGCTGTTTCTCCCTCAAAGTCTATAGTACAATTCGCAAATGTCTATCATGCTCTTCTGCACTCCTTGAATAGACCAATATATCATCTATGAATACCATAATAAACTGATCGAGGTATGGTCTGAAGATAGTGTTCATCAGATCCATAAAAGCAGCCGGAGCATTAGTTAACCCGAATGGCATGACCAAGAATTCATAATGGCCATAGCGGGTTCTAAAGGCAGTTTTAGAAATACTCTGCTCTTGTACTTTCAGCTGATAATAACCTGATCCCAGGTCAATTTTGGAGAACACAGCTGCACCCCTCAACTGATAAAAAAAGTCATCAATGCGGGGCAATGGATATCTATTCTTTATTGTCACCTTATTCAACTGTCGATAATCAATACACAAGCGGAGAGTGCCATCCTTTTTCTTTACAAATAACACCGGCGCTCCCCAAGGTGACACACTAGGGTGGATAAAGCCCTTGTCAAGCAGCTCTTGCAACTGCACTTTCAACTCTTTCAATTCTGTAGGTGCCATTCTATATGGTGTTATAGAGATTGGGTCCACACCAGGCATAACATCAATCTCAAACTGCACCTCTCTTTCTGGAGGTAATCCTAGCAATTCATTAGGAAACACATCCGGAAAGTCACATACAGTAGGAATGTCCCTTAGTGTTGGACTCCCCAATTGGGTGTCTATCACATGTGCCAAGTATGCTTCACACCCCTTTCTGATCATCCTTCTGGCTAGTGCAGCCGAAATGAGGTTTGATGGCAATAAATGCCTCTCCCCATGTATTACCACATCGCCGTACAGAGGGAGACCAAAAGTGACTATTTTCAGTCTACAGTCAGTCATGGCGTGATGCTTGGCTAACCAATCCATGCCCAAGATGATATCATAATCTCTGAAGGGCATTTCAATCAAATCTGACAGAAAAACATGTCCTTGGATCACTAAAGGACAGTCTCTATAGATTCTGTTGACCCGAACCTCTTGTCCTAACGGACTAGTTACTAGCACTTTAAAACCCATTTGGACACATGGAACAGCAAGTGAACTGACTATGCTAGCACTAACATATGAGTGGGTTGAACCCGGATCAAACAACACAAATACTTCTTGATCAGAGATAGAGAATGTACCGGCTACCACATCGGAAGTCTCAGCCTTTTCTCACTGTCTCATCGTATAAACTCTGGCTGAAGCACTTCCTTGTGCTGATTGACCAACAGTGCCTTGACTACCTGAAGCAGTGCCTCTACCTCTGCCTCTTCCTCTGCCAACTGTTTGTGAACCTCTGGGAGCAAGACTATGAATAGATCCTTCTACAGTAGTAGGAGCTGGACCAAATCTAGGAGCACTAGTGCAGTCTTTAGCTAAATGGCCCTTGCCTCCACAGTTAAAGTAGGCTCCTGTTGCCCAATAGAATCTCCCCCATGAATCTTGCCACAAGTCTCACAGGCGGTGCAGATATGAACCCTCGCTTCCATCACGACTAGACCTAGAGGTCTCTGTCTGCAGAATCGCCTTCCAAATCTTCCACCTCGACCTCTGCTAGGTCCACCAAATTTCTTCCTCTTGCCATAAGTACCACCAAAACTTGGCTCTACTGACTTTTCACCTTTATCTTTCTCTGTCTTCTCAGTCTTCTTTGATTTTTCTTTTATAGGTGTCACTTCTGTTTCAATTCTCTCTAACTCGAGTGCTTGAGACATGAGTTCTGAAAAATTGCTGTGTCTGAATCCCACTACTTGCATTCTCAAACTGGGCTTCAAACCAGTCTCAAATCTCTTACACCGTTCCTTGTTGGTAGAAAGGAGACTCCCAGCATAATGGCTTAAGCGGGAGAACTCCCTCTCATACTCTGCCACTGATTTACTCCCTTGTTTCAGACTCAAAAATTCATATAACTGTTGATCCACATATGCGTCTGGGACGTATTTTATCTAAATTCTCTGATGAAGTCATCCCAGGTCAGTACTGGTGGCTCAGCCAAGTTGTGGGGGATGGTATTCCACCAATCATTTGCATCCCCTTGCAGTAGTGATACAGAGTATTCAAACTTTAATTCATCTTGGCAGTGCAGCTTCTTGAACACTCTGTCCATTTTTTCAAGCCATTGCTCTGCCTCAAGCGGGTCTACTGTACCCTTGAATTCCGTAGCCACATACTTCAACAGCTTGTTATACTGTCTGACTGGAGGTCATGGTTGTACCACAGGTATCTGGGGTGGAGCTTGAGCAGGCATACCCCCAGCCATTTATTGAAACATCGCAGCTATCTGCTGTGCAAACTATGTAGAAAACTGCGGCATTTGTGGGGCTGGTGCTACTGATCCACTGACATTCTGTAGAGCTGAGGCTTCCCCTTGTGCCTCAGCTTCAACAGATTGCTCGACTGATCGATCCCCTTCTTTCATTTCAGTCTGAAGTTAGGGTATCTCCTGAACAAATAACACAAGGAGATTTCCTTACGTTAGTTCATATTTATGATGTAATGCACTGTATATAACAAATAAGGACATTGAGTAGTTATACTTAACAAAGAAAAAGACACAAATTCACAAGTTAAAACATACTTCAAAAATTTTGCTCTGATACCACTAAAACTTGTCACACCTTACCCCTCTATAAGGCATAACATGATCCCGTAGAATACCTAATGAACTATCGAACTTCACCTACCGATAACTCATTAAGTACCCTACAAGGGATTTTAAAACAATTCTCTTACTTTTGATAAGTGGTGAGCATTTTCCAATAGGTATTAAAACATTTAATTAAAGTGGAAACTAGTTAAAATTTTTTTGGCTCATTTTATTTTTTCGTAAATTTTATAAAAATTTTGGTAGAGTGCTGTCTGTATTTTGATAAAACAGTTCTTCAAATACCTGAAAAAAACACTTCCAATAATTTTTCTCAACTTCTTCAAATTCACAATCAATTCCAACCAATTTCTCAAGTTTCAAAATTCAACAATCCTCATTTCCCAATTTCCAAAATTCAGTAATCATCAAGATACTGTCAATCAATTTCATTCAAATTAAAATAAACTATTTCCATTCATATTTCATTAAAGATAAAACAATTTATATATATCATTACAAAAACTTACATTAAAAGAAATTCAAACTAAAATTTATTACAAACTTTATACAAACTTTGTACAAGCTTCGTACAAGCTGCTCAAGACCAATTTTACATGTCCATACATTTATGTGCATTACATACATCAAAATAAATATTTACAGTCAGGGTATAAATTATACCCGATAACTTCAAGCAGGTAGGTCCTCAATCCTCAGCAGCTCAGTCTGCTGCTCCTCTAGTCTCTATATCTGCGACAGCAATAACAGCCATCGCTGAGTACTAGGACTCAGTGGTGCACAACATACTAAAATAATCTTTATGCAGAATTTAAATCACATTTATTCAAAAATTGGACTAAATATGAGAATTAAATACAAAACATGAATTATGAGATTTTAATCCAAACAAGTTCATTTCAAAGTATCAAAATACATTTCATAAAACCCACAGTTATATCATGCCATTCGAAACAAATATAATCTCAATAGCCAGAGGCTAAGGAGAAGTCACATCACAAGGCTAGCTAGCTCAAATATATGGATATCCATTCAATTTCTTCTTCTACTGGCACACACCTCAACACTTCAGCCAGAGAAGGAATCAAAATTCGAAACTGATTACCCCCACTAGTCATGCTAGTGAGGTGTTCAAAAATATGGTCATGACACTATGGTTTTAAAACTTATCTTAACAATTTACTAAACATTTATGCCATCTCAAATATACACAAATAACTTTCAACAATTCAAAGCAAAAGCATAATACACATTTCATGCACTTTGTAAATGAATTTTAAAGCATATTGATGTTTTGCACAAACCTTAAGCGAGCCGCCTCTTGGCCTTGACTCGATTCCTCAGGTTCTTTCCCAATGTTTTTTTCTACTGAAACACACAGTTTCACAGTGTTTCAGTATCATAACTTAGCATAAATCCAAAAATAAATTCAAATTCACTTTTACCTAGCTTTAATATGCTAAAATTGACGTTCTTTAAAATTTGTGTTTCGGGGTTACTATTCACGACACTATTCAAGTCAATTTGTTGACTTTCTAAGGCTTAATAGGTATGGGAATTCCAACTTCACCCACATACCACATTTTGGTTACTAAATTTATTGGTTTTGGTTATTGACTCAAATTCTAAGTATTTTAAGCAAATTTGCCAATTTTCAGTTTTGGGTGTCTTATGTTGCACTGTTCCATTGGTCATTTTTCTGTTAGAATTTGGAAAAATTTTCTTCATAGAAAATGTTCCCTATTGTCTTTATTCTCCTTTTTGAATCACTCCAATTGGAGTTTTGTAGCTCAAGTTATAGCCATTTGAATCATGGTTGCCGGATTGGACTTAACCCAGATTTCTAGGCACCAAACTGGTTCTGGCAGTTTTAGGTCACCAAATTTGGGTGGCCAAATGACTTGGTTAATGGCATAATTTGGATTTGTGTTCTTCATGAAAGTTTTAGGTCTATATCTCAGCTATCCACTGGTAAAATTTTAGGTCATTTAGACCTGCCTAGCCCAAGTAATGGCTAGATGAACAAACACTGTTCATTTGGTCATTTTTGTACAGGTCAGATTGCATAAGTCCAGATTTGGTCAATTTGTTCACTAGGTTCTGGTCACTTTTTGGGCATGATTCCTAAATGAAAAATGTTCTATTTTGTGTTTATTTTCATTCCCAATTGTCTCCACACTAATTGGACTTGTAAATTTTCATTTTTGGTCCCTAAAAGGGACCTTGGTCCTGCTGCCTGTAGCATGACCCTAAGCAATCCGAATTTGCATTTGGTTCCAACACTTCTAACATTCTCCAATTGGTCACAAATGACCATTTCTCACCTCAAACCAAATCCAACACATCATTTAACACATTCTCACATTTTTGTATTCCAAACCCTAGGTGCCAAACCCTAATTCACCTATTTGTTGCATTTAACTAGTTAAACACATATACACATGCTTCCTTAACTCATTCAAACTTACCTACACTATTTATTCAATCAAATTCATATATTATCATCACAAACCCTAGCTGGCCAATTTTTCCTTTAGTCCTCCAACAATTATTTTCTTTTAATTCTAAGTTAAAATCTAAGCTACTTGAACCAAAAACATAGAAATTAAACTAAGGAATGGAAGTTTGCTCACTAACCTCAGACTTTGATTTTCAATCTTCAATTCCCTTCTTCTTTTCTCCTTTCTTTCTTACTCAAACTTCTTTTCAAGTTGCCAAAACAAGTTTTAAGTAATAAAATTGGGGAAATCTATGGTTACTTTGAAGGTTTGAAAGCTTGAATTTAAGCTTTCATGAAGGATTTTGAGAGAGAGAGCTTGGAAGAGAAAGAGACGGCAAGGAATGGAAGATGAGTGTTTTCTATTTTTTTTTCTTTTCTTTTTCTTTTATTAGTTTATCCCTTAGGAAGACCAAAATTTAAATAAAATAAATTTTAGTTATAATAATTATTGCATCATGCATGATGTCATCACTTTTTACTTTTCCTTTTTCTTTTTTTTTTTTTTAAAATTTTTCTATTAAATATTTAATTTAATTCCCGATTCTGAAATTTTCTTTTCTCCGATTTTATTTAACAGTTAGGTCAGGAGTCAGCTCTCGGGATCAATTGACCAAATTGCCCCTCGACGGTTTGACCCAGTTTACAAATAATTCAATATTTCTTTCGAATCCCTGACCTAATTATTTGACTGGCTTAACAATTCTTTTTCGTGATTTTCTCTTTTCCACTGTGTTCACAATAGTACTAAGGACCGCAGCGTCACATTTTACGGTTCGAAATTTGAGTTTAAATCAACTTCGCAGTCCTTCCCAAGAAGGTCACCCATCGCTGTGACTCTCGGCTCGTTTAACTTGTTATGTTCTGTTTTTCTTATTTATACTTAACTAATTGGCAATTACTAATTATTTGGGTTTAGGGCTTATCTAGTTGTCTTAAGTATGGTTTTAATCCTCTTAATTGTCTAGACCGACACCAGTCACCAGAATAGTGAAATATTCCAGGCTATGCAAATAGGGGTGTTACATTCACTAATGGTATCTGCTTATTCCGTAGCTACTTCACCTCATAAGCCAGAATCTCTATGGGTTACTCTTCATATGTGAGGTCTGAATTCACTTCAATTTCTTCCACTGGTAGTACATGAGATGGGTCTGATCGATACCTCCTCAACATAGACACACGGAAGACATTATGTATCTTTTCTAGCTCTGGAGGTAGTGCCAACCGATATGCCAAAGGACCCACTCTTTCCAGAACCTCATAAGGCCCAATGAAACGAGGACTCAGTTTCCCCTTTCTGTCGAATCTCATAATCCTCTTCCAAGGGGAAACCTTGAGGAATACTTTGTCACCCACTGTGTGACACCCCTTACCCGACTACAGTGTAGCCGAGCAAGTTATGCCACTCAGTGTGCTGGAGCACTCTATTTTATCTTAATTCATTTTTATCGTGGTTTTGAATATAACTTGTGAAATATAATTCATTTATTGAAATTGTAATTTATTTGAGGTTCCGAAATTTTTTAAAGAAAATTCGGCAGAGTACCGGCTAAAAATGGAGAAAACAGTTCTTCGGAACCTGTGAAAAACACTTCCAATATTCATGTCTCATCATCTCAAACTCCAATATCAAAATCTCAACAACATTTCTCAATTTCAATTCTCAATCATTCATCTCGTTTGATAGTCATATAACAGTCACAAATCAATATTCACTTTTCCATTTACAAACACAAATTTGCATTATTTACATGAAAATCAAAATACATTACATAAGTTTCATTACATATGAGAAAATCAAAATTTATTACAGAATGCCAAAATGACACCTAGTGTCCTACCAATGCACTGCAGAAGTTGAGGTGACATGGACACTATGCAGAACTGTGAACGGCCTTACCCAATCTGTGGTCTCTCGGGCCTCTGTCCAAATCTTGTACCTACGGCGTTGCAAAGCGACGCGCTAAGCATAAAGCTTAGTGGTGCCAATAATACAAGAAAATACAATATGCAAATAAAAATAATAATTTCCTTGCTATTGTGTTCATAAGAAATGAATAATTACTAACTTATTGTGTAGTCGAGGGCTAATCATGTTTCATGATATTAACTTCTTCATGCATTTCGTTAATTATTTTCTTCATGATATTGAGCTTCTTTGTATTTTTGTAATCATTCCTGATACTTAATTTTCGTATTTTCTTTAATAATCAGTTCAATCACAGTTATACTTTTCCATGCCCAAGTAACCTATCTTTGGGCGATTGGATGGATAATGGGTCGTTGGGACACCGTGCCTCGTCGTGCCGTCATACCATGGGACGCGTAACGCCAACCACGATGCGATCGGTATGGCTAAAAGCCATGATATCACATAATCGGCATAAAAGCCATGAATACGGGCATAAAAGCCATGGATACGGGCATAAAGCCATGAATACAGGCATAAAGCCTTTCCTTTCGCAGTACTGCTAAAACAATACCCTATTGGCATGCCAAACTATCCAAACCAATCACATTAGGCCTACTAGGGCATTTTGCATTTTTAAGTTTCACAATTTTTGAATTTCAAGTTTTCATGTCACTATTCATTTCATTAGTCAACTAAAATGTTGACTTTTACATAAACAATAGGTACATTGGTTTTAATACTCCCAACATACCACATTTTGTATTCAAAACTTGTTAGTTTTGGTCACTTTCTCAAAGCTTAGGTCATTTTGGCAAAATTGCCAATTTTTGGTTTTAGTGTCACTATTCACCTCATTGGTCAACAAAAATGTTGACTTTTGGATAGAAAATAGGTGTATTGGTCTTAACACCTCAAACATACCACATTTTGTATTTCAAACTTGTTGGTATTGGTTGCCAATACCATTTTTAAGCTTAATGCTAATTGAGCAAAATTTTTGGTTTTCATGCTTCATCTTTACTGTTCCATTTGTTATTTTTACAGTGGGAATTTGAGGAAATGGTAAACATGAAAGTTGTTCCTTATTTTGTCTAGTTGAATTTCCTTTTTTGAATCACTCCATTTGGAG
Organism: Hevea brasiliensis; assembly: GCF_030052815.1. NCBI lineage: Eukaryota > Viridiplantae > Streptophyta > Magnoliopsida > Malpighiales > Euphorbiaceae > Hevea > Hevea brasiliensis. Next base: position 10,254,597 of record NC_079494.1, read on the forward strand.
TTTTGTAGCTCAAGTTATGGCCAAAATAAGTTTACTGTTCACGTGCACTGTTCATGCTGCACTTTTGGGTTTTGGCAGATTTTGGTCCAACTTTGGTCAGTAATTTGATCAAGTTAAGTTCATAATTTGGCCTAACTTTCTTCATATGAAATGTTCTACTATGCCTTAGTTTTTCATCGGTTCAAGAATCGCCTAAATCCGAGTTTTCTAGAGAGAGTTATAGCCATCCAAACATTACTGCTCAAATGAAAATTCTGGAAATCTCAGTACAGTAAACTTCACTTTGCTCAATGATTTGATTAGGTTAATGGCATAATTTAGATTGGTGTCCTTCATGAAAGTTGTTTGTCTATATCTTATCTTGTTGCTATAAAAATTTCAGGTCAATTGACCATATCTACAGTGAGTTATGGCCAACTGTTCATTTGGTCATTTCTGCAGGGGCTGTTTGCAGGGTATCTGGATTGGGGCCAAGTTTTGGTCCTCTTGCTTTGGTCTTTTGGGCATGGTTTCTTCAGCAAAAATGTGCCATTATAAGCCTAGTTTCATGTCCAATTGGCCAAACACCAATTGGACCAACACAGCCCAAGTTATGGCAGTGCAAGTGGACTGAATTTTCAGTCCCTCTGCTGCTGTCCTAGGGCAGCCTACAACTTCACTTTGCAATCCTATTTTTCAGTCCATAATATGGTCAACTTACCTAAAATGGTCACTAATTGACCATTAAAATGTGCTCTAACAATTTCATAAGTCAAATCAATTTTCACTCCCCCAAAACCCTAGCTTCACCTTATGTTTTCTACAAGATGCCTTAGTTAGCATACCAATTTATTATCCTTGTGTATATGTATCTTAAACATCATTTCTAATCCACTCTAAGTCCAACAAAACCCTCATTTCTATTCCTTCAATATGGCTGCCAAATTCATGGCATTCATACACATGGGTTTGGTTCATTTATTCCACAATTTCTTACCTATTACACATCTCTAACATGGAATTAATGTGTTTTAAATACATATGTGCACTAACCTTGAATGGAGCCACTTCTAAGACTTCAAAACTTCACTTTCTTCCTTTCTTTTTTCTGTCCAAAGCTTGCTCTAGGTGTGAGGACCAAGTTTTATGAAGGCATATAGGGGTTTTATGGTGTAATTGGCTAGGTTTTGGAGCTTGGGTGAGTGCATCAATGGAGGGAGATGGGGAGAAGTCACGTTTTGGTGAAGAAGAAGAAGAATGGCTACTGTAATTTTTGGTTATTTGGTCTTCATTTAGTCTCTTTATTAGTTAGTCAAATGATGGCTTAATTGTGATTGGTCATAATTTATAAATGACATCATCAAGATGTCATAAATGAGCTTTTCTTTGATTTTTCTTTTCTTTTCTTCACTACTCAATTTCAATTTAATTTCTAGTAATGTTTATTCATATTTTAGACCATAATAATTATTTACTCAACTGGACAAGTCGGCCAAAAATCGTCTCTGAAGGCGAAATGACCAAAATGCCCTCCGTTTGGCTTAATGGGTCAAAATTGTCTGTACCGATTGAAAAATTTTTCTAAATATTTTCTTGGCATTCTAAAGCCATAGGAACCTCAATGACCCTTCTCTGGAGTCCCAAAAATTATTTTATGAATTTTTTTTCCGGGTCTAGGGCTCCTCGTTGCGAGAACCGCAACTTGCCTCTGGTTACCCATCGCTTGGGCACCGGCTCGTTTAATTTGGTTGTATTTTATTTCTAAAATTTTTACTAAATTTTTCTTGTTAATATTTGAGTTAATTATGATTCCTGACTTTAGTTTAAATATTTTTCCGGACATTCTAGCTGTCCGGACCGACACCGGTCACCGGAATAGTAGAATGTACGGAGTTCTACCGGGAGGGTGTTACACACTGCATATTCAATATCCCTTCTCTTCAGATCAACATAACTCTTCTGACGGTCTGATGCAGTCTTAAGTCGATCTTTGATCACCCTGATATTCTCTTCAGTCTGCTGAACAATTTTGGGTCCAATCATCTTTCTTTCACCCGCATCATCCCAACACAATGGGGTTCTACATTTTCTGCCATACAAAGCTTCATATGGAGGCATCCCAATGCTTGATTGGTAGCTATTGTTGTAAGCAAACTCAATCAAAGGCAAGTGTGTGTCCCAACTGCCCTCAAACTCAATCACACAAGCTCGTAGCATGTCCTCCAAGATCTGAATTACCCTTTCAGATTGGCCATCTATCTGTGGGTAGAATGCAGTACTGAAGTTCAATCTAGTTCCTAGGGCTCTCTGCAGACTACCCCAGAATCTAGAAGTGAACCTAGGATCTCTGTCAGATATGATGGATACTGGCACTCCATGCAGTCTTACTATCTAATCAATGTACAACTTGGACAATCTTTCTAAACTGTAGTTCATCCGGACTGGCAGAAAATGAGCAGACTTGGTCAGTCTGTCAACAATGACTCAAACTGCATCATGACTCTTCTGTGTCCTCGGAAGTCCCATCACAAAATCCATAGTTATTCTCTCCCATTTCCATTCTGGCATTGGTAGTAGATGTAATAACCCAGTTGGTACTTGATGCTCTGCCTTCACTTGCTAACAAGTTAGGCATTTGGAAACAAATTTTGCCACATCTCTTTTTATACCCATCCACCAGTAATGCTCCTTTAGCCCTTTATATATTTTTGTACCACCAGGGTGCATGGCAAAAGGAGACTCATGTGCTTCCTTCAAAATGATCTACCTCAAATCAACATCATTAGGAACACACATTCTGCCCTGGTGTAGCAATAGACCATCATCTCTTATTGAGAATTCTGGTTTCTTGCCCTGCTGGACTTCTTCCAATAGCCTCTGATACTTCTGATCATCTGAGCAGTCATTCTGATCTGATCAATCAACACTGGCTGTACATGCTATGCAACTACTGTCTGCCCCTCATCATTAATCTCTAAGCTAGCATGTAATGATCTCAACTCATGTACCATAGACAAAGGAGTAACCCGTAGACTTGCCATAGTCTTGCGACTTAAGGCATCAGCCACCACATTAGCTTTCCCTGGCTGATAGTCTATCAGACAATCATAGTCTTTTATCAACTCTAACCATCTCCTCTGTCTCAAATTCAACTCTTTCTAGGCGCCCAAATACTTCAAACTCTTATGATCTGTGTAGATGTAGCACTTTTCTCCATACAAATAATGTCTCTAGATCTTAAGAACAAATACAATAGCTGCAAGCTCCAAATCATGTGTCGGATAATTCCTCTCATGCGGTTTTAGCTGGCGTGATGCATAGGCAATGACATTTCGATCTTGCACCAACACACAACCTAGCCCATTGTGAGAAGCATCGCTGTCAACTGTATATTCTTTACCAGGTGTAGGTAAAGTCAGGACTGGAGCCTCAGTGAAACACCTCTTTAATTCATCAAAACTCTGCTGGCATTTATCCGTCCACTGAAATTTCACATCTTTCCTAAACAGCTTGGTCAATGGAGATGCCAACATGGAGAATCCTTTCACAAATCGACGGTAGTATCCAGCTAAACCTAGAAAACTGTGAATCTTTGTGATATTTTTGGGTGGCTTCCAATTAAGGACAACTTCTATCTTGCTAGGATCCACCTTAATACCCTCTACTGATACTATGTGCCCCAAAAAAGATATTTCTTTCAGCCAAAATTTATACTTCGACAATTTGGCGTATAGCTGTTTCTCCCTCAAAGTTTGCAGTACAATGCGCAGATGTCTATCATGCTCTTCTGCATTCCTTGAATAGACCAATATATCATCTATGAATACCACAAAAAACTGGTCGAGGTATGTTCTGAAGATAGTGTTCATCAGATCCATAAAAGCAGCCAGAGTATTAGTTAACCCGAATGGCATAACCAAAAACTCATAATGGCCGTAATGGGTTCTAAAGGCAGTTTTAGAAATACTCTGCTCTTGTACTTTCAACTGATAATAACCTGATCTCAGGTCAATTTTGGAGAACACAGCTGCACCCCTCAACTGATCAAACATGTCATCAATGCGGGGCAATGGGTATCTGTTCTTTATTGTCACCTTATTCAACTGTCGATAGTCAATGCATAACCGGAGAGTGCCATCTTTCTTCTTTACAAACAACACTGGCTCTCCCTAAGGTGACACACTAGGGCAGATAAAGCCCTTGTCAAGCAACTCTTGCAACTGCACTTTCAATTCTTTTAGTTCTGCTGGTGCCATTTTGTATGGCGTTATGGAGATTGGGTCCACACCAAGCATAACATCAATCTCAAACTGCACTTCTCTTTCTGGAGGTAATCCTGGCAATTCATCAGGAAACACATCCGAAAAGTCACATACTGTGGGGATGTCCCTCAATGCTAGACTACCCACTTGGGTGTCTATCACATGTGCCAAGTATGCCTCACACCCCTTCCTAATCATTTTTCTGGCCAGTGCAGCTGAAATGATGTTTGAAGGCAATAATTGCCTCTCCCCTTGTATTACTACATCACCATACTGAGGAAGACCAAAAGTGACTGTCTTCAGTCTATAGTCAATCGTTGCATGATGCTTGGCTAACCAATCCATGCCTAATATAATGTCATAATCTCTGAAGGGCATTTCAATCAAATTAGTTAGAAAAGTGTGTCCTTGGATCACCAAAGGACAGTCCCTATATAGTTTATTTACCCTGACCTCCTGGCCTAATGGGCTAGTTACTAGCACATCATAGTCCATTGGTACACACTGAATAGCAGTAGAACACATCACACTAGCACTAACATACGAATGTGTGGAGCCAGGATCAAATAACACATTTACATCTTGGTCAAGGATGGAGAAAATACCAGCTACTACATCTGATGTTTCAGCTTCCTCCCTCTGACGCATGGTATACACTCTGACTGGTGCGCCACTGGGCACTGGCTGGTTAACAGTGCTTTGACTTCTAGGAGAGTTACCAGGACCCCTACCTCTGCCTCTACCTCTACCAGCTGACTGTGACCCTGTAGGTGCAGAGACTTGGGCTGATCCCTCAGATGTAGCAGAAGGTTTAGATCGGCGCGGACTAGTACAATCCATAGCGAAATGTCCGCTCCCTCCATAGTTATAGCATGCACCTATGGCCTTGAAACACACCCCACCGTATGTTCTACCATAGGTTTCACACTGCCGGACTGATAAAGATCCTCGAGAAGCTTATTGGGCCTGCTGACCAGACCGAGGTGGTCTTTGGCCAGAGAATCTGCCTTTGCCAGATCTGCGAAAGCTAGATCCCCCAGACTGTTTCCTCTTCCCTGAACCACTTTCAGGTGCTTGACCAGTAGTCTTTTCAGTCTTCTCTTTCTCTTCTGTACCCTTCTTCACTGCCCCTTCTGATTCTATCCTTTCTAGTTACAGGGCCTGTGAGATCAACTCAGAGAAATTCTGATGTCGGAAACCCACAACTTGCATTCTCTTATTCGGCCTTAACCCGGCCTCAAACCTCTTACATCTATCTCTAGGGGTGGAGACTAAGCTTCCAGCGTAGTGGCTCAGTCAAGAGAAGTCTCTCTCATATTCTGCTATGGTTCTGTCCCCTTGTTTCAAACTCAGGAATTCTTGTAACTTCATATCCACATATGCATTGGGGACCCACTTCTGTCGAAACTCACTCAAAAAGTCTGACCAAGCAAGGACTGGAGGTTCTACTAGGCTGTGGGGGATGGTCTTCCACCATTCATATGCATCCCCTTGTAACAAAGAAACAGAATACTCGAACTTCAGCTCTTCTGCACACTGCAGCTTCTTGAAAACCCGTTTCATTCGCTCGAACCACTGTTCTGCCTCCAGTGGATCCATAGTGCCCTTAAACTCAGTGGCCCCAAATTTCATCAATTTCTCATATTGTCGAGCCGAGGGCTGTGGTTGTGCTATAGGTGCTTGCATCTGGGCTTAGGGTGGCACATTTCCTGCCATTTGTTGGAAAAACGCAGCCATCTGCTGTGCAAACTGAGCTGAAAACTGCGGTGCTGGAGTAGGAGCTGGAGTGGCTGACCCACTCACGTTCTGGAGTGTTGGGGCTTCCTCTTGAACCTCAGCCTTAACAGATTGTTCCACGGAATGATCTCCTTCTTTCATTCTGTTTTCCCAAAATTTCTATTTCCTGAGATCAAACACAAGGAGGTTGACCTCCATTAGTGCATATTCATGATGTAAATATGTCATATGTATCAATTAAAGACACTTGAGCAGTTGTACTTATCAAAGAAATATTCACATACATAGTCAAAATTTATTATAAAACCATGCTCTGATACCACTAAAACATGTCACACCTTACCCCTCTGTAAGGCATAACATGATCCCGTAGAATACCTAATGAACTACCAAACTTCACCTACCGATAATTCATTAAGTACACTACAAGGGATTTTAAAACCATTTTCTTACATTTTGAAAGTGGTAAGCGTGTTGGTAGGAATTAAAAACATTTAATTGAAGTCTCAAAATTAGTAAAAATTTTTGTCCATTTTATTCTTTCGCAAATTTTATAAAAATTTCGGCAGAGTGCTGTCTGTATTTGGAGAAAACAGTTCTTCAAAAACCTGTAAAAACACTTCCAATAAATTTTTCCACAACTCCCAACCTTCAAATATTCTCAATTCAACATAACTCAAGTCAATTCCACTTCAAATTAATTTCACAATTTAATCCCAGTTTGTCATCTCAAAATATTTCATTATTTCATTCAATAAAGCTAATTTACAATCACAAGTTTAATTTACAGATATTAAATACAAAAAAAATATTATTACAATTTATTATATAACTGCTCTACTTTACATTGATACATAAACATTATAATTTTTACATCAATTAATTACAAGGGTATAAATAAATACCCGTACAAAAAGGATCAGTGAAGTCCTCAATATGTCCTCAATATCAGTAGCAGCTCACTCTGCTGCTTTCTCCTTGCTCTTATCTGCGACAGCAAAATAAGCTATCGCTGAGTATAAAAATACTCAGTGGTTCATAATAAAAATTTTAAAATACAATACATAAATCATTCATTGACAAAACACAATTTAAATGTTGTACAATTACATTTCATAAATTATCAAAGCTCATTATAAAAAAATTTGGGTCAAATAATTTAATAAACACAGTGTTGCAAATTCATACACAACTTAAGCCATGACACAAAATTTTCTATCAATGCCGCGTTGTACACCACGACAAAGCAATCTACAACCCCACTAATCAAAATTTCCGATTAATGCTGAGTACTCATCCAATCTATAACCTCAACTGGTAAACCAGAGAGGGAGGAAAATAATCGATCTCAACCCCATAAATGGAGGAGGAATAATAAGGCACTATCATGCTAAGTGTGAATAAAAAATCTACTTCAAACATTTTATTCAAATATTGCATACAAAAATCAAATCAATTTCCAAAGTTACAATCTCATCACAAAGTGGCAACACAAAAGTTCTTAAACTCATAATGCGTACTAAAACAATTTTTCAAGGATAAAATGCTGAAATAGAGTTTATTGTGCACAAACCTGACGTGAGTGGCCTCTAGGCATTGACTCAGTCTCTTAGACTTTCCGAGCCTTTTTCAGCTGTAACACACAGTTTCACAGTGTTTCAGTACCATAACTTAGCATAAATCCAAAAATAAATTCAAATTCACTTTTATCTGGCTTATATATGTTAAACTTCATGTTCTTTAAAATTTGTGTTTCGGGGTTACTATTCACTATACTATTCAAGTCAATTTGTTGACTTTCTAAGGCTTAATAGGTATGGGAATTCCAACTTCACCCACATACCACATTTTGGTCACTAAATTTGTTGGTTTTGGTCATTTTCTTAAAACTTAGGTCTTTTAGGCAAAATTGCAAATTTTCAGTTTTGGTATCTTAGGTTGCACTGTTCCATTGGTCATTTTGCTGTTAGAATTTGACAAAATTTTCTTCGTAGAAAATGTTCTCTATTGTCTTAACTTTATTCTCCTTTTTGAATCACTCCAATTGGAGTTTTTTAGCTCAAGTTATAGCCGTTTGAATCATGGCTGCCGGCTTGGACTTAACCCAGAATTTTGGGCACCAAATTGGTTCTGGCAGTTTTAGGTCACCAACTTTGGGTGGCCAAATGACTTGGTTAAGGGCATAATTTGGGTTTGTGTTCTTCATGAAAGTTTTAGGTCTATATCTCAGCTATCCACTGGTAAAATTTCAGGTCATTTAGACCTACCTAGCCCAAGTTATGGCCAAATGAACAAATGAACAAACACTGTTAATTTGGTCATTTTTGTACAGGTCAGACTGCAAAAATCCAGATTTGGTCAATTTGTTCACTAGGCGATGGTCACTTTTTGGGCTTGATTCCTAAATGAAAAATATTCCATTTTGTGTCTATTTTCATTCTCAATTGGTCTCATACCAATTGGACTTGTAAATTTTCAGTTTTGGTCCCTCAGGCACCATGACCATTTTCAATCCGAATTCAAACTCACTTCCAACACTTCCAACACATCTTAATTGCTCACAAATGACCATTTTTCATCTCAAACAAGGTCAAACACACCGATTGACCAGTTCTCACATTTTTGGCTTCTAAAACCCTAGGTGCCAAAACCCTAATTTGTTTAATCATCACAATTCATGCAATCCAACTACACAAATCACATATACACACTTAAACCAACTTCTCTAACACTTTAATTCCAATATTTTCCATCAAATCCAATATCTCCCTAGGCTGGCTGAATTTCCTATGGTCCCTTAACAAGTGTTTACTTTCATTTTTAAGTTGAGTTCTAGGTTAGTTAAACTAAAAACATAACTAAGAAACTAAATTTCTCAAACTAGATTACTTACCTCTAATTTCTTCAATTCTCTTCTTTCTTTCCTTTCCTTTGCTTCTTCAATCTTCCTTTCAAATCTCATAAACAAGGTTTAAATAAGGAGCTTACTATCTCTATGGCTGAATTTAAGGTTTCTCCAAGCTCAAAGTGAGCTTCAATGGAGGTTTAAGTGAGAGTAAGGGAGAGAGTGAGAGAGAGACGGCAATGGTGAGGAAGACAACTATTTTTACTTTTTTTTTCTTTCTTTTTTTTTTTTATAAACTTATCCTTATAGAAGACCCATAATTTATCCAAAATTTAATTGTTTATTATTATGTTTATTACATCATGCATGATGTCATCACCTTTTTCACTTTTTCTTTTTGTTTTTTTTTTCTATTTATTTTTCCATTAGTTCTTTAATTTAATACCTGATTCTGAAATTTTCTTTTCTTCGATTTTATTTAACAGTCAGGTCAGGAGTCAGCTCTCGGGATCAATTGACCAAATTGCCCTTCGCCGGTTCAACCCGGTTTGCAAATAATTCAATATTTCTTTCGGCTCATTGACCTAATTATTTGACTGACTTAACCATCCTTTTTCGTGATTTTCTCTTTTCCACTGTGTTCGCAATAGTCCTAAGGACCGCAGCGTCACATTTTACGGTTTGAAATTTGAGTTTAATTTAACTTCGCAGTCCTTCACGAGAAAGTCACCCATCGCTGTGACTTTCGACTCGTTTAACTTCTTATGTTCTGTTTTTCTTATTTATACTTAACTAATCGGCAATTACTAATTATTTGTGTTCAGGGCTTATCTAGTTGTCTTAAGTATGGTTCTAATCCCCTTAATTATCCGGACTGACACCGGTCACCGGAATAGTGAAATATACCAGGCTATGCAAATAGGGGTGTTACATGGAGCACTGATCAACCTAGTGAATTGTCTTGAACCTGGCATTTTTGAAAGCAAACAAGAAGTGTTGAGCACATAAAAAGCTCATGTGTATTCACATGAACACACAACACATAATTAGACATAACATGAAACCTAACATACGCATTAACATTCATCATATAACATACAGGTACTCAATCCTATTGGACATGTATTTTCCTAACTGTGCTAGTTGACATACTTCCTTTCACTTATCTTCTATACTTTTACTAGCATCTAGGTCCACTCATCTAACCTAAAGCTCTGATACTAACTTTGTAATGACTCAAACCAGGGGCTGTTACTGGCGTTAGGGATTAGGTTAGCTTAAGGATACCGGAAGTAGTGGTAAGGATAAAACCTGAGAAACATACATACATTCTTGCATCTCACCATTTAACATAATTCAAATCATTACACCTTAGTCTTTTCATCCATACATGAACACTCAAAACATAATAATGGTTCATAATTTGAACCTTAACATGCATAAGATCCAAAGTGTAATGGTTCAACATGCATACCCTCAAAAGGGTTAACATAACATATACATCATCATCATACCTAAAAATATTACATATTTTCAATTTCCTTTAATCACTAGCACTGTACTATTTATTCATAAATTACATGTCCATCTACCCATACATCATACATAAAGGAAGGACTAAGGCTACCCTTGATGCTCTTTCTCTTCAAGGAACTCTTTTAGTCCTGCAACCCTACATCTAGGAGTTAGGGGAATGGGGTAAGCTTACATAAGCTTAGTGAGTAAACTAACTATCATTAATTGTATCATTCATTCATACATGTGTAATGCATCGTTCACGTGGCTTTTCACATCACAAATATTTCATGTAAGATGGACATTATCACTAGAAACTCCCCAAAGTTTCCTTTTAAACATAACCTGCGTCATGTATCCTAGGGTAACTTACAGATCTCCCTCGAAGGGCAACTTAATGATCTTCCCTTGGGATTTACTTATGGATTCATAATATATGTAACGTTACATAATCATAACATGAGGGGAGTTAGTGGGTCATCCAACATCCATCAATACACCAATAATAAGTTATGTAATTATGCAACATATTCATGTTTTAGATGCATACATCATAAATAAATATGACATGATGCATGAGGATGCTCATTAATTACCTATAAATAGTTTTCATTTTATTAAGTTTATAGTTGCTCACCTTTTGTAGCCTATCAACCACCTTACTCAAATGGGAGCTATCCTTGAATCCTTACCCTTCCGACTCCCTCAAACCTAATCATAAAAAATCAAACCCTATTATGTTATAAAAGGTTTTATAAATCTATACATATCATAAACATCCTATTTTAGGCCCTTAGGAACCATGAAATTAGGTTTTAGAACCTCGAAATTGAAGGAGAAATAAAGTGGGTAGAACTAAGTTTGGCTGCAGGAGTCTTGGGCATTGGTTACCAAAGTCTTAGTTTTCCACTGTCAAACCTTGGAACTTTAGTACCCAATTTTGGGCAGTAGCTACTATGGTTACTAAAGTCTAGGACTTCAGCTGCTGAACCTAGTAAATTCTCAGATATTTTGAGAACTGTAAGGTTTAACTGTTATACCTCTAGCTTTTGACAGCTGAACTTGGGAATTTTTAGAATTTCCAAATCAAAAACCTATAGATCGTTCTCCCATTAACACCAAAACTCATTTCAAGGTTCTAAAACATAATCCCATCACATATACACACCTTTAGGGCCTAAAACAACTTGAAAATATGCTTAAACCCACATACATTCATCAATAACTCAAATCTTAGGTTTTCTCCAAGCCCAACATAGTGTATGCATGGATTTCTTCAAATCCATCATGGAAAATTAGCCATTTAAGGCCCATAACTCTTAAACATAACTATTCTAACTGTAAAACATGTAACTTCAATGAAAGATCACAAAGCCATAGAAATCTACCCAAAAACCCAAAAGCTTAACTTAAAATAACTTTTTATGAATAAATGGAAGAGTCCCCCTTTAGATCTTAAAAAATCTAAGGAAATCTCTTCAAAGAGCTCCTTTTATGCCCCAATAATTGAGAGAGAGAGAAAAGAAGGAAAATCCAAGTATTTTAGGTAGAAAATAAGTTGTGGTCCCTTTTATACCCTTGATAGTTGGGATACTTTTGGTTGCTGAAATCCATACTTTTGACTACCAGAGTCCGTTCTGCCCAAATAGGCATTTGAACCATAAAAAGGACTTTGACTGCCAAAAGTCTGTCCTTCAGCTGCTGAAGTTCCCTTTGCCCAAAACAACTACTTTTAGGAAATAAAACTTTTAAAACATTTTTTATTTTTAAATACATTTGAACACATCTCACATATATCAATATATTTTCACGCCTTGCCTCCACTCCCTTGTCAGTGAAGTTTTACTTTTTACTAGAATATTTCGTCAAGGATAGATATTCTGACATTGAAAAAAAGGCATGTATTACATTCCCTAAACCCAACATAGCATATGCATGGATTTCTTCAAATCCATCATGGGAATTTGGCCATTTAAGGCCCATAACACTTAAACATAACTATTTTAAAAACATAATTATTCTAATCATAAAACATACAATTTCAGCATAAAATCACAAAATCCTAGCCCTAATATGCATAAATTTCCCAAAACTTGATTTGAAATAACTTTTCAGGAAATTAAAGTTATAGAAACCTCATTCGTTATTAACTTTCTTAGATCTACGCATTAGATCAAGAAGAAAAGAAAGTTACCTCTTTTCTTGGAGCATGGAAATGAGAGAACCAAAATTTCAAAACTTGAATATGCTCTTCCACACTTTAAAATGAAAGAATCCCCCCTCTAGATCTTTAAAAACCCAAGAAAATCTCTTCAAAGAGCTCTTTGTATGTCCTAGTAGTTGAGAAAGAGAGGAAAGAAGGAAAACCCAAGTGTTTGGGGTATAAAATGAGTTGTGGTCTCTTTATACCCTTGACAGTGGGGGGACTTTCAGTTGCCAAAATCCATACTTTCGGCTACGAGAGTCCATTCTGCCCATCTAAACCATAAAAAGGACTTCAGCAATTGAAAGTCTATCCTTTGGCAGCCAAAGTTCCTTCTGCCCAAAACAACCATTTTTAGAAAATAAAATTTTTAAAATATTTTTCTTTCTTAAGCACATTTCGAACATATTGCACATACATAAATACATTTTCACATCTTACCCCCACTCTCTTGTCAATGAAATTTTGCTTTTTACTAGAATATCTAATCAAGGACAGATATTTCAATATCGAAAAATGGTGGTTATTACACCTAAGTCCAGTGTCCCTCCAAGCCTAGCCCACCCCAAGTTTCTTCAAGAATAAGAAACCCACCCCCTCTTCATGAACCCTAGCCATATTCTTTCTTAATTTCCCCTCTTGTCTTTATACTTCATCTACATCTTCTACCGCTTGCCCATTTCCCCCTTAACCATTACAATGCCATATCCCACCCACCCACCCTTCAACTGGACTATTAGAGCTCGATATATCTCTGCCTTCACTAGATAATGCTGACTACTCTACTGTAAGCTGATGCTAACTGTTGCTCTTCTCTTCTCTTCGATACAAGGTGAGACCAAGATTATTTTTTTTTTTTTGTGCAAAAAGATTTTTAATCCCTTGAGAATTACTTTAGAGTCGACAAGTCCTTATCAATTTCATTAATCCATTTAAGCCTCTGATAATTACTTTTAGAGTTAAGTAAGCTCTTATTAATTTAGTTGATCTATGTAAACTCCCTAATAATTACAATTAGAGACAAATAAGCCCTTGTTAATTTAGTTGATCCATTTAAGCCCTTGACAGTCACTCTTAAAGTAAATATATTGAAAATTTAGGTCAAAGAGACCTAATCTCTATCATGTGACTTACCAGCGATTGATAGATATTTAGTTAACGTCCATTCCTGTCACATAAACTAAGAGGTAAATTCTCTACTACTTTCCCTAACCCTTTCTCTCTCTCTCTCTCTCTCTCTCTCTCTCTCTCTCTCTCTCTCTCTCTCTCTCTCTTTATAACTTAATTTTATTAATAGAAGACAAATGATTGAAAATATGGGTGTTATGCATGAAGGAGCAGAAGCATGAAAATTATCAGATTAGAACATTGAATTCAAAAATTTTCTTCTAGGATCTCATGCATCATGCAAGATTCATTATGTACCTCATTGATTTCAATGTTCAATTGCATATTAAAACACTTTTAATATGTATTTGGATCTACATTCGCCATTTAAGATTTTAGAATTAACAAATTAATTCATTAGAACCCTAGATTATTTCAAGAACATGTGCACTAACCTTTTGATGCACTGTAAATGTGTTTGGTAGCTTTGGGAAGCACCTAGGACCCCAAATGTTGTCCCTCTAGTTTGTCCACTCTAAGATCACCAATGGAAGCCCCTTGAATAGCTTCTCAAGCCTTGCCAACCAATTAGAAAATAGGGATTTGCCTTTAGGGAGGTTGTAGATATATATTGGACACTAGAAACAATTTCTAGCAATTTTAATTCAAGAGAATATGAGCAACTCTCTTTGAATTGATGAGAGATGAAGAAGAAGAGAGGAAGAGAGCCTCTTGGGTGGCAGCACCTTTGAGAGAAAAATCAAATTGTTTTTTCATTTTTTCATAGCATCACATTATATAATTAGGTCATCACTTAAAACCCTTGCGACATGTCATCTTCTGATTGCACCTTAATTTTAATTGACCTAATCACATTAAACCAATTGTCAAAGCTAGGTTTAATCTTGACTTTGATCATCTTACATGATTGGAGGACAAATGCAGTTACCATCTCATGGTGCCACATGTCACTCTGTGAAATGACCAAATTACCCTTGTGTTGTAGTTTTGAGTTCTCAATCCAAAATAATTATTTCTCCTCTTCTAATCAATTTATATCAAATATAAATTAATTAATTAATCTCTATTAATTAATTTCTCATAATTAAATTCATATTTAAACACTTTAAATATAAATTTAACTTATACTATACATCCAATAACCTAGATTTGGTTTCAAGTTAGGCTAGGGACTTTGCAATCTAATTGCAAATGAAACTTATTTAATTAATCAATTAAACTCTTTAACTAATTAATTAAATCACATTTAACTTGGTGATTACTTGTGTATGTATGTGACTCACTAGGCTCTTCACTAATTAGCAATGAGATATAATATTAACTCTTAATATCATCAGATTTCTCTAAGCCATTTTAGGCATCTCATAGACCATGGTTAACACCTAGCATCGCATGCCATGGCCACCTAATCAGTAATAAAGAATTTCTTAAATGAACCTTTTATCATATGTTACCATACACTAAAATCTCTCTGTCACAAAATCCCAATTCGAGCTGGAGTCATGGTTTATGTCAAACCCCATTTGCTATGAATATTATGTTCTCTTTTAATTCTAATTCTTGATTAAAAAGATTTTCTTATCAGAAACTCTTTTCTGATTAAATCTATCTGTCCTGGCCAGGAACTTGAAACATCAAGAATAATTAAATGAACATCGGATTTTATCCCTATTTACTTAGGGTAACAGATTCCATCTTGATCAATACCTACCTCCATATATAACTAGTAGGAGCTAACACATGCCCATATACTCATACACAATACAAGTATGAAAGCAGTATTAAACTCAAACCACCTATATGCAAGATAATTGTGTTATCTCAGGTTTAAAGATTATATGCGCTGATATGATTTATGACAATGCATTAACAATAGTAAACTCTACGTGCTTGTCATAAGTTTCACTGGTTCGGCCTACTTATCATGCATAAGTGCTTATCATGTTTGTTATATGACATGAGACTCATCATTCCATCTTATTTACATCTCATATAAATAACTTGGGAATAAACATGATTACAATTATTTCGCTACTTTGCTACCACTGCAAGTGCACGGATCGCTAACAAGTAATAAAGTGATGAGTAGAGTATCGTTCCCATGAGGATTTTGTTTAGCAAGTACCAATCTACACAGTAATTTTGACTATCTAGGCTATAGAATACTTAGGGAATGAAGTTTGTTAACTTAAAACACTAAAATGGTAATCTTAAAACGAAGTGATTTATTTGAAACAATTCTAGAATTAATATTTCACACTTGAATCTTTCTATGGATGTTATCTAACTTATTTACTGGATTAAGGGTCATTTTCCTTGATGGAAATCAGTACTGAGTTATCCTAAATCCTCTCTCAAGGCACCTAGGGTGTATTCTAATTAACTCAAACCCTACTTTCGTGGCGATTAAATTAATTAAAATCCTTTAAAAATTTTGACCAATTTTGAAGTTCCACAAAGGTGTCAGCCTATGTCTAAGTCAGAATTCCTAGGTTCATGATCTTGATTTTCTAATGTTAATCTTCACCTTTCAATCATTTAATTAACATCTACAATCATGGCTAAGTGGGTACCAGCACATATCATGCATTAAGATCACAAGAAATTAAATCAAGAAACGAATCTCAAATCCAATAAATAAAACTTAGTGTTCATCCATAATAATAATTACAAGCGCTACTCTCCCAAATCCAGAATAAGAAAACTACTCACTCATGGTGAGTCCAACAAACATCATGATAAAAGATAAAAACAGTAAGAAAAACAAATCATGCAGAAGAAATAAAAACAATAAAGATCTGTCTAGGGAGATGAAATGAAGGAACCAAAGAGAGTTTGCAGCTTTGATCTTGTGGAGCTTCAGCTAGAAAACTTCTTTTGGTACTGATGTAGAACCCGATAGCAGCAGCCTTCAGCAGCACTCCCAACGACCCTTTTTCTGATGTTTTATTTCCTATTTATATTGGTTGCTCTAGGGTTAGGCCATTTTGAGTTCGAAAGGCTTTAGGAGTCTCATTTGAATCAAGAAACAAGAGCGGGAATTCGAGTAAAAAATTGGCTGCCGCATAGTACACGGCCCGTGTGTCACTACATGGGTCCCGTAATGTAGGGCCGTGTAACTTGCTAGAGGAGAATTGCAAAATCTTGCATTGGCACAGAAAGTTACACGAGTCTGCGCCAACAACATGGGCCTGGTTTGACGGGCCGTGTACTATTGTTCCCATAAGGTGCTTCAAGCTTGTCCCCGGCAGAGACTTACACGGGTCCCTACAGATTACATGGGTCTACTTACACTACCCGTGTACTTGTGTTTCTCTATTTATTCTCTTGGCTTTCTTGTGGCAGAGAGTTACACGGGTCTGAGGCTTGGTTTACATGACCCATGTACTTTATATCAACAGTAATTCTCTGTCTCTTGACTTCTCCAAGCTTTCCTTTGTACTCCCATACTCTGGGGCTTCACTCAAACACCTAAAATGATGCAGAAAACATGAAATTAAGGGCTTGACAATAGAAATTACAAAAACTAATGAAATCAGCTACTATGCATAAAAATACTTGCCTAAATGCTATGAAATAGTATACAAATGCGCTTTAAAACATCTATGCAATTCAAGTGCATCAAATACCCCTAAACTCAAACTTTTGCTTGTCCTCAAGCAAAGCAAAATTCTTTTTTAAAACACATTTCAGGGGATACTTAGGAATATAACCAACAATTTAATAAGCATAGAATTGAACTCCTCCAACCTTCATTCCAATTTCCCTCTTTCAAGGCATAAGGGTTCTAATAGCTGCCTATTTAGAACTTCACCTCTTTTCATGGCATTTCGACTAATTATTCTTCTATACAAGACCATTAATAAGCCACAAATAACTTGTTTTATCAGGATAGATTTGAGAAACACTAACTCCCCCAAATTTGCCTCTTTTTGAGTAATTGTGATGAAGCAATTCAATTCCAACCCCATAGGCATATCTCAATTTCCTATCTCCACTAATATAGTATGCACTTTTCAAAAGATCAAAAGGTCTTTAAAAAGGGTTGTAATGGGGCTAAGGGAATATTAACTTGGTTGCCAATGAAAGGTTTTTAGGGAATGCAAATATAAGGATAGCATGTATGCATAAAATACTGACTTTGTATAGAGAGGAAGCGCTTTTGGCTTTTTACAGTGCCAGGCATGCTTCCATGACAAGAGTTTATTAACTCTAGGAGTAAATGTTAGGAGCTTAAAGGATCAATTAAATTGACAATAATTTATTTGACTATAAGAGTAATTGTTTGGCTTAAAAGGGTTTTTTACCATTTTTTTAGTCATTCAATTCATGGGTCGATGGTTATTACCTTCTTTCGTTGCAGGTTTAAGATTTTTGTCCTCGCCTCACCTTGCCTGATTTTAAGTTTTCAACATGCTTTCTCTCTGTTGCTGTGTTAGTGATTTGTGTTATAGAGTTGAATAATTGAGGATTTGCAGATTTGTGAAAATAACAATGTGTATGGTGTATTTCATATCATTATTTGAGTTAATTTCTTACTTTTCATTGTTTGGTTTAATTTGTGTTGTCATAGTGATAGGGGGACATTTTGTTAAGATTTGAGGAGTTTTATTTATGGATTTTTACTTTATAATGGAACCAAAGAAAGTGTCATAACCAATTGATCAAACCGAACTGAATTTTTCAATTCAGTTTGATTCAATTTCACTATAAGTTCAGTTCAATTAGGTCTATAAAAATACACTTTTTAGTTATTTAGTATTTGCAGTCTGTTTAGATTTGGAACTAAATTGACCTATTACTCACGCGTAACTACATTTAGGCTATTGCATTTGAAAATAGCTCTTGAAATACCACTTCATTTGCCCATCCCTGAATCTTCTAAAATAACCCATAACTCGATAATTGGAATTGTGCATCTACCCTAATTTGCAAACTAATTCAACACCTTAAATTGTCACTGAGTAGCCACCTCCATAAGCAAGCTTGTCCCCTCCTTTCAGTACTACTTGTGGCAAATTTAAATTAGGCCTATAGAGGAGCTATGCTAAAAATCCATAACGTCTCCTTCCTTAAATAAGAACTCATATTTGTATCCAAGGCCTTTGAAGCTCATCTAAACTCCAAAGCAGCACCAAGGACATCCTGTACCATGGCATCAACTTCCATGTAATCATGGTTAAATTGAGCATTGTTTTTACACACCTAAAGTCTTTAGCATGTAACACCAAATAACAAAGGCCACAAGATGCCCTTAATTAACCACATCATTAATCCGTAACAAATTGATCACAATCTAATTGGAGACTAAGGTGTGGCAATCCGTAAAGGTCAACCACTTAGTAGCTGGAATAAGTCAATACCAGATTAGAAGTATAGACACAATGACACAAGGCATATAGGCTAGACTTTGTATGCCCTATGCATAAATCAGAATCATTGAGCTACATCAATAAATGATTTGGTGCTCCCCTTCTTTATCAATAAGATTTTTTACTCTATTAATGAGCACTCTATGAATATTTATCTTGAATGCATTAAACTGATGTGAGGAAGTGTGTCTTTAAAATTATTCAAAAAGATGACTTTATATCAATGTGCAAAAATTGGCTTGAAAATATCTTGACCATAATTATAAAAAAAAGCTGAGCAGATTCCTTCTGTGTGTAGTCTCATGGATTGCCTTTTAGCATATGTGATATAGATTTTTTAGGCTGATGTTTAAATTTACAAAGTGATACAGTACGACCCAATTTATGAACCAAAAAATAAATGGCCCAAATTATCGAGATAGGAAGGAAATGGAGTGCCTTAATGGGAAGGTGCTTAGATAAAACATAAGATATTCGGATGGAACATTAGGAGTTTGGACAAATCACATGATGTTCGGATAGAACAACAGGAGTTTAGATAGGTCACGAGATGTTTGGATGAAATGTCAGATGATTATTCGGTCAGGGTAATAATTAGTTATGAGTTGGTTACATGAGGATAGCATGTCTTATATTATAGCAGGAATATAGGGCAATATTAAGTGACTTCTCTGCAAAGAATAGAGGAAAATGAGTTGGCATAAGCTGGCATGATCTCGATTAGAATGAAGAAAAGGTACTATTCTTTATAATCATTCTATTTGTTCATTTGTTGGTATTTGCTTTCTCATTTGGCACTTATTGAATTAGGCATCAGAGTGGCCTAATTCAGGCCACTAACCTCACTTTTTCTCACTAATTCCAAATAGAGTTTGATCCACTCTAGGCTCAAAAATCTTAAGCAAAATCAATGGCATTGTTTATGGGAACAAATGCCATTTGTCTTAGGCAAATTCCTCATCTTCAATCATTTTTGTTTCTATTACTTGTTTTCTTAGGTTTCATCATTTTTGTTAACTAGTTTTTGTCAATTTCTAATGGCTGAGACAGGCATGCATTTTGGAAGAGAAGGCTCAGAGGCCATTGCTGACAATGTGGGAACTTGGACTCGAGGTGGAGAAGCTCCATTAACAGTCCATAATTAGGGAGTTCTAGCAAGGGGAAACACAAATTCCTCCCAAGATTCCATATTCTTAAAAATTAAAGAGATGGAGGCAATGTTAGCACTCTTAGGGAAAGATATGAGCAATCTAATAGAGGAAGTGCACTAACAACTCCAACAATACCATTTCCTTTGCCACCTCCACCAACAGTGCTTCTTGGGGAACATCCTCAGAAAGATAGATTTGGAGGTAATAAGGAAAAATTAAAATGGGAATATTTTAGGGAGGTGGAATTCGATAGTAAGGATACAATGTTAAGTCAAAAGATTGCCCAAGCAATCAAAAAGTACCACAAGCATGCCAATGATGATGATTTTGGCATGGGTGCTAGATCTCCTTTTTGTGAGGCAATATCAGCTGAAATTTTTCCACCAAAATTTACATTGCCGATTACCACTGATCCTAGTAGTCATCTTGCTAATTTTTATACTACTATGCTATTAGAAAACATTAATAGTTATATTTTGTGTAGGGTTTTTCTAACTACTTTAACAGGACTTCCCTAAAAATGGTATCAACCACTGCCGATGGGATCAGCTAAAAGCTTTGATCAACTGGAAAATTCATTGGAAAATAAGTTTGTTAGCAGTATTCCGCTAAGAAAGCTCTCTTCTAATCTCACGAAGGTTTAGTAGATGGAGGGGGAATCCCTTCAAGATTATAATTCTAGATTAAAACTAATGCCATTTAGATTGAGAATCTCAAACATGAAATAGCGTGTGAGGCGATCAAAAAAAGTGGTTAGGAATGTGAAATTTGTTGATTCTTTGATTAAAAATCTAGCATAGGATTATCAATAGTGAATGGAATGAGCTCAAAAAAGATATCAAGCTTAATGACAAGCGAACAACCCTTAGGGAAGAGAGGTGATCATCATATAGTAATGAGAAGAGGTATGAGAAGAGGAGCTACAGTAGCGACAGGTGATCTTATAATTGGGATCATGATTTTTAATTAGGAAAGGAGTGCTACCACTCTTACAGACCTCTTAATGCGTTTAGGGCAAGGATGCTTATATGGATCCAGAAAACAGGTTAGGATACTAAGTGGCCATGCAAGCTCAAGATTGAAAGTGCTAGAAAAAGGGATTGATCTAAGTATTATCATTTCCATGATGATCATGGTCTTACCACTAACGAGTGCAGGTAGTTCAAGGCTGAGATCGAGCAGTTAGTTAGAGATGGCAGCTTAAAAAAAATTTACTGGATATGATCGCTCATGAAGTAGGCAAGATGAGGGTTCGATAAATAAAGAGTCAAACAAGGCTATTGAGGAAAAACCTATGGGCATTATTAATGTCATTGTAGGAGGACCAGATAATTACAAGTATCAAGAAAAGAGACCAGTGGACAATACTGAGAGATTAAAAGTCCTCTTAGTGGAAAAAGAAGCTTTATGTTCAGATCCAATCACTTTTAGCACTACGAGCAGGTAAAACATCCTCATTTTGACCATTTAGTGAATATTTTGTTAAACAGGTACACTATAAGGATAACTCAAGCAGATACTGGTAGTTCTGTCAATCTGATCACTCTTTAAGTGTATGAAAAGCTAAGATTATAGAGGAAGGATCTCACAAAGGTAGCTTATCCTTTGGTTGGATTGGGAGATAAAATAATCCCAGTGCAAGAATGGTTAACCTCACTGTGGGTTAAGTGATAGTAACTTTCGAAGAAACATTTATGCTAAGTTTGTCATTGTTGACATTCTTTTGTCTTATAATGTAATATTTAGGAGGCCAATTTTAAATAGTAATGGGATTTGGATTAACATGGATTATTTTTGCATGAAGTTGTTTGTAATAAAAGGAGTTACTCTAGTTCAGGGAAGTCAACAGTCAGCTCAAGAGTGTTATAGGCAGTCCATCAAAATGGCTAATAGGACTACTTTCCCTATTGATCTCCTAGAAAAGCCAAAGTCCCATATCTCACTAGAGCTAGTTTATGACATTGAGAATATACAATTGTTCCTAGGAAAGAGCATCAAGCTCGAAACTGATCTCAAAGGACTGGATAGGAAGGTAGTCATCAAAATTTTAAAAGTTCATGTTGAGACTTTTGCTTAGAGTCCAAAATAAGTGAGGGGAGTCGATCCCTCTGTAATGATGCATAGTTTGAACATAGATCTGAATTTCAAACTAGCTCTATAAAAGAAGTGATGCATCACCCCATATATGCAGCAGGTGGTCAAGGATGAGGTAAATAAGTTATTAAAGGCAAGATTGATTAGGGAAGTTGGGTATCTAATGTGGCATTGGTTAAGAAGTCTAATGGTAAGTAGCGGATATGTGTTGATTTTACTGACCTTAATCAAGCTTGTCTTAAGGACCATTATCCTTGCTTACAATAAATCAATTGGTGGATTTAACAGTAGGATATGTTGTGTGTTCATTAGTCGATGCAATTTTGGGATGTCATCAAATCAAGATGGACCCAGATGATGAGGAAAAGACTGCTTTTAATATAGATTTAGGGGTATACTACTACAAGGTCATGCTATTCAGATTAAAAAATGCCGGAGCCACCTACCAGCATTTGGTGAACAAAATGTTTGAGGGGCTGATCGAGAAAACGGTGGATGTGTACGTGGAAGATATGATTATCAAGAGTAAGAAGATGTAAGATCATGCACGGGACATTAAAGAAGCTTTTGACATTTTGGATAAAATAGGCATGAAGTTGAATTTGGATAAGTGTGCATTCGGATTCAAGGCGGGAAAGTTCTTGGGTTATATGGTATCAGAGAGGGGGGGATTGAAGCTAATCTAAAGAAAATTAAAGCAATCATGGACATGAAGCCACCTCAGAAGGAAATTCAGAAGTTGAATGGCTGTGTAATAGTTTTAGATCGGTTTATATCTTGTTCAGCTCGAAAATGTTTGCCTTTTTATTAAGCCCTGAAAGCAGGCATTTTCAATGGGGATACAATTGCTAGGTAGCTTTTGATGATTTTCTTACTAACCCACCTCTTCTTGACTCACCTAGGCTAGGCGAAGTCTTGTTTTTGTACCTTGTAGTTACTCAAGAAATAGTTAGTTTAGTTCTGGTTTGGGAAGAAGGCAGTGGGTAGAGGCTAATCTACCACACTAGCCAGGTGCTAAAGGTGGTCCAGCTGAACTATCCAGCATTCGAAAAACTTGCTTTTGTAGTACTATCAACAGCAATAAAATTAAGACCATACTTCGAGTCGCATACTATTATTTTCTGAACCAACTATCTTTTGTGAAAAATATTGCATCACCCAGAGACATTAAGCCGCTCGGCTATATGGTCAATGATATTGGGTGCATACAATATTAGATATGTCACTAGAGAGACACTTAAAGCTTAAGCATTAGCCGATTTTGTAGTAGAAATGACACTGTTCGTACAGGAAGAAAAAAAAAAGTAAAGGAAGAATGGAAGGTTTGGGTTGATGGAGTTGTAGGATCAGTAGGAGTTGGGATTGAAATTGTGTTAGAAGGACCTTGTTGCATCAAGCTCTGTTATGTAGCTCAGACAGCCTTTTAGGCCATTATTAATGTGGTAGAATATGAGGCATTCCTAATGGTAATTCAAATTGTGAAAGAGGTAAGAATCCCAAATGTTACTATTTTTTGTGACTCAAAATTGGTTGTTAATCAATGTTAGAGTAATTTTCAAGTTAAATACTCAAACTTGGCAAGGTATGAGGCGATAATTCAAAGATATATGCAGGAGATTCGATTTAATTCAAGTGAGGTGACTATTCTGCAAGTACCAAGATCGAAAAATAATGAAGTTGAGGCACTGGCCAAAATGGCAGTTGTAGGTGAGCAACACTTAACCCAACTAACACCTTTGAAGGAAATTACCATTCTAATTATTGATTAAGGGAGACACTACTAATTAACATCAAAACTACTTAGATGACTTTAATTTTTTGTTATCTTAACAAAGGCATATTGCTTGATAACCCTCTCGAGGCAAAAAGACAGTGCAGAAATCTTCTGGTTATGGTATCATAGATGGATGGCTTTAAAAAGATCCTTTTTGCAACCTTAGTTGAAATGTGTTTCTCCTAAGGAAGGGATGGCGATCTTAATTGACATTTAAGAAGGTCTGTGCCGTAGCCACGAGGGTGCATGGACCATCGTTAAAAAATCTCTTAGACAAGGAAATTTTTGGCCTTCAGTGATAGATGATGCAAAGGAATTAGTTGAAAAATATCGAAAGTGTTAGGAACATAATTTTATTCCTAGCATTCTAACAGACAAATTATCTACTATTAGTAGTCCATAGCCATTTTATTAGTGGGTAATTGACATCCTTGGTCTATTTCCCAAGGCTTTAGGATCTAGACAGTATGTTATTGTAGCCATTGATCATTTTACTAAGTGGGCCAAGGCCGAAGCTACATAGCTTATCACCACTAATAAGGCAATCACCTTTGTTAAGAAAAACATATTTTGTAGATTTATCATTCCTAAAGTGCTTATCACAGATAATGGCACTCAATTTGGAAGTTGTAAGTTTAGGTCTTTCTATTCAGAGTAAGGCATTAATCTCTGGTTCGCCTCTACTTACCATCCCTAAACTAATGGCATGATAAAAGTCACTAATTATACTATTTCGAATGGTTTGGAAAAAAGGTTGAACAAAATCAAGGGAAAGTGGCTAGATGAATTACCACACGTTTTGTGGGCATATTAAACTACTTCCAGGTTGGCAACATCGGAGATGACATTTTCCTTAGCACATAGTTTAGAAGCTATTATTCCTGCAGAAATAGCCATGCTCAATGCTCGAACTGAGAATCAGAAGAATGCTGCAAATGAAGAAGATCTCTTATTTAATTTGGATCAAGTTGAAAGCTTATGAGGGCATGTAATGGCCGAGTATAGGCAAAAGATGGCTCGGGTGTACAACAAAAATGTGAAGCATTGATCTTTCATAGTGGGTGATTTGGTTATGAAAAGAGCAGATGTCTCATGAGGAGTAGCTAGGGCCGGCAAGCTCGAAAGTAATTAGGAGGGTCCTTATGTTTTATCTAAAGTCATCTGCCCATGATCTTACAAGATCGCTTACCCCAGGGGTGGTGATCTACCATGGGCATGAAATATTTGTAACCTACGCAAATTTTATCAATGAAGACTTCTGACTATTTGATATGATTATTTATCTAGGTGGTTTCTCTCCCAATAAAAGACCTGACTAGGCACTAAAGCGATCTCTCACTTGCCTATTACCCTAAAGGGGTATCTAGGCAATTTCTAACCCGTTTAAAGACCCTAAAGGGCACTAAGGTGATCTCTTGTCCACCTATTACTTTAAAGGGTATTTAGGCGATATCTCACATATTTAAAGACTCTAAAGGGCACTAAGGAGATCTCTTACTCACCTATTACTCCAAAAGGGTATCTAGGCAATTTCTCACCCATTTAAAGACCCTAAGGGGCACTAATGTGATATCTTGCCCACTTATTACTCCAAAGGGGTATCTAGGTCATCTATTTAAAGAACCTAAGGGCCACTAAGGTGATCTCTCACCCTCTTATTACCCCAAAGGGGTATCCAATGATTTCTCACCCATTTAAAGACCCTAAGGGGCACCAAGGCATCTTTCACCCCACTAAAAACCCTAAAGTGGTATTTAGACAATGTCTTACCCAAAAAACCCAAGGGGATTGAGGTGATCTCTTGATCACTCACTTTATATATATGCAGAAAACATATGAGCAGAATACAAAGATTAGAAACCAAAATATGTAGTAATCAGCAAATATGAAAGAGTAAAGAGTTTGCACTTACTAAAAGTTTTGTATTTTATTAAATTTGAAGGAGTTATAGGAGATTGGTCTATGAAGAATGGAATGGTTTTGTACAACAGTGCTCAGCTAGAAGAGTTGTGTTCAACTCTTTCTAAGATTCTGTCTCCAATTCTGCCCCTTCAATGAGGAAGCGTTCTCCTCATAAGGAGGTCTAGATGGCAGCTTTGGAATTTTGAATTTTGCTATGCAGTTTGTGAATGCTCATTGTGTAGTCCATGAAGTGCTAGCTGTGAGCCTCTGCAAAGCTGGATTTGAAAGATTTTTGTAAAAGTAGCTTGTCTGCATGTGCTACATCCGCTGAAAGCATTTTGTACTTTTTTTAGGAAGATCGTCTGATAACGGAAAATATTCTATAGTAGTGATCTTCATTTTCATCAGAGGTCGATGATGGGTTCTGAATCTGAATCCGCTATAGATGTATCAGACCTAATTTGTAAAAGCTGTTTCATGATTGCAAAGTATTCATCTTCAGTTTTTGCTGCTACAAGTTGGGCTGAAAGCATGCAACTTTTGGGCCAGGAAGTTAGAGTTTGAAGGCCTTAGTAGAAGATTTTGGGATTTGAGTCAACCTTGAATGGCTAGTTTTAAGATTTTTTTTGGGATATTGAAAGGGTCCCACCATGTTACCTTAAATCTCTTGGCAAGAACATTGATGCCATCCTGTTAATGGTATTTGAGGAACCAAACAAGGACCTAAGGTAAAATTTTGTACAAAAAAGGAAAAGAGGTGAGCACTCTTTTTCTTTTTCAGAGGGTTTGAAATGTTATTTGAACAAGGTGAAACTTTTTTATATTTTTGGGGTGAAGAGGTCCAAAATAATTCCACCATTAAACAAACCAGGAAGGGATTTTTGTAATATCAATGTTGGTTTTGAAATAGAATAGCCATAAGTGGCTATTCTTATGATTTTGTATGAGAAATGTATTGAACTAGGCCTATTGATAATCCTAATAGTTGAAGGATGTGCAGTGATTTATTTTGGTTTTGAAGCTGGCTAGAAAGGCTTTGGCCCCATTCTTAAGGGTGAATGATTTTTTGTATATGGCAAGTTGAATATGCTGGGTCAGCATGATTTTTATTAAGGAAAAAGTATTTGAATTTGGCTGACTCTATGACTTTAAGGATTGCCATGTAATAAGGTTAGGGTTTTTTGTCATAGAGGGATTTTTGTCATAAAATTCATCCTCTATAGTCATTATGTTTTGAAAATGTGATTTTAGAAAAAAACTCAAAAGTCTTTTTTGAATCATTCAATTGAGATAAAATAATTTAAGAAAAACTGCTTTGAAAAAGGGTTTTTTGAGAAGAATTATTTCTTTTCTCTAGAGTTTTGGAAAATGGTTTAGGAATCATACCTTGTTGGGTTTGTGGAGTCTGAACCTGTGAAATGTTTTGTAATGCCAAAAGTAATTTTGGAGATTTGGATAGTGACTCTATCTATTCTTGGATTTATAACTATTTTTCTGGAGACTAGTTTGTTAGGGCTTTTTCTTTTTCATTTATCATATCAATCCATGATTTGCTGGGTTGGCTTGAAGAAGTTGGTTTTGTAGGGTTTGGGTTTCTGGGTTTTAGACTGTGGCTTTTCCTTTGTTTTTGTGAACCATCAAGTTTTGTTTTGAAGAAACTCTCTAGTTAGAAAGTCTGGAATGGAATTTGTATCTCTCTTAATAAATTCATTAACAAAATATAAAATACTAAGGATTGTTTGCCATCTTGCAAAAATTTGTTTAGAGGCAATGTTTTATACATTTGTTTGTAAAACTTCTTTTGCTGATTTGCAATTAATGTGAAATAAAAACTTTTAATTAAGTAAATCACTTTGAAATTTTGTAATGCTCATGAAAATCAAAAGAATATCCTTTTTAATGGTTGAATAATTCTTTTGACAATCATTCTAATGTGTAAAATGGAACTGTACAATGTATTCCCTCCCATTTTGAACTTGTTTTAGAATACCACCACATTTAACTCTGAGGCATCTGTTTTGACTACATTAGGAGTTAAAGGATCTGCTAGATATAAACAAGGAATGTTTTGGACCTAGTTTTTGATCTGGCGAACAACTTAAGTGTGCTATTCTGTCCAAGGAGTAGGATTTTTCTTTAACTTATAACACAAATATTTGGATAAAAATCTAAGACATAGTTGAGACTTTTTAAAAATCTCTGTAACTGAGTTTTGTCTAAGATTTTGTTTGGGAATTTGTTTGCAAATTCCAAAGATCTCTCAATGGGTGTTATAGTTCCTTGAGTAATATAATGACCTAAGAACCTAATTCTAGATTGGAAAAGAGAAATCTTTGATTTGGAGATGACTAATCCATTCCTTTTGGCAACATGAAAAAATGTTTTGAGGTATTTGAAGTGTTGTTCAATAGAATTGGAAAATAACAAGAACATCATCAATATAGATAATGCAAAATTTTGAATACGGATTGAAGATTTCATTCATAATCCTTTGAAATTCTGATGGAGCATTTTTCAAACAAATGACATGACTGTCCATTCATACTGTCTAATGGGTACTATGAATGCAGTTTTATATTTGTCTTTTGGATGAATTTGTATTTGCTAAAATCCTAATTTCATATCAAATTTTAAAAATACAAATGCAGAGTGCAATTTTTGTAAGACGTCTTTTTTATTTGGAATAGGATATCTAATCCATTTAAGAACTTTGTTTAGAGGTTTTCAATTTATCACTAATCTTAGAGTTCCTCTTTCTATTTCTACATTTTTGTTTACATAGAAAGCTGCACAACTCTAGGGTAATCTAGATTTTATAATTAAATCCTTTTGATTATAAATCTTGAATTTCTAGTTGGCAATGTTGTTCAAGGTCAGAATTCATTTGGATTGGTTTGGCTTTTGTAGGGATTTATTTTTCATTAAAATCTTTTTTATATGGTAAATCAACCATATGTTATTTTTTGTTCTAAAAAGCATTTGGAAAATCAAAACAAATTTCTTTTTCGATTTAAGTTTTGAAATCCAAAATTTCAATTTTCTAGAGAGAAACATCTTGTTTTAAAAATTGTAAGTGTTTTTATTTCCTTTTATCAAAACACTAATCTCATTCTTATAAATGGAACAAGCTTTTATGAGGTTGAGATTTTGGTTTTTAGTTTTTCTATAAAAGAGAAAACAAGATTTTTTTTTTCCTTTTATTTTCAAAGAAATACCATCATAGTTAACTTTGTAGGGAGTGATCAGATTGAGGAAGGGAGTCCCTAAGATTACACTATGGTAGAATTACTTTACTAAAACAAAAGAAGTTTTGATCAAGAAATGATTATTAGCTATAAAGGCTTCAGTCTTATAGCTAATGGTCATTTTTGAATTATTTGCAACTGAAAGTTTTTCATTTTTTTTTCATGAAATTGTTTTGGAGCGATTCCTTCTTTGATATAATTTAAATCTGCTCCCGTATCAGAAAAGGCAATTATGTTGATTTTGAAATCTTTGGAGAAGATGATTGTAATTTGAACTAATATTTCCTAAAAGGAATCTATTTTAAGGCAAAGAGAAAATCCTCATGAACATTTCTAGATTTTCTATATTTTGAGCTTCTTCATCATCTTCAGATTCTTCTTGAGATTATTTTGAAAGTAAGTTTCAAAGAATTTTTTAGTCTTCCATTTGCTTTTCTATTAAAGTTTTGAGGTCAATTTTTATTATTTTTATTTCTTCTTGGAGATTTTGAATGGCCACTAGTTGTTTTGAAAGTTTCTTTCTTCCAAGTATGGAAGTGAGGTC
The DNA here is from genome assembly GCF_030052815.1 of Hevea brasiliensis. Lineage (NCBI taxonomy): Eukaryota > Viridiplantae > Streptophyta > Magnoliopsida > Malpighiales > Euphorbiaceae > Hevea > Hevea brasiliensis. The sequence goes on from NC_079494.1 coordinate 10,284,348, forward strand.
ATCTGTGTTTATACTTGTGAAAAGGAGAAGTGAAGTTGTTTGAATTGATTTTTCTTTAAAAGATTTTAGGAGTTTGTCCAAAAATTCTTTTTGTATTTAGGGATTTTCAACATGTTTTAAGACTTCTAAGATGAACCTTGGTCTTTCGAAATCATGTTAACTTGTTTTGTATTTGGTTCAGATTCTGAACTAGAGTTAGAACTGGAAGAAAAAGTTGCTAACTCATCTATTTGTGAGGGTTCATTATCTTCAGTGAGTTTTGAAGAACTGGTTTCATTCTCAGTTGTTTCAGCTACAAGAGATGTTATTTTACTAATGACTTCTTCTTCTAGTTAAGTTCCTGGAGTTTTCTATTTATTTTGCAGTATTAAGAGATATAGCCTTTTTTGCCATATTTAAAATAGGTGACATTTTGTAAGTTTTTTTTGAATCTGGGATTGGTTTTGGGAATCCTAGAGTTCTTTTGTGAATTTTTTTTACTGGTCCTTTTGTAATAAGGGTCTTATTGGGGTTTTGAATATTTTTTATGGGATGATTTTTTATAAGGTTTTTTACTACATTCTCCTCCTCAATCTGGAGTTGAGTTTTTCTTCTTATATCAAATTGTTTGCAGCAAGACCCTAGTTCTTGGGGAGTTTTCTTCATTTTCCCATTTCAGGTGTTTTTGTAGTTTCAAATGTTAACAAATCTTCAAACATTCCTTTTGGGAAAGACTGACTAGTTCTTCATAGGTTAACAGATTGTAAAGAATTGGGCTTCCAAATGCTTGTTTGATTTTGTTTCTGACCTTTTCTCCTAAGAGTGTTAGAAGGCTTGCTAGGAATTTTTCTTTCTAAAAAGACTAGTTTGAGCTTCCCTAAGCATTACTCTAGTGAAAAAAGTATTTTTATAATATTGGAAGTCACGGAGTATTTTGAATATAAGATTTGAAAGGAGTTCAACATTTTTATCTTTGAGATGAGAAGGGTCACCTACAAAATGTAAGGAGATAGTAACAATTAGGGTGGCTACTGCATCCTGAATTGTTTGTCCTAATTCATTAAATATGGCTGTTCCATCTTCCCAGGTTTTGATTGAACCTAAGATTTCCATTTATTATTGGGGAGTAAGATGATAATCCTACCATCCCTTTAGTTGTCCTGAGAATCCTGCTATCAGGAGCTTAGCAATGGCCTTGTTTGGGGTTCCTTTTGAGGTTTTGTATTGTATCCAGATAAACCATCTATGTTCCATTCATAGAAAGTGGAGGCATTAAATTTTGGTTGAGTCAAAATGTTTAGTCTATTTTTTATGCCTATGTCTGGAGCTGTTATTGGAAGAGATTCTATTTTTTGCCAATAAAGCTTATTTATTTTAGGATTTTCTTTGGGGTTTTGTTGGTCTGAGTCTTGTTCTAGGATATTGACACTTCTCTGGGATGCTTACGGAGTGTCAGGTGCTGCAGGAGTAGAAGTGGATGCTTCTAATCTGCTGAGATGATTCCTAATGGCTTACATGAATTCAGTTTTACTGTTTTGTTTGTTGTTAGTAGTATGCCCTAGAGCATATCATTTAGTATGTATCTTGTACATATTTTTATTAATAAAAGGCATTTCCACTTTTCTGTTTACATAATATGTAACACCCCTATTGGTATAGCCTGGTATATTTCACTGTTCCGGTGACTGGTGTCGGTCCTCACAATTAATGGGATTAGGGCCACACTTAAGACAATTTGAGAAGCCATAAACACAAATAATTAGTAATGTTTAATTAGTTAACTATAAATAAGAAAAACAGAACATAAGAGGTTAAACGAGCCGAGAGTCACAGCGATGAGTGACCTCCTCGGGAACGCTGCGAAGTCGTTTTAAACTCAAATTTCGAACCGTAAAAAGTGACGCTTCGGTCCTTAGGACCCTTATGGACACAGTGGAAAAGATAAAATCATAAAAAAGAACTGTTAAGTCAGTTAAATAATTAGGTCAGGGAACCAGAAGAAATATTGGATTATTTGCAAACCGGGATGAACCGGCGAGGGGTAATTTGGTCAATTGACCCCGAGAGCTGACTCCTGACCTAACTGTTAAATAAAATCGGAGAAAAGAAAATTTCGGAATCAAGAATTAAATTAAAGAACTAATAGAAAAAAAATAAATAAAAAAAAGAAAAGAAAGAAGTTAGAAAAGTCAAAGGTGATGTCATAAAAGAATTAATTAAATGAATTATTAAATTTGGACTTTGTGGTCTTCCATAAGCAAAATAAAAAGAAAAGAAATTGTTTTTTTTTTCTTCTTCATTTCCGTCAACCTTCATCTCCTCTCTCATCTCTCTCTTTTTCTTAACTCTCCATCTCCACAAACTCCATTAAAGCTCAATTTTGAGCTTGTATATCATAAAATTTCACCATAGAAAAATTAGCCACCATAGTTAAAGCTTATCTAGGCAACTTGAGAAGAGGATTGGGCAAGAAAGAAAGAAGGAAAATTTGAAGAAAAGGAGGAAGAAAATTCTGCTCAAGGTTGGTAATACAAACCTCAATTTTTCTTGCTTAATTAGTGTTTATATGGCATTAAGAGCTTGTAAATAACCTTAAAATGGAATAAAAATATGTGAAGAGGAATAAACTGAAATTTTGACCTAGTTGAAGGGAGTATGAATTGCATGAATTAAATGAGATAGAAGGAGTTTAAAAGTCTTAATTAGTTGATTGATTATAGTTTAAAGTTTTAAATTTAGCTAAATGCAACATTTTAGTGTAATTAGGGTTTGAAGACCTAGGGTTTTGAGGCAAATTTTGGAGAAATGCATAAATGACATGTTGGACCTATTGTGAAGTGAAATAATGGTCAATTATGACCAAATAACTTGTGTGGGAATGATAGGAAACTAAGTTAAATTCGTAGGTCAATGGTCATGCTGCTGGCAGCATGACCAAACCCACTTTGAAGGACCAAAACTCAAATTTTACAAGTCCAATTGATATGCCACCAATTGGAGATGAAAATAGACATAAAAGAGCACAATTTTCATTAAGGAACCATGGCCAAAAACTGACCAAAACTTGGTGAAACAATTGACCAAAGTGAATTGATAGCAGGCTGCCACTGCACTAAACTGACCAAATGAACAGTAACTGTTCATTTGGTCATAACTCGAGTTAGACAGGTCAAATTGACCTGAAATTTGGCCAGGGGTTAGAGGAGATATAGACCTAAAACTTTCATGAAGAACATCACCCCAGATTATGCCATTAACCCTTTCAAAATCATTGAGAAAAATTAAATTACTGTACCTACAACTCTGCAGATTTTTAGTTGAGCAGTAATGTTTGGATAGCTATAACTCTCTCTAGAAAACTCGGATTTAGGCGATTCTTGAACCGATGGAAACCTAAGACATAGTAGAACATTTCACATGAAGAAAGTGAGACCAAATTATGAACTTAACTTGATCAAATTATTGACCAAAGTTGGATCAAAATCTGCCAGAACCCAAAATTGCAGCATGAATAGTGCACGTGAACAGTAAACTTATTTTAGCCATAACTTGAGCTACAAAACTCCGATTGAGGTGATCCAAAAATGAGAATATACTTAAGACAATAAGGAACATTTTCTATGAAGGAAGTTTTGTTAAATTCCAACAGTAGATCGACCAATGGAATAGTACAACTTCGGAGAACCAAAACCGAAAATTGGCAATTTTGCCAAAATGACCTAAGCTTTAAACAAATGACCAAAACCAACAAGTTTAATGACCAAAATGTGGTATGTGGGTGAAGTTAGAGTTCCCATACCTAGTAAGCCTTAAAAAGTCAACTATTTGACTGGAATAGTGTAGTGAATAGTAACCCGAAACACAAAATTTCGAGAACGTCGAATTTAACACGTTAGAGCTAGGTAAATGTGGAGCTAAGTTTATTTTGGATTTATTTTAAGTTTTAGTACTGAAACATTGTGAAATTGCGTGTTTCAGTGGAAAAGAATACCGGGACAGAACCCGAGGAGTCGAGTCAAGGCCAACAGGCGACTCGTTTGAGGTTTGTGCACAACGTATACTTTTATAATCATCTTTTGCATATTGTTTTGAATAATGTGAAATATTGGATTATGGCATTCTTATGATGTTTGATTTAAATTGTAAAAGTTATTGTGTACATTTGAAATTACAATGTTTATCAAATTGTTAAGATAAGTTTTGAAACCACAGTGTCATGACCATATATTTGAACACCCCTCTAGCACGACTAGTGGGGGTAATTAGTTTCGAATTTTGATTCCTTCTCTGGAGAAGTGTTGAGGTGTGCCAGTAGAAGAGGATGTGAATGGATATCCATATATTTGAGCTAGCTAGCCTTGTGATATGATTTCTCTTTAGCCTCTGGCTATCGAGATTCATGTGATTTCTCTTTAGCCTCTGGCTATTGAGATTCTATTTGTTTCGAATGGCATGATCTAGTTGTGGGTTTTGTGAAATGTGTTTTGATACTTTGAAATGAACTTGGTTTACATTTAAAATCTCACAATGCATGATTTGTATTTAATTTTCATGTTTAGCCAAATCTTTGAATAAATGTGCTTTAAGTTTTGTATAAAGATTATTTTAGTATATTGTGCACCACTGAGTCCTAGTACTCAGCGATAGCTTTTATTGCTGTTGCAGATACAGAGATTAGAGGAGCAGCAGACTGAGCTGCTGAGGTGTGAGAAGCTACCAGCCTAAAGTTTTCGGGTATAATTTATACCCTAACTGTAAATACTTCTTTTGATGTATATATTGCACATAAATGTATGGACATGTAAAAATGGGTCTTGAGCAGCTTGTACACAAATTTGTATGAAGTTTGTAATAAAGTTTAGTTTGTGTTTCTTTTGATATAAATTTGTAAGGTTGTGTATAAATTATTTTGTTTTTAATGAAATATGAATGATATTGATTGACAGTAGGAGAATTATTGAACTTGTGAATTTTGAGAAATTGATTGAGTTTGATTGTGAAACCGAAGTAGTGGTTGAGAAAAACTTTTAGAAGTGCTTTTTATAGGTATTCGAAGAACGGTTTTCTCAAAATACAGAGGAAACTCTGTCAAAATTTTTATAAAATTTGTGGAAAACTAAAATGGCCAAAAATATTAATTAGTTTTAATTTCAACTAAATGTTTTAAATACTTATTAGAAATGCTCACCACTTGTCAAAGATCCATTGACATAATATATTTATGTGTAATAGAAAAGGTCCATTGATATTTTGTTAGAAATATTATTCTTAAGTTGTTAAGAATATGAGTGGCAATATTTCTAGCACAAAGTATCATAAATAGGTTCACAATCGAGGATACTTCATAATAAGGACATGACTTATCCAGAAAGATTGTATTCATGTTTGTTTCCAAGTTATTTATATGAGATATAAATAAGATGGAATGGTGAGTCTCATGCCATATAACAAACATGATAGGCACTTATACATGATAAGTAGACCAAACCAGTGACACTTATGACAAGCACATGGTGTTTACTCTTGTCAATGTTTTGTCATAAATCATATCAGTGCATATAATCTTTAGACCTGAGATAGCACAGTTATCTTGTATATAGGCAGTTTGAGTTTGATACTGCTTTCATACTTTTACTATGTATGGGTATATGGGCATGTGTTGGCTCCTACTAGTTATATATGGAGGTAGGTGTTGATCAAGATGGAATCTGTTCCTCTAAGTAAGTAGAGATAAAATCCTATGTTCATTTAATTGTTCTTGATGTTTCAAGTTCCTGGCCAGGACAAATAGATTTATTCAGAAAAGAGTTTCTGATAAGAAAATCTTTTTAATCAAGAACTGGAATTAAAAGAGAACATAATATTCATAGCAAATGGAGTTTGACATAAACCATGACTCCAGCTTGAGTTGGGATTTTGTAACAGAGAGATTCTAGTGCATGGTAAAATATGATTATAGGTTCATTTAAGGTAAACCTTATTACTAATTGGGTGGCCATGGCATGCTATGCTAGATGTTAACCATGGTCTATGAGGTGCATAAAATGATTTAGAGAAATCATTTATGGTAAGAAAGAGTTCTGATGATAGTAAGAGTTGATATCATGTCTCATTGCCAATTAGTGATGAGCTTAGTAAGTCACACACATACACAAGTTATCACCTATTTAAATATGATTTAATTAATTAATTAAAGAGTTTAATTGATTAATTAAATAGGTTTGGTTTGCAATTAAATTGCAAAGTCCCTAGCATGACTTGAAACCAAATCTAGATTATTGGATGTGTAGTATAAATTAAATTTATATTTAAAGTGTTTAAATATGAATTTAATTGATGAGAAATTAATTAATAGAGATTAATTAATTAATTTATATTTGATATAAATTAATTAGAAGAAGAAAATAATTATTTTGGGTTAAGAACTCAAAATTAAGACACAGGGGCATTTGGGTCATTTCACAGTGTGACACGTGGCACCATGAGATGGTGACACATGGGATTACACATAAGCTTGCCAAATGTTTTTAATCATGTAAGATGATTAAAATCAAGATTAAATATAGGTTTGACACTTGGCACAATGTGATTGGGTCACTTAAACCTAGAGCTAATCAAAGGGTGACATGTGGCAAGGGTTTAATGTGTTAACCTAGCTATTTAAGTGTGGTTATGAAAAGAAAAAATAACCAGCAGCCACTCCTCTCCTTTGTCACGCCACTTTGAGGGTTTTCATCTATTCTTCTTCATCTCTCATCAATTCAAAGAGATTAGCCATCAATCTCTTGAATTAAGAACGCTAGAAATTGTTTCTAGTGTCCTGTTTACATCTCTAATCTCTTAAAAGGCAGAACTTGAATTTCTAATTAATAGAAAAAGCTTTAGAAGCTGTTCAAGGGCTGCCATAGGTGTTCTTGGTGTGGACAAGCTAGAGGGACAACATCTGGTGTCCTGAAGACGAATCTCAAAGGCGCAGACACGCTGCAGTACATCAAGAGGTTAGTGTAATCGTTCTTGATTTAATCTAGGGTTCTAAAATTAATCTGATTAATTTTAAAATCTTAAATGGCAAATACAGATCCAAAAACATATTAAAAGAGTTTTAATATGTTGTTTATCATTGAAATCAAATAGATAAAAATAAATCTTGCATGATGCATGTGACCCTAGGTGAAAATTTTTGAATTCAATGGTATAAACTTGTGTTTTTCACGCTTCCGTTCTTTCAATTGGTATCAGAGCCACTATGTTTGCCATTTAGATTGATGTTTATATGATTTAATTGTGTGTTTGATCATGAGATCAAAAGTTTATTGCTGGTTGCAAAGTCAAGGTGGCGGCACAAATGATGAACACCATGGTGCGCATGGTTGATGCATCACAATGGTGTGCAAAGGTAAATGGATGGTGAATGTGCAATTGTTGTATGATCTAAGATCCATTTTATGTCTAATTAAATTGTTTAATTAGAATTTTTATCGCACAATTAAATTATGATTCAAATCAGAATTTTTAAAATTGTTTGAATCATATTTAAATCTGATTTTTTAAAATTGATTGAATAAAATTCAGATCTGATTTTTTAAAAAATATTTGAATGTGATTCAAATCTGATTTTTTAAAAAATGTTTGAATGTGATTCAAATCTGAATTTTTAAAGTTGTTTGAATGTGATTCAAATCTGAATTTTTAAATTTGTTTGAATGAGATTCAAATCTGAATTTTTAAATTTATTTGAATCATATTCAAATCTGGATTTTTAAGTTGAATATGAGATATTCAATTTAATTTAAGTATGTATGTTTTATTTAATTGTTAAATAGTGATATGCATGATGGATGATCATGGACTATAAAAGACCAATGTGATTGGATTTATTTCTTTTATGTTTCTTTGGGATTGCAAATTAATTAATTTATTTTAATTTATTTTGGGCATGTATTATTAAGTTTGTAATAATTTTTGGGTTGTAATTTCATTTATTTAAGTTATTGTAAATTCGCCTTGGTATGCCAAGGATTACCATGTAATATTAGATTGCAAGAAGTTCAAGGAGGTCAAGAGCATTGGTGGGACCAGTGGGAGGAATTCAAGATCAAGTATTGATTATGTACTCCTTCAGCAACTCTTATAAAATGAATGAATGAATGAAATGCACCTAGGAATGCCCTGATTCAATTCTTGGTGGCTCAGAATTGAATCCCTTAGAAAGTCCATGATCATACCATATTTACTGCTTATCCATGAATGCATGAGATGTATAGGAATGTATGCAATTATATGATATATGAATGCTAAATGGATAATGTGCAAAGTGAGACCTTAATATAATTAGGATGACTATAAAATCTTCCAAACAAATGATTAAGTTGGAAATGCTATAATTAAAGTAATTATAACATAGGCCCTCCATTGGGGCAATTATTTTAAGAAATTTTAAATAGTTGCATAAGATGCAATTAATTTAAGAGATTTTCTTAAGAATAATTGTTAAGCATGAGATGTTGTAAATATGTAAATGGTTTAGTGGCCAATATTGGATGTACCTAAGGACATTAAAATTATTTGCATAATTACTGGCTCAATGGGATCAACTTAACTAATGCAAGATAAGTCAATAATGGATGTACCTGAGATTTTGAGCATTAGGGGCTAGGTAAAGGATTGAACCTCACATGAGATGTGATGGGCAAGGAGTTGCTCACTTATAGTTTATTGTAATTCCAATAATGGATGTACCTGAGGATGATCAATAGAATTATAAGAATTCAATCACCCACTAGAAATCCATCCAACTAGGATTTCCGTTTTCTACTTTGGAAGTGTAGGATTCGCTAAGTTAATGGGAGGACCAATTTGATTAAAAGACCATAATCATTTTGGTTAATTACATGATACATTTACTAATTAATCTGGTTATTTTCTGCAGTTAATTTTCTGATAAAAATGAGCACAGAAGAACCACCACCATCCAATATCCTTGCAAGCATACTTGATCGCAATAGGTTGACAGGACCTAATCTATCTGATTGGCTAAGAAATTTAAAAATTGTCCTGAACCTTGAACATATAGGATATGTTCTAGATTCAAATGTTCCTGGTCCCTTACCTCCAGAGGCCACATAAGAGGAACATGAAACTTTGGATAAGTGGAAGGAGCATGATATGAGAGCTAAGTGTTACATGCTAGCTTCCATGAGCAATGAGTTACAAAAGCAGCATGAGAACATGTTGAGTGCGAGTGAGATCCTCCTTCACCTACAAGAGTTGTATGGTGAGCACAGCAGGAATGCTAGGTATGAGATATCTAGACAGCTATTCCGTATGAGGATGTCTGAGGGACAGAATATTGGAGATCATGTCCACAAGATGATTCGGCTGATTAAGCAGTTGGAACATCTTGACTTCAACATGGATTTCCAACTACAGACGGATTTGATCCTTCAGTCCCTTCCTGAGTCTTTTGGAAATTTTGTGACAAATTTTCATATGACTCAACAGGAATGCACCTTAGTTGGTTTACTCAACATGCTGGTTATTGCCCAAAAGAATATGCCGGGTAATAAAGGAAAAGAGGTAGCTTTGATTGCATCTTCTTCTGCTGGAAAGTCCAACAAGAAAAAGGGCAATAAGAAAAAGAAACCTCAGATTCCTGGTCCTTCCAAGAAAATAGCTAAACATAAAAGAAAGACTAAAGCTGATGGAGGCAAAGGAAAGTGTTTCCACTGCCAAAAGGATGGGCACTGGAAAAGGAACTGCCCAGAGTATCTTGCTTCTCTGAAGGACAAGAAGGATACACCTTCGGAAGGCATGTCCATATCTTGTTATTTAGATTCTGATGATACTCATAATTCATCTACAGCTTGGGTTTTAGATACTGGTGCCAGTTCTCACATTTCTAATGATATGCAGGAACTAGCAAATAGTAGCAGCTTGCGTTCTCAAGATATTAGAGTCCGGATTGGCAATGGCTCAACTGTTGAAGCTTTGGCCATAGGATCTAAATCTTTTTACATGTTTGGACATGTTTTGTGTTTGGATAATATTTTATATGTACTTGATGCTTTTAAAAACATCATTTCTATATCTAGTTTGACTAGAAATGGCTATGAATTTCAGTTCACAGATGATGTCTGCAATATTTATTTTGGAAATAAATATGTTGGTTCGGGTTATATGAATGATGGTCTTTATTATTTGGATAATAATGACAAACACAAATTGAATGCAAGTGATCTAAAAGAATACAATGCCATGGTGAAAACCAACTCAAGTTCAAAATATATTTGGCACTTAAGGTTATGTCATGTTGCAGAAGATAGGATTGCAAAATTGGAGAAAATGGGGATTCTATCCTCATTGGGCTCTGAGCCTACTCCAACTTGTGAATCTTGCCTTCAGGGCAAAATGACTAGATCACCCTTTGTTGGACAAGGGCTAAGAGCTGAAAATATTTTAGAGCTAATACATAGTGATGTATGTGGTCCATTTAAAGAAATGGCTAGAGGGGGCTTTCATTATTTTATTACCTTTACTGATGATAAATCAAGGTTTGGGTATTTGTATTTGATGAAACACAAACATGAATCTTTTGAAAAGTTCAAAGAATTTAAATCTGAAGTAGAAAATCAAATAGGAAAGAGTATTAAAGCTCTTCGATCAGATCGTGGAGGTGAATATTTGAGTACTGAATTTGATGAATACTTGAGAGAGCATGGCATTGTTTCTCAGCTGACTCCTCCAGGAATGCCACAGCTGAATGGTGTATCTGAAAGGAGAAATCGTACCCTATTGGATATGGTACGTAGTATGATGAGCTATACTGATATGCCAATCTTCTTTTGGGGATTTGCATTAGAATCAGCTTTTTATATTCTGAATAGGATTCCATCAAAATTAGTTTCTTCCACACCTTATGAGATATGGCATGGAAGAAAACCAAGTCTTAAGCATGTTAAGATTTGGGGTTGTCCAGCTTATATCAAAAAGCTGAACACTGATAAATTGGAGACCAGATCAGAAAAAGGTCGATTTGTTGGATATCCAAAAGATAGTTTTGGATATTATTTTTATTTGCCTACTTCACAAAAGGTTGGGATAAGTAGAGATGCCACATTTCTTGAACAACAGTTTGTTCAAGAAGGAGGCAAAGGAAGGCAAATAGAGTTAGAATTGGAGAACTCTGACCAACCAACAGATCATATGGATATAGATCCATCTTGTCAACCTATACCCATTGATGAAACATCTGCAGCTGTTCCTCGTAGAACAACCAGGGGTATCTCACCCACCAGTGAGATATGGTTTTCTTTATGAAGAAGAACAAGAGTTGTCTATTCATGAAGAAGTAGATCATGGAGATGATCCACTTACCTATGAAGAAGCTATATCAGATATAGACTCTTCAAAATGGATTGATGCTATGAAATCCGAGATTGATTCCATGTATAAGAATCAAGTTTGGGATCTTGTTGACCCACCTGAAGGTATTGTACCTATAGGGAACAAATGGGTTTTCAAGAAGAAAATTGGTTCTGATGGAAAGGTAGAGACCTATAAGGCAAGGCTAGTAGCGAAAGGGTTTCGCCAAAGGCAAGGAATCGACTATGAGGAGACTTTCTCGCCTGCTACCATGCTTAAATCAATTAGGATTTTACTAGCAATAACTGCATACTATGATTATGAGATTTGGCAAATGGATGTCAAAACAGCTTTTCTCAATGGATACATTGAAGAAAACATTTTCATGGAACAACCTAGGGGATTTGAATCCCAAGATGGTTCCAAGGTATGCAAGCTAAAGCAATCCATTTATGGGTTGAAACAAGCTTCGAGGAGTTGGAACATCCGTTTTGATGAAGCCATTAAATCCTTTGGTTTTATCAAAAATGAGGATGAGCCATGTGTATATAAGAAGGTTAGTGACAGTGCTATCACTTTCCTTGTCTTATATGTGGATGACATACTATTGATGGGTAATAACACAGGTATGTTGACGACTATAAAGGTATAGTTGTCAAATACATTCTCCATGAAAGACTTAGGGGAGGCAACCTATATTCTTGGGATTCGCATCTATAGAGATAGAGCGAAAAGAATAATTGGTTTATCCCAAAGTCTATACTTGGAAAAGGTGTTAAAGAGGTTTAACATGCTTGATTCCAAGAGAGGATTGTTACCAGTGAGACATGGTATCCACCTTTCTAAAGAGATGTCTCCAAAGACACCTGAAGAAAGAGATAAGATGGCCAGGATTCCATATGCTTCGGCTATTAGAAGTTTAATGTATGCAATGTTGTGTACTAGGCCGGATATCACATATGTTGTTAGTTTGACTAGCAGGTATCAATCCAATCCAGGTTTGGAACACTGGATAGCTGTCAAGAATATCCTTAAGTACTTGAGAAGAACTAAGGATTTATTCTTGATTTATGGAGGTGGAGACTTGCAATTGGATGGTTGTACTGATTCTGATTTCCAATCAGATATCGATGATAGAAAGTCTACCTCTGGATATGTGTTCATTTGTAATGGAGGTGCAGTCAGTTGGAAGAGTTCCAAACAAAGCACATTGCAGATTCCACTACAGGTCGAGTATATTGCGACATCGAATCTGCAAAGGAAGCTGTTTGGATAAAGAAGTTCGTGACAAAACTTACAGTAGTTCCTTCCATTGAGTCAGCAGTTCCGCTACACTGTGACAACAATGGAGTAGTCATACAGGCTAAGGAACCAAGGACTCACCAGAAATCCAAACACATAGAAGGCGCTACCACATTATCAGAGAAATAGTTGGGCGAGGCGAAGTAGCCATGCAGAAAATAGCATCAGCTGAAAATCTAGCTGATCCATTCACTAAGCCTATGTCACAGACTTAGTTAGACTAACATTTTGAGAAGATAGGTATAAGATATTATAATGAATGGCTTTAGTGCTAGTGGGAGATTGTTAGTAGTATGCCCTAAAGCATATCATTTAGTATGTATCTTGTACATATTTTTATTAATAAAAGGCATTTCCACTTTTCTGTTTACATAATATATTTATGTGTAATAGAAAAGGTCCATTGATATTTTGTTAGAAATATTATTCTTAAGTTGTTAAGAATATGAGTGACAATATTTCTAGCACAAAGTATCATAAATAGGTTCACAATCGAGGATACTTCATAATAAGGACATGACTTATCCAGAAAGATTGTATTCATGTTTGTTTCCAAGTTATTTATATGAGATATAAATAAGATGGAATGGTGAGTCTCATGCCATATAACAAACATGATAGGCACTTATACATGATAAGTAGGCCGAACCAGTGATACTTATGACAAGCACATGGAGTTTACTCTTGTCAATGTTTTGTCATAAATCATATCAGTGCATATAATCTTTAGACCTGAGATAGCACAGTTATCTTGTATATAGGTAGTTTGAGTTTGATACTGCTTTCATACTTGTACTATGTATGGGTATATGGGCATGTGTTGGCTCCTACTAGTTATATATGGAGGTAGGTGTTGATCAAGATGGAATCTGTTCCTCTAAGTAAATAGAGATAAAATCCTATGTTCATTTAATTGTTCTTGATGTTTCAAGTTCTGGCGGAGACAGATAGATTTATTCAGAAAAAAGTTTCTGATGAGAAAATCTTTTTAATCAAGAACTGAAATTAAAAGAGAACATAATATTCATAGCAAATGGAGTTTGACATAAACCATGACTCCAGCTTGAGTTGGGATTTTGTAACAGAGAGATTTTAGTGCATGGTAAAATATGATTATAGGTTCATTTAAGGTAAACCTTATTACTAATTGGGTGGCCATGGCATGCTATGCTAGGTGTTAACCATGGTCTATGAGGTGCATAAAATGATTTAGAGAAATCATTTATAGTAAGAAAGAGTTCTGATGATATTAAGAGTTGATATCATGTCTCATTGCCAATTAGTGATGAGCCTAGTAAGTCACACACATACACAAGTTATTACCTATTTAAATATAATTTAATTAATTAATTAAAGAGTTTAATTGATTAATTAAATAGGTTTGGTTTGCAATTAAATTGCAAAGTCCCTAGCATGACTTGAAACCAAATCTAGATTATTGGATGTGTAGTATAAATTAAATTTATATTTAAAGTGTTTAAATATGAATTTAATTGATGAGAAATTAATTAATAGAGATTAATTAATTAATTTATATTTGATATAAATTAATTAGAAGAAGAAAATAATTATTTTGGGTTAAGAACTCAAAATTAAGACACAGGGGCATTTTGGTCATTTCACAGTGTGACACGTGGCACCATGAGATGGTGACACATGGGATTACACATAAGCTTGCCAAATGTTTTTAATCATGTAAGATGATTAAAATCAAGATTAAATATAGGTTTGACACTTGGCACAATGTGATTGCGTCACTTAAACCTAGAGCTAATCAAAGGGTGACATGTGGCAAGGGTTTAATGTGTTAACCTAGCTATTTAAGTGTGGTTATGAAAAGAAAAAATAACCAGCAGCCACTCCTCTCCTTTGTCACGCCACTTTGAGGGTCTTCATCTATTCTTCTTCATCTCTCATCAATTCAAAGAGATTAGCCATCAATCTCTTGAATTAAGAACGCTAGAAATTGTTTCTAGTGTCCTGTTTACATCTCTAATCTCTTAAAAGGCAGAACTTGAATTTCTAATTAATAGAAAAAGCTTTAGAAGCTGTTCAAGGGCTGCCATAGGTGTTCTTGGTGTGGACAAGCTAGAGGGACAACATCTGGTGTCTGAAGACGAATCTCAAAGGCGCAGACACGCTGCAGTACATCAAGAGGTTAGTGTAATCGTTCTTGATTTAATCTAGGGTTCTAAAATTAATCTGATTAATTTTAAAATCTTAAATGGAAAATACAGATCCAAAAACATATTAAAAGAGTTTTAATATGTTGTTTATCATTGAAATCAAATAGATAAAAATAAATCTTGCATGATGCATGTGACCCTAGGTGAAAATTTTTGAATTCAATGGTATAAACTTGTGTTTTTCACGCTTCCGTTCCTTCATTTGTCTGTTGGCTAATTTTGGAAACTTGAAAGGGTTTGAAGACAGGATTTTTTTGTTTTGTATCACTGGATCTTGGAGTTCCAGTAGAGGAAACTGCCACTTTAAGGTCTTATTCTATTCTAGAAAGGTGATTTCCTATGGTATGAAGATAGGCATTTGTAAAATTATTCTATTGAATAATATTTTTAATATTTATAGAATCATTCTCATTTACCCTTTTGTAAGGGGTTGCCTTTATAGTCTAGTCAAAATGGATTTCTTCGATTTGTCTAAGAGGAGGATGATTTGACTTTATCTTCCTACCATAGAGAATTCCCATTTCGGTTTTTTACTTCTAACTGTAAATGGGTATGAGAGATAATTTTCATCTCAAACCAATCAAAGAATAAAATATGAACTTGATGGGTTTCAACAAATTCATAAAACTGGTTTTGTATATCATGTCTTTTTTGTAAAAAATGTTTAAAAAACCACAATCTCTTTTGTTCATTTTCTTTTGAATAAAAATCATTTGCAAAGAGTTCTATATCTATAGCAAATTCCTTTTCTATAACATTGAGCTCATTACCTACATTTTCTGTAACTGCAGAGAAGGTGTAGGAGGGGAGGGGGGGGGGGGGAGCGGGGGAGGGGGGCGTGAGGTGAAATATCATCCATTAGAATTATATAAAATGCACCAGGTAATGCCTAGGAAAGATGGTGGAGTCACAATGGTCTCACTTAAGTACCACCTCTTTAGGCAACACTTCCTAGACATGCACTTCATACAATTCTAATAGAATCAAACCACTGGTAAGTACCGTCTTCCCATAACACTACCACGGTACTAAAGATTTATGCCACAAAGGCATAGATAGACAGGAGTCGCCACCCGAGTAATAACTGAGACATATTCAGTATTTCATCCGAGGGTCATGGATGGCAACTTACTCCTTGCAGAGTTTCCACAACTGTCATTACCATAGCCCAAAGTCTAGGTTTGAGATAGTGGGTAAGTAAGGGGAAGGTGTTGAAGGAATGGAAGAGTGAAAAACACAAGTTTATACCATTGAATTCAAAAATTTTCACCTAGGGTCACATGCATCATACAAGATTTATTTTTATCTATTTGATTTCAATGATAAACAACATATTAAAACTCTTATAATATGTTTTTGGATCTGTATTTGCCATTTAAGATTTTAAAATTAATCAGATTAATTTTAGAACCCTAGATTAAATCAAGAACGATTACACTAACCTCTTGATGCCTTTGCGGCGTGTCTTTGAGATTCGTCTTCAGGACACCAGATGTTGTCCCTCTAGCTTGTCCACACCAAGAACACCTATGGCAGCCTTTGAATAACTTCTAAAGCTTTTTCTATTAATTAGAAATTCAAGTTCTGCCTTTTAAGAGATTAAAGATGTAAACAGGACACTAGAAACAATTTCTAGTGTTCTTAATTCAAGAGGTTGATGGCTAATCTCTTTGAATTAATGAGAGATAAAGAAGAATAGATGGAGAGCCTCAAAATGGCGTGACAAAGGAGGAGTGACTGCTGGTTTCTTTTCTTTTTTCATAACAACACTTATAGCTAGGTTAACACATTAAACCCTTGCCACATGTCACCCTTTAATTAGCTCTAGGTTTAAGTGACCCAATCACATTGTGCCAAGTGTCAAACCTATATTTAATCTTAATATTAATCATCTTACATGATTAAAAACATTTGGCAAGCTTATGTGTAATCCCATGTGTCACCATTTCATGGTGCCACGTGTCACACTGTGAAATGACCAAAATGCCCCTGTGTCTTAATTTTGAGTTCTCAACCCAAAATAATTATTTCTCTTCTTCTAATCAATTTATATCAAATATAAATTAATTAATTAATCTCTATTAATTAATTTCTCATTAATTAAATTCATATTTAAACACTTTAAATATAAATTTAACTTATACTACACATCCAATAATCTAGATTTGGTTTCAAGTCATGCTAGGGACTTTGCAATGTAATTGCAAACCAAACCTATTTAATTAATTAATTAAATCATATTTAATTAGGTGATAACTTGTGTATGTGTGTGACTTACTAGGCTCATCACTAATTGGCAATGAGACATGATATCAACTCTTAATATCATCAGAACTCTTTCTTACCATAAATGATTTCTCTAAATCATTTTATGAACCTCATAGACCATGGTTAACACCTAGCATAGCATGCGATGGCCACCCAATTAGTAATAACGTTTACCTTAAATGAACCTATAATCATATGTTACCATACACTAGAATCTCTCTGTTACAAAATCCCAACTCAAGCTGGAGTCATGGTTTATGTGAAACTCCATTTGCTATGAATATTATGTTCTCTTTTAATTCTAGTTCTTGATTAAAAAGATTTTCTCATTAGAAACTCTTTTTTGAATAAATTTATCTTTCCTGGCCAGGAACTTGAAACATCAAGAACAATTAAATGAACATAGGATTTTATCTCTATTTACTTAGAGGAACAGATTCCATCTTGATCAACAACTACCTCCATATATAACTAGTAGGAGCCAACACATGCCCATATACCCATACACAGTACAAGTATGAAAGCAGTATCAAACTCAAACTACCTATATATAAGATAAGCTGCTATCTCGTGTCTAAAGATTATATGCACTGATATGATTTATGACAAAACATTGACAAGAGTAAACTCCATGTGCTTGTCATAAGTGTCACTGGTTCGGCCTACTTATCATTTATAAGTGCCTATCATGTTTGTCATATGGCATGAGACTCACCATTCCATCTTATTTATATCTCATACAAATAACTTGGTAACAAACATGAATACAATCTTTCTGGATAAGTCATGTCCTTATTATGAAGTATGTTTGATTGTGAACCTATTTATGATACTTTGTGCCAGAAATATTGTCACTCATATTCTTAACAACTTAAGAATAATATTTCTAACAAAATATCAATGGACCTTTTCTATTACACATAAATATATTATGTAAACAGAAAAGTGGAAATGCCTTTTATTAATAAAATATGTACAAGATACATACTAAATGATATGCTCTAGGGCATACTACTAACAATCTCCCACTAGCACTAGAGCCATTCATTACAATACCTTAGACCCATCTTCTCAAGATGTCAGTCTAACTGAGCTTGTGACAAAGGCTTAGTGAATGAATCAACTGAATTTTCAGCTGATGCTATTTTTTGCATGGCTATATCGCCTTGCCCAACTATTTCTCTAATAATGTGGTAGCGCCTTTCTATGTGTTTGGATTTCTGGTGAGACCTTGGTTCCTTAGCCTGTATGACTGCTCCATTGTTGTCATAGTGTAGTGGAACTGCTGACTCAATGGAAGGAACTACTGTAAGTTCTGTCACGAACTTCTTTATCCAAACAGCTTCCTTTGCAGCATCTGATGCAGCAATATACTCAGCCTCTGTAATGGAATCTGCAGTTGTACTCTGTTTGGAACTCTTCCAACTGACTACACCTCCATTACAAATGAACACATATCCAGAGGTAGACTTTCTATCATCGATATCTGATTGGAAGTCAGAATCAGTGTAACCATCTAATTGCAAGTCTCCACCTCCATAAATCAAGAATAAATCCTTAGTTTTTCTCAAGTACTTAAGGATATTCTTAACAGTTATCCAGTGTTCCAAGCCTAGATTGGATTGATACCTGCTAGTCAAACTAACAGCATATGTGGTATCCGGCCTAGTACACAACATTGCATACATTAAACTTCCAATAGCCGAAGCATATGGAATCCTGGCCATCTTATCTCTTTCTTCAGGTGTCTTTGGAGACATCTCTTTAGAAAGGTGGATACCATGTCTCACTGGTAACAATCCTCTCTTGGAATCAAGCATGTTAAACCTCTTTAACACCTTTTCCAAGTATAGACTTTGGGATAAACCAATTATTCTTTTCGCTCTATCTCTATAGATGCGAATTCCAAGAATATAGGTTGCCACCCCTAAGTCTTTCATGGAGAATGTATTTGACAACCATACCTTTATAGTTGTCAATATACCTGTGTCATTACCCATCAACAGTATGTCATCCACATATAAGACAAGGAAAGTGATAGCACTGTCACTAACTTTCTTATATACACATGGCTCATCCTCATTTTTAATAAAACCAAAGGATTTAATGGCTTTATCAAAACGAATGTTCCAACTCCTCGAAGCTTGTTTCAACCCATAAATGGATCACTTTAGCTTGCATACCTTGGAACCATCTTGGGATTCAAAACCCCCAGGTTATTCCATGAAAATGTTTTCTTCAATGTATCCATTAAGAAAAGCTGTTTTGACATCCAACTGCCAAATCTCATAATCATAGTATGCAGCTGTTGCTAATAAAATCCTAATTGATTTAAGCATGGCAACAGGCGAGAAAGTCTCCTCATAGTTGATTCCTTGCCTTTGGCAAAACCCTTTCGCTACTAGCCTTGCCTTATAGGTCTCTACCTTTCCATCAGAACCAATTTTCTTCTTGAAAACCCATTTGTTCCCTATAGGTACAATACCTTTAGCTGGGTCAATAAGATCCCAAACTTGATTCTTATACATGGAATCAATCTCGAATTTCATAGCATCAATCCATTTTGAAGAGTCTATATCTGATATAGCTTCTTCATAGGTAAGTGGATCATCTCCATGATCTACTTCTTCATGAGTAGACAACTCTTGTTCTTCTTCATGAAGGAAACCATATCTCACCATTGGGTGAGATACCCTGATTGTTCTACGAGGAACAGCTGTAGATGTTTCATCAACGGGTATAGGTTGACTAGATGGATCTATATCATTCTGATCTGTTGGTTGGTCAAAATTCTCTAATTCTAACTTTATTTGCCTTCCTTTGCCTCCTTCTTGAGCAAACTGTTGTTCAAGAAATATGGCATCTCTACTTATCACAACCTTTTGTGAAGTAGGCAAATAAAAATAATATCCAAAACTATCTTTTGGATATCCAACAAATCGACCTTTTTCTGATCTGGTCTCCAATTTATCAGTGTTCAGCTTTTTGATATAAGCTGGACAACCCCAAATCTTAACATGCTTAAGACTTGGTTTTCTTCCATGCCATATCTCATAAGGTGTGGAAGAAACTAATTTTGATGGAATCCTATTCAGAATATACAAAGCTGATTCTAATGCAAATCCCCAAAAGGAGATTGGCATATTAGTATAGCTCATCATACTACGTACCATATCCAATAGGGTACGATTTCTCCTTTCAGATACACCACTCAGTTATGGCATTCCTGGAGGAGTCAATTGGGAAACAATGCCATGCTCTCTCAAGTATTTATCAAATTCAGTACTCAAATATTCACCTCCACGATCTGATCGAAGAGCTTTAATACTCTTTCCTGTTTGATTTTCTACTTCAGATTTAAATTCTTTGAACATTTCAAAGGATTCATGTTTGTATTTCATCAAATACAAATACCCAAATCTTGATTTATCATCAGTAAAGGTAATAAAATAATGAAAGCCCCCTCTAGCCATTTCTTTAAATGGACCACATACATCACTATGTATTAGCTCCAAAATATTTTCAGCTCTTAGCCTTTGTCCAACAAAGGGTGATCTAGTCATTTTGCCTTGAAGGCAAGATTCACAAGTTGGAGTAGGCTCAGAGCCCAATGAGGATAGAATCCCCATTTTCTCAAGTTTTGCAATCCTATCTTCTGCAACATGACATAACCTTAAGTGTCAAATATTTTTGAACTTGAGTTGGTTTTCACCATGGCATTGCATTCTTTTAGATCACTTGCATTCAATTTGTGTTTGTCATTATTATCCAAATAATAAAGACCATCATTCATACAACCCGAACCAACATATTTATTTCCAAAATAAATATTGTAAACATCATCTGTGAACTGAAAGTCATATCCCATTTCTAGTCAAACTAGATATAGAAATGATGTTCTTAAAAGCATCAAGTACATATAAAATATTATCCAAACACAAAACATGTCGAAACATGTAAAAAGATTTAGATCCTATGGCTAAAGCTTCAACAGTTGAGCTATTGCCAATCCGGACTCTAACATCTTGAGAACGCAAGCTGCTACTATTTGCTAGTTCCTGCATATCATTAGAAATGTGAGAACTGGCACCAATATTTAAAACCCAAGCTGTAGATGAACTATAAGTATCATCAGAATCTAAATAACAAGATATGGACATACCTTCCGAAGGTGTATCCTTCTTATTCTTCAGAGAAGCAAGATACTCTGGGCAGTTCCTTTTCCAGTGCCCATCCTTTTGGCAGTGGAATCACTTTCCTTTGCCTACATCAGCTTTAGTCTTCCTTTTCTGTTTAGCTATTTTCTTGGAAGGACCAGGAATCTAAGGTTTCTTTTTCTTATTACCCTTCTTCTTGTTGGACTTTCCAGCAGAAGAAGACGCAATCAAAGCTACCTCTTTTCCTTTATTGCCCGGCATATTCTTTTGGGCAATAACCAGCATGTTGAGTAAACCAGCTAAGGTGCATTCCTATTTAGTCATATGGAAATTTGTCACAAAATTCCTAAAAGACTCAGGAAGGGACTGAAGGATCAAATCCGTCTGTAGTTGGAAATGCATGTTGAAGTCAAGATGTTCCAACTGCTCAATCAGCCGAATCATCTTGTGGACATGATCCCCAACATTCTGTCCCTCAGACATCCTCATGCGGAACAGCTGCCTAGATATCTCATACCTAGCATTCCTACTGTGCTCACCATACAACTCTTGTAGGTGAAAGAGGATCTCACTTGCACTCTGCATGTTTTTATGCTGCTTCTGTAACTCATTACTTATGGAAGAAAGCATGTAACACTTAGCTATCATATCATGCTCCTTCCACTTGTTCAAAGTTTCATGTTCCTCTTGAGTGGCCTCTGGAGGTAAGGGACCAAGAACATTTGAATCTAGAACATATCCTATATGTTCAAGGTTCAGGACAAGTTTCAAATTTCTTAGCCAATCAGAGAGATTAGGTCCTGTCAACCTATTGCGATCAAGTATGCTTGCAAGGATATTGGATGATGGTGGTTATTCTGTGCTCATTTTTATCAGAAAATTAATTACAGAAAATAACCAGATTAATTAGTAAATGTATCATGTAATTAACCAAAATGATTATGGTCTTTTAATCAAATTGGTCCTCCCACTAACTTAGCGAATCCTACACTTCCAAAGTAGAAAACGAAAGTCCTAGTTGGATGGATTTCTAGTGGGTGATTGAATTCTTATAATTCTATTGATCATCCTCAGGTATATCCGTTATTGGAATTACAATAAACTATAAGTGAGCAACTCCTTGCCCATCACATCTCATGTGAGGTTCAATCCTTTACCTAGCCCCTAATGCTCAAAATCTTAGGTACATCCATTATTGATTTATCTTGCATTAGTTAAGTTGATCCCATTGAGCCAGTAATTACGCAAATAATTTTAATGTCCTTAGGTACATCCAATATTGGCCACGAAACCATTTACATATTTACAACATCTCATGCTTAACAATTATTCTTAAGAAAATCTCTTAAATTAATTGCATCTTATACAACTATTTAAAATTTCTTAAAATAATTGCCCCAATGGAGGGCCTATGTTATAATTACTTTAATTATAGCATTTCCAACTTAATCATTTGTTTGGAAGATTTTATAGTCATCCTAATTACTATTAAGGTCTCACTTTGCACATTATCCATTTAGCATGCATATATCATATAATTGCATACATTCCCATACATCTCATGCATTCATGGATAAGCAGTAAATATGGTATGATCATGGACTTTCTAAGGGATTCAATTCTGAGCCACCAAGAATTGAATCAGGGCATTCCTAAGTGCATTTCATTCATTCATTCATTTTACAAGAGTTGCTGAAGGAGTACATAATCAACACTTAATCTTGAATTCCTCCCACTGGTCCCACCAATGCTCTTGACCTCCTTGAACTTCTTGCAATCCAATTACATAGTAATCCTTGGCATACCAAGGCGAATTTATAAGAACTTAAATAAATGAAATTACAACCCAAAAATTATTACAAACTTAATAATACATGCCCAAAATAAATTAAAATAAATAAATTAATTTACAATCCCAAAGAAACATAAAAGAAATAAATCCAATCACATTGGTCTTTTATAGTCCATGATCATCCATCATGCATATCACTATTTAACAATTAAATAAAACATATATACTTAAATTAAATTGAATATCTCATATTCAACTTAAAAATCCAGATTTGAATATGATTCAAATAAATTTAAAAATTCAGATTTGAATCTCATTCAAACAAATTTAAAAATTCAGATTTGAATCACATTCAAACAACTTTAAAAATTCATATTTGAATCACATTCAAACATTTTTTAAAAAATCAGATTTGAATCACATTCAAACATTTTTTAAAAAATCAGATCTGAATATTATTCAATCAACTTTAAAAAATCAGATTTAAATATGATTCAAATAACTTTAAAAATTCAGATTTGAATCACATTCAAATAACTTTTAAAATTCAGATTTGAATCACATTCAAACAATTTTTAAAATTCTGATTTGAATCATAATTTAACTGGCTGATTAAAAATACTAATTAAACACTTTAATTAGCCAAAGAATAGGCCTTAGATCATACAAAAATTGCAGAATTAAAAGCCAAACCTTGAACCACCCATGGAAGCCAAACCATGCGCACCATTGATGGTGTTTTTCAAGCATGCCGCCAAAACTCCATCGCAACCAGCAATGGATAAATCATCTCATGATCAAAACACACAATTAATTATATAATTAACAATCTAAATGGCAAATATAGAGGCTCTGATACCAATTGAAGGAACGGAAGCGTGAAAAACACAAGTTTATACCATTGAATTCAAAAATTTTCACCTAGGGTCACATGCATCATGCAAGATTTATTTTTATCTATTTGATTTCAATGATAAACAACATATTAAAACTCTTTTAATATGTTTTTGGATCTGTATTTGCCATTTAAGATTTTAAAATTAATCAGATTAATTTTAGAACCCTAGATTAAATCAAGAACGATTACACTAACCTCTTGATGCACTGCAGCGTGTCTGCGCCTTTGAGATTCGTCTTCAGGACACCAGCTGTTGTTCCTCTAGCTTGTCCACACCAAGAACACCTATGGCAGCCCTTGAATAGCTTCTAAAGTTTTTTCTATTAATTAGAAATTCAAGTTCTGCCTTTTAAGAGATTAAAGATGTAAACAGGACACTAGAAACAATTTCTAGTGTTCTTAATTCAAGAGATTGATGGCTAATCTCTTTGAATTGATGAGAGATGAAGAAGAATAGACGAAGAGCCTCAAAATGGTGTGACAAAGGAGGAGTGGCTTCTGGTTTCTTTTCTTTTTTCATAACAACACTTATATAGCTAGGTTAACACATTAAACCCTTGCCACATGTCACCCTTTAATTAGCTCTAGGTTTAAGTGACCTAATCACATTATGCCAAGTATGAAACCTATATTTAATCTTAATATCAATCATCTTACATGATTAAAAACATTTGGCAAGCTTATGTGTAATCCCATGTGTCACTATCTCATGGTGCTATGTGTCACACTGTGAAATGACCAAAATGCCCCTGTGTCTTAATTTTGAGTTCTCAACCCAAAATAATTATTTCTCTTTTTTTAATCAATTTATATCAAATATAAATTAATTAATTAATCTCTATTAATTAATTTCTCATTAATTAAATTCATATTTAAACACTTTAAATATAAATTTAACTTATACTAGACATCCAATAATCTAGATTTGGTTTCAAGTCATGCTAGGGACTTTGCAATCTAATTACAAACCAAACCTATTTAATTAATCAATTAAACTCTTTAATTAATCAATTAAATTATATTTAATTAGGTGATAACTTGTGTATGTGTGTGACTTATTAGGCTCATCACTAATTAACAATGAGACATGGTATCAACTCTTAATATCATCAGAACTCTTTCTTACCATAAATGATTTCTCTAAATCATTTTATGAACCTCATAGACCATGGTTAACACCTAGCATAGCATGCGATGGCCACCCAATTAGTAATAACGTTTACCTTAAATGAACCTATAATCATATGTTACCATGCACTAGAATCTCTCTGTTACAAAATCCCAACTCAAGCTGGAGTCATGGTTTATGTCAAACTCCATTTGCTATGAATATTATGTTCTCTTTTAATTCCAGTTCTTGATTAAAAAGATTTTCTCATCGAAACTCTTTTACGAATAAATCTATCTGTCTGGCCAGGAACTTGAAACATCAAGAACAATTAAATGAACATAGGATTTTATCTCTATTTACTTAGAGGAACAGATTCCATCTTGATCAACACCTACCTCCATATATAACTAGTAGGAGCCAATACATGCCCATATACCCATACACAGTACAAGTATGAAAGCAGTATCAAACTCAAACTACCTATATACAAGATAACTGTGCTATCTCAGGTCTAAAGATTATATGCACTGATATGATTTATGACAAAACATTAACAAGAGTAAACTCCATGTGCTTGTCATAAGTGTCACTGGTTCGGCCTACTTATCATTTATAAGTGCCTATCATGTTTGTCATATGGTATGAGACTCACCATTCCATCTTATTTATATAAATAACTTGGTAACAAACATGAATACAATCTTTCTGGATAAGTCATGTCCTTATTATGAAGTATCCTCGATTGTAAACCTATTTATGATACTTTGTGCTAGAAATATTGTCACTCATATTCTTAACAACTTAAGAATAGAATTTTTAACAAAATATCAATGGACCTTTTCTTTCTAACAAAATATCAATGGACCTTTTCTATTACACATAAATATATTATGTAAACGGAAAAATGGAAATGCCTTTTATTAATAAAATATGTACAAGATACATACTAAATGATATGCTCTAGGGCATACTACTAATAGGTGTTAGGCACCCCTTACGCCTGGTCTAACCTCGTTAATTCGAATGCCAGTCCTCTACTAATATTTCTAGAAGTCTTGTTTATTATTCATTTCTTAAACTTTATCCTAAAAATGCAATTCTAATCTTACAAAGGCAAGTAATTCATAAAAGATTGTTGTTAACAAATAATTTTCATGCACAAATAATTTCTATATATGGGGTTGTCAATTATTTAAATGATATTTACGAGATGACTAAAATTAATTTATTATTGAGAATTTAATTTACAAATAAATTCAATTTCAAATAAAATTTAATTTACAAAGAAATTCAATTTCCAATAACTCTACGTTTCTATTTAACTTAATTAATTAATTTTTACCAAGTTACCCTAAGGATAATTGAACTAAGTTAATTATGTATATGTGTAATTTATTCTAATATCACATAAGGCCCAAACAATTACAACCTAATAAAGATTTCTAACATGAAAATTTATTTTACAATTACCAAGTATTAAATTAAATTCATTTTGCATGCCAATGTTAGTTTAATTTACAAATAAGATTAATTTTAATTTACAAAGTATTTATTTAAGTTAATTACATGTAAAAGTCAGTTAAATTAAAATCAAAGTTAATTTTAATTTACCAAATAAAAATTCTATTATTACTACAATTTCATGCCAATGGTTATTCGAGGAGTTTAGGGCTACTTACCTATTAGTAAATGTAGTTGCCATTGGGGCAAGCTATGTCATACCCTATCCCTCCGTAAGGCATGACATGATCCCGTAGTATACCTAATGAATTACCAAACTTCGTCTACTGATAACCCATTAAATACATTACAAGGGATTTTAAACCTTTTCTTAATTTTTTTTTTTTTTTACAGTGGTAAGCACTATTGACAGGTGTTAAAAATTTTCTTTTACTAAAGTGAAACCAAATAACAATTTAAAGTATTAATAATTTCTGTAAAAATTTTGGCAGGGTGCCATCTGTATTTTGAATAAAACACTTCTTCCAAAAAACCTGTAAAAAGCATTTCCAATATATTTCTCAATCCCAAACTCTAATAAATTTGTTCAACACAATAAATTCCTCAACATTATCAATTCAGTTCAATAATCAATTTTCCAGTGTTTTCAAAAGCTGAGATAAGATAATTATACCACAATATTTTTACAAGCCAAAATAATTTACAATTTTAGTTTACAACTGCTCAAGACCAAGTACAATATATACATATAGTGCAAATACATTACAACAAAAACTACAAAATATGGTATACTCAATACACCCGGTGAAATCTCAAAATGTATCACAAGCAGCCTACTCTGCTGCTCTGTGTCATACCTTACCCATCTGTAAGGCATAACATGATCCCGTAAAATACCAAATGAACTACCGAACTTCACCTACCGATAACTTATTAAGTACCCTACAAGGGATTTTAAAACAATTTTCTTATTTTTAACAAGTGGTGAGCATTTTCTAATAGGTATTTAAAACATTTAATTAAAATTAAAACTAGTTAGTATTTTTGGTCCATTTTATTTTTCCGCAAATTTTATAAAAATTTTGCCAGAGTTCCGTCTGTATTTTGAGAAAAAAGTTCTTCAAATACCTGAAAAAAAGCACTTCCAATAATTTTTCAACCACTGCTTCAAATTCATACTCAATCTCAACCAATTTCTCAACACATTTATCAACTTTCAAATTTTAGATCCACTATCTAATGATCATCAAAATACTAGCAATCCATTTCATTCAAATTAAATAAAATAGTTTCATTCATAATTCATTAAGGACAAAACAATTTATATACATCCTTACAAAATTTACATTAAGAGAATTTCAAACTAAAATTTATTACAAACTTTACACAAGCTTTCTACAAGCTGCTCAAGACCAATTTTACATATCCATACATTTATGTACATTACATATATCAAAATAAATTTCTACAATCAGGGTATAAAATATACACGATATAACTTCAGGATGAGTCGCTCAATAATCCTCAACAGCTCACTCTGCTGCTTCTCTAGTCTCTAAATCTGCGACAGCAATAACAGCTATCGCTGAGTACTAGGACTCAGTGGTGCACAACATACTAAAATAATCTTTATGCAGAATTTAAATCACATTTATTCAAAAATTGAACTGAACATGAGAGTTAAACACAAAACATGAATTATGGGATTTTATTCCAAACAATTTCATTTCGAAGTATCAAACATATTTCATAAAACCCACAGTTAGATCATGCCATTCGAAACAAATATAATCTCAATAGCCAGAGGCTAAGGAGAAGTCACATCACAAGGCTAGCTAGCTCAAATATATGGATATCCATTCAAATCCTCTTCTACTAGCACACCTCAACACTTCTCCAGAGAAGGAATTAAAATTCGAAACTAATTACCACACTAGTCATGCTAGTGAGGTGTTCAAATATATGGTTATGACACTGTGGTTTCAAAACTTATCTTATCAATTTGCTAAACATTGCCATTTTAAATATACATAATCAACTTTCAACAATTTAAATCAAAGCATCATAAATAATGTCACAATTCACTATTTCACAATATTCAAAACAATATGCAGAAGATAATTTGCAAAAATTTATACGTTGTGCACAAACCTTAAGCGAGTAGCCTCTTGGCCTTGACTCGGTTCCTCGGGTTCTTTCCCGGTGTTCTTTTCAACTGAAACACACAATTTCACAGTGTTTCAGTACCATAGCTTAGCATAAATCCAAAAATAAATTTAACTTCACTTTTACCTAGCTCTAATGTGCTAAACTCGACGTTCTTTAAATTTTATATTTCGGGGTTACTATTCATTACACTATTCAAGTCAAATTGTTGACTTTCTAAGGCTTAATAGGTATGAGAATTCCAACTTCACCCACATACCACATTTTGGTCACTAAATTTGTTGGTTTTGGTTGTTTATTCAAATTCTAAGTCTTTTAGGCAAATTTGACAAATTTTCAGTTTTGGTGCCTAAGGTTGCACTATTCCATTGGTCATTTTACTGTTGGAATTTGGCAAAACTTTCTTCATAGAAAATGTTCCCTATTGTCTTAAGTTTATTCTCCTTTTTGAATCACTTCAATTGGAGTTTTGTAGCTCAAGTTATAGCCATTTGAACTATGGCTGCCGGATTGGACTCAACCCAGAATTCTGGGCAATTTTTAGTTTTGGCAGTTTTAGGTCACCAAATTTAGGTGGCCAAATGACTTGGTTAATGGCATAATTTGGATTTGTGTTCTTCATGAAAGTTTTAGGTCTATGTCTAAACTGTCCACTGGTAAAATTTCAGGTCATTTTGACCTACCTAGCTCAAGTTATGGCTAAATGAATAAACACTGTTCATTTGGTTAGTTTGTACAGGGCAGACTGAGATTTTCCAAGTTTGGTCAATTTGTTCACTAGGTTTTGGTTACTTTTTGGGCATGCTTCCTAAATGAAAATTGTGTCATTTAGTGTCTATTTTCATTCCCAATTGGTCTCATACCAATTGGACTTGTAAAGTTTCATTTTTAGTCCCTCAAAGGGACATTGGTCATACTGCCCGCAGCATGACTACACTCAATCCGAATTTAGCCTTAACTCCAACACTTCCAACACACCTCATTTGGTCACCATTGACCATTTCCCACTTCAAACTAAGTCAAATACATCATTTACAAATTTCTCACATTTTTGTCTCTAAACCCTAATTCACACTAATTATTGCATTTAACCAATTTAATGCTTTTAACTATAATTACTCAACTAATTGAGGTTCATATACTCATTCAAATCCATCAAACCATGCAAATCACACTCATACACATGCTGGCTGAAATTCAGCTTGGTCCCTCAATAATTTATTTTATTTCATTTTAAGTTTATTCCTAAGTAAATCAAGCTATAAACACAACTAATAAACTAATTTTGCATCTTAAATCACTAACCTTGCTTGGAGGGTTTCTAAGCTTCCTTTTCTTCAAGTCTTTCTTCTTATTTTTGCTTTCTAATGCTTCCTCTATACTCTTCAAGATGCAAGAACGAGATTTAAGTGGATAATTTTAGGGGAAGCATGTTTAATTTAGGGTTTCAAAAGCTTAGTGAGGCTTATCAATGGTGGAGAATGAAATAAGAGAGAGGGAAGAGAGAGAGTGGATTTCGGCCAAATGAAGAAGACAACCCAACAATTTCTTTTTTATTTGTTTTTACATCTAATTATCTTAAATTTTGACTTAGTCAACTTTAATTAAATAAATTGTATTTTTGACATCATGTATGATGTCATTTAAATGATGTTATAATTCATATTTCATTTTCTTTTCTTTTTCCTTTATTTTTCTCATACTTCTTTAATTTAAATCTATATTTCAAAATTTTTATTTCTCAGATTTTATTGGACAGTTAGGTTAGAAGTCAGCTCTAGGGGTCAATTGACCAAATTGCCCTTGCCGGTTCAAGCCGGTTTGCAAATAACTCAATATTTCTTCCGGCTCCCTAACCTAATTATTTGACTGGCTTAACAGTTCTTTTTCATGATTTTCTCTTTTCCACTGTGTTCGTAATGGTCCTAAGGACCGCGGCGTCACATTTTACGGTTCGAAATTTAAGTTTAAATCGACTTCGTAGTCGTTCCCGAGAAGGTCACCCATTGCTGTGACTCTCGGCTCGTTTAACTTCTTATGTTTTGTTTTTCTTATTTATACTTAACTAATTGGAAATTACTAATTATTTGTGTTTATAGCTTATCTAGTTGTCTTAAAGTGTGGTTCTAATCCTCTTAATTGTTCGGACCGACTCCGATCACGGGAACAGTGAAATATACCAGGCTATGCAAATAGGGGTGTTACAATTCTCCCCCCCCCCCACCCCCTAAAATAAATTTTGTCTCGAAATTTTACCTGGTATCAATCTCAGAACAGCTGTGGGTGCTGTCTCCTCATGTCCTCCTCTCGTTCCTAAGTAGCCTCCTGGCCTGAATGATGGCTCTACAGCACTTTCACTAACGGTATTTGCTTGTTCCGTAGCTGTTTCACCTTATAAGCCATAATCTCTATGGGTTCTTCCTCATATGTGAGGTCTAGATTGACTTCAATTTCCTCTACTGGTAGTACATGAGATGAGTCTGATCGATACCTCCTCAACATAGACACATGAAAGACATTATGTATCTTCTCTAACTCTGGAGATAGTGCCAAACAATATGCCAAAGGACTCACTCTTTCCAGAACCTCATATGGCCCAATGAAATGAGGACTCAGTTTCCCCTTTCTACCGAATCTCATAATCCTCTTTCAAGGGGAAACCGAGTCCTTATTTCATTGGGCCATATGAGATTCTGGAAAGAGTGGGTCCTTTGGCATATCGGTTGGCACTACCTTCAGAGTTGGAGAAGATACATAATGTCTTCCATGTGTCAATGTTGAGGAGGTATCAATCAGACCCATCTCATGTACTACAGGTAGAGGAAATTCAAGTGAATCCAGACCTCACCTATGAAAAAGAACCCATAGAAATTCTGGCTTATGAGGTGAAGCAGCTACAGAACAAGCAGATACTGTTAGTAAAAGTGCTGTGGAACCATCATTCGGGCCAAGAAGCTACTTGGGAACGAGAGGAGGACATGAGGAGACAGCACCCACAGCTATTCAGAGATTGATACCAGGTAAAATTTCGAGACGAAATTTATTTTAAGGGGGGGAGAATTGTAACACCCCTATTTGTATAGCCTGGTATATTTCACTAAATAACTTGGTTAATGGCAGAATTTAGGTTTATGTTCTTCATGAAAGTTTTAGGTCTATATCTCATCTAACCACTGGTAAAATTTCAGGTCATTTAGACCTGCCTAGCTCAAGTTATGACTAAATGAACCAACACTGTTCATTTGGTCAGTTTATACAGGGCAGCCTGCAATTTTCAAACTTTGGTCACTTTGTTCACTAGGTTTTAGTCACTTTTTGGGCATGCTTCCTAAATGAAAATTGTGTCATTTAGTGCCTATTTTCATTCCCAATTGGTCCCATATCAATTGGACTTGTAGAATTTCATTTTTGGTCCCTCAAAGTTGACTTTTGGTCATGCTTCATACCCAATCCGAATTTGACATTGATTTAAACACTTCTAACACACTTAATTAGGTCACAAATGACCATTTCATCCCTTAAACTATGTCAAAGACATCATTTAGCACTTCTTCACATTTTTTGTCTCTAAACCCTAATGTTCAAAACCCTAATTCATGTCATTTGTTGCATTTAGCTAATTAAACACTTATAAACATGCTCCCTTAACTCAATTAAGCTTCCTAACATGTTTAGCTCAAACAAATTTATACTTTGTCCAACCAAACCCTAGCTGTCCAAAATTTTATATAATCCCTCAACAAATTTTCTTTCCATTTTAAGTTTATTTACAAGCTCAATAAGTTAGAAATGTAAGAATCAAACTCAAATTATCAAATTTGCTTAAAAGACTTAAATTTTGAATAAACAACCAAAACCAACAAATTTAGTTGTAACATCCTCCCGGTAGCAACTCCGTACATTCTACTGTTCCGGTGACCGGTGTCGGTCCGGACAGCTAGAACGTCCGGAAAAATATTTAAACTAAAGTCAGGAA
The DNA here is from genome assembly GCF_030052815.1 of Hevea brasiliensis. NCBI lineage: Eukaryota > Viridiplantae > Streptophyta > Magnoliopsida > Malpighiales > Euphorbiaceae > Hevea > Hevea brasiliensis. The sequence continues at coordinate 10,317,005 of NC_079494.1, forward strand.
CCAAAATTAACTCAAATATTAATAAGAGAAATTTAGTAAAAATTTTAGAAATAAAATACAACCAAGTCAAATGAGCCGGTGCCCAAGCGATGGGTAATCGGAGGGAAGTTGCGGTTCTCGCAACGAGGAGCCCTAGACCCGGGGGAAAAATTATAAAATAATTTTTGGGACTCCAGAGAAGGGTCATTGAGGTTCCTATGGCATTAGAATGCCAAGAAAATATTTAGAAAAATTTTTCAATCAGTACAGACAATTTTGGCCCGTTGAGCCAAACGGAGGGCATTTTGGTCATTTCGCCTTCAGAGGTGATTTTTGGCCGACTTGTCCAGTTGAGTAAATAATTATTATGATCTAAAATATGAATAAATATTGCTAAAAATTAAATAAAAAATGAATAGAAAAGAAAGAAAAAGAAAGTGACTTAAAGGCTTAATTATGACATCACCATGATGTCATTTAAGTGCCCTCCACTAATCACCATTCAACAACACAATAAAGACTCTTTAAAAAGAGAAAAATGACAAATGAAGAAACAAATTTTCTGGTTCTTCTTCTTCATTTGGACGTGAACCTCTTCCATAGCTAAGTATATTCAAGCTTTTCAAAGCTTGATTCACCCATTTCTACCCAACAAAATCATAACCTAGCTTCACAAAAAATTAACCTAGCAACTTGAGTAACCTCTAGGCAGCCAAAAGAAGAAGAAAGAAGGAGTTTGGGTAGTTTGAAATTCTGCCCTATTCAAGGTTAGTGCCTATTTACACTTAAATCTCTTTTAATCCATGTTAAAGACTTAAAGTGAGTAAGGTTTTGTGAATTAAATGAATGGAATCTATGTATATGTACCCTATGAATTTTCGGCAGCCCTAGGAAGGAATGAGTTTGATTGTATTAATGGACTTAGAGTGAATTGGAGATTATGTTTAAAGTATATACATATATATATATACAAAGAATGAAAGAGTTAACTAAAGAAATTGTGAAAACCATGACTTTGAGCTAGGGTTTAGGAGTGAAAATTTGACTTTGCTTATGAAATTGTTAAAGAACATTTTAATGGTCAATTAGTGACCATTTTAGGTAAGTTGACCATAATTTGGATTGAAATATAGCATGGCAAAGTGAATGTGTAGGCTGCCTAAGGACAGCAGCAGAGTGACTGAAATTTCAGTCCACTTGGACTGCCATATCTTGGGCGGTGTTGGTCCAATTGGTGTTTGGCCAATTGGACATGAAACTAGACTTATAATGGCACATTTTTTCTGAAGAAACCATGCCCAAAAGACCAAAGCAAGAGGACCAAAAGTTGGCCCCAATCCGGATACCCTGCAACAGCACCTGCAGAAATGACTAACTGTTCATTTGGCCATAACTCACTGTAGATATGGTCAATTGACCTGAAATTTTTACAGAAACAAGATAAGATATAAACAAACAACTTTCATGAAGAAACCTACCCCAAATTATGCCATTAACCCATTCAAATTATTGAGCAAAGTTAAGTTATCAAACCTGCAACTCTACAGATTTTCATTTGAACAGTAATGTTTGGATGACTATAACTCCCTCTAGAAAACTCAGATTTAGGCGATTCTTGAACCGATAGAAACCTAAGGCATGGTAGAACATTTCATATGAAGAAAGTTAGACCAAATTATGAACTTAACTTGGTCAAATTACTGACCAAAGTTGGACCAAAATCTGCCAAAACCCAAAATTTCAGCATGAACAGTACACGTAAACAGTAAACTTATTTTGGCCATAACTTGAGCTACAAAACTCCAAATGGAGTGATTCAAAAAACGAAATTCAACTAGACAAAATAAGGAACAACTTTCATGTTTACCATTTCCTCAAATTCCCACTGTAACAGTGCTTAATGGAACACTAAGTTTAAGCTTTAAAAACTGAAAATTTTGTTTCCCTTGGTTTAAGCCTAGAAATGGTAATGGTGATCACTTCCAACAAGTTTTAAATGAAAAATGTGGTATGTTTGAAGTGCCAAAGTCAATGTACCTACTTTCTATGCAAAAGTCAACTTTCTTGTTGACCAATGAAATGAATAGTGACACCAAAAGTTAAAATTCAAAGATTGAAGAATTTTAAAGTATCAAATGCCCTAGTATACCTAACAAGATTGGTTTGGATAGTTTGGCATGCCAATAGGGTATTGTTTTAGCAGTACTGCGAAAGGAAAGGCTTTATGCCTGTATTCATGGCTTTATGCCCGTATTCATGGCTTTTATGCCAGTATTCATGGCTTTTATGCCTGATTATGTGATATCATGGCTTTTTAGCCATATTGATTGCATAAGTTGTAGACGTTCTGCGTCCCAGGGTATGACGTCCCGAGGCACCGCGGTGTCGGTGCCAACGACCCGTTATCGATCCAATCGCCCAAAGATAGGTTACTTGGGCATGGAAAAGTATAACTGTAATTGAACTGATTGTTAAAGAAAATACAAAAATTAAATATCAGGAATGATTATGATAGAATACAAAGAAACTCAAGATCATGAAGAAAATAATTAACAAAATGCATGAAGAAGTTAATATTATAAAACGTAATTAGCCCTCGACTAAACATTAAGTTGGTAATTATTCAGTTCTTATGAACACAATGGCTAAGAAATTATGATTTTTATTTGCATATTATATTTTCTTGTATTATTGGCACCACTAAGCTTTATGCTTAGCGTCGCTTTGCAATGCGTGAGTACGAAGATTTGGACAGAGGGCCCGATAGACCACAGTTGGGTAAGGCAGTTCACAGTTCTGCATAGTGTCTGTGTCACCTCACCGTCTGCAGTGCATTGGTAGGACACTAGGTGTCATTTTGGTATTTTGTAATTGATTTTATTTTCTCATGTGTAAATGAACTTATGAAATGTAATTTGATGTTCATGTAAATAATGAGAATTGTGTTTGTAAATAGAAAAGTGAATGTTTATCTGTAATTTATATATGATTATCACATGTGATGAATGATTGAGAAATGAATGGTTGAAAAATGTTGAGATTTTGATAAATGGAATTGAGATGATTGAATATGAATATAGGAAGTGTTTTTCACAGGTTCCGAAGAACGGTTTTCTCCATTTTTAGCCGGTATTCTGCCGGATTTTCTTTAAAATTTTCGGAACCTCAAATAAATAAAAATTTTTGATAAATGGCTTAAAATGAATTATATTTCACAAGTTATATTCAAAATTATGATAAAAATTAATTAAGATAAAATAGAGTGCTCCGGCACACTGAGTGGCATTGCTTGCTCGGCTACACTGTAGTCGGGTAAGGGGTGTCACATTTAGTGGTATCAGAGCGCGGTTTAGGCGTGTCGGGACCTAGATAGATTGCATATCATGCATTTCATTCATAAGAGTCGATGTGACACTATTGCGATCTGTATTTCCGCTTATTTTAGGTTAAGGTATGGAATAAGAAAGTGAAGAGACAATGAGATAGCAAATGGAGATGAGAAGCATCTGTATTTAAGATGAAAAAGGATGAGTACTGAATCATTAATGATAGGATTGAGACTAAGGAGAAAGTAAAGTATGATAACACGGAAGGTGTAGAAGTAAAGAGGTAGCAGTTATCGTTTGCTTATGTCGGTAAATTTCGAGGACGAAATTTTTTAAGAGGAAGAGTTGTAACATCCTCCGGTAGCAACTCAGTACATTCTCATTCGGTGACGGTGTCGGTCCGGACAGCTAGAACGTCTGAAAAAATATTTAAACTAAAGTCAGGAACCAAAATTAACTCAAATATTAATAAGAGAAATTTAGTAAAAATTTTAGAAATAAAATACAACCAAGTCAAATGAGCCGGTGCCCAAGCGATGGGTAACCGGAGGGAAGTTGCGGTTCTTGCAACGAGGAGCCCTAGACCGGGGAGAAAAATAATAAAATAATTTTTGGGACTCCAGAGAAGGGTCATTGAGGTTCCTATGGCATTAGAATGCCAAGAAAATATTTATAAAAATTTTTCAATCGGTACAGACAATTTTGGCCCGTTGAGCCAAACGGAGGGCATTTTGGTCATTTCGCCTTCAGAGGTGATTTTTGGCCGACTTGTCCAGTCGAGTAAATAATTATTATGATCTAAAATATGAATAAATATTGCTAAAAATTAAATCAAAAATGAATAGAAAAGAAAGAAAAAGAAAATGACTTAAAGGTATAATTATGACATCACCATGATGTCATTTAAGTGCCCTCCACTAATCACCATTCAACAACACAATAAAGACTCTTTAAAAAGAGAAAAATGACAAATGAAGAAACAAATTTTCTTTCTTCTTCTTCATTTGGACGTGAACCTCTTCCATAGCTAAGTATATTCAAGCTTTTCAAAGCTTGATTCACCCATTTCTACCCAACAAAATCATAACCTAGCTTCACAAAAAATTAACCTAGCAACTTGAGTAACCTCTAGGCAGCCAAAAGAAGAAGAAAGAAGGAGTTTGGGTAGTTTGAAATTCTGCCCTATTCAAGGTTAGTGCCTATTTACACTTAATTCTCTTTTAATCCATGTTAAAGACTTAAAGTGAGTAAGGTTTTGTGAATTAAATGAATGGAATCTATGTATATGTACCCTATGAATTTTCGGCAGCCCTAGGAAGGAATGAGTTTGATTGTATTAATGGACTTAGAGTGAATTGGAGATTATGTTTAAAGTATATACATATATATATATACAAAGAATGAAAGAGTTAACTAAAGAAATTGTGAAAACCATGACTTTGAGCTAGGGTTTAGGAGTGAAAATTTGACTTTGCTTATGAAATTGTTAAAGAACATTTTAATGGTCAATTAGTGACCATTTTAGGTAAGTTGACCATAATTTGGACTAAACTATAGCATGGCAAAGTGAATGTGTAGGCTGCCTAAGGACAAAGTAGAGTGGATCAAATTTCAGTCCACTTGGACTGCCATATCTTGGGCTGTGTTGGTCCAATTGGTGTTTGGCCAATTGGACATGAAACTAGACTTATAATGGCACATTTTTTCTGAAGAAACCATGCCCAAAAGACCAAAGCAAGAGGACCAAAAGTTGGCCTCAATTCGGATACCACTGCGACACTGCGAAATGACTAAATGAGCGAATCGCTGTTTATTTGGCCATAACTCACTTTAGATATGGTCAATTGACCTGAAATGTTTACAGAAACAAGATAAGATATAAACAAACAACTTTCATGAAGAAACCTACCCCAAATTATGCCATTAACCCATTCAAATTATTGAGCAAAGTTAAGTTATCAAACCTGCAACTCTGCAGATTTTCATTTGAACAGTAATGTTTGGATGACTATAACTCCCTCTAGAAAACTCAGATTTAGGCGATTCTTGAACCGATAGAAACCTAAGGCATGGTAGAACATTTCATATGAAGAAAGTTAGACCAAATTATGAACTTAACTTGGTCAAATTACTGACCAAAGTTGGACCAAAATCAGCCAAAACCCAAAATTTCAGCATGAACAATACACGTAAACAGTAAACTTATTTTGGCCATAACTTGAGCTACAAAACTCCAAATGGAGTGATTCAAAAAACGAAATTCAACTAGACAAAATAAGGAACAACTTTCATGTTTACCATTTCCTCAAATTCCCACTGTAACAGTGCTTAATGGAACACTAAGGTTAAGCTTTAAAAACTGAAAATTTTGTTTCCCTTGGTTTAAGCCTAGAAATGGTAATGGTGATCACTTCCAACAAGTTTTAAATGAAAAATGTGGTATGTTTGAAGTGCCAAAGTCAATGTACCTACTTTCTATGCAAAAGTCAACTTTCTTGTTGACCAATGAAATGAATAGTGACACCAAAAGTTAAAATTCAAAGATTGAAGAATTTTAAAGTATCAAATGCCCTAGTATACCTAACAAGATTGGTTTGGATAGTTTGGCATGCCAATAGGGTATTGTTTTAGCAGTACTGCGAAAGGAAAGGCTTTATGCCTGTATTCATGGCTTTATGCCCGTATTCATGGCTTTTATGCCAGTATTCATGGCTTTTATGCCCGATTATGTGATATCATGGCTTTTTAGCCATATTGATTGCATACGTGGTAGACGTTCTGCGTCCCATGGTATGACGGCCCGAGGCACCGCGGTGTCCAGTGCCAACGACCCGTTATCCAGTCCAGTCGTCCAGTATAGGTTACTTGGGCATGGAAAAGTATAACTGTAATTGAACTGATTGTTAAAGAAAATACAAAAATTAAATATCAGGAATGATTATGATAGAATACAAAGAAACTCAAGATCATGAAGAAAATAATTAACAAAATGCATGAAGAAGTTAATATTATAAAACGTAATTAGCCCTCGACTAAACATTAAGTTGGTAATTATTCAGTTCTTATGAACACAATGGCTAAGAAATTATGATTTTTATTTGCATATTATATTTTCTTGTATTATTGGCACCACTAAGCTTTATGCTTAGCGTCGCTTTGCAATGCGTAGTGCTTGAAGATTTGGACAGAGGGCCCGGTAGACCACAGTTGGGTAAGGCCGTTCACGATTCTGCATAGTGTCCGTGTCACCTCACCGTCTGATGCATTGGTAGGACACTAGGTGTCATTTTGGTATTTTGTAATTGATTTTATTTTCTCATGTGTAAATGAACTTATGAAATGTAATTTGATGTTCATGTAAATAATGAGAATTGTGTTTGTAAATAGAAAAGTGAATGTTTATCTGTAATTTATATATGATTATCACATGTGATGAATGATTGAGAAATGAATGGTTGAAAAATGTTGAGATTTTGATAAATGGAATTGAGATGATTGAATATGAATATAGGAAGTGTTTTTCACAGGTTCCGAAGAACGGTTTTCTCCATTTTTAGCCGGTATTCTGCCGGATTTTCTTTAAAATTTTCGGAACCTCAAATAAATAAAAATTTTTGATAAATGGCTTAAAATGAATTATATTTCACAAGTTATATTCAAAATTATGATAAAAATTAATTAAGATAAAATAGAGTGCTCCGGCACACTGAGTGGCATTGCTTGCTCGGCTACACTGTAGTCGGGTAAGGGGTGTCACATTTAGTGGTATCAGAGCGCGGTTTAGGCGTTTCTGGACCTAGATAGATTGCATATCATGCATTGCATTCATAAGAGTCGATGTGACACTATTGCAGATCTGTATTTCCCGTTTATTTTAGGTTAAGGTATGGAATAAGAAAGTGAAGAGACAATGAGATAGCAAATGGAGATGAGAAGCATATTGTATTTAAGATGAAAAAGGATGAGTACAGAACTGTTTAATGATAGGATTGAGACTAAGGAGAAAGTAAAGTATGATAACACGGAAAGGTGTAGAAGTAAAGAGGTAGCAGTTCGTCGTTTGCTTATGTCAGGTAAATTTCGAGGACGAAATTTTTTTAAGAGGGGAAGAGTTGTAACATCCTCCCGGTAGCAACTCCGTACATTCTACTGTTCCGGTGACCGGTGTCGGTCCGGACAGCTAGAACGTCTGGAAAAATATTTAAACTAAAGTCAGGAACCAAAATTAACTCAAATATTAATAAGAGAAATTTAGTAAAAATTTTAGAAATAAAATACAACCAAGTCAAATGAGCCGGTGCCCAAGCGATGGGTAACCGGAGGGAAGTTGCGGTTCTTGCAACGAGGAGCCCTAGACGCGGGAGAAAAATTATAAAATAATTTTTGGGACTCCAGAGAAGGGTCATTGAGGTTCCTATGGCATTAGAATGCCAAGAAAATATTTATAAAAATTTTTCAATCGGTACAGACAATTTTGGCCTGTTGAGCCAAACGGAGGGCATTTTGGTCATTTCGCCTTCAGAGGTGATTTTTGGCCGACTTGTCCAGTCGAGTAAATAATTATTATGATCTAAAATATGAATAAATATTGCTAAAAATTAAATCAAAAATGAATAGAAAAGAAAGAAAAAGAAAATGACTTAAAGGTATAATTATGACATCACCATGATGTCATTTAAGTGCCCTCCACTAATCACCATTCAACAACACAATAAAGACTCTTTAAAAAGAGAAAAATGACAAATGAAGAAACAAATTTTCTGGTTCTTCTTCTTCATTTGGACGTGAACCTCTTCCATAGCTAAGTATATTCAAGCTTTTCAAAGCTTGATTCACCCATTTCTACCCAACAAAATCATAACCTAGCTTCACAAAAAATTAACCTAGCAACTTGAGTAACCTCTAGGCAGCCAAAAGAAGAAGAAAGAAGGAGTTTGGGTAGTTTGAAATTCTGCCCTATTCAAGGTTAGTGCCTATTTACACTTAAATCTCTTTTAATCCAAGTTAAAGACTTAAAGTGAGTAAGGTTTTGTGAATTAAATGAATGGAATCTATGTATATGTACCCTATGAATTTTCAGCAGCCCTAGGAAGGAATGAGTTTGATTGTATTAATGGACTTAGAGTGAATTGGAGATTATGTTTAAAGTATATACATATATATATATATACAAAGAATGAAAGAGTTAACTAAAGAAATTGTGAAAACCATGACTTTGAGCTAGGGTTTAGGAGTGAAAATTTGACTTTGCTTATGAAATTGTTAAAGAACATTTTAATGGTCAATTAGTGACCATTTTAGGTAAGTTGACCATAATTTGGATTGAAATATAGCATGGCAAAGTGAATGTGTAGGCTGCCTAAGGACAGCAGCAAAGTGACTGAAATTTCAGTCCACTTGGACTGCCATATCTTGGGCTGTGTTAGTCCAATTGGTGTTTGGCCAATTGGACATGAAACTAGACTTATAATGGCACATTTTTTCTGAAGAAACCATGCCCAAAAGACCAAAGCAAGAGGACCAAAAGTTGGCCCCAATCCGGATACCCTGCAACAGCACCTGCAGAAATGACTAAATGAACAGTAACTGTTTATTTGGCCATAACTCACTGTAGATATGGTCAATTGACCTGAAATATTTACAGCAACAAGATAAGATATAAACAAACAACTTTCATGAAGAAACCTACCCCAAATTATGCCATTAACCCATTCAAATTATTGAGCAAATTTAAGTTATCAAACCTGCAACTCTGCAGATTTTCATTTGAACAGTAATGTTTTGATGACTATAACTCCCTCTAGAAAACTCGGATTTAGGCGATTCTCGAACCGATAGAAACCTAAGGCATGGTAGAACATTTCATATGAAGAAATTTAGACCAAATTATGAACTTAACTTGGTCAAATTACTGACCAAAGTTGGACCAAAATTTGCCAAAATCCAAAATTTCAGCATGAATAGTACACGTGAACAGTAAACTTATTTTGGCCATAACTTGAGCTACAAAACTCCAAATGGAGTGATTCAAAAAAAGAAATTCAACTAGACAAAATAAGGAACAACTTTCATGTTTACCATTTCCTCAAATTCCCACAGAATGTGATGCTTAATGGAACAGTAAATTTAAGCTTTAAAAACTGAAAATTTTGTTTCCCTTGGTTTAAGCCTAGAAATGGTAATGGTGATCACTTCCAACAAGCTTTAAATGAAAAATGTGGTATGTTTGAAGTGCCAAAGTTAATATACCTACTTTCTATGCAAAAGTCAACTTTCTTGTTGACCAATGAAATGAATAGTGACACCAAAAGTTAAAATTCAAAGATTGAAGAATTTTAAAGTATCAAATGCCCTAGTATACCTAACAAGATTGGTTTGGATAGTTTGGCATGCCAATAGGGTATTGTTTTAGCAGTACTGCGAAAGGAAAGGCTTTATGCCTGTATTCATGGCTTTATACCCGTATTCATGGCTTTTATGCCAGTATTCATGGCTTTTATGCCCGATTATGTGATATCATGGCTTTTTAGCCATACTGATTGCATACGTGGTAGACGTTCTGCGTCTCATGGTATGACGGCCCGAGGCACCGCGGTGTCCAGTGCCAACGACCCGTTATCCAGTCCAGTTGTCCAGTATAGGTTACTTGGGCGTGGAAAAGTATAACTGTAATTGAACTGATTGTTAAAGAAAATACAAAAATTAAATATCAGGAATGATTATGATAGAATACAAAAAAACTCAAGATCATGAAGAAAATAATTAACAAAATGCATGAAGAAGTTAATATCATAAAACGTAATTAGCCCTCGACTAAACATTAAGTTGGTAATTATTCAGTTCTTATGAACACAATGGCTAAGAAATTATGATTTTTATTTGCATATTATATTTTCTTGTATTATTGGCACCACTAAGCTTTATGCTTAGCGCGTCGCTTTTGCAACGCGTAGGTACTGAAGATTTGGACAGAGGGCCCAGTAGACCACAGATTGGGTAAGGCCGTTCATAGTTCTGCATAATGTCTGTGTCACCTCACCGTCTGCAGTGCATTGGTAGGACACTAGGTGTCATTTTGGTATTTTGTAATTGATTTTATTTTCTCATGTGTAAATGAACTTATGAAATGTAATTTGATGTTCATGTAAATAATGAGAATTGTGTTTGTAAATGGAAAAGTGAATGTTTATCTGTAATTTATATATGATTATCACATGTGATGAATGATTGAGAAATGAATGGTTGAAAAATGTTGAGATTTTGATAAATGGAATTGAGATGATTGAATATGAATATAGGAAGTGTTTTTCACAGGTTCCGAAGAACGGTTTTCTCCATTTTTAGCCGGTATTCTGCCGGATTTTCTTTAAAATTTTCAGAACCTCAAATAAATAAAAATTTCGATAAATGGCTTAAAATGAATTATATTTCACAAGTTATATTCAAAATTATGATAAAAATTAATTAAGATAAAATAGAGTGCTCCGGCACACTGAGTGGCATTGCTTGCTCGGTTATACTGTAGTCGGGTAAGGGGTGTCACATTAGTGACCAAAATGTGGTATGTGAGTGAAGTTGGAATTCCCATACCTATTAAGCCTTAGAAAGTCAACAATTTGACTTGAATAGCGTAGTGAATAGTAATCCCAAAACACAAACAATTAAATAACGTCAAAATTAGCACATTAGAGCTAGGTATAAGTGAATGTAAATTTATTTTTGGATTTATGCCAAGTTATGGTACTGAAACACTGTAAAATTGTGTGTTTCAGTTGAAAGGAATACCGAGAAAGAACTCGAGGAACCGAGTCAAGGCCAAGAGGCGACTCGCTTGAGGTTTGTGCACAACGTGTAATTTTTGTAAATTATTTGCTACATATTGTTTTGAATGATTTGAAAAAGTGAATTGTGACATTACTTATGATGCTTTAATCGAAATTGTTGAAAGTTATTGTGTATATTTGAACTGACAATGTTTAGCAAACTATTAAGATAAGTTTTGAAATCACAGTATCATGACCATATATTTGAACACCTCACTAGCACGACTAGTGGGGGTAATTAGTTTCGAATTCTGATTCCTTCTCTGGAGAAGTGTTGAGGTGTGCCAGTAGAAGAGGATGTGAATGGATATCCATATATTTGAGCTAGCTAGCCTTGTGATGTGATTTCTCTTTAACCTCTGGCTATTGAGATTCTATTTGTTTCGAATGGCATGATCTAACTGTGGGTTTTCTGAAATATGATTTGATACTTCAAAATGAAATTATTTGGGATTAAAATCTAATAATGCATGATTTGTACTTAATTCTCATGTTCAGTCAATTTTTTGAATAAATGTGATTTAAGTTTTGCATAAAGATTATTTTAGTATGTTGTGCACCATTGAGTCCTAGTACTCAGCGATAGCTTCTATTGCTATCGCAGATACAGAGACTAGAGGAGTAGCAGACTGAGCTGCTAAGGATTGAGGATCATTCAGTTTGAAGCTATCGGGTATAATTTATACCCTAATTGTAAATATTTCTTTTGATGTATGTATTGCATATAAATGTATGGACATGTAAATGGGTCTTGAGCAGCTTGTACAAAGTTTGTAATAAAGTTTAGTTTGTATTTCTTTTGATGTAAATTTTGTAAGGATGTATATAAATTATTTTGTTTTTAATGAAATATGAGTGGAACTATTTTATTTAATTTGAATGAAATGAATTGCTAGTATTTTGAGGATTATTGAATTTTGAACTTGAGAAATTGATTGACATAATTGTGGAGTTATTGAAATTGATTGAGTTTAATTGTGAAATTGAAGTAGTTGTTGAGAAAATTTTTGGAAGTGCTTTTATTTCAGGTATTTGAAGAACTTTTTTCTCAAAATACAGACGGAACTCTGTCAAAATTTTTATAAAATTTGCAGAAAAATAAAATGGGCCAAAAATTTTAACTAGTTTTTAATTTCAATTAAATGTTTTAAATACCTATTAGAAAATGCTCACCACTTACCAAAAATAAGAAAATTGTTTTAAAATCCCTTGTAGGGTACTTAATGAGTTATCGGTAGGTGAAGTTCGGTAGTTCATTAGGTATTCTACGGGATCATGTTATGCCTTACAGAGGGGTAAGGTGTGACAAATTGGTTCTTAGCAATTCTGCTAGAAGGACCGGGGATAGAAGTTTTCTTCTTCTTGTTACTTTTCTTCTTCTTGGACTTTCCAGAAGAAGAAGCAACCAAAGCAACTTTCTTCCTTTTATTTCTAGGCATATTACCCTAGATAATAACCAGTAGATTCAACAAACTAGCCAAAGTGCATTCTTATTTAGCCATATGGAAATTTGTAATAAAAAAATCCAAATGACTATGGAAGATCGCAAGATCAAATCTGTTTGTAATGTGAAGTCCATGGTGAAATCAAGTGCCTCAAGCTGCTCAATGAGCCTGATCATCTTGTGCACATAAGCTCCCACATCCATGCCTTCACTCATTTTCATCTAGAATAGCTGCTTAGATATCTCATATCTAGCATTCCGGCTATACCCACCATACAAATCTTGCAAGTGATCTAGGATTTCAGATGCAGTTCATATCTTCTTGTGTTGTGATACACTTGTATCATATAGATATTTTTAAGCACATTTGTACAGCATTTTGTAGCATTTAGGTAGGTAATTTCATGCATAATCATCAAATTCATTAACTTTTGTAAATCTCATTGCTCTACACTAAATTCTATGTTTTCTGCATATTTTCAGGTGTTTTGAGGAAATTTCAAAGCATAAAAACTCAAAGAAGAAGAGCATTGTTGCTGATACAATTTACACGGGTCATGTAAACATACCACAGACTCGTGTAACTTACTGCCAGGAGAAAACCAATGAAGTTGAGAGGAGACACAGTACACGGGCCGTGTAACACGACCTGTGTAAGATTCTGCCTGGCAAAGCTTGAAGAATTTCCAGAAGAACAACAAAACACGGGCCGTGTAATTGGACCAGTGTAACTAGCCAAGACACGTGTAACCTTCTGCCCAAATACGAGATGCAACCTTCAAATTTCAATAAGTTACACAGCCCTGGGTCGTGTAGTGATACACAGGACATGTATCAGCCGATAACCAGTTTCCTGATTTGATTCCAGCTCTAGTTTTTACACTCAGAATAGACTTAACCCTAAGACATTGAATATAAGTAGAAGTAGCAAAAAACAGAGAAAGGGATCCCTCATTTTTCATACACACATCCTCATATACGTACATCTTCTTAATTCTATCCAAGCCATCTTGAAGAACAGTGCATTAGCATCAAGGGGGAATCCTCAACCGAAGTTCCACAAGTTCAAAGCTGTAGAGAATTCTCTTCGGTTCTTTTGTTCTATTTCTTTAGGCTACTTTTTATGTTCTTTTGTTTTACTTTTATTATGTTTGCTAAACTCACCATGAGTGAGTAGTCCTTTTATTCTGGAATTAGGAGAGTAACGCTTGTAATCATTATTGTGGATAAATATTGAGTTTTATCTATTGGATTTGAGTTTTGTTCTTTGATTTAATATTCTGTGTTCTTAATGCATGCTATGTGTCATTACCCACTTAGACATGATATAAGATACTAATTGAAGAACTGAAAGGTGAAGGTTAGTATTGAAAAATCGGAGTATTAAACTTAGGAAATCTGACCTAGAGATAGGATGAAATCCTTCACGGAATTCCATAATTAATCATAGATCTTAAAGGGTTTTATTAGGACTAATCACCAACGAAAGTAGGGTTTAGCTCTAATTGAAATACATCTTAGGTGCCTTGAGAGAGGACCTAGCATACCTTAGGATTAATTTCCATCAAAATAACGATTCTCAATCCAATGAATAGATAAGATTGAATCCATAATAAGGTTAAAGTGTGAAATCTTAATTCTAGAATTGTTTTGACAAATTGTTTCATTTTAAGTTCATTGTTCTCTTAGTTTTTAGCACTCAAAATCCCATTTTATTCAATAGCCTAGACAGTCATAATTATTATGTAGTTTAGTACTCGCTAATTAAATTCCTCGTGGGATGATACTCTACTTACTACTTTATTACTTGTTAGCGATTCGTGCACTTGCGAGGTTGTAAAACCAACAAATAAGTTTTTGACCCAATACCGGGGAATTTATTTCTAGTAATATTAGGCGATAGGCAATTTAACTTATTTAGGCATTTACTATCACTATTTAAATTTACTTAATTTGTTTTTATTCTTTTATTTTCTCTCAGGTATCTGGTTTGGTACATGACCAGAACAAAACCAGAAGAAGAAGTTTTGGACTTGGATCCCGAGATATATAAGACTCTAAGAACCATCAAAAGAGAAAGGAGACGCCAAGAACAAGATTAAGGAATTTTAAAAACTCCAGTCATGGCCAACAACAACAATAGGTCAAGACCCTTGAGGGACTATGGAGCCCCATCTCTCAAAGGATTCCAGCCTAGTGTTATAAGACCCACAGTGGAGGCCAATAATTTTGAACTCAAACTGGCATGGCTCCAGATGATTCAATAGACCCAGTTTGGAGGTTTACCTATAGAAGATCCACATTACCACCTCCAGTGCTTTCTTGCCATATGTGATACATTTAAGATGAATGGAGTCTTTGATCAAGCAATAAGACTCAGAGCATTCCCATTCTCCCTTCGAGATAAAGCAAGGAAGTGGTTACTCTCTCAATAAGCTAGAATATTCACCACTTAAGAAGACCTCTCATAAGCTTTTCTAACAAGGTGTTTCACACCTCCAAAGACTACAAAATTGAGGGTTGAACTCATCACCATTAGGCAAAAGAAAGGTGAATCACTCTATGATGCATGGGAGAGATATAAAAACTTACAGAGGGAATGTCCACACCATGGCATAGAAAATTGGCTCCTAGTTCAGAATTTCTATAATGGGTTACTGCCATCTACAAGGAACACAGTAGATTCAGCTGCGAAAGGAGACCTAATGGAGAAAACAATAGGAGAAGCCCTTGAACTTCTGGAAAGGGTCACTTATCACAACTATGAGTGGTCAAATGAAAGGGGAGATATAAGAAGAACAACGGGGATCATGAAATTGGATGCCCTAAGCATGATAAATGCTTAGTGACCAGCTCATCAAAAGGCTTGATAGAATGCAAGCCAATACTATAGGGATGAGCAACCAGCACTGCGACAATTGTGGAAGAGGGTGTATGACTTTAGAATGCAACAACTATGAACGCTCTATAGAACAACTAAACTATGTGAATAACGGAGGAAACTTCAACTAGAGGCAGCTCAACAATCCATATTCAAACACTTACAACCCTGGATGGAGAAACCACCCTAACTTCTCATGGTCCAACTCACAAAATCAACCCATAAACAAGCATCAAGGGCACAGATCACCTGCACCCCTAGGTTCTCAGACCAGAGGATAAAACCAGATGCAACAACAGCCACCACTCCCTCAACCTCAACAGCCTAAATCAAAGTTGACTATGGAATCCATTATGGAAGGCTTCTTAATAACCCAACAATAGCAGAATGAAATGATAAAGCAGTTAGCTTCTAGAATGGACTAACTAGCCACCCACAATAAGATGCTTGAAAACTAAATTGCTCAGCATTCAAGTTCTTCAAATAAGGTTGCTAGTAAACTACCAAGTCAACCAAAGATGAACCTCAAGGAGCACTATAAGGCAATTACCTTGAGGAGTGGTAGAATGATAGAAAAACAAAAATCAGGGGAAAAATCAACTGAGAAAACCTCAGATGAATCTGATAACCTGAGAGAAGGAGGAAAAAACTAAAAAGGAACTGGAAGAGGAAACAAAGAAGAAAAAAAAGTTACCAAAGCCATATCAACCTCCTCTACCTTTTCCCCAGAGATTCCAGAAGGCTAAATTGGATAAACATTTTGGAAAGTTTTTAGAAGTTTTACAGAAACTCTACATTAACATTCCTTTCACAGAAGCACTTTCTCATATGTCATTCTATGCTAAGTTCCTTAAAGAAATTCTTTCAAAGAAAAGAAGGTTGGAAGACTATGAAACTATTGCTCTTATAGAGGAATGCAGTGCCATATTGCAAAACAATCTACCACCAAAACTCAAGGATCCAGGAAGCTTCTCCATACCTTGTCTTACTGGCAACATAAATAAAAACAAGATGCTCTGTGATCTAGATGCAAGTGTGAGTCTGATGCCTCTATCAATATGTCAAAAGCTGGATGTAGGAGAGCTCAAACCCACAACAATTTCACTGCAATTGGCTGATCGGTCTGTCAAGTACCTGATTGGCATCCTAGAAAACATCCCAATCAAGGTAGGAAAATTCTTCATTCCTATTGATTTTGTTGTCCTGGAGATGGAAGAGGATGTCTAAAATCCTATCATCCTGGGAAGACCTTTCTTGGCAACCGCCGGAGCTATCATAAATGTTAAGAATGGATAGTTAACTCTCAAGGTAGGATATGAAGAAGTGGAATTCAACCTATTCAAAACAATAAAACATAAACTTAAACCTGATGAATGCTTAAGGGTTGACATAATTGACAAGCTAGTTGAAGAGAAATTTCACAAAAGACATCCTGAAGATCGTCCTGAAGCATGTACAGTGCACAACCACACAGCAGATAATGAAAACACAAAAAATTACAGTTTGTGCACAATCTTTAGAATCTAGCCCATCCCTACCCTTAGCTCAAGCTTTCCATGTGGAAGAGCTAAAGGAGGAACAACCCAAAAACAAGTCACAAGAAGACACCAAACAGGTAGAACTGAAACTTCTCTCCCCCACACTAAGGTATGCATTCTTGGACTAAAATTCTAAATATCCTATTATTATCAATGCTGGCCTATCTAATGTAGAATAGGAAAAATTATTAAGAGTACTTAGGACCCATAGCAAGGTCATAGGGTATACAAAAGAAAACCTGAAAGGGATTAGTCCTTCAATTTGCATGCATAGGATACTTATTGAGGAAAACTGTGACACCCCTCACCCGACTACAGTGCAGCTGAGCAAGGCATGTCACACTCGGTGCCGGAGCATCTTATTTTATCTTACTTTATTCCTTTAAAAATTTTGTTCTCGTTATATTTTAATATCAATTATTTTCTATGGAGAAACCAGCGGAGTTTCCCCTGTTTCTATTATATTTGGCATATTTCACTATTCACCTGCTTGAAATTTCAACAATATTTTAATAATAAAATCTCATCAGTTATTTTCATAATCATCTCATCACACATTCAATTCTTGCAACTCATTTGCATACATATCCATTCATACTCAATTTATGTATCAAAATTCTCAAACTTCATAATTTACAAGCTAATTTCATAAATTCATAATTTACATAATGTACGAATTAATTACAATACCATAATTTATATTACAATTAATAACTAATTATAAATACATAAAATAACTTTTGCGAGCCCTATCTACATGCATTGCTGAGGAGGTGACAACTTGAACACTTCTGACACTTCTGCAGATCTGAACTCCAAAATCCCAGTCTAATATCCACTGGGCTTTATCTTCAGTACCTGCGCGAAGGAAACAAATCCATCACGCTAAGTATTTCTGCTTAGTGGTGCAATAATATAACAAGAAAATAATATATACAAATAAGAAAGACTGAAGTATAATTTAGATCTTTGGATATCAATTAAATTTGGTATGATATTTCTAATATCAACTATCTTTTAAATTTGGTATGATATTTCTAATATCAACTATCTTATATTCTATTTTGTCCCTCTTTGGAAGTGCTGAGTTTATACAGTAATAATATTTGATATACAGATTAATTCTAGGAGTATTGTATTTTTGGTTCCTACAATTCTAAAAATTTCATTTGTACTACTTGATTCAGTTATGTTTCCATTGCTAATCTTTTTCCTCATTTCATTCAATACTTTCTAATATTTTTAATTACTAATGTTCTTAAATAATTTCAATAATTTACACTACCCAGGTAACCTATGATAGGCTGACTTAACTGGATAACGGGTTGTTGGCACTAGACACCACGGTGCCTCGGGGCGTCATACCATGGGACGTAAAACGTCAACCACGTATGCAATCAGTATGGCTAAAAAGCCATGATAACATATAATCGGGCATAAAAGCCATGAGTGCGGGCATAAAGCCATGAATACAGGCATAAAGTCTTACGCAGTACTACTAAAACAATACCCTATTGGCATGCCAATCTATCCAATCTGACACATGTGTCTAGGCAATACATAGGCACATAGTACCATTAAATGTTAATATATTGTGTTTTATGACTTCATTATTTTATGACAAATTCCAATTATAATTTATACATTCATTTGATCATTCATATGATCGCAATTCACATCAATTATCCTTCTATACCATTGTACTCAAAGTATTAGTCCTTTTCACAATAATGAGAACTAATGTCTCATTCATACATAAATATGATTCATTTATTCATTCATTATGTCATTCATATGATCACAATTTATAACAATTATTTCATTATATATTCCATTATATATATTTGTTATAACATTCTAAACTTTATTTCCTAGTGGACATACAATATCTAGACTCATTTTCATCTAATACATATATTCATGAATATCATTTATATAATTCACAATTTATCAATTATATCATCTATTTTTTTCCTTTCTAATTCCTTATCTAATTTATTACATTATTTTACATGTCCCTAGGTTCAACATTTTCATTTATGCTGATTTCCAAACCACATTTCAAAATATATTAATAATGTCTCATAAGTTCTATTTGTGATGAGAATACAATTCTCATCTACCTATTCTCATAATTTAGGTATACATTAAGTCCTTTAAGTGGGGTACTATTGACCCCATTAGCAACTTAAGTTTTTGGTAGTTACTATTCACTTGACTATTTCCCTTTAAAGGTTGACTTTTTAATTCATGATATATACACAAATGTTTGATACATATTTATACCACATTTTGGGTTCTAAGTTTGTTGGCATTGATTGCCAATTGCAATTCAAAGCCTCCTAAAAGTATTTTCAAAAATTCAGTTTTTAGGTCTTATGTTTACTGTTCCATTGGTATAAGTTACAGTGAGAATTTGGCAAACTTTTCTTCATCAAAGTTGTTTCTTTATGTGTCTTCTTTAATTCCCTTTTTGAATCACTCCGTTTGGAGCTTTGTAGCTCAAGTTATGGCCATTTTACCGTAACTGGCCGGATTGACCTGTACTCAGAATTTCTGGGCAATTTGGTTCTACCAGATTTGGTGTCCTAACTTGGACTAGCAATTTGAATTGGTTAGGTTCAGAATTTGAGTTTGTGTTCTTTATGAAAGTTGTTCTAAATTGTCTAATCTTTCTATTAATATAAAATTCAGGTCATTTGGATATTTCTACACTGAATTATGGCCAAATGAACAAACACTGTTCATTTGGTCAATTTCCAAGACCAGCAGGTTGGTTACCGGGATTTGGTCAATTTTTATGGTATTCTAAGTTTGTTTTCTGGGCAAGGTTTCTTCATCAAAGTTGTGCCATTATGTGTTTAGTTTCATGTTCAATTGGCCTTGCACCAATTGAACCTACAGCATGTGACACCCCTTACCCGTCTATAGTGTAGCCGAGCAAGATATGCCACACAGTGTACTGGAATACCATATTTTATCCCAATCATTTTTATCCTTAATTTATTTCTTCATGGATATAAAGTGCAATTTGTGAAATTTAACATATTTAAGTCATTTATTGAAATTATAAATTTATTTAGGGTTCCGAAAATTTTATAGAAAATCCGACGGAGTATCGGCTAAAAATGGATAAAACAGTTCTTTGGAACCTGTGAAAAACACTTCCAATATATTTCCAATCATTCTCAAACTCCATTTGTATCAATATAGTCTCAATATTCTCAATCATTTCTCACAACTTCTTCTATTTGACATTCATTCATTTCATATGATAATCATGTTCAAATCATCAATAAATACTAAATTTTCATTTATAAACACAAATTACAAATATTTGCATTAGTGCTAAAATATATTACATGAGTTTCAATTTATACATGAGAAAGTAAAAGTTTAATTACAAAATACAAACAATACCAAAATACCAAAATGTGACTTAGTGTCCTACCAATGCACTGTAGTCTGTGAGGTGACGTGGATACTATGCAGAACTGTGAATGACCTCACCCAGTCTGAGGTCTACTGGGCTTTCTGTCCAAATCTTCAGTACCTACGCGTTGCAAAAGCAACGCGCTAAGCATAAAGCTTAGTGGTGCCAATAATACAAGAAAATATAATATGCAAATAAAAATAAAAATTTTCTAGTCATTGTGCTTATAAGAAATAAATAATTACTAACTTATTGTTTAGTCGAAGGCTAATTAAATTTTATGATATTTACTCTTTCTAGCATTTTATTAATTGTTTTCTTGATGATTGTGAGCCTCTTTTTATTGTAATCATTCTTTATCTTTATCTTGATATTTAATTTCCTTACTTCCTTTAATAATCAATTCAATTACATTTATATTTTTCCATGCCCAACAAACCTATACAAATTGACCGGACTGGATAAACGGGTAAACTAGAACTGGGTACCAAGTACCTCAGGCTGTCACACCATCGGTCACAATGTGTCTCCCGGTGTGCAAACAAAATGGCTAATAAGCCATAAAAACAATAAGGCATAAAGCCAACTATAACATCATAATCAGTATAGCCATAGGCTATCATATTACAGAATGGCATGGAGCCATACATCATACGCAGTACTACCATCAGAACCCTATTGGCATGCCAACCTATCCAAACCAATCATATTAGGCCTACTAGGGCATATTACAAAGTTATTTCTTGAATATTTATACTTAACATGTAAGGTTACTATTCATTTGGTCATTTAAGTCAAAATATTGACTTTCTCATATATAACAGTTACATGAGTTTTAATCACGTAGATTTACCACATTTTATTTCCCAAAAGTGTTGGCATTAGTTGCCAATCCATGCTCCTAACCAATGGTGAATAAATAAAAAATTTCAATTTTGGGTGCTAGAGTTCACTGTTCCATTAGGCCATTCTACAGTGAGAATTTGGCCAAATATTCTTCATCAAATTTGTTCCTTATTGTGTCTAGTTATATTTCTTTTTTTGAATCACTCCATTTGGAGTTTTGTAGCTCAAGTTATGGCCTAAACACCATAACTAGCAAGATTGCAATTTTTCTAGAATTTCTTGGCAGAATCAATTCTATAATTTTTGTACACTGAATATAGGTCAGTTTTTGGATATGTTATGGTCAAAATTTGAGTTTGTTTTCTTCATAAAAGTTGTAGGGCTATGTCTCAGCTTTCTACTGGTAAAACTTCAGGTCAATTGGACCTTTCTAAACTGAGTTATGACCAAATGAATTAATACTATTCATTTGGTCATTTTCCAGGGATTGCATATTGGTCACCCGGATTAGGCCAATTTTTAGAGCCACTTAGGTTGGTTTTCTGGGATAGTTTCCTTCATCAAAGTTGTTGCATTTTGTGTCTAGTCTAACCTTCAATTAGCTTTGCACCAATTGGAGTTACCTAGCTTGAGTTATAACCCTAAGAGCACACTGGACTCAAGTCCAGTATTCTGGTACCTTGAGAGGCAGCATACCAATACACTTCTTAATACCACAACTCACTCCAATTTAAATTCAATTCACCATAAATGATCACTGATTGACCATTAAAACACTAATTCACCCTCAAAACACAAATATCTCAATTTAGTTCAAGAGCGCAAATTCTCAAATTTCAATTCATGCACATACATCAATTAAACATACTAATTCACTATCCATTTTATATCAACACCTCAAACACCATTTCTAACCCATTTTGAATCCATGAAAACCATCAAAACTACTACACCCATAGTGCTGCTGAATTCCATCCATACCTCTACACACAAATGTTTTATTCAATTTCTCACAATTTTCTTACTCAATTTAAGTCCCTAACATGAAAAGAAAGAGAGAGATGTAAAAATAAGCACTAACCTCTCTTGTGACCTAACTTGGACTTGCCCAACTTCAAAATTTCCTCAAATTTCTGCTGCCTTATGCTTCCTCAAGGTTTAGGGATAATTTTTTGTGAAGGAAGTTTAGGGTTTTGGGGTGGAAAGCTTAGGGAAAATCAAGCTTGAGCAAGAGCTTTCATGGAGGTCTTTTGTTCTCTCTCTCTCTCTCTCTCTTTCTTGGTTTGGCTCATATGAAGAAGCTGCTGGTTTCTTTTGTTTCTTATCTCCTTTTAAGTTCATTTTTTTATCCCTTTTTATCTCTTATAAATTGGCTTGTCAAATTCTAATTGGTGGGAAGCTTTTTAATGATGTCATCCTATGTCATAAATCTAATTAAATTCTATTTTCTTTTCTTTTCTTTTCTACTCATTTTCAATTCAATTTTTAGCAATATTTATTCATATTTTATGTTATAATAGTTATTTACTTAATTGGACAAGTCGATCAAAAATCGTCTCTGAAGTTGAAATGACAAAAATGCCCTCCGTTTGGCTTATTAAGCCAAAATCGTCTGTACCGATCAAAAAATTTTTCTAAGCCTTTTCTTGGCATTCTAATACAATAGAAACCTCAATGACTCTTCTCTGGAGTCCCAAAAATTATTTTATGAATTTTCTCTCGGTTTAGGGCTCCTAGTTGCGAGGACCGCAACTTCCCACTAGGTTACCCATCGCTAGGGCACCGACTCGTTTAACTTGGTTGTATTTTATTTCTAAAATTTTTCCTAAATTTTTCTTATTAATATTTGAGATATTTATGATTACTCACTCTAGTCTAAATATTTTTCCAGACGTTCTAGCTGTCCAGACCGACACCGGTCACCGGAACAGTAGAATGTACGGAATTGCTACAGTGAGGGTATTACAACTCTTCCCCTCTAACAAAAATTTCGTCCTCGAAATTTACCCGATGTAAATAGTCGAGGAGCTGCTACTTCTTTATTTCTTCACCTTATCCCAGAAAACAAATCTGCATTAGTGCCACCTCGACTCATATGAATGCAATGCATGTTATGCACACAATCTTATTCTATCTAGCAATGCCTAGGAATGCCTAAACTTGGCTGTGATACCACCAAATGTGACACCCCTTACCCGTCTACAGTGTAGCCGAGCAAGATATGCACACAGTGTACCGGAATACCATATTTTATCCCAATCATTTTTATCCTTCCTTAATTTATTTCTTCATGGATATGAAGTGCAATTTGTGAAATTTAACTCATTTAAGTCATTTATTGAAATTATAAATTCATTTAGGGTTCCGAAAATTTTATAGAAAATCCGGCGGAGTACCGGCTAAAAATGGATAAAACAGTTCTTCGGAACCTGTGAAAAACAATTTCAATACATTTCCAATCATTCTCAAACTCCACTTGTATCAACATAATCTCAATATTCTCAATCATTTCTCGCAACTTCTTCTATTTGACATTCATTCATTTCTCATGATAATCATATTCAAATCATCAATAAATACTAAATTTTCATTTATAAACACAAATTACAAATATTTGCGTTAATGCTAAAATATATTACATGAGTTTCAATTTATACATGAGAAAATAAAAGTTTAATTACAAAATACAAACAGTACCAAAATACCAAAATGGGACCTAGTGTCCTACCAATGCACTGTAGTCTGTGAGGTGACACCGACACTATGCAGAACTGTGAATGACCTCACCTAGTCTGAGGTCTACTGGGCTCTTTGTCCAAATTTTCAATACTAAGCATAAAGCTTAGTGGTGCCAATAATACAAGAAAATATAATATGCAAATAAAAATAAAAATTTTCCAGTTATTGTGCTTATAAGAAATAAATAATTACTAACTTATTGCTTAGTCGAAGGCTAATTATCTTTTATGATATTTACTCTTTCTAGCATTTTATTAATTGTTTTCTTGATGATTTTGAGCCTTTTTTTACTGTAATCATTCTTGATCTTTATCTTGATATTTAATTTCCTTACTTCCTCTAATAATCATTTCAATTACATTTATATTTTTCCATGCCCAAGTAACCTATATAAATTGACCGGACTGGATAAGCGGGTAAACTAGCACTGGGTACCAGGTACCTCGGGCCGTTACACCATCGGTCACAATATGTCTCTCAGTGTGCAAACAGAATGGCTAATAAGCCAGAAAAGCCATAAGGCATAAAGCCAAGTATAACATCATAATCAGTATAGCCATAGGCTATCATATTACAGAATGGCATAGAGCCATACATCATACGCAGTACTGCTATCAGTACCCTATTGGCATGCCAACCTATCCAAATCAATCGCATTAGGCCTACTAGGGCATATTACAAAGCTATTTCTTGAATATTTATACTTAACATGTAAAGTTACTATTCATTTGGTCATTTAAGTCAAAATATTGACTTTCTCATATATAATAGTTACATGAGTTTTAATCACATAGATTTACCACATTTTGGTTCCCAAAAGTGTTGGCATTAGTTGCCAATCCATACTCCTAACCAATGGTGAATAAATAAAAAATTTCAATTTTAGGTGCTAGAGTTCAGTATTCCATTAGACTATTCTACAGTGAAAATTTGGCCAAATATTCTTCACCAAAATTGTTTCTTATTGTGTCTAGTTACATTTACTTTTTTGAATCACTCCATTTGGAGTTTTGTAGCTCAAGTTATGGCCTAAACACCATAATTGGCCATATTACAATTTTTCCAGAATTTCTGGGCAGAATCAATTCTATAATTTTTGTACACTGAATGTAGGTTAGCTTTTGGACATGTTATGCTCAAAATTTGGTTTTATTTTCTTCATGAAAGTTGTAGGGCTATGTCTCAGCATTCTACTGGTAAAAAATTAGGTTAATTGGACCTTTCTACATTGAGTTATGACCAAATAAATGAACATTGTTCATTCGGTCATTTTCCAGGGACTACATATTGGTCACCGGGATTAGGTCAATTTTTAGAGCCACTTAGATTGGTTTTCTGGGATAGTTTCCTTCATCAAAGTTGTTGCATTTTGTGTCTAGTCTAACCTCCAATTGGCCTTGCACCAATTAGAGTTACCTAGCTTGAGTTATAACCCTAAGAGCACACTGGACTCAATTCCAGTATTCTGGTACCTTAAGAGGCAGCATACCAATACACTTCATAGTACCACAACTCACTCTAATTTAAATTCAATTCACCATAAATGGTCACTAATTGACCATTAAAACACTAATTCACCCTCAAAACACAAATCTCTCAATTTAGTTTAAGGGCCCAAATTCTCAAATTTCAATTCATGCACATACATCAATTAAGCATACTAATTCACTATCCATTTTATATCAACATCTCAAACACTATTTCTAACCCATTTTGAATCCATGAAAACCATCAAAACTACTACACCCATAGGGCTGCTGAATTCCGTCCATACCTCTACACACAAATGTTTTATTCAATTTCTCACAATTTTCTTACTCAATTAAGTCCCTAACAAGAAAAGAAAGAGAGAGATGTAAAAATAAGCACTAACCTCTCTTGTGACCTAACTTGGACTTGCCCAACTTCAAAATTTCCTCAAATTTCTGCTGCCTTATGCTTCCTCAAGGTTTAGGGATAATTTTTTGTGAAGGAAGTTTAGGGTTTTGGGGTGGAAAGCTTAGGGAAAATCAAGCTTGAGCAAGAGCTTTCATGGAGGTCTTTTGTTCTCTCTCTCTCTCTCTCTCTCTCTCTCTCTCTTTCTTAGTTTGGCTCATATGATGAAGCTGCTGGTTTCTTTTGTTTCTTATCTCATTTTAAATTCATTTTTTATCCCTTTTTATCTCTTATAAATTGGCTTGTCAAATTCTAATTGGTGGGAAGCTTTTTAATGATGTCATCCTATGTCATAAATCTAATTAAATTCTATTTTGTTTTTTTTTTCTTTTCTACTCATTTTCAATTTAATTTTTAGCAATATTTATTCATATTTTATGTCATAGTAATTATTTACTTAACTGAAAAATTCGGTCAAAAATCGTATCTGAAGACAAAATGACCAAAATGCCCTCCGTTTGGCTTATTGAGCCAAAATCGTCTGTACCGATTGAAAAATTTTTCTAAGCCTTTTCTTGGCATTCTAACGCCATAGAAACCTCAATAACTCTTCTCTGGAGTCCCAAAAATTATTTTATGAATTTTCTCTTGGGTTTAGGGCTCCTAGTTGTGAGGACCGCAATTTTCCACTGGGTTACCCATCGCTAGGGCACTGGCTCGTTTAACTTGGTTGTATTTTATTTCTAAAATTTTTCCTAAATTTTTCTTATTAATATTTGAGATATTTATGATTTCTCACTCAAGTCTAAATATTTTTCTAGACGTTCTAGCTGTCCGGACCAACACCGGTCACGGGAACAGTAGAATGTACGGAATTGCTACAGTGAGGGTGTTACACAGCACTCAAGTTACAGCTGCCCAAACTTTCTAGACTCATATCCAGCCCTACAGATCCTATGAGTTAGCATACCTAACCTCAAATTCAAAGTCATAATTCACTTCAATTCCTCATCAAACACAACCAAATGGTCACTAATTGACCATTAGGACTTCCATTCACCAACACATGAGCAAAACCCTAACTTTATGCCTCAAACCCTAATTCTCAAATATCCATTCATGCACATACATCAATTCAACATACTTAATGATGTTATAAGTCTCATATTCACATTCAAAGCCACCCATAAACAATTTTAACTCATTCAAAACTCATCAAACACTTCAATCTTCAAGGCTGCAAAAAATTGAAGTTGGTCCATACATGATTATTTTCTTTCAATTCCTTAAATTTCCAACTCAATTCATGCTCCCAACATGAAATCTAAAGAGAAAGTAAAGAGAAATAGCACTAACCTCTTTAAAAGCTAACCCCAAGCTTGATGAACTTCTTGGTTTCCCTTCCTTTTTGCTGCCTAGGGGCTGTTCAAGGTGCTAGGATTAATTTTTGTGAAGACAACTAGTAGGTTTGGGGTGAGATAAGGAAGGAAATAAAACTAAAAAATTCATCAATGGTGGAAGGCTCATGGAAGTGTCTCGGCAAGCTAAAGAAGAAGAAGGAAAATCTGATTTTTTTTTTCTTCGATTTTTATCTCTTTTAATTGTTTTAAAAAAGCTTATTGCATTGTGATTGGTGGAGGCATGTTAAATGACATCATCTTATGTCATAATTCCAATTTTTATTCATTTTCTTTTCTTTTCTTTTCTACTCATTTTTAATTTAATTTTTAGCAATATTTATTCATATTTTATATCATATAATTCACTTACATAAATGGACAAGTAGATCAAAAATCGTCTCTGAAGGCAAAATGACCAAAATGCCCTCCGTTTGGCTTAACAGACTAAAATTGTTTATACCGATTTAAAAATTTTTCTAAGCATTTTTTTTGGCATTCTAGTGCCATCGAAAGCTCAATGAATCTTCTCTGGAGTCCCAAAAATTATTTCACTAGGTTTCCCTTGGTTTTAAAGCCACTAACTGTGAGGACAGCAACTTCCCGTTAGGGTCACCCATCGCTAAGCCACCGGCTCATTTAACTTCATTTTATTTTATTTCTTAAATCTTTCTAAATTTTTCCTTACCATTATTTGTGTTATTTATGACTCCTCACTCTAGTTTTCATATAGTTCCAGACATTCTAGCTATCCGATTAGACATTGGTCATCGGAACAGTCAAATGTACATACCAGCTAAAGTGAGGGAGTTACAAAAATAGTAAACCCACTATTGAACATCAAAAAAGACTTAACCCAAACATAAAAGAAGTAATTAAGAAGGAAATTTTGAAACTATTAGATGCAGGCATTATATATCCAATTTCTGATAGTAAATGGGTTAGTCCAGTGCATGTAGTGTCTAAGAAGGGTGGGACAACTGTCATTCAAATTGAAAAGAATGAATTAATCCCTACTAGGGTAGTAACTGGTTGGCACATGTGCATAAATTCTAGAAAATTGAATAGTGCCACTAGAAAAGACCATTTTCCTCTACCTTTCATAGATCAAATGTTAGAAAGGCTAGTGAAACATTCCTACTTTTGTTATCTAGATGGGTATTAAGGATTTTTCTAAATTCCTATTCACCTAGAAGACCAGAAAAAGACCACATTCACATGCCTTTATGAAACCTTTGCATATAGAAGAATGCCTTTTGGTCTTTGTAATGCCCCTACTACTTTTCAAAGATGCATGATAGCCATTTTTTCTGATTATATTGAAAATATTATAGAAATTTTCATGGATGATTTTTCTGTCTATGGAGCTACTTTTGATGAATGCTTAGCTAATTTATCCAAAGTGTTGCAAAGATGTGAAGAATCAAACCTAATTCTAAATTGGGAAAAATGTCACTTCATGGTAAGGGAAGGTATAGTTCTTGTAACGCCTTTACTTTAGGTAGTCCATACATTCTACTGTTTCGGTGACTAATGTCTATCCGAATAGCCAAAATGTCTGAAACAATATTTAAACTAGAGTGAGGAGTCATAAATAACCTAAATAATGACTAGCAAAGTTTAGGAGAAATTAAAGAAATGAAATACAATGATGTTAAATGAGCCGAAGCTCCGGCGATGGATAACCTAATGGGAAATGCTTACCAACCCTAGACCTATGGGGAACCCTGTGAAATAATTATTTAGGATGTAAATGAAGGAATTTATGAGGTTTAGATGACAATAGAATGCCAAGAAAATGCAAAAAAAAAAAAATTATGTCAACCGATACAAGCAATTATAACTCAGTGAATATAACGAAGGGTATTTTGGTCAATTCACCCTTAGAGATGATTTTTAACCAAATTGTCCATTTAAGTAAGTGAGATTTATGTAATAAAATATGAATAAATATTGATAAAAATTTAATTAGACATGAGTAAAAGAAAAGAAAAAAAGAAAATAAAAATAAATGAAATTTAATTCTAATTATGACATCATGCATAAGTCATAATGATGCAGTTAAAATTTCTAGCCAATTAAACTTAAACAACACATAAAACAAAAGACAAAAATTAATTAAAAGAACGAAAATGGTCATCTTCTTCATTTTGCTTCATTTGGCTGAACCACTCACCACCATTTCCTTCCACCATTTTTCTCTCTTCAAGCTTGATTTCCCAAGCATTCTTACCATATTTCCCCTAAGTCTCAACACAAAAAATTGCCCTAGAACCTTGCTAAGGTGTTTGGTAATAAAGAAAGCGAGAGAAAGTGAAGTTCTAGCAAGCTTGGAATACTCTAATTGAGGTATGTGCAACATTTAAACTTAGCTTCTTGAAATTTCCTTGAGTTTAAGTTTAATTGCACTAAGTTTTCATGATAAATTGATGAAAATAATGTTTGGGTGAGGAAGGCATAAATTCGGCCAACATGGGGTAGCTTAGGGTTTGATGAATTGGTGAAGATAGACGTGCTTGCTAGTGTTGCGTAATAAGTTTATATGAGTAGTATATTGATTTGTAGGTGTCGTGCATGAATTGTGATTATGGAAGTTAGGGTTTGAGGAGAAATTGGGGGTTTTTCGTGCCTTGATTCTCAATTGAAATTGTTAAGGTCAAATATTGACCATTTTATGTGAATTGATGGAGTTTTGAAGTTTCTTGTGGGATTGAATTAAGTAATTGGAAGTGTTGCCTTTGTGCTAGAAATTCTAGACTTTGAGTCCAGTAGGTTTGGGCAGCCATAAGTAGAACCGTGTAGCTTCAATTCGTGTAAGGCTAATTGGAGGTGAAACTAGGGATATAATGTCATATTTTTTGTGAAGAGACCCTTTTCAGAAAACCAACACAAAGTGACCTAAAACTAGCTTGAATCCAGGTAACCAAAATCTAGACTTGGAAAAATGACCATATGAACAATGATTGTTCAAATGGGCATAACTCTTTGTAGAGAGATCCAAATGACCTGATTCTTAAATTCATGGAAAGCTTAGACATAGTAGAACATCTTTCATGTGGAACAAAAACCCAAATTTTGACTATAACCTAATCAAATCGCTAACCAAAGTTAGCTCATCAAAACTACTAGAACCAAAACTGCCAAGAAAATTCTGGACATTGACCAATCCGGCCAGTTATGGTAAAAATGCCATAACTTGAGTTAAAAAACTCCAAATGAAGTGATTCAAAAAGGGAATTAAAGTAGAGACATTAAGGAACAACTTTGATGAAGAAAGGTTAGTCAAAATCCCACTGTAGATTGGTCCAATGAAATAGTAAACTTAGGTGATAAAAACTGAAATTACGGAAATGCTTCTAGGAAGACTTGAATTATAATTGGCAACTAATGCCAATAAATTTATAACCCAAAATGTGGTACTATCATGAATTTAGAATTTGTATTCCTATTATTTATGAAATAGTAAAAATTTGCAAGAATAGTAATGTGAATAGTAACCACTATGACATAAAATGTAAAGAACCAATACCTAAGATGCAATTATGCCCATGCATGCCTAGTTATGATTGGTTTGGATAGGTTGGCATGCCAATAGGGTTCTTACTGCAGTACTGTTTATGGCTCCATACTATTTTGTGATTTATGGCTTTTGGCCATTTTGTTATTCTTTGACATACACGGCTTTATACCTAATTGATATTATAGCTTTTTAGCCATTCTGTTGCACACCTAGCAAAAACTATGTGACTGATGGTGTGACGGCCTGAGGTACTTGGTACCTAGTGCTAATTTACCCCTTTATCCAGTCCAGTCAATTTGTATAGATTACTTGGGCATGAGAGTAAGTCCTAATAACATACAAATAAATAATAAATATACAAACCATTAAATTAAGTATATTATGAATAATTATCAAAAACATATTCTGTGTAGGAAAATAGTAAAATTTTCTTATTTTAATTATTTTGTTTATCTTTATATTATATTTGCACCACTAAGCTTTATGCTTAGCGTGTCACTTTTTGCCATGCGTAGGTACTGGAGATCAGGAGAGAGAGCCCAGTAGACCATAGACTGGGTTTATTTTTGGTAGGACCCGCTAGGCTCCATTAGTAATTTTGTGTTTTGTAATTAGACATTAATTTTGTCATGTAAATTAAGAACTCATGTAAATATTTATAAATTATGTAAATTAATAAAAATTTGAGTATTTTATTTATGAATGCGAGCATGATTTTATTTATGTATGGAATGAATGAATTTGTGAGTTTGAGACATTGAAATGAAATATTGGAATTGTGAAAATTTATGTTACAGAGATTATATTATTGAGATTTAAATAGGTGGGAAATCGTCAAATTGTGAATAAATTAGGGGAAACTCCGTCAGTTTCTCCAAATGATTAATTGAACCTAAATTGACAAAATATAATGTGATTACTAGGAAGTGTAATAAGATAAGATAAGATGCTTCGGTACAGAGTGTGACATGCTTTGCTCGGCCACACTATGGACGGGTAAAGGGTGTTACAATTCTTAGGCCCCTGGTATCAAAAAGAGGAATTGAAGTTGGCAAGGCAAAAATTGAAATTATTGAAAAGATGCCACCACCAACATCAATCAAGGGAGCGCGAAGCTTTTTGGGACATGCAAGCTTCTACAGAAGATTTATTAAAGATTTTTCCAAAATAGCTAAGCCATTGATTAATTTGTTAAGTCAAGATGTTCCCTTTGATTTTGATGAAAATTGCCTTGTTTCTTTCAACAAGATCAAAGAAGCTTTAATTTCAGCACCAATTATGCAACCACCTGATTAGGAGCTACCATTTGAGGTGATGTGTGATGCAAATGACTATGTAGTTAGAGTAGTACTCGGACAAAGGAAGGATAAAAAGCTCCATGCCATTAACTATGCTAGCAAAACACTTAACGATGCATAAATCAACTATGCTACTATGGAAAAGGAATTCCTAGTAGTGGTATTTGCAATTGACAAATTCATATTCTACCTACTCGGATCAAAAGTCATTGTATACACAGACTATGCTACCATCCGATACCTTTTGAACAAGAAAGAAGCAAAGCCAAGGTTGATTCAATGGATCTTACTCCTACAAGAATTTGACCTTGAAATCAAGGATAAAAAAAGATTCGAGAATGTGGTAGGTGACCACCTCTCAAGACTAAAATAGGAAGACATAGGGAACATTGAGGATTTGCTAATCGATAACTCATTCCTTGATGAGCAATTATTAGCATTCTCCCAATCCCCATGATATGCTGACTTTGTTAATTATCTTGTATGCAGGGTATTGCCACCCAACATGTCTTACCAGCAAAGGAAAAAATTTCTACGCGATATACGATTCTACACATGGGAAGAACCTCTACTGTACAAGAGATGCAATGATGGGTTGATAAAAAGATGCATACTGGAGGAAGAAGTAGAGAGCATTTTGTAGCACTACCATTCATCGTTGTATAGAGGACATTTTAGCACCATAAAAACAGCAGCCAAGATTTTACAAGTAGGGTTTTACTGGCCAAATCTATTTAAGAATGTGAGATCCTTTGTGCTGACTTGTCATCAATGCCAAAGAACAGGGAATATCTTAAGAAGGAATGAAATGCCACTGCACTGTATACTTGAAATAAAACTATTTAATGTGTGTGGAATAGACTTCATGGATCCATTTCCATCTTCGTGCGGAAACAAGTATATTCTTGTTGGTGTTAAATATGTGTCAAAATGGGTAGAAGTAATAACCACACTAACAAATAATGTCAGAGTGGTCACAAAATTCCTTAAGAAGAATATATTCACAAGATTTAGCACACTACGAGCAGTAATTAGCGATGGAGGAAGTCACTTCTGCAATCAACAATTTGAAACACTATTGAAGAAATATGGAGTGACTCATGAAGTGGTAACACCTTACTATCCTCAAACCAGTGGTCAAGTAGAAGTTTCACATAGGAAACTGAAACATATCCTTGAGAAAATAGTCAATCGCTCAAGGAAGGACTGGTCTATGAAATTAGATGATGCATTGTGAGCATACCGCACTGCATATAAAACTCCCATTGGAACAACACCCTTTCACTTGGTTTATGGAAAATTATGCCACCTGCTTGTCGAACTTGAACATAAAGCCTATTGGGCAATTCAGACCCTAAATTTTAACCTAAAAGCTACCGGAGAAAAAAGGCTTCTACAGCTTAATGAGATAGAAAAAATCAGGCAAGATGCCTATGAGAATGCTAAGATCTTCAAGGACAAGACCAAAAGATGGCATGACAGACACAGACGCATAACAAGAAAAGAAATCAAAGAAGGAGACTTTTTCCTGCTATTCAATTCAAGGTTAAAACTCTTCCTAGGAAAATTGAGGTCAAGATGGTCCGGACCCTTCAAGGTAACTCAAGTCTTCCCGCATGGAGCAGTAGAACTATGGAGCGAAACCTCAGGTACCTTCAAGGTTAATGGGCAGAGATTGAAGCCATACTTCTTGGGGGATACAATTGAGAATGGATTCACCCAATCCTATAGCACCCCTCTAGCTCAACCATAAAGCTGAAGAACAGTCCAGCTAATGACTATAAACAAGTGCTCCTTGGGAGGTAACAAAAAAATTTTGTAACCTTTTTTTTAATTCACAGTATTTTATTTTCCATTTTTAATTTTTTATATTCTATCTTGAAGGTACCCCAAATCACAATTCTGTAAAAGCAAGGAACTGAAAGTAAGGGAAGAGTGAAAATGTCAAGCTAAAACTATGCGCGAGAAGATTTCACAAAACCGGGAAAGTAACTCTGTTGCTAATCTTTGCATTCATTTCATTCATATAGATAAGGACATTTTAGCATGAATAAAATACATATATATATATATATATATATATATATATATATATATATATATAATAATAATAATAAAAAAAAGAATAGCCAGAAAGTTACACAACCCGTGTATATAGTTTTACATGCCCCGTGTAAAAACCTGGAATCCCAAAAACACACTCGCATAAGCTCCAAAAACTTACACGGGTTTGACCCCGTGTAATATTACACACCTCGTGCATCATATAAGGATAAAAAATTTATAAGTTTAAGGGAAACAGAAAGTTACACAGGTCCCCAAAAAACCTTACACGAACTGTGTAATCTGTCTAACAAAATAACTTCTGCACAGAAAGTTACACGGGTCCTCGGAATGAAACCCGTGTAGTGATACATGACCCGTGTATCAAGTCACATACTCAATACCTAGGGGCGCGAAAACACACAAAATGAAGAGACAAAGGGCCTCTTTAAATGCTCCTCCCACCATTAAACTCCCATCCATTCAAGAACTCTTCTTCTCCACAACTCTTCCTCTTCAAATACCTCTCAAATCTCCACTCCATTCACAAAACCTAGCTTTTCTCCCACTTCAAACATCCATGGCACCTGCTAAACGTCCAGTAAGAAGAATCAAATCTTCCTCAAGGCAAGGAAGATGTTCTTTATCCTCACCACCCCATCCATCACCACAACACCCAAGAACAAGGTAACCACAGCAAGCCCCACCTCCAGCACCTCAACCATAGCTGCAAGCCACACCCCAACCTCAACCGCAACCCCCATAGCCAGCACAACCAAAATTCTCCATTGTTTGGCCATTTCACAATTCCACCCACAGAGATTTATGTGCACAGCTTCAAAATAAGAGAATTATCTCAACAAAATACATGGACTTCGTGTGACACCCCTTACCCGTGTACAGTATATCCGAGTAAGCAATGTCACACGGTGTACCGGCACACTCTATTTTACCTTAATTAATTTTTATCATGGTTTTAAATATAACTTGTGAAATATTATTTATTGAAGTCATTTATTGAAATTATAATTTATTTGGGGTTCCGAAAATTTTATAGAAAATCTGGCAGAGTATCGGCTAAAAATGGAGAAAACAGTTCTTCGGAACCTGTGAAAAACACTTCCAAAATCATTTCCAAAACAATCCCAACTCCATTTTATCAACAAAGTCTCAACATGATTTTCAACAACCTTTCCATTACTCAAACATTTATTTCTCATAGTATTCAAACATAAGCAATAAATAAATATTCAAATTTTTCCATTCACAAACACAATTCTCACTATTTACATGAACATCAAAATACATTACATAAGTTCAATTACATATGTGAAAATAAAAGTTAGTTACAAAATACCAAAATGAAACCTAGTGTCCTACCAATGCACTGTAGGTGGTGAGGTGGCACGGACACTATGCAGAGCTGTAGGATAGTCTCACCCAGTCTGCGGTCTACTGGGCTCTCGATCAGTATCTCCAGAACCTACGCGTGGCAAAAGCAACGCGCTAAGCAATAATGCTTAGTGGTGCAATAATAAAATAACAGGAAATAGCAGAAAATAAATATGTATTGAATGTATATGTCTTATTTGTTTTGTATTTGTATATCCATTTATTTCGTTAACCTTGTCCACTTTCATTCATTTGGTTGCCCAAGTAACCTATACTGGACGACTGGACTGGATAAACGGGTAAACTGGCACTGGGTATCTAGTACCTCGGGCCGTCACACCATCGGTCACATGTGCATCTCCCGGTGTGCAACAGAACAGCTAATAAGCTGTAATGACAATAGGCACAAGGCCAAATATCAACACATGATCAGAATGGCTAAAAGCCATGAAATCACAGAATGGCATAATGCCATGAAATCACAGAATGGCATAATGCCATGTGCAGTACTGCTAACTAAACCCTATTGGCATGCCAAACTATCCAAACCAATCTTGTTAGGTATACTAGGGCATTTGATACTTTTGAATTCTTCAATTTTTGAATTTCAAGTTTTGGTGTCACTATTCACTTCATTAGTCAACAAAAATGTTGACTTTTGGATAGAAAATAGGTGCATTGGTTTTAACACTCCCAATGTACCACATTTTGCATTTAAAACTTGTTAGAATTAATCACCAATACCATTTCTAAGCTTAGCACTAAGGGAGCAGAATTTTCAGTTTTTGCACCCCAACTTTACTGTTCCATTAGTGACTGTTACAGTGGAAATTTGAGGAAATGGTAAACATGAAAGTTGTTCCTTATTTTGTCTAGTTGAATTTCTTTTTTTGAATCACTCCATTTGGAGTTTTGTAACTCCAGATATGGTCCAAAAATCACAGCTGGCCGGATTGCAAAACTGCAGAATTGACCATATCTACAGTGTAGTGAACAGTGACTGCCACTGCCTTGTTGGATAGGTTCTGGTCATAATTTGGGGTAGGTTTCTTCATGAAAGTTGTTTGTCTATATCTTATCTTGTTTCTGTAAAAATTTCAGATCAATTGGGCTATTCTACAATGAGTTATGGCCAAATGAACAGTTAATTTGGTCATTCTCAGATCTGATTTGTGGTATCCGGATTGGGGCCAATTTTTGGTCCACTTGCTTTGGTCTTTTGGGCATGGTTTCTTCAGCAAAATTGTGCCATTATATGTCTAGTTTCATGTCCAATTGGCCAAACACCAATTGAACCTACACAGCCAAAGTTATGGCTATCCAAGTGGGCTGGAATCACGACCTCACCGCCGCCTCACTAGGCAAAGATACCATTTCAGTTTGTAACACTCTAGTTCACTTCAAATTATGGTCAACTTACCTCAAATGGTCACTAATTGACCATTAGAATGTTCACTCATCATTTCATAAGCCAAGTCCAAATTTCACTCCCAAACCCTAGCTCAAATTCAAGGTTCACACAAGTTACCTTAGTTAACTAACTAATTCATTATCCTTATATTTATATACTTTAAACATGATCTCTAGTTCACTCCAAGTCCATTAAAAACACTCAATCTTGTTCCTTCCTTAGGGCTGCCGAATTCTAGGATATACATACACATAGATTTTATCCACTTAATTTACAAATTCTTACTTATTTTAGGTCTCTAACATGGAAAGAGAAAGATGTATGCATAATAGGCACTAACCTCTTGTAGGGCAGAATTTTCCCAAGCTTAACTTCACTTTCTTTCCTTTTCTAGGCTGCCTAGAGCTTCCTTAGAGTGTGTGGATAAGTTTTAGTGAAGGTGACTTAGGGTTTTGGGGTGAGGTTTGAGAGATTTTCAAGCTTGAATGAAGAAGAAAAATGGAGGATTTCCTTGGCTATGGTGCGGCTGGAATTTGGGGAAGAAGATGGCTGTTTGCTTTTTAATTTCTTTGGTCTTTTTTTTGTCTCTTTTATTAGTTCATTAAATGGTTGTTTAATTGTGATTGGTGGGAACCTTTAAATGACATCATAATGATGTCATAATTTGCATTATATTGATTTTTCTTTTCTTTTCTTTTCTACTAACTTTAAATTAGTTTTTCATCAACATTAATTCATATTTTATGTCATAATAATTATTTACTCAACTGGACAAGTCGGCCAAAAATCACCTCTGAAAGCGAAATGACCAAAATGCCTTCCGTTTGGCTTAACAGGTCAAAATTGTCTGTACCGATTGAAAATTTTTTCTAAATATTTTCTTGGCATTCTAATGCCATAGGAACCTCAATGACCCTTCTCTGGAGTCCAAAAAATTATTTTATGAATTTTTTCCCTTGGTCTAGGGCTCCTAGTTGCAAGAACCGCAACTTCTCACTAGGTTACCTATCGTTAAGGCACCGACTCATTTAACTTGGTTGTATTTTATTTCTAAAATTTTTACTAAATTTTTCTTATTAATATTTGAGTTAATTATGGTTCCTGACTTTAGTTTAAATATTTTTTCGGACGTTCTAGCTGTCCGGACCGACACCGGTCACCGGAACAGTAGAATGTACGGAGTTACTACCGGGAGGGTGTTACAACTCTTCCCCTCTAATTTAAATTTCGTCCTCGAAATTTACCTGATACAAACAGTTGAGGGAACTATTGCCTCATCGTCTCTTCACTTTCCCAAGTTGCCTCCTCAGTGTTGTAGTGCCTCCAAAGCACTTTCACCAGTGGAATCTGCTTGTTCCTCAACTCTTTTACTTCCCGAGCCAGGATCCGTAGAGGTTCTTCTTCATATGTCAAATCCGGTTGTATTTCAATTTCTTCCCTGGAGATGACATGTAAAGGATCTGAGCGGTATCTTCTTAGCATAGACACGTGGAACACATTGTGGATCTTGTCCAGCTTTGGTGGTAAAGCTAGCCTGTAGGCTACTGGTCCCACACGTTCAATGACTTCATATGGGCCAATAAACCTAGGGCTCAACTTACCTTTTCTTCCAAACCTCAATACCTTTTTCCACGGTGACACCTTGAGGAACACTTTGTCGCCAACCACCTATTCTATTTCTTTTCTCTTCAGATCAGCATAAGATTTCTGTCTGTCTGAGGCAACCTTCAGGTTGGCTTTGATTAGTTTCACTTTCTCCTCAGTCTGTTTCACCAGGTCTGGCCCTACCAGCTTATCTTCGCCCAATTCACCCAAAGACACTGAGTTCTACATTTCCTCCCATACAGTGCTTCATACGGGGCCATTTGGATGCTAGCTTGGTAGCTATTGTTGTATGCAAATTCTGCTAGTGGGAGGTATTTATCCCAACTTCCCTCAAATTCAATGACACAACTCCTCAGCATATCCTCAAGGACCTGACATATATTTCATGTTATTATTATCATTTTAATTCAATATTTGTATCAATTTCATTGGTTTCAATTGTTTACTCGATTACTCTTTACGATTGCCCATCCGTCGAGGATAGAAAGTCGTGTCAAGTGGAGTTGTGTACCCAAGGACTCATGCAACTTCTTCCAAAATCTCGATGTAAACCTTGGGTCTCGATCGATATGATGGAAAGTGGAATTCCATGCGATCTAACTATCTCACCGATATACACTCGCTAACTTCTCCAAAGGAGTAGTCACCTAATCGGTAGAAAGTGTGTCGATTTCGTCAATCTATCTACTATCACCCATACTACATCATGTTTCTTCCGGGTGAGAGGTAGACCACTTACAAAATCCATGGTGACTCGATCCCATTTCCATTCGTATGCGTATAGGTCAGAATAACTCGATGGAACTTGATGTTCGCTTGACTTGTCGACATGTCAAGCATTTAGTCACATAGTCAGCTATGTCCTTCTTCATACCAGGCCACCAATACTGAAGCTTCAGATCATGATAGATCTTTGTACTTCCTGGGTGCATAGCATATACACTGGTGTGTGCCTCTTTTAGAATACTGGTCTTCAATTCCCCATTATCCGTACACACGTCTTCCTTTGTAGTCTGACACCCATCCGCTTTCACCTCATAGTCGCTTGCTTTTCCTCCGAGATTTTGCTCATAATAGCCATTAGCTTCGCCTACCTTACGCCCATCTAAAATCTGCCAGAATGTGTTTGGCCTCACTTGCAACTCAGCCAAAATAGCTCCATCTCGAATCAAAGATAGACGGGCATTCAATGATCTCAAAGCTGTGATGGATTTTCTGCTCAAAGTATCAGCAACTACATTTGCCTTCCCAAGATGGTAGTCAATTACACAATCATAGTCCTTCAGGAACTCAATCCATCGTCTCTGTCTAAGGTTGAGCTCCTTCTGAGTTGGCAAATATTTCAGACTTTTGTGGTCTGTGTAAATGTAGCACTTTTCACCATACAAGTAATGCCTCCATATCTTCAGTGCGAAGATAATTGCTGCAAGCTCTAGATCATGGGTAGGGTAATTCTGTTCATGTGGCCTTAGCTGCCTGGAAGCATAAGCGACCACCTTTTCCTCTTGCATCAATACACACCCTAACCCATTATGAGAGGCATCACTGTAGACCACAAAGTCCTTTCTCGACATTGGTCAGAGCACACCGGTGCCTCTGTCAACATAGCCTTCAACTTCTCAAAATTGGTCTGACACTTGTTATTTCAGTCAAATCTGACATTCTTGTGTAACAACTTGGTCATTGGAGCAGCTATTAAGGAAAATCCCTTCACAAATCTCCTGTAATACCCAGCTAGCCCCAAGAAACTTCTAACCTCAGTTGTATTCCTGGGAGGCTTCCATTCCATCACTGCTTCTATTTTCTTGGGATCCACTCTAATCCCATCAGCTGACACTATGTGTCCAAGGAATGCAATCTCATTCAACCAAAAGTCACACTTGGACAACTTAGCATATAGTTTCTTTTCTCTCAGGGTTTGCAGAACAATCCTCAAATGTTCATCATGTTCTTCCCTGGTCTTGGAATACACCAAAATATCATCAATAAAGACCACTACGAACCGATCTAAGTGTGGGTGGAAGATACGGTTCATAAGGTCCATGAATGCTGCTGGTGCATTTGTTAGGCCAAAGGGCATCACTAGAAACTCATAATGCCCATATCGGGTCCTGAATGCAGCCTTTGGCACATCTGCATCCTTTACCCTCAACTGATGATACCACGATGCGAGATCAATTTTAGAAAATACTCCTGCTCCCTTCAACTGATCAAACAGATCATCAATTCTAGGCAACGGATATTTGTTCTTCACAGTCACTTTATTCAACTGTCGGTAATCGATGCATAACCTCAAAGTCCCATCCTTCTTTTTCACAAACAGCACTGGAGCTCCCCATGGTAACACACTGGGGCGTATGAACCCCTTATCAAGCAACTCTTGCAACTGAGTTTTCAACTCCCTCAATTCAGTGGGTGCCATCCTATAAGGAGCAATGGAAATGGGTGTCAGATCTTACAGTTGTCTCAATATCAAATTCGACTTCCCTTTCTGGTGGCAAACCAGGCAATTCTTCAGGAAATACCTCTGGGAAGTCTCTTACTGTGGGTATATCACTCAAGTTTGGCTTAGCCTGCTTAGTATCCACCACATGTGCTAGGTAGGCTTCACAGCCTTTTCTCATCATTCTTCTTGCAACTGTGGCTGAGATAACATTGGACAGGAAATCTGTCCTTTCACCCACAACAGTGATCTCATTACCCTGAGAAGTTTTCAGAGAAATTCTCTTCAATTTGCAATCAACTATTGCCTGATGATGTGACAACCATTCCATTCTCAAAATCACGTTAAACTCATGAAAAGGCAACTCAATTAAGTCTGCCAAGAATTCATACCCCTGAATCTTTAACGGGCAACCCTTGTACACTTTGTTCACCACTACACTGTGGCCCAATGGATTAGTGACCAAAATGTCTTGGTCACTCTCCCCTACTAGTATCCCCCTTTCTACGGGTAAGTTGATGTAGATGTATGAATGAGTGAATCCTGGATCCACCAATGCATGCACAGGTGTATTGTAGAGGGAGAACGTACCCCTGATGACGTCCGGGGCATCTTGCTCCTCATGAGCTCTCATGGCATAAGCTCTGGCAGGTGGTCTGTTATCAGGCCTCTCTGCTGGCTCAGATGCAGGCCTCTGAGATGGTCCCACTGCCTCAGATTTGCCAGATTTCCTACCTCTCTGTGGTGCAGGAGCAGGTCTGTCTGCTTGTGTTGGAGCAGCTGTAGTAGTTCTGCGTGGACAGTTCTTCAACTGATGCTCTGTTGACCCACACCTTAAGCAGGCACCAGTCACTCTCCAACACTCCCCCTTATGCCATTTCAAACAATGTGGACATGCAGAAGATGCTAGGGCTGGTCCCCTGAACCCCATCCCTGGAGAGTTGCCCACTGATGGTGTGGACTGACCTCTCCTAGGGGTAAACTGTGGCCTGGGCCCCTGAGACTGACCCTGACCTTGTGGTTGACCTAAACTCTGTGCAGGTGGACCCTTGAACTTCTTCCCAAATGCAGGAGATGAACTAGACTGACCTGGGCCCCTCTTCTGCTGTCTCTCTCTTCTGGTCTGCTCACTTATTCTAACCTTTTCAACCTTTATTGCAGCTTCCACTAACTTGGTGAAGTCTGTGATTCCCAAGGCAGTGATCATGATCTTTATGTTATCATTTAATCCCTCTTCAAATCTCTTGCACCTTTCAGCCTCATTAGGGACTATCTCCCTTCCATAGCGGCTCAATCTGACGAATTCCTTCTCATACTCGGCCACTGACAGCTGCCTCTGCCTCAGATTAATGAACTCTCTTCTTCTCTCTTTTAGGTATACACTACCCACATATTTCTTCTTAAATTCGGAGAGGAAGAAGTCCCAAGTCACTATTTCTCGTCAGATTTCATCGACACAGTATCCCACCATTCATATGCATTGTCTTGCAGCAGAGATACAGCAGATTCCAAGTTTTGCTCTGGAGTGCAGTGGAGTTGTTTTAAAACTCTGCCTTTCTGTTCAACCAATTTTCGGCTGCAACAGAATCATCTTCTCTCTTGCCAAAGAAGTCCACTGCTCCAAACATTCTCAATTTTTCCAGGTGTGATTTTGGTTGTGGAGGTGGTGGTGGTGGTGGCATTACTCCAGCCATTTGTTTGAAAAATTCGGCCATTTGTTGAAACATGGCCTATGGAGGCTGAGCAGGCTCTGCTTGAGCTGGCAGAGTAGGTTCTCCCATACCCCCAGTCTCAGCTGCTGCAGGTGGAGCATGACTCTCCACTTCCTCCTCAACTGCTCTCTGTGATGTAGGGTCCATATCCTATTCAAAATAACAAAGATAAACAGATCTGCATTAGTGTCACCTCGACTCTTACAAATGCAATGCATGGTATGGACTCAATCTAGGCCCAGAAACGCCTAAACCGTGCTCTGATACCACTAAATGTGACACCCCTTACCCGTGTACAGTATATCCGAGTAAGCAATGTCACACTGTACCAAGCACACTCTATTTTACCTTAATTAATTTTTATCATGGTTTTGAATATAACTTGTGAAATATTATTTATTTAAGTCATTTATTGAAATTATAATTTATTTGGGGTTCCGAAAATTTTATAGAAAATCCGGCAGAGTACCGGCTAAAAATGGAGAAAACAGTTCTTCGGAACCTGTGAAAAACACTTCCAAAATCATTTCCAAACAATCCCAACTCCATTTTATCAACAAAGTCTCAACATGATTTTCAACAACCTTTCCATTACTCAAACATTCATTTCTCATAGTATTCAAACATAAGCAATAAATAAATATTCAAATTTTTCCATTCACAAACACAATTCTCACTATTTACATGAACATCAAAATACATTACATAAGTTCAATTACATATGTGAAAATAAAAGTTAGTTACAAAATACCAAAATGAAACCTAGTGTCCTACCAATACACTGTAGGTGGTGAGGTGACACGGACACTATGCAGAGCTGCAGGATGGTCTCACCCAGTCTACGGTCTACTGGGCTCTCGATCAGTATCTCCAGAACCTACGCGTGGCAAAAGCAAAGCGCTAAGCAATAATGCTTAGTGGTGCAATAATAAAATAACAGGAAATAGCAGAAAATAAATATGTATTGAATGTATATGTCTTATTTGTTTTGTATTTGTATATCTATTTATTTCGTTAACCTTGTCCACTTTCATTCATTTGGTTGCCCAAGTAACCTATACTGGACGACTGGACTAGATAAACGGGTAAACTGGCACTGGGTATCTAGTACCTCTGGCCGTCACACCATCGGTCACATGTGCATCTCCGGCAGTGCAAATGTACGACTAATAAGTCAGAATGACAATAGGCACAAGGCCAAATATCAACACATGATCAGAATGGCTAAAAGCCATGAAATCACAGAATGGCATAATGCCATGTGCAGTACTGCTAACTAAACCCTATTGGCATGCCAAACTATCCAAACCAATCTTATTAGGTATACTAGGGCATTTGATACTTTTGAATTCTTCAATTTTTGAATTTCAAGTTTTGGTGTCACTATTCACTTCATTAGTCAATAAA
Source organism: Hevea brasiliensis (assembly GCF_030052815.1). Lineage (NCBI taxonomy): Eukaryota > Viridiplantae > Streptophyta > Magnoliopsida > Malpighiales > Euphorbiaceae > Hevea > Hevea brasiliensis. The sequence goes on from NC_079494.1 coordinate 10,361,117, forward strand.
AATGTTGACTTTTGGATAGAAAATAGGTGCATTGGTTTTAACACTCCCAATGTACCACATTTTGCATTTAAAACTTGTTAGAATTAATCACCAATACCATTTCTAAGCTTAGCACTAAGGGAGCAGAATTTTCAGTTTTTGCACCCCAATTTTACTATTCCATTAGTGACTGTTACAGTGGAAATTTGAGGAAATGGTAAACATGAAAGTTGTTCCTTATTTTGTCTAGTTGAATTTCTTTTTTTGAATCACTCCATTTGGAGTTTTTTAGCTCTAGATATGGTCCAAAAACCACAGCTGGCCGGATTGCAAAACTGCAGAATTGACCATATCTACAGCAGTAGTGAACAAAGGATCGCCACTGCCTTGTTGGATAGGTTCTGGTCATAATTTGGGGTAGGTTTCTTCATGAAAGTTGTTTGTCTATATCTTATCTTGTTTCTGTAAAAATTTCAGATCAATTGGGCTATTCTACAATGAGTTATGGCCAAATGAACAGTTAATTTGGTCATTCTGCAGAATCTGATTTCAGGGTATCCGGATTGGGGCCAATTTTTGGTCCACTTGCTTTGGTCTTTTGGGCATGGTTTCTTCAGCAAAATTGTGCCATTATATGTCTAGTTTCATGTCCAATTGGCCAAACACCAATTGAACCTACACAGCCAAAGTTATGGCTATCCAAGTGGGCTGGAATCACAGCCTCACCTGCTGCCCTCACTAGGCAGCATACCATTTCAGTTTGTAACACTCTAGTTCACTTCAAATTATGGTCAACTTACCTCAAATGGTCACTAATTGACCATTAGAATGTTCACTCATCATTTCATAAGCCAAGTCCAAATTTCACTCCCAAACCCTAGCTCAAATTCAAGGTTCACACAAGTTACCTTAGTTAACTAACTAATTCATTATCCTTATATTTATATACTTTAAACATGATCTCTAGTTCACTCCAAGTCCATTAAAAACACTCAATCTTGTTCCTTCCTTAGGGCTACCGAATTCTAGGATATACATACACATAGATTTTATCCACTTAATTTACAAATTCTTACTTATTTTAGGTCTCTAACATGGAAAGAGAAAGATATATGCATAATAGGCACTAACCTCTTGTAGGGCAGAATTTTTCCAAGCTTGACTTCACTTTCTTTCCTTTTCTAGGCTGCCTAGAGCTTCCTTAGAGTGTGTGGATAAGTTTTAGTGAAGGTGACTTAGGGTTTTGGGGTGAGGTTTGAGAGATTTTCAAGCTTGAATGAAGAAGAAAAATGGAGGATTTCCTTGGCTATGGTGCAGCTGGAATTTGGGGAAGAAGATGGCTGTTTGCTTTTTAATTTCTTTGGTCTTTTTTTTATCTCTTTTATTAGTTAATTAAATGTTTGTTTAATTGTGATTGGTGGGAACCTTTAAATGACATCATAATGATGTCATAATTTGCATTATATTGATTTTTCTTTTGTTTTCTTTTCTACTAACTTTAAATTAGTTTTTCATCAACATTAATTCATATTTTATGTCATAATAATTATTTACTCAACTAGACAAGTTGGCCAAAAATCACCTCTGAAGGCGAAATGACCAAAATGCCCTCCGTTTGGCTTAACGGGTCAAAATTGTCTATACCGATTGAAAAATTTTTCTAAATATTTTCTTGGCATTCTAATGCCATAGGAACCTCAATGACCCTTCTCTGGAGTCCCAAAAATTATTTTATGAATTTTTTCCCTTGGTCTAGGGCTCCTAGTTGCGAGAACTGCAACTTCTCACTAGGTTACCCATCGTTAGGGCACCTGCTCATTTAACTTGGTTGTATTTTATTTCTAAAATTTTTACTAAATTTTTCTTATTAATATTTGAGTTAATTATGGTTTTTGACTTTAGTTTAAATATTTTTCCGGACGTTCTAGCTGTCGAAACCGACACCGGTCACCGGAACAGTAGAATGTACGGAGTTGCTACCGGGAGGGTGTTACACTTCGGGTTGCTGGAACAATTCAGACTGGAAGAGGAGATAGATGGGCTGCTTAAAAGCATTGGATGGACTCAATTTGCCCAACTCCAGTTCTCAGCCTATAGAGACACCACATTGGAGTTCCTTGGGAGCTTTAAGGCTGCCTTATGGCCTACAGACAGAGAGGACAGGGGTAGGATCGAGTTTAGACTGCTTGGTGTCGATCGTGTAATGAACATTGATGAATTTAATGTAATATTCAGTTTTGACAGCACCGGGCAGCAGGAGATTCCACAAAACAGGATGATATATAATAGTATTGACTTCTGGCATTCCATTGCATTGAACACCAATGTCTACAACTCCAGCAAGTCCAAATCTTTAGGTGTCACTAGCCCCGCTCTAAGATATATGCATAGGCTAGCCGCTCACACCATCACAAGATGTGGTGATAGCTTGGGCGTTATAAACGCTAATGAGCTTTCCTTCTTATGGTGCATGGTCACTGGCCAACGTTGCAGCACCGAATTTTTCCTGTGTAACCATCTGTGCCACATATCCCACTAGCCTATGGGGCACATAGTGCTTGGTGGCCTCATCACAGCCATAACACTCCACTTTGGATTTGTCCCTAGGCATCACAGGTTGCATTCCATCATCAACATCACCAGGATTAATCAAACCATCTGTATATCCATGAGGATATATAAAAAGGTTGGAAACACATGCTTCCTCATCGATGTAGTGAGGAATGTCATCCTTAGGCAGGAAGAAACAAAGGAAGAGTCGGGTGAACCCTCATAGGCCCAGGAGGAAGCACAAGAGCCACTCCACCACGAGTCCCCCACTAGAGTACCTCCATACACACCACCACTGACAGACCCGGTCCTCACATACCTTCAGTGCATGGAGACCACCTTCAACAACAGGATGCAGGCGCTCGAAGACAGCCTCCAATAAGCCCAAACCAAGCTCGATATGATAATTGAGATGTTCGATGCAGAGGGACCATCATCACCATCAGAAACTTTCTAGAGTTAGAACTTTAGGATAGGTTCTTTCATGTAAAACTTATATACCATAGTCCTAAGCTGTGTTTATAGGTTTATAATCCTTACTATTTTGTCCAAACTTTAAACCCTTAATATATGATATACCTTTTCATAAATTTTTGTGCTATCTCTTAATTTTGCATATTGTGTTGCCATTGAGGACAATGTCAAATTTGAGTTTGGGGGTACATATGCAGTTCATGCATTGTATTCACCTTACATTTCATTACATTGCTTAACTATATCCATATTATACTTATGTATCAAAAATCAAGAAAAATTTCTTTGCAAATTTTGAGAATTTCAAATGGTTTTTAACTTAGAATTACAACAAAAAAATATTAATAAGCTAATAAGTGGACTCCATAGAATTGAGGAATGAATGTATCTGGATGGACAAAAAGGCTTTAATATGTTGTTTGTGAAAAACTTAATCACCTTAGTGGAGCTAAATTAGTTAATGTTAGTAGTATGCCCTAGAGCATATCATTTAGTATGTATCTTGTACATATTTTTATTAATAAAAGTCATTTCCACTTTTCCGTTTACATAATATATTTATGTGTAATAGAAAAGGTCCATTGATATTTTGTTAGAAATATTATTCTTAAGTTGTTAAGAATATGAGTGACAATATTTCTAGCACAAAGTATCATAAATAGGTTCACAATCGAGGATACTTCATAATAAGGAGATGACTTATCCAGAAAGATTGTATTCATGTTTGTTACTAAGTTATTTATATGAGATATAAATAAGATGGAATGGTGAGTCTCATGCCATATAACAAACATGATAGGCACTTATAAATGATAAGTAGGCCGAACCAGTGACACTTATGACAAGCACATGGAGTTTACTCTTGTCAATGTTTTGTCATAAATCATATCATTGCATATATTCTTTAGACATGAGATAGCACAGTTTTCTTGTATATAGGTAGTTTGAGTTTGATCTCGCTTTCATACTTGTACTGTGTATGGGTATATGGGCATGTGTTGGCTCCTACTAGTTATATATGGAGGTAGGTGTTGATCAAGATGGAATCTGCCTCTAAGTAAATAGAGATAAAATCCTATGTTCATTTAATTGTTCTTGATGTTTCAAGTTCTGGCCAGACAGATAGATTTATTCAGAAAAGAGTTTCTGATGAGAAAATCTTTTTAATCAAGAACTGGAATTAAAAGAGAACATAATATTCATAGCAAATGGAGTTTGACATAAACCATGACTCCAGCTTGAGTTGGGATTTTGTAACAGAGAGATTCTAGTGCATGGTAACATATGATTATAAGTTCATTTAAGGTAAACATTATTACTAATTGGGTGGCCATGGCATGCTATGCTAGGTGTTAACCATGGTCTATGAGGTTCATAAAATGATTTAGAGAAATCATTTATGGTAAGAAAGAGTTCTGATGATATTAAGAGTTGATATCATGTCTCATTGCCAATTAGTGACGAGCCTAGTAAGTCACACACATACACAAGTTATCACCTATTTAAATATGATTTAATTAATTAATTAAAGAGTTTAATTGATTAATTAAATAGGTTTGGTTTGCAATTAAATTGCAAAGTCCCTAGCATGACTTTAAACCAAATCTAGATTATTGGATGTGTAATATAAATTAAATTTATATTTAAAGTGTTTAAATATAAATTTAATTGATGAGAAATTAATTAATAGAGATTAATTAATTAATTTTTGTTTGATATAAATTAATTAGAAGAAGAAAATAATTATTTTGGGTTAAGAACTCAAAATTAAGACACAGGGGCATTTTGGTCATTTCACAGTGTGACACGTGGCACCATGAGATGGTGACACATGGGATGACACATAAGCTTGCCAAATGTTTTTTTAATCATGTAAGATGATTAAAATAAAGATTAAATATGGGTTTGACACTTGGCACAATGTGATTGGGTCACTTAAACCTAGAGCTAATCAAAGGGTGACATGTGGCAAGGGTTTAATGTGTTAACCTAGCTATTTAAGTGTTGTTATGAAAAGAAAAAACAACCAGCAGCCACTCCTCTCCTTTTTCACGCCACTTTGAGGCTTTTCATCTATTCTTCTTCATTTCTTATCAATTCAAAGAGATTAGGCATCAATCTCTTGAATTAAGAACGCTAGAAATTGTTTCTAGTGTCCTATTTACATCTCTAATCTCTTAAAAGGCAGAACTTGAATTTCTAATTGATAGAAAAAGCTTTAGAAGCTGTTAAGGGCTGCCATAGGTGTTCTTGGTGTGGACAAGCTAGAGGGACAACATCTGGTGTCCTGAAGACGAATCTCAAAGGCGCAGACACGCTGCAGTGCATCAAGAGGTTAGTGTAATCGTTCTTGATTTAATCTAGGGTTCTAAAATTAATCTGATTAATTTGAAAATCTTAAATGGCAAATACAGATCCAAAAACATATTAAAAGAGTTTTAATATGTTGTTTATCATTGAAATCAAATAGATAAAAATAAATCTTGCATGATGCATGTGACCCTAGGTGAAAATTTTTGAATTCAATAGTATAAACTTGTATTTTTCACGCTTTCGTTCCTTCAATTGGTATCAGAGCCTCTATATTTGCCATTTAGATTGTTGATTATATGATTTAATTGTGTGTTTGATCATGAGATCAAAAGTTCATTGCTGGTTGCAAAGCAAGGTGGCGGCATACTTGAAAAAACACCATCAATGGTGCGCATGGTTTGGCTTCCATGGGTGGTTCAAGGTTTGGCTTTTAATTCTGCAACTGTTGTATGATCTAAGGCCTATTCTTTGACTAATTAAAGTGTTTAATTAGTAGTTTTCATCACACAATTAAATTATGATTCAAATCAGAATTTTAAAAATTGTTTGAATGTGATTCAAATCTGAATTTTAAAAGTTGTTTGAACATGATTCAAATCTGAATTTTTAAAGTTGTTTGAATCATATTTAAATCTGATTTTTTAAAGTTGATTGAATAATATTCAGATCTGATTTTTTAAAAAATGTTTGAATGTGATTCAAATCTGATTTTTTAAAAAATGTTTGAATGTGATTCAAATATGAATTTTTAAAGTTGTTTGAATGTGATTCAAATCTGAATTTTTAAATTTATTTGAATGAGATTCAAATCTGAATTTTTAAATTTATTTGAATCATATTCAAATCTGGATTTTTAAGTTGAATATGAGATATTCAATTTAATTTAAGTATGTATGTTTTATTTAATTGTTAAATAGTGATATGCATGATGGATGATCATGAACTATAAAAGACCAATGTGATTGGATTTATTTCTTTTATGTTTTCTTTGGGATTGTAAATTAATTAATTAATTTTAATTTATTTTGGGCATGTATTATTAAGTTTGTAATAATTTTTGGGTTGTAATTTCATTTATTTAAGTTCTTGTAAATTCGCCTTGGTATGCCAAGGATTACTATGTAATATTGGATTGCAAGAAGTTCAAGGAGGTCAAGAGCATTGGTGGGACCAGTGGGAGGAATTCAAGATCAAGTGTTGATTATGTACTCCTTCAGCAACTCTTGTAAAATGAATGAATGAATGAAATGCACCTAGGAATGCCCTGATTCAATTCTTGGTGGCTCAGAATTGAATCCCTTAGAAAGTCCATGATCATACCATATTTACTGCTTATCCATGAATGCATGAGATGTATGGGAATGTATGCAATTATATGATATATGCATGCTAAATGGATAATGTGCAAAGTGAGACCTTAATAGTAATTAGAATGACCATAAAATCTTCCAAATAAATGATTAAGTTGGAAATGCTATAATTAAAGTAATTATAACATAGGCCCTCCATTGGGGCAATTATTTTAAGAAATTTTAAATAGTTGCATAAAATGCAATTAATTTAAGAGATTTTCTTAAGAATAATTGTTAAGCATGAGATGTTGTAAATATGTAAATGGTTTAGTGGCCAATATTGGATGTACCTGAGGACATTAAAATTATTTGCATAATTATTGGCTCAATGGGATCAACTTAACTAATGCAAGATAAGTCAATAATGGATGTACCTAAGATTTTGAGCATTAGGGACTAGGTAAAGGATTGAACCTCACATGAGATGTGATGGGCAAGGAGTTGCTCACTTATAGTTTATTGTAATTCCAATAATGGATGTACCTGAGGATGATCAATAGAATTATAATAATTCAATCACCCACTATAAATCCATCCAACTAGGATTTCCGTTTTTTACTTTGGAAGTGTAGGATTTGCTAAGTTAGTGGGAGGACCAATTTGATTAAAAGACCATAATCATATTTGGTTAATTACATGATACATTTACTAATTAATCTAGTTATTTCTGCAATTAATTTTCTGATAATAATGAGCACAAAACAAACACCACCATCCAATATCCTTGCAAGCATACTTGATTACAATAGGTTGATAGGAGCTAATCTGTCTGATTGGCTAAGAAATTTGAAACTTGTCCTGAACCTTGAACATATAGGATATGTTCTAGATTCAAATGTTCCTGGTCCCTTACCTCCAGAGGCCACACAAGAGGAATATGAAACTTTGGACAAGTGGAAGGAGCATGGTATGAGAGCTAAGTGTTACATGCTTGCTTCCATGAGTAATGAGTTATAGAAGCAACATGAGAACATGCAGAGTGCAAGCTCCTTCACCTATAAGAGTTGTATGGTGAGCACAGTAGGAATACTAGGTATGAGATATCTAGGCAGCTATTCCGTATGAGGATGTCTGAGGGACAGAATGTTGGGGATCATGTCCACAAGATGATTCGGCTGATTGAGCAGTTGGAACATCTTGACTTCAACTTGGATTTCCAACTACAAACGGATTTGATCCTTCAGTCCCTTCCTGAGTCTTTTGGGAATTTTGTGACAAATTTTCATATGACTAAACAGGAATGCACCTTAGCTGGTTTACTCAACATGCTGGTTATTGCCCAAAAGAATATGCCAGGCAATAAAGGAAAAGAGGTAGCTTTGGTTGCATCTTCTTTTGCTGGAAAATGCAACAAGAAGAAGGGCAATAAGAAAAAGAAACTTCAGATTCCTAGTCCTTCCAAGAAAATAGCTAAACAGAAAAGGAAGACTAAAGCTGATGTAGGCAAAGGAAAGTGTTTCCATTACCAACAGGAAAATGTTTCCATTGCCAGTAAGAAAATGTTTCCACTGGCCAGAGTATAGCAATCTAAAAGAATGCAATGCCATGGTGAAAACCAACTCAAGTTCAAAATATATTTGGCACTTAAGGTTATGTCATGTTGCAGAAGATAGGATTGCAAAACTGGAGAAAATGGGGATTCTATCCTCATTGGGCTCTGAGCCTACTCCAACTTGTGAATCTTGCCTTCAGGGCAAAATGACTAGATCACCCTTTGTTGGACAAGGGCTAAGAGCTAAAAATATTTTGGAGCTAATACATAGTGATGTATGTGGTCCATTTAAAGAAATGGCTAGAGGGGGCTTTCATTATTTTATTACCTTTACTGATGATAAATCAAGATTTGGGTATTTGTATTTGATGAAATACAAACATGAATCCTTTGAAAAGTTTAAAGAATTTAAATCTAAAGTAGAAAATCAAACAGGAAAGAGTATTAAAGCTCTTCGATCAGATCGTGGAGGTGAATATTTGAGTACTGAATTTGATGAATACTTGAGAGAGCATGGCATTGTTTCTCAGCTAACTCCTCCAAGAACGCCACAGCTGAATGGTGTATCTGAAAGGAGAAATCGTACCCTATTGGATATGGTACGTAGTATGATGAGCTATACTGATATGCCAATCTTCTTTTGGGGATTTGCATTAGAATCAGCTTTGTATATTCTGATTAGGATTCCATCAAAATCAGTTTCTATCACACCTTATGAGATATGGCATGGAAGAAAACCAAGTCTTAAGCATGTTAAGATTTGGAGTTGTCCAGCTTATATCAAAAAGCTAAACACTGATAAATTGGAGACCAGATCAGAAAAAGGTCGATTTGTTAGATATCCAAAAGATAGTTTTGGATATTATTTTTATTTGCCTACTTCACAAAAGGTTGTGATAAGTAGAGATGTCACATTTCTTGAACAACAGTTTGTTCAAGAAGGAGGCAAAGGAAGGCAAATAGAGTTAGAATTGGAGAATTCTGACCAACCAACAGATCAGATGGATATAGATCTATCTAGTCAACCTATACCCATTGATGAAACATCTACAGCTATTCCTCGTAGAACAACCAGGGTATCTCACCCACCAGTGAGATATGGTTTTCTTCATGAAGAAGAACAAGAGTTGTCTACTCATGAAGAAGTAGATCATAGAGATGATCCACTTACCTATGAAGAAGCTATATTAGATATAGACTCTTCAAAATGGATTGATGCTATAAAATCCGAAATTGATTCCATGTATAAGAATCAAGTTTGGGATCTTGTTGACCCACCTGAAGGTATTGTACCTACAGGGAACAAATGGGTTTTCAAGAAGAAAATTGGTTCTGATGGAAAGGTAGGGACCTATAAGGCAAGGCTAGTAGCGAAAGGGTTTCGCAAAAGGCAAGGAATCGACTATGAGGAGACTTTCTCGCCTGTTGCCATGCTTAAATCAATTAGGATTTTATTAGCAATAGCTACATACTATGATTATGAGATTTGGCAGATGGATGTCAAAACAGCTTTTCTCAATGGATACATTGAAGAAAACATTTTCATGGAACAACCTAGGGGTTTTGAATCCCAAGATGGTTCCAAGGTATGCAAGCTAAAGCGATCCATTTATGGATTGAAACAAGCTTCGAGGAGTTGGAACATCCGTTTTGATGAAGCCATTAAATCCTTTGGTTTTATCAAAAATGAGGATGAGCCATGTGTATATAAGAAGGTTAGTGACAGTGCTATCACTTTCCTTGTCTTATATGTGGATGACATATTGTTGATGGGTAATGACACAAGTATGTTGACAACTATAAAGGTATGGTTATCAAATACATTCTCCATGAAAGACTTAAGGGAGGCAACCTATATTCTTGGGATTCGCATCTATAGAGATAGAGCGAAAAGAATAATTGGTTTATCCTAAGGTCTATACTTGGAAAAGGTATTAAAGAGGTTTAACATGCTTGATTCCTAGAGAGGATTTTTACCAGTGAGACATGGTATCCATCTTTCTAAAGAGATGTCTCCAAAGACACCTGAAGAAAGAGATAAGATGGCCAGGATTCCATATGCTTCGGCTATTGGAAGTTTAATGTATGCAATGTTGTGTACTAGGCCGGATATCGCATATGCTGTTAGTTTGACTAGCAGGTATCAATCCAATCCAGGTTTGGAACACTGGATAGCTGTCAAGAATATCCTTAAGTACTTGAGAAGAACTAAGGATTTATTCTTGATTTATGAAGGTGGAGACTTGCAATTGGATGGTTATACTGATTCTGATTTCCAATCAGATATCGATGATAGAAAGTCTACCTCTAGATATGTGTTCATTTGTAATGGAGGTGCAGTCAGTTAGAAGAGTTCCAAACAGAGCACGACTGCAGATTCCATTACAGAGGCTGAGTATATTGCTGCATTAGATGCTGCAAAGGAAGCTGTTTGGATAAAGAAGTTTGTGACAGAACTTACAGTAGTTCCTTCCATTGAGTCAGCAGTTCCATTACACTATGACAATAATGGAGCAGTCATACAGGCTAAGGAACCAAGGTCTCACCAGAAATCCAAACACATAGAAAGGCACTGCCACATTATCAGAGAAATAGTTGGGCGAGGCGATGTAGCCATGCAGAAAATAGCATCAGCTGAAAATCAAGCTGATCCATTCACTAAGCCTATATCACAGACTCAGTTAGATCGACATCTTGAGAAGATAGGTCTAAGATATTGTAATGAATGGCTCTAGTGCTAGTGGGAGATTGTTAGTAGTATGCCCTAGAGCATATCATTTAGTATGTATCTTGTACATATTTTTATTAATAAAAGTCATTTCCACTTTTCCGTTTACATAATATATTTATGTGTAATAGAAAAGGTCCATTGATATTTTGTTAGAAATATTATTCTTAAGTTGTTAAGAATATGAGTGACAATATTTCTAGCACAAAGTATCATAAATAGGTTCACAATCGAGGATACTTCATAATAAGGAGATGACTTATCCAGAAAGATTGTATTCATGTTTGTTACTAAGTTATTTATATGAGATATAAATAAGATGGAATGGTGAGTCTCATGCCATATAACAAACATGATAGGCACTTATAAATGATAAGTAGGCCGAACCAGTGACACTTATGACAAGCACATGGAGTTTACTCTTGTCAATGTTTTGTCATAAATCACATCAGTGCATATAATCTTTAGACCTGAGATAGCACAGTTATCTTGTATATAGGTAGTTTGAGTTTGATACTGCTTTCATACTTGTACTGTGTATGGGTATATGGGCATGTGTTGGCTCCTACTAGTTATATATGGAGGTAGGTGTTGATCAAGATGGAATCTGTTCCTCTAAGTAAATAGAGATAAAATCCTATGTTCATTTAATTGTTCTTGATGTTTCAAGTTCTGGCCAGACAGATAGATTTATTCGTAAAGAGTTTACGATGAGAAAATCTTTTAATCAAGAACTGGAATTAAAAGAGAACATAATATTCATAGCAAATGGAGTTTGACATAAACCATGACTCCAGCTTGAGTTGGGATTTTGTAACAGAGAGATTCTAGTGCATGGTAACATATGATTATAGGTTCATTTAAGGTAAACCTTATTACTAATTGGGTGGCCATGGCATGCTATGCTAGGTGTTAACCATGGTCTATGAGGTTCATAAAATGATTTAGAGAAATCATTTATGGTAAGAAAGAGTTCTGATGATATTAAGAGTTGATATCATGTCTCATTGCCAATTAGTGACGAGCCTAGTAAGTCACACACATACACAAGTTATCACCAATTTAAATATGATTTAATTAATTAATTAAAGAGTTTAATTGATTAATTAAATAGGTTTGGTTTGCAATTAAATTGCAAAGTCCCTAGCATGACTTTAAACCAAATCTAGATTATTGGATGTGTAATATAAATTAAATTTATATTTAAAGTGTTTAAATATAAATTTAATTGATGAGAAATTAATTAATTTTTATTTGATATAAATTAATTAGAAGAAGAAAATAATTATTTTGGGTTAAGAACTCAAAATTAAGACACAGGGGCATTTTGATCATTTCACAGTGTGACACGTGACACCATGAGATGGTGACACATGGGATGACACATAAGCTTGCCAAATGTTTTTTAATCATGTAAGATGATTAAAATAAAGATTAAATATGGGTTTGACACTTGGCACAATGTGATTGGGTCACTTAAACCTAGAGCTAATCAAAGGGTGACATGTGGTAAGGGTTTAATGTGTTAACCTAGCTATTTAAGTGTTGTTATGAAAAGAAAAAACAACCAGCAGCCACTCCTCTCCTTTGTCACACCACTTTGAGGCTTTTCATCTATTCTTCTTCATTTCTTATCAATTCAAAGAGATTAGCCATCAATCTATTGAATTAAGAACACTAGAAATTGTTTCTAGTGTCCTATTTACATCTCTAATCTCTTAAAAGGAAGAACTTGAATTTCTAATTAATAGAAAAAGCTTTAGAAGCTGTTCAAGGGCTGCCATAGGTGTTCTTGGTGTGGACAAGCTAGAGGGACAACATCTGGTGTCCTGAAGACGAATCTCAAAGGCGCAGACACTGCAAAGGCATCAAGAGGTTAGTGTAATCGTTCTTGATTTAATCTAGGGTTCTAAAATTAATCTGATTAATTTGAAAATCTTAAATGGCAAATACAGATCCAAAAACATATTAAAAGATTTTTAATATGTTGTTTATCATTGAAGTCAAATAGATAAAAATAAATCTTGCATGATGCATGTGACCCTAGGTGAAAATTTTTGAATTCAATGGTATAAACTTGTGTTTTTCACGCTTCCGTTCCTTCAGTTAAACCCCTTCATAGCTATTAATCTGTCACATTAAACTTATAAGATTTTTGAAATACAAACAAATCTAAAAAAATGCCTCACCAGCTCTAGAACATGTCTCATAGACCTATCGAGGTGAAATCCTAGCATATGCTTGACAAAGAGATGATTACAGCTTTCTTTGATACATTCTCATTAAGCCTTAGCCACCCCCAGCTACAATATATCCCTTGTACCCAACTTGAGCCCATATTTTTACCTATGTGATTTTTCTTGTTTACCCATAATTATTTACCTAGCCCCTAGCCTAAACACTAACCATTACCCTTTTTGAGGAAAGCCTAATGCATAAAAGCATAAGTATTTCAAGTACAAAAAGAGAAAGATGGGGAGAAGGTGTGGAAACCAAGAAGAGTGCAAGTGTTCAATTGAAATCAAAGAAAAATTTGCCTTTCCAACCCAGCAAAAGTAATGAGTTTGGGGGAGAGGACAAAAAGGAACATATAAAAAAATAAAAATAAAAAAATTCCCAAAAGTATCATGAAAGTATGCTTAGCACTATAAAGAACCCTTCATCCCCACACAAAATCAGCAAAATAAACTTGGTATAATTAAAACTTTGTGCATGAAAGCTATCCTCGTATTTAAATCCCCTAAAACCCTTCATTGATAACCAATTCATTATCTCTTAACCCCATTACAACCTTTCTAAAAACATTTTGATCTTTTGAAAGTGTGTGCTACATTAGTTGAGATAGGGAATTGAGCGTGCCTATGAAGTTGGAATTAAATCAAACTCACCAATAATCTTCAATAGAGGCAAATTTGGGGGGAGTAAGTATTTCTTAAGTTTATCCTGATAAAACAAGCTATTTGTGACTTACTAATAGCCTTGCATAGAGGAATAATTAGTTGAAATACCATGAAGGAGGTGAAGCTTTAAACAGGCAGCTATTGAAACCCTTATGCCTTGAAGAGGGTAGTTGGTATGGAGGATTGAAGGAGTTCAATTGTATGCATATTAAATTTATAGTTATGTTTATGAGTCTTCCCCTAAAATGTGTTCTAAAAAGGTTTTGATTTGCTTGAGGATAAGCAAAACTTTGAGTTTGAGGGTATTTGATACATTTGTATCATATAAATTTTTTTAAGCACATTTGTATAGCATTTCATAGCATTTAGATAGGTAATTTCATGCATAATCATCAAATTCATTAAATTTTGTAAATCTCATTACTCTGCACAAAATTCTATATTTTTTGCATATTTTTAGGTGTTTTGAGGGAATTCCAAAGCATAAAAGTAAAGAAGGAGGCTTGGAAAAACTCAAAGAAGAAAAGCATTGTTGTTGATACACTTTACGCGAGTCATGTAAACATACCACAAACCCGTGTAACTTATTGCCAGGAGAAAATCGATGAAGTGGAGAGGAGACACAGTACACAGCCATGTAGCATGACCTGTGTAACCTGCAAAGACCCGTGCAAGATTTTGCCTGGCACACCTTAAAGAATGTTCAGAAGAACAACAAAACACAGGCCGTGTAATTGGACCCATGTAACAAGCCAAGACCCGTGTAACCTTTTAGCCAAATACGAGATGTAACCTTCAAATTCCAGTAAGTTACACGGCGCTGGGCTATGCAGTGACACACGAGCCATGTATCAACGGACAACTAGTTTCCTGATTTGATTCCAGCTCTAATTTTTACACTCAGAATAGACTTTTGATACCTTTGGGACTCTAAAAACTTAACTCTATGACATTGAATATAAATAGAAGCAGCAGAAAATAGAGAAAGGGATCCCCCATTTTTCATACACACATCCTCATATACGTACATCTTCATCATTCTCTCTAAGCCATTTTGAAGAATAGTGCATTAGCATCAAGGAGGAATCCTTAGCCAAAGTTCCACAAGTTCAAAGCTGCAGAGAATTCTTTTCGGTTCTTTTATCCTATTTCTTTAGGATGCTTTTTATGTTCTTTTATTTTACTTTTGTTATGTTTACTAAGCTCACCACAAGTGAGTAGTCTCTTTATTCTAGAATTAGGAGAGTAACGCTTATAATCATTATTATGGATAAATATTGAGTTTTATCTATTGGATTTGAGTTTTGTTTTTTGATTTTATGTTCTGTGTTCTTAATGCATGCTATGTGCCGGTACCCACTTAGACATGATATAAGATATTAATTGAATAACTGAAAGGTGAAGGTTAGTTTTGGAAAATTGGAGTATTAAACTTAGAAAATCTGACTTAGAGATAGGCTGAAATCCTTTGTGGAATTCCATAATTAATCATAGATCATAAAAGGGTTTTTACTAGGACTAATCACCAATGAAAGTAGGGTTTAGCTCTAATTAAAATACACATTAGGTGTCTTGAGAGAGGACCTAGGATACCTTAGGATTAATTTCCATCAAAGCAACGATTCTCAATCCAATGAATAGACAAGATTGAATCCATAATAAGGTTAAAGTGTGAAATCTTAATTCTAAAATTATTTTGATAGATTATTTCATTTTAAGTTCATTGTTCTCTTAGTTTTTAGCACTCAAAATAAATTAGATTCACTCTCATATTATATTCGGTAGCCTAGACAGTCATAATTGTTGTGTAGTTTAGTACTTGCTAATTAAATTGCTCATGGGATGATACTCTACTCACTACTTTATTACTTGTTAGCGATCCATGCACTTGCGGGGTTGTAAAACTAGCAAACATATTGCTTCTGTAATTCATTAGTCATAGAAGAAAGCATGTAGCACTTAGCTCGCATGTTATCCTCCTTCCACTTATCCAAAGTGTCTAGTTCCTCTTGCGAAGCCCCTTCAGGTAAAGGACCAGGAACTTTAGAATCCAAGACGTATCCTATGCTCTCTAAATTCAAGACAATCTTTAGATTTCTTAACTAATTTGAAAAGTTAGGCCCAGTTAGCCTATTATTATCAAGTATACCAGTAAGAACATTAGAAGGTTGTGTTGTCATTTTATCAGATTAAACTGTAGAAAATAACAAGAATCTAATTAGTTTATTTTATCATGTAACCAACCAAAATGATCATGATCTTTTAATCAAATGGTCCTCCCACTAACTTGGAGAATCCTATACTTTCAAAGTAGGAAACAAAAATCTTAGTTGGACCAGATTTTTAGTGGGTGATTAAATTCTTATAAATTGTTAATCATCCTCAAGTACATCTATTCTTGGAGTCACAACACTTTATAAGTGATTAACACTTTACTCTTCACATCTCATCTGACGCTCAATTAATTATTTAGCTCCAAATGCTCAAAACCACAGGTACATTTATTATTGGTTTATCTTGCATTGGTTAAGTTAAGCCCACTAGGTCAGCAAGCATGTAAATTTGAAACTTAATGATCTCGGATACATCCATTCTTGATCACTAAAGTATCTACACACTCACAACATCTCATGCTTTAACAATTATTTCAAGAAAGATCTCTTAAACCAAATACATCATTCCTATGTAACAATAGCCAACGATGTAAATGTTTAAAACTTCTCAAATAATTGCCTTAGGGGAGAACCATGATGCAATTTTCAAAATTACACCATTATCAACTTAATCATTTGACAGGAAGATTTGTTATTCAACTTAGTTAATATTTGGTCTCACTTTACACATTAACCATTTTCATACATATCTCATATACGTCCATCAACAATAATGTTAAAGGCATGATCATGAACTATTCTATGGGAATCCAATCCTAGCCACAAGGATTAGATTTCAGGGCATCCTAGGTTGACGTTCATCTATTGGAACTTTGCTTGACAAGCTTTAACTCTTGAAGTCTTGTGCTCCCACTAATCTCCATCAATGATTTGAGCTCTTTTCTTCTTGTAATCTCCATCATAGCCAATTACATAAAGTACCCTTGGCATACCAAGGTGAAAAATACAAAAAAAAAAAAAAAAAAGAGCATGCATAAGCCTAAATAAATAAATTTACAACTTAGGACTAATCATAACAACTTTATAATACATCTCTTTGTAAATAATAAAAATTATTACAATCCCAAAAAATGAAATAGATAAACCAATCACATTGATCAACCTAAGTCCATAATCATCTTTCATGCATTTCCATATTCAACTCTTGAATACAAAATATTTCCTTTGAATCTCATTCAAATATATGTTATCTTGATTGAGATTATGATCAAACACTTTAACCATAAATAAATATTAAAAAATTTTGAAAAATTAGAATTCCCTGACAAACACGGCCTTGGGCTATGTACCATTACACAGGCCATGTTCCACAACACGCATTCGTGTGATCTGACACGTCCAGGGCATGTTTTGGAACGAAAACTTCAATTAATCTAGAAGGTTACACGCCCCATGTCCAATAGCACAGCCTGGGCTGTGTAGCTTTCTATGACTCCAAAATTTTTTACTTTTCAACATTCCAAATGAATTTTTCTCGATTCCCAACCAATACATAACATGAAATAAAGTTTTTAATGGCCAAATAGGGTGGCTCTAATACCAATTGAAGGGAAAATAGCACTAAGGGTGCAAAATAGCAATTTTAAAACTTTGTGGGCCCTATGTTTCATGCAAAACATTAACCTTTTATACTATTGCAAAACATGTGTTTGAGTTACAACACTTATAACTTTATTGCCTGGATGCCTATTTGCCATTAGGAAACTTAAACCTTAAACTTTACAAAGAAAGTTTAGTGTTTTACCCATTAAGAAGCAGAATCACATTCAACACCTTGTCTAGGGAGAGTATATTGTCAAACGTAGATCCTCTAGTCCGTCCACATGAATAATTCGACCAAAGCACCAAGATCTAGCCAAAACTTCTTTGTGCTTCCTCTCTTTGCCTTGACCAAGATTGCACAAGGAAGAAGTTTAGGGTATTTCTTAGTTTTGACCTTTTGGAAGTATAGAGAAATAATTTTTCTATCTTTAATTCAAGAGTGGTAACTTCAAATTCCTTTTGAATCAATTACAAAGAAGAGATAAAACTTTCTTGAGAGAGAGAGAGAATGAGCTGGCTAAAAGAAGAACAATGAGGAGAGAGTGTGTTTTCTTGAGATTAACCCCTTAATCTCTTCTTATCTTAACACTTAGAGATATTTATCTCTCTCTTCCATGTGTCCACATCTAATTCCTCTAATAGATGTGTTTTCCAATGTTTATTGGGACACTTGTCAAGTAGAGAAAATTAAACCTTTTAATTATTTAATTAGTGTTATGGATAAACACTAATTACATCTACTTTCTCTTTCTTTGACTTAAAGTCAAATTGACCACTTAATATCTTCTCTTATTAATAATTAACCAAGTTTATATTTAAACACTTTAAATATTAACTTGAATACTTCCAATCATGAATTTAGTTTCAAGTCATGCTAAGGACTTTACAATCCAATTACAAACTAAAAACATTAATTAAATTAACTATTCTTTGATCTTATTGTTTTTATTGCGTGTGACTTTCTAGGTTCATTACTAATTGGCAATGAGAATAATATTAACACCTTAATATTATTGGAACTATTTCATGTTTAAAGTGAAATTTTCATATCACTCTTAGCTCTCATAAATCATGGTTGACATCTAGCATAATGTATCATAACTACCCAACTAGTTATGAATTATTTTATACTTAACTTATGAACCTTAATTATACATACTATGCACTAAAATCTCTCCATTATAAAATCCCAATTCCAGCTTGTGTCATGCTTTATGTCAAATCCTAATTTTCTTAGAATCATATGTCTTTATTTTAATTTCAATTCTTGATTAATAATACTTTTTAGTCATGAACACTTTTTTGACTAAGTCTTTCTGTCCTGGCCAGGTACTTAACTTATCGAGAATAATTCAAATGGACATAGGATTTTATCCCTATTTACTTAGGGTAACAGATCCCATCTTGACTAAACACCTATCTCTATATATAACTAGTCGGAGTCAACACCCACTAGTATACCCATACAAAGTATGTAAGTGGTATCAAACTCAAACCACTTATATATGACAATGTATTAACAAGAGTAAATTCCATATACATGTCATATTTGTGTCACTGGCTTAGCCTATTTATCTCATAAGTGCCCATCATGTTTGCCATATGGCATGAGACTCACCATTCTATCTCATTAGTATCTCATACTAATCCACGGAAACAAACAAGGATGACAATATCTCCAGATAAATCATGCCCAATGAGGTATCCTAGATTGTGAACCAAAATTTATAACATTAGTAATAGAATATTTCGTCACTCATGTAACACCCCTCACCCATCTATTGTGTAGCCCAGTAAGGTGTCCCACATTCGGTGCTAGAGCACCTTATCTTATCCTGTCGTGTCCATTGTTAATTGTTTTAAACTTTGTAGAAAACATGTGGCAATATTTTTTTTTATCACAATTTATCTCTGTGAAAATCAGGGCAAAGCCTCCTTTATTTTATTGGCATCTGGCGGGTTCCAATAATTACCCATCGAAAACAATTTCATATCATATGTGTTCTATTCATCTTGTCATATAACATGTTATATCATATCTGTTCATTCAATTTCAAGAAAATAATATTTTTCATTCATTCATTCATATGGAAATTATACACAAAAGTTCATAAGCTTATTTTACAGTCTCAAAAGTATCAATACAATTTATTACATCATCAACTATAATTACATGAACCAAAATACTAGTCTATACATAGGCCCTACCAAAATACAAAAAACTAATGAGGTGACTCTGGACTGTAGCAGATCTGGACAAGTGTAATCAGAGTACTACTGTGGCGGCTGCTGTGTCTGGTCTCTAGTGCCTACGTGATGGAAAATCCAACGCGCTAAGGTAATAGCTTAGTGGTGCATAATCTTAAAGAAATTTAACTAAATAATTTTAAATAATAATTTTGTGTAAACTTTTGCAATTCTATGTCACTTGCATATTTTACTGCACTTTGGGAATAAATTAATTAGTAGTATCTTTTCTATGTATTTATTTCATTCTCTGTATTTTTAAACTCATGTCAGAGTTTTTAAAATCACATCAGTGTCTTTCATGTCATATCAGTGTATTTCATGTCATATCAGTGTATTTGTGCCCAAGTAACCTATAACAGACTATAATGCTGGATACACGGGAGTATACGGGTTAGGCCTCCATATGTTTACCTTGTATACAACTGTCATATCAGGCATAAGGCCAGTGGGCAGGCTATTAAAGTCAGAAATACAATTATGCACAATGGCATTTATCATGTCATCTGTCATGTCAGGCACAAGGCCAGTGGGTAGGCATATAATATCTTGTATACAACTGTTTGTCAGGCACAAGGCTAGTGGTTAGAAATCATATCAGACATATTTTGTCAATCAATGATTATTCATGTAGGCAGTATTGCTATCTGTAGTCCCTAATTGGTATACCAATCGATCCAACTATATATATAAGTCTAGGTACACTTTGGGCAAATTAGTATTATTAAGCACTTATAGTTTTATTATTTCATGCTATGTACCATTAAGGGTTCATAACATATTGTTATTTCACTTCATGTGCTATATATGCTTTATACCATTTTCATGTCATTATAATGGAAACATAGGTTCTAAGTACATATTCATATAACTTATATATTTATCACTCTCATTATTTTATGTCATGTACTATACATATTTATAGTATTGTTATTTCATACATGATGAAAACATAGGTTCCAAGTGTGTTTTTCTATGACTTATGTGTTTAGCAAACCATTTAGGTAATTTTACATTTTATGTATCAACTGATTTCACGTCACCTTGTAGTGGGAATGTGGGAAAAGTAAGAAATGTGGGTCCCATATAGCTATATCATGTAATTTATTTTAAGAACCTTTCTTTAGGTTCAATTTTACTGTTTTGTATTTGCATATCAAATTGAGCAATTTGTGGCTACTGTTTGGCCACACTTCCTTAATGGAAGTTGTTCCTCTATGTCTTGTCTTTATTTTTCTTTTTGAATCATGTCATTTGGATTTGTATAACTCAAGTTATGGTCAAATAACCATAACTAGGTCAATTCTGAATTCTGGTTTCCTTACTAGGCAGTTTTGGTAATGAGATTTGCCAATTTATTTGAATAGCTTGTGGTAACATTTAGGCTTAGTTGAATAGCACATTATTGGACTAGACTCAAATGTCCTATACTAACATAATCCTCAATTAGGTCAGTAATTTTGACCTATAATTTAAGCTTCTTACATTCATAAGTTGAGGAAGATATCTAAAAAAAAAAGTTGAAGATCTGTTTCTTAGCTTTGCAGAATGGTATGGCTCATTTCATTTGAAGACTTCTAGTGGAAGATATGCTTAAATGAATATGCTGGATTTAATGGTCACTTATACCATTTCCAGATTTGGTATGCTAAATTAATCAAGTTAATTGACCTAGTTCCATTAATTTCTGGGTTTTGGTCAAAATACCATTATTGTAGGCCTATGTCTTATTGAAATTTTAGCACTAATTTCATTTCATTTGGAGTTCTATGGACCAAGTTATGGCCTCTTTACCAAAAATGGTCAAGTGGCCTTTATTTGGCAATTCTAGGTTGCATTGGTTTTGGACAGTTTTGGTACCCTGAATTGGGCGAGCAATTTCACTTGGTTAATGGCATTTCTGGGCTCTGTGGTCATTACCAAAGTTGTAGCCCTATGTCTAAGCTTTCCAATGGTATAAATTTTAGGTCATTTGGACCTGTCTACAGTGAGATATGACCGAATGAATGAACACTGTTCATTTGGTCAATTTTTTGGGTTTACTAATGGCAATATGGATTAGGTCAATTTTTAGGTCACATTTTAGGTAGAATTTTGGCATGACTTCTACATGAAAATTGGTTTATTATAGGTTATATTTAACCTCCAATTGGTCTCATACCAATTGGGGTCACACAAGGTCAGTTATGGGTCAAAATATATACTGCCCTCAACAAAACTTAACCTACACAGAAAATTGCATTTCCAATTTTCATTCATCCTTTTCCCAAACTACAAATTGCACACATAGCACTTGTAATTAGCATCAATCACATCTCATTTTGGTCAAATGTCTAGCAACAACTCAATTTGATCAAATGTCCAGCAATTACACATTCACTCAATTCAATTAGATTAAATGTCCAACAATATACAAGTCTCCAATAACCAACTCCAAACCCTAATTCAATTGATCAACATCAACAATACACATTCATTAACTCATTAATCCATATTGACATACATGAAATAATGCTCTCCTAAGTACATCAAAGCTACCCAATTTAACATTTACACAAACCTTCAAAATTTACTTCAAAACTCTACTTCAAGCATCAATTTCAAGCATACACATGACAATTAAGTTCTAGAACATGTAAGCACTCTAATCAACCTTACTAATCACCATATACATAAAATAACTAATCATATTCCCATGGAAATTAAGGTTGTCGAATTACACATTTCTCATAACCCATTATCTCTCTAAGATTTCTTGCATAATTCACCTCATATCCACCTCAATTCCACTTTTAATGAAGCAAGTAAAGGATATAAGCCCTTACCTTTAGTTGACCACTTCTCAACCTTCACCAAAGCTCTTTTTCTTGCTGGCTATAACTTTCCCATGATGTGTGGACAATTTCTTGTGAAAGGATTAGTGGAAATCATGGTGAGATTGAGTGAGATTAAAGCTTGCCTGAAGGTGTTTCAATGGAGGTTTGAGAAAAATTTAAATTCGGCAACTTGAGAGGTGAAGAAGATGAATGAAGATAGTGGAAAATTCTGTCCACTTTTGGCTTTTATACCCCCCACTAATAATTAATAAATTATTAAAATAATCAAGTTTTCATTATTTGCAATTAACACCCCATACTTCCTTTAATTACACTATATGTATAATTTCATCTTTTTATGGGATTTTCAAATTTTAATACCATTTATTTTTAATGGACATTTAGGTCAAAAGTTGACTTTAGGTGCCAAATAACCAAAATGTCCCTCTTCGGGTCATGTTCTCACTTTTTCGGTAATACTGATTTAATCCTTGATCCGCCGGTTCCTTAAATTTTCATTTTTCTCTGTACCAATTAACTAAATTTTCTTTGACATTTTTAATATCATTTGTACCTCAATAGACCTTTAATTAAATCCCAAAATTATTTCTCGGGGTTCTTCATGGTCCTGGGGTAGGCAATTGTCTTCGCCGTAACTTCCCGGTGCAGTCACCCATCGCTACGGTTTCGACTCGTTTAACCTAGTTTCATTTCCTTTCTTTTATTTTCTCTTAATTTTTCTTGTATTTACTTACCATGTATTCCATCATTTTATGTCTTCTCACTATCATTTAAGTGTAGTTTCAGATATTCTAGCTATCCGCACAGACGTTAGTCATTAGAATAGTAGAGCATACAGACTATCTACGGTAATGGTGTTACAACTCATATTCTTAACACCTTAAGAATGGAACATCTAACAAGCTGTTAAAGGACATTTTCAATTAAATATAAACAATTTATATTAAAAGAAAATATACATGCCATTAAATAGGAATCATTGTATACAAGATACAAATTACAAGATATGCTATAGGGCATACTACTAACAAGTAGTGAGTCTAAAGATCTATTGAAAAGCACACGGGAAGTTCGTGCATCTCAATAGAATTTCACTTGGTCTTTCTATTTTCCTCTAAATGGTGGTGGCTCTTTGTGGCAAGTCCGTGGTGTTGGACTCAAATTATTAGATATTGTATAAATTTGTCGAATTTCATTTTGTGTTTGCAGTTGGGATTTAGGATCCCATCATTCATCCATTAAGATGAAAAACATAAAACACTTGATGAACAACCCCAATTTTTTCCAATAGAAGGCAATTTGGAATATAAGTTCTATTTCATGCAAATATCCTAAGATTAACAGCATAAATATATACGTTTAATAATATCATGAGATCTTTTGACAAGAATAAAGTCAACTACAACTCAGGACGCAAGGATGTGATTCTGCACATCCATGTGTAAACTGACCATTCACCTGTGATAGAATTTAGGGCGAACAGAAATTACACCTGGCCTTGCTTCATCAAAGTCATATCTGTTTTCACTAAGGAAACTTCTCACTACTGTTGGGAGTACAGCTTGACCTCTACTGTGATTGCCTACACCTGTAATTACTTGTAATGCTACTGTTCTCTGCCTAAATCCTGTCTATTGTTTATCCAAGTTCCCCATGTTTATGCTAATAAAGGGTCCATGTGATACTGCTTGATTCGTTAGGAGGGTCTCAATTTTGTTCAGATGTGCTTGCAAGGCTTTAACAGCCTCTGCTGCGTGAAGACCATGCAAATCCAACGTCCATGGATTATTTTCACTATTTCTTATACTCAAAATTTCCTTAGCTGCCTTAGCATTGAGTCTTTCAGCATCCAACCATTCTTTATGAGCCTTTGATGAGTGCTGTTGGGCAGAAAAATGATCTCCTCTCAGAAAGGCATTAGTTGCTGCCCTAGAGTGCTTAGCTGCCTACCTCATCATCCTTAGTGCGTTTCTTCAATGGCTCAAGTAAACATCTTGCTCTTTCCACTCAGGCTCAACAGGCAAGTACCTCAAGTGCCCCATAATTGGTTTCTTGTATGCAACAGCAGCCCCAGATGAAGAAGTGTACTGATATTCTATTAAGTAGGTTGCAGAGTGTTATGTTGGAGTTGATTGTAGGATATAATAATTTATCAGTAGATTATGTTGACTTTGCTCTCACGTGTAATAGCCTCTATAAATACTCTTGTATTCGGTTCATTTTCATAATGAGAGAAATACTAGCAAAGTTCAGAAATTAGTTTTAGATACCAATTATCTACATGGTACCAGAGCAGGTTTCGATCTAGAAGATGGTTATTTTTTCTTGTCCTTCTGAAATTCTCTCAAAAACTTGAAGAATTCCATTAGAAGATTTGCGTAAAGCAAAGAATGGAGGAACATGTTGTAATGAGAGGTCGAAATCAAGTTGAAAGAGAAACTGTAAGAAATCAGAATATAGGAGATCCAATGAATTTACTAGGATCTGATCATCCAGGTATGATTCTCGTCTCAGCTCCTTTAGTTGGAAGTAATTTTCGATCATGGTGTAGAGCAATGCGAATAGCCCTAGGAGCCAAGCAAATATTAGGGTTTATTGATGGGACAATTCCAACACCTGAAGAGGGATCTGAGGGTTATGAGTTGTGGAAAAGATGTGATTACATGGTCACTTCGTGGATTTTGAACTCCATATCAAAGGAGTTAGTGGAGGCCTTTATATTCACAACTTCATCAAAGGAGTTATGGGAGGAGATAGCAGAGAGATTTGGAGAGAGTAATGGGCCTTTGATTTACCAATTGCAAAGGAAAATTTCTTCAATCACTCAAGAAAATGATACTATTGCTGTGTATTTTATGAAGCTTAAAGTGCTTTGGGATGAATTGAATTCTATTGATGTTTTACCTCAGTGTGCATGTGGAGTAGTAAAAGAGGTTACTGAGTTAAATGAAAGAAATAGGTTGATGCAATTTCTCATGGGATTAAATGATGTATTTGAACCTGTTCGTAATCAGATCTTGTTACAAGATCCCCTGCCTTCAATTAACAAGGCATATTTAATGGCTCAGAAGTTTGAGACACAAAAACAAGTTCTATCAAATTTTTCTGAAGTAAAGGATTCAGTTGCTTTTTTTACAAAAACACAAACTCAGTCGCAGAATTTTAAGAGAGACCAAAGGGACCAAAGAAGGTATGATCCGAGGAAGGGACATTGCACATATTGCAATCTGGATGACCATACTAGAGAAGGGTGTTTCAAACTTATAGGGTACCCAAATTGGTGGCAGTCCAAGAACAAAACCACACAGTAGAATATTCCTCGATAGTACAAGTTTAACTCAGATCAAGGCAATAGAGTTGCTGCAACAGCTGTGAATCAGTTTTGTTTGGATACTCCTCTTGATATTGCATGTGACAATAGTAAAATTGAGGAGTTAAGTACAATGTTGGGCTCATTACAGCAGGAGATTCAGAGACTGTCTAGAGGAAAAGCATCAATGACAGCTGCTACTTCATCAATTTCACATCCAGGAACATCAACACTTCAGAGTGTCACTAATTTTTCTGGTAATTTTCGTCAAGTTAGTGCTTTATTTGCAAAAGGATATGATGACAATTTATGGATAATAGATACAGGTGCCACAGACCACATGGCACCTGCATTACACTTGTTTGATTCCCTTATGACCCTTGCTGCACCTATTTCTATTCACTTACCAACTGGCAATGTTAGTCAAGTTACCCAAGCTAGCACCGTTAGTTTACATTCACACATACAACTCCAAAATGCACTTTACCTGCCTTCTTTTACCCATAATTTGTTGTCAGTAAGAAAGCTAGTCAAAACTTCAACTATCAAACTCACCTTTTATCCTTTATTTTGTTTGCTTCAGGACTAGTAGACTGAGCAAGTATTAGCAATAGGAAGAGAGGCACAGGATTATACATTTTGGACAAATTGAGTTTTGTAACTTCCACAATTGTTTCTTATTTACAAAAGCTGCAACAAATTTTTTCTTCTTTTCACTCTGTAAATACCATTCTTTCTAACTTTGAAATCAATAAAGAGAGTTTTATATGTTCCAATGCATCTTGTATGTCAACACAAAATATTTCTGTCATACATGCTAGATTAGGTCATGTTTCTTTTGGTAAAATGTCTCATTTACCTGGAATGTCATTTACAAATAACGATAAATTCAGTTGTCTCATTTGTCCATTAGCAAAGGATCATAGACTTCCTTTTCCAGATAGTGACTCAATATCCACCCATCCTTTCGATCTTATTCATGTAGATCTTTGGTGACCTTATCCTATCACCTCTATCACAGTAGCCAAATTTTTCCTTACCATAGTAGATGATTATTCTAGAGCCACTTGGACCTTTATGTTGCAACATAAATCTCAAAGTCTTGGTATTTTCTCAAAATTTGTCCATTCTATTCAGAACCAATTTGGAGTTACAATTAAGACAGTTAGAACTGATAATGGAGCAGAGTTTTTAAGTCAAGCTTTTTCTCAATTATTGTCTGATAAAGGTATTTCCCATCAAAGAACTTGTCCTTATACACCCCAACAGAATGGGGTGGTGGAGAGAAAACATAAATACTTGACACAGCAAGGGCAATAAGACTTCAAGCCAATCTGCTAAAAACCTTTTGGTCTGAATGTATATTAGCTGCCACAAATATAGTGAATAGATTGCCAATTCAAAAATTAAGCTAGCTTACTCCTTATGAGCTTTTGTATCAAAAACTACCAGATTATACCCATTTAAGAGTCATAGGATGTCTTTGTTATGCAGCAAATATATACCCTAATAAAGACAAATTCACTGATAGATGCATTCAATCCCTTCTTCTTGGATATTCCTGCCATAGTAAAGCTTAAAAGTTGTATAACTTGAAGACTGGGGAAATCTTTGTTAGTAAAGATGTTCTGTTTTATGAGTCTATTTTTCCATTTAAACACAAACTTGAAAATGAGTCTTTAACCATTTTTAATTTCTTTGATTTAGATCTACCTATACCTTCAGCATCTAATTTTGATAGTCCTACCTCTTCATCAACAGCTACTTCTACTGACTCACAAGATTCTCTTCCTCATGTTTCATCTTTTTCTATACCAATTTCTTCAACTCCACCTTCTACTTCTACTGATAGTGTTCCTATTACTCATTCATCAAATATTCATAATTCTGTTCCTTTAAGAAGATCTTCTAGACATTCTTCAAAACCTACTTGGTTAAAGGATTTTGTTCATTTAGCTTCAGCTGCCACTCCAACTATAGTTAATACCGGGTCAGCTGCATTCTCATACTCAGGTAACTATTTTCTTGCCTTCACTCCCATTCATCAATCTTTTATAAACAATGTATCTGTTATTCATGAACCTGTTACATACTCCCAAGCATCTAAGGATACTAACTGGATTGAGGCTATGCAGCAAGAGATAGTGACTTTGGAGAAAAATAATACTTGGATGTTAACTACCTTACCAGTAGGTAAGAAAGCTATAGGCTGCAAGTGGATGTATAAGGTGAAATGCAGGCCTAATGGTGAGGTAGATAGATTTAAGGCTCATTTGGTTGCCAAGGGATACAATCAAGTTGAGGGGCTGGATTACAAAGATAGATTTTCTCCTGTGGCCAAACTTGTTACTGTAAGGCTTTTTATAGCTTTAGCAACTGCTAAACAGTGGCCCATTTATCAATTAGACATAAATAATGCTTTTTTGCATGGATACTTAGATGAAGAAGTTTATATGCAGCCCCCACAAGGATATGATAAGGCACAACCAGGGCAAGTTTGTTTGTTGAAAAGGTCTTTATATGGCTTAAAACAAGCCTCTAGACAATGAAATATAGAGTTTACTAGCTTTCTTAAATCTTTAGACTTCACACAATCACAACATGATTATTGTTTGTTTACTCAAGGAAATGCAGATAACTTCATGGCTCTTTTGATTTATGTGGATAATGTCATTATTTCTGGTGTGTGTATTGCTCAAATAGAAGCTGTTAAACAAGAATTACATTTCAAGCTTATCATTAAAGACTTGGGATTCATGAAGTATTTTTTAGGGCTGGAAATTACAAGATCAGAAAAGGGTACTCTTGTTAGTCAGAAGAAATTCATTACTAATGTTTTGACAGATACAAGAATGTTACATTGCAAACTAGCTACCTCTCCTTTACCTACTAGATTACATCTATCCATTGATTCTGGTAATCTTATGTCTGATCCAGATGTTTATAGAAGATTGATAGGGAGGTTGCTATGTATCAACAGCACCAGACCAGATATTAGTCATGCTGTGCAACATTTGAGCCAATTTATGTCTTCTCCTCGACAGCCTCATTGGAATGCAGCATTGCATGTCTTGAGATACTTGAAAGTCCACTTCCAAAGGCTTGTATTTTCTAGTGACCAATGATTTTAAGCTCACTGCATTTTGTGATGCAGATTGGGCTTCCTGTGCCTTCACCCGAAAGTCACTCACTGGATTTTGTGTGTTTCTTGGTTCCTCTCTTATTTCTTGGAAGACAAAGAAGCAAACAATGGTATCCAAGTCTTCAGCAGAGGCAGAATACAGGGCAATGGCTTCTACAGTTTGTGAATTGCTTTGGATCTCTTATCTTCTTAGAGACTTTCAGATTCCACTTCATTTGCCCATTAGCTTGAAGTGTGACAACAAAGCTGCTCTTTACATAGCTGCTAACCCCGTCTTCCATGAGAGGACTAAACATATAGATATTGACTGTCACATAGTTAGAGATCAGCTCCAAAAAGGGTTTATAGCACCTGTTCATGTTTCTTTTACTTTGCAACTAGCAGATGTTTTCACCAAACCCCTTCCTGCAGATGTTCATAGTAAATTTTTATCCAAATTGAATCTGGTAACATTTTCACTTGATCCAACTTGAGGGGGGGATAAAGAAGTGCACTGATATTCTATTAAGTAGGTTGCAGACTGTTATGTTGGAGTTGATTGTAGGATATGATAATTTATCAGCAGACTTTGTTGACTTGGCTCTAAATACTCTTTGTATTGGGCTCATTTTGATAATGAGAGAAATACTAGCAAAGTTCAGAAATTAGTTTCAAATACCAATTATATACACCAGAGAGCCTACGTTCACAGGCAGTATGCGCATCCTTCAATTGTTTGTGATTACTTTTGAAAGTACCCACAAGAGTAGAGCTTAGATCAGCGATGTCTGCAGCAAGGTTTGAGGTCTGTTCTGACAAAGCAATCTCTTTTCCCCCTTCTTCACATCGAAAATCATCGCAATTAGATAAATCCTTTGCTTCCCCCTTCTCCGTAGAGTTGCCAGTAGAAATCATCTCTTCTAACAAAGTTGTGGCCTTATCAATATCATTATTCACAGAGGCCATGATATCCTCGATCAAACTTTCGTCAGCCCAGCTGTGAAGTTATTTGAGATGGTTGAAGGCAAAATCAAGATCCTTCTCCTCGAGAACCTTAACTAAACCAGAATCACTAAGTGACGTCAATTTATTGCAATTACCATTCTTTGTTATGGGTGGAAAATCTGCAGAATGTGGTAATACAGATGAGAAAGACCTAGTAGAAAAATTATTATTGTTCGATAGGTTTTCACAGGGACGAAGAGAGGTGATGCTAGTGGTAGGCAGGGGTGGAAAAGGATCATCGCCGACTTGTTGAAGTTGAAGACCTTGTTTCTGACGCTGCTTGAGGCCAAAGGTAGCCCAACCTGTGGACTTACCTCTTGCCTGTGAGTTTTTGGTATAGGGCGGGCTTGCAATCGCGTTCATGTTATCTCAGAGTATGCTCTTTCTTGAATGAGAAGCCTTGTATATACAGTCGCAAAGAAATTAGGATTCCATTTGTTCGGTTCTACCAAAAAAATACCCAGAAATGGGAATGATAGTGTTTGGAAACTCTTTTTTTCATTTGATTCCCACAATAAAAAGAATAATCATTCTCTATTTTAAAGTAGAAATCAAAGAACATGAATGAGAATGAATGGGAATGATTATGTTACTAAAAACTAAATACTCAATCTTTATTGGTTGGGATGTTTTAATTTTTGTATTGTCATATTATTAATAAAAAAAATTATAATTATAATTATAATAATTACAATAATTAAAATATTATTACATTTTAAATAATTAATTAAAATTTATAATTATATTAATTATAATATTTATAATTATAATAACTAAAATAATAAAATAAAATAATAATTATAATAATTATAATAATTATAATAGTAATAATTAAAATATAAAACTATTATTTTATATTTTCATATAAATAACTAAAATTAAAAAATTGTACTGATAATTAGTTATGCCCAATTAGAATAAAAATAGTAAAAATATAATTTTATATTTTTCCTATTTTAATTAAAATAAAAAATTTTGAATATAATCAACTTTAAAAATTTAAAGTAAAATAATAAAAATATATATTTTTATTTTTACTTAAAATTAAAAAAAATATTATTTTTATATTCCCATATAATAATTAAAATTAAAAAGTAAATATTATAAAAATATAAAAAAGTAATTTTAAGTTGATTTTTATTTGATAACTAAATAGGTTTGATTCTGATTCTGTAGCTTATATATGCAAATCAAATACTTTGAAGAAGACTTTGACTTAATTCTATAGTGAACCAAATATAAATGAAAATTTACCATTCCATTTCTTATTTCATTGATTCTGATTCTAATATTGATTTCAATTAGTGTGCGAACCAGACGAGCCCAATAAGTCACTCGATGAGATAGAAAGGAAAAACCAAAATTACAATGAAAACCCAATTTTGATCTAAAAAGAGACTTCTTGGACGGTGATGATGACGACACTCTACATGATAGTCAATGAAAAATTCTTACCTAGTCTAGTCTATTATGAATCTAAGATATAATAATG
This sequence comes from Hevea brasiliensis, assembly GCF_030052815.1. Lineage (NCBI taxonomy): Eukaryota > Viridiplantae > Streptophyta > Magnoliopsida > Malpighiales > Euphorbiaceae > Hevea > Hevea brasiliensis. The sequence goes on from NC_079494.1 coordinate 10,392,633, forward strand.
TGGGATTCATATATTTAATAGATGAGACTATATATCTTGTATTTTGAATTCATGATAAATCTAGCAAGAAAAATCCAAAAGTCTATATTGCTTTAATTAATGACTTTGAAGAACGCATATCTCTTTTGTTCTTGAAGACCTTGCAAGTATTTGCTGCAAAAGTCACTGTATTATAGTAGGTTAACCGTTGTTAAAAGAAAAAAAAAAAACATTTTATCCTCTTTAGCTTTTCTCTTTTTCCAATATTTCTTTAATCAAAATAAAATTTAATTTTATGATATAAAATTTGGGATATTAAAATTTTAAAGCACAATAAACAGAAAAGATTTTATAATAAATAGAAAAATTTTATGTATTTTCCTATGCTTTAATAAATAATTTTATTATTCAACAAACTAATAAAATAAATTATTGGTACTATCGATTATTTAAATTACAAGTTAGTGAAGTGAAAAATCTTTATATTATTATTATTATTATTATTATTATTATTTTGCAATTGTCATCATATCTACTCTTAATGAAAGTGGAAGTCTCAATTTATTATTATTATTATTATTATTATTATTATTATTATTATTATTATTATTATTATTATTATATATGTGTGTTAATCGATTTTGATCAATGGGAGAGGAGCGTCGAGGAATGGACTTTGTATTTAGCATCAATGTCTTCTAAGCATATCGAAAGTATCCTTGGATTGACGATATACCTCACTGAAGTTAGGACCGAGTTTTCAGTCAAATCAGAGTGCTTAGCATACCATCTTGGATGATAATCAAGTTTATGGTCTATCACAGCATTCATTTCTTTAAAAATACAGGAACTCAACTAAACTATTTTTTAAAAGAAATTTAAAACAAAAAATCAAACTCATATTGAAATTTAAATTTAAAATTTTATTTTTTAGATGTTTTAATTTAATTATGATTCAATTATTTTGATTTTGATTTTCAATTTTGGGTTAAAAGTTTTTTAAAAGGTTTTAAAGTTAATATATATATATATATATATAGTCATTTTATTAAGTTATATTATATTGTCTTAATATAAAATAATGGATAATTATTAATTGAGGCATCTACTTTCATTTAGAGTCAAATTCATGACTATTAGAAATAAATAAATAAATAAAGATATTTTCACTTCACCTTGTAGTATGGATAAGGATGGTATCAATAATTTTTTATTAGCGTGTTGAATGATAAATTTTTTAATATTACAAGAAATTATAACCCTATTTATTGTGCTATAAAATTTTAATGTATCGAATTTTATATTATAAGGTTAATTTTTATTTTAATTAAAGAAATAAAGAAGTAATAAGAAAGGAGAAATAGGGCAAAAATATAATGGTCATGATCACTTCTTTTGAACAAAAATTTAAGTTGAGTGATGTTTTTGTAACAAATTGAAACTAAAAGACTGAAATAAAACAATTTTCAAAGTTGAGTGACCATTAGAGCAATTTAGCATGCAACTATTTTTATGCCTATTTCATGTTTGTAAGTTGGAATCATCTTTTTTCACCCCTCAAAAAGGGATGCTATAGCTTAACACAAAACTAAATAATTATTAGCAAGTTTAAGTAACTCCAAATTGATCATGAAGCAATCGCTAGTTAATATCCCGAGAAGGGTCATCTAACCCATGGATTCCAACAAGAAACAAGGACGTAAAAGTAGCAAGTCAGTATACACTAGAATTAACCTGTGGCAAACATGAAAAATACGAATATCTGAATCTCATCCATCAACTTCCTAATCGAGAGCACCAAAGAGTAAAGGTTGCTAGGAGATTCCATTTTATTAGAAATAAAAAGCAATACACTTAAGGGATAACATACAATAGTTTAAACCAAATAACCAAACCGAGCCAATCTGGTTTGGTTTTTCTATTCAATTATTTAGTTTGTTTGGCTTAGGATTTTAAGAAATTTTGATTTTTTGTTTGGTTTTGTTTTTTAATAAAAAAAAAATCAATCTGATCAAACCATTGGGCTGTTTAATTTGAACTTGCAAAAGCACAAGTCCAGTGTCCCTCCAAGCCTAGCCCACTCTAGGTTTCTTCAAGAATAAGAAACCCAACCCGCTCTTCCTGAGCCCTAGCCATAATTTTTTTCTCAATTTCCCCTTTTTTTCTTTGCACTTCATCTACATGTACTGCCACTTGCCCATTTCCCTCTTAGCCCTTGCAATGCCATATCCCACCCACCCACTTGTCAACTAGACTATTGGAGTTTGACATATCTCTACCTTTACCAGACAACGCCAACTGCTCTACTACAAGCTGACGCTAACTTCTACTCTTCTTTTCTCTTTGATTCAATGTGACACCCCTTACCCGTGTACAGTATACCCGAGTAAGTAATGCCACACGGTGTACCGGCACACTCTAATATACCTTAATTAATTTATATCATGCTTTTGAATATAATTTATGAAATATAATTTATTTAGGCCATTTATCAAAAGTATTATTTATTTAAGGTTCCGAAAATTTTAAAGAAAATCCGGCGGAGTACCGGCTAAAAATGGAGAAAACAGTTCTTCGGAACCTGTTAAAACACTTCCAAATAATTTTCCAAACAATCCCAACTTCAATTCATCAACAAAGTCTCAATATCAAGATCTCAACAACATTTCTCAATCATCCATCACATGTGATAATCAAGTATAAATCACAAATAGATATTTACTTTTCCATTCACAAATACAATTTTTATAATTTACATGAACATCAATATACATTACACAAGTTTAATTACATATGAGAAAATCAAAATTTATTACAGAATGCCAAAATGACACCTAGTGTCCTACCAATGCACTGCAGAAGTTGAGGTGACACAGACACTGTGCAGAACTGCAGGATGGACTCACCCAGTCTGCGGTCTACTGGGCTCACGATCTGTATCTCCAGAACCTACGCGTAGCAAAAGCAACGCGCTAAGCAATAATGCTTACTGGTGCAATAATAAAATAAAAGAAATAGCAAGAAAATAAACATGTAATGAATGTATATGTTTCATTTGTTTTGAATTTGTATAAACTTAACTTTGTCCACTTTAATTCATTTGGTTGCCCAAGTAACCTACACTAGATGACTAGACTGGATAAACGGGTAAACTGGCACTGGGTATCAAGTACCTCGGGCCGTCACACCATCGGTCACATATGCATCTCCCGGTGTGCAACAGAACAGCTAACAAGCTGTAAATACATCAGGCACAAGGCCAAATCTCAATACAAGGTCAGAATGGCTAAAAGCCATAAAATCACAGAATGGCATATTGCCATGTGCAGTACTGTAACACCCTAGGCAAATCCCACATCGACAAAACACGGGAGAGATGCTGGGTTTATAAGATGGTGGTTCGTAACTTCTAGTGACGCGTTTTAAAACCGTGAGGGCTTCAGCCCAGAGTGGACAATATCACTAGTGGGCCGGGCCGTTACATTTGTGGTATCAGAGCCGCTCCGCCTGCAACCTTGAGCGATGGTGGGGCAAACCTCAGCGAGGACGCTGAGTCCCATAAGGGGGGTGGATTGTAACACCCTAGGCAAATCCCACATCGACAAAACACGGGAGAGATACTGGGTTCATAAGTTGATAGTTCGTAACCCCCATTGACGCGTTTTAAAACCGTGCGGGCTTCAGCCCAGAGCGGACAAATGTAACGGCCCGGCCCACTAGTGATATTGTCCGCTCTGGGCCGAAGCCCTCACGGTTTTAAAACGCGTCATTAGGGGTTACGAACCACCAACTTATAAACCCAGCATCTCTCCCGTGTTTTGTCGATGTGGGATTTGCCTAGGGTGTTACAATCCACCCCCCTTATGGGACTCAGCGTCCTCGCTGAGGTTTGCCCCACCATCGTTCAAGGTTGCACGCGGAGCGGCTCTGATACCACAAATGTAATGGCCCGGCCCACTAGTGATATTGTCCGCTCTGGGCTAAAGCCCTCACGGTTTTACAACGCGTCACTAGAAGTTACGAACCACCATCTTATAAACCCAGCATCTCTCCCGTGTTTTGTCGATGTAGGATTTGCCTAGGGTGTTACAAGTACTGCTAACTGAACCCTATTGGCATGCCAAACTATCCAAACCAATCTTGTTAGGTATACTAGGGCATTTGAAACTTTTAAATTCTTCAATTTGTGAATTTCAAGTTTTTGGTGTCACTATTCACCTCATTGGTCAATAAAAATGTTGACTTTTGGATAGAAAATATGTACATTGACTTTGGCACTCCCAATATACCACATTTGGCATTCAAAACTTGTTGGCATTAAGCATTTATACCATTTCAAAGTTTAAACCAAGGGAGGCAGAATTTTCAGTTTTTGTAACTCAACTTTACTATTCCATTGGACACTGTTGCAGTGGGAATTTGAAGAAATGGCAAACATGAAAGTTGTTCCTTATTTTGTCTAGTTGAATTTCCTTTTTTGAATCACTCCATTTGGAGTTTTGTAGCTCTAGATATGGTCCAAAAACCACAGCTGGCCGGATTTCCATTCTGCAGAAATTACCATATCTACAGTAACATGAACAGTGATTAGAATCACTTTTTTGGATGGGTTCTGGCCATAATTTGGGATAGGTTTTTTCATGAAAGTTGTTAGTTTATGTCTTAACTTGTTGCTGTAAAAATTTCAGGTCAATTGACCATATCTACAGTGAGTTATGGCCAAATGAACAGTTACTATTCATTTGGTCATTTCTGCAGGTGCTGTTGCAGGGTGTCCGGATTGGGGCCAACTTTTGGTCCTCTTGCTTTGGTCTTTTGGGCATGGTTTCTTCAGAAAAAATATGCCATTATAAGCCTAGTTTCATGTCCAATTGGCCAAACACAAATTGGACCAACACAGCCCAAGATATGGCAGTCCAAGTGGACTGAAATTTCAGCCACTCTGCTGCTGTCCTAAGGCAGCCTACACATTCACTTTGCCATGCTATATTTCAGTCCAAATTGTGGTCAACTTACCTAAAATGGTCACTAATTGACCATTAAAATGTTCTCTAACAATTTCCTAAGCCAAGTCAAATTTTCATTCTTAAAACCTTAGCTCAAATTCAAGGGTTACACCAATTACCTTAGTTAGCATACCAATTCATTATACTTGTGTATATGTACCTTAAACATCATTTCTAATCCACTCTAAGTCCAAAAAAACACTCATTTCTATTCCTTCAATAGGGCTGCCGAAATTCATGGCATTCATACACATAATTGTTATTCATTTTAGTTACAATTCCTTATTTCAAGTCCCTTAACATAGAAATAAAGAGCTTTAGGTGTATATATGCACTAACCTTCAAGTGGCACTTCTTGGACTTGTATTTTCCTTAGAATTTCTCCTCTTTGTGGCTGCCTAGAGCTTCCCTAGGGTGTATGGATAAAATTTTGTGAAGATAACTTAGGGTTTTGAGGTGAGGTTTGAGAGATTTTTCAAGCTTAAAATTGAAGAAAATGGAGGTTTAGGGCAAGGCTTGGTTTCGGCTGCAATTAGGGAAGAAGAAGGCTGCTGGATTTTTAATTGTTTTGGTCTTTGTTTTGTCTCTTTTAAGTATTTAAGAAAGCTTATTAGCTTGTGATTGGTTGGTAATTTATAAATGACATCATTATGATGTCACAAATTACTTTATTTTGATTTTTCTTTTCTTTTCATCACTACTCAATTTCAATTTAATTTTTAGTAATGTTTCTTCATATTTTATGTCATATTAATTATTTACTTAGCTGGACAAGTCGGCCAAAAATCACCTCTGAAGGCGAAATGATCAAAATGCCCTCCGTTTGGCTCAACGGGTCAAAATTGTCTGTACCGATTGAAAAATTTTCCCAAATATTTTCTTGGCATTCTAATGCCATGGGAACCTCAATAACTCTTTTCTAGAGTCCCAAAAATTATTTTATAAATTTTCCCCCGGGTCTAGGGCTCCTCGTTGCGAGAACCGCAACTTCCCTCTGAGTTACCTCTCGCTAGGACACCGGCTCGTTTAACTTGGTTGTATTTTATTTCTAAAATTTTTACTAAATTTTTCTTATTAGTATTTGAGTTAATTTTGGTTCCTCACTTTAGTTTAAATATTTTTTTCGGACGTTCTAGCTATCCGGACCGACACTGGTCACCGGAACAGTAGGATGTACGGAGTGATTACCGGGAGGGTGTTACATTCAAGGTGAGACAAAGATAATTTTTTCTAGCAAAAAGACTTTTAAGCCCTAGAAAATTACTTTTAGAATCAAATAAATCCTTATGAATTTTATTGATCCATTTAAGTCCCTGATAATTACTCTTAGAGCCAAATAAGCCTTTATCAATTTTGTTAATCCACGTAAACCCCTAACAATTTCAATTAGAGCAAATATGTTGAAAATTTAGTTTAAAGAGACTTAATCTCTATCACGTGATTTGCACATGATGGATAAACATTTAGTTGACATCCATTCTTGTCACATAACCTAAGAGCTAAACTCTCTACTGCTCTCCGTCACTCTTTTTCTCTCTTTCTCTCTCTCTACAACTTAATTATATTAATAGAAGATAAATGATTGAAAATATGGGCATTCTGTATTATTACTGCCATTCAGCATGCCTAATGCTGAACTCAGTGCTATTTAGCATTGTCCTGTGCTGGATGCAGAAAAGGAGCTTTAGGCAGTGCATGACCTAGTGACACTAGGCATGCTAAACTCACATTTTATCGGAGTACACATAACATCAAGTGGGCTTGTAAAAGCAAATTTTTGATTCATAAGGGCTTAAATAGATCAATTAAATTGACAAGGGCTTATTTGACTCTAAGAGTAATTATTAGGGGCTTAAAAGGATAAACTAAAATGACAAGAGTTTATTAGACTCTAGGAGTAATTGTTAGGGGCTTAAAGAATCAACTAAATTGATAAACGACTTATTTGACTCTAAGAGTAATTATCAAGGACTTAAAAGGGTTTTTTGCCTTTTTTTTTAATCATTCAATTGGGTTGATGGTTATTACCTTCCTTCGTTGCAGGTTTAAGATTCCTCTCCTCGCCTCACCTTACCAATCGCCTGATTTTAAGTTTCAGCATGCTCTCTCTCTCTCTCTCTCTCTCTCTCTCTCTCTCTCTCTCTCTCTGTTGGTGATTTGTGTTGTAGGGTTAAATAATTGAGGATTTGCAGATTTGTGAAAATAACAATGTGTATGATGTATTTCATATCATAATTGAGTTAATTTCTTACTTTTCACTGTTTAGGTTAATTTGTGTTGTCGTAGTGATAAGGGTTTGTTTTGTTAAGATTTGAGGAGTTTTATTAGTGGAGTTTTACTTTAAAATGGAGCCAAAGAAAGTGTCATAACCAATTGATCAAACTGAACTAAATTTTTTAATTGAGTTCAATTCAATTTCACTATAAGTTTAGTTCAATTAGGTCTATAAAAATACACTTTTCAATTATTCAGTATTTGTAGTTTGATTGGATTTGGAATTAAACTGACCTATTGAACACCTTTAACTACATTTAGGCTATCGCATTTGAAAATAGCTCTAGAAATACCACCTCATTTAGCCATCCTTAAATCTTCTAAAATAACCAATAACTTAACAACTGGAATTGAGCATTTACCCCAATATGCCAACCAATTCAACGCCTTAAATTGTCCTTGAGTAGCCACCTCCATAAGCAAGCTCGTCCCCTTCTTTCAGTACCATCCGTGTTAAATTTAAATTAGCCCTATAAAAGAGTTGTGCTAAAAATCTATAATGTCTCCTTCCTCATATAAGGACTTATACTTGTATCCAAGGCCTTTGAAGCTCATCCAAACTCCCAAGCAGTACCAAGAACATTCTGCACCATGGCATCAACTTCCATGCAATCATGGTCGAATAGAGCATTGTTTTTACACACCTAAAGCTGCTAGCACGTAACACCAAATAACAAAGGCTGCAAGATACCCTTAATTAACCACATCATTAATCCACAACAAATTCATCACAATCTAATGGAGATCGAGGTGTGGCAATCCTTAAAGGTCAACCACTTAGTAGTTAGAATAAGTCCATACTAGATTGGAATTGTAAACACAATCAAACAAGGCATAGAGGCTAGACTCTGCACGCCCTATGCATTATTCACAATTGTTGAGCTATATTAATGAATGATGTGGTGCTCTTGTTAAAAAATAATATTGTTATGAAATCCTTAAATCAGATTACGCTAGCACTTACTTTTTTTTTTTTTTAAATTGAGATGTAAATTTGAGAACTAAGAATTGTATATGATAGCATAATGCCTAATATGTTTAACCTAGTTAGTAACAATAGGGGCTCCCCTTCTTTATCAATAAGTTTTTTTACTCTATTAATGAGCACTCTATGAATATTTATCCAGAATGTACTAAACTAATGTGAGGAAGTGTGTTTTTAAAATTATTCAAAAAGATGACTTAATGTCAATGTGCAAAAATTGACTTGAAAATATCTTGATCATAATTAAAAAAAAAAAAGAAGCTGAACAGATACCTTTTGTGTCTAATCTCATGGATTGCCTTTTCGCATATATGGTGTAGATTTTTCAAGCTGATGTTTAGATTTACGAAGTGATACAGTATGACTCGATTTATGAACCAAAAAATAAATGTCCCAAATTATTAAGATTGGAAGGAAATGGAGTGCCTTGAAGGGAAGGTGTTCGAATAAAGCACAAGATATTTGAATGGAACATTAAGAGTTTGAACAAATCACAAGATGTTCAGATAGAATAGCAGGAGTTCGGATAGGTCGTGAGATGTTTGAATGAAATGTCAGGTGTTAAAGCAGCTCATGAAGTGCTCGAATTAAATGATTATTCGATCAGGGTAATAATTAGTTATGAGTTATTTACATGAGGACAACATGTATTATATTATAGCTAGGAATATAGGACATATTAAGTGATATCTCTGCAAAAAATGGAGGAAAATGGGCAGGTGTAATCCCGATTAGAATGGAGAAAAGGCGTTGTCCTTTATTCTATAAATAGGGCTCAAATCGATGTTTAAAGTATGTGTTATCATTCTCTTTATTCATTTATTGGTATTTTCTCTCTCAATTGGCATTTACGGAATTGGGTGTCGGAGTGACCTGACTCAAGTGATCGACCTCACTCTTTCTCACTAATTCCAATTAGAGTCCAATCCAGTCTAGGCTAAAAAATCTCAAACAACATCAATGGCATCATCTGTGGGCATAAATGCCATTTGTCTTTGGCTAATTTTTTGTTGCTTGTTTTCTTGGTTTTCATCATTTTTGTTAACTAGTTTTATCGATTTCTAATAGCTGAGATAGGCATATATTCTAGAAGAGCAGGCTTAAAGGCCATTGCTGACAATGTGGGGACTTGGACTCAAGGTGGAGAAGCTCTATTAATGGTCCATAATAAGGAAGTTCCAATAGGGTGAAACATAGATTCCTCCCAAGATTTCATGTTCTTGAAAATTAAAGAGGTAGAGGCAATGTTAGCACTCTTAAGGAAAGATATGAGTAATCTAATAGAAGAGGTGCACTAGTAACTCTAGCAATACCACTTCCTTTGCCATCTCTACCAATAATGCTTCCTAGGGAACATCCTCAAAAAGATATATCAAGAGGCTATAAGGGCAAGTCAAAATGGGAATATTCTAGGGAGGAGGAATTCGGTAGTGAGGATAAGGTGTTGGGTGAAAAGATTGCCTAGGCAATCAAAAAGTAGCAGAAGCATCCCAATGATGATGATTTTGTCATGGGTGATGGATCGCCTCTTTGTGAGGCAATATTAGCTGAAATTTTTTCACCAAAATTTACATTGCTGATTTTAGATAAAAATGATGGCACTATTAATCCTAGAAGTCATCTTGCTAATTTTCGTGCCATTATGCTATTAGAAAACGTTAATAGTTGTATTTTATGCAGGGTTTTTCTGACAACCTTAACAAGGCTTGCCTAAAAATAGCATCAACCACTCCCGATGGGATCAGTTGAAAGGTTTGATCAACTGGAAAGCTCATTCCAAGATAAGTTTGTTAGCGGTATTCTGCCAAGAAAGCTATCTTCTGATCTTATGAATGTTTGGTAGATGGAGGGGGAATCCCTTCAAGATTATAATTTTAGATTAAAGCTAATGCCATTTAGATCAAGAATCTCAATCATGAAATAGCATGGGAGGTAATAAAAAAAGGGGCCAAGAATGTGAAATTTTTTTATTCTTTGATTAAAAATCCAACATAGGATTATCAGCAATTAATGGAATGAGCTCAACAATATATTAGGCTTGATGACAAGCGAACAAACCTTAGGGAAGAGAGATGATCATCATAGAGCAATGACAAGAGATATGAGAAGAGGAGCTACAATAGTGACAGGTGATCTTATAGTCGAGATCATGATTCTGAATGAGGAAAGGAGCGTTACCGCACTTACACACCTCTCAATAAGTCTGGGGCAAGGATGCTTATGTGGATCCAGAAAATAGGTCAGGATATTAAATGGCCACGCAAACTCAAGCCTAAGAGTGCTAGAAAAAGGGATTGTTCTAAGTATTGTCATTTCCATGATGATCATGGTCATAACACTGATGAGTGCAAGTAGCTCAAGGATGAGATCGAGTGATTGGTTAGAGATGGCAGCTTAAAAAAATTTACTAGAGATGATCGGTCATGAAGTAAGCAAGATGAGGGTTCGACAAATAAGGAGTCAAACAAGGCTACTAAGGAAGAACCTATGGGCATTATTAACGTCAGTGTGGGAGAACCAGATAATTGCAAGTATTGAGAAAAGAGACTAGTGGACAATAGTGACAAATTAAAAGTCCTCTTAGTGGAAAAAGAAACTTTACATTTAGATTTGATCACTTTCAGCACAAAAGACTATAAGCAGGTGAAACGTCCTCATTCTGACCTTTTGGTGGTAAATATTTTTTAAACAGGTACACTGTGAGGAGAACTCTACTAAATACTGGTAGTTCGATTAATCTGATCACTCTTTAAGTATATGAAAAGCTCATATTACAGAGGAAGGATCTCACGAAGTTAGCTTTTCCTTTGGCTGGATTGGGAGATAAAATAGTCCTAGTGGCAGGAATGGTTAACGTCACTGTGAGGGTTAGGTGATGGTACCTTTTAAAGAAATATTTATGCTGAGTTTATCATTATCGACATTCCTTTGTCATATAACATAATATTGGGGAGGCCAATTTTAAATAGTAATGGGATTTTGATTAACATGGATTGTTTTTACATGTTGCCTGTAACAAGGGGAGTTACTATAGTTTGGAGAAGTCAACAATAAGCTCAGGAGTTTTATAGGTAGTCCACCAAAGTGGCTATCAGGACTACTTTCCCTATTGATATCCTAGAAAAGTCAAAGTCCCATATCTCACCAGAGCCCGTTAATGACATTGAAACATCAATCTTTCATAGTGGGCAATTTGCTTATGAAAAGAGTAGATGTTTCTATGGAGTAACCAGGGTCGATAAGCTTGGTATCAATTGGGAGGGTCCTTATATTGTATCTAAAGTCATCCGCTTAAGATCTTACAAGATCGCTTACCCCAGGGGTAGTGATCTACCACAGACATGGAATATTTGTAACCTATGCAAATTTTATCAATGAAAATTTCTGACTAATTGATATGATTATTTATCTAGGCAATTTCTCGCCCATTTACAGACTCTAATGGGCACTAAAGTGATCTCTCACCTCCTTATTACCCCAAAGGGGTATCTAGGCAATTTCTTACCCATTTAAAGACCCTAAGGGAGCATTAAGGTGATCTCTCACCCACCTATTACTCCAAAGGGATATCTAGGCGATTTTTAATTTAAAGACCCTAAGGGGCCCTAAGGTGATATTTCGCCCACCTATTACTCCAAAAGGGTATCTAGGCAATTTCTTGCTCATTTAAAGACCCTAAGGGGCCCTAAGGTGATCTTTCGCCCACCTATTACTCCAAAAGGGTATCTAGGCAATTTCTTGCTCATTTAAAGACCCTAAGGGGCACTAAGGTGATCTCTCACCCACCTATTACTCCAAAGGGGTATCCAGGCAATTTCTTACCCATTTAAAGACCCTAAGGGGCACTAAGGTGATCTCTCACCCACCTATTACCCCAAAGAGGTATCCAGCGATTTCTCGTCCATCTAAAGACCCCAAAGGGCACCGAGGCATCTTTGACCTGTTAAAAACCCTAAAGTAGTATCTAAACAATTTTTTGCCCACCTAAAGACCCCAATGGGACTGAGGCGATCTCTTGATCACTCACCATATATATATATATATATATATATATATATATATATATATATATATATATATATATTTTGCCTTTAGAACAATCAAAGAGAAAAAGTAACGGTTCCTCGCCAAAGTGGTATCGAAATAAATCATAGTTCAATATTAAAGCAATTTTTAGCCTTACAAAAAGCGATGATGGTTGATCAAGCAATTTTTTATTCAAAATTTGTTTTTTGCAGTAATCATTACGAGGCATTTATTATAGTTTGGATTTCTATAATCACATTTTAACATAAACGAAAATAGTTGGAAGCAAAAAGAATGCTTTCATTATTAATAAGGAGAACAGTTTTAGTTCTCAGAGTGATCAGTCCCAGTTGGATCAGATACAGAGGGGTTCTAGGAACCCATATCCCCCTTACTGCCCTCACCTTCATTTTCTTCAGGAGTTGACTCATCCATCCAGGCAAAGTCTTCATTTGGAAAGCGCTTCATGAGCTTTTTAAGAAGGTCACCATGAGCATTAACATATGTTGTTGCACTTGCTCGTTTGCTTTAGCTTCTACTATTTATAGGCATTATTCCAGTTTGACAACTTTTGCTTTTTTTGCTTGAATGATAGCTTTTTTATTTTTTATTTTTTTTAGTTCTTTTTGAAGCTTGTTGATTATTGCTTCAAATATCTTAGCACTAGCAGAGAGGGCTTCCAGCTGAGCAGTTTGACTTGATAGGTAGGCTTTCAATGCAAGGTTTTCCTATCCTATTTTATTATCGTTTCTTTTAAGGTGGCATAACTTTCCTTAGATAATATAATTGGTAGTAGCAGCTTCCAACTTCAAGCTGGTAGAGTAGAGTGAGAGGTCTTCTCGGCTTTCGGAGTCTAATCGCTTCTAGTCTTTGGAAAGATAGATGGCAGCGCTAACTACCCAAGCAAAATTCTTGTTGTGCTTCATTGTTCGGCTCTCATGAATATATTGAGCCAAAATTTGATAGCTTAGAGAGGTCAGTATAGTACCTTTAAGCATTAGAATGGAAGACATTGAGGGTGCCACATTCTCATTGGTCAATTGAGTTTGACTAGGAAGTGATCCTATAATGGCAGGGGCGGTCAGCACTTCAGGAGGAGCTGGGGTATCGATCCTTGGTTTTTTGGATGGATCAATGTAGGTCCGTTCTGCTACTCTTTTATTCTTTAACTCCTTAATGAGCAAAGCAGTCTCTTTGTAACGCTCTCAAAGTAGGTAGTCTGTACATTTTACTGTTCCGACGACTAATGTCTGTTCGGACAGTCAGAATGTCTGGAACTACACTTAAACTATAGTCAGGAGGTATAAGTTGATGGAATAAATGTTAAGAAAATATAGAAAAAATTTAGAGAAAATAAAATAAAATTTAAGAGAATTTATTAATTGGTACAAAAATAATAATAATAACCCGACGAGCACCATGACGGGCATTTTGGTCATTTCACCCCTAAAGGTAAATTTTAATCTTAATGTGAAAATAAAAATCGAGAGAATGAAATAATTAACACAAGTTAAAATTTATGAGTTGAATTAGAAAGAAGAAGAAGAGAAAAGAAAAAGAAAAGAAAAGAAAAGAAATGGTTTTATAACAATTTAAAAAAAATTAAAGTACCATAAATAAATAAATAAATAAATAAATATATATATATATATATATATATATATATATATATATATATATATATATATATATATATATATGTTAGTAGTATGCCCTAGAGCATATCATTTAGTATGTATCTTGTACATATTTTTAATAATAAAAGGCATTTCCACTTTTCCGTTTACATAATATATTTATGTGTAATAGAAAAGGTCCATTGATATTTTGTTAGAAATATTATTCTTAAGTTGTTAAGAATATGAGTGACAATATTTCTAGCACAAAGTATCATAAATAGGTTCACAATCGAGGATACTTCATAATAAGGACATGACTTATCCAGAAAGATTGTATTCATGTTTGTTCCCAAGTTATTTATATGAGATATAAATAAGATGGAATGGTGAGTCTCATGCCATATAACAAACATGATAGGCACTTATAAATGATAAGTAGGCAGAACCAGTGACGCTTATGACAAGCACATGGAGTTTACTCTTGTCAATGTTTTGTCATAAATCATATCAGTGCATATAATCTTTAGACCTGAGATAGCACAGTTATCTTGTATATAGGTAGTTTGAGTTTGATACTGCTTTCATACTTGTACTATGTATGGGTATATGGGCATGTGTTGGCTCCTACTAGTTATATATGGAGGTAGGTGTTGATCAAGATGGAATCTGTTCCTCTAAGTAAATATAGATAAAATCCTATGTTCATTTAATTGTTCTTGATGTTTCAAGTTCCTGGCCAGGACAGATAGATTTATTCAGAAAGAGTTTCTGATGAGAAAAATCTTTTTAATCAAGAAGTGGAATTAAAAGAGAACATAATATTCATAGCAACTGGAGTTTGAGATACACCATCACTCGTGCTTGAGTTGGGTTTTTGTTTCAGTGAGATTCTAGTGCATGGTAACATATGATTATAGGTTCATTTAAGGTAAATCTTATTACTAATTGGGTGGCCATGGCATGCTATGCTAGGTGTTAACCATGGTCTATGAGGTTCATAAAATGATTTAGAGAAATCATTTATGGTAAGAAAGAGTTCTGATGATATTAAAAGTTGATATCATGTCTCATTGCCAATTAGTGATGAGCCTAGTAAGTCACACACATATACAAGTTATCACCTATTTAAATATGATTTAATTAATTAATTAAAGAGTTTAATTGATTAATTAAATAGATTTGGTTTGCAATAAAATTGCAAAGTCCCTAGCATGACTTGAAACCAAATCTAGATTATTGGATGTGTAGTATAAATTAAATTTATATTTAAAGTGTTTAAATATGAATTTAATTGATGAGAAATTAATTAATAGAGATTAATTAATTAATTTATATTTGATATAAATTAATTAGAAGAAGAAAATAATTATTTTGGGTTAAGAACTCAAAATTAAGACACAGGGGCATTTTGGCCATTTTGCAGTGTGACATGTGGCACCATGAGATGGTAACACATGGCATAACACATAAGCTTGCCAAATATTTTTAATCATGTAAGATGATTAAAATCAAGATTAAATATAGGTTTGACACTTGGCACAATGTGATTAGGTCACTTAAACCTAGAGCTAATCAAAAGGTGACATGTGGCTAGGGTTTAATGTGTTAACCTAGCTATTTAAGTGGGGTTATGAAAAGAAAACACAACCAGCAGCCTCTCCTCTCATATGTCACGCCACTTTGAGCCTCTCCAGCTATTTCTCTTCATCTCTCATCAATTCAAAGAGATTAGCCATCAATCTCTTGAATTAAGAACACTAGAAATTGTTTCTAGTGTCCTGTTTGCATCTCTAATCTCTTAAAAGGCAGAACTTGAATTTCTAATTAATAGAAAAGGCTTTAGAAGCTATTCAAGGGCTGCCATAGGTGTTCTTGGTGTGGACAAGCTAGAGGGACAACATCTGGTGTCCTGAAGACGAATCTCAAAGGCGCAGACACGCTGCAGCACATCAAGAGGTTAGTGTAATCGTTCTTGATTTAATCTAGGGTTCTAAAATTAATCTGATTAATTTTAAAATCTTAAATGGCAAATACAGATCCAAAAACATATTAAAAGAGTTTTAATATGTTGTTTATCATTGAAATCAAATAGATAAAAATAAATCTTGCATGGTGCTTGTGACCCTAGGTGAAAATTTTTGAATTCAATGGTATAATCTTGTGTTTTTCACGCCTGTTCCTTCAATTGGTATCAGAGCCACTATATTTGCCATTTAGATTGTTGATTATATAATTTAATTGTGTGTTTGATCATGAGATCAAGAGATTCATTGCTGGTTGGATCATGAGATGTGGCGTCACACATGGAGAAGCCACCATTGGTGGCGGCAACAATGGTTCCATGGGTGATTCAAGGTTTGGCTTTTAATTCTGCAATTGTTGTATGATCTAAGGCCTATTCTTTGACTAATTAAAGTGTTTAATTAGTTGTTTTAATCACACAATTAAATTATGATTCAAATCAGAATTTTAAAAAATGTTTGAATGTGATTCAAATCTGAATTTTAAAAGTTGTTTGAATGAGATTCAAATCTAAATTTTTAAAGTTGTTTGAATCATATTTAAATCTGATTTTTTAAAATTGATTCAATAAAATTCAGATCTGATTTTTTAAAAAATATTTGAATGTGATTCAAATCTAATTTTTTAAAAAATATTTGAATGTGATTCAAATCTGAATTTTTGAAGTTGTTTGAATGTGATTCAAATCTGAATTTTTAAATTTGTT
The DNA here is from genome assembly GCF_030052815.1 of Hevea brasiliensis. Taxonomy (NCBI): domain Eukaryota; kingdom Viridiplantae; phylum Streptophyta; class Magnoliopsida; order Malpighiales; family Euphorbiaceae; genus Hevea; species Hevea brasiliensis. The sequence goes on from NC_079494.1 coordinate 10,409,250, forward strand.
TGAATGAGATTCAAATCTGAATTTTAAATTTATTTGAATCATATTCAAATCTGGAATTTTAAGTTGAATATGAGATATTCAATTTAATTTAAGAATGTATGTTTTATTTAATTGTTAAATAGTGATATGCATGATGGATGATCATGGACTATAAAAGACCAATGTGATTGGATTTATTTCTTTTATGTTTCTTTGGGATTGTAAATTAATTAATTTATTTTAATTTATTTTGGGCATGTATTATTAAGTTTGTAATATTTTTGGGTTGTAATTTCATTTATTTAAGTTCTTGTAAATTCGCCTTGGTATGCCAAGGATTACTATGTAATATTGGATTGCAAGAAGTTCAAGGAGGTCAAGAGCATTGGTGGGACCAGTGGGAGGAATTCAAGATCAAGTGTTGATTATGTACTCCTTCAGCAACTCTTGTAAAATGAATGAATGAAATGCACCTAGGAATGCCCTGATTCAATTCTTGGTGGCTCAATTGAATCCCTTAGAAAGTCCATGATCATACCATATTTACTTATCCATGAATGCATGAGATGTATGGGAATGTATGCAATTATATGATATATGCATGCTAAATGGATAATGTGCAAAGTGAGACCTTAATAGTAATTAGGATGGCTATAAAATCTTCCAAACAAATGATTAAGTTGGAAATGCTATAATTAAAGTAATTATAACATAAGCCCTCCATTGGGGCAATTATTTTAAGAAATTTTAAATAGTTGCATGAGATGCAATTAATTTAAGAGATTTTCTTAAGAATAATTGTTAAGCATGAGATGTTGTAAATATGTAAATGGTTTGGTGGCCAATATTGGATGTACTGAGGACATTAAAATTATTTGCATAATTATCGCTCAATGGGATCAACTTAACTAATGCAAGATAAGTCAATATTGGATGTACACGAGATTTTGAGCATTAGGGGCTAGTAAAAGGATTGAACCTCACATGAGATGTGATGGGCAAGGAGTTGCTCACTTATAGTTTATTGTAATTCCAATAATGGATGTACGAGGATGATCAATAGAATTATAAGAATTCAATCACCCACTAGAAATCCATCCAACTAGGATTTCCGTTTTCTACTTTGGAAGTGTAGGATTCGCTAAGTTAGTGGGAGGACCAATTTGATTAAAAGACCATAATCATTTTGGTTAATTACATGATACATTTACTAATTAATCTGGTTATTTTCTGCATTAATTTTCCGATAAAAATGAGCACAAAACAACCACCACCATCCAATATCCTTGCAAGCATACTTGATCACAACAGTTGACAGGACCTAATCATGCGATTGGCTAAGAAATTTGAAACTTGTCTGAACCTTGAACATATAGGATATGTTCTATATTCAAATGTTCCTGGTCCCTTACCTCCAGAGGCCACACAAGAGGAACATGATACTTTGGACAAGTGGAAGGAGCATGATATGAGAGCTAAGTGTTACATGCTTGCTTCCATGAGTAATGAGTTCTGAAGCAACATGAGAACATGCAGAGTGCTAGTGAGATCCTCCTTCACCTACAAGAGTTGTATGGTGAGCACAGCAGAATGCTAGGTATGAGATATCTAAACAGCTTATTCCGTATGAGGATGTCGAGGGACAGAATGTTGGGGATCATGTCCACAAGATGATTCGGTGATTGAGCGGTTGGAACATCTTGACTTCAACATGGATTTCCAACTACAAACGGATTTGATCCTTCATCCCTTCCGAGTCTTTTGGGAATTTTGTGACAAATTTCCATATGACTAAACAGAATGCACCTTAGTGAATTACTCAACATGCTGGTTATTGCCCAAAAGAATATGCTGTGCAATAAAGAAAAAGAGGTAGCTTTGGTTGCATCTTCTTCTCACTGGAAAGTCCAACAAGAAGAAAGGCAATAAGAAAAAGAAACCTCATTCTGGTCCTTCCAAGAAAATAGCTAACAGAAAAGTAAGACTAAAGTCGATGGAGGCAAAGGAAAGTGTTTCCACCGCCAACAGGAAAGTGTTTCCATTGCCGAAGAAAGTGTTTCCACCGCGAGTGTAGCAATCTAAATGAAAGCAATGCCATGGTGAAAACCAACTCAAGTTCAAAATATACTTGGCACTTAAGGTTAGGTCATGTTGCGGAAGATAGGATTGCAAAATTGGAGAAAATGGGGATTCTATCCTCATTGGGCTCTGAGCCTACTCCAACTTGTGAATCTTGCCTTGAGGGCAAATGACTAGATCACCCTTTGTTGGACAAGGGCTAAGAGTGAAAATATTTTGGAGCTAATACATAGTGATGTATGTGGTCCATTTAAAGAAATGGCTAGAGGGCTTTCATTATTTTATTACCTTTACTGATGATAAATCAAGGTTTGGGTATTTGTATTTGATGAAATACAAACATGAATCCTTTGAAAAGTTTAAGGAATTTAAATCTGAAGTAGTAAATCAAACAGGAAAAAATATTAAAGCTCTTCGATCGGATCGTGGAGGTGAATATTTGAGTCTTGAATTTGATGAATACTTGAGAGAGCATGGCATTGTTTCTCGGTGACTCCTCCAGAACGCCACAACTGAATGGTGTATCCGAAGGAGAAATCGTACCCTACTGGATATGGTACGCAGTATGATGAGCTATACTGATATGCCAATCTCCTTTTGGGGACTTGCATTAGAATCAGCTTTGTATATTCTGAATAGGATTCCAGCAAAATCAGTATCTTCCACACCTTATGAGATATGGCATGGAAGAAAACCAAGTCTTAAGCATGTTAAGATTTGGGGTTGTCCACTTATATCAAAAGTGAACACCGATAAATTGGAGACCGGATCGTAAAAGGTCGATTTGTTGGATATCCAAAAGATAGTTTTGGATATTATTTTTATTTGCCTACTTCACAAAAGGTTGTGATAAGTAGAGATGCCACATTTCTTGAACAGTTTGTTCAAGAAGGAGGCAAAGGAAGGCAAATAGAGTTAGAATTGGAGAATTCGACCAACCAGCATCGATGGATATAGATCCATCTAGTCAACCTATACCCATTGATGAAACATCTACAAATTGTTCCTCGTAGAACAACCAGGGTATCTCACCCACGGTGAGATATGGTTTTCTTCATGAAGAAGAACAAGAGTTGTCTACTCATGAAGAAGTAGATCATGGAGATGATCCACTTACCTATGAAGAAGCTATATCGGATATAGACTCTTCAAAATGGATTGATGCTATGAAATCAGATTGATTCCATGTATAAGAATCAAGTTTGGGATCTTGTTGACCCACCTAAAGGTATTGTACCTATAGGGAACAAATGGGTTTTCAAGAAGAAAATTGGTTCTGATGGAAAGGTAGAGACCTATAAGGCAAGGCTAGTAGCGAAAGGGTTTCGCCAAAGGCAAGGAATAGACTATGAGGAGACTTTCTGCTTTGTTGCCATGCTTAAATCAATTAGGATTTTATTAGCAATAGCTGCATACTATGATTATGAGATTTGGCAGATGGATGTCAAAATAGCTTTTCTCAATGGATACATTGAAGAAAACATTTTCATGGAACAACCTAAGGGATTTGAATCCCAAGATGGTTCCAAGGTATGCAAGCTAAAGCGATCCATTTATGGGTTGAAACAAGCTTCGAGGAGTTGGAACATCCGTTTTGATGAAGCCATTAAATCCTTTAGTTTTATCAAAAATGAGGATGAGCCATGTGTATATAAGAAGGTTAGTGACAGTGCTATCATTTTCCTTGTCTTATATGTGGATGACATACTGTTGATGGGTAATGATACAGGTATGTTGACGACTATAAAGGTATGGTTGTCAAATACATTCTCCATGAAAGACTTAGGGGAGGCAACCTATATTCTTGGGATTCGCATCTATAGAGATAGAGCGAAAAGGATAATTGGTTTATCACAAAGTCTATACTTTGAAAAGGTGTTAAAGAGGTTTAACATGCTTGATTCCAAGAGAGGATTGTTACCAGTGAGACATGGTATCCACCTTTCTAAAGAGATGTCTCCAAAGACACCTGAAGAAAGAGATAAGATGGCCAGGATTCCATATGCTTCGGCTATTGGAAGTTTAATGTATGCAATGTTGTGTACTAGGCCGGATATCGCATATGCTGTTAGTTTGACTAGCAGGTATCAATCCAATCCAGGTTTGGAACACTGGATAGCTGTCAAGAATATTCTTAAGTACTTAAGAAGAACTAAGGATTTATTCTTGATTTATGGAGGTGGAGACTTGCAATTGGATGGTTATACTGATTCTGATTTCCAATCAGATATCGATGATAGAAAGTCTACCTCTGGATATGTGTTCATTTGTAATGGAGGTGCAGCCAGTTGGAAGAGTTCCAAACAGAGCACGACTGCAGATTCCACTCGAGGTCGAGTATATTCTTGCATCGATCTCGCAAAGGAAGTCGTTTGGATAAAGAAGTTCGTAAATGTAACTTATAGTAGTTCCTTCCATTAAGTCAGCGGTTCCACTACATCGTGACAACAATGGAGCGATCATACGAGCTAAGGAACCAAGGTCTCACGAAATCCAAACACATAGAAAGGAGCTACCACATTAACAGAGAAATAGTTGGGCGAGGCGCTGTAGCCATGAAGAAAATAGAATCTGCTGAAAATCCAGCTGATCCATTCACTAAGCCTATGTCACAGACTCAGTTAGACCGACATCTTGAGAAGATAGGTCTAAGATATTGTAATGAATGGCTCTAGTGCTAGTGGGAGATTGTTAGTAGTATGCCCTAGAGCATATCATTTAGTATGTATCTTATACATATTTTTATTAATAAAGGCATTTCCACTTTTCCGTTTACATAATATATTTATGTGTAATAGAAAAGGTCCATTGATATTTTGTTAGAAATATTATTCTTAAGTTGTTAAGAATATGAGTGACAATATTTCTAGCACTAAGTATCATAAATAGGTTCACAATCGAGGATACTTCATAATAAGGACATGACTTATCCAGAAAGATTGTATTCATGTTTGTTCCCAAGTTATTTATATGAGATATAAATAAGATGGAATGGTGAGTCTCATGCCATATAACAAACATGATAGGCACTTATAAATGATAAGTAGGCCGAACCAGTGACGCTTATGACAAGCACATGGAGTTTACTCTTGTCAATGTTTTGTCATAAATCATATCGATGCATATAATCTTTAGACACGAGATAGCACAGTTATCTTGTATATAGGTAGTTTGAGTTTGATCGCTTTCATACTTGTACTATGTATGGGTATATGGGCATGTGTTGGCTCCTACTAGTTATATATGGAGGTAGGTGTTGATCAAGATGGAATCTGTTCCTCTAAGTAAATAGAGATAAAATCCTATGTTCATTTAATTGTTCTTGATGTTTCAAGTTCCTGGCCAGGACAGATAGATTTATTCAGAAAAGAGTTTCTGATGAGAAAAATCTTTTAATCAAGAACTGGAATTAAAAGAGAACATAATATTCATAGCAAATGGAGTTTGACATAAACCATGACTCCAGCTGGAGTTGGGATTTTGTAACAGAGAGATTCTAGTGCATGGTAACATATGATTATAGGTTCATTTAAGGTAAATCTTATTACTAATTGGGTGGCCATGGCATGCTATGCTAGGTGTTAACCATGGTCTATGAGGTTCATAAAATGATTTAGAGAAATCATTTATGGTAAGAAAGAGTTCTGATGATATTAAGAGTTGATATCATGTCTCATTGCCAATTAGTGATGAGCCTAGTAAGTCACACACATATACAAGTTATCACCTATTTAAATATGATTTAATTAATTAATTAAAGAGTTTAATTGATTAATTAAATAGATTTGGTTTGCAATAAAATTGCAAAGTCCCTAGCATGACTTGAAACCAAATCTAGATTATTGGATGTGTAGTATAAATTAAATTTATATTTAAAGTGTTTAAATATGAATTTAATTGATGAGAAATTAATTAATAGAGATTAATTAATTAATTTATATTTGATATAAATTAATTAGAAGAAGAAAATAATTATTTTGGGTTAAGAACTCAAAATTAAGACACAGGGGGCATTTTGGTCATTTTGCAGTGTGACATGTGGCACCATGAGATGGTGACACATGGCATAACACATAAGCTTGCCAAATATTTTTAATCATGTAAGATGATTAAAATCAAGATTAAATATAGGTTTGACACTTGGCACAATGTGATTGGGTCACTTAATCCTAGAGCTAATCAAAAGGTGACATGTGGCTAGGGTTTAATGTGTTAACCTAGCTATTTAAGTGGGGTTATGAAAAGAAAACACAACCAGCAGCCTCTCCTCTCATATGTCACGCCACTTTGAGCCTCTCCAGCTATTTCTCTTCATCTCTCATCAATTCAAAGAGATTAGCCATCAATCTCTTGAATTAAGAACACTAGAAATTGTTTCTAGTGTCCTGTTTGCATCTCTAATCTCTTAAAAGGCAGAACTTGAATTTCTAATTAATAGAAAAGGCTTTAGAAGCTGTTCAAGGGCTGCCATAGGTGTTCTTGGTGTGGACAAGCTAGAGGGACAACATCTGTTGTCCTGAAGACGAATCTCAAAGGCGCAGACACGCTGCAGCACATCAAGAGGTTAGTGTAATCGTTCTTGATTTAATCTAGGGTTCTAAAATTAATCTGATTAATTTTAAAATCTTAAATGGCAAATACAGATCCAAAAACATATTAAAAGAGTTTTAATATGTTGTTTATCATTGAAATCAAATAGATAAAAATAAATCTTGCATGGTGCTTGTGACCCTAGGTGAAAATTTTTGAATTCAATGGTATAATCTTGTGTTTTTCACGCTTCCGTTCCTTCAATATATATATATATATATATATATATATATATATATATATATATATATATATATATAAATAGCCACAAGAGACAAAAGCCACCAACCCATCTTCTTCTCCACTCCACTTCTTCTCTCTCCCTCTTTTGGCCGGCTGCTTGGTTCTCTTTTTCCACCATTTTTGTTCAAGCTTCAAGCTTGAATCTTCCCTCATTTACTCACCAAAACACTTAGCCCTCTTCATTAAAAATCCTCCTCACTCTATAAAGAAGCCATTGGTAGTAAAAAGAAGGGATAGAAGTGAAGTTTAACAAGTCACCAAAAAGGTTAGTGCACTAAACTCCTAATCTCTCTTCTTTAAGCATGAAAATCATGCTAAACTAAGTGTAAATTCCATGAAATTAAAAAGAAATCCATGAACCCATGATGTCACCATTTTCAGCAGCCATGGAACTCTTTGGGGTTTGATGATTTTAAATGATGAAAATGGGTTCCATGAGAATGTTTGATAAGTTGATATGATTGGGAGTTTGATTGTGTTGTGTTGTGCAAATTAGAACTTTGAAATTAGGGTTTGTGTACATGATTTGAGGATTTTGTGTAATGGTTGAGATTGACCCAATTGAGATGAGATTGTTGCTTATAGAAGTGCTATGTATGCAAATTGAAGTAAGGTAGTTGGAGGAGATTGAATATTTGGGAGTGCCATTTTCTGCAGGTTGGGACTTAATAAGTCCAGTGTGTTTGATGAAGCATAACTGAAATTATGTTACTCCAATTTGTATGAGGCTAATTGGAGGTGAAACTAGACCCAAAATAGCCCATTTTTCATGAAGACACTATGCCCAAATTCCATCAAAATCCTGACAAATTTTCTGCCCAAATCTGGATGACCCTGCGCAAAACCCAGAAAATGACCAAATGAACAGTACGTATTCATTTGGTCATAACTCCTATACCGGTCCAAATGATATGAATTTGATACCATTGAAAAGCTTAGATATAGGGCTACAATTTTCATGAAGACCAAAGAACCTAGAAATTCCTTAAACCAAACCAAATTGCTGGCCCAATTTAAGTCACAAAACTGCCCAGAATTAGGTTGTCCAGAAACTACTGGACATAAACTTACCCGACCAGTTTTGGCAAATGGCCATAACTTGGTCTAAAAGAGCTCAAATGTAATAAAACCAGTGGCAAAATGTCCATAAGACATAGACCTACAAAATTGGTATTTTGACCAAAACCCAAAAATCAAGAGAACTAGGTCAAATAGTTGGAACAAGTCACTGTATCAAAACCTAGAATCTGACCAAACTTCATTTGATCCTAGAACAGTCTTTTAGTCATATCTCCCACTAAAAAAATCCAATTGAGATGAGCCATACCTTTCCAGAAACCTAAGAAATAGGGCTCTAACTTTGTTTTACAAATCTTCCTCAAATTATTCCTATAAGAACCTTAGAAATTGACCTGAAGTCACTGACCTGAATAGAACACTTGTTGGCACACGGCATATGAGTCCAGGTCAGTTAATTGGCCATAAATAATTCCACAAAACTTGAAAAATTGTAATACAAATTTCTCAATAATCGTAAGACATAGGACAACAATTTCTATGAAGATCACCATGCCTAAAAGTGACTGCAACATGTTCCATTAATTAGGAAAATTTTAAGTCCAAAAGCTGCCTAGTTAAGGAACCAGAATCTAGAAATGAATCAGTTATGGTTATCCAACCATAACTTGAGTTCTAAAAATCAAATTGACATGATTCAAAAGGGAAAATAAAGATAAGACATAGAGGAACAACTTCCATAAAGGAAGTGTGGCCAAACAGTGGCTACAAACTGATTATATGGATAGGCAAAAGTAAGACACAAAAACTGAAACCAAAGAAGGGTCCATAAGATAAATTATCTTATGGATGGGAATTTAACCCAAACAAGCCATTAAATACTAAACAACATGAAAGGGATATGTGGGACCTATTTTCCCACTATAAAGTGATATGAACGTTTCAAATAAATAAGTAATAATGTGTAATTGCCCATAGTATACCTAAACTTATTTATTTAATTTGGATCAATTGGTATACCAATTAGGGACTACAGATAGCAATACTGCCCATAGAAATAATCATTAACAGATAAAATATGTCTGATATGATTGCTCTACAAGCTTTATGCCTGCTCGTTGGCCATTGTGCCTAATATTATATTTGGCTTAAATGCCTGCCCGCAAGCTTCATGCCTGACATGAACGGCGTATACTCGATAGACACATGGCTGTCTAAATAGTATACTCCCGTGTATCTAGCTTTTATAATTTATTATAGGTTTCTTGGGCACTGAAAATGATAAATTAAGATTGAATATACAATAAGTAAACAGAAGAGATCCCAATAATTTTAATTGTTTTCAAAGTGCAATAAAAATATAAAATACCTAGAAATTATGAATTGCCATATAGAATTATTATTTCAATTGTTTAGTTATTATTATTATAAATTATGCACCACTAAGTGTTATGCTTAGCGCGTTGGTTTTCCATCGCGTAGGTATTGGAGACCAGTCCGAGCAGTCACGGCAGTAGCAATAGTAGTGCTCATACAGAGGCCGATCAGATTTGTCAATGTTTACTAGTCACCTCGACAATTGTAATTTTGTTGGTAGGGCCCATGTATGTCTAGATTTTGTTCTTTTATTCATTGTACATAAACACATGATTTATTTTATTTTGGATTGTAATTAAACTTTGATATTGTAATGTAAACTTGTAAATTATTGTCTATGAATTTCTATATGAATGCAATAGATGATATCCTTTTGAGATCTCATAAATAGTTGTGAATGATTTGATACGGTAGAATATGATATGGAAATGTGTGAAATGAATATGAACATATTAACAAGTAACTAGTGGAACCCACCAGATGCTAATAAAACAGAGGAGGCTCTGTCCGGGTTTCTATAAAAAAAAAAAAATTACACATGGATTACCATTTTTAAATGATATTAAAAATTTACATTAGACATGATAAGATAAGATAGGGTGCTCCGGCATCGAATGTGGTATTTCTTGCTCAGCTATTTAGTAGACAGGTAAGGGGCGTCACATTTAGTGATATCAGAGTCGAGGTTTAGGCGGTCCTAGAACTAAATAGTTAGAAATAGATAGAGTGCATCACATACATGGGCCTTTAAATAGAGTCGGGATGAAACTAATGCAGATATGTTCTTTGTCTGTTTTATAGGATCGATGGCATCTGATCCTTCAGAGTGTGGACCTCCAGGACTGATGGAGGAGGCGGTAGAGAGTTAAGTAGTTGCACCTGCTCCTAGTAGGGAGCGAAGCAATAGAGCCAAGTCATCCCGTGGTACTGTAGGGATAGCACAGCAGGCCTTCCTGGAACAGATGACTCAGCTACTCCATTAGGTTACCAGAGCTATACCTCAGCCACAGCCACCTCCACCTCCACAGCCACAGCCATCACCACCTGTACAGCCACCACCACCCCCACAGCCACAACCTGTACACAGATCTCCACTAGAGAAACTGCGAAAGTATGGTGCAGTTGACTTTAGGGGTAAGAAGGAGGATGATCCAGCCATAGCAGAGTATTGGCTGGAGAGGACAGAGTGGGTATTGTAGTAGTTGCACTGCACCCCAGAGCAATAATTAGAGTGTGCTCTATCACTACTACAGGAGGATGCATATAGATGGTGGGTGATAGTATCGAGAGTGTTACAGCCTACATAGATTACCTGGGAGTTCTTTCTGGATGAATTCAGAAAGAAATACATCAGTCATGTGTACTTGGAGGCCAGAAGGAGAGAATTCCTGGCACTGAGATAGAGGCAGCTTACAGTCTCTGAATATGAGCGGGAATTCATGAGACTTAGTAGATATGCATTGGAGTTGATGCCCACAAAAACTGATAAATGTAGAAGGTTTGAGGACAAACTGATAACACATATATATAAATAGCCACAAGAGACAAAAGCCACCAACCCATCTTCTTCTCCACTCCACTTCTTCTCTCTCCCTCTTTTGGCCGGCTGCTTGGTTCTCTTTTACCGCCATTTTTGTTCAAGCTTCAAGCTTGAATCTTCCCTCATTTACTCACCAAAACCCTTAGCCCTCCTCATTAAAAATCCTCCCCACTTTATAAGGAAGCCATTGGTAGTAAAAAGAAGGGATAGAAGGGAAGTTTAACATGTCACCAAAAGGTTAGTGCACTAAACTCCTAATCTCTCTTCTTTAAGCATGAAAATCATGCTAAACTAAGTGTAAATTCCCTGAAATTAAAAAGAATTCCATGAACCCATGATGTCACCATTTTCAACAGCATGGAACTCTTTGGGGTTTGATGAATTTAAATGATGAAAATGGGTTCCATGAGAATGTTTGATAAGTTAATATGATTGGGAGTTTGAATGTGTTGTGTTGTGCAAATTGGAACTTTGAAATTAGGGTTTGTGTACATGATTTGAGGATTTTGTGTAATGGTTGAGATTGACCTAATTGAGATGAGATTGTTGCTTATAGAAGTGCTATGTATGCAAATTGAAGTAAGAGAGTTATAGGAGATTGAATATTTGGGAGTGCCATTTTCTGCAGGTTGGGACTCAATGAGTCCAGTGTGTTTGATGAAGCATTGAGTGTGTTTCATTATTTCTTATACTCAAAATTTCCTTAGCTGCCTTAGCATTGAGTCTTGCAGCATCCAACCATTCTTTACGAGCCTTTGATGAGTGCTGTTGAGCAGAAAAATGATCTCCTCTCAGAAAGGCATTAGTTGCTGCCCTGGAGTGCCTAGCTGCCGACCTCATCATCCTTAGTGCGTTTCTTTGACGGCTCAAGTAAACATCTTGCTCTTCCCACTCAGGCTCAACAGGCAAGGACCTTAAGTGCCCCTGAATTGGTTTCCTGTATGCAGTAGCAGCCTCGGAGAGCCTATGTCCACAGGCAGTATGCACATCCATCAATTGTTTGTGATTACCTTTGGAAGTACCCTCAAGAGTAAAGCTTAGATCAGCTATGTCTTCAGCAAGGTTTGAGGTCTGTCCTAACAAAGCAATCTCTTTTCCTCCTTCTGCACATCGAAAATCATCGCAATTAGATAAATCCTTTGCTTCCCCTTTCTCCGTAGAGTTGCCAGTAGAAATCATCTCTTCTAACAAAGTTGTGGCCTTATCAATATCATTATTCACAGAGGCCATGATATCCTCGATCAAACTTTCATCAGCCCAGCTGTGAAGTTCTTTGAGACGGTTGAAGACAAAATTACGATCCTTCTCCTCGAGAACCTTAACTAAACCAGAATCACTAACTGGTGTCAATTTATTGCAATTACCATTCTTTGTTATGGGTGGAAAATCTGCAGAATGTAGTAGTACAGATAAGAAAGACCCAGCAGAAAAACCATTACTGTTCGAGATGTTTTCACAGGGACGAAGAGAGGTGATGCCAGTGGTTGGCAAGGGTGGGAAAGGATCATCGTCGACTTGTTGAAGTTGAAGACCACGTTTCTGACGCTGTTTGAGGCCAAAGGCAGCCCAACCTGTGGACTTACCTCTCGCCTGTAAGTTTTTGGCATAGGGCGGGCTTGCAATTGTGTTCATGTTGTCTCAGAGCATGCTCTTTCTTGAATGAGAAGCCTTGTATATATAGCCACAAAGAAATTAAGATTCCATTTTTTTGGTTCTACTAAAAAAAAACCGAGAAATGGGAATGGTAGTGTTTGGAAACTCGTTTTTTCATTTAATACCCATAATAAAAGGAATAATCATTCTCCATTTTAAAAGCAGAAATCAAAACTCAGAAATGAAAATGAATGAGAATGATTATCTTGTTTAAGAGTAAATACTTGTTGAGATGTTTTAAATTTTTGTATTTTCATATTATTAAAAAAAATTATAATTATAATTAAAATTATAATAATTACAGGAATTAAAATATTTTTATATTTAAATAATTAATTAAAAATTTTAATTATAATTATATTAATTATAATACTTATAATTATAATAACTAAAATAATTAAATAAAATAAAATAGTAATTATAAAAATTGTAATAATAATTAAAATATAAAACTATTATTTTATATTTTCATATAAATAACTAAAATTAAAAAATTGTAATGATTTTTAATTATGCCCAATTAGAATAGAAATAGTAAAAATATAATTTTATATTTTTATATAATTAATTAAAATAAAAAAATTTTGAATATAATCAACTTTAATAATTTAAAGTAAAATAATAAAAATATGTATTTTTATTTTTACATAAAATTAAAAAAATATTATTTTTATATTCTCGTATAATAATTAAAATTAAAAAGTAAATAATATAAAAATATAAAAAAGTAATTTTAAGTTGATTTTTGTTTGATTACTAAATAGGTTTGATTCCGATTTTGCAGCTTACATGCGCAAATCAAATACCTTAAAGAAGAATTTGACTCGATTCTATAATAAATCAAATATAAATGAAAATTTAACATTCCGTTTCTTATTTCGTTGATTCCAATCCCAATACTGATTTAGATTCTAGTGGGCAAACCTTATGAGCCCAATAAGTCACTTGATGATTCCAATACTAATTTCGATTCTAGTTTGTGAACTAGAGGAGCCCAATAGTCACTCGATGAGATAGAAAAGTAAAATCAAAATTACAATTCAATCTAAAAGGAGAATTCTTTAACGGTGATGATGGCGATACTCTACATGATAGTCAATGGAAAATTCTTGCTTAGCCAAGTTTATCATTAACCCAAGATATAATAATGTGAGACTCATGTATTTAATAGATGAGACCATATATTTTGTATTTTGAATTCATGGTAAACTGGGCAAGAAAAATCCAAAAGTCTATATTGCTTTAGTTAATGACTATTGTCTCCTTTGTCCTTAAAGACCTTGCAAGTATTGGCTAAAAAAGTCACCATGTTACAATAGGTTATCCGTTGTTGAAAGGAAAAAAAATAATTACATTTTATCCTCTTTAGCTTTTCTCTTTTTCTATTTTCATTCTTTCAATATTTCTTTAACCAAAATAAAAATTAATTTTATGATATAAAATTTGGTATATTAAAATTTCAAAGCAAAATAAACAGAAAGATTTTATAATAAATAGAAAAATTGTATGCATTTAGCATCGTCGTCTTCTAAGCATCTCGAAAGTGTCCTTGGATTGACGATACCTCACCAATGCTAGGGCCGAGTTTTTGGCCCAATCAGAGTGCCTGGCAAACCATCTCGGAGGACAATCAAGTTTACAATGTATCATAGCATTCATTTCTTTAAAAATACAAAAATTCAACTAAACTATTTTTTACAAGAAATTTTGAAAAAAAAAATCAAACTCATACTGAAATTTAAATTTAAAATTTTATTTTTTTGATGTTTTAATTTAATTTTATTCAATTCTTTAATTTTGATTTTCAATTTTTGGTTAAAATTTTTTTAAAAGGTTTTAAAGTATATATATATATATATATATATATATATATATATATATATATATATATATATATATATATATATAGCCATTTTATTAAGTTAAATTATATTGTATTAATATAAAATAAAGGATAATTATTAATAGAGGCGTTTACTTTCATTTAGAGTAAAATTCACGACTATTAGAAATAAATAAATAAATAAAGGTATTTTCACTTCACCTTGTAATATGGATAAGGATGGTATCAATAATTTTTTATTAGTGTGTTGACTAATAAATTTTTTTATATTACAAGGAATTATATAACTCTATTTATTGTGTTATAAAGTTTTAATATATCAAATTTTATTTTATAAAGTTAATTTTTATTTTAATTAAAGAAATAGAGAAGTGATAAGAAAGGAGAAATAAGGCAAAAATATAATGGTTATGATCAATTTTTTTAAACAAAAATATAAGTTGAGTGATGTTTTTGTAACAAATTGAAACTAAATGACTGAAATTAAACAATTTTCAAAGTTGATTGACCATTAGTGCAATTTAGCATGCAATTATTTTTAGACCTATTTCATGTTTGAAAGTTGGAATCATCTTTTTTGACCCCTCAAAAAGGGATGCTATAGCTTAAAACAAAACTAAATAATCATCAACAAGTATAAGTAACTCCACATTGATCATGAAGCAATCGCTAGTTAATATCCTGAGGAGGGTAATTTAACCTAATAAGAAACAAAGACGTAAAAGTAGCAAGTCGGTTTGCACTAGAATTAACCTATGGCAAACATGAAAAATACAGATATCTGAATCTCATCCATCAACTTTCTAATCTAGAGCACCAAAGAGAGAAGGTTGCTAGGAGATTCCACTTTATTAGAAATAAAAAGCACTACTCGTAAGAGAGAGCATACAACAGTTTAAACCAAATAACCGAACTGAGCCAATCTAGTTTGGTTTTTCTCTTTAGTTATTTAGTTTGTTTGGTTTAGGATTTTAATAAATTTTGATTTTTTATTTGTTTTGGTTTTTCAATAAAAAAGAAATCAATCTAATCAAACCTTTGGGCCATTTAATTTGAACCTCCAAAAGCCTAAGTACAATGTCCCTCAAAGCCTAGCCCACCCTAGGTTTCTTTAAGAATAAGAAACCCACCCTCCTCTTCCCGAACCCTAGCCATGTTCTTTCTCAATTTCCCCTCTTGTCTTTGCACTTTTAAGCCCCTAACAATTACTTTTAGAATCAAATAAGTCCTTATCAATTTCATTAACCCATTTAAGCCCCTAACAATTACTCTTAGAGTTAATTAAGTCTTTGTCAATTTAGTTAATCCATGTAAACCCCCTAACAAGTACAATTAAAGTCAAATAAGCTCTTGTTAATTTAGTTGATCTATTTAAGTTCCTGACAATTATTATTAGAGTAAATATGTTGAAAATTCGAGTCAAAGAGACATAATCTTTATCACATGACTTACACATGATAGATAGACATTTAGTTGACATCTATTCTTATCACGTAACCTAAAAGCTAAACTCTCTACTGCTCTCTCTGTCTCTCTGTCTCTCTCTCTCTCTCTCTCTCTCTCTCTCTCTCTTACTCACTCTCTATAACTTAATTTTATTAATAGAAAACAAATGATTGAAAATATGGGTGTTGTGCATTATTATTGCCATTCAGCATGCCTAATGTTGAACTCAGGGCTCTTTGGCATTGTCTTAGAAAAGGAGCTTTAGGCACTTCATGACCTAGTGACAATGGGCATGCTAGACTCACGTTTTGCCAGAGTACACACAATGTCAAGTGGGCTTGTAAAAGTGAATTTTCGATTCTTAAGGGCTTAAATGGATCATTAAATTGTTAGGGGCTTAAAAGGATAAAATAAAATGACAAGAGTTTATTAGACTTTAGGAGTAATTTTCAGGGGTTAAAGAATCAACTAAATTGATAATTACTTATTTGACTCTAAGAGTAATTGTTAAGGGCTTAAAAGGGCTTTTTGCCATTTTTTTTGAATCATTCAATTCATGGATCGATAGTTATTGCCCTCCTTCATTGCAGGTTTAAGATTCCTCTCCTTGCCTCGCCTTGCCACTCGCCTGGTTTTATGTTTTCAACATGCTCTCTCTCTCTCTCTGTCTTTCTGTGTGTTAGTGATTTGTATTATAGTGTTGAATAATTGACGATTTGCATATTTGTGAAAATAACAATGTGTATGATGTATTTTGTATAACAATTTGAGTTAATTTCTTACTTTTAATTTGTGTTATCATAGTGGTAGGGGGATGTTTTATTAAGATTTAAGGAGTTAATGGAGGAGTTTTACTTTATAATGGAGTTAAAGAAAGTGTTATAACCAATTCACCAAACAGAACTAAATTTTTCAATTCAATTTGATTCAATTTCATTATAAGTTCAGTTCAAATAGGTCTACAAAAATACACTTTTCAATTATTCAATTTTTGTAGTCTAATTCAATTTGGAATTAAACTGACCTATTGCTCACCTTTAACTACATTTAGGCTATCGCATTTGAAAATAGCTCTAGAAATACCACCTTATTTTGCGATCCTTAAATCATTTAAAATGGGCCATAACTCGATAACTGGAATTGAGCATTAAATTATAACCGTTTGCCAACTAATTCAACGCCTTAAATTATCCTTACATAGCCACCTCCATAAGCAAGCTTGTCCCCTCCTTTTAGTATCATATGTGCTAAATTTAAGAACTCATACTTGTATCCAAGTAGGGGTGGCAATTCGGGTTGATGGGTCGTATTCATGTCATGTCAACACACGACATGAATATGATTAAGGTTGACATGAACACGACACGATTAACAAATCGTGTCAAAAATTTAAAAATGAACACAACCCTTTTATTATATGGGTTCCACGACACGATTAATATTAAATTGTATTAGGTGTATTCAATACCACATGATCCATTTAACATGAAATAACCCATTTAACATGGTTTGACACGACTTAACCCATTTAACACACTATATAAGTGGGTTTATAGGTCATAGTGGCTCAAATGGTTTAGTGGGTCACGGGTCGACACGTGACACAAATATTAAATAGTGTCATAAACGTGTCAAGTTGGGTTAGCGGGTTAACCCGTGACACGACATGATTATAACCGTGTCATAAATGGGTCGACACGAATTCAACACGAACACGAATAAGCCTAAGCCAAACCCTATATTTTCATATCGTGTTCGTGTCGTGTTCGCAGGTCGTGTCCAAAATTGCCACCCCTATATCCAAACCCTTTGAATCTCGTCCAAACTCCTAAGTAGTACTAAGGACATCCTGCACCATGGCATCAACTTCCATGTAATCATGGTTTAATAAAGCATTGTTTTACACACATAAAGCCTCTAGCACATAACACCAAATAACAAAGACCACTAGATACCCTTAATGGGCACTATCATTAATCCACAACAAATTGATCACAATCTAACTGGAGACTAAGGTATGGCAAACCTTAAAGGTTAACCACTTGTAGCTAGAATAAGTCCACACTAGACTGGAATTATAAACATAATAACACAAGGCATACAAGCTAAACTCTACATGCCCTATGCATAATTCACAATCATTGACCTACATCAATGAATGATGTGGTGCTCTTGGAAAAAAATACATATTATTATGAAATCC